>NC_139727.1:27742373-28942373 GCF_964211835.1 Anser anser | reverse complement strand
GCAGCTTCCCTCGGAACACTGTTTTCTCAGTCACAGTTATGACTAAGTATTTCTAGGGACAAGACCTAGTTCCCCAAAGTCCTCCTTAAGCAAGCAAATCCCAGACGTAAAATACTGTCCTATTCAGTATCAAAAAAGAAAGAGGACAGACTTCTCTAACTCATAATCAAGCTGGATGGATTAAAGAACGATTCTGCCTTAGCACAGGGATTCGCCATTGCTTTCATACCAGGTAAAACAATTTTGGTGTAGGCACAACTTAAGTTCTCAGGCAATGGCTCCCCTGAAATTGCTGCAGACTACACGGTTGCAATTCCACTCTCAGCTCACCCACTCATTTGGAATTACTGCATTAAGGAAACTTTAGGAACACTCTTTACAAAAATACTGACCTCCCTTTATTTTGTATCGCCTCCTTCAGTTTCACATACTAAGATTTGGAAAACAGCAACCAACAGACGAATTTAAGACTGCCTCTTGAAGGTAACAGTCACTTAGCCCTCTGTAACACAGAGAGATTGAGCAAATTTTAAATGCTACTCAATTGATTTGGCTCTTATGGAACAATCCTACTTTTCCACTCCTTCACTTTCTTCTCCATAGAAAGTCAATAAAAATTTAAAATCACATCATAGGAGAGCGTACTTCAGGTAGAAACACTTCCTAAAGCCAGATTTTGGGTTAAACTTTATTCCAGCACTAATCTATTCTTGAGCAATTTATTGCTCTTGGCTACAGGTAATTAAACTAAACAGAAAATGGCTCAGAAATATAAACGTAGGTATATAAAGGGGAAAAATGCTCATGTCTTTCTCCTAGCTTCTAAATCACCGTTCATGCTTAGCTGTTTTAAATTGCCCTCTCTCTATAAACATATGCAATCCCACAGAACATTGCAAATCACTCTTCATCCAGAAGAGTGAAAAAGAACAAGAATAATCTATATGCTATGACTTTAAGATTGTAGCTTGCTTTTATGGACATTTCAAAGTGCTTTAAGAAAAAAATGTCCTCTTGAAACCAAATATGATAGTTTATGTAAGTAGTTGCACTAAATATCCAAAGAATCTTCAATTACTATTTATTATGATTTTTTTTCTTTAGGTAAATTTTCTGCTGCATGTATTTTACTTGTTTTGCATGCATGAGCGTAGTGCATATTCAACAGAAAATTAGAAATGTCAATGGAATGTTAACATTTACTGTAAATGCCCTGATTTTTAGCTGAAGTACAAATAGCATTGAAGAACAATTTGAGGCAGCCTGCTAGATTTTATCCAACATTACTTAGTTAATTTTTAGTGCCTGTCATCATTCAAACATTCTGCAAGTACTAGATCTTCTTCATCTATAAAAAGACTCTTCCATTTCTGAGTAGGAAAAAGTGTTTCCACAGAACATATTTGAAAGTTAGAAAGATTCTCTTAAGCAGTCCATACAGTAATGATATTATAAAGTCATTAAAAGTGAATTAGACAGAGGGAGATAACAATACGTATTTTATACAGGTTTGGAGATGAACTATAAACACTCATTTATCCTTTGTTTTGCTGGCTACTCCACCCAGGTTTGTTGTTTGTCTAACAGCAAATTTCATGGCTTTTCCATCACTGAACACCGAAAAGCGGAACTATCTGGACAGTATCTAATGAAGAGACAGCACAAGCCTCGAAATTGAGTAATTTGGCAGCTACTGTAAAGTAAGAGTACGGGCAGAAGAGTTGAAACAACATGACTGTGGCGATTGCGCTTATAATCTGAATATAATTAAAGGCTATTGGGGGAGCACAAAGAAGCAAAGACTGAAAAAGTATTCATAAATTACACTTCAGGCACCAGGGTCTCCAGGAATGCATTTAAGATCACAAACCGGAAGATTTAATTACATGCTGCCTCTGCTACAGAAACGCAACTGTCATTAAGGAGCGTGATGGTTATAATCTTGTAAGATTCTCAAAACATGGGTCATGGCCCATGAAATATGTAAGGCCCATTCACAGCTGGGCTCAGTACTGGTAGTAATTAGGATGAACTGGTAAACAGCTCTAAAGCTTACCTGTAATACAGAAGAGCCAAGCAAATTTTGTATTTATACCATGCACACATCTCAGATGTACGCTGGGCATCGACATACAACAAGGCAGGACTTTGTACACAGATCTGGGAATCATTAAGCCACAGGTGCCATCGAAGTATGTTTGTAATACACACTCAGTGGGTACCATTCTGCAACCTGAATACCGATGTGAATGGCAGAAATATTTCTACTTCCACCTTGGACAGTGTTAAAAGAGAGTGGTAAGGCAACCTGAAAGTTTATAATGCATAGCAGTCACATCAAAGTCTCCTACTTATTCTGGTTCCTTGAGCTTACTCTTAAAAAAAAAAAAACAGTGCTGCTTTCAGAGAATGTAAAAAGACTTAAATCTAGAGACATCAGAGGCCTAGAGAAAAATAATCATTTGATGACTGACTGTTTAAGAATTGCTGCATTCTTACTACTTACATCTCCTTCAGGAGCTCCAGACAATTTACTGGAAAAGCCTTTCTCAAGACTCAATTTTGGAAGGTTGTGGGGGCAACTTGGCAGAAAAAGGGAGGTTCCTTATGTTTCCTATCATTTTCTGTTTGCACTGGGGAAAATTGTCATTTCAGGTCACAGACAACATCAGAAATTAATAAAACTGCAAGAGAAAACTATTGAGAAAGAACCCACTTTGGCATCTCACAAGTATTCTCATCACCTACAGTCTGACCCTAAACAAGGGGAATTATGGCAATTTTGTGCCATTTTAAAATTTAAAACAGCCATTTAAAAAATATTACTTCCAGGTTGTTTTTCAAATAATTTAGATTTGTGGTGGTTTTTTTTCTTCCGTTTCTGAATAAGAATCCTAAAGTAGGGACCACAGCAATCACAAATACAAACCTAATAGATTATTCTTTCAGTATTGTTTATGGGGTGGTCAAATCTAGAATCTGGGTGACCACCAAAAGAAACTTGTGAACTACTGCTCTGCAACAATAGCACATACTACTGCCTGGGGGATTTTATTACTGGACGGCTATTTCTCTGCCAAAGATTTAGCTGAAAAGGTTTAACCAATTTGTCTATAAGACCTGTTAAAAAAAACACGTTACCACATTTTTTTCAGCTCCTATATCAGAATTATTAGACCATATGTGACTTAAGCATGAGGAATTATTTCTCCAAGTTTTAGCAGCTTAAAAAAAAAGCTTCATTCTGCAATGTGTTTGAAAACATGACGCAGTCACATTTCGCTTATGCCTAAAATCCAAAGAGGTTCTTACTCTCCACACAAGAAGCCAAGCACACAAATAGTTAGCTAGGAGATATGAATATCAGGTTACATGGAAAAAATAGCAACTTCTATAAACAGATTTAAAAAAAAAAATCAAACAATTTCCTATTTACTTGGAGTTTTAAACAGTTTATATAGCTGTGCTCACACCTTGGAAAAGATGACTGCCTCACTAAGAAGTGGTCATGAGCAATTTATATTTATCCTCCACAAACTTGTGTGCAGCTTTAATTCCGAATGCAACAGACAGACAATACATTAGTCATAAGTTAAGTATTGTGATGCTGGTTTTCAGCCAAGTCAGTAAGACGTCCAAAAAGTGAGGCACTTAACATGTGCATACTTCTTACTTCTTCAGAGTATTTCCTCGCCACAAACTGAATGAAAAGGAGATGTCACTGCCTGCAAATATCCACTTCAAACAAGAAAATTCCTCCCGCTTTACAACCCACAGACAGCTTTCTTGCACTACCCATTTCCTCAGAAAACTCAGCGAAAGTGACAATAGGTGTAAAGAGATCTGTAAAGCTTTTGCCTTACCACAATTTCTTGGGTTTAAACAGGGATATTGCCTTTTCCTTATCTGGTATCTTCAACACGCTAGAACTGCAGCAGTGTGACAGTAAAGATAACGCTACAGAGCAGCAGGCAAAATGAAGAAAAGGCTAACTTTGAGCAACTCACCAAGCTGATCAGCCAGACTAAAATCTTTCGTCTTCTGTGAACAGCATGCATCTTTTTTTCCATCTAGAGCATGTAAAGCAGCTCTAAAACATCCAGGCTACTCTTACGGAAATGACTGATCTCAACAAGCTTTAAGAAAAGCTTTAGCTCTGTTTTATATGGATTGAATATTTAAAATTTAACATTATCATCTTATACATTACTCTCTTGAGAGTAAATCAGCTCTCCTCCCCTCTCTCCTTTATCTACTAATGCCTCAATGGCTAAACAAAGCAACATGGCACTTAAGTGAATATTAATTCAGATCTCTTGAGGACAAGTGAACTATTTTACTGCTCTACTTTAATAAGAGGTCAACTCATATATAGTCAGTTATGAATGAAAATAGATTAGAACAATTAAGTACAGCAAACAACTTTTATCAAGATTGCTGGAAGTTCTGAACCGATTCATTCTTATGTATTAAAGTTTAATTTAGGATATTTTCGCCTGTTAGTCTTTCCATGTCCAGCCTTACTGCAGCCATGCATGAAACTTGAGGTTCCTGAAACACAGTATTTGACTGGAAACACAAGATACAAGATTTCAGATGAACTCAAGCAAAACACTTCTGCATGGACTGCATCTTTAATGTGAAAGGCTTGTGAGTTCCAACAGCTCTAAAATCCTTCTGAACAATTAACTGCTAGTAGAGCTAATGACACTAGGTAAATCAAAAGAAACAGCAGATGAAAAAAACATCAGTGAGTGCTTCAGCTTAGATATTAATTGGTCAAATCTACTCTTGCAAGTGGTAAGTCACAGAAGTGAAAGATAGCCATCCTAGCAAACAGCATGATACATTAATATTGTAAAGAGAACTTCAAGCTGCAATATCGCACCCTAGCAATGATTTAGACAAATGTGCCTGTAAGGCCACGGAGACTAGAAAATATAAATTCTCCTTGTTCTGCCCTGATTTTGTTTTCAGGGCAGACTACTTCAAGTATTTTTTAATGTTAGAAACTAAGTTATGATGCAGCATTAGGCAAAAAGTATTTCTAAGCAGCCACCATTTGTCAGGTTTTTGGTTTTGTTTTTTTTTTAGCATTAAAAGGAGTTAAGGCTGGTTAAATGAGGCAGCTGAAATGGTCCAGTCTTATTAAATCGCTATTCAAGAACTGTGTGTTTCTGGCTGCTGTAGAAGACATTAAGGCAAAAGCAAGCTCTTCTGAATGTCATACAGTTCCATTAGAGGTAAGTTTTAAATACAGAAACAAAAGCTTAACTTAAATGAATCTACATCACTAGTTTATTTCATTTAAAGGACATAACATTATCAAAAGTCCTCTTTCATTAGACAGAGCTGAGTTTGTATTGGCTGGTTTTGCAGACAAAGTATAGAGGAATACTTGTGCAGCTGTAGATTTTCAGAAGAAAATTCATTTGGTTATGCTGTTCACCCTGACTATAGCTACCAGCTTCTAAAACATTTCTGCTCCCGACTAAAGAGGAAGCAGAGCTGGCTTTTTAACCATGCAGTGGTTAATTGCTGACAGTTGGCAGACTTGTCTTGGTAACTTCAGATGAAATACAAATATTTGACTTTCCAAATTGCCGTAAGAATCTCGCACACACAATGGTTCCAACATCTAATATTCAGGGTAATAAATGTGATACTATAAATGGGCAGAATATGCCAATTCAAACTAAGAAGCATGAATACAATTCAAAATCAGACAAGTACAAAGGGCTCTCTCAAGCAAACTGGAGAATTTCTATCACACTGTGTATATATACACAATATTTTCCCTATATACCATATATAGGTACCCTGTTATCTTACACAGTATCCTGCCATGCATATTCTACCAGTATAGAATGTGTTCCCATAGAAGACCTAAAATTAGTATATTTGTACAGATGGCACCCATAATTATAACGATGCACTAAAGACCACAAATTTCTTGGAGGAGTATCCTCCAGTGAAGGGCTCAGAGATCACACCAACAAAACACTACAGAAATGTCTTTCTGCAATATACGGGTCCTTATGTTAGATTAGAGTACAGTATTCATAATACCAAAAAAAAAAGATGGCAAATTTTACTGAAATACAGTCCCAACATTTTATTTTCCTTCACATGTTCACTCAGGAAGATATCTGCATTTTAATTAGCTGTGCATCTGTATGATAAAGAGGCTCAGTCAGGAGCTCTAGCAAGAAAGCCCCAGAACACATTAGGCACTTTTAAAGGTCTGTTTTCACACCATCTGAACAGTAACTTCTGTCAATTTAGAAAGCGGCTTAAAGCTGATGAAAGACTTCACACGGTTACTTAAAATGACTATACTTTAACAATTACTTACACTGATTGACCTTAAAGAGATCCGCACTATAGGCACTGAACTGGCATTTGATACAAATAGGGTAATGTAACACCCAGGAATGTAACATCATATAATAATGTAACTAAGTTCTGAAGCAAACTGTTTACAACTAACTTTAACACAAGCAGCCTAAAATTTTTCAGGAAACTCGATCAAATCAGATGTTTTAATCCTTAAAAAAAAAAAAGGAAAAAGTAGTTGGAGAGCTACCTAACTCGCAGTTCTTAAACTAAGTTGAGATCCCTGCTTCTTCAGTGCCTTTCTGAACCCTGGCAGCCCAACCAGGAGTTCTTGGAAATCCACAAATGGCAATTAAAAAAAGATGGGAAAAAAGTCCATAACCAGCAATCTCACCATTCGCTTTCCAAGGGCCATCACCTGATCCTGAAGAACCGCAAAAGCCTAGAAATTGAAAAAGGATGAAAAACTACCCCATTATTCATTAACCAAGAGCAAAAAAAGAAAGGGAAACAGCCTAAAAGTGGCCTCTCTGAAGAGGCTGAGAAGGGCAGGAGGAGAAGCCCTGTACAACCACCAACCTTTGCCACGGGCAGCCTGCAGTTACACAGCCCCTCTGATCACAAGAGGGGCTTGCCTCAGCAGCTGAAACACTTAGAAGTTTTAAGGACCACTATCTCTAAACATCATTTAGAAGTTAGTGAACGCAAATACATCAATTGTCAGGGCCATGCAGGCTTTAGAACATGACAACAAACAGCGTCAGAGGAAATAAGCTCTTCTTGTAATTGAGCTAAATACGTTATGAAAAATAAGCAAGACCCTTGTACTTGATTGGGAAGAAGGGAAATGAATCACAAGCTTTCAATACCCTTAAGGCTTATTTATCACTAGATGCACCTTTTTTTTAAGGTAAAAAATATAATCAGTGAGGCTTCACAATACTGCCGGAATCATTTAAAAGTTGCTTTTGAGTTTCTATTTAAATATTTGATACTCTTGTCCAAAAGATGAGTTTACAGCTAAGCCAAATACTTTTCTAGGGAAAATCATAGCATGTAACCTATGTTTTTATTAACAATCCAAAGGATACAAAGCTTTATTTATCTGGCCATTTATTTTATCCTGCATCTGCCAAGGCTCCAAGAACAAGGACGTTCATACAGCGACTCCTAGGATCTTAATTACAAAGATGTTTTAACCTTTGCAAATCCAGTTTATAGAGTTAAAATATAGTACAGCTCTCTGTATCTACTGACAAACTGGCAGTTTCCACTAATTTTCCAGTTCAGGAGTAACTGCAGAAGGGTGTTGTGACATCAGCTTCAGCTAAAAATGCTCTAACCACTTTTTTGGCAGAACTCATATCTGATTAACTATTTACAGGAATTCAAAATGGAGATGAAACTCCTGAAGCATGTTCATGAAGTTTTAATGAATGTTTTGATTATTAATATTAAGCAAAGGGACTTCTTTTTGTCAAATGTAACTGACATTCGGGTTATCTTTCGCTTAAAGAACAAAAACTAACAGTCTCCACAACTTGACAGTTCTGTTCTAATTAACACTTCTGATTCCAAAATTTGAGTAGGTATTAAAGGGGTTATTATTGCAGTTGCTCAATTGAGGTGTATATCCAAGAAAGAACAATATCACACACCCATGCTTTCGAAACACTTCCTTGCCAAGCATGCTCAGATGCAGGAAAACAAGTACAGTTAGTATCCGAGTGCAATCCTTTTTCCTCAAACTAGATGGAAACAAAATGAATGCTGCTGCATACATGCAGCAAGACTCATTTTTCTAAACAGGATATTTTTTTTCCAGGAGTACTGGTACCTGTGCTACCTTCATCAATTTTATCTGTGTAACTGCATGTGTAATTCTGACTACCACAATTTTAAGAGGGTTTAATTTCAAAAACTTCAGGATAAACTGTTTACACTTTGCCATTTCACAATCAGATAAAAATGTCCTATCTAACTTGAAAACCCTCTTGTTGTAGACAAATTGCACTGATAAGCAAAATTTATCGGTTCTCTTGCTCAGACACCTTCCTCTGCAGACTGGGGCTCAGACAGACATGCTAACAGATAAATATGAATTGAAAGGAGGTTTGCAGATGGGAGGGGAAATGCACGTGGGGGCGGGGGAAAACACATTTAGTATTGTTTCTTTAAGGCTTCCCCAGTCATCTCTCTGGGACAGCGCATCATAGTCACAGAAAGGGAAACAAAACTCCACTATGAAGTTCAAAGAAATAACCCCAATTCTCTGCAAATGCTCTTAGAGACAACACGATGCTTTTAAAGTCACCAAGCTTTACGAGACAGCAACTTCAGCCATATTCCCCAATCGTTTTAATCAAAAAAAACTATGATCTTCCACACTGACAGGAGAACCACCATCTAGCCTATGTACTACACCAACATCAAAATAAACTAGGTGCTCTTAACATACTACATGTAGACCGCTTCCTAGGGGGAAAAACACCCAGCATTCTGACTTAACTGTGGCAACACACTTTTGCTCAAATTTACAAGCAGGTAACACCACAACACAATGAAGTCTAAAGTAGTTTATACCGAAAATAGCACAGGTTTCATGAGTGCAAGATCTGTACCCAGATTTCATAAAGTCTCAAATGAGACTAAGTCTAAAAATGAACATTTCTTGACCAGATCAGCTTTTAGAAACACTGCAAATACTATTGTTTCTCATGCTATTATTTCTAGTCCCCAAATCTGCTCCAGGATCCCAATTCACAGCAGTCCCCCGATTCTGTCACACTTATCCTCCATGACATTTGTTCCAAACTATCCCTAAACCAGATGCAGAGCATTAATGACTTTTCAGAAGGAAAAAAACAGCTGAAGATTTGTCTGAAAGCTACTGTCTTGTCAAATGCTTGCAGCATATCTATTTTATTAGACTATCTCGCTTGAGAAATTGCAGATAACCACCCTTGGAAACGCCACTTGTGCTCGTATACTTAAAAGATAAAGAGATCAAACTGAGAAAAGTTGCGAGAAGACGCAGACATCCTGCCACGTAAAGACGGCCTGGGTGACACGAGCTTCAAGTTGTACTCCACAAGGACCACGACAGAAGGCCCATGAAAACCAACCCCGGGAGCACCGCGTGAGGCACACCACCGGTCGGCTTGACTTCCACAGGCTTCCTTCTGCAGGAAAACTTCAAAAATAAATCAGCACGAACTTGACGCCTGGCTCAGCCCCTCCGCAGGGCCACGCTCCACACGTGCCCAGCGGCCAGAGCCGAGGCGAAGGAGCCAGCACCGGGCAGGGCGGAGCGGGAGGCGGCGGTGACCTCATGGGGCTTTGCTATCTTTAGGCGGGCTTGGAGGCGGCTCGGGGCCGTGCCGGCACCCGGGGCCGCGCCGGTGCCGCCTCAGGGAGCCCCGGCGGGTGGCGGCCGTACCTTGAACACCTTGCCGAAGGCGCCGTCGCCCAGCTCGCCGATGATCTCCCACAGCTCCTCGGGGTTCAGGTCCCTCTTGACGTGCTCGTACTGCTTCTTCTTCTTCTCGCCGCCCAGCTTGAAGATCTTGCGAAAGTTAAAGAAGGACATCGCGGCTCCCCCCCCCTCGCGCACCCTCCCCTCACGGGGGGCCCGCCGCGGGCTGAGGGGAAGGAAACGGCCGAGAGACCCCCTGAGGGGCTGCGCGCTCCCCGCCTAGGGGCCGGCGGCGGGGCGGGGGGCCATGGCGGCGGCAACAAGTTGCCCGGGCGGCACGGGGCTGGGGTGGGGGGGTGAGGCTGCTCCCGCTGAAGGAACGGGGGAAGGCGACGCTCCGCTGCTGGGCTCCGCTCCCCGCCCTGGCGCCGAGCGGGGCCAGGCGGCTCCGTTTCCTGCGGGGCGGGGCGGCCCCGGCACCGGCGGCCCCGGCACCTCCCCCCCCGGTACCGCCCCCCCCTCCTGCCCCCTCCCTCCTCCTCCTCCCGCCGCCGGCGCGTGCGCGCGCCCCGTGCTCGCTCCCCCCCTCCCCTCCCCGCCCCGCCCCGCCCGCCCGCTCCCGGAACCGCCTCGCGCCCCGACCGCCTCTGCCGCCGGCGCGTGCGCGCCCCCTCCCCTCCTCCGACGCACGCGCAGACGCCACACCGCCCCCCTCCCTCCATCTCCTCCCAACGACCGCTCGCAGGCAAAGGCGGGTTTTCAACCCCCCCCGCCCACGTGACGCGGAGAGGGCCAATAGGAGCGCGCCGAGGGCTCCGGCGGGTAAGTTGGTGTCTGGGCCCAAAATGGAGGAGGGCGCCCCCCCCCCCCCCCCCCCCCGCTTCCCCCCCACCTCACCTCAGGGCGCGGTTGGCGGTGCTCGTGTCCTCTGAGGGGACGCCTCCCTCTCCTGCCCCCCGATGTTTTTCCCTACCTGCCCTTCACAGGCCGAGGGGCTTCATAAAATCGTTAAGGTTGGAAGAGACCTCCAAGATAATCTGGTCCAACCCAGCCGCCAATGTCACCCACTAAACCGTGTCCCCAAGCACCACGTCCAACCTTTATGGAGGCCTCGGGCTTCGCAGAGGTTCCTCGAGGCAGAAAAAGGCTGCCCGGGGAGACCTGCTTTTGGGGGGATACCCACTCTTTGGGGACACTCGCTTTTTGGGGACACTCACTTTTGCCAGCACTGCTTCTCCACCTGCCCCGCATCTGCCACAGCAGTTGTGGCATGGCGTAGCGTTACGTGCTGTCCCATGAGATTTGATCAGCGGGACAGACTTAATTTGCCGTCCCCGACAACCGTCTCAACCCACAAGTGATTTCTTCATCAGCCCGAAATATGATTGCATTTTAATAGCCACGTTGTCTGTATGCTGCAAAATGTGTGGTGTTCCTTCACACGAAAGCGGGAGGTGTTCCCGTCTCCTGGATAAGATGCAATTAGCAGACATCTTGGAGGCAAAGTTTAGGCTCTGACAGGAGGCAGCAAGCTGATCCTGCAGTTAAGGCAATGATTTGAGACTTAGGAGATCTGGCGATGAGACAAACGCCCTGTGAGAATAATAATGTAACACCATATCCTCTTATGAACCTGAGTGCCTGGAGTTACCATTAATTTAAACCATTCATTAAAAACTTCTAAAGATCAGGCCTCCGGTGTGCATCGTTCCTCAGACCATTTTATTAGCATGACAGTAGTTTGCTATCTAATGAGGGCAGTTTATGTGTAAACTCAGTAACGCCAATGAGAGCTTGAGATAGACTGGTTGTGGGGATCATGGCAGCCGAGGCAGCCTGCTTGAAAGGAGCATGATTTTAAGGAATAGAAAGTGCTGGGCTGGATCGAGAAGAGGATTTCAGCAAAGGAGTAGTACAGGTGTTTGTAGTAATAAAGGTTCGAACAGTGAGTGGTTCAGAGGGAAATAAGGGCATAGCAGTAGTCTGGAACTGAATTTTCCATCATGTCATAACAGTGATCTTGGTGGGTGAGGTGTGCTGGGGTAGAAGCCTCTTAAGAATATATTGGTGTTATATGTTAAGTAATTGCTACTGCTAATAGTATTTATAGTGTACAGAAACACACTGTGCTAGGTACTGCCCCCTCAGAACAAGAAGATGGCCCCTGTCAGGAAAATCTTATGAGTGAAGTAACAATGTTGTCATAAGTTAATTTCTTTAATCTGCACAAAATCAGTTTCAAGGGTAGGCCTACTCTATGAATAGAGAGCCTCTCAAATACATTTGCTAACCTAATAGGAGTCCTGATTTGTTGTAGCAATCAGCATTGTTCAAAAATGATCTGGGGCTTTGTGGTTCCTTGGTATTGACAGCTGGGATGCATAATGTGAAACCATTGAGGACGGTGTTAAAGCCCAGACCATTTACGTGTATAAAGCGAATGCCAAGAAACAGCTGCAATCTAGATGAGCTGTTTTGCTTTCACCTTTATGATCTGACTGGCTGCACCTTTGAGCTTCATTTAGAAGTTTCATGTACATAGTTTGGGATTAAATACAATAAGAAAGTAAGTATTTTGATTTTAACTTGGATTTTTGAAGTGCTTTGGGTGCTAATTTGCATCTAGTTGTTTGAACTAATTGATGAGGACAGGGTGAAAAAAAAAAAAAAGGAATCCAAAAGCCTTAGCATGAAATCCTTGTATCTAGGCAGGATCAGCTTTTCTTTAGCCTTGGGGTTAATGTGACAGGGCAGCGGGGGGTGCGGGCGTGCATGTCAGAGTTTGTAACAGTAACTGGGAATAAATGCAAAACTGAGAAAAGTTCTTGAGCTACAAGTGAAGGAATGTAATTGGGTTTGCTCCCATAAGAGTGATGGCAGTTAGGCGACTGAGATACTAGGGCCGTGTTCTTTCTCAGCTCTACTGATGAACAGTGCAAGCAGTTCACATACAGCATCTACGTAATGTATCGGTGTGCTTTTAACACGCGAGCGATAAACCAGATTCACTTGGAGCAGAATAGGGACAGTAGCGTCGTCCTAACAATGACTGTTGCTAGGTACTGCAGACGTGTTGTTTTGGACTTTTATAAAGATAGTCTACATACCAGGGAGCCTTTAATTCGTACAAGGTTGAAAATATACGATGAAAGGCTGGCACAACAAATGAGCAATCAAGCTGGTGATAAAGTTTTATTTTAAACTTTTTTTTTTTTTGCTTTTTAAGTGTAATTTGGGGTTCAAACATAGTATCTGAAAATGAGACTAAGCCACAGTTTTCTATTTTCCTCTTATTCTTCTCCTCTGAGTTGCAGCTTGCCACTCAATCCTAAAAATAAACTCTTCCAGGTGAAGGCTAAGTGTTAGTAGCAAATCATTCCCAATTTGCATTGACTTCCTGGTATGGAGGAGGCTGTATAAAGCCTATTGCATTTTTTTGTTGTTGTTGTTCCTTCTTTTCTCCTGGTAGCAGGAGTTTTTAGCAACTGTAAATGTTTTCAGATGATAGGGATAAAAAGATAAAAGTGGATTATAAGTATATAGAAGTGCTGTCTTTAGGAGTTTAATGCAATGCGTTTTGAAAATTCAGTGCTTCCTTAAAATGCCTGAGTAGGCTGATAGTGAAGAACTTAGTTGTACATTGAATAAACCAGCTTGGAAATAGCTGTGACTCTTTACTGTAATCCTTTTCTTCTCTTAAAGATTTAAAAGTCTCCTCCCTACTTTCTGCTGCTAAATGTCACTATCCTTTCCAACTGAATTAATTGCTTACACTTTCTACTGTTCCTACCTGCCGCCCTTTAAGTTCTACCTCCATTTCATTTAAACTGCTTTTCTTCAGCTTCTTTTCATTCAAAGTAAATGCACGCTTCAGAAATTTAATTAGAAATGTGTACTTCACTACGTAAATTGCCCTAAACTGCAGTCGTACATCCTGTCCTCAGTTCTTTCAAAAATATTTAATGGTATATTTTTATATTGTCTTGACTTTCTGTCCACCCACGCTTTCACTGATCTCTTCCAATCTTCTTTCTGATGTTTGAGTTCATTGAACTGCTATAAGGTCATGGGTGACTTGTTGGTGGCTAAATCTGAGACGTGCTTCTTGTTTCGTATGCCTTGATCTGTCTGTCACCATTGGCACTCAACGCTCACTCTTCTGTTTTCTTTACTTGATGCATGTGGTATTTTTGTTGATGTTTTCAAGCTGTATGGAGGTGTTTTTTCCATAGCCTCTATTTTTTCTGCTTTTTTTCTGTCCCTGGAGTTAACGTTGTCTCTTGTGTAGGATTCTTGTTTCAGTTGTAGACTCTACTCTGTCTCTGAAGTCGTTCCCAAAGTCTGCTGTGCTTCCTGCTGAATCTGACACCTTTTTCCTTGGAGTTCTGGATTCAACGGGACAAAGTTCTGGTACTTTGCTTTGTACCACCGTAGTTTTACTAATTTTATGCTTATGAGAGAGTTTTGGTGATTCTCTCATACCTGACCTTTTTCTCTCTTCTCCCATTTCAGCAGACATTTTCCTTTCCTACCGTACCTGACTCCTCTATCCTAATGCTCTAATTGATGGTAGATAAGTACTGGAAAAAGTCTTTTATTCCTTTAGGGTGTTAAGAGGGTAGCCTAAATGGCCGTACATTTTCCTCCAAAGAGCATCAAGTCACAGTACCCATGTGTTGGAAGCATTGCAAGTGCTGACTGCATCATATACAGCGCTCCTTAAGCCCTTCTGCTAAATGGACAGTTGATAGACCTGTAGCTTAGAGATGGGTATTTCTGTTCTGCATTTGAAAATCAGCCTTCTTCATAAAGGAACAGAAAAGGGAGAGACTTGGTTTTGGACTCAGCATTTTATGAACTTTTCTGATTTGAGTAACAGCAGTAATTCAGTCACGTTTAGTACAACAGGAAAAATGCATATAATAGCAGAGGTTAGGCACTGAACGAGGAAGTTTTAAGAGTTTGCCCACATGATAAGAACCACAATCAATCCTGTCAGTAACCTGGAACCGATGCATTGCATGGCTTCTTGGTTTTGATGCACTTCCATAGGAAATACGCACTAGGATGCATCCATGGGAAATCTAAGAATTGCCACAGAAACACATGGCATGTGGGAGCTTCAACGGATATCGGCGCTACTTGATGTTTGTAATAAAACGATCAAGTGTTAAAATGTTAGGAGTAAGATCTTCGAAAAATCTGGGTTTAGTCTAAATTGGCCTAGCTTTTTCAGTAGTCAGTGGGGGAAGGTATCGTCAGAGGGCAATATACCCACTTGACATTCTTATATTTATTACACAGTGTTTAATTGTGTAAGGTGAGTTGTTCTAGAAATGTGTGACGGGGTTTCTACTTCCAACCTTTGGAGATAATGCTCCCAGCAAACCTTCTGATCTTCTGATAGCAGGCAACACCTCTGGACTGATGACAGAGCAAATATGAATGTTCCCAAGTAATGATGTTTTATAGAATAACAGACTTTATTTGAAATCAAATGTTAGATAAAAAACAATTGTATTAGTCTAGAAATCTTGAATAAGAATCAGATATTTCAATAAATATTATAAGAATATTTCATGACGCATCAGATCAAATGTATTCAAGCTTTAATGTGTTAACTTAATTGAAGTTCTTGCCAAAAAAAAGAAAAAAAGAAATATTTGTTTTATTGTTTCCAGCTGGTCTGCTTCAAAACCGTCTTCAAGGCTGATACTCTGAAACAGTCAGGCTTGCATATATAATTGGAGGGGTAAGTTGTGCTTTTACATTTACTTGGGTGACAAGCAAAACTATGCCTTGGATTTAATGGGAAATGTCAACTGCTTTAAAATTATGTAGCCGACTGTTTTTATTGATTAATTGACTAATGTAGTTAGAAACTTCAAGTCCTCTTCCGTGATAAAATTTTGAAGAAGAAGGTTGAACACTTCTCAGTTTACATTTAATTTGAAAATTCCTATAAAATGAGTTTTGGGTTAGTATTACAACTTCTTGTTGCATTGTGGATAGCTGTATTTTTTTAGTACAGTAGCTATTCTAAATTCTTTTACTCCATGTGTTGATGACTATAATAATGTCACAGAACCACGCATGAATAAGTCTACCTAGAGTATTGATTTCTTTTAAAATAATATAAAATCAAAATACTGCTAGCCTTAGCAATATTGGTGTCTTCTTTCTAAGCATTTTTTTCACTTGAGACTATATTTAAAGCAACATTTATTTGGTCAAAACTGTACATGAACACAAGGCAGAGTAGTTAAAACTCGTAGAGCCCCCATCTGATGGATATTAGAAGCTTTAGTTAAGTCACATGAAAGCATGCATTACAAATGCTTCACCATGTTTGTCTTTCCTCCAGATGGTAATTAGACCTTTTCCTCTTGCATAGGAGTCACGAGCTGATTTGTTCTTTTTGTTCGTGGCTTTCAAATTTGCATTAGTTCACATAGCAGCTAGGATTAGAAATTTATTAAGGGATAAAGATAGCTTTGCATCTCAGTCAATACTGGCACAAAATATCTGAATAAAAAACCCACATGTATTACTGCTTTTCTTTCTGCAAATCCCGAATTTCATCCTCCGTTTCCCAGGAACCTTTTTCCAGACCGGACATTATGTTCTCGTGTGATGCTGATCAGCTCTGGAATCTTAGGACTGAATAACTTGTTCTGCAATATGCAAATAAGTTGTTTGTTTGTTTGTTTCGGTTTTTAATTATTATTATGGCCAGCAACCCAGTGCTGGTTATGTAGTAAGCATAAGCAGGGTCATTATTATGCCTACTACACATATTATAAAAACATACCTTACTGAAAAGTAGGGAACACTTTGCAAGGAAAAAAAAAGGGGGCAATCTGACAAAAGGGTAGGACAGAAAGCCACTGATTGTTTAGTAGTATCCCAGAAAGAGACATTGCAGTGGGATAATGTTGGAAACATATCTGTTATCAAAAAGAGCAAATAACTTTTAAACATGAGATACTGACTGTTCATTAATGCAAAGCTAGGCTTTAAAATGTAAACTGTTACTGAGAAAAATGTAGTTTTTCACTGGAAAAATCATTTTTACATTGCATCCACGTTTAACATAGTTTATGCATGTATTATGTTCTGCTATTTTTATCTAGATTTTTATAAACTGTAGTATAATTCTGTTTTGTGGGGCAAAAAATACTGTAAGTTGTAAAATAAGATTTGATTTTCTGTAGGTTCTCTTCTTGGTGTTACAGCTGCACACACTGCTGCTGTCATGTAGATTGTTCAGGCAAACAACAGCTATTGTGTGTTCGACAATAGCATACACAAACTTTGGATGCTGGGACCTACTTATGAGAAAACAGAGCATTGTGATGGGATTCGCTTTGTATCTCAAGTTCCCCCAAATCCCCAAAATTCTCTTTTTTTTTTTTTTTTGGACAGAAGAGACCTTTAATCTCACATCCAGAGAATGATATTATATAGTATACCATGAGATATTTATGAATTAAACCAAAAAAGTCCATTACACTGATTTGAACTGAATTTTCTGTAGCAGAGACACATAATATTACCAACGGAAAAAATAATTCCTGCAGCTTGTGGCTGAGCTAAAATCTAGCGTTCTGGATGCAGTATACAGGAGCAACTGACTTTCGGAAGCCTGAGGTAGGGTGTGGCATCTATTGAAATACAATTAAGGAAATACTTTAATCTGTTTATAAAAGGATGTTTTGTCTGTCTTTTTTTTTCCCACATACCGCGAAGTCAGAAATAGTAACGACTTTATCATATGGTAACTGTGACAGTGATTCATGCAAGGAATATAAGGAGTTGCAGCCACAGGATTCAGCGAGGTATTTTCTTTCAGGATTCTTGATAGTGTTCTGTCCATTTGGTGGCCTCCTACTGGATTCAGAAAAAGGTTTTATTGAAGGTGGGCAACAATCATTTCTAGCAAAGCAGTTTAGCCTTCTTTGCTCTATAGGGAGGTAAGCTATTAAGAAGACATTCATACTGCAGGCAAGGAGTTCCCGTGCAGTTTTTGGTTTGTTCTGTATGGGACTGGTGTCCTGTACCAGCTCTCAGTGATGAGATATGGAAAGAGCTCAGAGGGAGGACCTGTAAAATACTCATTATTTCAGAACATCCTTTGAGAATTGCAAAAATTGCTAACCCAAAATTTGACAGAGGACAAAGTCTCTGGATTTTTCACAGCTCCGAGTAGAATTTAGCAGCTGAGATAAGGGATGATGAGCCAGATTTCTTAGCTGAGAATAAACTACTCTTCAAATCATTCAGAGTTCATAGAGCAGAGTGTAAGAGATGGTGCAGAACAATTTGTCTTAAGGAATCAAGAAATATCTGCACACCTTTGATATTTCTATCTGTGTCTCCCTAGCATGAGCATCCAAAGAATAAGAGAAGATCAAATCGATTTTCTTTACTTAATAAAACTTTTTGTAGTTCTGTTGTGACTCAGAAATCCTGTGCTTGATTTCAGGTGTGGAAGTTCTAGTCCTCAGAAAGGTGGCACAGTTGCAAAAGAAATTCAGAGGCTTGATGACTGGGAATTGCAGCGTCTTTGATGCTGAAAACAACACTTTGGATACTTTTTCTAGACAATGGCCGAGAGGACAAATAACCTCTACAAAGAGCATTAGAAAAATATAACCAAACTTTGTTCTTACATGTGTTGATAGTTTGAAATTCTCCCAGTAAGAGAGAATGCTGTAATAATAAATACAGTCTCAATGCTTCTTTTTTTCCGTGCTGCCTTTCAGTTGCATGGGGTTATCTTCAGTAGCATCTAAACATTTTTTCTGCAAGAAGTTCCTTCAGACCAGGAAGCATCACGAGTTTTTATTTGGAGGAGAAAACTAATAATTTTGTAGAGTTGCATACAAAGGGAGAAAAAACAAAACAAAACCCAAAACTGTAGCCAGTCTAGAAATGAAAGCCAGCGTCAACTTAATTTTATTATCCTTCTAACCATTGTAACAGTCCTAAAGAGCTCCAAATGTAATCTCAGCCTCTAGTTATGCTTACAGACTATGTGATGATCCTACTTGTGTCTGAAACTTCAAAGTTATTCTGCCTTGAATTATTTTGTGTGTATCAACAACAGTGTTAGTTGGAGACCACATTTCAAGCACAGCCTCGGTTTGCAAGGGTTTGTTCTGATATAGTTAAAAGATTTACTTGTACAGCAAAGAAAAACTTTAATTGAATTCAGAACTTTAAACAGGTCTGCCATAATCTAATGCTTTGGTATGCTCTGTGAATATTTTGAAAACTTTTTAACACATCCGTGCACCTCAGCTAAACACGAGGTTAATCATTTTTAGGTCTCTGATTGTAGTGGAATGCTCTGTTGTGCTATGAATGTTCATATAAATCCTGATCTTAATCCAGAGGCTGTTTTAATTTACACCAGATGCGTAAACTCATTTAAAGGGGCAAAAAATAGTCAGGAAAACTTGCTTCTAGAACTTGAATTAACCTTGCTGTGGAGAATACAGGCCTAATAGCTTTAGAAAGCTATTTAACTCTGTTTGCCACTTCTACACAAATTTCTGGAATTTGAAAGTATTCCTTCAACAAGTAGCACTAAATCTATTTTACACTGCTGTACCAAAGTAGGAAAGCTGAGTGTGTTGCCTTAAAATGTGGTGAGTTATGTTTTATTCTCTTTGCTTTGTTAGTTAACCTGAATATCCCTTTGCAGTGGATCAGTAAAATACGTGCATCTGTCCCAGAAATGTTCATTTGCCAAGAGACTGCTTGGAGCCCTTTTCTCTCAAAGCTTCCATCCTGCTGTTTTTCCAACCAGCAAACTTATTATTTATTAAGGAAAGAAAAAGTAATTTATTTTTAGTTTTTGTTTGTTTTTACTTTACGCTAACAACTGGGAACTGTCTTTCCCAGCGAAAGAATGTCTTTTCAGCAGCTCGGCTCATTCTCCCAGCATGGTGGGAGATTAAGAGCTTTTAGAGAGAATTAATCACCTTCATAGACTTCCTCTTGCCCTCACTCCAGACAGGTTAGGAGAATTAGTTGAAGAGGGTACTTCAGCATGATTATCTAATGGCTTTAAAATACAAATAGCAAGTGAAGCTTTATGACTATCAGCAGTGATTACCACTGCTTTATTTGTGTTAAGATTACAGCTGTGACAAATAAACACACAGAGCCAGTGTGTTTGTCTGTTGAGTGGTTGGCTGGTTTCTTGATACATACGAAAATGTCTTGTGACTAACACATGGGATGAGGATCTGAAGGAACTGCCTCTACTTTTTTTTTTTTTATTGCACACTTCCTTGTTAGTTGTCCAGAATCATGCTTTTGGAAAATTGGGTGCTGAAACCTCGTCACCAGGTTTAACTTGCGCGTAAAACAATTTGCAATGCCAAAGAAGATGCGTTAGGATTGTAAGGTCTGTCCTTCTTTTTGAGACTGTTGATGTTGGAAAAACCAACCTATCTGGTCTTTTGCAGAAACATCTGTCTGTCCAGAAGGATTTCAAAATCCTTCTGGAAATGAAAAACAGATAAAAATACATGACAGTTTATGTCAGAAGACATTAACTCCCCTGGAAGACTATTCAATGCGCTAACTGTGTCAGTTTGACAAAATAAGGCATTTTTTCTCCTACCTAGGCATCGTGGGCAGTACCTTTCTATGTTGCTTTCTAGCTGAAGTTCATGGTGATGGGTCTTTTGTCTTGCACCATCTTCCCTTGGCAGGGAAGCGTGCTGTAATATCATCTCATGTAATAAAAAGGCAGATGTTTGAAGTTTCGAGCAGTGTCTTTAACAGAAATTCTGTGATTTGTTCACTTTTGGTAAATGAATTATCTCAGGAGGTTACACTTGCACAAATAATTTCAGGAACTGCTAAACTTCTTGAAATTCAGGAGTTCTAGCTCTCAAGTTTGCTTCAAAAATAGTGTTTAAAAATTGAAACTACTTTCCTTGTGTACAAGACATACAGGATGTAGTTCCCTACCGACATTTGTTGCAGCAGCTAGTAATGGGAGTTCACATGAGCAGTGGAAGGTGGATTATTAGAAAAGAGTGAAAGTGCTTAGCCAACTTTCTCTGAGTGATGTATCCTGATCTCAGTGGCTTTTTTTTCTTGTTACTAGTGTTGAAAATGTTCTTTTAATTATGTAGTTTTTTAAAAAAGTCCATGGATGAACTTCGGTTTTAGAATCTTTATTCCATATTGTCTGTAACCAAAGGCTTTACTTTCCAGCTCACTTAGATCTACTTGAATGATAAAACGTTGGGTTTGTTTGCTTGCTTTTAACTTAAAATGTTGTATGTGGCTTTGGCTAATTAAAACCATTTTTAACTGTATCATGTTGGAATTGCCTCTGCTGCTCATGAAGAATTGAATAATACTCTTTTGTCGTGTAGGGTGTTGACTCAACCACAGATGAGTTCAATTCAGATGACTGGGGTGGTTACAAAACCCAGCTGTTTGCTCTGCCCCACTTTCCATAAGTTGCTTTCTCTGCGGTGGGGCTGGCCGACCCGTAAAGCAATTCTTTACCAGCCACAGTTTACAGCCTGGTTCATTCAAGTAAACCAAGGGTGAGTGCAAGTTGCTTTCATGCACTGGGTTGCCAGCTGCAGCAGTTCAGGAACTTCTTCTGTGTACGTGGTTGGTGCCGGTACAGTGTGCAGGCTTTGGAGAGGAGCAAATGCCTGGCAGGATGTTTTTACCGCGTGTGTTGGTGGGTAAATATCCTCTGCCTCTGACTCAAAGCTAGCTTGAGAGAGTCTTTGCAGCGCTCTGCTGGTAGTTGCAGACCAGTTGCAGACAACCTCTGGCAAACTACTTTTTGTGTGGCTTCATTTGGCTCCAAACAATCATCTTAGCCATCTCAAACTAAGGAAATCTTCTCCAAGAGCTCTGGCTGTAAATCACGTCTGGAGAAAAGGCACCATGAGAAACATGAACACAGGTTCTTTTCCTTGTGGTTCCCATTTCACTGGGATTGGAAGAAGTCCAGTTCTTAATCTTTTACCGTTTTTGAAAAAGGTGAACACAGGATTAGGAGCTGTGATATTTATTGTCTGGAGCTGCTTCTGTTGAACAAATCTCTTGGGTGGTTTAATTGGGAGCTATTCGAACAAGCCTGGACCATTCTCCCAGGTGGGCCACTTGGGAAGGAAGGTAGAAAATGGGCTTGGTTTTGGGACGTGGCAGCTGTTGAGAAGGCTGCCAACATTCTTTGGTTTCTCATCTCCTGTTAGGATAGTGCCTTGCTGAGCTCACAAGAGATGCCTGAGGATTATGGGCTTGTTTCAATTCTCACTAAGGTCCGAAAAGCTAACATTGATAGCAGGAGGTCAGGGAAATGGCCTTGTTTGAACAGGATAGTGTCTAGGATAGTCTCAAATTGGGGTGTTTTTATTTATTTGTACTTAAAGAACTGCCATATAAACTTTACATTTTTGCATTTGGAACAGAACTGTTTCCCAGAGAAGTGGTTCAGTAATAAAATTTAATTCCTGTTTTGTTGTTGTTGTGTGTTTGTTTGCTGTGTCTTTGTTGCCTTCAGAGATATTTTACAGAGAGGCAAAAGAGGGTATTTCACATCTATTAAGCTTGTGGACCTGATGCCTCTTTTGCCTTTCCATCACCTCACAGGACTGAGTTCCTTGCACTACTACAGTTGCGAAGTCCTTACTTGCTTTCAAAACAAAATGCAGAAAGAGATAACATTTTACTAGGACTCTACTGTTTGTACTGCTAAACCTCGTCACATGGTTCAGCAAAAGTCACTTCAGTTCCCAAACATTTGTACATACAGTATCTGTTCGGAATTGTTTATTGTTGGCTATCTGTGTTGTTACTGATTCCGGGGCCGTGCATCACCACAATGCCTGCTGTCTGCCCCTTGGTTCGTGATTGTGCAGGGCAGCTGTTATCTGCCGGGCTGATAGCGTATCGCCAGCAGTACCATGAGGAGCAGAAAGCTCTGCTAGCATAATGGAAAGCCCTGCTTTTGGCAGGATGACTCCGTGATTAATTAACCCCCGGGATGGAGAGGCTTCCTGTGCCAATTTGAGTGGAAGTTACGGGAAGGTCCTGTTACATAGCTAAAGAGAAATTGATTAGAAGCATTTTTATCAGCCTTGTAGGAATTCCGTTTTCTAACACTATCAGTCTGTGTGCATCAAGCCTGTAAACTAACTGAAAAATAGATCCCTTGAAAGGGGTTACTTAACATCTTCTGTTACAGGAGCAAAAAGATGACAGCTGTCAATGCCATGAGCTGGCTGTAAGGGCACAGCTCAATACAGAATTATCAGAAAATTTCCACCCTAGCAGAAGAATGGACTCGTAACGGGTGTGCGGAGGGAAGCGGTACAGGGGACAGTAGGTGCCTCTGCCTCCCAGAGAGCCACAAGCCTTTGGTTTTAAATAGGTGGCTGTTAAAAAGGGGCTACCACGTGGATCGCTTGGGAGGGAAGAAAGAAAATGGGCTTGGCTTTGGGTGCTGGCAGTGCTTGGGAAGGTTGATGGGACCATGAAGGGGCAAGAGAAAACTGCTCTGCAGAAGCAGAGCCTGTTGGCCATCGCTGAAAGCAAGTTAGTGGCTAGAGCGCAGTTTTGCTATCCCAGCCTTGTAGGTACGAGTTGTCTAACTTGTGGTTTCAGAGGATTCGTTCTGTGGACTTCAAGAAAACTTGTCCTGCCTTCATTGTGCTGGGGAGGGGATTTGCCTTTTATCAAGGAATCCCCAGATCTATAAGACAGAACTTTGGCTGTCTGCAGCACACGTCAACCGAGCAGAAAGGTACTGTACATAAAGGGTGAACATTTCTATGGCGAAGAGCTATAACAAGGCTTGTGAGGTAGAGGGAAGCTACAGAATTTGATACTTAATTCCCAGTAGTTCTGAGATAGAAAGAGCTTTTGCTGCACAACCCCTCCTTTCTTCAGGACAGGGAAGCAGTAAAAGATACTTCGTTTCCTGTAACGCAGAAATGTTCAGCCTTCTGGCTAGTGCTCAGACTATTACTATGTTTAAAATGCCCAGATGTTAATTGCATAGTGAAATAATAAATTGCAGATATTTTTAATCTCTAGTGGTGATGCTTCATCAACTTTTCCACTCAGATGTGCACATGTGCGGGGGTGTCTTCTGCGTTTTGCTCCAGTGAGTGGCTGTTCATGCAAAACACAAAGTTAGGCTTTTTACCTGATTCTCTTTTTTTAGCTTGTTTTTGAGGTCTGCTACCTGCCTAGGAGAATAGGCTAATGCTGAGCTATGACGGTTTGTAATAATCCTGCAGAATACACTGGGGGACGCGGTGCAGAAAGGAATATTGCTTTGTATGCAAGATAAAGACAGGCAACAAAACTGTGACTATGTCCACGTTTCTTGTCTGGGAGAAGCCACTAAAAGTGAACAGCTGGGGGGCTGTAGCCCATAAAAGACAAAATGGTACCCTGAAAGTGCCTGTTTGAGAGCGGGACACTGAGCAGGAGTGCTTCTCTTTGTTCCAACTTACCATGTGCTAACCCTGATTGACCGTAGGATGTATGTTTTTTGTTTGACGTGTGAACTCTTTGTATGTGCCATAGCCTTTTGTTGGGCTAATTGTTTTTTTCGTATATATTTCTATTTACAGTAATGTAGGGACAATGCAAGAACCAGTGTACGTGAGACTGCAAGCAAACAGGCACTGGAAAGACTTAATTTTGTCATGAAAATGAATGTGCTAAGTAAAATACAGGTTCAAACCACGTGTTTGCTTGGGAAGGTTTGTGGTCTAAATTTGATATAGACTGTATAGCAAGCAACTGGAGAACTGCCATATGGAGGAACAGCAACCTTGCACTATTAAGTTCATGTGGTTAACAGCTTAGTTTAGCAATTTCTACTGAGCAGTGCCTGCAATTCAGCAGCAGAAAAGGCGTTTCCTGTGGAGATTTGAGTGAAAAAAGGATGGTAAGAAGTTTTTGAGTAGGTATGGCATGTGCAAAAGGGGTAGGTTGGGAAAACCTGCTTGTAGGTGGGAGAGAGACAAAAATCCAAGTGTAAACAAAAATATTCAGGTTCTTACTTAAAGGTGAAGTCATGGTGGGACTGACTGAATCAAGTACTTTCAACATCTCATAAAACAAGTATCGCTGTTTGTGTTGTTTTTTTTTAAGTATTTATTTTGGAAATAAGTATAATTATCATCTGCAGTTCTTTTCACCTTATAGAGGAGATGTCAGCAACACCCTAGCATATTGTGCTACACTGTTTTTCTGCCACAAATTAAACTTTAAGTGTGAAAACAGAAATGAAGCAGAATCCAAGCTGTGTTGTTTCCCAAAGAAGCAAGATGCTATCCTGATATTCGTGGCATGTTGGCTCTCTATCAGTAGCTATAAGTGTCTCTTGCAGAGTACAGAGATTACTGGCAACCCGTAGCAGGGAGCTCTTCCCTCTCAGAAGACTTGAGCTTCCAACTCTCAGTTATAATGCACAATATTCAAAAGCTGTCCACTTATCACCTTTGGTCTACACCTGTAAGTGGCCCTGGTAATGACAGAAGATAGGCATGAAACAGGGGAAACTGAAGAGGTAAAAGGGGAAAGGAACCATTATGTAGTTATTGGAGACTGCATGTCCAAAATAAAGAAGGGCTGGTTGCTCTTGTTTTATTAAAAGAAAAAAAAAAAAGCTTTCCTTCCCCTGGTAAAGCACAGGATGAACAATGAGGGGAATGTCTTAGGGAAGGGAAAGAGAATGATGGGGAGGAAAACCAAGTATACAGAAAGTAACTAATTATCCCACTCTTAAAGAAGCATTGCATTTGGTTCTCTCTATGTCCACAGATGAGAAATCCCTAAAATTCTATTTCATTTGAAGGAGCTTGGTAGAACGATATTACTGTTGAGCTTCAATACTTATGTAAATTGTCAGTATTGATATTTTGACTATTTCTTATGGGATGCAAAGGTAACACAGTATTAGACAAGTTCTTGTGACTCTTCATCAGCTCTGTTGTGTTGCTGTTTGTAAAATCACAAGCTATTTTTTTCATTCAGCTGGAACATAGGAGAACAGCCTCTCCTGTGTGGACAGTAACTACAATTTTTCCTGTGTTCACAGGTTTTGAATGCAGTCTGAGTCCAAGAAGTATGAAGAAGAGACGCCTTCTCTGTTCTGGGGGTTGGATCCTGTATTTTCTGCGTTTGCAAGACTCTATATTAAAGATATAAAAGAAATGAGAGAATCTAAACAAGTGCCAGGTATGTACTTACATGTGCTGGTCATGATGCATGTAGAATTATTATTGATTTCCATTGTGCTTTCTGTCCAGAGATTTAAGAATGCTTCATGACTGCTCGTGCAGTTATTTTTGATGCCCCGAAGCTAAGTGGCAGTAGTACCTGTAACAGTTCTAAGAAGAACAGGTTGTATACTGTGTTCAAAGGATTATAGGTGGAAGAATAAAATGTGTTAGTTCTGGAGGCTTTTCTTCTTGTGTGTATATATATACACGTGTCTCTATGTATATATATGTATACACACATGTATGTATATACACACAACCTGTATTACATTCAGGTAACGTTGTGCTTCTGCTGTGTGGTATACTCTGAAAGTTAGTTCTAAAAATGCTGGTCCTTTCTGCCATTTGTTACACCTTGCCACTGTCTCCACAACAGTTGATGAGGATTTTGTGTTTTTGTTTTTTTTAATTACGTAGTATTGATTATTTGATGGCATTTATGAGTGCATGTATTTCGCTTTTGCCAATGCGTATTAATATAATATTAAAACAAGACAAAGGTTTTGTGCTTTTTTCTAGATATGATAGATAAGACATTCTTCATATATTTGAACAACTTTACTGTATATTTGGCATCTGTTCTGAATCTTACACCAAGCCTTTTGTTTCCTAACCGTTGCTGGAAGTTGTATACTTTGCAGTCTGTTTCTGTTGGTGTTTGGCCAATATCACCCACGTGTACATTGTCTAAAGCAATGTGGGTCTGACCTTGAGCTTTTGTTTTCACTGTAAAAAGTGTGTGTGTGTGTGTATATATATATATATAGGTACCTATAAAAGATACTTTTGGCTCTTTGAATAAATTCTGTCTCGTAGGTTTTGTTATTCTTATTTTCCTTTAACAGCAAGGATAACAAGTGCTATTCTTATTGAAATGAAGAACTGGTAGGTTTTTTGCTTCTTCACAACCAATTTTATGTTCATAGGGACTTCACAAAGTGCAAAAGCCTTTATATATATATTATATATACACACATACCTCTTTGTTATTTACCATGATGGGAGATTTTTTTTCTTAAAGCCATTGCAAGTATGGGACTACAGACTATTGTTGATGTTTGTGCTAGAGTGAGCAGTGTCTAGAAGCTTTTTAAAGTCTGCAGTCTTATTGCAGTATTGGTATAGCAAATGCATTTGCTATAGACTGGTCCTGCTTTAATTAAAGACATTTTAATTGTTCTTAAACAAAAAACAAAGCAACTCATACACACACACGTACTCAGAAGAATTAAAACTGAATGTCAAAAATCATGTTTCAAAAGAGGACTAGCCCTAGAAAGTATAACCCTGTGCTCTTTTGTTCACCTCTAAATCACTTGGGTTTTCCTTCTCACTTCCCTTCCCTTTCTTTTACTTAAGCGAGTTGTCCTGTGCTTCAGGAACTATTTCAGTTCGGCTGTTACGCTTTTTTTCTAAGATGGCCCTAAGGAAGTGGTATCTGTCATGTCAAGATATCAGCCTTTAAAATTGGTGCATGCAAGCTTTCTCCGCTTCCTGTGCATCTGGCGTTCTGCACAACTAAGTTTGCTTGCAGTCCTGTTACATTTTAGAAAACAAACTTTAAAGAATAAAATGAATTTCACAGAACAAACATCCTGAACTCTGTTCACCGTCCTGGCACTGTGTACATACCAAATGAGATATCTTTCAGCATTTCTCATTCACTGGCAACAAATGATAGCACAATGGAAACACTTCTGGGGGAAGGAAGAAGGTAGGTGTTTGCCACCAGTGTTCTCTGTTTTTAATGGGCTTGTTAAAGACCAGATGGAGCTAATTATGATTAACTACAAATCAGTCACTAAGTAAGGGTAATTAAGAATGAACAAGTGCAAAACAGAGTTGTAACTAGGAGGAATGGGAAGAAACACAGGCTGAATGTCAGGAAAAACATCCTTAGAATGGTATCTGCTAAATGGCAGAGCAGCCTCCCCAGGAAAAAGGTGGGATGCCATTCACTGGGATTATTTATATCCTGACTGTACAAATTGCCAGGAATTTACTGTACGGAACAATCTTGTATTGGTCCTGAGGAAATGAACTGAATGACCTAATAAGTTTTTTCTTTCCATTTTTAAGCATTAGGATTTGATGCAACAATGACTAATCCCTTAAAAGAACACAGAGGAAAGCATTAAATCTGTCCAATTACTCTCCTGCTATAAATGGTGACAAGAAGGCTGGAAAACCACTCAGATAAAAACAGCAACAGTGTTGTCTTAGAGGCCTTGAAATGAGAGTGGGTGTCACACTCGGTTGTAACACATAATCACATCATGAAAATGAGCTTTTCTCAGAGATATCACGCACCATTGCATTGTGACAGCTTATCAACAAGCAAGGGAAGCTCCAAATAATATAAAAGGAGGTAATAAGAATTAAAGCACTGACAAACACCTCAATGCTGGTAAAGATATGACCAGAAGTTGCTCTAGTGAGCTCTGTATCTATAGCCCCCTAAACCGCTGCTGTGGCTTCCTGTTGTGGTAACAGCATGTTAATATCCGTGTTATTTACTGGGTTAATCAGAGCTTGATTGAATGCGCTCACACATGGCTCGAAATGTTTAGTGTGTTTTTATTGCTACTGATATGAACATAATTTGAACAGATAATCTGGGAGGAGAAAAACGCATTTACACTTGACGACTTGATGACTTTTTAAGTCATCAAATTCAACAACTTTTAATTGATAGTGTAAATATAATTTCATCTTTTAAATTAATTCAGGTAGTTTCTCAGAGAGTAAGGGTGGAGTTCTGTCTAAGTTTATGGGGATGGAGAGAACCAGTTTTATCTGGTCGCTGTCCTTTGCCAAAACTCAGATTACTAACTGCGAAATGAACATAATAACATGTTGCTTGTTTGCACATGAAGAGCTTAGAGTCTGCCTCACAGATTTGCCCTGAAACTGACCCAGACCTTCCTTTATAGACATTTTGTAAGGTTTAATTAATGTTTATATATACTGGGAGCATCTTCATTGAGAGTTTCTGTAGTAGTGTTTATTTGTGTCCTGATAAATGCAATGAGACAAGTGGACAAACCTGCTAAACATTCTCTGTGCCACGCCTGGCCAGTGACTGCGTGGTTAGGCTACCGGCGCTGAGATGACAGCGATAGATGCATCCTCAGAGCATGGCAGTGGACTTCTACCGGCAAAACTTCTGTTTGTGACCTGCTCGGCTGATCACATTTGACAATTTCTGAGACATTGCTGTTTTTGTCTCTTATGTGAAGAACGCTAATTCCAGACCCATTTAAGGTTGCCAGCTATGTAGGACAAGTTATTTTTGGATTTCAGTTTTTATTTTTTTTAAATGCAGAATGATTTTGTGACTCCCTTGCTGCAGTGTTTCTCTTTCCCTTTGTAAAACGTGCCACAGAGCTAAATGTTCCCTTTGTGTCCCTTGAGTCACCTAGTTTTTAGCAGACACTCACTGAACATCCCGGATGGCTTTATATTTCAGTAAAACAACAGTGTTCCAAAGCTGCAGAAAACACATTGACTAAAGATTACCCCAGGACATATCTGGAGCTTATTGTCCTGTTATCCTCCTGCTGGTGCACTATGAAGCTTCAGTGTATGCTTACCTCAAATTTCATTAAAGACATTTGTCACTATCTTTCAAGAGGTCACAGCATGTGGCAACCTCAGTAAGTTAAAGTCCGCTGGGCGCTGATTCCTTCCCGTTTCCTGAATGTAATTTTGTGTGTTATTCTTATCCAAGAATATCCAAGTCATCTTTATAGATGCACAAAAATAGCTTTGAATGGATGTTTTTAGAACATGTTATTTCAGAAACTGAAGCTCAGTATACTGCCCTTGATGACTGCATACTGTACTCTGCAATCTAAGAGGGCTGTTACACTCCCTCCCATCCCCTGCCCCTTGCTGTGGCTCCTGTCCTTTTAGAAATGAAAGACAGAATTGTGTAGAATTGTTGGTTTTCCTTCTTTTGGGTGGCTCTGCCTTAACCAGGAACAGCTGCACTGTGAGAACCTCAAACTGCTTCCATTGTGTTCTATTATTTATTCCGAAGACTGCTGAAAATGTTATAAGAAAAAAAAAAAGAAAACAACAAAGCCTAAAGTCTGCAGCAAACAAACTGTTTTGCAGATACAAATGTACAAGAAAACAAGCAGTTAATAAAGTTCTGCAACTACAAAAGCACGATTTTGGTCTCCTACGTAGAGCTGATACTTCCTTCTGGTGTTCCCAGAACTCCCTGATCAAGGGGATTTTTCATGTGAGGAGGCATTACTTAAGTTTAAGATACATTAAATATGTAAGAAATGTTTTTTACTGACAAATGTTACTATGTATGGTAGGCTGTTGAAGGGGAAAATAAGAAGTAGTTATGCTTAACAAGAATGTTTTGTGTCTAGGTATATTCTTTTATAACGGGCACCCAGTAAGACAGGTGGACGTTGTTGGGATAGTGGTTCATACTAAAGAGCGAGATGCCTTTTACAGTTATGGAGGTAAGATAAGTTTCCTTCTCTGTTCTTGCATTTATCAGCCCTCTAATCTTACTGTTAGACCTTAAAGGTTGCCTTTTTGATCAGTGTTGGTTCTTGGAACAACTCTTCTCTTATCCTTATATAGGGCATCCCCAGCCCAGATTAGCTGGCAAACTTACGGAAGTTACTGTTTCTCTTCGCTTAAAAATAGCGAAATATGTGGTTAAGGCTGAGTAACTGATTTGGGGTCATCTAGAAAATCTTATTTTTTGTTATTGTTTTGCCACTGGACTCCACCATCTTCCCTTCACATATATATGCAGCTTCTTTGGTCACATATAAATGGATTTAATGGTTTCTGTAAGGGAGAAGTCACTTCCTTTTTTGAACTTCAGAAATCTCTTCTGAATTCTTGTATGTTTTGTCATATTTTGAAGCCAGGTTTTTATAGTAGGCAGGAGTTTGTTTATATTTCGACGCATAAGTGCCTTAGCAAATCTGACTCAACCATCACAGTACGTACCAGTCCTCACCAACACCAGCTGAGAGTTGACTTCTCCCTGCTGCTTTTCCCCATATTCAGACTATTTCATTAATGTGGAAACATCTGATAGTCATTTTGTTCAGCTGTCTTTTTCATCTGGAGAAAAAGCAGAGTGGAGTAGTGGTGATGTGGCAAGTTTAAAGGTAGGGGAGGCCATCTCACGATAGGAAGGGGGAGCCAAATGCATGGATGCTATCTGAGCATTTGAAGGACCTGTGTCCAGTGTTTCCACAATCATGGGTTTCCACCTGACCCAGGTAAGTTACCGAGTGCCTCTTTGTACCCAGTTCTGCTACTTATAAAATGGAGGCAGCAGCAATTCCTTGACTAAGAGGAATGTTGTGAAGATACCATCGGCAGCTTAGAGCCAGGTCCCAGCTTCTGTAACACCTGTAGTTGCATCATACTGCTGCGGAGCAGCACTGACAGCTAGTGCATGGAGCATACCCCACACTGGGCATGGCTGCTTGAAGTTGTCTCTGCTCTGCAGAAGTGTCCCTGCAAGTTTCTTAGAGGGGCTATTTTCTAGATTTTTTTTTTCAATCTGCCTTTTTGCTAAATATCAAGTTTAGGTATTTTAAGGTGTGAGTTCCTCTGACACTTGAAGTAGCACAAGCTAAACAAAAGCCTAAGTTAAGAGATGGAGACGTAACTGGTGGTGTGATGAAGTGCTGAAACAAATGGAATGCCAACTATTATTCTTTTATTGCACTAGTATGCAAATACAGTTATCACTTCATGAGAACAGACGAAGATAATCTAAATGACCAAGGCAAGAACAATTCCAGAGGTAATGCTAGCTTCAGCATTAGTCTGGACATAAACTTGTTGGAAACGTTTGATCGGGGGCAGAAAATGGAGAAATAGAAATTAAAAAGAAGCTGCAGAGCAGTGGAATTCAGGCCTGAGTGTCAGATCAGCCAACCTTTAAGTGCAGCTCTCAGTGAGCCTGCCTTCCTGCTGTCCTTCCACATCTACCCCTGCTCTTTGTTCCAGCAGTTCCTGGTTTGAACTTTCAGGCTACCTGCAAGGGGGCCTCTCCCCAGCCTGTCCTTGCTTTCAGGCAGGTTTACTCCACCAACATAAAATTGTAACTTCTTAGACAGTTTCCTGCTTGTGACTTGGGGCATCTCAGTTCAGCTGGTGTCACAGAGCAGGTGTTGCATCGGTCGGAGTGCTGCGCGCTGCTCAGCATTTGCTCGCTTTCCATCTGCTTAAAAGTGACTTACAAAGCAACTGCCCCTTTGTAGTTTTGCTCCGATAGAGATCTGAAATGTCTTGGTATCACTGCCACCATCTCCCCTCCCTTGTTTCCTATCCGTTTAATTCAGAATATATATACCTCTTATAGGTATTGGGTCCTCTCTGTGCTGCAAAACCAAACAGCCAGCAGTGGTGGCAAAATAATAATTCTAAGAGAGTGAATTAGCTTTCTTTCCTGACAATAAATATATAAATAATTATATGCTGTGTAAAACCGTTTTTTGACGTATTGATTTTTTTTATTGTTATTTTATAATCAGTTAGGGAAAGGGTATCTAATTGAAGCCTAAACCAAGGCTCATATTTTTAGTTAGTGCACCTTTCTGACTTTTTTTCCTTTCCTTTTTTAATAAAACCAAACAATATCACATGTGATTTTCATTATACTTCAGGACCATTCTGAAAGGTTTACCGCTTGCCTTAAAAGCAAACAAAAAAATCTCACTGGGATCTCAGCAGGCTCACGTAGGCCCTACAAGAAACACACGCTTTTTGTTGTAAAGAAATAAAAGCAAACACAGTTCCTAATATTCCAGGTGACTTTGAGAAGACTGCTTCTCAAATAGTTAATGTGTAAGTGTCAAGATGGGTACGATAACTAATGTAAGAGTCAAAAAAAAAAAAAAAATTTAAACCCAAGGGCATGAGGAAGGGAAGCAGGGAGCACAGGAACTTTTCAAAAGCTTGTAGACCCCCCGAGTGCATTATTTAAAGTAGATTAACATTTTCCCATCTAATTAGAATACAATTGCAGTAGTTCACATTCATCTGTGGTTCAGGAGTTGTCTTTTTTGCTCAAAGCTTTTATTTGTGAACTGGGAAAACTTGGTTTCAGTGCCTGGCTCTGCTAGCAGCGTTCTCTTTGTGGTCAAGACTAGGTCAATCCCTTTAGGACTCTGTGTTTGACTGTTACATTGAGGAGGAGGAGTCTGGCCTCCTAATCCTTCAGTCTTGTTTGTTCCTAAGCTTCTTAGGAAGCGTATCTGTTGCAGCTGGTCTCTAGCTGGAACATCTAGATGCTGCAGTCCTGTAACAGTGAGATGTCATCTGCCCTCTTATTGCCATCACTGGCTTGCATCAAGGGCTTGGCATGGTGTTTGGGGGCACTTCCTCCCACTAAAGTAGTTGGTTTATATCTTTACCAAGGACAGGAAATCCTACCAGCTAGATTGTTATCTCTACTGGTGCAGAATTAAAGCCGATGAAATGGCTCCAGACACAGGAGCTCAAAAGGGGGATAAGCAATAAAACAACCGTAATTTTAGTGATGGAATTTGGGATTGCTTGAATCTTATAAATGCTGTGTGTTTGCTATTAGGAATGTGCCTGTTCCAGGCGAGGTCAGCAAACCCACTGGGAAACAGGAAGACAAGACAATGACTTGAAATCGGACCCCCAAATAGGGAGATTGTTTCAAAACATATGAGACAATGCAGAGGCATTTTGCTTTGATGCTGTGGTTCCCAGAGGAAACGACCACAGGTACCAATCAGTACCTTCCTGGTAAACAGTAATGATGCTTTTGTAGTCATGGACCTGGTTTGGGGATCAGAAGAAAATGGTGGATTCTAATTTGTGAAGAGTGGAAGCTCAGTGTTGGAGATGGTTGCAGTCAAGGAGCAAGGTGCTCGGAGCATTAGCTGGACTGGAAATGGGATCCTTGCCATGGCTTGACAGGCACCCAGTGCCACCTTATTTAGGGGGTGGTTATTGAACACGCTGCCTACATATATATAGTCTTTTGATTCTTCTAATTTTTTAATTTTAATCTTATTTATTTATGTATTTATTTATTTTTCTGCTGTCTTTAACAACATAACGCCTAGGGCAGAAATCACAGTTTATTTTGCCTAGCAAAACAGGAAAAGCTCTATAGCTACCTTGCTCAGGAGGTGTTAGGCTTTTTCTGAAAGGAAGTGGCTCGCATGCCGCTAGTGGTACATTAAGTTGGGAATCCCTGGCCTAGGGCAGAACCACAAGCACATCCTCTGTCCTCCCTGGCTAGAGGAGCTGCCTTTCTGCTCTGTGGATCATCTTCCTATACAGGAAAGGCCAGCAGACTTTGTGCACGATATTAATTAGTGTGAGAACTGCAGCTGGAGGGAGGATGCTCTTAGTCTATTGACATTACTGTACCCCCCAAGCCTGAAGTGCTGTTTTCTCATTGCTGCAGTAAAGTTTCTGTGCTTTGTGCCTGGTTTCCTACTTCAATTTGTTCAGCTTTCAGGACTGATCTGTTTTCTGACTTCGTCAATTAAATCAGAAACCTCTTGTACCCAGTATATGTAGTGAATCATCATAATTTAAAATAAAGCTTTATTTTATTTTTTTGAGGAGATGCCTGTTATTTTGCTGATCATGGACATAGGCATAGTATCTGGTGCTGAGCTACAGCCACAAAAAAGTCTGGCGATTATTTCAAAGGCAACAGTAGGAGTTGAGCACCCACTTTCCCTTTTAAACTGGTTGGAATGAGATAGTCTAGATAGTTATGTCCTTGCATATCCATGTATTTTCATTTCTTGGAACCTGCTTTCTACTACCTGCTTTTTTGCTCCCTGTAATTCTTGCATTTTTTTATTTTTTTTTTACAGTGGATGATAGTACTGGAGTTATAAATTGTGTCTGTTGGAAGAATCCCATGGTAGCAGAAAGATCTTTATCAGGTATTTTATCAAATAAATAATACCTCTTTTGTGTGTACTTTTTTTTTTCCGTTTTCTTGTATCTTAAGTAATTTAGTAAATGATCAAAATTGCAGAAGAGCAAATTGAACTTACTGTTAAAATTATTATTATTATTTTATACCACCACATCCTACAGCCTGGGCCATTTTGGGAGCTTCATGTTAGTTTTTTTTTGCTGTTGCCAACAGTGATGTAAACATAAACACTACGTTATGATCTGTCATGCCTTCTCCTTTTGAGTAATACGTTTCAATTCCGTGCTGTGAAATTTTTTAGAGAATCCTCTTCTTATGGTTTTCAAAGCAGCTTGGTCTATGTTCCTCACCCTTGTGATACAGTAGTTTCAGGATCCCCCTTCTTTTCTTTTGTTCAAATTCATATTCTCCTCCTGTTCATGCGTTATGATATTAATGACATCAAAATTAGCTTTAAACACAGTGGGAGCAATACCATTGGTCTTTTTATGATTTGAACAGTTCTAAATGTGCAAAAAAATGTATTTTTGAAGTGAAGTTAATCTTGCATTCATAACAGAAGAACTCGGTAGTGTCTAGCTTTCTGTTTGCCTTTTTTCCAATACTTCTCGTAGATCAAATTACGAGATAATTTCTACTTTGGATGTTCTTGAAAGCCCCTGTAGTAGATTGGAGCTGATAAAACCCTGCTGAAATAAATGTTGCTATACATTTACATATATACTACATAAAATGGGGAGGGAAAAGCTTGATATCAGAGTTAAAAACTGTTTATATCTTTGGAACAAGCCTGTTTATACACACACAATTCATACTAGCTTACATTTAACAATAATATGATAAGTGGTATGAAAGGTTCTTATGGCACTGGAATTTAGGAGACATTTCTCACTTTTAGAGGATTTTTCCAGAAAAGTAACGGGGACTCCACAGTCAAATGAGTTTTTTGAGAGGAACTTAAATTCATGAAAGAAATTGCATGAAATACTGGTTAACACAGAGTGAGGACCCAGCGTGCTTGTTTCAGCCTTGTGTTCTTATTTTACTTGTACATCAATACTGACTCAATGAACACTATTTTATTGATGGAAATAATTTGTATCTGCTAAAGAAAACAGCTCCCAAAGCCACAGGAAATTTTCTTCGAGCCTTTTGTAATCATGATCAAGGCTTCTTGGATCATTAGTCAGGTTTTCAGTTAGGAAAAAATTACCCTCCTGCAAAGGTGTGTTACGTAAACATGAAGTTCTGTCAAGTTGCATTCATCTCAGCATGGACATCAAATTGCATCACATGAGTCCTTTGGCCTCACCTCGGATGAATCATACTTCTTTTACATAAAAAGTTCAGCTGACCTTTTTTTCCTCCCCTCTCCCTTTCAGTATGTCAAAATCACTCTTGCCAGTTTCAAGTTAATATTTCAATTAACAACCTATCTGTGACATATTCAATGATAAATCAGGATCTCTTTCAAAGAGAGATATATATCCAAATATCCAAAAATGTTGCTGGCCAGAACACGTGATGCCTGGGATCTTGCCCCTTTTTAGCAATATAGCTGCTGTGATGCTGATGTATTCAGTGCCTGATCTGCTCGCTTTTTCTTACAGGCTGTCCAAGCACACTCAGCAATCTTAAAGTGCTTGAACAGATGAAGAAACTCCAGGAAACGGTGAGCCAGAAAACCAAGCTGGCGATTGGGGATGTTGTCAGGGTCAGAGGTTACATCCGAACCTACCGGCAACAAAGAGAAATTCAGGCTTCGTGTTTTTGTGAGTGTTACGGATCTGTGACGTATGTAACTTGGTTGTCTGTATTTAGAAATCATAAGCTGTGTGTAATTCATTGAATAATTTTCACTTTATTTTCTGGTATCTCATTTTTCTAAAGACATTTTCATCTGTATGCCTTTATTTTAATTTTAGCAGTGTAAGGTTAGAAAATTCGCTACTTAATGTGTGGGATCAGACTGCCCATAAATGAGGCATTCCTAGAAAATCTATAAAGATGACCATAATGCATACAAGAAAGTTGTCCAGATATTATGATCGGGTATCTGTGATACTGAATTGCTCTTCATTTTTATTTGTGTTGAAGTAGAACAACCAAGACCCATAGGAAAGGAATTGATGATCTTCTGTGTCACGCTTCATCAAGAGTGTTTTCTGCTTTGAAGAAACAATTGTTTGTTGCAGCCCATATAATCCATTCCACAGGCAGATAGCAATTTATTGTCACATTTTTACATTAAAGCTCAAGTTTTTCTAAACGATCTGGCTCTGCAGAATGGCTGAGAAGCATTCCTCATTGTCACTCTGGCACATATCCGACAGCTGTTTGGACAGTAGTCCATTATTTGTATCCCAGGAGCTTCCAGTTGCATAACATCTATTCTCCTCAGTGCCTGTGCTATTGTGTAACTGGAGAAGCCTGTCTTTTAAAAGCCTTGTGTAGCTCAGATAGAAAGTTTTTAGGTTTTTTAACTGTAGCTAGAATCTGAGAGGGAAGTCAACCCTCCTTTCCAAACAGAAGTTTTATGAATATATAACCCATTCAAGGGTTGGTACCAATACCATTGTTTCATTAAAGGAGAGCCACACAGTTCAAATGGCCTCTAAATTGCTTTCAGATTGGCACAAACAAAACTCCTTACCATATGCTAACTTTGTTTAATGTGTAAAGACTGCTGAAAGGTAAAATATGTCACAAATTCCCGTTTAATAAGTTTTCAGATAAAAGCGTAGTCTGCAATACACCGTGGTCATTTACCAGCTTGTAAACTGTAAAAGCAGGAGTGACTTTTGTGGTTTTGTTTTCATAACAAACAAAATTTGCCGATTTAATACTGGTATGTGAAACTCCATTGTGCTGCCTCAGGTATGTTTGTTTAAAAGACGAGTCTGTGTGTTCTTTTTTCCGCTCCAGATAAAGTGGATGATCCTGTGTGTGATGTTCAGATTTCAAGAATGTTGGAGCTCCCTTGTCTCTATAGAGAAGTTTACGATAAAGCTTTCCAAAGCCCAGGGGAGGGACAGAGGTAAATGTGATATCCAGACCGGTCTAAAGGCAAAGCACGGGATTTCATTATTGCTTATTTGTTATTTAACTGTGGAGAAAGATGGAACAGGGCCCCATTGTGATTTAGACTCTGCGCAAGCATTTATTAGCGGTCTTCTTTTCTGCTAAATAATTGATGATCCATACAGATGAGATACTTGTTCATAATCTGAGAAAAGAAGTATAAAGCTGAACTAAAATGAATACTAGGAAGGTAGTAAAATACTGTGCATGGACGTCTTGCATCTCTTAAAGAGAGTGAGTCTGGAGCAAGATTTGCAGGCGAGATCAACAAATTAAATGGGTGAGCAACCTTGGCTGATTTTGTTTTACATATAAGGATAAAGAGCTCATCAATCAAAATGTTCCTGAATCTGCTGCCCTTGTCTGCAAATCATGATTGTATAACCTCAAACTAATTCAAACACGTTACTGTATTCAGTTTAAGGGTAGCTGGATACTTATTGGCAGGCCTGATGCATGTAGTGTGCTTTTAGAGACCGCAGATCTTAAAATGCCAACACTGTTACAATAAATGATTGAAGAGGAACAGCTAAATGTTCAATGCGTTTTAAAATGGTCTGTTTTAAGTAAGGGTTTAGATTCAAATTCTTTAAGGACGATAACATACCTCCTGACCTTTGAAAACCGGTCTACCAGGCTAACATTAGGCAATTGATCTAAAAATATCAGTAGTGTATTTCTTGCCTTGTAACCTGTTCTCTGTATCCTTGTAGTGGCCCAGAGGGTGTGGATTTCTCAATTTATATTCTGCATGAGAAAGTGAAAGACTTCCTAATAGAAAACAAAATTCAGACCTTTTACCAACAGGAGCTGGAAATGATTGATACTCTGGTGTCCCTGGCTGGTGGGCCACTCTCTGGTCCCAGCTGTCAGGTGAGTGACTGTAACTGTTTCAAGTTTTTGGTAGGGAAAATAATGCTATGAATTCTAAACAGTCAGATAAGAGACTGATGCATTCAGAGGATTCAAAAACTGTAAGTGCTTTTTCCTCATCGTTAGCTTTATGCATGAATTATTTACACGGCTTGAGACACCTTGTCACTTGGGATATTTGAAGCTGGACTGAAGAAAGCCACAAGAAAATTCTGTTGTATTAGGGCTGAGTAACCTTACAGCATGCAATGTGCACTGACTTACCTAGATCTGTGAAAAATGTCACTGATCTCTTTAAGGCCCTCGAGCTGTTTGGTTCAGATGTTTGAGATTCTGAATTTGCTCAGGAGAAAGGAGGTCAATTTTTTGCCTTATTTCTCGTTTGAAGTACAATATATTAGTATAGATGTGGCTTTCAATAGGAGATTATAATGAGTGAATGAAAAATGCTCTATTAAACACTTCTGTTCTTGGACATCCCTAGTTGTGAAAGGTCATGACTGAAAGGGTCAGAAGGTGATATTTAGATGAAATCAGTTTACATGTAACTGCATGTAACCAAACTGTTAAGAATCTTCCCAGTGAGATAGTATGCTCTTGACCTACTACAAGAGGATAGAAAAAAAAAACCATTTTGTAAAATGGTTTTACATTACTTTGTTATTTGGATAAATTACAAGCCAGATTCTCAACAGGTGTGAAGTGATAAACTTCTGCAAAATTAAGAGTTACGGATTTTAGCAAGTTACCAACAGCAACTGAGACATGAATCCAGAGCATTATGACAAACTTGTTTACTTTTTGGTTTTTCGTAAAGGAATAAATTAATGGTGGTCATTTTCGGTGCCTGATCCAGACATGTACTGTTAGAAGTGCTACATTATATTAGTAGATAATATTAATTTACTACTTTATAAAAAAGTCCCTTGTGAATGAGGCCAAATAATAATAAAAAGTAGCTTGATTCTTGTTTGCCTGAGTGAACTGCTTCTGATAAATGCTTCTTGTTTTACTTTTATTAAAGGAATTTTTGTTGTTTGCTTTAAAATGATCATAGACATAAGGAAGGACAAGAACTACTCTGATTTGTAACTGAAAAGTTTGATACTAGAAAATCCAACGTGGAACAGGGTATTTTTCTAAACCAGCTGGAAGAATACTAAAAGCCCTCAGACACTTTACATAAGAGGAAGTAGTGGTCATTGTGACTAATACTGGAAATGTCCATCTCTGAAGTTTCAGCATTTATAGAAAGATTAAGATGAATGACTTGCAAAGCCATTTAAAGAAGGAACTGGTGCAGAGCAAACATAAAGGCACCTCCATCCCTCCTCCCCTGCTCCCCACAGCATCAGCACTGCTAGTAGTCATGAGGAACTATCTTAATTAGTAGCTGTTGCTCCTGACCCTGATGCAAGGGTGTGAGTATATGTCCCAGGAATCTGGGCACACAGATGCTTATTTAGAAATTGCAGTTCCCTCCATTGCCCTATGGTATTAATTCCTTGCAAAGAGGATTATATCTCTTTGCATAAGAAAGAACATTCAGTTGTCAAGTGACCTGAATGCCTTGACAGTGCTCCCAGTAGCGCTCTGGAAATGTATTTTGTTGTTCGTCTGCCCTGTCCCTTGAAGACGTCACTTCCCATAAGTGGCGAAGGGTCAAGTACCCAGTTTGATCCACGAAAATATATAATAGATCTGATTTCTCTACTTCTTCCTTTCTTTTTCCTTGTGTAGTCTTCTGTTTTGCATCTCCCTCAAACCAAAAGGATGAAAGGTGCTGCTAGTGTAGAATGATTTTATATCATGCCTATATACCAAGGCATGAGATAGATGAGTGGACCAAACTGTAAGCCTTAAGCCACAGTACAATACACGCACTTGCTCACTTCTTGCACTTTTTCTGGCTGTGACGGGATATTTTGATTTATAATTGGTCTTTTAAATTTTCTCCTGTTTCCAGTGTTGTAGCACAGTTGCTGTTTAAACTCTTTCATTGACTTTCTCTCCCTTTCTCTGTGCTCTTAGGAGATGTGGTGCACTCCCTTCATCTCTTTCCCATCTTTTAAAGTATTTGCGCAGTGTTTATCAACATGGGAGGGTATCTTCTCATGGAAAATTTCCTCCAGGGTGGTGGTGAGCTGCTATGGAATCACTGGCAGTGGAGTGGAACAGGGGGGTGAAGATGGAAGGAGGTAGCTGAGGTAGGCAGCATCTCTCTGTTCCTTTTCAGGATTACTGTATCTAAACCCTGTCCATGTCCCACACGTGTTCTGAAAGATCTAGTTCCAGTCCTAATGGTTCCCCAGCATTTGGTCCTCCGGAAGAATAAATTTCCCTCTAGCAGGTGCATATGGCAGAACTTAAATCATGTCCTCTGCTCAAACTAGTTAACTTTTAATTTTGTAGTTACAGAGGTAAGAGAACTCGATGTTTTTAAAAATAATTACAAATTAACAAATCTGTTTGATTTTTAAAACTAGTAAAGCTTTATTTCACATAACCAGTGTCCCCTCTATTCCTAATTGGTAGCCTTTTCCTTAAAATAAATGTCTTTTGAGTCTGAAGGGGTGGCTACCACAGGGAAAACTACAAGCAAGAAGAAAGGAAAAGTCGTCTTGTGATTAGAGAACCGAAAGAGTGTACTTACTGGACTTAGACAATTAATGGTTTGGGTTTTTTTTGTTGTTTGTTTAGAGAAAAAAAAATGATAATGTGAACTTGATCCATCCAGTTTCTGAACTGGAATAAGTTTGACTTGCAACCAGTCGGTCTTGATCAGCCCTTTTTGTGTACTACTTCCATGCCTAGGCTATAGTGTGTGCTATTTTCCTATCATTCTAGTTGGTGCGTGTCACTAGCTTGGACTTAGTAATGCTTTCCAAACTCTACTGTTTGTACTTCACTTGATTTGAATATTATCTCAAGGTCAGCAGTGACAAGTAGAAAAAGCAGGGAGTTTTACAGTGTTATACTTACCCCGGCCATGTACATTGTACTGTAGCTATAACACAGTGCTTTGCATTATACATTCCTGATGTTATTTTCTTGTCTTCCTGCCTCTTCAGGAAGCTTCACTGCTACTTTAAATATGTATATTGCAGTGCTTATTATAGGAGTCCAGGACTGACACATCCAGAATCGCTATTACTAAAATTATCACCTGTCTAAACCAAGGCTTAACTGTTGCGTGAGAAATTGCAAAGGGCAATTTCCATGAGTAGTATCACGTGTGTGGTTATACCAGGAAACTTTAACACCGTCAGGGTGTGTTGTGATTTGTAATGAGCCAAAGGTTACATACTTTCAGTGTTCAAACTAATTCCTGTACCACTTCATTCTTTGACCTATTATTGATTGTACAGGGAGTTTATTTTGCTTTAAAGACCTGAGAATAATTGGTTGCACAGCACCAGCCCACTGAACTATGTGAGGCTCACCAGCTGGAATACGTTGGTTAAAATATTGCCTTAATTCTGGAGACATGTATTCTGTTGGCTTTGCTAGGGTCCATGGCTGGACTTGGGAGGGGGGTAATGATAAATCATTATTCAATAGCCGCTTCTCCAAGCGGAGTGTGGGGGGGTGCGCTTTGCAAAAGTGATGAATGATTTTAGGGTGGTCCTGTGTTTGGATGTCCAGCTTCATTTATTTAAAAAGGATCTGATTTGAGCGGGACAGGGAGAACCCCTGCTGTCAGCACTTCAGGGAACCTGAAACTTAAGGCATGCTTGAAGGGAGACACTTTGAAAAATGACTTATGAATGTTGCGAGAGGGAAATTGAAAATCCAGATTCAAATCTCACTAGTGCTTTGGATCAGCATTTAAACTACCTAATACCTGCAAATGCTTTGAATTTCTTGGATAATAAGCTTTGTAAAAGTAAAGTGATGGTTAATAAGCTGTGATTTGAAAGAAACTGTTAACAGCTACAAACACATCTTTGTAACTGCTGAAATGCAAGCATTTCTCCATCTCCTCCTGAAATAAAAGCAGGAATGTGAAATCAGGTAGGATTTTATAGTCCCAAATTTCTTCTGTCTGTGTTCAGCCTTCCCTAGATCTCTGCTAAGTAGGCAAAATCGCAAGCTTCGGTGTACGTTGGCTCTCAGGGGATTGTGCAAGTCCAGAAGAAAAGAGGGTCTGGTTTGGCATAAAAGAAAGGTGAGGTATTAGGGAGACAGGCTATTGACTTTTGGATTTGCAGGATGAGAAATTGGAGATGTTTTGGGTGGACCAAAAGAACAGATCAAATAACTTTAGGTGGTGGTCACAAAGAACTTGTCAAATTGTTGATTTACTCAGAAAGCTAGAGAGGCAGAAGCATGTTCTAGAGCATGCTAGAAAACAAAAACACAAAAACTTTTCCCATTATTTCAGGATAATATTAAAGTCTCTGGATAGGGCAAGAGCCCTCATCTGTTTTTCGGAGGTAATTCTCCCATAGAGCCCATTCCTTCAGACTCTGCAGCACATATGAGAGGGTGCTGATATGTGGCAGCTTCTTCCTTATTTTCTCACTCCTAAGTCTGCCTCTCTGCCTTCTCTCTGTCAATCTCTTGACTTACTTTCTTAGTGATTCTGTTTCAGTATCCATCCAGGCAGAGCTGTGTGTCAGTTCACATGGAGTCTGTTTTTAATTACCTCCTTTTTCTGACAGGATCTCAGTGTTAAGCCAAACTGAATAATTATCCTGCTTCTTTGGAGATATTTTTATCTTTTTTTCCCCTCGCCAAATGTTTGCTTTCACATTAAAAATTGATCAGAGTCTTGAGGTGGTTGCTTTGCTAGCAGTTTCTTTAGATTCTTGAGGATTTATTCCTGCATTTGTTAGAGGCAAAGCCTCTTCGTTTTAGGTACAGCTATGAGAATGTGCTTTTCACAGAATGGTTGAGGTTGGAAGGGGCCTCTGGAGATGACCTAGTGCAGTTCCCCTGCCAGGCAGCATCACCTAGAGCACGTTGCACAGGATGGCATCCAGGCGGGTTTTGAATATCTCCAGAGTAGGAGACTCCACAGGCAACCTGTTCCAGTGCCACCCTCACAGCAAACAAGTGTTTTTTCCATATTCAGCTGGAAATTCTGCATTTCAGTTTGTGCCCGTTGCCTCTTGTCCTGGAGAAAAAAATAAAAATAAAAAAGTAAGAGAAAGTATTCGCTCTTCACTTACAAAGCAAACAAAATCCCTTTCTTCTATATTTTGTTTGTTTCTTCAGTTCATAAGAAGCAGCACTATGAAGAGAAGTATGATAGAGGTATTAATGGTGTGACTGGAGTGGTGTCCAGATGGAAGGTCAGGTTTGTAGTTAAAAGTAGTGTCTGTTGTTACACTGATCCAGCTGTGGTGGGCAGGGGGACAAGCAAACATTCACACAGTAAAGTCCTTCTGTAACAGGAGAAAACTTGAAGCCAAATAAAGATGAAGAATAATAGCTATTCTTCTGTGGTAATTGTCTTGGACTATAAGGTAATTATTTTTGACTAACGATTTGAGAGGAAAAAGATTGCTGTTGTTGGACAGAAAGAAAGAGTGAGAGAGAGAGAGCTGTGATTATGGCCTGCTGAAACACTGAGGGGAGGGGCATGGAGAAAATTGTGGAGTGTGATAATGCCAATATCTCTGTTGGATCTCCTAAACCATTCCTGGTTAGGCCTGTCAATTCCCAGCCTTAGAGCCAGTCCAAGTTGGACTTGAGCCTTAGAAATGGATGGAAGTAATGTTTTGTGAAGGGACGTTCTTCCATTACTAACGTGGTCTCTGTCACCACGTGTCCATGTGAATTCACGCTGGTGCACGATGGTTGCTTGTTTCGCTCCCAGCATTTTTGTGAGTTCCCCTGGCGAATGAAGTAGGCTACACGAAGTGTGATACTTCTGCTCAGGACAGGATGGGAGCGTTTATGGAGACAGTTGAAGAAATGGCTTGGCAAATCTTGCTTTGGTTGCTCTGGTGTGGTCTGGTTCCTTTCATCACATGTTTGCTTGTGGGAAGCAGCTTAGCTCTGTTCTCAAAGGAAACCACAGGGAGCACAGCGTGTTCCCAACAGATGTGGAAACAACAATTGGGGAATTGAAGCAGCCTTTGTAGATAAATGGAAGGTTGAAACAGTGGGACAGATAAAGATGGGAAAGAATGTAATGGTCTTGCCCTTATCTGCCCATACGTTCTCCTCTCCACAGCTGATTCTTTATTTCCTTCCACTTCCCCAGCTGTCATTCCACTGTCTTAGCTCTGCTCTATTTCCAAACAAAACCTGCTTTTCCCTGATTTCCCCCCCCCATTTTTTACTTCCTACTCTGCTAGCAGTGTCCTGAACCCTTCACACAAGACTTATTTCCCACCTGCCTTCTAACCTTCATCCTTTGTTTCCTTATCTCGTATATCTGTCTTAATTTCTTGCGTGCTCTTTCTCCTTACATTTCATTAGGGCTGTGGAGAGACTTTTCAAAGCATGACTAGAATGTTTGTAAAAATTTGGAAGCTAGGGGACAAGAAACAAATATTATTCTTACCAGTTTCCTTCTTTTCTTTGGACCCAGCCTCAGTTTGATATCAGGAGATGGAGATCCAATTCCCAGCACTTGGATTCCTCTTGAATATCACCTTACAAAGCACTGATCTTTCCATCTTCTTCCCATATACCCTTCATTCCCAGAAAACAACATAGGAATACCATCAAAACTGATGAGCTAAACAGTCAAATTCTCTGTAAGCATCACAGGCCTATTCCAAAAGAAGAGGGCTCTCAGTACATAACCAAATAGCTGCGACATGCAAAAAAAGCAGTTAGGAGATTGTACAATTCTGAGGAAACCACAAGCTTCTGGTATTTTTTTTTTTTAAGCCTGAGGTGTTGGTTAGTTCATATGTAACTGATTAAGTTAACAGGTTGGTTCACATGTAACAAATAAGATTTGTGACATACCAAATAAAGAAAAACGTGGAAAAAAATGACGTGAAGTTCTCTTGCTCTTGAAATTGTCTGGAGCTTTTGCCATCAGCTTTAGTTGGGCTGAGATTTCTCACCATCTGCTTTGTACATTTCTTCCCTTCCAGGTGAATTCAAAAACTGACTCCAGCTCCAAAAGGATTCACAGTGTTTTTAAGGAAGCAATAAGGATGCTACAAGAAGAAGGAATGGTTTTCCAGAAACCTAGTAGCTCCAAGGACTTGTACTATGTAAGGAATTGAGCTGTGATTGCAAACATATTCAATGGTATGACTATTTTATAGTTTCAGAGTAGAAATATTTCAGGAAAGCAAGCTGGACCTCCAAATGCTGTCTGTTTATTCCAAAGGCTTATTTACGGCTTTCTTTACTCTTGTTTTTACCTCTCTGTCACCCATTGAGCTATCTTTTTTAACTCAGTGCCAGTCATCAGCACTGCTGCTGTTCTAGGTGCAGTCTGTTTTCAACCTAGGTTGCTTAACTGTATGCTGATGCAACAGCGCACACTGAAGACTGGGACAGGTCTCCACCAGGTTTAGGTTAAAACTCAGTGTTCTGTTGAGTTGGATGCCCTCTTTTGGGTTGGTTCTGGTATCTCATGTTCTTCTCCTAACTCCTGAATGCTGCTAACATTGCTCAAAAAGATAACTGAAGATTTAACATGCATTATTAATCTCGGAGGCAGCATATCTTGCTGACTGTAGTTAGGACAATGTAAGTTTAGAATACATCGTGGCCTTGATGTATGGCCATGATACATCCTTTTTAACATCCATTCCATTTACTGTGAAATAGACTACTATAAATGGCTAATTTCTTCCGTTACCTCCAGGTGACTGACCATGATAAGGAGCTGCTTAAAGTGACCCTCGATGTGGTTAAAGAGGACTGCCGAAAACCCAGGCGTAAGTACCGGTGTGGTCAGGTTTCTGGTGAGCTGTGAGCTGGTGCTGATATGTCGATGACAATCTCTCCTCCTGCTGCTGGACTAGGTACACTTCCTGCCCTTACCCTTGAACTCGAAGCTGAGTTGCTTGTGTAGCTCATCAGTGTAGCTAAAAGCAGAAGTGCAGGAGCAGCTTCCTATGAGCAGAGAGAGAGAGCACGTGTGCCCAGAATGAAGCAACCTCTCAGATCTGAGATGAGCAGCCATTACCTAAGATCAGTATCTTTCGAGTGTACATAGATTTTGGGAGGAACCAAATGCAATGAGGTTAGGTCAGCAACTAATAGCAGTTGCTTTGCACTCCGGGTAGGTAGCAGATCTTGCTAGTTCAGTTTCTACGTGGGAGTTGACACAAAAGCGATAGTACAGAAAAGTGAAATCCTCACCTCCATTAAGCCAACAGTAATGTTTGCTTATGTCAGTAGGATATTCTCTGTAGGTTTTAAGCGAGTGCAGAGTTCGAGTGGCTGTTCTTTACAGGTAGGGATTTCAGACTAACAAAATCCACTTCTTTTCATGTAATATACCTCATCTGGCTTCTGAGTTATGCTGTTCCTGAAGCATGTTGTGTCTTATTGCCGTTGCAATAGCTAGTGCTTGACTTGAGTGGCTGCTAATTACACAGGTACATTGATACAGGGTTTGTCAATTCACTGGGCAGAACATGTTAGCAGGGATCACTTGCTGCTGGAGTGCAGCTATTTGTGGGGTAAAATGTAGTAAAGAATAAATGACTGACTAGAATATAAAGCATATACTCTTAAATTGCTTTTATCCTTATACCATCATAATTACGATAGCGCTTGTAGGACCTGATCTGTGATGGTTATCCTGCAGAGAAAAAAGGGTGAGTGAAGTGGAATGATTTTTGAGTTTCCAACTGGCTATCTTGAGCAATAGCGCAGCTGTTAACATGGTTTATGTGTGGAAATAAAAGTTTGTCTCTCTGGGGGGTTGGTGGGAGTAGCTGTTACAGGGCAAACAGTTGAAGATGAGCTTAGTTGCTGGAGGCTGTTTCAGTGCAACAAATTACAGTATATTTTCTGTTGTCTTTTATCCATTAACAAATACAAACACCTTCTCTGTAAAAGGCAAATCAGTCTTCTGTCCATTTTACAGATCAGCAAGTTCTCTTGGAAACACATTTTTTTTTTTCCTAATTGGGCCACTATAAAAGCCAGAACTTGTATGTATGTAATTGATGCAGGACACCAAGCCTGGTGTGCATTGTCACAGTGGTGATATACCCTCCCCGCTCCACCAGAGGTTAAGTTCTTTCTTCCAGTCAACAGCAGCCAGAAACTGGTAGATAGTCACAGAGAAAACTTTGCAGAGCCTGGAGTCCTCAAAGCTGTTTTTTTTTCATACTGAGCAGGGAAAAAATAGCAATTGCTTTACAGAGCCTCTTGTTCTCCTTGAAACTTCCCATCTGTTTACTTTCCTGTTGTAAAAAGCACAATTTCCAGGTAAGTCTCTCTTCCTCTGATGGTTTTCAGAAGGACCGTTTCAATTTTCTGGTCACTGGTAATAGAAGACTTTGAGAAGGAAAACCAAAAAGCCACCAGAAAGGATACTTTTGAATATTTTATTGTCCCTGAATGATGCAATGGCACAGAGCTCAATGTAACTGTCGGGCCCCCTCTGCTGTCCATGGGCAGGTACAGCCACCCGCTTGGCCTTGATTAGAGAGCAGGCTCCCGGTGAGAAAATAGGAACATGGTAGTACCTCAAAGGCTTTTGCTTGGTTATTGCAAGAAGTTCGTACCCGTTTTCCTTCACGAGCAACATTAATCTTCCATGACAGTAAGACTGTTTTTATGATAAACCAAACTCTTCTATCCAAATCAACTGCTTCTCTGATAGCTTTCAAGGCAGTGCCTCACCCCAATCATTTCTTGTGACACACTCTCAGGCCCAACCCAGCTGCCTGGAACTATTGTACAAACAAAAAAAAACCCTCAGCATGACTAGTCTGAGCTCCACAAACCCTGATCTTTAATATGTCAACGTTGCAATCCTAGTCCTTGGTTCTAATTGTAATCCCGACAGCCTGATCTGAAGTGCCCTTATAAGAGACCACTCTGGGTCTATCTAGAGGCTTAAGACAGCCAGAAATGGGTGACAGGATAGTTTGACTCCAGACTGAACTGCAAAATGGTAGACTTAATCCAGACTTGTTTCTTTTCCTGGTGCATTTGTTCTGGTTTTAGGCTTAGATGAAGCTAATAGTAGAGAGAATAAAGCCAAAACTACCTAAAGTTAAATTCAGTGTGTCCAACTGGACCTCTGTGCCACATGTCCACAATAGGCAAAGAGTAGTTGCTCTCTAACTCTGTCCCCTCTTATATCAGTAGGCAAGGCAGTTTATCACAGCCTGGATTACCTGAGATCATAGACAAAAGCTAAAGCCCATTGTGTCAATGAAAGAAGGACAGCATCACACCACTGCAAAGCGTGTATTGCCTCTAACTTGGGCTGTAGCCTAGGAATGTATCTAGGCTACTTAATTATTGTACACACCTGTGATTACCCCAAAATGCCATTTTCTACCAGCATCTAGAACAAAAGATGTATTGTATTGTTGGGTAATACCTGAGTCACTAATCTAATTCATCAGGGCTTAAGCTAATTTACTGTAGATCAGGGATGGGCACTCTGACCGTCTTATGACAAACCTGTGACTAATCCAAAATGCAGCTACCCACTTTGTTTGCAGCAGCAGTCACTAAGAGCAGGTAGACACCTTGTTCTGTTCTCTGCACTTATCCATCCTAGGGTGGTGAATGTATTTTCTTCTAGCCACAAAGGTCTTTCATCACACCAAGCCACTGACTTCTAAAGAAATATCCTTGCCTGAATTATAGTCTGATAGGAGTTAGGCTGAAGTGTACACCAATACACAGTGCCACATCCTATCTACCTGTGACTTTTCTCAGCAGCTTCTAAGGCAATTCTGGGGCTTAGCTAATTCTAGAGTTAGGGACTTGCTAAAATAAAACCAAAAGCAGTAGCAAAATAGGACAGGGATCTTCTTGGCCCCAGAACTTCACGCAAATTTCTCACTAGCTGTATCAAACTTACCTTATGTCATCTGAGCTGAGGGCTGAGGTGGAGGAAAGTAACTCATGTTAATGTGCTTTATTTATGCTAGTTTTCCATTGTTAGCCATGGAGGAGAACAATCTCTGTTGTTTTGAGAACTTGAGGGAAAGACTGGGATCCTGCAGCACTGATGGTTAGTGAGTTTACAGGGTCTGTGGGGGGAATTGTTGGTAGGGACAGCTGATCTTCAATTAATGGCTCCATCAGGCACACAGTAGCTGCTGCATGCTGTACTGCAGCCATTACGGACATCTGTTTCTGACTTGCTCTCTAGGAAAAGGAATTATTTTTATATTTCTGCTTTCATGTACATTTTCAGGGTTTGTTCCCTTTAAAATGAGATAAAACTTGGTACTGAAATTCTGTGACTTTCTACTCCAGTAATTGTTTGAGGAGTTTCAAGTGTAGGAATGAGATTGCATCGCTATCTGAACAAAAGTTGCACTGTGACAGTTTTTCCACAAGATGACAGTATTGGGCAAGTAGTTACATCTGGCCACAGGCCTGCCTCCTGTTCCAGACGTTTTTAGTGCTGGATACAGGCAAAAGGATTTTCATTTGGTTTCTTCTGTTCACGATGAACTGCAGTTGCAGAAAGTGGATGGCTTGTATAGGTGGACTGTGGAGGTGCCTTAAAGTTGTTATCCTCCTCATCAGGTTGTACCATATGAGCACTGTTTGCAAGACTGATTATCATTCACACTCATGATTAGTGTTACAGCCCTGACACTTCCCAGCGAAGTCAGTGGGAGCGTTTGGTAAGTGGAGAACTGTAGGCACAGACTGGATCTCTTCCCTCTGAATATGAGCGTCTCTGCTTTAGTACTTAAGGCATTCTTCATGTGATAGCTGTTTGTTTTCTTGCGACTAACTTGGATTGTAATGGTTAAAAAGAAGCAGTTAGACTGAGTTCTTTCCTCTGTGCCTGGCTACATTTTCCTTTTTTTTATCTTTTTCCTACAGATGTTGAAAAAGGCTGCCACTTTCTTCATATCCTGAGTTGTGTTCGGCAGAACTACAACCCCAGCCTGGCTGAAGTGGTGATGCACCGTGTCTTGGAACTGCTGGAGAGTAACAGTGATGTTGTCAGCACTATGGAAGGATACTATATGGCATTTTAAAGAGGGAAGATGAGATATGTTTGTTCTGGTCCAATCAGGATAAAGTGAGGAATAAGGAACGGTTGGGACAGAACTCTGACACTGAAAAACTGCTATTACCAAGTATGAGCTAGATGGGGGGGGGGGGAAAAGTGTTCTCCTTCTCCAAGTGCTATTTTTGTCCAGCTCCTGAGAAGTTGTCCAAATATTTGTTTTAATATTCTTGCTGACTTCCTCCTTATTACTAGTGAAAGTTGTATCAAACTGATTCTGGATGTCCTAACACAGCAGGGGAGCTGGAAAAGAAGCTGGACTTTTTCTCTGCATGTCCTTCCCTGATAAACAGTAAGATGTGACATGGCCTTCTCACATCTACGTCTGGTGAGCCCTAAAGAGAAGTCACTGCTAAAGAGCACTGTTTACAGTAATGATCATGTCAGGACTCATCATTCTGGCTTAAAGACTGATGTTGTGATCTTTCCATATGGTAATAGCTGTTCTTTTTATGTATGCTTTATAATAGCTAGAGAAAGCACGTGAAAGAAAACAATCAAAAGGTTTGCCTGTTCTTCCTGGCAGTGTTGGTGCACCCACGTATGTATATGTATATTCCTGAATGTGCACGGATATGCTACTCCTAAAGCAGTCCCCACCTTCCTCTGAGAAGTAATATTCAGGAATGAGGTCCAGCACCCCTTTCCCATCCTGCAGCCTTCTCCACTGCTTGTAAAGCGTGTCTGGATTCCACTGGCTACCGCGTGCACTACTGATGCGTGTTATTGTGGATTCTGTTCAGCCAAGAAGTCTCAAAATCAGCCACTGTTTTGCTGTTTATTTTTAAATTGCTTTCTACATCACAAATGATAAACCATAAATCAGGTGCTTTGGAAAAGAAAATATGAAAACCAGCAAGACTCGCTGTGACCTTCTTGCTTCCAGTTGCCTTTTGCGTCTTCTTCCTTGTCACCTTCAGGAAAAATACTATCCATATCCATGCTTGCAGCAGAACACAAGACATTAATGAAATAAGATCAGCCTGGAGAAGGTTACCATGCAAGGCATTTGACCTAGAATAATCAAAACTCTGGTATGCGCCACAGTTTTCAAAGCCTGGAGCTGTTCAGTATCTGCTTGGAGGGCTTGCTGCAGCAGGGGCTTGTCTAAGTACTCTGTTTAATTAATGGTGTGGAGGTGATACCTTCAATTTCAAAAGAGTAAAAAGGAAAAATGTATCCTTCCTCGCTGCTCTGCACCTTCCCTGTAACAGCTGAACTAGCAGACTCCCAGGAGGCAGATGTGGTGGTAAAGCCCTATAAGGATTGACATAGCAGGGAAAAATAAACCACATGCATGAGGAAAGCCAGTGAGTAGCCCCATGTGTGCCAAGTCTCTGGTTTGCTGTTATATTATATGCCTCGTTCCAAGCCGTAGCTGCAGTGAGATATAGGCTAAGAGAAAAGCATGATGAAATATTTGGCATTTGCATTGAGAGGCCCGTGGAAAACTCCAGCCTTAAAGAGATGGTGCGTTTGTCCATAGTGGAAAACCATGCGTGAGTCATTATTTCACTGTAATTTCCCTACTTGCTCTAGAGCTTAATAGCTGGCTTCCCTGCAGGCTGCCTCTATTTCTAGCATTACCGCTGTGTTAAGAGTTAGGTAACTGCTAGGCCAATCTTGGTACGGGCTTGAACAGGTGCCAAAAAGATGTACCTGTGCAGAAGGAAATAGAGGAGAAAGGGATTAAGGAAGAAGTGTGGAAGACTTTCATTTTCTGTGGATATCTCTGGAAAGCAGGGAGGGAAGTCCAAATACTGAGTGTAACTGGTACTGAGGGGAACTGCAAGTTTAATTGATGCCTACAAAAAGGCCTGCTTGGTCATATTGTCAAGGGGGAGCTGAGCTTTTCAGATTCCTGCTTCCTTATACTGATCAGTTGGAAGTGATGCTTCAAAACAAAGGCTGATAACAGGAGAAGTAGGTTGGGATATTAGTTCCCAGCTTAAGGTTCAGACTCATTTCAGGAGTTAACCATATGTTACCGCTTGATTGTGGACAAGTCACCTATGTGGCATGAGTTTGAGGATAGTTTAAAAGAAAGTATGTAGTGTCTTGGACCATATGGAAGAGCATGGCATCTTATTTTAATAAACTGACCCGCACCTTGGAATGCCCTGCTGGATTAGCAGAAGTTGATTTCCCTGGGAAAGGGTTAAGTGAATACTGCTGTCTCGGTGTGAAGGGTGATCATCTCTCTTAGGTTAGAAGAGACCCTGGTTCTCCTGAGGGTCAGCCAAGTGAGTGGGCTGGGTATCTTCTGGGAGAAGCTCTGTGCAGCTGAGTCCTGGAGGAAAAGATAGTCTGGAGATTGTATTGCTCTTTAGGATCTCTTTAAAATAAATTCATACCAAAATAGGATCGTATCTCTGTCCCTTGCAGCCTGTAGAGTCATACACGCAGCATCTAAAGTATTGTGTTGCTTCCCACTTTGATGCTGCAATTCCTGTGGTTTAAATGTATTTCTATGTGTAAAGTCTGCCTGAAATGTCCGGCCTCCTATTTTCTGAGCATCAGTGGTTGATGCAGATAGAAAGTGTCCGCCCTGTTTGTCCTGCTCCTGTTGTGATTTGAAAGCAGTGATAACTGCGAAGTCTTAGAGATGAGGTGGGAGGAACTCTTCTTGGGAAAGACAGGTAAGTCACTCTGGAAAGAACCTGTCCTTGGAAGTTTTTAAGCTGGTCCTTGCTATCAGCGCTGGACTCTTGTGATGAAGGATATATTCTGTTGGAGATTGATCCCCAAGTACAGGAAAAATAGATTATTTTTTTTCTCTCTTAAGTTAGGGAAATAATATGAAAGTACACAAGAGAGCCTACAGTTTTTACTAGAGTGAAAGTTCAAGGTAAAAAGTTAATGGAGGAGTCTAGATTTAAGTTATGCTGATTCTAATTCTGAACAACAGCATGGAATAGTTGTGCCTTAAGCTTGCATACTTTCTATTTTCCATGGTAGCCACCTAGCACAGACTAACGCTGACTCTGGTTGAGTGCATTCCTGCTCCTGTACCTACGGGGAATACCGTAAGCATGTGCCTGCACAGAAGAACGCCGGCTAGCCGTGGGAGCACAGAGCTCTCTGTAGGTTGATTTACCCATTTAGTCAGTATCTCTACAGTATGCTTCTGTGACAGCAGTCTAGACATACCCATATTGGTATAAGTCACCTTTATGTAAGTCTAACTACACACACTAGGGCTTTTACTGCTAATAAACTCTCTCTCTGTTTACAGATCGTATCCCTAACCAAGAGAGTCATATCACGCACACTGTTAAAATTCTTAGATTTAGACCACACCTACAAAATATTGTGTGGAACATTCAGTGAAAGCGCGCTTTCTTGTTTTGTTTAACTTGAAAACTCTTTAGGCAATGCGGTCGTTACTGGTTTATTAAAGGACTTTGAAGGTGGCACTTTAAGGTAAAACTGACAAGTGAGAATTCATTTTGTAGGACTGCTTCATGGCCAGTTCTAGTTTCCATAGAAACAGTTACGGCAGTAAAAGGCAGGTAAGTAAAATGCAGGTTTTAAAAGCAGTCAGCATTTTTACATTACCTTAAAAAGGTGTGTTCCCATAGAAATGCAGTGTTTTAAATTGCCAAATAATTTTAATTTTCTATTCTAGCAAAATATAAGCTGATTGTTTTTCTGGAGAGAAAACAAAGGACAGAACAAGGCTACCTTCAGTTCCTGCCATCTGCTTAGGTGAGAGAGAAGATAAGGTTGCTTCATGCCTCAGTTTCCTCTTTTGAAAATGGGGGATAGTGGGTTCCTTGGGTTGTAGCGCATAACCCCAATTTTTGTTAACATTAGTCATTAAAAGTTCTTGAGATCTGTCAGTGGTAGCTGTTAGAGAACTGTTGCTGAGTGGGAGTGAGTGAATGGATAGATGCTGGAGTGGGACTTAGCTCTAATCCAAGCCCTACTTTCACTAACTGCTTTAGCTTTCTCTGCCTCTCTTTCAGTGCATATTGCTTTGCCTGTCTTGTCTTTTTAGTCTCTATGTCCTAGGAGGCAATTATGGTCTCCTGGTTTATATTCATTAGAATATTTTTCCTGGAATCCTAAATGATTTCTGAGTGTTCTTGTTCTCAAATCCTTGGATTGTGAGTTTGTACTCATGAGTGTATGTATTTTACACAAACCACCTGAGAAGCGAAGGTTTTCTTTCAAAGTAATAAGTGGAAAAAAAAGAGATTGGCTCTGTGACCCTAAGTTGCTACTTCTGTGGATCTGTCCATACTTGCTTATTTCAGTGATGAACACCATACACGGAAGAAGTTGCTAATTCATTATCCAGAATAACAATTCATTTATGAACAACCAGTAAGGTGTGGAGCCAGTGGAGCCATGTGAAGAATTAGGAGACAAAGTACTGAAAATCTGCTTGTCAAAGAAATGCCGTTTGGTTTACTTTGGGAGTGAGCCGATCCTGTGGCTTACTGGGGAAAAGATGTGCCTAGCAAATATCGTATCTTTATACTTACCTCTAAATGGAAAGGGAGCAAGTTCAGACACCACAGGCAACCTGAATTTTGAAACTTCCTTTTTCGGTGTGCTGCTGTGTTCTTTATTGCTCTTTGAGCATAGTCTCCATCCCTCCTGCTCCAACAGTGCAGGCTGGTGAGCAAAAAAAAAAAAAGTTCACCACAGGAGATAAGAGTAGTTATAATAGTTGGACACCATCCTCTAGGAGCCCCCAGCATTACGGAAACATTTTTGTGGATGTTTGTTGGCAGCAGGGAAATGCTGAGTCAGGAATCTTGGGTTTCGTTCCCAGCAACATGCCCTGTCAGGCGCAGAGGGTTTCCTCCTAACTTCTGTCGCCTGTTTCTGCTCTCCACTCTTTCCTCGAATTGTCATTTATTAGGCCTTTCATTGCATTCACAGTCTCAGTTCATCTCTGCACCACAGATCATGGTCAAACCTGCTTCCTCCCCACTTTCTTTCCTAACTCAAATATCCTTGTCAGCCTCTGACAGTTGCAAACACCGCTATAATCCCTCTGCCTAACTGACCTGGCATGGTTCGCAGCCCCGTTCAGATTCCAGCAGGCTGTTCCTTGCTTCTTCCCAAGGCACCAGAAGGGGATCTTTCCTTCACCACGTAGCGTGCAGCAGGAACGAGCTGCAATTTCAGGAAAACAGCCTCCTCCTACCTCCCAGGACCCCCGACCTAGTAGCACCCTCCAAGTTTCTAATTGTGGGTTTCTTGTATCCAAGCATGAAAATAAATGTAGTTAAAAATTAAAACTCTTGTCTCTTGCCCAAACTAGAGCAAGTACACACTGTACTTGCAGATGGCAGAAACCATCCGCCTCTCCTTGACACTTTAAAGTGTCAAATCAAGGCAGCTTTCATCGCATACATGATTGGTAAAGTTGAGGCAGACTTTTAGAGACTTTTAGTTTGTGCATCTACTAGTTAGTGTCTCCCCATTTAGCCTTTTTTTTTGTTCCCTGAGAAAGTGTCGTTAATGCTCTGGTGTGATGGATGTGATTATACTGTGCATTTGGGCATTTGTCTACCTCTTCTGTCCCACCAGCTCAAGTGATTTTGTAAGCTGTTGGCTGGCTAAGAAGAGTGAAGGACCTGATGACATTATGGGCTTGCACATTTCAAGAAAGTGGATGCACAGGTAAAAGGAGGAGGCCCAGATTAGTGCTACTAATAAGGGGGTAGAAAGAAAGTCATACAACACCAGAGAAACCATGCACAAAACAACCTCTAAGAACCCATTTTTTTGTAACTTTTGCTGCCACAAGAACCATTTGTTCTTGCATTGCAGCGCTCTTTTAAGAGTTGACTAGACTGTTTTGCCTGAAGTTGGCTAGCAGAGGTCACCCCAAGGCAGACATTCACGATGGGGAACTGCAAATGAACTTAAAATCTGGTAAAGGTGCAGCATCTGTGTCAGGGTAGAGAGTTGAATTTATGATTGTTAGGGATGCCACCAGCCCATTCCCACTAATACCTTTTAAATGTGCGATGGCAACTATACTAATCCAGTCACAGTAATTTACAAGTTGAAACCAGCCCAGATTAACAAGATTGCCTGAACATAACATAACCTGGAATTTGTCAGTGAAAGAAATAACCTAAAGGAACAATTTTCAGCAAGAGTTGAACCATTGAACAGCGTGGTGCCAATTAACTTGGCACAACATCTCCTACACTCTTGTTTTAGCTTGCTTTTTGTTATTGATTGGAAGAGTGAACACTCCTTTCCTACCAGCCAGAACTGGAGCTCTCTGCCAGCTTTGCCTGGGATGAACAAGCTGTGAATGTGCGAGCATGTATGGGCCTAAACATCTGCTTGTCTTGCTCGAAAACTGGAGGAATAGCTGCAGCTAAACTATTGCTTTGATAGAAGAACTAGATGTCTCAGCCCTAATCTTAATTCATCTTTTGAATTTCCCCAAATTAGAAGTAAAGCAGAGAGGAAAGTAGTCCCACCTCTGCTGGGAGCATGGTAAGATAAATCACAAGTGTATGTCACTGCGTAAGAGTCGATGGCATTAAATGAAGCATGCACCAAGGCTGTTACCGGGCTGAGAAGTTCCTCCCAGTGGTGGAGACCTCATCCAAACATTGCAGTGATACCTGGAAATAAGAGGGAGGAATCTGTTCCCACAAATGCGTTCCCCAACAATAGTCATCAAAGCCCTGCAGGCCTACCTGATTTTAAAATGTGCTTTCTTGCCAAAATAGAAGGTGGTAGGGAAATGAAAACGGGTGTTTGGAGTTCGGTTTTTCTCCTATTGCCAAAACTGAAGTCATTCCCAGTGAGAGCGTAGGAGTTGGCCTTGCATGTGTGTAAAACTCTTCTTCGCTGTAATGTCCACAAAGAACTGAGCCACGACAAGCCAGCTGGGGTTCTGAAACTGCTGCCTCCACTGCTGACTAATACTCTCTCATTGTTTCCTTCCCTTACCTTGTCTTTTTTTTCCCCTCCAAGAATGTCTCTTGAACTTAATTCCTGGTTCAAAGTAGTTATAGTCTCTCTCTTTGTTCTTCTGTGGGTACAGTGATCCAGGACAAACATAACAGGAGCAAAGTGATACAGAGAGGAGTTTTTGTTGGAACTCCCAATGTAGGAAAGGATGAGAAATGGAGAGGAAGCAGAGGGAGGAGGATTTAGCAAAAAGATGTTTGAAATTAGTCCAGTTGAAAAAGGCTAAGAAATAATTGCCTAATGATGCTTCAGACATCTGTTTCAGACCAGGCAGCAGGTGCTGCGTGTAATGAAAGCAAGGACTTGTACTATTTTATTTTCTGTAAATAGAAAGCAAGGAAGGAAATGAGGGCATGAAAAAAAATGGAGTAAGAGAATATTTATCATAAACAGCTGGACAAATTTATCTAGAGCAGAGTAATACATGCTCTTTCTGTGCCTTCCTTACGCTGTCCCTCAACAGTTCCTGTTCTGCAGGGTGCTTCGTCTTTTTGAAAAGGCTGATCCCTTTGATGCTCAAAGTTAGAGGCTAACGTAAGAGCTGGCCACCAAAATGCCTTTAAAGATCAAAATGTTCAGGGCAACGTAATTGTCACCCAGATGCTGCTACTGCCTGATGGAGATGGCCCCAAAGGAAGAACCTGCCTGTGCCCCGCAGGCGGTCTCTGTGTGTTTGGCTGCCTTTTAGAGACCTGCCTGGAGAGGAAAAGAGCCACTTCACCAGCAGCTTACAAACACTCTTGATAGTGAAATGTTTTTTAGGGTTTTGTCTCTCGTGCTGCATGGACACAGCTTAATACATGCCCAAATCCAAAGAAATGACTGGAATTACCTGGATAGCATGTCAGCCAGTGGTCCTGCGCCACACTCCACAGGTGAAAAGCACACCTAAACCAGGCCTTGCCGGAGAAACCGTAGCTTGTCTTCCACAAGAAGTTCTAAGTAATAAAATCACTGTTGATTCAGGAGGGATTGCATGTGTAAAAATAGCGAACAAGGAAATTCAAGGTTAAAAAGGACTTGGTAGAAATTTTAAATCTATTAGTACAGAGGACTCAGTGCCATGTGTATGCTAAGAGGCTACATGGGAAGAAAATGCAAATGAAGAATACTTCTTCCTAGTTCTAATTCGGTCATAACAAGCTTGCGTTTTCAACAATAGATTGCCAAGTTTTTTGCAGACTGAGGCAGAAGATGGCATTGAAATCTCCTTTTGAGAACAGTGAGCACAACTGAAGTCAGGGACAGCACCTGGGAATTAGCCTGGGGAATCCCAATCCAAACCTGTGATCAGTTTGAAAAACTTCAGCTGCCACAAATGTAAGCCCGATGTTTATGTAAGACATAAGAAAAGCATGGTTTGGGCTTGCTTTCTTTTATTTGTTTTAACCATGTCATCAGATACCTACAAAACCTTCATAACAATGGAAAAGTACAAGGTGTATGTCAATGAAAAACAGTCTGCTGTTTGCTGCTACTACCCTAAGCAGAGCGTGTGATGCACCTACTGCTGTTGAAGTGTTTCATCCACAGCTCCAGTAAGGGAGGACTGAAAGATAACGTTAGTAATGGACAGGTTAAATTCTAGGAAAACTGCCTCAGGAAAAGTATATTCTATAATTTAAGTAGAGAGGGTGAAGCAGCTGTTATAGTGTAAGAAAAAGCTGTTAGCCATTGGGAAAGCATGTACACTGCTAGCAGGGAGAATAATTACTTTGTTTTCTCGGTTATACTACGTTGCACATGGGCTGATAAAGTAGCGTGCTCTGGTGCAGAGTCTGGGAGGGGAAGGGGCACGCTACCGAGTTTCCAGGGCTGCTCAGCCAGGACTGCAGCTGGGATCATCAGCTCCCTCTGCCACATTAGCTGGACATATTTATCTCAAGAGTGAATTTCATTTGAAGAGCAGTAATTTCCCAAGAAAATGAGATGCAGCTCACTTGGAAAAAAAAAAAAAGAAAAAGAAAAAGATTGCATCATGCTTTGTGTTTTCAGTTTGAGATTTGAATGCCAGACAGGCTCTACTATTCTTGTCACTCGTATCAAAAGGCATGTATGTTGAAAACCTGAAGTGGAAGAACTGCATGGCAAGCAACCCTTTAAAGAAACTGAGGTTTTGTGAGTACAGAAGCTGAGATGGGAGTGTAACAAAGCCTCTGTGTTGTGCTGTTGCACATCAGAGCCAAAAAACCCCTAAGGGGCACATCTCTAGTACCATGTCTAGCAGATTATGCATGCAACTCTGGTTGCCAGTAATGAGTTGTGTGGCTAATCTGTCATGCACAGCACCGAAACACTCCCCTTCCCCCAGGAGGCTGAGCTCACGGGGCATTTTGCTTCCACCCAAGGTGCTGAGCACCGTTAAATCTCCTCATACTTAATGGGACAGGAAAACATCTGATTGTCGCAAGGGCAGACCTGGCTGCCCAGCCCTGACAAATAGAAAAGCAGAAGCAGGAAGGAAATGTCTTTGAACAGCGACTCGAGACACTCAGAAAAGGTTGTTAGGCTACAGTGTGCTGGATGATATTTGGGAGGGTGGGGGTGGTTACTTATCTACAGTGATATGCCACGAATTAATAAGAAGCATTAAAAATGGCCTTAATGGAGGTCCCTTAATGGTCTGTCCCTTGTTTGATTTTCTCACTGTTTTTATGATCCAAGTGTTTTCAATTTACAACTCTAATGCTTATTTACAAAAAAATTGCCATCATGACAAAGTTCTCTTGCAATATGAAAACCCAAGTCATGTTCCAGCTCTGAGACTGTCACACGCGCATTCTGTCATGTATCAGCTTTTTCTGTAATTGGAGCGAAATTGAGGTTGCTGGGCTGCAGCTCTATTAGGTCTGTGAGGCTAATGTGGTTACCTGTTCAGTCAAAAAAAAAAAAAAAATCCTTTGCCCCAGCACTCACCTAGCAAATCAGTAGAAAAATGCTTTTCAAATAGCTCTTTTATCTCAGTCTTCAGAAGTCTGAATTTCCTGGGAAGCTCCTGAGGTGGATTTTACTGGAATCATGAGTCTGTAGAGGTGAATTATTAACTCAGCTGTTAATATTGACATTAATATACATATTAAAATTCAAGTGATTGTTAGTAGTGATATTCCCATGCAGTGACAGGACTTCAGTAAGAAAGACTTTAAGAAAGAAATATAAAAACTAGGACATTTAAGATTAAAACATCTAGAGTTAGTAATTTTCCTACAAATTTGCTTGGTCTGTGTTTTCATGGTCCCAGTCAGGTACAAGCTCTTCAGCACGTGGGCCCAGCCATCCAGCGAGCCTGCTGTGCTTTCCGCTGCATGCTGTTTTTCTCTCCTTGAGCCCCAGCAGCCTGAGCCTGGCTCTCCAGCACAAGGGCCAGGCAGGCACTGTCAGCTCCATTTTCCCAGCTGCTGCCTAAGAGAGGAGCCGATTTTCTCAAGCCTGAAGCATAATAAGGGGTTTTGGTTACTTTCTGCTAGTCTTGCAATAGCCTGGGATCAGACTCCCACTAGACTGGGTGTTGTACATATTTTAGAAGAACAATCCATGCCCCTAGCAACATACATTTTTTTTTCCTATGCAGATGGATGGATGCAGCAAGCAAGCAAGGAGAGCAGAAGGTGACAATGAGAGCAAAATCAGCAGACAACAGGAAGAGGGGAGCCAGATCTGACAAGGGCTGGGCAGGCTTTGCAGCTGGAGAAGGTTGTCTGGAACGGGGGAGAACTAAGTTGCCTTGAACAGAGGAAAGGTGAACAGGGGACTAGATGCCGTGAAAGTACAGGGTAGTCACTAAGGGAGCACAAACCCCAAAGCATCATTAAGTTTTCCCTGAAAATAGTAGCTCCTTCCTCACAAGAACAGATGAGAATACCCATAAAAAGATGCCGATTAGTAAGAATGTCAGGAAGGATGGGGCAAAGTGTTTGGAGAATGATGTATTTTTTTCTTTTTCCCTCACAATGAAATGTTTTGAAAGCTGATTTTAAACAAAGCCTGAATGTTTTTAATGATGGGGGAAACCTTTATTCTTTTTTGGATAGGATAATAGGAGAAGGGGATGAAACGTGTAATGTATATTGATAATGGCTCACAGGAACGAGGTATCCAAGACCCAGAAGACTTATCATGCTGGGCATATTTTTATCAATGCGTTATTTGAATATTTACATTGTCGGGGAAGAATTTTCTTTGTTTGCTCTGCACACCAGGGACTTCTTGGCCAGTCTAAACAGTAAAGGTTCCTAATGTAAATAATTGCTATACTGCCTTGTGTCGTGCATGAGGGTTAGAGGTGGGATGTCCCTCAAAGAGGAGAGAAGGGAGTGCACTGGAAGGAGAAAGTGATAATAGAGGTGGACACTTCTCCTCTCCTATCCCAACACCAAGAGTTGGTCTAGCATATGCTCCATGCCTGGAATGGGACATCAGAAATTTAACTTGTTCTGTCTGCTCAGTAGTTTTGGTGAACTGGGTGTAGCAGCTGAGGAGAGAGGAGAAGGCTGGGTCCAAGCATCTTCCTCTCTGCAGTCTGGAAGGAAGGTTTTTTTTATGCAGCATGTAGCTGTATGCTGGTGGCGTTGCTCCCGTTTTTCCTTGCTTTTTTAAGCTGCTTGTGGAAACCAACTATGGACTTCCTCACTTTGAAACATCAGCCTTCAGGCTTAGGTATCTGTGACTTTGTGATTCCAGTGTGTATCTTATTTATGATCCTTGCTGAAGGGTTAATAACACAGTACAAAAGTTGTGATTCAAAAAATGGGCTCATAGAGCGTATAGTGAAATCCCACTGAGATTGACCGTTCTCTCACTGTAAATAGGGGACTTTCTTTTGCCAAGAGCTGGGACCTTTCCACACTCCCAGACTTGCAGGTCTGCAGCTGTCAGCAGTGCTTAGGGAGCTTACTGGAAAATCTGTTCAGGCTGCGATTGAAGACACTACAGTCAGTGGAGGAAATAGAGATCTTAGTGACTTCAGTTCATTTGGTGAATAGCTAATGAACTTCATAAAGCGAGCTGCTGGCTGGGAGATCACATGCAAGTTACCTTTTCTGAGGTAACTGCCTCCAGAATAAACATATGCAAAGTAGTGACACATTACTGAATAAGAACACCATGAGATTTCTAGGGCAAGCTCTTCTTGAAGTGTGACCAGGGGAGGATAAGGGTTGTTTCAGTATCTATGTATATACAAAGAGATGAAATAGGGTTATCACTCTAAAAGCCCCCGTGATAGTCTGTGCAACCTCCCTCCAACTTTCATCACTGGGTAGGGGGCCAGGACGTTGCCAACCTCCCTCAGCGGCCATAAACCGTGGGCCTTGTGGGCTGAGGGCTGGGCTCGGACCCTTGTGTTTCTGCTGTGACCTTGGCCGTATTTTGGGCACATTTTGCAACGATGGAGTGCCCCGAGGGTCCCCACCCTTCCCAAGCCCTCCTCAGCCCCTGGGGACCTCCTGGAGGCCGGGCCGAGGCAGCGGGCTGGGGAGAGATGCGTGAGGGGGACGTGTGAGGAGACCCCCGCCGGCCGGCAGCGGGCGGCCGCCATCTCAGGGCAGGCCGCGCCCCCCGCTCCCCACCGCCACCAGCACCCGGGGGGGCGGCGGCTCCCGCTCCCCTCAGGCCCCGTCCCGCCGGGGGCCGCCCTGGGGCGGGGACGGCGGCCGAGCCCTGCCCCTCCCGCCGGAGCCGCCGCCGAGCCGGAGGCTGCGGGCAGGGCGCGGAGCCGGGCCGGAGGGAGGGGAGGAGAGGGAAGGGGAGAGAAGGGGAAAGGAGAGGAGCCGCCGCCGCCGCGGCGCGGGGCGGAGCCGGAGCCGGGAGCGGGGCATCCTCCTCCCTCCTGCCTGCCCGCCCGCCTCGCCGGCCGGCATCGCGGCGGCGGGCAGCGCGGCCGGAGGGTGCAGGGAGCCGGCGGGAGCCCCGCCGGGACCGGGAGGAGCGCCGCGATGCTGTCCTACAGCGTGCTGGACGCCAACGTGGTGGACGTGGAGAAGCGGAGGAACCCCTCGAAGCACTACGTGAGTGGCGGGGGGCAGCGCCCCGGGGGGCTCCGGGCTGTGTGCGTCCCCTTCCAGCACAGCGCGGGACGCTCTCCTCCGCGCTGTCTCCATCCCAGGCACTGCCCGGTGCCTGCTGTAGGGTCACCGAGCCAGAGGTGCTGAACAGGGCTTTGCTCCTTTTCTCCCAGAAAGTTACATCGAGAGCTTTATTTTGGGGGGTGGAGGCGGTTTGGATGGTTATCAAGGCACCCTCAGCATGTGGGTTCGCTTTCATCTCGCGTTTGCCTTCCTCTGTTCACACCTTGCTGCTAACGGAGCGGCATCAGGCGAGGTTTAACAACCTCCCGGACCCTGCTGCTGCAGGGTGTCATGTGGAAGGCTCTTTGCCTGCAGGATTTCACGGTGGAGTAGCTTTTGCCCATCCACATAATGAGAAAAGACACATTTTCTTCATTTCCTGGCTCTGTTTCTGGGTTTTAGTTACACATAGTCCTTTATTTCTCTTCGCAAAACACGACCTGTGTTTAGATACACAGGTTAGGTTTTGTGTATACAGAAGGTAAATCACCCTGCTTCGGTAAGCAAAAGCCCAAGGGGTGCTGCATCTGGTGTGAAACCCCTCAGAGTGCGCTGTTTGCCCTGGCACTGCACATCTGCCAGCTTTCTTTGGAGCTGGTTGCGGTTTGAATGGGTTACCTGAAAGGTAAGACCAAATATCGGACGTGAAGCTTTGTATTAGCATTTCATATCACTGAGCTTTTTCCTCTAAGGCATCAACCGTAACCCAGCTCAAGGCTAGAGGGCACTATGTTGCTGAGAGATGCTGATTTGCAGACTTCAGGCTGAAGCTCTGATCCGCTGTGCAATTAAACGGCTTGTGCCCGATTCATAGGGGTGGGAGCTCCAGGTCTCGTCCTCTCAGCTTGCCAGCTGGACCTGGGCATTCAGGCTATTATTCATTTACCGCTTCCGCGCGGGAGAGACTACTACTGCTTTTGGAAATTGTCACTGGGTTGTGGCTGACACCACTGCAGGCTGTTATCTCACCTGAAAGGTGGCTGCGATTTGGCAGCAGAGGCTCTGGAGCCTCTGTAGAGAAGTATGTCTGCCAGGCAGCAAGTTATGCAAAGGAGCTGGGAACAATAGCTTCCTGATCACCAGGAGAAATTGAAGTTAATTTCTTATTTGTTGGAAAATAACCAGAGAAGAGGGATTTAAATCCTGTATTGTCAGGCGTGAAACAAAATATTTCTCTTGTTCTCCTGCAGAAATGCTTCCATGTTTCCTCGATGATTGTTGTTACTGCATTTTACCAACAGTAACCCAAATTGTTACAAGCAGCTTTCCACAAGGCTTCTAGTGGGAAACCTATTTCTCCCCCTTCACCCCGCTGTCCATACCCTGTCTCTAATATTGTCTTCTGCACAACAGCTTCATATCCGTGTGTGTCCAGTTCTTGGCCAAAAAAATTGCAAATTAAATGGTTTGTTGTGTGAATAGTTTTGTGTCTGCCTTTCGTCCAGCTGACTCTGTCTCTGGCTGAACAGTGTTCAGCACAATGGATTTTGGTTCACAAACAAACATTGGCATAATTCAATTAAAAATGATCCATGTCCTTGTGAATCTCTTTCTTTTAGATGAGTGAATTAACCCACAGGTCCAGAAGTCTTGGCTGCTTCTTTGTTTCCTAGATTACAGTTTGCTGCAGATGTGTGTGCTGCAGCCTTTCATCTGGCTCTGGCTGAATAATTCACTCAGGGTGAACCAACGCTGTCAAAGAATTTAACTCCCTGGATCTGATCCACTGGCTACTAGTATCTGCGCTCTTTTACACCGCAATGCAACTATTTTCTTCCACAATGAGTGTAAAGGTGGCTTGGGATTTAGTTCCTTCCATCGCCCATGTATACTTTGGTCAGTGCGAAGCTTGGTGCGCTCAGCCATATATTGCTCTGTAATACCATACAGCCCGCCTGCCTCCAACATCTGTAAACTCCTTCATGCCGTGCCTTAAGGCCACGCGACACATCGTGGCATCAGATTAATGATGTATTTCTCTAGAGGATGGTGATGTGGGTATTTCAGGCATTTTAACTTGAGCTCCTTTCCTTTTTAATTGCGATCTTTCAGGGCCATGGTGGAGCCTGGAGAGATGGAGGCAGATCTTAGGCAGTGTAGGCACGTGGAGAGGGCTAAATGCGAGTAGCACGTAATCCCCTGTGCTGCTTGGCCTAGATGCCAAGGATCATTCCCTGGAGCAGATGTCTTTGATGATACTAGCATAGCTTTTGTGGCCTTGACTTGAGAAAGTAAAAGCAAGAAGATGGCTTTGCATATCATCTGCTGTGAGCCCTGTGCGTGAAACTTCTGAAGGGATTAATACCTCGCTGGAAGGCTTGTAGGGCTCTGCACATGAGAAGAGATGCAAGTCTTAGATCCAGTGCTATTTGATAGGAACCCAGGCAGCTGTCCTCCCTAGGGGATCGCCGCTAGGGAAGGGGTCTGCAGTGCCTCCCGCTGCATCCCGCTTGGCTTGCCTGGACAGCAGCATGTGGAAGGATAAGCAGGAGGTTGGATTAATAGCCACATACCTCTTGTATGGTGTATCGCTAATATAAGCTACTACTGTTCCTACAACTTTTGATTTTCTGAGTTTATTTCCTATTCTTTCTCCATACAGGTGGTCTTTTTAAAATTAATTTGCACTTGATGATGCTATAAAAATGCTAAATCTCATTGCTTTCTCCCTTTTTTCTAAAAAACAAGAACAATGTCAGGAAGGTCAAGTCTGGGTTTGATGGAAAGACCCTTGGCACAACAGGGGTCCCATACACTGACTGAGCAATGCTATGATGAAGCTGGGTGAATTAGGACATTTATTTTAATGGTTGATCATGTCAGTTAATGATTCTGGAACAAAAAAGCTGGTAACAAAAAATCCAAATCCCTTGTCTAGCCTCTGCTAAGTTTTAAATGGTCCTAAAGTCTCTCTCTCAGTTGTGTGGAAATTTGGTCAGCTTTGGGGTTGCTTCTCTCGCTTTTAATCTGAAATTGCGATTGGCTGAATTTAAAACCCCAAACCAGAAATGGTTTCTCTACTTAACAAGACCCACTGTTGATGCTTGCCTCCCTTAGCCCTTCCTAGAGGAGCTTAAACAAGCCAGGCTCCCCTCCCCTCTCTGCTTCCCAGTTTTCTCCAGACAGATAGCTCGGTTACCGCCTGTCTGCCTCCTTTAGGAGCCCTGCAGGGTGCCTCTGCCTACCAGATGTGCTTGATCCTGCACTCAGGAAGGTGAGGAGGGGTTAGCACCTTCACCTGTTCACAGCTTCACGGCAAGCTGGGTAATGGCAAACATTCATTAGAAGCCAAATTAAGAGGCTCCTCCCCAGCCCTTCCTGACCACTTGCTTTTCCACAAAGGGCTGATTAGTGATGTGCGTTATCTCAGCAGACATTTATATGCCTGAGGTCATTTCTGAGGTCTCTAAGTGTGCCTGTGTTATTCCGAGGGCAGGGATATGCACATCAGTACAGATTTCCTCTTCTAGCACTGCTCTGCTCCTCTTGTAGTGGGGCTTTGTGTGGTTTCCAGCTTTGTTCAGCGCAGAGGGAAGGTAAAATGCTCTTGCTTTAGAATTGGCTTCCCTGTCTCTTTCCGGTCAAATGAGCGAGGTACATTGCTGATTTTAGTCATAAGATGCCTGCATACTGTCCCAGCTCTTCTGCACAATAATTGTTTCCTAACACCACCTCTGAATGACTTGTGATGGGCTCTCAGAGGAGCCTCTCTGCCGCATGGGTGTAGTCATGGGTTTAGTAGCAAGGATGTTTGATCCTGTGTGGGTTCTTCACAGCACCATGGGAGAAGGAGTTGGATTTCCCCCTGTTGGGGTCATCTAGTGCAGCCTTGATTCTTGTGCTGGGAGTGTCAGTAGCTCAGGGTAAGAAGAACTCAGCCTGACTTTTTCTTTTTTTTTTTTTTTTTGGACTTTTTCAATTAGCAGAGCTAGAGATCGTGAGCCACATCTCTTCCAGAGTGAGCTGGACATGAGGATATGATGGGCCTGGAGGTCACACAGCTGGTGGCCTGCAGGAGGACGTTGTGAGGGACTTGATGTGAAGCAGAAGGAGACGTTACGTGAGCAGATGGATTACCTATTTAGGACTTCTGTTCCATTTTCTGCCCTCTCCTTTTCCTCCAACAGGAAACCGTCTGTGGCTTTCTTTCAAGGGCCCACGGTCCAGCTTGACTCACTGGTCTGAATTATTATTATTATTACTATTATCTTTGCTTGGGGTGCTGGGAGGAAGCCAGAAAATTAGTAGGCTTCTCTGTGACTTCATCATTCCTCAGAACTGAACTTCTGACTACTGGCAAGGGTTACGTCAAAAATGGCTGTGATCCCTGTGCATGGAGCAAAGGAGAGCTCAGGAGAAGGCCAGCCAGGTAGAATTCCCTTTCCCTTGCTCTGCCTTTCTCTGTATTAGGACCACCACCCTGATGGGGCAGACTTGTCTTTCAAGGATGATTTCCACTGCTCTGCCTGTTTGAGATGTAAATCTTACACTGTTTTTAGGTCTGATAGGACATGATGGGAAGATAAAAAGTCAGTATTTCTAAGGCAAATCTGGAAGCTGTGGATACAGTTCTCTGCAGGTTAGTTCAACTCTTTGCCCCTGCTCCCTAATGGCTGGAGGAGTAGAAGGGAGAGATCAAACCTCACTAGTCCAAAGCTGCTTGCACCCACAAGTGCTCAGAGGACTGCTCACTTCCTTAGCACTGTAACCACTTGTTGATGGAAGTGTTGCTCATGGAAGCAAAATTCTTCTCTAACATCAGATGTTGCATGCTGTTTTTTTTTTTTTTCCAAGCACCACTGTTTTATAATGCCAGTGTAACATCCATTTTTTTTCTGTTCAGTGCCGCGGAAGACTGACTTTTTGCCCTCTTTCAGCATCCTCTTGCTCTCTCAGTGTCATATCTGGAAGCGAATCTGCCTTTGAGGTCTTTGCTGTGTTACCTTACCTTAGGAAGCACCCAAGAGATGCACAGCCCTTTGAGTTTGTTCAAGGCATACTTGCAAAGCAGCTGAGATACTTTAGGCATCTACCTGCTTTTCATCATGCCCTGTCTGGCAGTTATTACCTCTAAAACTGAAAGCTCCTTCAGAGGGCAGCGGGGCGGCCCACCAGGTTAAGGAGCGCTCACAGGCCTTCCTTCTGCTGGACCTGTGGGTGGGTAGCGTTAAGCCAAGAGGCAGTGATATCTAAATTCACCGGTTTGCCAAGTAAATGGCTGCCCCCAGCCTTAGAAATAGATTAAAAACCAATCGAAACACGAGGTAGTTGTCCCGGTTTGTCGTGTTAGGACAGGATGAGATACTGCAGGAGGCTCTGAGGCCCAGCAGGCCGTCTGCGTTGGCTCTCCCGGAGTTAGGCCGGCGGCATGTTGGGAGGGCGGCCAAAAGGAAAGTCACTGAAAAGCTTTTAGCAAGCCTGTGAGCTGGGGGTAACGGCTCCAAAAGCTTCCAAGGTCCATTTTAAAAGTGACTGGGATGCCCCTACTGACTCTTGCTGGGACTTGGTTACCAGGGCGATGTAGGCCTAAGGGACAGCAGAAACGCTTTCAGCTGCTGCGAGCTGCAGGGTGGCCTCTGTGGCTTCTGGAGAGCCCCGAGTATGTGGGTGGGCGGACGGGTGCCAGGGCCCACTTGTGCAACACAACTTGCAGGGCTTGGTGGTCAGAATTAGCCCAGTTTGGCTGCTTTGAGCTAAAAGGGAGAGGAATCGAGGGACTGAAATCGTGCCCTTTTCCCAGAGGAGGAGACTGAAGAGAGAAACGAGCAGACATCCGAAGGAAGCAAATGATGAAATAGGGAATGGAGCCAAGGCTTCCTGCATCCCACAGCAGCCTGTCTGTTGGTCCCGTGCACTGATCCTGCCCTGTCCATGGGCATCTCAATGCACTGCCCTCCTTCCGTCCCTGCCAGGTAGGGTGTGTGCTGATATTGGGCTCATTTGGGAAGATGTGGCAAAGAGAGGTTAGCTGGTTGGGCCCACAGCCACCCATAAAGTGTGTGGAAGCTGTTAAAGCAGTCTTGCGCTTTATCTGATAAAAGTGCTCAGCCTGAAAAAATACCCTCATATTCTGCCATTGTCTTCCTCAAAAACCATTTCCCATTTTATGTGGATTAAACAGGAAGAGGGATTCAATGTGACCCTACCTGAGGCAGGAGGTGACGTACAAGCTCTCTAATTTAGTCAACTGGGAGGAAACAGCTGGACCTTCTAATGTGAGATGTTGTTTTTTTATTTTCCTTTTTTATGCTGTGTCCTCTTAATCGGAGCCTGCTCGCACAAAGGGAATTGGTTCCCAGATACCACGGAGAAGAGCAGAGTTATTAGAGGGGGCTGACAGCACCATGCCTGGCTCGGCATTGTGAAGCTGAATGCTTTCTTGTAGCTCCAAGTGGCACCTTCTGGCCTGGAGCATGCTGTATAAATATTGCATGAAAAAGGCAGAGAGCTACACAGTAGCATACTGTTTGAAATTGGAGGTGTCTGCTGCTTAATCAGGTCGAGTCGAGACCAAAATACAGGCATGTCAACGGAAAAACTCCCGGTAGCTTCCCTGGGCCTTGGCTCACACCTTTGTAGAGAGGCTTTTTTGAAAGCTTTACTCAGAAGTTTGTAAATACCACGTTTGTTTGTTTGCCTTTTTTTTTTTTTTAATCATAATGCATCACCTTTTCTCTTTACTACAAAAGCAAAACTGCTCTCCACGATTTTTGTTACTCTGTTTTGGGCAGGGGCATCATCACTTTTTGGGGGAGTGGGAAGGAGGAAGGCAAAAGAAAACAGGGTGGACTTCTTTACCTGAAAGGATTTTGAAGTGGAAAATCTCACAACCTAATTAGAACCTTCCCACTGCTCACTTTTTCTTTGTACTGCCTTCCATTTGAATACCAGCAACCCAGTCAGTCTTTCCGAGTCACGTTCACTGAATGTCAGTAATATGGTGTACTTACTGTATGTATTTATATATTTTTTGAATGTGTAAAAGCCTTTAGTACAAAGCAGGGATAGTTTGGTTCTAAGAAGCATGCAGACAAACCTGAATTGACTCTTGGCTAAGCAGTGAACATTGAATTGCAAAGGTGAAGAAGGATAACGTAAGGAAGGGTAATGTAATAAGACATCAAATTGCTCCGGAGTGAAGGCAGAGCAGAGAGATCCTGTTCATTGTAATACCTGTAAGTGCCTGAACGTGGTGGTGTTACCTGGTGCTGTCATGCTTGGAATGACCTTTGGTGACACTTGTAAAATGTTCTTCTCTTGATTTTTGTTTAGCTGCTGATTTTTGCCAAGCTATTCCATGTTCCAGCTGTTGGGAGAGGAGCTCGGTGTGTGGCTAACCAAGCAACTGCCAGACTGGGAGCTTTCTTCTTGTGTGGGCAGAACATACATCCCCAGATCTGCGCCTTCATCACAGCTTCAGATACTGCTCTATAAAGCTTCAGCGTGTTCTCAGTGGTCTCAGTAGTCACTGACATCGAGCAGAGGGTCAGGGCGTACCGTGGTTTCCCAATAAGGCTGTAATGCTGCGTAGTCACATTTGTTATTGTAATTAACTTCTTCAGTTTGTGGTGGCTGACTCGTTGGATGGAACAAAATGTTGACAGACTTTAAGTGTCCAGAAATGTGTGCACAGTCCTGGATACACTGTGTTTGAAATGTAACTAGCAATAACTGTGTTTTGAAATGTTGCTCTCACGGTTTCTCTGACCAATGGGCCGTGTTTCATTTTTCCTATAAACCACAGCAGCCAAACACAGTGCTGCACTAAGCTCCTAGGCTCTCAGTACTCAGTAGAACATTTTTATAGGCTTGATACAAGCTTGTATGTAAGGAAATTACATATCTACATTCATCAGGAGAAACATGCAAAGCCGTGTTAACCATAGCTGTGTGTAAGCAGGAGCTCCGCGCTGCTGTTCTGTCTCCTTTACAGAAGTCCTCCAAAGCTGCCCCTGAACTACTGCAAGCATGCCTATAAATCAAGCATTCCTGGATGATTTGTCAACTTCATACATTAAAGTTTGCAACTAACATCCAGTGTGGTACGGACAAGACACCGTGCGGTGTGGTAGGAGAGCTCGCTAGTCTTCTTTACCGGTGTTGTGCCTTGGGCTGTTTGTTTAACCTCTGCATCTCAGCGCGCTCTGCTGCAAGGCAGACAGGGTTTACCTTTTGTGAAGTGTGAGGATGGATGTGGTACCTAGGGGCTGACTGATCGCCTAGGCTTTGAAACCCCTGAATTTGGGTCCTCTCCCAGCAGCTCCACCCCTTGGAGCGGTGGCTGCAGACTGGCAGGGTCGTGTTGCTGTGCGGAAGAGGGAGTCAGACCAAGGGAGTCAGACGGCTGCTTCCCTAGCAGCGCTTGGCGGACATGGTAATGAATGAGCTGATACAAAAGCCACGTTCCTCTCTGAGGAAATGCACATTTAGGATGCCAGGCATGCTTCTCGGCTGTCAGCCTGTTCCTCTAGGGCATTCCCTCTCGTCTTGCAGTCCCAGGGTCTGTGGAAGTATTTGGGGTGATGTGATGAAGATGGTCTTTCTGGGGAGCTGGCTTGGCAGGAGGCAGGGAGACGCTGCCTGCAGTGTCTGTATTCCCTGTCAGTAAAGCTCAGCAGCCTAGGTGAAATCCTCTGGGCACGCACCCCTTGCAGCAGAGAGCACCTGAATTACCGTTTTCCTTACTCCACGAAGATAAGAATTTCTAACTGCTTCCTCAACATGAAATTTTCCATCTCCTTCGCTCAGGCTGTTCTATTATTGCTTATAACTTCACCTACCTATGTGCTTTTGGTGGGCTGCTCCAGTGGATAGACTTTTAGACCCCTGACACCACAAGCAAAATACTCTGAAAAGCAATGTTGTCATCTTCTATTCCCCTGCCCTGCGAGTGCTTTGTTGCACTGCTGCTGAGCTCAGTGAATTTCCTTTGCCTGGAAGTTTGGCACTCTGACACCTGCTTCCTCTTGAGCAGGGGACCAGCAGTTCGTGGGATGGATGCTGCGAGAGCCGGCGGGGCTCCCAGCCTCCAGCCGGAGCAGGGCAGCTGGCACAGCCCCTGCTACCGCCTCAGTTTGGAGGCCTGCAGTTTCCCAGGGCTGTCACTCCAGCAACTTTCACCGGCATTAAAATCACTTAGAACTTAAAAACAAACAAACAAGGATATGTGAAGTATTTTCCTGGAAGAAAGCCACGGAGAGCCGATTAAGTGCATCTCCCTCCCTCCCATCTCCCAGGTGTGTCACAGGAGGAAAGCCTGGAGTTCAGTGTTTTCCTAAGTGGGATTAAAGCAAGCTCTGGGACTGGCTTGTGGGATAGGAAAGGCAGGAGTAGCAGGGAAACTGTGCGTGTGTGTGTGTATATATATATATATATATATGTAGTTGTATGTGTATGTATGTGTGTGTATATATCTCAGGCAAAACTGTCAGAATCCACCATTGAACATTGTTACTAATATCTCTCTTTAGTAATGTAAGGGCTGCTTGATTTCTGTTAATAATGGAAGATCAGAGCTGTTGGCTGAAGTAGAGAAGAATAAGAAGTGACTAACACTAGAGAAGCATCCGTGCTGGTTTTCCACATGCTGAAAGGTAGCAATCCTGTATCTTCTGTATTGTACAAGCCCTGGACAACCTTTATAAGTTCTTTCCTTTCCCCAAATCCAAATATGTTTTCCTCTAATGCCTCAGCAGGTGATCTTTTATAAAGACAGCACAGGTTGTTTTACTCATATCTCGAGCAGTAACCAGCCTCCAACATACTCTCACTTGAGGCATATGGAAGAGTCTTGTCTCTCAGCTGTTACTGCTCTAGAAGAAATTTTCTGTTTAATCTTTTGCTGCTGTCTCTGTGATTGTAACAGTTTGTGTCAAAACTCCGGGCTGTTTTGGGGAAGCAGCTTTCCACCTGCTTCTGTACTGGGCAGCTGGAGCTTGCATTTCATCCTTGCACGTAGACATCCCTGGTTTGTAAAGGAAGGTAAGTATCCATAGTTTGTTTTTAACTAAAAAATGTTTTAAGTGAATTTGTCCTGGGTGACAGCCCTTGGAGGCTGCAGGACCCATGTTCAGGGCAAAAAAAAAGAAGTCAATTGTTGTCTTTAAATCTCTTGCTCTTCTCTTTGCCTGAGGATCAGTGGCTGTTTGTATCGCACTGGCAATTTGCTAGTGGCACTACAAAGCGATGCTGCATGCGAGAGGTGCTTCCCTCTCACACGAAGCCTCCTTTTTTTTTTTTCGAAGAACTGAGATTCCTGCCCAAGTGAGCGGGATCAGAGGCTGTACCCCTGGGGATGGGAGCAGGGCATTGCAACTCGGAGCCTTTGCCTCACTGCTGAACATGTGAGCCAGATTGCTTGTCTGGGGCAGCCCTGGTGGTGGTTTCTGCTGGTCTGCTCAGCTGTGGGTAACACTGTGCATCTGCGTGCCCTGGTGTTGGTCGCGAAAAGAATTGGGATTACTGGTTTACGTAATTCTCTGTGGTGGGGAAGTGTGCAGTTGTTTGGTAGGAACTGGGGTTTTGATGTGAGGTTTTGTGTGCGTGTGTTGTGCTTCTGTTTTAACATTTGCATGGCTCTGCCTTTGTGCAAGAAGAGGGCATGGCCAGAGAAATGGGACAGAAAACAGATGTTTGCAGTGGATCTTTAGGTCCTGTTGGAGCTGAAGCCAGAGTCCTGGACAGACCCTAAGAATACTCTTTTACTCTAATTTTTTTCCTCCTTCTTCCAAGAAGGACCAATCTTGCCATGGTGTTGTTTCCTATTACCTTAATTCTGAAGTTTTAGGTGACCTTCTGGTGTGGTAGAACTGGACTGAAGAGCATCTCGTGAGCAAGCACTGAAGGCTTCCACTGTGTTTGAGGGTCTGTAGAAGGACAGAATATAGCACTGATGTGCTTCCAGCAGCCATTGCACCTGAAGAGAGGTGGCTCAAAGCCTTCCCTGTGTGCTAAGGGCGTTATGGGGCTCTGCCCACCGAGTTGTCGTATGATGATGCTAAGCCATCAGGCCTCTAACTCACCTGGTGAGTAGAGTGTGATCGTTTGTCACCAGGCCCTGGCATTTGTGGGAGTTTGGGTGTCTTTGGGTTTGAGTTGGGATCTTGGTGAGGAGCTGAAACTTCTTGGCTTTTGTCTTGCTGCGTGTGTAAGAGGTGTTGACTGGGTTATGATGAAATTTTGACTCAGACCAAGTTAAGGATGCAACTTGCCGCATGATTTGGGTCACAGGGGACTTGAAAACATCCTAAGGAGTCAAATGAAGAAATGATACCCACTGTTTCTGTTCACAGAAGGGCAGAGTTAGTTAGTTAGTACTAACGCAGGACTGACAGTCCAAGCATGATCGAACATGTCATTTATCTGCCAGCACTCTCTCCTGCCTGGTCCTTTATCAATCATTTACATCTGGTTAACGTGAGCAGTAGCAAATTTGAGTCAAAGCCCTGTTGCTGAAAGGCCAGCATGTTGTTTTTGCTGCGTGTTGTGATAGGAAGGGTTAAACGAGTGGTGATGTTGGCTGATGGCTCGCTTTCGGCAGTAATGCGGCAGTGAGCGCTGAGGTGACATGGGAACGCTCTTTAGCTGACGTCCTTGCGAGCCTCTCAGTGACATCAAACTCCTGGACCTTTTCCAGGCGAGTTTGGCCTTGCCCCAGTGACAATAGATGTTAATCTGTTGGCTTGTCAGAAAACCGTGTTAGTGGTTTTTTCACAGACCTATTTCCAACCCTCAGATTTCCCTGCTAGTAAACACAGCATTATGTCATTGTTGTACCAGAAGCCAAGCACCAAAGCCAACTTCACAGTGCTGTCGTCAGCAAATGTCCATTCACTTTGGGTCGGTAGCTGAGTTCCCAGGCTCTTTCTTCCCACCGTTGGCTGTGTTCTGGTCCCTGTGCCCATCAAAAGCCTACAGGAGCTTTATGGGTAATGTGTAGGGCCTAGAAGTTGCAGCTAATACTTTCTGGCCTATTTGTCCGAGATGGGGCTCCTGTATCTGTTTAGAAGATGCCTGTTTGTAAAGCTTCGTTCTCCAGTAACTTTAGCTGTAACAAATTCTTAAATTCACGAGTTTCCTCGTGCAAGACAAGCTGAGGGGTTTTGCAGCCTAAGTGATAAAATAATAGCCAAGTCATAGCCAGTGGCAATCCTTCTTCTCATGCTAGCTCCCGTTTGTTTCAAACACAATAGCCGAGTTCCTGTTAAATAGAGTGGTTGTCAAATTGCTAACGTTATAAATTAACTTCCTTAGTTTTCAGAAACAACACTCACCATAGATGAAATAAGGCCATTCATACCATTCTTGTAACTATTGTTCCTTGTTTTGCTTCTAGACTTATTTCCATCTGTCTCTGCAAAGGGTATGAAAGTAAAGATTTATAAAGTTACCTTCGGTGGTTGGGAGCTAATCTGCTTAAACCAAACAAGTCTTCCATCCCTAGCTCTTGTTTGTTTTTCTGAGGTTGGCAGTGGTCCAATCCTTCTCATACTAAGATCTGTCCGAAATGATATCCTGAATCAGCTGAAGTACTCTAGAAGCAGAGGAATGGGGAGAGAAAGAGATGCTTGTTTGAATGCAGATCCTAGGTTTTTGTGGTACAGGGACGAATAGATGATGGAGAGAAACAGGTTCAGCCTCTCGGCAAAGGTGCAGGAATTACGGCATTCTTGGGCAGGAGGTGGGATGAAATTAAATGTATTTTTTCCACACTGTGTAATTAAGCTGTGGAACACCTTGCTGAAAGTTGGTATGAAGGCTGAAAGTACACGTTTCCAAATTTCTGGGGACAGGGCTGACACCTCTTAAACCCGAGCTATGTTGAGGTGTGTGGTTGGGTGAGAAAGTCAGTAATCTGCTGACTGCTGAAGGCTAAGTTAGCACAGTGTCCTCTCTTTAGCTTTTATGCAGTTAGCATCTAACTTCATTGAAAACAGGGAGCTGAGCTTAGATTCAACTTCCCGTCGGCCAAGCCTGGGTCTTCTGATGCTTTCCCGGATGTCCCTTAACCGTACGGCACCAGCTTGATCTTCTGAGGCTCACTGCATGTTGCTAATATTAGTGAGAGCTGTTGAGCCGTGGCCAGCTGAAGTTAGGAAGAGCCGTGCACGCATTAAGGAAGCGAGCCTCGCATCATCGCTCTCAGCTCCCTCCTGTGCTCCGCACGCTTTTCTGTGGATCCTGTCGTGCTTTTCTGGGCTGGTGTCACTCGTCTGGGCCTTGACAGATCGGTTTCTGCTTTCCAGCCCTGGGTCAAGTGGCAATTTATTTCTGTAGAGGTATCGTGTCTGGTATTACTATTAATATATATATGGACTTTGAACTTATCTACTGCCTTTCATCAAAGCATCCCCAAACACTCAATGCATCGGCATCTCTTTGCAAGGTAGGCAGATTAGGCACGGAGAGCAGTGTGTGCAGAGTAACATATCTTCTGGCAGAAGTCCCTTTTCAGAGCCCTCGTAAGATTGGTGGATAATTTGGGCTGATGGGAAAAGTTTTCTTTTATGGCTAAAAGTGCCGTGAAGTGGGTCATGGGACTGCAGAACATGGACCTAGGCCGCTGATGGTATGCGAGCGTGTTGCATTCCTGCATGTGACCCTTCAAGGTGGTTGGGTTGGCTTGACTGGAAGCCTCAATTCCAGTGTAGAAGCTTTTTATTCATGCCCATCCTGACTCCAGTATTGTATTTTGCATAAGCAGGTCACTTTTAGTTTGCTTTGACCTCCTGTCCCCCTTCTCTCCTCTGTTTTGTAGAGTGGCCGATCCCTTCTCGGCCGTAGTTCCGCTGAGCTGCTCCCACACCCTCCTGTAGAGGAGGCCACTCTCAAAGGCAGACAGACTTCCCCGCCCCACACTTCTCAAGCGTAGCAGGCTGAATACAAGTGAACTGTTGAGCTCTGGCACGGATTAACAGTTCAGTCTGGGCAACTTCAAGCATGTAGAGGGAGAATTCGCGCTGCGGAGCACGGCCTTGCCCGTGCTGGCGGCAGCCAGATGCAGCCCCTGGAAGAGGTTGACCTCAAGGGGAGGTTTGCCAGCCGTAGGCAGATGTGATGTGGAGGAGACGGGCTCTCAGGACTGTCCTGGCCCTGAGCTGTGCGTTGGGTCAGCGTGAAGGAGGGTAATTGTTGGGGAGCACCTTCTCTCGTGGTTTCATTTTCTTCCCTTCAGGGAATCTCGGAGAAACTAGTTCCAAAGCCTTGCAAGTGACACTCCACTTGCAAAAGCAGCGAAGAGAAAACACGGCTGATTATGTTCCCACGTTAGCTTTAATGAGGGTAATCTTAAGCAGATGGTGTCTATTTCATGTTCTGAAAACACAGATCAAGTGGTTTTCAGCGAGCCTCGGGAGCAGAGCAGGCGAGATGAATTCAGGGCGTTGGGGCAGCAGCTCGCCCGGTGAGGCACTCGGCAGAGCTGGCAGAGCCCTTGGGTGAGTCCTGGTGTTTGGGCACCCTCTGCTCCCGGGGACACGTCCCCAGAGCGTCCCGCTGGGGTGAGAGGTGAGGTGGCCTGCGGTTTCTGCCTGAGCTTCACCAGCAGTAAATAATTCCAGATTGACGTTGTGGAAGCGTGCTGCTTTTGTGAAGGGAGGACAAGGGGGGAGCCAAACACAACAAGAGCTTCTCGGTGCTTGGGGAAGAGAGCCAGGGTCACGTTTGGAGCTCGTAGCGTTGGCAGGCGCGGGGGTGACGTGCCGTGTCACTGGTGGAGATAACTGGGCCGATTATCAGCAAGCTGCTCCCTAGGTTTTGGGATGCTGATGATCTGAAACTGATGCTGGGATGTTTCAGACGAATGTGCTCTCTTTTCAGCTTCCATATCTGCTCTTTTTGAATGTTTTTGGCATTTGTCATTGGGGTAAGGGAGAGGCCACAGCAACCCCTGGGATGTCAGTCCCATCGAGGCCAAATTTTGCAGTTACAGATCTGCTGCCATTAAAATCAGCATCGCTTGACGTTGTCCCCTTTACAAAGCTGGGTGCTGACTGTACTCCAGAAAAGCTGTATCGAGTTGTCCTCTCCCAGAACTGTCCTTGGCCCTGGCCAGCCTTCTTGCTGGCTGGTTTCTCCATCCTTCTTTGCTGGGGAATGTTCCCAGGACCTGACATGAGCTTTTTTCAGTGTCCTCACTGTTGCACTCAGTGCTGGTTTTTACATGTCTCTTTTTCTTACCATCTAATTTCTTATCAGTGAAATAAGGCAGCTTTATGATGGCTGCAACTTGTTTTCATCAAAGCCATCTGAGAGACTCATGTGTTCTTCAATTGTTTAACTCTGTCATAGATGCCGAGGCTCATTTCTTTGGGAGAGCCAAGACAAGAACGCTGTACCTTATGTTTTAAGGCATTAGCCTTTACGCTAAGACTTGTAGCCTGTTTCAAAAGCACTGGTAAAAGTAACAACTGGCAGTAATTTTCCCTTTATTTGGCTTAAATGCACTGTTCTGTTGATCAAAAAATGAGCAGAGACAGCTTGCTAAAATTATATTTGGTATCTTCGGTGCATTTGTGCTTCTCCACAAGCGACAATGAAACTGGAGAGAGATTTGTGCTGAGATAGTGATAATTGCTCAGTGGTAGCTTATTTGTGAAGCTTCTTTATAAAAGATACCTACGTGGAGAGGCTGAAAAATGTGTGGTGGGGAACCGGAGCCGGGTGCCAGAGAATGCATGGGGATGCTGCTAAAGGCTTCTCCAAGGCTTATGAAAGCCTCCTGCACATCTGGTTGAACCTCAGGGCTGCTCTGCAAGGAAAGCGCTCCAGATCTGTCTTAAGGGTTTTCGTCTGCAAGATGGGAGACCTGGCACGACTTGTCTGTTGTCACTGAGCAGGTAGCGGTGAATTTAGGGAGCAGTGGCCCTGAGAGAAGGGGTTTGGAGTTGGGGGCTGGTGGTGTTTGGGAAGCCTTTTCGCAGGAGGTGCTGAGTGCCTCCGTGTTGGAAACCCAACCGATCCTGGGAGTCCTTGAGCTGCCCACCCCCAAATCCCTTCTGCTCATCTCGGCCAGGATCTGGTGACCCCGCTGTCCATCCCCGCTCCAGCTGCTGGACTGTGCTCTGGGCTGAGGACGAGGATGACCCTTCAGTGCTCTCTTAGCTTATTGCTGAACACGGTAAGGAGCAGCTCACTTCGGCTGCTAGCCTGAGGGACTGGAGATGGAGCTCCCAGCTGAGCAGGCAGGAGGCACGAAATGTTACCTCCTGGGCAGGCACGCAGCAGGACCTGGCAGTGTAAAACGAGCCTCCTGGTATCAGATGCAGTTACAGGCACGCAGGTCGAACAGCTGATGCCCAGCTCCCCCTCCAGCCACCCCAGGGATGTTGTGCCCGCAAAGGCATGAAACAAAGCAGAAAGCTGGAAGGCGGGACAGCGTTCACGATAACGTGCTGGAGGTACCGGGCCCATTTCCTGAGGCCGTGTTACCTCCTTGGCAGATGGAGGTTAGCAGGAGGAGATGGAGGGATTGCCAACAGCTGTCATTTATTTTTAGAAAAAGGGAGGCTAATGTTCAGCAGTGTAACTCTGGCTGTAAAATACTTAGTGGGCTTGTTGTTACAGTACTACTTTAAAAAATAAAATATTCAAAGGGGGGTTAAAATTAAGACCATGCGTTGCAAAACTGTTCCCTCTGCAGCCTTTTCTTCCAGGTGGTTTTTCAGGAATTGGTTAGTTCTCCTGCACTGGGAGCGTGCAGCTGAGGGAAAAATCCAGTCGGCTCCTGCCAATGAACTCTGCTGCATCTGGATCCCTGCTCGTGTCCGTGGGGCTTTGCTGGGCTGAGGAATTGAGGTTCCTCGTGCTTGAGCAGTGAGCTGCAGTGGCAAGTAGCAAGCCAGGCTTTATGCACAATTACCGTGAATTAACTAATATGTGTAATAACGTTAATCACAGCGCTTCAGTAATGTGTCTGATCAATCTGTTGTGTGGTTTAGCAAGCAGGCTGAAATGGCTTCGGGGGCTTTTGGTTGTGTCTCCCCAGTGTGGTTTAGAGTTTGGAAACATGAAATGATTCATCTGGTGAGCTGAGGGTGAAGCTGAGGTCTCTCTTGCAATTAATTACCGCTGCTTCACCGAGTTTCCTTGGGAACATCTCTTAATTTCTGCCCTGGTTTAATTGGTCTTCATAAAGAAACGTGCTAATAATGGTTCTGGCCATGGAGCGCTGTGAATTTGCCAGTAGAAGAGCGTGTTATCACAACTCGGGGTGCCTCCCTCTCTGAAATTACAACTCCTAATTTGATGTAATGTGTTTGTGTTTCAGCAGTTTGTGGCTTTATAATCCTGTGTTTGTTGCTGTCTTCTTAAGCTGTAAGAGCATTCCTTCATGCTGGAAGAAGGTGGAACAGGATATAAATGCTGTTATCATTAGTGCTGCTGAAAATCAGCCAAATTTCAGACACATGGTGTTTTTTTCTTTGTTTTATTTGGAGATACGGTAGTGTTCCAAAGGATGCCCTAAAACTCTTTTCATCTGGTGAAGTTTGTTAGCTTCTCACTAGAACTTTTCTAATAAATAAACATGATTTATTTTTGATCAGAATTGAGCTGCATGCTGAGCGTTCCCCGCGTAGCATGAACTGATGGTGATAAAAAATGACCCAGGCTCTCCTGGCAAATGTTTCCAGCGCTGGGGGAGACGTGTGTGTATGTGTGCAGGGGGACAAGAAACTGAAGTTGCTGGAGCAGCTGTTCCCCAAAGTCTGGCAGAAGCCGGCGGCTTGCTTTCGCCGGGCTCTCAGCTGGCCCTGCGGCTGTGGCGGCTCCTTCGGCACATCCCGGCTCAGCTGTCGGGGGCAGGACGGGGCAGGGCAAAGCCCCGTGCTGCCTCTGCATGCAAGAGGCAGAGGAGCTAAGTCGGGCTGCCCCAGCGACAAAATGCAGCTTATTTTTATTTTTAGAGGCTGGCTGGGTAGAGCTTTGCTCCATGCAGTGCTAAATTAGAGGAAGGAACTGCACCCAGGGGTGTGAGCATGTGTGTCTTCAACTCCCCGCGGGGAGGACGACGGGTGGCAGTGGCCTTTGCTTCCCCCCCTTCCTCTGAGGGCAGGTGAGCGCTGCTGACAGCCAGGCTGTGCCTTCCCCTGCCTGTGCTAAGGCTGGCCCCAGCCTCTCTCTGCTCTTTGGAGCTCACTGGAGGAGGGATGAGCAGAGCATGGAGTCACCAGGGAAGGAACCTGGCTCTCGGGCTGCCCCTCGTCTGGGTCCCCCTCTGCAGCATCCTGCTTGGGACGGCACATTTTTTTGGAAGATGGATGCGGGCACGTTTTGGAAGCTGCTCAGCAGTGAGGCAAATAGCAGGGCAAGGAAGGTGATGTCAAATGGATGTGGGAAGAAATGGGTCCAAAATTAAGCTAGGAGAGCTAGAGACAGCTACATTCATAGCCGTCCCTAGGCTTGGCTAAAGCTTGCTGGTTGATAACAGCTTAGGGGCTGATGAATAGGGTGCAGGAGGGAGGATCTTGGTCTGAGCCACAAGGCCACATCTGCCCTGCCTCTGTAGGGCAGCAGTGCACTCGCAGAGGGCCCCCTATGTTGCTGCATCAAAGCAGGGGCTCTGAGGGACCCCCTTTGGGATTTGCAGATGATGGGGGCTGGCACCCAGAGCCAGTCGGCTCCTGGTGCGTAGTGGCACTGGTCCTCTTCCCTGCACTCTCTGTCTTGGCATCTCTCTGAGACTGTGGTTAGCCAATTCAGGGAGCAAAAAAGTCCCCAGTTCTTTCCTTTTTTGGAAGAAAAGCTTGTCTGTTGGTCGCTGGTAGCCTGAGGCTGTGGTCAGGGATGCTATCCTGTGCCTGGGGTAAGATGTCATCGCTTCCAGCTACTCCTGGCCAAGGGGTCACATCCTCCCACAGCTCTAACCCCTGGCGCCCTCCCTGCTCCCCAGACAGCCGGGATTAACTAGAGCCTTTTTCCTCATCCGGATCTTCGAGGGACAGCACACCTGGTCCTCCTGGCAGATGCGAGGTGGCAGCCACCGCTGGAGGGGAAGGGGCAGCGAGCAGCGACGGTGAGCTGCGGCCAGCTGCCTCCCACGTCTGCTCAGCTGCAGCCTGAAGCACAGCACTGACCTCAAACAGGCGGCACTCGCAGCTCCGACTCGCCGGGCTCCGTGACACACACGATGTTCAAAGCGCCTTCGCATTTAGGAAGTAGTTTAACCACGGTGCTGTTCCCTGTTTCAGCAGATCTGACCAGCGTCTGCGTTGTGAAGTGTAAACGTCACGCACGCAAGTATAACAACATCTGGTTTAAAGCGAAAAGGGTGAGGAAATGGGTGTTATGCTTAGGATAAAGTCTGTATCCTGAAGTCACTCCTCTGCAGCCAGGTTTTGTTTGGATAGATTGAATGTACCCTGCTGGATTGAGGCTCAGCTTGTGCGTGGAGAACTGGAGTAAAGGTGGTGTTTGCAATAGCCCTGGTCAAAAGCATTTTGGAGATGTTTCCTGTCTCTGAACGGCCTTTTTAGCAAGTTCTCCTCCAAGATTCACTACCCCCTTTTTTTTTTTTTTTTTTTTATTCTGGTGTGCAGCCCAGTCGGGATATCCTGATTGACTTTGGGTTAGGCTCCGCAGCGGTTTACACCGTTAGGGTAAATTGACCCACTGCCCACCTCGCATGGGGCCTGTTGATCAAGAAAACAGCTCCTGGCTGCAGACAGCTGAACGGAGTTGGCTTTCCAGCACTGGTGGGCAGCTGCCTCTCGGGGAATTTGGTGCCATGTGCGGAACTGTCCTGCTTTTTCTGTTCCCGTAGGCCAGTGCAAAGGAGCACGCAGATACGGTTTCTGCAGATCTCTGCAACTCTCCTGAAACACCATGCTGTTATCGGCAGCTTCCAAAACTGTGCACTTTCTCCAGATTTTTGGCTGTCTCCGGTGTCTGTGGAAAGCAGAATTTGTGATTTTGTATGTTGTGCAACATTGGAGATGCTGTCGTGCTATGCAAATGTTTAACTTCATTTTCATATGGCCTAGAAATTTTAAGTTTTAAAGCTGAAATGGGAAACAAGTCATCTTCCTTGTGCCTTCAGGACAAGAAAGTTTTGGGTGCTTGTATCTTTCTTATTAGAAACCATTTGATACCACTTTAAAGGATGCTAAACACGTACACTGATTGCATATTTATCGTTCAGATACGCGTCTTGCACTGCCCTGCAGGCCTCTTTTCAAGTCAGCATTAGCCTGAAAACACAATACAGAAAGCCCTATCAATGCGGCCTATCAGGATAACTAAATATTATGCATGGAGCAAAATATTTCTCTTTCATTATGAAAATAAGTGTTCTCTGCAGTGCTAAGCTTCAAGCGTGTTGTTCAAAAGATGTGATCAAGACATCAAAGAGAGGAAAATTAAGATAGCGTGAACTGAACCAGCTGCCTCTCCTTTGGTAATTAAGAGACAATCTCACGCATTTGCCTGCTGAAATTGCAAACTTTCTTCTTTCCCCTGAGAGCTATGTTCTGAAGTAGGAGTCATTTTTACACTTTTAAAAAGAGCTGCTTAATTTTACAGTCATAATAAGGCTTAGCAAGAGGCAGCGGTGAGCCTGAGCACCGTGCCGTAACACGGCTCATTAGTCCCAAGAACACTTTAAAGGATCAGTGCAATTTTCTCCCCTGTTTTGGATCGGAAGAGGTGACAAGCTGATGGGTGTGCTCAGTTTGAGAGCCACTTCTTCATAAATTGGCATCTTCTGAGTCGCTACTGCTACATGCTGCAGAGCTGAGGTCCAGAGACAAGATAGGAAGGTAAACGCAAACACCACGGGGGCAGCAATTCTGCATCTCCTAAATTTGGGAGTCCCCGTCTTGGCACGCGTCTGGGATCACCTGGACTCTCAGATATCTGGCTTCATGAATGCAGAGTGTAAAAAAAAAAATCATTTGGAGGGATATGATGGTGTTTTTCCATTCCTTGCCAGATGCTTTCAGCTTAGCAAATGGAAGGTGCCTTCACAGGTCATATGAGTGATGTGCGTGGTCACAACGAGGCAGTACTTGCAGGTTTAGATTTGATCCCTACCCGTTTTTCTTGAGTGGGCATGTAACGGGTGACTCTTGGTTCCTGGAGTCACGTGTTAAAGAAATGTTGGGATTGAGTAGATATAAAGTATGTCCTGGGGTCAGACTGAATCTCCCTGTCGTAGTGTGCTTTCAAATCCTGTGGTCAGACCTGCACTCTTCCTGCTGATAGCAGCTGAAGTTTCAGGTAAGGCAACCACCCCATTAAAACTACTTTTTCTTTTTTTTAATTGTTCCACCAGACAATCTGTAGCTGGAAGTAGTAGAGAAACTATTGCATATGCTGTTTTTGGCAGGTCGTTAATTTATTCCTGGAAAAGTTCCTCTTTGTGTTTTCTTCCCCAAAGTTACTTTCTGTTTTCGTGTAGTTGCATGGTAGAGCTCCCTCTCTCACAGAGACACGCTGCATCGTATGTGGCGTAACAGTGTGTGATGTGCTGCAAGGCTGGTGGGTTGAAAGATGTCAGGAAGGAGAGCAGAAAACACCATTAGCTGTTTAAAATTCTGACTGAGGGAAGAAGATGGATCAAAAGAAAAATTCAGTGGGAGATGAGGTTGCTCAGGGGAGCTAAAATTTTACTCCTTTAATCAAAATTACAGCTTGCCAGGGGCAGAATCCGGCAGTGATGCGTGATGCCATCTCGCTGTGTGTTTCGGGGGCTAAGCTGCTGCCTCAAATCCACCGAGCCTTCATGATGGAGAGAGGAGAGCGGGACCAGAGCACGCTCAGCGCTTTGCAGGGGGCTGCCTTTTTGGTCAGCTCGAGTGAAATCGGGTCAGAGCTCAGAGACACGGGTGCTGGGCGATGGGCAGCTCTAGAAAGGGGGAACAGGCTCTTTCCTTTTTATTCCCAGTCTCTCTCCCTCACTGCTTTTTCCTGTCTGTGACCGTGCTGTTACGTGGCAGGATGCGGGCAGTTGGGGTACCCACTGGTGCCCCCAGCAGTACCAGTAAGGATCGGTCCCTGGAGGCTGTGGCTTCGTATCGGGCCGTGCTGGTTGTGAAGGCTCAGGGCCCTGTTACAGCTCCATGAGTCACAGCAGCATCAATTTATCCAAAGCCCCTGTTGTGCGTAACGTGGTCCCCAAATTATATGTTGCTCCTGCTGTGGGAGAGCTCCTGCCTGTAGTTAAAACCACCGTGGCTGAGAAATGTGCGTTTCTAACTTCAGTTTTGGTGAAATGATGCAAACCAATTAATTGTCATTGCAGATTACATAAAATCAAGTCTATTACCTTAATAAATGACCTTCTTTCATTGGGAAAATCAGGTAAAAAAGGGTTTTTATTTGAAGCACACCCTCTGGAATAAAATCCTGCGTCTTGTGCAGAAACTGAAAAAGGCACTACTGAAAAACCCCGAATGCAACAAATAAGTCATTTTATGTAGTTGAAAAAATATTTTGGAAGGAAATCACTCTGAGTTTTGATCAACCTTGACATACAAAAGAAGAAATTATCTTAATGTGTAACATAAAAGGGAGCTTAACCAAAGGCCAAAATAACCAAGCAAAGGGAACATCCAGTGTTTAAAACAAACAGCCCAAGCTTGAAGCTTCCCTCTGATCTCTTCCATTAAAATTCGCTCTTGGAGACTATTGGGCAGGGAAGCCTCCCATCCCCTTGGATAAAAGAGAAGTTCAGCTTAAAGTAAAATCTGCAGCGGGCACCCTGGTCGGTGCCTCTGCTGCTGGCAGCCCCAGAGGCAGTTTCCCTTCTCTTTTCCCTGGTGCTTCAGCCTGTGGACGTGGCACTCAGGGGCCGTGCGTAGCGCAGGGATGCTCAGAAATACTCTGCTCCTGGGGAAGCAGCCCTGGCAGGGACACCGTCGGCAGCAGGGGACTGAAACAGGGCCGAGGGAAGGGCTGAGCAGCTGGGTCTCGGGTGCTGTGCTCCTCTGGGCGACGTACGTGACTCGAGACAGCTCCAGGCTCTGCTGGCGCTTGGTGCTGGTTTATAGGTTTTGCACAAAGCCCTTCCCACCCTAATGGGCTGAAGGGGGAATCTGGCACACGGGTTTCAGGCGTGACTGCTGTCTGTGGGGAAAAAAAACAAATGTGTTTTAAGGGCCTGTGATCAGAGGATCCTGTTCAGACGTGGTATCACGCTATTCACCTCAGCCTGGTTACTAATCCCAGCACTGGGTTTGACCCTCGAGCTTTTTGTTTTTATCATGTGCTTTGATACGGTTGTAAAAATAGTGACTGGCTGGCAGAGCTCCAGGGCTTTGCTTTATATTCTAGCAACTGTGAAACGAATGTGTTTAAAGTGCTTTTACGCTTCAGGATATTGTCCTCTTTTTTTTTTTTTCTCCTCAGGACTATTTTACAGCTCACATTTGCTGTTCTGGGGACATCTCTCTTGTCCTCTGCTTGTCGTGCAGAGCAGGTTCTGCCCAGGATTGGCTTTGCCCTGGACATCAAACCCGGGTGTATGGAAACAGGGTTTTTGTAGAAATGATGTGTTCAAGCAGCATGGGAGAGGAGAGATCAAGCAGGAGGTAGATTGGGACCTGGAAGCCCTCCTCCTGTGGTAAATCTAATCCTGTACTGCTTGCCCCGTCAGACGTGACTGGCGTTTGAACTTTCTGAAGCATCCGATACTGGGATATCGCATCCCCGCCGGGCCGGGACCGCCTGTGTCTGTGTGCCTGCACGGGGGGGAGACTGCAAGTGTCTGAGGAGCAAATCTTTGTGCGTGACTGAGCTGCTGTCTCTCCATGCCAGGCGAGTCAACAGGCTTTTTATATCCCCGAGGATTTGCCACGGAGAGGCTCTGGCGAGTGACATTCTGCTGCTCAGAGGAGCGGCTGCTGCTGAGTGGGGCACACTGCTTGCTCTTCTGCTGCACTTTAGCAGCAGGCACTCTCAGTGTTGGTCTGCGTTGATTTTATTTAGGTGTTACCTGACAAGCTGTTAGTTTAACTATAAATGTGTCCTTGATACTTGCTTCACAAACCTGTTCATCCTTCACTTTTGTGAATAGCTGTCCTGTGGCTCTTGTGTTTTAATCTCTGCTCTGAGGAGTCCCTGGCATTGGTTTTGTCTGGTTTAGCTACACCTGCCCTTCTGTTGCTGCCTCCACATGGGCTGGAGAGCAGTTCGGTTTCGTGGGTGCTGCATCCAGATTGTGCCTCCTGTTACTGCTAGAGAAATGCAGGGAACGTACTTCGTGTGCTTTGTGTAGGGAAATACGGCTGCTGTCCTGCCTCATTCCTGCCAAACCCCTTCCTTACAGAGGGATATGGCAGACCTGAAGAGCGTACTTGCCTGTGTCGAGGTGGATAGACAGGACATGCTGCTCCTCGAAGGCAAGTACCCAAAGGAGGCACCTTTTCTAGGTCAAGGTAAGGTGTAGGACGGTTGAGCTGGACATTATCAGCCTTGGCTGTGCATCGTGCCCTGCAGCAGGCAGCTCTGCAGCACGCTGCCAGTTACCTTCAGCTTGTCCTGCGGCCCAGCCTCAGCACGAGGAGCCCAGCTGGGACCTCAGTCCTGGTCCCTCACAGGGCGGTGTGTAAACGGCTGCTGGGCAGGGACCAAACCCTGCTGGATTCTGCCTGGGGTGGCTAATTTGTTCCAAACGCTGCTAATAATTAGATGAATAAAATGATTAGTTAGAAAAGGAATTCAGTTTATTGGGAGCATGTTCCAGAGAGGTTTTATAGCTCTGAAATAATGCTTTGCCAATCAAATAAGTACTGTGGAGCGAAGAGGAACACGGTAGCCAGTTTGGCAGTTAGTTAGGAGAGCCCTGCCTGCGGCCCAAGGCTCAAAATAAACCTGATATGAAAATGCCCTTTTTTTAAAAAAAAAAGAAAAAAGTTTGGAGTTCAAGTCTAGATGGTGTTTGGGTTGATCCGAGTCCTGCCTGGTCTTGTGGTGAGGAGTTTGGTAAGGTGGTTGGACTCGTGATAGATAGCCAAGCCCATTTCCACAGTTCCTTCTGGGGGAGAGATGGTTTCTTGTCAGTTGTCCAAATCACATGAACACAAAACTGGGGGAAGAGTCTCAGCTCATGCCAACCTAAAAACAAGGAAGGGTGCACACATACTTTTTGACAATCCTATTTGTTGCCTCATAGCACACAACAGAGGAGGGGAGAATAAGAATTGCATTCTTGGTACCATGCAAATGAAGTCAGCATTTGCTTCACCAGAACAGTCTTGAAGTTTTCCTTCAAAAGGGGTCACAAAGGTATGTGCAAGAGCATTGACATGGAGGAAGCTCTCCTTGAGTTGGGTTTAGGAGCAGATCTCCAGGCTGTTCCATAGCTAGAGGTCTCCATCTCTGTTCCTGGAGAGTTCTTGTATGTGAGGTTGTAGAGATGCTTTTACCTTCCTGAAGGAGGTCGTAGGTGCATTAGCCAGCCACTGTTGGCTGCTGATTTTGGAACAGCAGCAGTGGAAGCGGCATTTCTTTCCTTCTCCAGCTCCAGGCTGGTCACAGTAACTGAGTTTCTGCAGAGGAGAGGGGAGAAGAGAAGGGGATGGGAATCCAGCTGGTTGGAAAAACGTTTGGAGCCATATGTGGACTGACTGCATCCCTTCCCACTCCCTGGTTAAGAAACAGAGATCCTTGGAAAATGTTGCTGCTGGTTTCCATGGGATGAGGGAAAACCCAAGCCTTGCATGCCAGATGCCCTTTCAAGGGGAAAAAAATAAAGTGACACGGTTGGGATATTATTGGGATTGTTTTTTAATGTCACACCTCGATGGAGTCTGAGGTTATTAACTGGGGGATTGACTCTCAATATTGTGGCCAGATGCGGCAGTTGGCTGAGCTCCCTACCTTCAGAGCTCACTTTTAAATCATACTTGGATAATTCACCCTGCCAGGCAGATTTGCAGTTCAGCGGTGTTCTGGAGTAAGTTTGGAGTTCGGAAGGGCTCCCATGTCTGTGAGAGGGTCTCTAAGCGGCCTGGCGGGTGTTTGCAAGGAGGCAGTGGGCTTGCTGAGTGCCAAGCCTGCAGACAGGAATTTGTGCCTCCGTCCCATAGACGGGATTTCTCTGACCTCCTGAGAAACCCGTTAGCCTCTTGCAAAAAGCGTTTTGCCCCATCTTTCCCCTTAAATCTTTGGACAGAAACGGGGCTAGTCAGCTGGAAGAGGTGTGGCGTTTTTTCATTTTCTCTGTTTTTCTTAGTGCAGTTTCTCCCTGTGGTAGTGATTTGCTGACTTGGAGAGCCAGCGGCACGCTCGCTTGCTGCTGCGAGTTAAGATGTGGTGCAGTTGACAGACTGAAGCCACGTGGCAGCCTCTTAAGGACTCCTGGCTGCTGAGCGACTGCAGTCCTGACCCGGCTTTTGCCATCGTGGAGGGGCTGCGTTACTGGAAATGTGGCATCCACAGCGAAGGAGGGGCTGGAAATGCGTGTAGGCTGCTGCAGCTGTGGCAAGGAGTGAGCCAATCTGGAGAAGATTCAGCCACCTCCAGCTGCAAGCTGGTGGGGTGTAAGGGATGTGTGAGGTGAGGGTACCGGAGCAGCCTTGTGCTGGAATTGGGGTGAAGAGGGGCCGGGGGGTACCTGCTCGTCTCTGCGAGGCTGGAGGAGCACCAACGTGCTTGGTTAGGCCGTAGGTCGAGCACACAGGCCTGTTTTGGGGAAAGTCCAAAATTATGGTGGAAGGATGACAGTCACCAAGAATTAGGATTTTCAGCAGAGCCCGCAAATCAACAGTTATACGAGTCCAGGGGCTGTAACTGTCACTTCTTTGGATGAAGTGTCAAAGATGAAGACCTTGGTGGTCAGGGGCTGTAATTCAGCAGTGGAGTGAAGTGCAGGCTTCAATTCCATGGAAATCTCTGGAACTTAGGCCCTTTCTTGAAGAGTGGCCTGCCCTGGGCAGGCCGAGCCTCCAAAGGGATCGCTGTTATGGTCTCCACAGACTGCTCGGTCTCTGCCCTGTGCTTTCCAAGAACTCCCTGTCTTGGGGAGACGAGATTTATCTGCGGGACCAAAGCAAAGCTCTCTTCTCCGTGTTTGGAGAAGGGAGAGCTGCTGAGGAGATCTTCCTGTGACCACAAGGAAATCAGAACGCTAGGTTTTTCTGTAAGACTTGCCCTGTGCTTACAAGCTGAGGGGAACCTTTTAGCTGTGTTTGTATTGCTGGGGAAGAAGCCCCACAGAGAGCGCTGATGGGAGCAGTGGTTTTGCCTTGTGGTCAGCAGTGTTGAGACAGCACAGACAGGGCGGGTGGTTATCCTCTGCTAAAACTGCCGGCCAGTTCTCCAGCTGGCTTCCTTTGCTTACCTTCAGGAGCAATTTGGCTGCTTAAGAGGGAGGAGAGGCTATGGGAGCCTGACGGTGTCTCGCTGGCACCCAGGCCTGCGGCTTTCCCTTCAGGAAGAGCTCCTGCCTTCACTTGGTCTGGCTTTGTCTTTTCCCTCAAATGACAACAGCCATGGTGGCTGTGCCAGAGGGGGTTCGGTGTGTCCTGTGGGAGACTTCCTCGGTGTTTTCTGCTTCCAGTGCAATTTGGTTGACCTACGAGCAGATCCTTGCCTCATTTTTTAAAATATTTATTTTTATTTTTTTTTGCCTTGGACACCAACCCACTGGCCTCCAGAGGGATGAATCGCCCCAGCACTGCACTGGGAGGTGTTCATGCCTTGTCCCTGGGACAAACCAGAGCAAACCCTGAAGCAAATGGTGGCAGTGCTCCCTTTCAACCACCTGCATCTGCTGGTGTGTGGGCAAGGGTTTACTTCTACTCAGGGACTTCAGATGGAGAGCCAGCTCGTGGCAGTGGGCTGCAGGCAGAGATGGGCCTGTGGAAGCTGTGGGGCTGGAACTTGGAGATCTTCCCTTGCAGCTGGACTTCAGGGCAGCCCACCTGCTCCTGACGCACGGCGAGATGTGGAGGCGGATGGGCAGGGAAGAAGTCTTCCAGGGTGCCTGATGCACCCATCTGGTAGCACCCGGCCTTACGTCTGTCTTAGCGTTGTTCTGAGTGGCTTATATTTGAAGAGTATTCATCTAATGGTATTGAAGCCTTCAGAAAAGGCGCTCTGGGCCAAGCCCTGCTAGTTTTACTCACGTTTCACAGGGCTGAGGAGGGTGAGATTTGATCCTCTTTGAACCTATCTCTACTCAAAAGATGGTTGCAGGGAAATTATAACAGTGAAAAAAAAAATCCTAGCTCTGCCCTCAGCCATTTTGCAATAAGACTCTTCAGGGCGTGAGTTATGATGCTGTAATTCACACCTCATGCGTTTCATGGCACTCGGCCGACTGCTTCCTGCCCTGCACATGCAGCGTGAGTGATTTCAGCTCAGTTTGGCTCTGCCTGGCTCAGCCCTCAGGTGGAAGTGGCTGCAGGGCTTCACTCTCCATCCACTGCCTTCTACTCCATCTTTCCCTTTGGCAGCCAAAGTCGTGGCTGTTCGGGTCAGGCCTGGTGTCACCCTAATCAACTCCAACTCTGGTGTATCCTTACTTGCTGAGCATAGCCCTGGTCCTAGCAAAACTCAAGGATGTGTTCCGTAAAATGGAAGTTGTGTGCTGCCCTGTTGTGTCTGCGTTGCTCCTGGTACCTGCTGGGGACGTTTAGGGCAACAGGGGTTGGTGCCTAGGAGCAGAAGCAAAGTCTGAAGCCTGAAATGGGTTAAGAGGTTGTTGAGTGTATCTATCTTTTAGGTAGATCTCTGCTTCAAATCTCCTCTGTAAGAGCACAGGCTTGGGGAAAGGATTTTCAGATCGTATCATTGTTAATGAAGTGCTTGGCAGGCGCTGCCTTTGTGCTGCAACTCACTTCAGGGATGCAGGAACCCATTTGCTGCCATGGGGTGGGACAAAAAGTGTTGCTTGCTTGTGTGTCAGGACACCTGCGGGGTGGCTGAACTGTCGTGTGCCCTTTGTTGGGAACCCCAGTCCCATCGATGTGCTGGCAAAGCAGCTGCTGCAAATTCAGGAGCTGCTCTGAAGCTGGCAGCCCAGCCAAACTGAAGTGGAAGCATCTACTTTTTTTTTTTAAAAAAAAAAAAAAAAAGAAAAAATGTCTATCTTCTTCCCAGCCTCCAGGAGCACAGGTTACAGCCTGTCCAAGGCCACAAAATGCAGGCGCTGGCTTTGGTCCGTGCTGTGCCTGAGCAGGCCGTTGGCACGCTGGCAGTCAGGCCTGGCCTGCCGTCAGGACGCTGTTTCTTATTATTATCTTTGCATATCTGCTTCGTGGTAAATTACAGTGGTGTCTCCGGCTCCTTCCTGTGTTAGCACTTCATAAATCGGAATTTAAAATCGCTCTGGGGACCCATGTTAAAAACTCTGAATCCTCCAAATGCGGATTGGAGCCGAATCCTCGTTTTGAAAAGGCCTCTGCCGCTGGGGAGCGTTACACCAGCAGCGGTTGGACCCCGTGGCCGTGGCTGAGGTGTGTGGTGGGCTGGATCCTGGGGTCCCACTGGGCACAACGGCCACATCTGAGCGGTGCTGTGCTGGGGTACCATGCCCCACAAAGATGGGGGGCTTCTGAGCATCAGTGGGGCCTAGCCGGCTGCCGGTGCTGCAGCCCCGGGGAGACACGGCTCAGCTCCCATTTGGGCATCATCTTCCTGGCCTAGGATCCTTCTTAACCATTTACCTAGTGAAAGATCTGAGACGAGTGCCTCCGACCAGTCTGAGAACCTGAATTTGGGATGCATACTTTTTTTTTCCCCAAATCCTGCCTAGCAAATTCCTGCCGTCTCCAGATGCTGTGTGTGTCGAGTGCAGCTGTATTGGTTCGTGAAAGCCTGCTGTTACAGACAATAATTTTGCTAGGCTTTGGGTGGTCACTTAAGCAGATTTAATAGTTTCTCTCTGAGGAGCATTAATAATTCCCTTTAAGTGGCTAAGAGTGGGAGAATATTCATGTTTGGGAATTGAAAGAAGAGGTTTATTTATTGTTCCAAGGCACTGTAAACCCTGAATTCGACAGAAATGTAAACGTGTGCAGTCAGTTTGCTGATTCACATTTTATTACCGGTTTTAGTAGAACATGTAATATAGGCATGGCTCTAAAAGGCTTATTTCTAAGGTGACACATGCTGACTTGCAGCCGCACACTCTCCTTCCAAAAATGAGTAACTCCCAGGGTATGTGCGGCTTGTGGCCGGGTTGTGATAGGTAAACGAGAAGGAATTTGTGTGGTTGCTGTCACCATCACCCCTGACAGAGAGCGCGTCACCAACCGGCAGCGTGCCTCAGAGCAGGAGGGAAGCGGAGCGAGGGGCAAATCCCAGCCCAGGGGCAGACAAATCTACTGAATCTTTCATCTGGGAACACGGAGTTAGGCAGCGTGACTGTCCTGTCAAGCAGGTATCCCAGTGCCCCTCCGTGAAACGTATTTTCCTGCCATAGGGTTCCTATATCTGCAGGTTTCCAAGGGGTTGTGCCCCGTGGAGCGGTGATGCCTGGAAGCCTTCACGCATCCTCTGCATCCCCGACCTGCTGTGCAAAGTTTACACCCCCACGGACCCCACAGCCTGGAGTGGTGAATCAGCACCACCTGGAAAACCTGTGGGGAAGGCTGGGTGCGTCTGCGCGTGTGTGGCCCAGCTGCAAACTGCAGGCTTGGAGTGGGATGTGCTGGGGCCGTCTGCGATAGTCCTGCCCGTCTGGGGCGGGAGAGGCAGAAGGCAGGAAGCCAAGCGTGGGAAAAGGAGGGAAAACGAGGATGGTTGTGAGAAGAGGAGGGGGAAAGGAAAGGGCAGAGACAATGGTTCAACTTAGCAAAACGGCAGAAGGGCTGAGGGTGTGAGGATTTGGCAGCGTCTTCCTGACAACCCTCGAGTTCCACAGGAAGAAGGTAATTTTGTGGTTAATTTGGTGCCGTGCCCTCACTGTTGGGAATCTGTCCTGCACAGGACTCTTGCATCAGTTTTCCTGGCTTGGCCAAAAGTATGGGGGAAAATAAAGATGGCTCTCCACCTTTGCCTTTTCTGTAGTATTTCACAGTGAAATTCAGGTGGTGGTTGCAAAATTAGGACACAAAACCATGTTCTTTCGCAGTTCTCTCCACAAGAAGCTTGGATTTCACCTAAGCCTGAAATCAAAGGGCGCTGCAACAAAAGAAATTCTTCCCAGTGACTTCAGCACTGTATTTTTCTGCGCTTGTGGAGTTTTATTCCCTTCTTTTAGATTTTGTTGCACGTTGTCAGTAGTGTCCTGCAGAGAAGTGCATTCAGTGCTGCACACGTATGGTATGCAGACAGTATAATCAGAGATCTGCATGCATTGCACGCTCGTTGGATGGTGTTTACAATGTGAGGATAAGTCCATTTTTCACTCTTTTAGCATTTTGCAAATAAAATGCAAATACTCTTCTGTCAGTGCATGGGGCTGACTGCTTAGTGATGCTCTGCTGGTTGGTCCACGTGATTTGACCTCAAGTTTTATCCTCCAGTCATGCACGAAAGCTGTAGTTGTGCAAACTATGGAAATTAGAAGAGGTTTTCAGAGTAGTTTTTTCATGGATAGTAGGTCACACTTCAAGTTCTGTGCCCCTCAGGTCTGGCTTTTTGAGTCCAAGGGTCTCTTGGTTTACATGAACTTGTTTCCCTCTACTCAAAATGAGAAGGAAAAAAAAAATCCCAGTATTCTGTGGCAAAATCCCAGGAGAATTTCCATTATTTGGACTAAGAATGTCCCAGAGCTTTGTCATTGTTCTGGAAGGGCCTGGAGCAGTTTTGCTCCCTTTCCCAGGCCCTTGCTTTGCTTTTCCAGCACTACATCTGGGGGTCATATGTAAGGTTACGAATCAAAGCCGGAAGATTTGCATGCTAATATAAACTACATGCAAGTGTTGGTGCAGCGCAGGAATCCCTGACTCGGGAAGCCAAAAGGAAGGTTGGGTTTTAGGAAAGCCTCTTTCCAATCACAAGGCTGACTGCAGGGAGTTTTTGTGATTTGACTAATTAAGGTTGTGTACTTACACTGTGCGAGCCTGCTCTGTGCTGGTACATGAAACAGGGCCAGCAATGTCAAGGGGTGCTCTGTCGTTGGGCAGCCACGAGCTGTGGGTGCTCTAGCATTGCTCCAGAGTTGAGAAAAAGCTTCGGTACGGTTCTGCTGGGACAAGGCAAATGGGCCCTCCTTCTTCAAAGCAGATGGAAAGGTGTCCGGAGAGGTTTCCCATGGGGATAACTCTGCGCAAAGACGTGTTAAATCTGGGAAACGGTGATTTCCAGACTGTATGTTCTCTATATGTGTCACCTTGGTTTTGACGCATTTATCTCCATAGCAAGCAGGTTCTTGTTAGTTCTCATTTGCCCAAGCTATTCCTGTGTCCCTGGCCCCAGGAAACTCGATGACAATCGTTTTGGCTCCAGTGGGTTAGTCTGTGTTTCTTTTCAGAACAAGTTCAACTACCAATCAGTTTCTCAAACCCGTTTAATGAGATGAATGGAAAATCTTTCAGTTAAATTTACTTCAAGGACTTGAATCCAAATAGAAGAGTGTCCATTTTGTCTGATTGTTGCTTTTCCCAAATCTTTCTTTTTTTTAAAAGGAGTTTCTCTTCTTTTACCAGACAACTCTCGTGTTTTGGGGTCCTCACGAAGCAGGGATCACCTGCTGGGAAGAAAGACACAAGCACTGAGTTAAAGAAGTTTATAATTCTCTTGGGATCCAGATCTGAGATGTAATGAAAACTTTTTACCTTCAAATGCAGTTGGATATATTTTTGTTTGCTTGCCTTAGAGAGCCTCTTTCAGACCCGGGTAGGGTATTTGAGAAGGCCACAAGGGACCCAGGTTTCTCAGAGAGCCTGAGTTCTCTTATTTCCATTTTATGGTTGTCACTTCACTATTCTGTAGGTTTAAGTATTGTGTTTTCTGATGGTCTATCAACTTTTAAATGTCAGAAGCTCAGTTCTGCAGTTACTTTGCTTCACAAATAGCTCCACCGCACATGGAAAGTAAATGAAGGTGGACAGAAATGGGTTGGAGACAGAAATGAGTCTGCACAGATGCTCTGTCTCCCTCATCCAAGTGTGTAGGTCTAATGGGTGGGTGTTTTCCTCTTCCCTTGTCTGCCGTTTCCTTGCAGAGAAGCTGCTGTTCTGCTTCCTGAAGCTGGGAGGCGATAACCAGGGAAGCAATGGGTCTTAACTAGTCCTATTTCTTACTCCCCTTCCATAAGCTCCAGTTACTGGATGTATTATAGAAAAGACAGGAGCCTTGACTAGTCTTACGCAACCCAGGCTATCAGTTGAAAGACAAAGCCCTGCTAAAGCAACACAGATACTGCATGCCAGCGAGAAGTAGGCACATCATATTCTGCTGTAACACACCTGAGGATGAAGTTAAATGGAGCAATTGGACAAGCCCGGCAGGAGGCTCAGAAGTGGCTCGTAAGGGAGCCGCAGAGCTCCGAGGAGTTCCAGTTCTGCAGCTCCCTGGCCAGGTTGTTGTCGCTGGTTGTGGGCACCAGTTCCATGTTTTACCTTCGCATGCCTCTCGTGGCTGTGCAAATGACCAAGCAAAGAAATACAATGGAGAGTTTTACCCCTTTGGCTTAGGGCTCTGATTGTGGGGGCTTGTTTAGCATCTTGTTAGCAGGAAGATGCTGTGGAGGCCTGGGGAAGTCAGTACTTAAGAATCCAAATTGGCAAAAGCCAAAAAAACAAACAAACAAAAAAAAAAAAAAAAAAAAAAAAACCAAGTTGACACCTGAAATGTAAAGATGAGACTAAAGAGAAGTTTGAACCGTGGACTTTGAAAACTCATCCATTAGTGAGAAAAATATGGAAGCTACTAAGCATTGTATTGCTCTGCCTGTGTGTACACAGTGAGCTGGGTTTGTCCTTCAGACACAACCCTGTTACTCTTCTGGTACATACACATGAAGCTAGGAAAACAAAAAACAACAACAACAAAATAAAACAAAAACAACCTGTAGCCAGGTGCCTCCGTACTGAAATGAGCTCCTCTTCCTGCCTTCCCAGGGTTGTCTGCTGGCTGGCTTGAGGCAGTTGTTTGCTGTTCTCGTTTGTGTTTAGGTAGAAGGATTTGGGAAAGAAAACAGGATTTCATCCTGGTTAAATCTCTGCCAGGAGGAAGGTCTGTGCCCATGTATGTGAACGCAGCAGTGGTGGCGTTTTCTGAACTAGAAAGGAGCCAGCTTGATTCTCGGTGTGTGGCTGGGTTCAGAGCTAGCAGTGAGTTTATTTTCCTTGTACATGGGATAGATTTGATGTGTTATGGCTAGAAAGGCAAGCAGCATTAATCCTGTTGTTGCCTTTCACAGCTGAAGCAAGACCCTCAGGAGGAGATAGCGGATGAAGGAAAATGCTCCTATCCCCCTTCTTTTTTTTTTCTTTCTCTCCATATGTTTAATTAGACTGTAAATTAGCTCGCAAATTGTGATTCAAACTGCAATTGCTGTATCCTGGTTAAATTTCCTGTGTGGTGGCTGCCCGCAGACAAGGCCTGGTGATGGCCAGGGCTGTCTAATCCCTTCCTTCCAAGCACCCTGCAGCTCTGCTTTGCTTCCAAAACTTAGGTACGTGCAACATTTGTCCGCTAGACCCGTGGGTCGATTTTTGGCTTGTTCTCAGTTACACTTCCCGTGTCGGTAATGGAAACGCGAGCCCTGCAGAGGGATGGCTGTGAAACCACATCTGCTTCGTGAGGCAGCCAGACGCCCCGCACCTGTGCCGGCCCCCGTGCCGCACAGCGCCCTGCCACCGGCACAGCCAGCCCGTGACAGGCCTTCCCCTTCGGAGCTGCCTGCGTTTTGTGTTTCTGCTGAGCCCCGTGTCTCTGTTTCTCAGCTCACTCTTCAAATTCCCGGGGTGAGAACAGCACTGGACTGGGTTTGAAAATTGCCCTTCCTCGGCCCTGGCCTGGCTGAGTTGTGGTCCCCCGGAGGACGTTGTGCTGAAAGGTGACATCGCGGCACGGCCTCGGTAGTGGGCTCGCTGTGGGTGACTTCATCTCTGTGGGAATTGCCCAGGTCTTGCGGGGTTTTTCAGGGCCTCTCGGATACTGGCGGGGCTGGGCAAGGAGCCCGAGCTGTGCTCGCTGCCTCCAGAGTCAAATGTGAACTTTCCAAAGGCCTGAATGCGACCCAGGCCGAGGTGGCTTGTGCGGGAGGCTGCTGTGATCTGTGTGCACAGCCCTGGGCTTTTTGCTGTCCCTGCCGCCAAACTGGCTTTTGTATAGGGCAGGAACAGGGGACCGCCACCCTGAGCGTCCATGTGGGGCAGCCCTGGTGCCCGTGTCCTGTGAGGTGGCGGAAGATTCCTAAAATCAGCCGCGATGCTCTGAGGGGCGAGTAGCCTTGCTCCTTCAGCCTCGTGGGTACGGAAAGCTTGCTTGGAGCTGAAGCGGACCGGGGAGTGTTGACATGCTGTGTTCCACCAGCTGAGCTCTGCCGGTGGGAAATTTCCAGCTCACAGACAGCAACAACATCTGAATACGGGGGAAAAGGAGTATCTCTTCCAGCTTGGTCATGACTCACTGGAAGACAAACATCCAGTGCTTTAATACAAGGCTTTTGAAGGTGCTGATGTTCTCCAGGATAAAAGGCGCTATCATGGTGATATCTGCATACAAATTGCACCATATTGTTTTTTGCATTCATAAAACTTTCTTAAAAGCTAGTATTTACTGTAATTACTTATTAAAGATTAACAGTGCCCTCTGTTATGGGTATAGGCATGTTTCTAGTCTCTGCTCTGGAATCTTGTCTTTGCCACTAGCTTGTGTATTTGTAGAGATTTTCATCTAGGCCTCATCATACTGCTCGTTTCAGGCTTTATCTTCCACTCCAGATCAGCTGTAGAAAACAAAACATTGTCCTCTAAAAAGCCAATTGAAAAACCAGTCACATGAGAGCGACCTGAATTCCGTACCTCTGGGGTTTCTGCCAGCTGGGACTGGTTATTTTCCATTGAAAACGAGACATTCAGTGATAAAGTCATGCCCAATGACAGTTGAATTAATGTTTTTTTGTAGTAGGAAGTCCTCTCTTCTCATTGCTTTGTGTAGGCAGTAAAGGGAGAGCTATAACTTCAGATGGCAATAAATTTTCTGCTCTGTGGTGGATCAAATGGAATTTTCTCAGAGCTAGAATTAAACAATAATTAGCAGCTGATAAAATCCCCTTGACATCCTGCACCTTCTTTCATGCAGCATGAATATTAAGAGCTGCTTATCAAGCACAGTTCCTGATTAATATTCTTCGGTTTGTACAGGCCTGCTGCTTGCTTCCTTGAGGAAGGATTTATTTTAAAACACACAGACTGAAAAAAGACTTGGATGTGTGAAATGAAAATTAGAATTTCTTCGTAGCTGGGCTGTCCAGTGACTGCGTAGTGAGTTGTTTGCTACTTGTACTTCAGTTATTTATTGTTAAGGACTTTTTAAAAGGATTTTGGGGGCAAAACATTTGAACATTGGCTGTGTTTTGACCCCTTGAAGGTCATAAATGTGTAAAGCAGATCTTTTTAACTTAAGTAATTATTTATTGTAGTAATTCACAATTTACAACCCTGATTAAAGCGTAGCTTGGTGCACCGTACTTCCTTGGAAGAGCTTGCTCTTGGCTCTCCCGTAGGTAGGAGCAAAGTGCCGAGGACCAGGATTACACCCGACAGCGCTGGGGAAGGTCTCTGCTTCGTCACAGGCGCCTCCCATCAGGGAGATCTTGCCTCCGGGCCCTTCTGCAACTCTCTGCCCTGTGGCTGGGATACGTGCCAAAACAGTGGCTCGGGTGGCTCTGTTTTGGGGAGCCACCAAATGCCACAGAAAGCCCTCTCTTGGCTCTGCAGGCAGCAGCAAGGGTGATGCTGGGCATTCGAGAGTGGGCCGGCTCTCTGTATTTATCTGATATTTCCTCTGCCTCCTCGTCCCGCGCATTTGCGTGACCTCGGGCTCCCACGGGACTGCTTTCCTCCTTCTCCCCCAGGATACCGTTAATCACTTTCACAGCGACCCATTTTAAGATCTGAGCAAAAAAATATGATGAGGTAAGCTGATGTAATGTTTGCTGCTCGTGAAAAGGTTATGGGTCTGGGTAAGGCAGCAGAAGCGAATAACCGTCAAACTCTGATCTCTGAAAGAGGGAAATATGATATCTAAGGCTTTTGAAACCTTTGGACCTTGCTTTTAAAATCTGGCATTTTAATGATCTTTTCTGAGTCCAAGCAGTTATTTCAAATGGCTTTCCAGAAGCAATTTGATTTATGCAAATAAGGAAGAAAATCAATCGCCATTTCAGATATTTGCACCTGTGTCCTGTCGCAGATTTTGAGCCCGTGCATTTTTAGCTTAACAGAGCTCCGCGTTACCATTAAAGGCTTTCCTTGCTGCTGCTCTGATGAAAGAGAAGTCAACGCATCTGTACACTACCCAGTTCATCTTTTGCTGAGTGTGAAGAGACCTAAAGTTCAAAGAGATTTAATTTTCGTTTTAAACGTGCAGCAAAATCCTGGCTTGGCTGAAGGCAGTGGCAGTTTCCTTCCTGCAGAGCCTGGATATCAGAGGTGGCACCACGTCTGCCTGTTCCTGCACCGAAGGCATCCAACCTTGTCTGCTGCCTTGGCTGGCCCCGAAATCCCCTTGCACATGGGCCTTCAGCCCTCTCGCGTGATGGAAGTGTTGTGCCACTTACTGCACCCGGAGCGACGCTGACCTCTTGCAGCAGGATTCGCTTCTGTCCAGACTGGATCAGAGTTGAGCAGGCTTGCAGTCTATTAACAAATTTTGGGGACTCATTTTTTTGGGGGGGGTTCCTGAAGAGTAGTGTGGGGAAGCTCGAAGTGCTGTGAAACTCAAAAAGCTTGGATGGCTGTGGCGTATTTTTCTTGCAAAGTTCTGGAGAAAGGACGCGTAATTAAAAAATTATAAACATCGTTTAGATGTGTAATGTGTTCCTCCTATCCCTGTCTCATCCCCTTTGTGAGAACCCAGGGCCAGAATTACAGTATCTGAAGTTGCTTTTGGATCCCAGTCAGCTCCCATCTGTCATGATCTGTTTTTAATCGAATGGGTTTTCCATCTGAGAGTAGCTGTTGGATAGCGAAGGAGCAGAAATATTTGTGTTGTGAATTAGCCCAGAGTGAAGCTACAAACTTTTTTTTTCACAACAAACACATGGAAAAATATTCTGCAGGGCAGTGCGGCTGGTCTGAAAATTGGCAACAACAGCTTCCGTCCCAGGGCCTAGACCCCTGCGGGTTGCCTGTGCGGGTAAGATGTTTAAAGGGGGCCTGAAATGCTCGTGCCACTCGGTCTTATTGCCCCTCATGAAACCGCGCAGTTGTCACCGTTGTGTCTGTGGGTACTGTGGGAGCAAGGTCACTCGGCTTGGTTTTCCAGGAGAAATGTGAAGCAGAACGGGTGAATAGCCTGGATTTTCTGAGAGCTGTGCTCTCTTGGGAGCAGCAGATGGGTCGGATACGACAATTCAGTCAGATTCAGGCTCCTTACCATCAGTGCTCTGTAAAAGGCCCCAGATCTCCTTAACAGCGCGTCCAGCTCTCAAATACCATGGAAGTGGGCTGTGGGAGACAGGGAGCACATGGCCTTGGGGACTGAACATAGTCGTAACAAGCAGAGAGGGAAGTGAGGCTGCAGGACCTCTGTGCTTCCAGGGCATCGGATGACACCTCGCCCTTACCAGGAAAGAAGGGGGGAAAAACCCCTTAGTGGTCTTCGGAAAAGTGTTTTTCAGCCTCGTCTTCAACACCCCTCTGGGGCTTTTCATGCAATACCTCTTATCTTTAAAAGCAATAACCCAGCATCTGCACCTTGGCAGATGGGCTGGTGTCCTGGAGAAGAGGGTGATGCTTGTCCGTGCCCCATCCCTGCAGGCAAAGGGCAGAGCTCCTGCTGCAGGCAGGGGCTGAGGGAGGAGGGATGCTTTCCTGTTTCCTCTGCCAGATCCTTATCTCGCTCCATATGCGAAACCTGGAAAGTGCTTTAAAGACTCAGGAGCTGCCCTAACTGTGATTTCCATTATGTTGGAGTCGTGTGGTCACCTTTAGTGACCTGTGTTGGCTCAGGTCTTGTTGTGTCTCATGTATCTGTCAACAAGGCGGCAGGACCAGCATTGGGCTTGAAGGCCGGTGTATCTGAGACCAGAACTTGGCTTGGTTTTTTTCCCCTTTTTAAAAATGTTTTGGAGGCACTAGGGTCAAAAGGAAATATTTGTGTGCAATGTGTGTGTGTATGTGCGTGCACTTGTGACTCATTTTTCATCATGTCTTCTGGCAAAACAGTGTTTCTGTAAGGTGATTGTTCAGGATGTGTAATAGGGCTGGGCAAGGGAAACCTTGGGCTTGTTCTGGGCTTGTGTTGTTGTTTCCACAAATGTTAGAAAACCGTCTCGCCCTCACCTACTTCACATCACCTTTGAATCAGTCTGATAGGTACCAGAGGTGCTGGGCTGAGCTGTTGTAGTGCATGTACAGGTGTGTGTTACAAACCTGTGTAAAACCTGTGTTTTACAGAGCTGCAATTCCACAGCCCCCAGAGCTGAGTTCCCTTTGAATGTCCTTGTTAAACGAGAGCCGTGTGTTGCTTGAAAGGGCCAAGGTTGCATCTCCATATAGAAGGAAAACCTGGAGCATGGTGCAGGAGACCAGTAGCCCCTTAGGGTGTTGCCTAAGGACAGGACGAGCTCTCGTGGCTGCACATGCAGCAGATCCTGGGCTCCTCCAGACAGGCAGAGGGCAGGGTGTGCAACCAGAGACCAGAAAACATGCCATCACAAAGCTTTAATCCCAGAGGCAGCAAAATCCATAGGAGCTGGTGATGAGGAGGGGTGGGAAACCGCCGTTAGCTTTCCTGAGACCTCTGCTGCAAGCTGCGACAGGGCAACACCTTTAATTTCAGCTAGTCCTGCACCTTGGATGATATTCTTCATTGTGAGCAGGAGGAGCCAGAGAAATGCCGAATTTACCTGTTCTGCCCGTCCAGCCTTTGGACATACCCTGTGCTTCAGAGCCTGTTTTGACCTGTGCTTTCTTCTCCCTGACCAGGTCTATATAATCAACGTAACGTGGTCCGACCTGACTTCCCAGATCATCTACCGGAGATACAGCAAGTTCTTTGATCTGCAGGTAAGTCTGTCTTTTCTTACACAAAACGTTATTTCTGCTCATACTCCCAGTCATGTGTCCAGCTGGGATGATCTACGTTTAAATAAGGCTTTGTGCTTGTTTGGTCTGTTACATGTCACGATCCTGAAACTTTTCAGACTCTGTCCTTGTAGGGTATAAGAGAAGTGGGTGGTATGCTCACAATGAGTAACTTGCACTGTAAAGACATTTGAAGCTGACATTTTCATGAATGGTTCCTATTGAAGAGGGAATCTAATTTTAAATACTTGAGATGCACTTTGAGAGGGAGCTACATCTTGGGCCCCCAGAAACTACTTCCCTAAATTGCTGAAAAGAACAGAGCTTTTGCACGCTCCCACAGCAATTTAGTAGTGGCGATGGCAGCGGAAACCTTCTGTCCCTCCTTCTAACCACCTCCCCAGCCAGCCAGCGTCCTGGTTCCTGCTGATTTGTTTTAAATACCCACTGTGGCTCTGTTGCTTTATCCCATGCCTTTGTATTTAGGTTTCATCGAAAGCTTTCTTGCTGGATTGATGCTGGGTAAAGTCTGAAGCCAGGACACTAGAAAGTCTAAATTACAAAGTTTCAGTGTGGGCATCAGTTGCTTTGTTTCTAGTGCTGCTGCCAAGCACCTGTACAACTTGGGAGAGCTTTCTGGCTGCTGTCCTCTTTAGCCATAATCCAGATCCATTGTGTCTGTACCTTTCCAGGCAGCAGGACTATAATTGCCTGGGGTTATAAAACCTCTGCTTGGGAACAACTGAAAGCAAAAACTGAGGATTAACAGACTCCTGAACTTTGGGGAAAATGCTGATTTGGGGCTGCAGCTTGTGGTTGGAACTGGGCTGTGTTCAGAATATCAAATGAGTCCTCACAGCCAGCGTTAAGGACATGCACAGCTGGCTGGGCTGTGGCCTGGGAAATAACAGCGAGCCAATTTGCTGGGATAACTTAGAAGAGAAATGGTTCCTCCCTTGAGTGCCTGGTCGGAGATACCTTAAAGAGTGAGAGTTTCATCATTGCTCCCCCTTTTCACACTGCTTGGACATCTGAAGACTCCAGCCAGTTTTGAAAGCCATACTGGTTACATTCTTCTGGCTTTTGCACTGGAAGACTGGACAATTTTTATAGCCAGTCTTGACGTCCACAATTGCTGTGTGACTGGAAGACAAAAAAGGGATGTTCTTAAGCCCCTTTCTACTTCTTTCTAGCCTGAAGCACCAGGCCCGTCAGTCCCACTGCTACGAATGATATGTGCAATGGCTTCTCCGTCTCTGATGTGCTTCCTAAAGATGCTCCGCTCTGTAATCACAAACATTTGTTGTCAGCGTGGCTTGTGCCCCGAACTGTTTCTTTCTCTCTTCTTTTTCTTTTCGCCCCAGTTCTGTTTTCATGCGTATGCTCTTCTGGGTCTCCTGGCCTTTCCTGGTAGGTTTGAAAAGTTCCCATCAGGCGTGGAGTTATCAATGGGGTTAGTGTGTTGGACAGGAAATGATGTCTCAATCAGGGAGTGAGCCCTGAAAGGTCCCATTGATAAGTGCAAGGGGGCCTAGCGCCAGTGGAAAACTCCCGCTTGCACAACGCTTCTCCCCCCACGAGAAAATACGACAAGAAAGTAGCAAAATTCCCTCCCTTAACCCTTTTCTCTCCCAGGGATCCCTGTCGGGGCCACCACAGCCTGAGCAGCGCCAGCCCTCTGCAACAGCCTCTTTAGCTCGTGCTGTGAGGCACTGCGAGTTCCCAAGGCCCTCACCTGGGGTTTCCAGCTCTTGTTGTGTCTCTGTAAGCATGTCACCATGCCTATCTGTGCCTCGGTTTCCTAGCTGTAATATGGGGACAAGGGCCTTTGTGCTCATGCTGCCATAAAGTGCTTTGAAACTCCCAGAAATGATGATTCTTTTTTCTTTTTCTTGTTATTAAATTTTTCTGGGCTCCTGATGCTGCCAGAGCATCTTGTAGGTGAGGCAGGGAAAAAATGGGCTGTGGATCTTGAATTGCAACTCTTATTCATGATTCTAATTTGCAAGTCTCCAGTGGGAGTTAGAGGAATAAATGACAGATCAGGGCATGTTGGGAAACCCTTGCATTTTGAGGAACCCCTGGCTTGATGTGCAGTGATTCTTGCTCAGTGACGGATGCTGCTTTACCACAGCACGGGGGGAAGCACCGAAAGCCTCAGGTAGGAGCTGGGCAGCCCCTGCTGCAGCCGCTTGCAATTGCCCACGTTGTTAAAGTTAAAATTGCCCAAGTGTTAAAGTCCTCCTGGTGTTGCAGAGCAGCAGTGTCAGGGTGTAGCAGTGGAGGATTCCCCACGTTTGCTGTCTGAACTGCGACTGGCTTGTAGTGGGGATCTGTGCTGGGCCACATCTTGCCTTGCAAACAGCAGTTCCCAGTTGTATTAAGGTACCCTGAATAGGAGAGGGATTTTTGCAATGGAAAACCCGGATCAGAGCTTTTCATGATGAAAATTGGAGACCAGTAATGAAAGTACCAGGCCCCATTCCCCAGACTCTTGAGGGGCTGAACCTGGCTCTTGGCCATAGACCACGTCATTGGTGCTGGAGGTGCCACCAGCTTGTTGATGATGAAGGCAGTCTCCTCAGATCCCCCTCCCTTTGCTCCAGGTAAGGGGCTGAAATCTATGATTTCTAGATATTTGATGGAAGCCTGAGCTTGTGACCTAGCACTGTGGGACTGGCTGGACCTGGTTTTTGCAACCTGCTACCAGGCACGGCAACGTTGCCTTAGCATAACCAATCTACATTGGTAGTGTCACTCTTCTGACGAGGCCCTTCCAGCACAAAACCCAGGCAAAGACCCAGTGAGTAGTGCTCAGCCGGTTCACAAGCACCACTTGTATCTAAAACAGCCGGAGGCTGCAGCTCCCCTCATCCCAGTGTGCTCACGACAGAGCCGTGTTTCAGGGCTTCCGAAGCCTGCACGTGCCTCCTTTGCTTTTGAGTGAAGTGGAGGAACAAGGGCTGACTTGTAATGGCTTAATCAGGGCTGCGATGCCTGATGTTGACAGTGACACTGGATAGGACCCATGGGGAAGCCCGGGGGGTTGCCAGGGGCAAAGAGAAAGGAATACAAATAATTAATTTCACTACTGTAATTTCAGGTTTCTTTAAAAAAGAGCCCGCCCTTCCCTGAATGGCTGTCTCTGCGACAAATGGCTCAGAGGTTTAAGAGCCCTTGTATCATACTGTTGTATGTTGTTGTGGTGTTGCTGTTCTTATTTTTTTTAATACTTCCTAGCAAATCCTGTTAGGCACTGAAGGCACTTAGAGGCTGCTCTGTCCCAAGGATTCAAAGCCTGGCAGTGTTTAGCCGTGCTGTCTCAGCAGTGCATGTGCTTGAATTTTGTCAGGAGGTTTTCGAGATAAGTAATAGGGCGGTGAATCTGGACACATTGTGGGATTTTGAAGCTAGAGTTTGCCCCGTGAAGGTGTGGTAAGTAGAAACCAGATCCAATGCAACGAGCCAAGCTCTGTGCTGCTTCATTGAGGTCTGGAGGTCTCTAAATGTGGGCTTAAATGGTGCCACAACACCCTGATTTGATTTAATTGCGCAACCAAGTCACATCTGCTGCTACATGTGGGTCAAATCACGGCAGCAGACTACGTGTGGATGCCAGTGTTGCAGTAAATAGGACTGTAAGTATTGAATTAGCTCTGCATAGATGAAAGCAGTACGATAAATTGCTTGTCAAGTCCAATTATTTGTTGTCCTTCACCCTAGAGAGGCGTTTGCACCTGAGCACCGTGTGGGGTCAGAGCCACCTCTTAATGTAATATTTGAAATGCCACTTTTGGATGCACCCTGCACCTGGGTCCTTGGCTCTTGCCTGCGGTACAGAACAGGGGAGCCCTTCACGGGGAGAGCGATGTGAGCATCAGCCTGCAGCAAGTCCTGAGCCTCGTGGCAGGCTGGGGGCTCCTTCAGGCATTTTACCTGGATGCCATCTGAGTTTTCCCACCATCACTGGTGGGTTTGCTGGTGGTGGCAGCAGAATCCTGTCCTGAGCTGGTAGTCCTGGTAGACAGTGCTCCTGCTGTCCCTGAGGAAGCTGAGAAAGGACACTCTTATTGGGATAGCAGGGATCATGCCTGGCATTTCCACTCTGCAGTAAAAGACATCTACAGATGTAAGGCCCATGATTTTCCTGCTGGGAAGTGGTTTTGCAGGGTGGGGATTTGCAGTTGAGCACATGCAGAAATTTCCTAAAGCATAAGGTGAGGAAGGGTGGGGATGCAGCCAGCTCACCCTCCCAGTGGCCACGCTGGGATGGGAAGCAGCAATGGGGTTTGCAACTGATGTGGGTGTGGAGGGTGGCTCTTTTCCCCCCTGCCCAGCTCACCCTGCCAGTTGCTCAGTGCCACTTGGGGCATTTTATAGATGCTGTGACCCCAGCTGGGTGCTGCCCCTCTCTGCTGAGAAACCCTCTCCCCCAGCAAAGCGGGCAGGGCAGATGTGGCCCTGCTTCAGTGCGTGGTGTCCTAGCTGAAATCACCAGCAGTGCATTTTTGACGTTTTATCCAGCAACTCCAAATGTTCTAGTCTGCTTCTGTGTTGGTGTTACTTGGTGGCTGGATCAGAGTGTGGACAGGACAAGAGCCTCAGCAGAGGGGCCCAGCTCTGTGTTCAGATACCAGCCTCTCCATCCTTCCCGTGAGGACGGTGGGTCTCTGTGTGCGAAGCTGGGAATTGCCCTTCTTGCAATTGCAAAGTGCAGCTTTCTCCAAGACAAAGCACAGCAGCTGCCTTTAGTGGCACGCAGTAATCCCACGTTGTGTTTCTGATGGTATGAGAGGCGAACGACGTCCCCGCCAGAGCCGCGGCAGGAATGTGAGGTAGGCAGATCGCAGTCTCTGCACACAATGACCCACACAGACGTTTTGGCCACAAGGAGACATATGAAATGTCACAATTTTGAAAAGGCAAATAAACAAGGCGCTGCTCAAGCATTTGCTTTGTGTATCAGTTAGCAAAAAGTTATCTGGCTGATGCGGTCTGCTGATCTAAGCAGGTTTTCTTCAAAGTGGTGCAGAAAGAGGAACTCACTAGCAGCCAATTAGAACATTAAAAAAAAGAAAAAGAATATCAAGACTTTTATTAGGGAGCGGAAAAAGATGTAAGTTGTTTCCAGTCTGACGATAAAACATCAAGAGCTTCATTTGTTATTGCTAGGGCCATCCTGATTGTTTATAGTGCTGTAATGAAGTAACTGAGCACTGAAGAGCACATTAAACAAAAACGGTACTATAAAAAAGTCCTCGCGGTCTGTAACTCCGCTTGTTCAGACTGGCGTTCGTCTGACTGCTGCTGCTATCGATCCTTCTTCTGTACCGTGCTCTTCTGTACCGGCGTCCCTTCTTCTGTTACCCCAAGCTGGGTCAAATATTGTAACATCCACTCTCATTTCCAGTGTAACTTCACCACGTGTCTGAGCACTCGGTGTCTTACAGGGTTACTGGGATTCGAGACGACCTGGCAGCCTCGGGGTATCGGCTTCCTGGGGCAGAGCGAAGGGGGAATTGGCATGGGGTGCTTGTGGGGCAGATGTCTGATGTAACCTGGTGAAAATGCTTACATTCTCAGCATTAGTTACTTTGGCCAAGTGGAGACCCACAGTCACTAAATCTGGTGGCCCAGCACGGTCTAACTCAGTACCGACTGTTTTTGTAGGGCATGTGGTATTTTGTGTTATAACGTCCCTGCTTTTAGCTCTGTAGGAGCGGCGGATCAACAAGCTCAAGCATGTGCTGAGTTTATCAGTGACGAAGACTGTAGGTAAGAATGCAATGGGACAGGCACGTTCCCGAGTTTGCAAAAGGCTCCCAGCCACCGCCAGGGCTTCTCAGGCACCCGGAGCAGCAGGCTCACCTCGTGGTGCCCGAGGGCGATCCCTTCCAGAGGTGCCACCCCGTGAGCAGCTCCGGGTGCTGGGGAAGGGCAGGAGGGCTGCTGGCGAGGCCCCGTGCGTGATGCAGCTTGCCCCTCTCGCCGCGTGGGAGGCTCGCGTTTGAGAGATTCCCAGCCTCTGACGAGCTCGGGGAGTGTTCCTGCGGGCTACGTGTGTGCGTCTGAGGGTGCATATGGAAGCACGCAGAGAAGCTGGAAGAGAAGGTGGGGTCGGCAGGGGAGGAGTGGGGAGAAACAGCATGGTAGGGGGGTGGGTCGAGCTGTGCTGTGAACGCACCGGGGCTCTGCAGTCAAGGCGTGGGCCTCCCTCCACTCTGGGCTATGCTGGCGTTGGCCAGGATGGTCTTTCTGGTCTCAAGGATCGCATTTTTCCTGCTCCCACTCTCCTGGTGTGGAATGCTGGGCCTCAGCATCTTGGCCCCGCTGCAGGCATTGAGAGCTGCTGTGAAATCCTCCTCCGGACCAGGCGCCTGGCACCATAGCTGACCCGCAGGGTTCAGCCCCAGGGCTTGGCTTCAAGGCCGTCCCTGGCAGTCTTGAGGCCATAGGGAAGTAGTTACTCCAGCAGTCGGGATGTACGGGTCGGTTTGACGACAGCTTCCTTAAGAACAGGATCGAAACTGAACCTAGCCTGGGAAAATTCAGAGGAAATCAGAGCGTGGCTCTGTCAACATGTCTGCTCCCAAAGGTCAGCACCGGCTCCCTGGGGACAAATGGCACGTCCTTTCTCCCGAGTAAACACGGGCCATTTGTCTGCCGTCCCAAACAGCACGTGCAGAGGCCGGCGGTGGTGAGGTCTGCAGGTGATGCAGCAAAGCAGATTTCCAGGAGAAGCCGTGAGCCACCAGTCGGGAGCGCTGGCCGCGCTGCCTGCCTTTTGGCAGCTCTGCTGGAGCTCTCGGAGCAGCCGGGCCTGATTCAGCTCTCAGCAGAGAGCCCTGCCTACTCCTCTCAGGAACACAGCCCGGCGGCAAGCCTGCCGGTAACAGGGGAATTGAAATTCCCTTGGAAAAAAAATTAGTAGCTGATGTGGTTATTGAGCTGGGAATGATTGTCTTAGATGATTAAAGGCTATTTAAATGCCATTTTTTTCCTTCTGGGGCTTAGTCAGTGCCGTAGGATACCAGCTGGCTTGGGGCAGTATCTTTGTCTTCAGTGAATAAATGGAATTGTTTATAATTCTTATTTCCATCATTATTTAAATGTTTGCTTGGCAAAACAATCTGTTCAGTTTCCAGTATTTGTTTCTAAAGAGACGGTACACGTCAGACAGATGAGGGCCATGATGGGGAAATGGCAAAGCGCCTGCCCAGCTACAACAGAGGCCACGTTCGAAGAACACGGCAAATAACCTGCAGCTGTGGAAGAGACCTGGCCTGCGGGGACCCTCCCCTTGTACTTGTGCACGTGGGTGCTGTTAGGACATAAAGCTGACACTGATATCACCCGTACTCCGCAGCATTGGGAATCTTTGCTGCACAAACCCAGGATCCTGGATCCCACCATGGCATTGGTGACTGCTGGTTGCTGCTTGGGGTCATTGCAGCAGGTGGGCATTGCTCCATAAAATGCTGCTAGTCCCCTAGAGTTGACAAGTACTTATTTCCCTGGTGGTTTTATCCTGTGCGTAGAATCAGTGGTATTGAAACATTTCGTTGTGCCATCGAGCAGCTTTTACCTCATCCACCCCAGATTAAATGCCAATTCACTTCTAAGGCCTTGCAGGAGCATGGCATCAAGTGGCAGGCTGCTCTGAAGCCGAGTTTTTCCCTCCATCCTTGTGACCTCCTCACGTGCAGTGCTCTGACAACCTGAGGCCCTCCGAGGGACTGCACAACCAGCGAGGTGCTCTGGGCGCTGCAGGTGAAGCACTGCCTCGGCTGTGAAAGGCCGGTCGTCATTCGCATTCAGTTTGGAGCTGCTCTTTAGTCAGGCTCCCAATCCTAGAAGTAAAACAAAGTTTAATTAAGCCACTGGCTCTATATTTAGTTAGAGAAAGGAGTAGGGTTTGTTTTTAGAAAGGTTGGGGGTGTCACAAAGAGGTGGTTGACTTCTTTACTGTGTCCTCCTAAATACACATGGTCTCCTGCTGATGTGCCTCCCCTTTCTTAGGGGATATCTTCCAGTTGTCCCGTGTGCAGTGAGTGTTCCTGGCGTGGCAGCTAAACACTTCATCAAGCCTGGTGGTCTTTTAAGGGAAAACATGAACTGTAAAAATGCAAGGGGTACAGCATGGGATTGCAGAATGGAGTGTGTGTACATTGATGTATCACTGATTCCTACTGGAAGAAACCAGAATTGCTCAACTGTGTGCTTGTGGTCAGCGGGTCGACTTTGCTTGTCAAGAGAAGAGCCTGTGCCCCTGGGGCCGACGGTGCCGGGGGTTTTCAGCCTGCTGCTGCTCCGACACGCCGTGCAGCTGCAGTGTGCACACGGACAGGGCGTGCTCTGAGGTGGGAAACGGTTTTGAAATTACTGCCTCTCGTGATGCTAAGGCTTGTGTTTTGCTCCGCGTGGTTTCACAAGGCCTGGATCCCACATTTACAGTGCCCTGTAAATGTCGTCAGCCCAGGGAGGGTGTGGAGTCCCTCTCCAAGGTGCGTGATCGTGCTGGGGTGGCGACGGCTGCCAGCTCTGCTTCACGGTGGACGGCCTGGGAGCTTCAGAGGGGAGGGTGCATCAGGGTGTGGAGTTACAAACTGGCTCACATTTCAGGTGGAGAGTGAGAGCTCATAAAGCAGAGCTCCCCCGGGAGCCCCCATCTCTGTAGGATCCAGCGGCTGTGGGAAGTGCCGGGGTTAGGAGCCCCAGCAAGTGCTGAGGCAGCTTCCTCTGGCAGCTGTCACGCTCGAGGAAACGTCAGAAATGAGAAGAGTGACAGAGCTCAGCGGTGCTGATCTCTCACTTAGTAAGAGCCCAGTGGGATGTGGTTTTTAGAAGGTTTATTGTCTTCATGACTGTGAGAGAGAAACCTGCGCTGAAGGCTCTTGGCCCAAAGCTTCGTAAGCATTGGGAAAGATTGGGGAAAATGCAGCTGCGATGCGAGTTCCTGTGCCAGCTTCCCTCTCTAGTTTGGATCTGACAGCTGTGAAGTGATGCCATGTTACCAGATGCTCACACGTTCATGGGATAGTATTTTTGGAACCGGGTGAAGACTGAAGAAGTGTCTGTGAATATTATTTGGAAGCTTTAAACAAATTGCTTTACCTGCTCGCTAGGCCGTTTTGCCATGTATGTGGTTTTTATCAATTATCTAGAAAAAGTTTAACTTGGGCAGATCTTTCCAAACCAAGAAGCCCAACGGAGCGCTGCAGAAATGTAATGGATAGCACATTTCCCACTGTACGAATTCTCACTGTCTGGAGTGGGAACCTGCTTTATCGAGGATTAAAGGCATTCTGCTGGGGAACAGAAAGGTTAGCTTGTGCACTAGCGTCAGGCGCTCACTCAGCATCCACCATTTGGGCTACGCAAGCTTGCTTCCAGCAAAAATCCTTAGGAATACTTGAATAATATTGAACTCCATTTATGGGCCTCCAGCGAGCAAAGAAAGCAGTGAAATTAGTCAAAAGGATTATTTGAATTGTTTTTTTTGAGGTTTGGTTTGTGTAAGTTCTCGTTATCAGTACCTCCAACCCATACCTCCTGCTGATGCCTGGGGCTGTGAGGATGGTGGGGCTCGTCTGGGTACATCCACAGGGAGGAGATGCAACAGCTCTCCCAAATCACCTGAGGAGGATTCAGGCCAATTTTCCTAGCTGTTGGTTGCTTTTCATGTTAAAAATTCAGATGCATTAGAAACATGAGTCCCTGCAAGGTACTGATGCTAAGGGCAATGTAAAAACTTGCCTGAAATTGCCAAAATTTCTGAATGATGCTCTCACAATTTTGATGTTGGGCCCATGGATGCTGGTTTTGTCCCTGGCCCACATCTCATACGAGGGATTACGCAGAGTGGTGGTAAAACCGGGCTGAATGCCTTGCTTCACCTGAGTGGGTCAAGGCTAAACACACACCTCCTGTGGTGTCCCACCTCTGTTACTCCGGTGTTGGCAGGTCCCATCGCAGCCCGTTCGCTCTCCCCAGCAGGATTTAAAGCTCAGCCTTGGGAGGAGCCCCCTTGTTTGTTAACCTTGTTCCAGGTTTTGTTTGCTGGAACAATAAAACACAGGAGAGCAGCGTGTTTCCTTTTTTTTTTTTTTTTTTTAACCAAAGATCAAGATATTTTTTCTGGAATCTCTGTCTGAAAATTACATCCCTTGGCAGGATTTCTCCCTGCCCTTTCTTCCCTGAAGCACCCAAGTCCGAAGAGTTGAGGCAATGACAGTTCCCCCCCTTCTGCTGCTTTGCTGCTCGTGATCGCGTTCAGCTTTCCATTATTTATACTGCGGAAAATCGCGTGGAGTTCACACCCCCGGCCCCCAAACACAATTCCGCTTTTGTGCGGGGAACACAATCCTTCACTTTCATTGAGCGTGCGGGGACCGAGATGAGAAGTGCCTGTTGTGTTCGCATCCCTTGGCTCGCGATGAGAGGAGACAGTTGTTTTCACAAACGTCCGAAATAGCCCTGCAAGGGTTACGGGGAGTTTATTTACATTAATGCAGTTAAGTGCAAATAGAAAATCGCCCAGCCAGAATGGAAAGGTTACGCGGGGCTCTGTCAGGGCTCCTTTCCCTGCCACCTCGCCCCTCCTGGCTTTCTGCTCCCGCAGGCTCTGATGTGGGCAGGCTGTGTCTGGAAGGGACCGCGGCTCATGGTGCTGGCGGGCCGGGCTTTGCTCACAGGACAAACAAACTCATCAGCCGGCGTTTCTTCCACCACGGACTGCCCGCAGTCCTGCCCGCCACAGGAGAGGCTCCCTTCAGCCTGATTTGTGAGCGCTGGGGGCTTTTTGCTTCTTCCCCGTAGCACCTGAATAATTCTGCAGGAGCGGCGTGCGGAGTGGGAGACTGGGAGTTTGCTTCCCACCTTATTCCCTTCCTGCGTGCAGTAGTGACACGTTTCTCCTTTTCTGCAGCCAGAGCAGTTTCGTTTCTTATGCAAGCACAAGTATTCCCACTGCAGAGCTGTCTCTTATAATTTCCTCTTTCCCTTCCTCGGGGGAAGCGTCAAGGAGTCTTCGGTGGAGCGCTCAGGGCAGCAAAACGTGCGGAGGAGCCACGCTGCTGAGCGGATGAGTGGCAAAGTGTTGCAGGAAGCGAGGATATCGGTGATCTGTGAAACCACGGCTTTTCACATGCTTGCTCCTGGGTACCCCGTTTGAGGAACACCCTGCACACCTGGGGCTTTGCTCTCTGCCTTTGGCTTTTATTTAAAAGGGGAGAGCTGTTCTGTAGGATCCGTGCAGGAAAGGGAGGGCTTGAACTCCTACAGCACGCCGGATCCGTTGGCAGTGCCTGGGCCGGTAACTTGCATCCTGCCCTCCCTTAGCTGAGGCTTCAGCTGTGCACTCAGTGTCTCCAGCCTTAGCTCTCTGAAGCCACCCCATTGAGCTGTTGGGTCAGCACTTGCTCTTCCCTGCCTGTTCCCAAGAGAAGTGTGACAGGGTCGAGGGTCCCTCGCTGTTTGTGACAGGGGGGACCCTGAGGAGCGCTGGCTTTGGAGAAGGATCTCTCAGGCTCTCGTGTTCCTGTTTGTTTTACGTGCAGCTTCCCAAGGAAAGAGGAAGCCGCAGTGCTGGTGTTTGGGGTTGGACGAGGCTTTAAAATGCAGCCGGGCCCAAGAGAGATGCTTGGAAGGGAAGCACAACCTGCAGGAGCACGAGTGGGTTTGGTGCAGTTTCTGAAGTGCTTGCTGGTGCTAGATATTTCATGGAACAGGTCCTAGATATTTTAGGGACAGGTACTAATCAATTTGGCAGCATTTTTGCAAACTGAGTTAGCACAAGAGCCCCGCACCTGGGTCTTGCTGCATTTGTTTATTTTAAGGGTGTGCTAAGGAAACCAGTGCAACTTGCTGAGCTGCTACCTTCAGCCAGGTGTTTTGAGAGAGGTGTCGGACAAACCACAAAAACCCTGTGAGAGAGGAAAATGCCAAATGAGAGGGAATTAGAAAGTAATACAGAAAAGGACTAAGTAAAATGCTAACAGGAGAAAATGCTGTGGGAGAGCCAAGGTGAGCTTAATGATTGAAGTTTTGTCTTACAGGGAATGTATCTGATTCACCTGGAGCAAATTACTCTACAGGCTGTTCATTTTTTCTGGCTAATCTCTGGCTTCTGACAACCCAGAGAGTTTAGGCCCTTGTGTGGTCTGGGGAGCCTTGAAATCCAAGCCCAGGCTCGTGCCGGTCACTGCCGTGCTGTGCTGCTGCTGCCCGAGCAAAGCTGGTGCGTGGGTATGCCAGGCAAAACTTCTGGGAGGAAAATACGTTGTGGGATGGCACATGGGGAATACCTGAGTCCCTGTAACAAATGCAGGTCTCCCTGCAGTTTCTGGTGTGTTGGTGACTGCTTGCGCAGCTTTGCCAAAACTTCTGCAGTTGTACGTGACACTTACTGTGTTGCTGTGCTGAGGGTGCTGGTCTCTGGCTCATCTTGTTTGCAGATGCAGGTGGGATTTGGGATTTGGTGTTTCAGGAGCTGGCAGAGGTTTGGTTACTGTTGGGATCTGGGAATAAGGAAGATGGAACTTTACAGGGTGGTGTGCTCCACGAAGGTAGTCCCTAGGTGTCCTCGTGCAAAGGGAGAAGTTGGCAAAAAGCATTTCCAAGTTGGAGGAAGCCCTACAAAACGTCAGGTTCGCAGCCCTGGAGTACGAGGCTGAGCAGGGGGTGCTGTGGGCTGCGGGAGCATCGGCGCTGTAGGGTCGTGCCTGTTGCAGTTAAGAAACCTCATCTCAAATCCTGTCCCACTCCTAGGTCAAAATATTTTCATTGCCTTAGTACGGGGATGTTTTTTGTGCAATTACAAGCCGGGAGTCTGCGGTGCGGAACGAGGAACGGGGAACTGCTGGTGTGGCAGGGAGGTTATCTGGAAATATCTACCCATAAAATGGGGGCTATAATCAGCCGCCTGGAGAAAGTTTATTCATTAATGTTTGTAAAGTGCTTTGAAGTCTTTGGCTGGGAGTCCTTTTAACAGAGCCAAACGTTAGTTGTATTACAGTAGCTAAGCCAGACCTTAATGACCACGTTCCCTCTCCTCCCCCCAAACCCCCAGCCTTTTCTAACAGGGTTTGGTGAAGAAGTGAAAAGTCAGCAGAGTGACCAAAGAAAAGCTAAGTGCTCAGCAGAAATATAAATAGTGCTTTTCTTTCTTGGGATTTTGTCCTGGTCCCATGGACTTTTGCTGCCAGGGGTAGAATTTGTAGAAGGGACAAAGGGTTTCCTTCCAGGCCTGTTCCATGTTATCCCAACGGGTAACTGATTTAGGATGTCCAGACACGAAGCCCCTGTGCTGATACCTCTCAGCCTGGTCCTAGAGCTGCCTCAGAGCAGGGCACTCTGATTTCTTGCAGCCGTTGAGCAGCAGAAATGAGCATGGCCTGATGAGCTGCTCTGATGGGGTGCTCAGCTCTGGCTGCCTGTAAGTGCCCCTGGCTCCGTGCATATCCATCCTACAGAACTGCCTACCCCCTGTCCAGAGCAGAACAGCTTTTGCTGTTGGATATGCCTGATTTCTGCTGTCAGGAGGTGAGGCTTGGTGTTGCTGGCAGCAAGGCCGTTTGCTTTCACCAGAAGGACGCGGGGCGGGTTTGGTCCATGCCATATCCCCCGAGAACCTGTATGTGGTCGCACAGCGTGGAGGCCAGCAGGTAGGTGGGTGCACCAGCAGCAGTGGTGCGAGGACACGTCCCAGAGCTCCAGCTGCTGTCACAAAACTGCTCTCCAGGCGTGTCCCCACTTACTCTGGGTGGCAGCTAGGAATGTGTCACTGGCGTGGCCTGATGTGTCACAGACACAGCCGATAACCTTCCCGGCCGGTCCGACACCCGGCTCGCTGTGCATCCTTTTCCTGGCCTCGCCCAGGGCTAGGCTGGGACATCTCCTGCCTCGGCTACGGCACTGCTGGTCTCTGCCTGACCATTTTGGTTGTCCTCGCTCCCCTTTGTGTGGGGGAGGATGCTCTGCGGTGGGATTACGCAGAGCAGCTACACTGGGTCTGAAGGGGGGTGGGAAGGAGATTGGGGTTCGTCCAGCCCAGATGTCAGGAAAGGGACTTGCAAAATAGAGAGGAGCCAACATCTTCCCCCCAAAAACCATCCGTTTCTAGTGACCCGTCCTTCGAAAGCGCCCTCTGACAGTGGAGCTCGCAGCCAAAGGCTGACCCATCCCTCGCCTCTAATCTGCTCTTTCCTCCTCAAGTCCGGTCCCTGGAAGGACGCCGCTCTCCAAGAAGACATTCCAGGGGGGTTTGATCACCGTGCTCGCTGCAGCCGGGCCGAGCTTGTGCTCCAAGCACCTGCTGGTTCATTTAATTAGCAACAAATGAGAGGCGTGGGTTGGGGGAAGAGAGAGCAGCACCCTGGTGAAGTATTTGCTGCGATGTGATGTATTTTATTTTGGGTTCGGGAGGCAGGCCATGAGGAACATTTTCCAAAAGGCTCCATAAACCACCTCCGTTCACAGGGTGATTATTTGAGGAGGGAGGAGGGTGTGGATTTAAATCGGTGCTGCTGATTTCTGCAAACAACCACATTATTTTTAATTCATACTCCAGGCTGCCTCGCCCGTGGCTTGATGTTAGGAGCTGTGAATTTTCCACGTCATAACAAAGTGCCTCTATAAAAGAGAGCCCTTTCAATATATTCTAAAAAATTGATTTGAGATATGTCAGGCTCTCAAGTAAGTCAGTCTTTAGGGTGGAAAACTCTTTCCTTCCCTCGTGGTGACCCGTTAATTTATTTGTATTGCAGCAGCACAAACCAGCTCTGAGCAGACCTCGGTCTCCTTGGTGTCTGAGGACGGAAAATGCATGAGAGGCCGCAAGCCCCGATGAACACAAATTGAAAGCAATAATCCCTTTGTTCATCGTTATGAGCTGAGCCCAGGCGCTCTCTGTTGAGATAAAAGCATTGTGCGGCTAGCCCCATCTTATTGTTGAAGGGAGTGGAGATGGGCCAGCTGGGGTAACGCTGCAGGACCGAGCCGTGGGTGCTGGGTGCTCGCTGTGCTCCTGCCTTGAGAGATGAGCAGTGAGAGCCTCGTGCAGGAAGGGTCGCGCTCAGCTTCCGCATGCTCCAGCCCACAAGCACTCGGTCAGTTTTTCTCCATGGGGAGGCAAGTTTAGCAACGATCTCTAGTGCTTCTACACCTGGTGCAAACCATCATTCACAGCCTTATAGACACGTGTCTATAGACACATAAGGTGTATTGTCCTTCTGCCTTATTTTCTTAGTACGATGAAAGTGCTACAAGGAAGAACACCGTGTTGTTTTTGTTTTTTTGTCCTGACTATAGCAGAAAAGCTGGGTTTTAGAGATTTGGATTTTGGATTGCCCTTTCTGTAAGAGCTTTCGTCTCGTGGATTTTGAGAGGATAAATTAACTTGTGACCACGAGGCACGCGGATGCAGTAGGGACTGGGGCCCTGGTGAAAACTCAGACTGATCAGTTTGTTCTCATGCAGGGTTTTAAATTCAGTCCTGGGCATTGGGTTCTGGTCCAAGGACAGTAAAAGTTCACAGAAAATCTCATCTTGTGAGACTGCCGTCATCCTGAATATCAGAAATATTGCAATAGCTTTCCTATCGCAGGCCTGGAGGATGGACATACAACATTCCTCTAGGACAAGCTAGTTTGTATTTAGTTATTACCTACACAAGGTCTTGTATTATCCCTTTGTTGTTGTTGTCTGCACGTCTCCTGGACCTGGTGGACTCCTGCAGGTCAGCGTTAAGCTGAGAACCAACGCCACAGCAGCATCTTTTCCTCCTGTTAGTCTTACCTCCGTTCTCCATACTCTGATGTTAGAAATGGGTTCTTGCTGCGTCGATCTGGAAGCAGCACCTCAAGGGACACATTCAGACTCAGGATATAAAGCTTGAAGTTCTTTTTCCACCTTCTTTGACGTTTGAGAGATGCTTTTCAGTAGGTGAGATACTATCACAGTGACAGCCTGTCTGTCATTGAAAGCCTTGACGCTCGAATCATAATCTTCAGCTCAATTTTAACAGAAAGGCAAGAGAAGCTGTCTGGCAGTTTGCCTTGTTGCGTGCCTCAATATCGCTAAGAAGGGAAATCAGTTTTCCTTTTCAAGCCTCTGTGGTGTTTGCACAGTTTAATCCTGTTCGGTCCCATGTCGAGGGAAGGGGATCACCTGCCCGGGCTGCTCCTGCTGCCTGTAATGGAGAGCAGCCCCTTTGCTTGCCCCTTCACCTGCTGCTGCTTGCTTTCGAAACATGAGCATCTTCCTCCAGCTTCAAATCCTTCTCCACGCTGATGCTAATCTTCAAGGTTCAAAGCAGGGGTGAGATTTCAAAGCCTCCTTAACCACGCTAGATCTGCGGTGTGACATTCAGGCTGTGTTGAAAGCTCGTGTGTGGAAGTACGCCGAATCGCGCCTCCGCACCTGTTAGAGCGGGGAACATTTCTTCTGAGTCTCGTTTCTGTTTTGCTTAAGCCTCTCTCAGGTTTTCCTCCATTTGTGGCCAGCGCGATGTTCTCCTGCGCCTGACCTCATGGAGAGAAGTGCAGCAGCCCCAGATGAAGGGCTAGAAACAATCGTCTGCACCTGGCTTAGCAAAATAGGTTGTTTGTGTGTACGCGTGTGTGTCTGGTAGCGTAATGTATTTGTGCAGTTACTCGAGCCAAGGTTTCCCCCCAAAGGAAGCCCTAATTAAGCAAGATAACTTTGCATCTGGATTGCTGGCAACGAGCGGCTCACCGGCTCTGCGTGCAGGGCTGCCCACAGGTGTGTAGCTGCTGCCCTCCCATGCTCTTTTCCATCCATGCTTGATAATGAAGGGAGATGAAAGGAGATCAGCAGTATCAGGGTTCAGTGAGGCTGACGTCGTGCTTTACCGTGGCAAACTGCTCAACCTGTGCTTTCAGTAGTGAGTCTTGCCCTCAGCAGGATCCACACGTGGAACTTCGAAAATTAAGTTTCTTGTGTCCTGGTAGAAAGCAGTTGATGTGACATTCCTCCTTCCACCTCCTCCTCACTTCTCACTTCTTTTTGGGGATCTGTTTTGTTCTTAAACGGAAATTTTACGGCTGGGTTCTGCAGATGGCTGCAAATTCCCTAGACAGGCTGTACCCTGCTCTGATGCTGAGGTGCTAAAGGCTGATCTAAAATACACTGAAGATAAGAAGAAACTTTGCAAAAGTTTTCCTAAGCCTCAAATCAGGCCTTTTGATTTCAAATAAATATTCCTACAGATCCCACTGGAGTCGGGGGGGCTCAGAAAAGCAGCAGCCAGTTCTAAAAGCCACCCTGCCCTCAGACAGCTCGGTGGCTGCTGGCGAGGGAACTGGAGGGCATGGTCATGGCCCTGAGTGTTGAACCTCCTTGATGCAAGTTACCCTGTTCCTGGGTGCTTTCTTCAATGAAGCATCATCAAGAAATTTTGGCAGGGGGTCTGTGAAATGCTAATTCCCTGCCCCAGCCAGGTATTTATGTGTGGTACCTGCAGCGTGTTGGCTAGACTTGGGCCTTCCAACACATCTGCAGGGATATTTCTGCAGTCTGGGCATCCCTCTCGTGTCTCTTTATTGTGGCTTTGTGTGCTGGGGAGGAGGACAGAACAGAGACATGTGAAAACCCCTGGGGATGACGAGAAGTAGCCCTAGATGCCCGCATGGTACCCGGCGGGGTCAGTGCGAGATGACACGCGGTGCCGGCGGGCAGCCCCCGTGCTTCCGCGGCCACCCTCGGCTGAAAGCTCAGGAAGCCGCTGCCCTGGTTGGGACGGGAGAGGCAGCTCTCCTGCGGGCAGAGCAGCTCCGGCTCTGAAGGCAGCCTTGTTCTCCACGGGGCAGGGAGCAGCGTGCCGCCACCTCCCAGCCTGATCCCTCTGGCCACAGCCCAGCCCGCGGCCCTCGCAGACCCCGCCGGGCTGGAAGCGTCCCGCTGCGAGGACGGGGCTGGAAGGAGTCCCTCTCCTCCCGGATGCGGCCCTCAGCCTCCGTGTGCTCGGCGTCCCTCACGACTTGCAGCAGTTTTGTCATCCGCAGCTTTGGGAAAGTCACAGCCCCGAGAGCGTTTCTTGACAGCGTGCCTGGGCCGCTTAAAAGCTACTGTGATTAAAACAGACCAAACCAAACAAAAAAAGCAGCCTTGTCAAAGACCTCCACCGCTGCTTTTAATACTCTGCCAAGCGTTACATGTGATTAGTTGGTATAATATACAGCATATCAGCTGGTCCCCGAGCAGCGTGTCCCGGGACGAAGGATTATCTGAATGAAAGGCCCTGCAGGAACAAAAGCAGCGCGGTGTAACGCGGGGACCCTGTGAGCAGCCGCCGTGCCCACCCTGCTCCGCGCCGCACACACGCAGCCCTGATGGCCGTCGTCCAAACCCGTCTTCTTTCCCAGGGTTTGCTTTCATTCTCAATTAAATTAACGAAGCTCCTAAGGCGGGCTTGTACAATAATAAGGTTTCAAAAAATAAGGTTTCAGTCTCAGGCTCCCTTCTCAGGGGTCTGGGCTGGGTTTGTCCTGCGGGACGTGGTGTCCCTCCTTCCAGTACAGCCTTGGGCACAGTCTGGCCCATCCACGAGGTCCTTTGGCACAGCAGGGTGGCTGCATGGGTCCCCTGGGGTCCTCTTTCTGGGCACGGGCTGTTAGGATTCAGATGTCACCCAAATCCCTCTTTTTTTTAAGGGAATTTATTGGGCACCAATACCCACACAGTGCTTTAGGGCAGCCGCTGGAAGGAGCTGACGTGGGTTTAGGTGCCCAGCTAAGGCATCCATGCTGTGTACTTGTGCTGGCGTTGCTTTGAAAGTGGTTTTGCTGAATGTTGCACGTGGATTTCACCAGTACTGGTAGATCTGTAGATAGAAACACACCTGTGAGATGCCCCTGTGCCCCTGTTCTTATGTTGTGGGGCATAACTCCTCCCTCCCTCCATTGCAAGCCCAGGGGAGGAACCATGGCTTGGAGTCTGTCCTTCCTGGGCACTGGGCAGCTTTGCTGCCCGTAGGTGCAAGATGAGGACCCTCAGCAGGTCCCCGCACCTGGGACCGGGCGGGATCTGAGCCGCAGGGCACGCGCTGGGTCTGGGAACAGAGAGGCTTGCAGCTGGCCCTGAGCAGTCTGAAAACGCTCGTCCTGCTGGCTGCGTGCTTGCCTCCCTCGGGGCCCGGAGCATGATATCTGTTACATGCAGCTCCGTCTGCCCGCTCGGCTGATGGGATTCGTCGTCTGTGCTCCTTTCTAAATTACCCCAGGGACGGGAGACGCATGTGCTTGGAACCAGATCCACAGGCAAAACATCTCGACGGTTGGAGGTAGGGAGAGAGGGAGAAAGAAGACAAAGGAGTCTCCTCCCAGCACATAGTTAAAACCTGTGGTTGTGTTTTGTTTGGCACGGTTTCTTCATTGTGCTGAGCCGCGCGGCCGCTCTCCCTGTCTCCCCAGAGCTACAACCAGCGTCCTACGGAGATGACTAGATACGATTGCAGATGGAGCTGCTAAAGTAAAATGTGCCATTGTGTTCGGAGCTATTGTTTCTGCTTTCAATATTAAAGTTGCTTGTGGTTTCCAGGGGACAATATATCAAGCAGAGCTAACAGGCTGTAGAGAAGATGTAGATTATGAAAACACGGGGATTAAATTTCATACGTTTGGAGCTAAAGCCTCATCTCTCCCGTAGTAGTGGAAGCAGGGGAGTAGCCTTGCAGGTCACGAAACTCTACCAAATTAACTAAGAGTGTCTGTTTAAGCGGGTTTAGTCAAAGCGGTGCTCATTGCTGTGTGAGCAGCAGAAGTCTCGCTGAGGATGGGCTCTGGGTGCGAGATGAGCTGCCCTCCGGCGTGGAAATGGCATCTGAGAGCACTCCCACACCAGGCTTTGCACTGCTTCATGTAGATGGGGTCTGTCTGTCGGAGTAGCCCTGGCTTAAAATGCCGATGCCATCAGCTGTTATGTCTTTATAAGGGAGGAACAAGGCAGAACAGGGCACTGCTGTGCGGGATAGACGTGATTCTCCAGCCCTTGACACCTCAGCTGCCCTGGAGGACGGGCTGGATGCAGGGGAAGGGACGCTGGCACACGAGCAGACCCTGGAATGATAAATCAGTTCCCTGCCCATGAGATGTTGTCCTTAGCCTGTGACACTGGGGAGCAGGTCAGGAGGCTTGCAAGAATGATTTGACAGAAGGACAGTGCTGGACAAAACAGGCTGGGGCAAAACCAAACCCGCCTGCAGGTGGTGCTGACCTTAATACTTGCTGTGTAATTAGTGCTAACAGCAAGTGTTTAATTAAGAGCAGCGCTCTGCTAATGGCTCTGTGCTGCATTTTGGATACAGCCTGCAGCACCTTGCTTTCAGCTGCGAGGCAGCGTTATCCAAGGGCAGGAAGCTCTGGGACCCTGCAGCCTCCCATTGACCCGTCCGCCCTTTGTGTTGGACCCACCGCCGGGCTGAGCTGCTCCTGCCGGGACAGAGATCTCTTGGTAGGAGTTAGGAACTGGCCGTCTTTGTGCTGTGGGGCCTTTGCCGTGGCTCAGTAAGGATAATGCGCTAATAAACCCTAAAGGTCCGTGGTGCTGCGCTGTGTGTCAGCGGTTGGCTTGGAAGGGCTGAAATTGAGAGGAGGACAGAAGGTAAATGGTTATGGAGCTCTCAGGCAATGGAGGAAGCGGCGATTAACAGGGGTGACCTTGGTGCTCTGCTCCCTCTGCTTTCAGCGAAGCTCCTGCACTTGCCACCGTACTTAAAAATGGGACTTGTGCTCTGGTGGTGCTGTCAGACGTATTTCTGTTGCTCCACTGTTAAGTCAGCTCCTCTCTCCAGCCCAGACTATCGCTGTGCCCTGCAGCGAGCCTTTTAGGACATGCCCGGACTGTGCAGTCTGAATAGCTCGGCCATCTCTTGATGCTCTAGCTCCGGAAAAAAGGGAAAAAAGGGAAAGCGTTTGCATCCCCTCCTAAAATGATGAGCCTGCCTCCGAAGCTCAGCTAATTGACCCAGTGGGGCATAGCCTCAGCACGTCTCCGACATCTCTGCATGACCTCGCCGTGCCATATAACCGCAGCATTCATCTCTTCTCTCTCTTTCCACAGGCGTTATGGTGTGGCCTCGCTTCCCAGGGATGTTGCTGGGGCAAACGCACTGCAGATAGCAGAGTAACAAGGGCCGTAAATCCACCACGGATAGATGGAAAAGCATGAAGTAGCCTTTGTCCCAGCATCTTCCAGTGCGGTTAAGTCAGATGAGGCCAGCCTAATTTAGCTCTGGGGAGACAAAATGCTTCTGGCAGGACACATCAATAGCTGCTCTGTGAAGGGACAGGGTAGGCTTTCTGAGAAGCTCTTCAGAGATGCACCGAGTGGCTCTGTCATCCCAAACCAGCACCTCTGAATGTTTTGCTAGTCTGTGTTAGCCACAAACGCCGGGCTCATTTTGCGGAGCCCTTAGAGAAAGCTGCGTTTCTCTAAGAAAAACACCAACTGTCAGCTGGGAAGCAGCATTCCCTCTTTTGATGGATTATGTTGGGGAAACACCCCCACTCCCTGCTTCCCCCCCCCCTTCTCCTCTCCTGGCTGTTTGAGTTGGATACTGAAGGGCTTGTAAGATTTCCAAGGTTTCTGGTGGAAATTTTCAGACCTGAGAGAGGCGTTTTCCCTTTGGGGATTACACCATGCTTTAAAAGTCTGTTCTTTTTATTTTATATGTGTTTTCCTGCTTTTGTTTGACTTTCTCACGGATTGCACTATATTTAATTCAGAACATATCCTATAGTGCTGTCATTGTCAGGCACGTTAGCCGGTTATCCGGACAGTTTTTGCTTTAATTCTTTCTTTTTTTTTTTTGCTTTCAAAATAAAAGGGAAGCCAGTTACTGCTGCTTCCTAGTAATTGAATGAATGCACTTCTCTTGCATGCTGTGGCACCGTGTAATAACACCAGGGGAGAACCAGTGTCACTGGCTGCCTGATGGAATTATTCCTGCTGCACTGGGGAACGGGTTACTGCGTTAGGAAGCGATGGAGTTTCACCTCCTTCTGCCTAAGATATCGGTTATCCATGTGAGTGGCTAACAGCTGGGCTCAGTCTGTTTCATGCCCTCACCCAGAGATCTCCAAGTCCTCTGCGAACTTTGGCTAACTGCTGCTGTGCTCAGGAGCAGCTCTGTTTCAGCCCTGTCGCTTTCTGAAGGGGTGGGAGCTAGCCAGACCTCCTGCGGGTTTGTGTCTAGGGGGGCAAACTGGTTTCTTGCTCCTCGGAGAGAGTAAGGCAGAGGAGGAATAAACACCAGCTCGGTGTGACCCGCATCCAGGAGAAATCCTCCAACAGCTGTGTCCTACGGAGGGGTCTGCCCCAGAGATGGTGGCTTTGTTCCCTGTCATACTCGTGCTCCTGTCCCTGATCCCAGCAGACGTGCCCTGAGCTGGGGTAAGCCAGGCCTTCCCGCTTGTGTCACGGATGCTCCACCGACGAGCTCTAGCAGAAGAGCTGCCCTGAAATCCAAATGGTGAGGAGGCGATCTTCTCTGAGCACGCTGATACGAGGTGAACCTGGGGTGACTGGCTCTCATGTCATCAACACTCAGGCTTGTTTTCACCTGCTGACAGAGGCAGAAATCCACTGAAATGTTGCTGTGGTACTGAGCAGGGTGAGAGCCATTTGCTGGAACTGGGGGCTAACCGTCTTCCTTAAGTGAAAGACCACCCTGGATGCTCTGGTTAACCGGGATTTGCAGTATGCTGCAGATGGACAAGCCCACAAGTGGGAGGATAAGCATTTCTGAAAGCCACTGATAATACTTCTTCCATTTGCTTCTGTCCTGCTGATTTTGAAGTGCAATTCCTTTAAATTTGGCCTCTGACTCTTGCTCTGCTGAATCAGGCTCAGAGCGTTTGGTGGCTCTTGATTAGATCTCACATCACCTTCCTGAGATCTCTCCCATTTTGCAGCTGCAAAAGCAGAGGCAGAGCCACAGAGAGCTTTATCCATGGGAAAGCTCTGGCAGATGGCAGGATTCAACCTGATTCTGGCTTCGCCCTTCCCTGCAAATCCCACCGTGTGTAACTCAGAATGTAGCTGACGATGCTGTAACCGTTGGTCATGTCAGCAAGCAACGCAGCTGGTTTTCATCTTCAGAAGGAAAGGAAATTGCTGCTGCTTCTCCGGGTTTAATTAATAACATTTTCTATTCTGATATCTTACCTCCCCTTCTCATCTAAGCTTTCATTAGCCACATCAGGTTCTTTCAAGCTTTTTTGAGTGGCGGATGCTCTAAACCCCTCCTGGTGAGGGTGTGAGTTTCATTATCTCCTATTGTAGATCCCTGGCAGCAGCACTGCTTTTTTATCAGTTTCTTTTGCAGCCTTCTCGCAGAAGGGCGCACACAACACCACACTTGTACGGATGCCTTCTCTCCTCTGCCCCATGAGCTGCCTTTAGCTCCTCGTTGCTTCTTGGGACTCTGACTGAGCTCAGATGAGCCACACGAGAAGGGATCACCGGGAGCTCCCCCTCTGTGCCTGATGCCTACCTCTCCTCGTGCACTTTACCTTTCATCCTCATGTACTTTTCACATCCAGCAGTGGCTAGGCTCATGCTATTCTTGGCTTGCCTCTTTTTTAATGAAAAGCACATTTTCTGATGAGCACTTGGGAAGAGAGAAGCTTGGGAAGAGAGAAGCCTCTTTGCATTTGGTGTAGGAAGAGTTGTAGCCTTGGGACCTCTCGAGTGACGGAGTGTAAGGTGGCAAACTTGCTGGAGTTTCTGGGGGCACCTTGCCAGAAATACGCTGTTCTCAGTCTCATGGTCATGATTTGCTTTTCACCAACTGGCTATTTTGCTGGGACGAGAGTAAATCAGACACTGCAGAAAGTGTCTCTCTCTGCAAAAGGTCGGAGTCCTGCATCCGTTTGCAGCTCTGGATGTTGTTTCGCCCGCCAAAGTAATGGGTTTGGATGAAAGTCATTCTCAGGGTCTCTGTTTGTTAAAATAAATCTCCTGTGATTGCAGCACTGACCTCCTGGGGGACTTTGATTTTATCTGTGCACAAGGCAAACTTACATCCACTTGAAAGGAACCAGCGAGATATGCGCTCTGATAAGAGGTTCCGTGGGTGTCCTAATTTGCTCATTTTAAGAGGTGTGGAGAACTTCACTCTTGTAACTGGGGGAGAGTTAAAACTGCTGCAGGGAAGGAAAGGCAGGAATTAACAGCCCAGCAGGAAACTCCAGCTTCAGTCCACAGAGTAAGGCATAAACGGTGATCAGGTACCGTCGATGGGTTAGTTTCAGAGAGTTAGATTTGGTCACACGCTTCCAAAACCTCGAGACCAAATCAGGAACGAATTCCCACTGCCAAATGCTGCAGGATCAGGCCATTAAGCAGTTTATGTTCGTCTTCCCCTCACTGGTTGGCTTGCAGCAGAGTAAAAGTCTGATCTCTTGAAAAAGACAAGTCAGCCCTTCGTCTCAGGTGCTTTTAGTCCTTACATGTAAAAGAGAAGGAAATGTTGTTTTGTGAAAGTTTAACCACGGTAAATAAAAGGCAGTAAGTAAATAATTACCAGGAAACTGCCTGGCTTCTCATCTTCAGATGAGGATCATCTCAAAGGATGCTTGTTTTTCTTTGTTTGATTTTTAATCAGGTGGTACCATCCCAAGGCACGGGGAGCTGAATCTGATTTTCACAGCAGAACTGATGTGATGTGATCACAGATGCCATCAGCAGGTGACTGCTGAGCCAAATCCGACCCTTATTTGCAGGAGCATCTCTTTCTTCGCTGCATATTCACCTTCTTAGGTAGAGGTGGTCTGAAGCAGAAGAGATGAAAAGGAATTAACAGCCTCGCTGGCGGCCTCTCCCTCATTTCCCATGCGACGTAAATGTGCGAGGCAGCTTCCAGAGCTCCCTACGTTTATACCGAAAGTGTCGAGACTGTGCTATTTGTCTTTCATTTTCGTGGCCTTTAAGGATGAATTTGGATGATGGTTGCAAGTTTATCTTTTGAATTGTAAAAGCGAGAGTGGTTTTTGGTTGTTTTTTAACAGTGGATGCTGATTCTCAAACAACTGCCCGCCTCCAGGAGCTGGGACTTCAAAAAAGAGGCCAGTTATTATTAGAGGTGATACCACTGAAATCCTTTTCCTCTTCCATCCTTGCCAGTCCTGTGATCTCACAGCTATGTGCAGGTAGTAAGGAGCGGAGTAGGACAGTGCTCTGAGACTGCGCCCATCTTAACGAGCAGCACCTCACACGAGTAATTCCCTTGGTTTTTATTTTGATTAATTACATTATCATTTACTGACCACTGTGAGTAAGAAAGTCCTAATGTGGGCCACAAGGTTTGTAGCAGGTCTTCTAAAGGAGCTTAGTGCAGAAGCGAGAACAAAGCTGCTCAGAGCCCAGGGCAGGACTCTGTGGAGGACTTACGTAGGAAAGCTGTTGGCAAACCCAGAGTAATCTGGGGACACAAAGCCTGGGGAGGTGGTTTTGGTGGCGAATTACTTGTGGACACACATCTGTTGTGCCAGAAGCAGGAATGGGGCGTGTTTGTTCAGCCTGCCTCCAGACGTGTTGCCTGTCTGGGTGGGAAGCCCATTTCCCGGTTTCCATATACCCGCCCTGTTCCCAAACGGATCCCCCACCCCGTGCCACGGTGACACGCTGACAATTTCTTTCTGCTCATCCCACTGGTCATGCCATCGGAGCCCGTGGTGGGATTTATGTGCGAGTGTTCGTAAGCAGAAAAAATGAGCGTGAGCTCCTGCAGATTTGCTGAAAATGCATTGGCCACTTGGTTTTCTTGTCTGCCCGAACTCCATCCTTTGGGAAGCCTCCACATCCAGACTGCCCTCCTTTCCTTTCCTTTCCTTTCCTTTCCTTTCCTTTCCTTTCCTTTCCTTTCCTTTCCTTTCCTTTCCTTTCCTTTCCTTTCCTTTCCTTTCCTTTCCTTTCCTTTCCTTTCCTTTCCTTTCCTTTCCTTTCCTTTCCTTTCCTTTCCTTTCCTTTCCTTTCCTTTCCTTTCCTTTCCTTTCCGCCGGGATGGTTTTACTCTAGGCAACAGGAGGTGACTTCTTCATGCAGTGAAGCTTGTCCCTAACTTGAATGTTGTGTCTCAAACAGTTTGTGGAGACTGCCATGTCTGAACAGAATAGCCAGGGGCAATAAGTGAAGGATATTTTTTACCAGTTATATGTATATTTGCAAGAAACATAATGATTTCCTTTCATGAAAAAACCATTTGTCACACACTAAAGAGTTTTCAACTTTTGGATGCTCTGCAGACATCTAAGTGAACCGAAAATCTCTTTATTGGTCTTCTGCTGTTAATTATCCACAGGGGAAAGTGCTGCGACTACCAGGAGGAGCTTCTGTGGTGCAGCCCGTAGCTCCCTGCATTTTGGGCCGCTCCATTTGTCTCCACTGGTAGCATCTCTTCTGACTAGAGATGGGCTTTGGCTTAGGGTGCCCCATCACCTCTGGCAGGTTCGAGATGTTTCATTCAGGCCTGTTGCTGTTCCCCCCCCGCCCCCCAAGCCCATCTCTCCTTGTCTTCTGCTTGTCCTTGTCCATGGGTGTAAAGGTACAGGATCCTGCTTGTTTAGGACTTTAGATCTAATTTGCACTGCTTTTGCGTAGCAGAACTCATCAGGGAAGTGCCGAGGAAGGGTCTGTGCTTCTTTTTGTTTTGCTTTGACATCCCGAAGGGTTTCCTGCCCTGCAGAGCTGATGAGCACTCACTGCCTTCCAGTCTGTGTTGCAGGTTTTCCGTGTCATTAATGCTCATTCACACAGACATAGTCGTGCTGGGAGTGCTTTATTAGGCACTGATGAGAACAGCTGGGTACAGAGGCCGGGGCATTACTGCTGGCCTGCAGTTATGTCCTTGCACAGATCCTTTGTAGGATCTCTGTTGAGTTCCCTATGTCACGCCAGAGATTCAGCTGCTAGTTCCATCCTGACACTTGTGCCCAGGTGCCCAGCACTGCCCCACTTCTCTCGCTCAAATGACTGGTCCAGGGGCTCATCCACAAGCCAGCAGCGGGCATCATCTGGGGCTAGAGGCTTCTAGGGGGACTGTCCCTCTCCTCCATAGGTGCCCAACCTCACACAGTCTCCTCGAGGAGCAGCAGCTTCACTCCTTGCCTTTAGTTTTGTGTGTTGCCCATTGGGATATTGCCTGATATATCAAAGAAGGTGAGAAATCTGCTGCACTTGCAGGGGATTTCACCCTTGGGACAGGCTGTGGCCCCATAAATCGTACCGACGGCCTCTGGAGACCCTGTGCCACCCCCAGCTCTCTGCCATCCAGGCCCTCCCAGCGGAAGCGAGAGCTGGGGCAGTGTCGTCTAGGAAAGTTTAGCCAAACTCTTCCAGCTGTAGCTTGTTGTATCTATTTTGCTGATATCCACCCTTTAGATAAATAGAGCTGTTGTACACATTGCGACGCTCTTGATGTGGTTGACAAGGCTTGTATTAGCCAAGCTAATCTAACTCCAAGAATAACCATGAGAATTTGACTGTATTGGTTCCAGCCTGAATAAGTCACTGTGTAGTAAAGTGAGAATCCTGGCTGAAAGTGTAGGAGCAGGGAAGTTTCAAGTGAATCAGTGGGGCTTTTCCCCCTCCCCTTTCCCTTCTTTGAACAAAACTCCTGCCCGTGGCTGTCCTCAGACACCCAGAGCTCCATCTCCAAGAAAACAAAATTTCCCGTTTTCAATAAAAATTGTGTCTCTGTAGGTAGAAAAGTGAGTTAGCGAACAATCCGCAAAGCTACGGTCTATTTATTTACCAGGCTGACTCCCTGATGGGGAAACATGTGGGATCTTTTAAGTTTTTCTCCTGCACAGATGTTCCCTCTGCTCCCGAGTTTCCTCTTGATCTTTGGTTTGCCGTTACATATGGGGAAAAGGCCGGGGATGTTGTGTGCGGTGGAAGAGGAGAAGGGCTCTGTGTGCTTAAAACAAAAACAGTAAAAAAAAAAAAAAGAGTCTGTTTTTTTCCTGTTATAGCAAAAGAAAAATATATTTCTTAAAGGAAATCGATTGAGGTAGCTGAAAGGTGGTTAGCTCAAACGGCCTTGCTGTTGCACACACAGCGCTGCTTCAGTTCAGTGCTGGCTGAAGAGCCCCCCCAGTTAGATTTCGCTGCCAGCTTAGGTGTTTGTTTTGGGTGGTGCGTGGATGGAGTTCAGGTGAGAAGACAGGGGTCTTGCGAGGCCAGGTAGCAGGAGGGCTTGGCTTCCTTCCTCAGGGGCTGCAGGGCCCGCAGGCTGTGGGCTGAAAGACGTCTCTCCCGGTCTGCTGGGAATGGGGGAATGGGCGAGTGGGATCGCTGGAAGGTAGCTTTTTGAGGTTTTAAGAAAACGCTGGCTCAGGTGCTCCATAACCACGTGCTCAAGGGTGCTTGGCACCCTTCTGTTTCTCCCTGGGAAAAGAGGAATGCTCCTAATGGGCCAGGGCAGTGGGCAGCGCCTTGCCAGCAAGCAGACACATAGGGGAGTTTGTTAAATAGCCTCTCATCTGGTTGCTTGAACAGCACTTTTAGCTAGGCAGGTGGTCTGTCATAGGGACAGGTAAAAACTGTCTCTACCAACCCGGGCAGACTGTGCAGTAGAGACAAGGCACATTTGTGATGAAGGATGAGAACCTAATTTTAGAAGTGTGGCAAGGCCGGGCTCAGATGTCTGCCCGGGCCCCATCCCAGCTCCTGTGCGCTGCCAGAAACTTGCCCTCCCTTTCTTGGAGTGAGCAGTATCGTATCTTCATGTACAGTCTCCTCTGCAACTGGGCAGAGGGATTCCTGCAGTTGCTTTGCTTTGCTAATCCTCTTTCAAACCATACGCAGGCCAAGAAATCCTCTGTCCCTAAGCAGCCAGTCTCTGCTTTCCCCCTAAGACGTTTCTTCTGTTTCCTTTGCAGATGCAGCTTCTGGACAAGTTCCCTATCGAAGGAGGCCAGAAAGATCCCAAGCAAAGAATCATCCCTTTTCTGCCAGGTAATGCTATGGCAAAAGGCCTAAACAAGATGGGTGAGAGCACCTGGGGCTGCACAGCCACTGTCTCTAGTGCTTTTTGTGGCTGGTCTTACACGTGCCTTTTCCCTGGGAGCTCGTACATGCTGCCTGTGATATCAGGTCTCCACTTCCTCCTACAGTACCTGATATGGTCTTTAGGGCTCCCAGGGGATCTTACATCAGCTGTGCAGGTTCAGGCTGGCTCACGCACTGCTGCACAACGGGATTCAATAGCATCCGGGGGGCTGTCCCCACTGGTTGCAACTACATGGCCTGAGCCTGGGCTGGGAAGCCTCTGGAGACCAGAGACCCCATTGTGTTCGTTTCTGGGTGCCATGCCTCTGCAGACACATTGCATAGTAAGGGATGAATAGTTAGTGTTGCTACTGAGATATAAAGGGAACTGGGAGAAGATTAAACGCAAACAGGGATTTCTGCAATACTGTCCACAAAGTTAAAGAAATGTCTCTTTGGCCTGAGCTGCTGTCCCTCTGACAGCTTTCAGAGAGGGGCTAGACATGATAGATATCCTCTCCTCGGGGTAACTGCACACGCTTCCAGCAGCGATTGCAGGGATGGCACAGCGCGTTGAGCCAGACCTCAGCGTGCTCTTGGAAATGCTGGCTCAGGCCAGCTTCCTATTGTCTGACTGCACGATTCTGGCTGTTGGCTTCAAGTTTGGCTAACTGCACTGAGTGTTAAGATAAATGGAGTATTTTCAGCCTATTAAAAGGTCTATTCTGCCTTTAACCGTAAAAAGGAGATCCCGACTCTTCCCCAAAGGTTTGTAAAGACAAGCTAGGATGGGAAGGCTTAGTCCTCTCCAGGAGTGTGCCACAGTCCCTGACACTGTTTGCAGGCAGAACATCTACTCCAGATGTGTGGCGAGCACAGCTCCGGGGCTAGCAGGGAGCAGGGGCTTGGAAACCAGCAGCACAAATACGTGACGCAAGCCTTGGAGCCACAGTAGGGCAGCACGGCAGCCTGGCAGCCTCCACGGGCCTTCTGGAAAGCAGCCCCGGGGATCAGGGATTGCTTTCTGCAGCTCTCCTGCAGATCCTTTGCAGCCAGGGGGAGGTGGTGTTGCCCTCAATTTCCAACCTGGAATGAGAGGAGCCCAAGGTCAGGCTCTATTTTCAGCTGTGCCACCAGCAAACTTGTAGATGAGTCACTTTGTGAAATGTCTGTACAGTGCAGATGGGTACTGCTTGCCTGCCTTTCTTGCTGCTAAACATTTTGAGATCCCTAAAAAGGCACTGTGCAGGTGTTGAAATGACTTTAGGTGAGGTGCTGTAGGAAAACCTCTTTCTGCAGGTAACGGTTCTTCCTCCTCTATTGACTGCCACTGGCCAATTTCTTTTACTTTGTCTTAAAAAAAACGTTGGCTGACTGCAGGTCGCTGATGCTCGGTCTGCCCGCAGTTCTTGGTGATGGATATCCCGGTACATGGGTGGGTGATATTTGCAGGGGATGAGATACATCCCATATGCCCATTATAACACTTCCCACCCTCCGAGAACACGAGGGAGATGGTATTGCTGTGTGTCCTTGAGGGAAGAGTTATATCTGGAAAACATTTGGGCTGACTTAGTGTCCGAAAGAGAGGAGCTGCCAGAAGAGAATAGACCTCATCTGTATTTAATTTAAAATATCTGTGATATACGTTCTACTTTTGATACCGAATCTCTGCCTCTTTCTCGTCGAATTGCTGAAAAGCCCTTGTTGCTTTATCCAGCAACAAGGTGACTCAGCTAAATGTCAAACAATGTCAAATTCTGTTAAATAAACTAGCTGCCGTAATTAGAGTATGCGTGGCATTTCTGCTGCCGGTGCTGTGGATTGCTGAAACAAATACCTAGCTATAAACTGTCTTAATTAAAAAACAGCAGGGCAGATGTTTGTGCTTAAATCTTACTGTTGTGAAGATGTTATGATCTTGCTTGCTTGTTGTTGGCCTGATTCAGCCAAGTTGGAGCGACTGCCAGGTGCTGAGTGCCCTGGGCTCACCCATGCAGCTTGCAAGCTTTGGTGGCTTCCCTCCATCGGGTCTGTTTTAGAAAGCTGACACACACCAGCCCGTGGCTGCTGGGTACCAGCACTCCAGCAGGTCAGCAATGCCGTGGTGCTGTCCTGAAATAAAGGCGTGCTCCGAGCTTGGGGAATTAAGGTCGCTTTGCCGAAGCACAGGGTGTGCCTGGGTCTGGCTGACAGGTCGCTTGTAGGGTGGTGGAGCCGCAGCACCCCGTGCAGATGTGGTGGGTGTTCAGAAGCGTGGTGGCCAAACCCGAATCTCCTGCTGCAGCAACGGGCTGGAAAGGAAGAGGGGAGGAATGGTCGTGGGCCCCAAAGTAGGAGCGCAGTCCCTCCCTTCCTATTCCCTGACTCTGTGCAGCAGTCAGAGTAGGGGCTGGGGGATGCAGGACGCTGATTCTCTTTCTAGCGTGGAGTTGGAGAAGGGAAGATGTGTAAAGTGGGAGATGGACAGCCTCACAGACACCCTCCTGGTCTATCCGTGGTGATCTAGGTGGCAGACAGGGCATGCAGATGGTCTCCTCGGGCGAAAAGGAGCTCCCATTTCTCCTTCCCACAGGAAAGGGCTAGTGCTCAGCCATCACCCCAGCACAGAAGGAGCACTGGTCAGCCGTGCAGCTGCAGCAAGCGCCTGGAGACCCCTCGAGGTCCTTTACCTTGGGCACAGCGATAGCTGTGTCTCACCTTACCTCGTGTGGAACGGGGCTGATGCTGCCTGATCCTTATTTATGTGGAAAGCAAAAGGTGAAACATCGCCCTGTTCAGCTCCCTGCTGCAGGTCTCTCCCTCCCACTGTCTGCACGGCCTTCAATTCCCCTCGGTCCTGGGAAGCATTTTGCTGCGGGTTTCGTCCCACCTGGGCGTGACGGAGTGCTGGCAGCTGCCCGCCGCTTCGCTGACCTGGTACGTTTTGGCTGTGGTTTTTGCTTTACGCACAGATGATAGCCCCCTTTGCGCTCACTGCTGCTGTTTTGCTGTGGTTGTATTGCTGCAATTTACTAGGCAAGGCTGCCTCCCTGTTGGGGTAATCAAGCTTTATTATTCGACTGTGCTGAAACTCTTCTACCTGCAGGAACAAGAAAAGTGTAACAGAGTTCAGAGCCTTGCCCTCCACGGAGAGGCCACAGCAGGAAAGGGCAGTTTTCCTTTCCTTCAGACACCTTTTTTGTATTGCCTTTCTATCAGTTTATTTCTTCAAATATTTCCCCCCTCTTCCCTCCTACACAAATAAGGACTCTACAGTCCTGTGGGCTATTTTGTAGTTTTATTTTACTTCTTGAGACACACCCTGCTACCCTCAATTTTTCATGATCTTTTTTTTTTTTGTTATCATACTGAGAGGGAAAAATTCACATTTTTATTCCCTTCTCCCCGTTGTATCTTCTTATCAGTTCTTCCTGTCTTCTCTCTGATTTCCCTTTTACTGTTGGAAAAGTCTCCATCAGGGCAGAGGAGGCAGAAAAAAACCACATAAGAAGATCTTTGTGGAGAGGCCAGAGAGCATGACGTATTTTCTAAGATGGCGATATGAGATTCTTGATAGGGAGGAAGAAAGGAGTTTGTGGAAGAGCTGGAATAAAATTTGCCACAAAAACCCGTTTTAGACCAAAGACAATTTGTAAAAAGGCAGAGATGAAAAGCACTGTCTGGCTGTAACAGTGGGACTGTTGGCTGAGCCCACGCCAAAGGCACTGATTTCTCCCTCACCTCTTCTGCTGCCGTATCTGAAGGGCAACCTTTGGAGCTTTGCTCCAAGTTATGGATTTGTCCTCCCTTGTTCCAGGGATCTTGAGGTAATTAATGAAGGAACTTCAGCTGACAAGACTGGTCTGTTGTGCTTCTGGAGAGTACAGTGGCAAACACAAATGACAGAGCCCGGGCAACACAACCCCAGGATTAACACTTTTGCAGTGGCTGACCCTGAGACTCCGTGGCTTGCATTATTTTATTTCTTTTGGCACTAAATAGAAGAGGCATCTGGAGACAAAGCTGAAGCTAGAGGGATGTCAGCTCCTCTTGTCCCACAGTGTCTTCCAAAGCACGGCCTTGGGGAAAACACTGCCCGGCATGAAATCGTCCCGTTGCGCTGGCTACTGGGCCGCGGATCCCTGTGAGGGAGAGGGGCTTGGGCTTTCCGCTTGACTTGCCCGATTTTCCTTACCCCTGGGGAGCTGGGTCCTGTCCCTGATGTCCCAGCCGGGTGGGAGCAGGCCGCCCTCCCGCGCTGGTCAGGAGCTGCAGGAGCATCACCCGGCCTGCCTCCACTCCCTGCCTCCGGCACGGGGGAGCCGCTGCCAGAAAGGCACCTTCTCACTTCCCTGCTTTCCCACTCGGCTTCTCCTCTTCCCCTGGTTAGGGTGAGGACAGAGGACAGGCTTTTTGGGGTGCGTGCTGCGAGAGGAGCTTGGTGGCCACATCTTGGGGCCCCGGGCAGGATGCCAGTGTGCTGGATGAGGTGGCACCGGCCCGATGACCTGATGGGGTTCCCTGGGGACACACGAGGGGAAGGCGAAGGGAGCTGGTGGGCCGGAGCAGGCAAGGTCTGCTCCTCTCCGCTGCTGCATTTTGGCCTCGTTGCTATTTTCTCCTCCTGATTTTGCACCTGAGCTGTTACGAGGGAGGAAACCACGGCGCTGCTGCCCCTCTCCTTGGCGGAGGCGAAGCTCCAGACGGTGCTGTTGAGGAAGAGCCGTGCTTTCTCCCTGAGAGAAGAAACGCCCCGGCACCATCTGGAAGGGGTCCCTGGGGCTTCCTCCTGCCCGGGCCCTGAGGCAGCGGGAGCATGTTGGGGCTTTGCCCCCCGGCCCGGCAAGGAGCAAAGCAGGTTTTGGGGGCGCGAGCCCCGGCCGAGGGCGGCTGCAGCCTCGCGTGCGCCAGGAGGGCGGTGGGAAGGGCGCGGCGGCGGCCTCGGGCACGGGAGGCGATGGCAGCGCCGCCCAGGCACCTGGGGCCGGCCGGGGAGCGCGGGCGGGAGCCTCCCTCGCCGTGCTGCACAATGCAGGAGGACGGGGAGTAACCTCCAGCGAACGCCGGCCGGGACCGTCCTCGCCCCCGTTCCTGGCCGCTCGCAGGCTGCAGCGGGGAGGTAGAGCTCCTGCCGATGAACTGCATCCCAGGTGGCTATGTCTGCTTCTCCGGTTCGGTTCGGTGTTGTGGTTTTTTTTTTTTTTGGCTTTTTTTTTTTTCCCTTTCAAACGCTGTCTTTTCTCTGGGGAACAGGAAGCTGAGGAGAAAGGCTCGAGCAGGTTTGCAACAGGATTTTGTCGGTGGTGCTGAGTGGCTGCTTTTCTGCTCGGCTGCGTGCGCTCCAGCTTGGCTCCGTCTGGTTTTCCCCAGGCTGCAGGAGAAGCAGCGTTTGTTCGGAGATCTCGGGAGGTTGCTCTTGTGCTGAAGCAGAGAGGCCGGGCTTACCCCAGTAACTGAGGCTGTGGTGACCTTTGGATCCTGCGGTTCCCGTTCCACCTGTGTGGACCAGGATCAAGACCAGGGTCAGCAAAACTAGGATGCGGCTGCGTATAATTCTGTCAAAGAGACTGAATTTCAGCCATGGTTAGTGCATGCAGGGCATTTTCTGCATTTACTCTCCCCGCCTCGTGGAGGCAGAACACACGGGGATTTCAAAGGGTGCTCCTTCCCGGTGGTAAGGAGGACCCGTAGAAATGACAGAGATATTCCAATTATTGGCTCCTTTTTCCTTTGAAGAGGTTGTTGCTAGGTGGCATTTAAAAGGAAATACATTCCTCGTCCTAATTCTTAAAGGGATTTTATGAACAGAAATATATTTATTTAATTTCAGGCCTGTTTTTCGCTTTTGATTATCCTCTCCTGCAGCTCTCTGAGCCTGAGCAGCAAGATATTATTAAGCTATTTTAACTTTTCTTTAGCATCATTTTGAATCCCTGACCCACATGCAAAGGATCAGTATTGCAGCAGTTCAGAGCCAGTCAAAAACAGCTTAAAGGTTAAACCAAAAAAAAAAAAAAAAAAAAGAGAGAGAGAGAGATCAGATAAAGTTTTCTTAGACCAATCATATCTGACTTTTCGGATTAAAGTATGGATTAAATCATCCTAAACAGTGTGCCTTTCGTACGCAGGTGTAGTCTCTGCAGGTTTGATAGGCACGCACCCAGACACGTCTCAGCTGACTGGTTTGCTGAGTAATACCGGAGCGCTACAAATCACAAGCAGCCTGCGCAGGTAACCAGAGGCGCTCTGCCACGGTCTCCTGAATACGAGGCAGCATGCATTTCCCCCAGAAAAGAAGATCTGCAATGCAGGAACGGGTTCACCGAGCAAACAGGTTCTGGACACAGCCTGCTGCATGGATCCAGCCCCTCGCAGCCCATGGGGCCGTGGGACAGGGGCTCCTCGCAGGCTGTGAGCAGGTGGGAAGGTGAAGGGGGGGCTTTTGTCACTCCGTCCCCTTCTACCCCCCTGCAGTAAATCAGCGTCGTGAGCCCCTGTCCCCACCTCAGAGGATCTGCGGGGGGGTGGGGAGGTGGCCCACGGCATAGGATGGCTTGAACTCGGTGGGAGAGCCTTTTGGAGGCCATGCCGTAATGCAATATAATTTCCTTTTGATATAGATTTTGTCAATTTTCATTCCTGTTCTTTGAAAAGGGAGGATGCCTCCAGCTTTAAAATGAACTTCTATTTGGGCCGAGGCAGTGTGTTAGCGAGACAGCTAACAGGTCCTTGGCTGGTTTCCACTCAGACTTATTTAGGACTGGCTGATAAATGGGTGATGCTGTGCCTCTGGTGAGTTACTCTTCAGAAGCTCCTATTGTTCGAGAAAGCAGTTGCTATTGTTTCTTTCTATTTTCTGCTTTGCTAGGAGAGCTATTGCGGAAAATTCATCTCCTGTCTCTTACAAGAGGAGAATGTATTTCCTGTCGGCTCCAGGCTTGAAGGGAAAGCGAGAAGTGCCGGGAGGAAGTGGCTGTTCCTGGGCCGAGCGGCGGGAGGATTGATGATTTTCAGGGGGGCAAGCAGGAGGATTATTTTCTTCAGATCCCATGGAGATATTTTTAGGGTTTAAGTCTTTACGGTTGTCAAGCATGAGGTCATAGGATGCCCTTAGGCTGCTTCGGATTGAAGAACCTGCAAAAAAAGAGCCAGCTGCCAACAACTGCCGGCTTTCAGAGCGCTTGCTTCCCTCCGAGGAAGGAGCTGCCGGAGTTGTAATGAGCCCCGCGTAATCGGGTGCGGGGGGCCTTGGGCTTGGTGTACCGAGCCTGTTTCAAAGGCACCGTCAGGCCTCCTGGAGGCCTTTGGGCATTAACAGGGCTTGAGCCAAAGGCCCAAATTCGTTACAAAAGGAATGAAAAAAATGGTGGAGTGGGTGAGTGGGGTTCTTCTATTTTTTTTTTTTTTGAATAAAGCTGGGCACTGACCCTGCTGCTTGCTGCAGTTATTTGCTGTCAGTACTTTTCCACCCGAGGTCCTCTGTAGGTTCAGCTATCCGCTCGTGTGGAGGCAGAGTGTGAGCAGAGCCTAGCATGCGTGTTTGAAGGATTTGGGTTTGATTTCTGTAGGCAGTCCCACTTTCTGAAAGATACCTGCCCTTCGAAATTTAGCAGGGAAATGATGGTGACTTCTGCCCAAGTACCTGGTCCTTTTCTCTTTCAACCCTTTCAGAGTTCTTTTTCAGAGTATAGATCCCAAGTCTACAATACAGCAACTGAAATGAACAATACCCATTCCAGGGCAGCAAAAACCTACAGAATGTTTTTCTCCTCCGTTACGCGTTAAGAGTGCAAACAGAAACCACCTTTGGGCAGAAATCAGCATACGCAGAACATGATGTGCCTCTCTTAGACCATCAGAGTCTCCTGATGAGAGTTCTGTAATTACCAAGCCACAGTTTCAAGGGAAAACAAAGAATGGAAAAGTTTTTGTTTTGGGTTTGCTTGAAGCCAGAGCTAATGAGTTTTTTTTTGGTGTTGTTGTTGTTTTTTTTCAATGTGTGGTGCTCAACCAAAAAGGTTTTCAGTGCAGTATAGCTGCCTGCAACCAGGGCAGCTTTTCAGTGCAGTAGAGCTGCCTGGATTCCTTGGGGAAATATACAGACGTTTTTGCCCAGAAATTAGTTGGATTTCGATTCTTGTTTTTAAAGGCAATAAATAAACACGATTATAGACTTGAAAAGCAGTTTGAGCTGCACTGGGCTCGTCGTTTCCTCAGGCAGCCGTTCCAGATGAGTGTGCCCTCTACTACTATAATTACTTTTTAAAAATAACTCTGCAAGTCTGTAATCTAAAGTGGCTGGTATGTAGCAAGTCTGAGAGCATTCTGCCTTCAGCCCACAGGCTGGGGAAAAGGTGGCTTTGTATAAGGGTTTGCTTGTCTTCATCTCTCGGTTGAAATCTGACTTTTTCCCACAATCCGTCAACAAATGACCCGTATAATGAAAGTGCTTTTTAACACAGGAGTCAGGCTTGCCAGGGACTATGATGGCTTTGCAGTCCCACAGGCTCTAGAGATTCCCTCTGGATGTTTCTTCTCTGCCAGATCTTGTCTCTGTTGTATTCGTATTTAAGCTGCCTAGGCAATATAGGAGAGCAGAGCCCTGCTGAGATTCACAGCTAAGTAATAGCCCAGAACTCTGTTTGCATCTGTTTTCATCCCACTTTGCCTTTTGGCTGGGCCAGCTGATTTATTTATACACTCACATGCTTAAAATAAGTTGCGATTATTTTTTTCCTGAGGATTTGGAAACAATGAACCTGGGAATTTGCTGCCTGATCACAAGTGATTTCTCCCACTCTATTTTCTCTATTTATGAAGCCTTTTGGACGCTGATGTTCTTAAGTGTGTGGTTTGCAGACCTTCCTGCTCCACAATGCGGCTATTTTAAGGCTCTCATGAACATGTTTGTTCTAACACATAAGGGGATCTTTACACTCAAGAACAGAGCGAGGGGATACTGCAGGCAGGGATTTGCCAGGCTGAATGTACTTCCATTCGAGTGAAGTAACTTATGGCAGTGTCTAAACCATACGACTTTTTTGGAGTTGTAGTCCTGTTTAAAGGGAAAACTGAAGCGGAGAGAGGGAATAACAGGGGAATTAGAAAGAGGAAAGCAAGGGTAGGTAGATGAGGAAAAGAAAGTGAGTCCTAAAAGTGGGAAACTCGATCCTCTTGAGCTTCTCCCATTCACAGAGGTGCTAATACAGGCCCCAGGCTTGTGCTCGGGATGGAGATAATTAATGTTTGCTCTCAAATTTCCTTGGGTCTGAAGCTAAGCACTTTCACCATGTCATTTTCTATCAGGGTTTCGCCACCTCTAAATAAAGAGCAGAAAATGACATTCCTTCTGATTTTACATCCTAACCCCTGGCAGGTTCCGACTCGCAGGTTCCTTCTCCTGTTCAGGGCTGTGAGCGGCACGGGGCTGACCCCGTATAAGCAAAACATGGGCAGCCTGCTTTGGCACCCGATGGGTTTTTAGCACAGGTGCTGGGGCTGGCAGGCAAGCTTCACTTCTTCACTGCGTGCGCTGTCGGGGTGAAAGATGCAGTTGGACGTCACTCTTCCCACCAAATGCAGAGTAGCTTGGTATCTTCTCGGGCAAGCGGTAAAACCACCGGATCAGAGTACAAGGAAAAGGCATTTGCTGCCTGTTCCCACCAGGCAGTGTCGTCACCGCTGGTCTATTTGAGTCATTAGCTTCCAAGATGCGGAGAGGAGAAGGGAGAATATTTCTAGCCTAGTCCCAGCTCCTGCAAAACACAGAAAATGCCAAATTGTGTTTAACACGTTTCCTCTTGGGAGGAGAGGTCTCCTATAGATAATAATAATCCTTTCAGCAACATCTCCAGCGAACAAGGCTTTGTCCAAAGAACAAAGAAAAAGTCGCAAGCTTGAAATATGCCTGAATTTCCTGAGTGCACTCGCTGCTGCATACAGGCAGGAAGCTGTGTTATTCTGGTTTGGATGTTTGCTCTGAAGTGACATAAACAGAGCACTGGGTCTCCCGGGATCCTGAGCTGACCCGTGGACCAGGGGATGAGGTTTCACAGTAGTACAAGGGCTGCTGAGTAGTTGTGCTGCTCTGTGCCTGCTTCCTTCTCCTTCCTAGCCAAATCCATCCCCTGAAGATGCCGGGTGGATGTGGGGGCAGGCAGCAGAGGCAGTTGTTGGAGCCATGGTGCACGAGGGTGTTAAGCTGCCAGCCAGCAGGGAACTCATTTCCTGCCCAATTATGAAAACAGCTGATCTGTGACATTTTAAGAAGGGGGAGAAAATACAGGGCAGGGGAAGGAAGGCCCCGGCTATGTAAATATTTACTTTTGCACAATGTCCTAGCCACCCCCTTCTCCCAGGGGCTGGGAGAAGAAGGGGTTGCTTGCTGCTGGGTCTGGTAGGTGGTGACAGGGGACAGGAGAGCCACCAGCGGGCAGCCAGCAGCTGGAGTGAGCACGCAAGCTGCCAAGCAAAAGCTTCCCAGCTGGAGCTGGGATGCTGCCCCATGTGGCACCCCTTCTTGCGGCATCCCACGGCCGGCGATGTGCTGCAGCACTACCAGAGCTGCTTGGAGCACTTGCCTGGCCTTCTTCCCACTCCACAGTCTTAGATGGTGCAGGACCACACCGTCTAAGCCATGTTTCTGCAGCGCAGCAGGCTGTGGTGGTTGTGTCAACGTGGGGTGAGCTGCACCTGAGATGTGCCTGTAACGATGACGCCGACCCACTGGCTGGTCTCGGCATATTCTGCTTCCCCGGTGGTGTCTGTGGCACCAGAAGGGTTAAAGTAGGCAGGATTTGGAGATGTGTTTCATGCAAGTGGTTGATCAGAGATACCTGGAGCCTGTTTGTCCCCACCTGTTTCATCAAGGAAATATTGGCTAAGCTGGCTCCCCAGGATATGCTCCATCACTCAGTGAATAAACATCAGGGATTTTGTGCTGCGGATTAATTCTGCTGCTGGAAATTGTACCCCATCTGTGGTCAGATGACATCTTTTTTTTCTTGGAATGGGACCAAGGTTAAGAAGACAGGCAGGTTAGTTAAAATATGTCAAAATCTCTTGGGTGTAAGTAAAGACTGCAAATAGAAGCTTTTTAACTTGGAAGGGGACTTTAGAGTGATATGATCGGGTTCAATTTAGTCCAAATATTGCTTTATGCCATTAAGCTGTTATCAAGTTTTGGTTCAATTGCAATAGTTTTATGGCTTTAGCGTAGTGGGAACAGTTGTAGCCTTTATGCAACTATAACATTTTCCCCTGAAATGTTTGCTGTGAAGACTGCTGCATTGTGCAGGAACCCGAAGGTGAAACGGCATGGAAATGAATAACAGTGGAAATGACCTTTCCTACCCCTTTTCATTGTCCGTTCCAAAGTAACTACAAAATCTAAGGGTTTGCATTGTGAACAATGAGGGGATTTAAATAAGATTATTTTTACATTCTCATTAACGAGTCCTCAAAGTCAGTAATAAAAGTTAAACATTTTTACTTATTTCCTCTTGAGCTGCAGGCATGCCTGATTCAGCAATGTCTTAAGATGATTTGTCAGGATGAGAAAATAAGTCACATCCTTCTTCCTCTTGGGATTAGGGAACTAGAGTAATCCTGTACCCATAATATTATTTCAGTTGGGTTTGCATAATAGCCTGGAAATGCTTATACTCGATGCAACGCTTTGTAATTGCGACGTTGGATCCTTTGAAGTTAGATTAATTCATGTCACAGAGTCAGATCTGCACAAATATAATAAAATACATTTTTTTCCCGGTGTTTTTTTTTTTACTAGCCCTCATTTCCTTATCTGACTTCCACTGTGGTCAATCAGAAGCGAGTGGATTTTAGTGCTGTTTCTCCAGACAGCCAGCACCACCACAGCCAGGAGAGTCCAGTCTCACGTTTGGTGCCCTGACATGTCAGCGTGACCGTGGGTTTAGGAAGATCCTGGTGCACCAAAAGACTCTTGCTGCCTGCATGCATATGTTTGAAAGCTCTGCAGACCTCGAGCACTTCCACCCAATCACTGTAGTTGATTCTCTATGAGCCAAGGTTTTTCACAAGCATCTGGACTCTTATTCCTGGTTTACATTAGAGAAAGTGAGAGAAATCAGCCCCCCGTAATTACTGTCAAGCTGTGAGCTAGGCACATATGTCAATATTTTCAGGGTCACAACTCAGCTCTTTATTTTTAATATACTTTGTTATTAGTAATCACTTTTGAAGCGATTGAAAATCCCACCCATAAGTTTCTGTAGCATTGAGCCTACTCAGCCTTGACCTCTGCTCCCAGCAGTATCCTTGGATTTACTGTTGATTTCGGCAGGAGCAGTTACAGCAGGTCCGAGGGCTTTAGAAAACCCTTTCCCTGTGTTTTTCTATATAAAGCCCATCACTGTGGCTGCCAGATTGTATGACACTAGGTTTTAAAAAGACTTAAGAATGAAATCAAACTGATAAGGAGGCTAAGATGCAGTAAAGCTCAGCAAAGTCAATTTGCTTTCTTTCCGAGGAAAAAAATGACTTTCACGAGGTTTTAATTTTCTCTCACCCGAGTGGAAAAACAATCCGTTTGGGTTCGCTCTGTGCGTGCACGTTGGGTGTGTGTGGATGCTGCTCCCACGAAGCCCCAGAGACAGCTTCGTCGTGTGCGGGCGTGGGAGCGAGGGGAAGGCTGCCTGGGGCTGGAGCCCGCGCCGGGGGCTCGCGTTTAACTTCTCTCCTTCCCTCAGCCCTAGGGTGTGATCCAGGAAATCGTCGGGTAAGGCCGTGTGTAGTCACTAATCCTGCCCAGGACTCATCCCCAGTTTTTCCTCTGCTGCAGGTGTTTTAGGAAGAGGCAATGGAAGATCTGGGGATGCAGGTGAGATAGAGGAGGCTCGGCTCTACCCCTGGTCTCGTTGTGCTTCTTTATTGGGCAAAAAATAGAGATAAATGAGATTTGCCACATCTCCCTATGGCGTTATAAGAATAAATCCATACAACACTGTGTAGCACCCAAGTACTGGAGCAGGACAGACCTGTGATTACCTAGGACAGACCGGTGCCTGCACTGCTCCGTGTTCCCCTCTGCCTGCAGATGTCCCCTGGAGCAGGGTGGTCTCTTGGTGTGGCAGCACCGATAAATACTGTGCTCTTATGGATTAGATTATTCCTCATCAAGTCGCTCTCCGTTTTGCTGGAGGTCAGCTATACTCATCATCTGGCAGGCTTTTCTCCCCCCTGGGCCCCTTTCTTTCGCAATTAGCCCAGATCCTTTGTTCTGCGGTGTCAGCTGGAGGGACGGTACTTGGGGCAGCCGCGAAGAAAAGCCGTGCCGGCGAGGGCGATGTCTCCGAGCTCTGCTCCTCTCTCTCTTCTCTTCTCCTGCCACCAGCTCCCTGCACGCGATGCTCGCCCCGTGCGGCGCCTTTGTCCTGTTCAGTGTCGTCCCTTCCCTGGTTCACCTCCCCTTGAAAAGAGAGGCCAGATGTAATCCTCTGGTAAGCCCTAAAATTGGCAGGATTTTCGTGTTTGTTTCCCTCCTCCTGTTTTATTTTCCTAAGCCTATAGATTGACTTTATTTCTCTGAAAAGTTTCTAGGCTGCTATTCATCCGCTTTTAATTAAGGCAATATAGGGAATTAGGACTTTCACAGGGGTGGTTCTGGTGATGGCTACGAGTGTTTTTGTTGGTTTTCCTCCCTTCTGAGTAACTGTGTGGAAGTGAGAGTTTGAGCTTTTTAATTACTGGAGAGTTAAATTACTGCGTTATGGTGAATTGATTCCTTTGCAAGGGAAAAGAAAACGTTCTTGGCTGCTGCTGTGTGCAATGGCACAAGTAAGAGAGGAGGGTGTGCTGCTTCATCCTCCGGGGGACAGGAGGGTGGCCAGGACGAGGAGGGAATGTGAGGGTGGGCATCAAAGGGCTGAGGGTTGGCATGGGGACGCAGTGGGATCTGTGGCTTTCACAGGACGGCATGGGGGGAGACCGGGGGAACCCAGTCTCAGCCTTTTTCCCACAAGAGCTTGCTTTACAGGAGGCTGCACGAGGCACGGTTTCGTGTGACGTTGGGACCACAATAAAAGCACGTGGGTACGGGGCAGCACAGATGCATGGCAGAGCAAACTGCTCACTTTTCGTCTTTCTCCATAAAACACAGCCTCATGCAAGCAGAGGCCACTACAGGCAGGGTGTAGGAACATCCCTTTGGCGTTCAGGGATCCCAAACTGGGCTTTTTCTGGGCTACAGCTGCTGGGGCAGCCAGCGAAAACCTCCATCCCAAGGCGCGATTCTTTTGGGTGGGCAAGTGAGCGATCTCAAGAGCAGGTCTCAGGCTGACCTAGGGAAGCAGCTGGCTTTTCCGCCCGGAGTGTTTGAATTATTTCAGGATAGTTTTACAGAGCGACAGACTCCAGCAGGAAATTTTCCGAAGAGCCCAAGTGTCATCTGACCCCGGCTCCTGTTTTCTGAAGTGTCAGTGTGTTCCCGGTGCGTGTTTGTGTGCTTGAAATTCTGACTTCTGTTTCAAATCTGTTAGCTATTTTAATACAGTGGAAGGAAAGCTATTATCCTGAGCATCAAGAGCATCAGAATGCTTGCAGGAAAACCTGTCTTTGCAAGTGGCTCCTTGGGAAGGGTGGATAATCGTTTTCAGTCTCATTAACTTCTGTATCTTGCTTCTGTTGTTCTTGAATGTGGTGTTTTCCTGCACAGGGACACAGCTTCTCTTGGCTTCCTTGCCCCATAAGCCACATGTAGGGCCTCGTGATGCTGCAAAGCGGCCAGTGTGGGTGCTTGTGTCCCTTTTTGAAGTCCTGTGGGTCCATCTCAGTGCCAGCACTTAAACAGGGGGCCGTCCCCTCCAGGCTCCTCTCTGTTTTCTCTCCTCTGTAGCCTGAAGCTGGCTGGCATTCCCCAGAGGACCACGGATGCTGCATATGTTTCTAATCTCCGCGTGGCGTATCCAAGCTATGTTCTCACTCCCAGCAATGAGACACCATCTCTGATGTCAGTCAGTTTGCTTTTCGTTCGTGCTAGTGCTGGGGCCAGACTCAGCCCTCATTAATGCCTTTTTCTTTTGGAAACGTGCACTTCCCTTTCTGCGGTGTTCCTCTATTGCAATACCTTGAAGGGCCAGGAAGGAGTTTTTCTGTGCAGCTTTTGTGATGCCTGTGATTCCTCGGGGAATTTCAGGTGCTGTGGGCGTAGTCTGTGATGTGCTGAGAAGGTTTCCTGGGGACTAGGAGATGATCTAAAGCAAATCTGACTTGTTGGGCTGACTCAGGAGTGACCCTCCTCAACCACTCCCAGGCAGCTGAGCTGTCTGAAGAGTTACGTGCAGGGGATCAGCCTGCATGTTCTTAAAGATAATGTTCTGTGCGCCTTCAAAATATCAGAAATCGATCAGATTCTTTGCATTGTGTATATTTTCAAAGTGGTCATTTTTGTGCCCGCTTTTTCAAGTGACAGATACATAACGAAAATTCAATGCAATGACTGAAATGCACCTATCTTGTCCTGCTGGCACATGAACACAAATTAATAAACGGTGAGTTAAAATTAACTATGTGGAAAATAGCAAACTTTTTTTATTTTTCTTTGGATGACACTGACGTACAAAAGATATACCTGTGGAAAAGAGTAGTCTAGCACTTCTTCTGGGTAAATAAGATGAAAAAGAAGGTATGTGAAAGAAGATTGCTATATTAACTCAGAGTGATTTGAGGATCTGCTTGGGATTCAAACGGTTCTCCTTGAAGAGAACGTAAAATAAGGGGAGTATGCTGGAAAGTGCATACTTAGGAAACGTTCAAGATATGTGCATAAGCTAAGGCTTGACCAGCATCAGTGACTGAATGGAATGGGCAGCCTTTAATGTTGAGTATTTCTTGTATTTCTTGCAATCGGGTAGTTTCGGTCTACGGCCTGGGTTTTGTTTTTGCCAGGTGCCAAGTGGTAATCAGGTGCTGTCCTGTGTTTGTACAGTGGGATGGTGGGTTTCTACTCTGGGAATAAATATTTTGGAAAGTACCTTCAGGTTCCTTGCAGAAGACCTGCTCCTCTCCACCCCGTTCCTTCTGCCCTCATACCCCTGGTTGGGAAGTGACATTTCCCCTCTGCCTTTCCGCTGTGCTGATCCCAGGAAGGGACCTGCTCTCACCCTGCCCAGGGAAAAAAAGTGGGGGCTTTTTCTGCTCGGATCTCCATGGAAAAATGTTACATGGGGTGAGGCTGAATTCCGTTCAAACATAAATAGAGTAGCATACCCCAGAATATCTTTTCAGTCTAAATCCTGCTCAGCAGTTGAAAGTCCCAAGTACCAATAAAGTCCCTGACTAATGAACATTACTCAGTTCCTTTGGGTGCTTGGCTAGGGGCACTCATAGTTTCCAGTCATACGTTTACTCTTTCTTACTTTAAGCCATCCTGTTTTCCTTCAGTCTTTCAGCCCTAAAGGAACATTGAGTAACTTTGTGTTCTGCTTCTTAATGGCAAAGGCAAGGGATCCCGGAGACACCGATCTCATTGGCTTCCATTCCTGCTACCTGCAAACACCTATATCTCTGGTGCCAGTCGAGGCATTAGTTTTCTGGCTTATTTTCCACCACCCTTTCTGACTCTTTCTCTTGCCCCTTTTCCACTGGAACCAAAAAGAGAATTGGGGTTTTCCAAGCAGAAGTGTTCCTCTGGGTAGAGATTTCTTGTAACTTCTTGTAATTTCTACACAGTAGAGATGAATCAGCATCAAGGCATTTGCTCTGCACCCTGCATTTGATGGGCAGAGAGGAAGGGATTAAAATTCAAACCTGAACTGATGTTTTGCAAATGATCTCAGTAAAAGGAAGGTCAGCCACAATTTCTGGCTCGTTCAGTCTTGAGTCCCCATGGAAAAATAAAGAACAACCAGCCCCCAGATTTGTCATTAGCCTGGCACATGGGGGACCCTACACTATATTCAGTTCCTTGTGCTGTCTTGCAGGAGCTTGCCTGCAAGAATAAGCACCTGCCTTACGGACGTGAATGAGACCTGTGAGTCTTTGATCTGTCATTCATACCTTGCCACATATCATCCAGAACTGCAGCCTGGCCCCAGCGTTTAGTGACGTTCAGCATTCAGTCACATCCCCAGGGACCTTGTGCCCAGCCGGAGCACGTTCAGGCGGGCAGTGGTTTTGCTGAGAGGTCTGCACTCGTGGCCCAACTGGAGCTGCCAGAGTTGCGATTTCAAGTATGCGACCCACTGCCCTAGCTGAGTCTGCTCCTGTTGTGCCACCGGGATAGATGCACATCAGAGGGAAGACCATGAATGGTTTAGGTGGTTGTGTGACCCAGGAACTAGTTTCGCACCTTCAGATCAGAATGTGGGGCTGTGGAATGGTGGCTTGAGCTTTGTCACTGAGTGCAGGCCCAAGCAAACCTGCACTCAGCTGGTCCGTCCTGGCCTGGCTCCAGGTGTTCTGTGTAGGTCTGCTGGTGGGGGGAAGTACTCTGAAATATCTATCTACAAATCCTGATGTACGCTACAATCCAGTTTTTAGGCTGTGCTGTGTTGGTATATTTGACCTGTTTCATTTTTGCCAGGTGGGCACTGTATAAAAGTATCACCAGGCAGTGAAGTATCTCCATCTTTGGAGTCTAACACAGTGAATTTTGAACGGCAACACTACACCTCAGATTATCACTAGGGATAAAGAAGAATCCTACGTCCAATTGACCATGGCAAATCCAATTCAAGCTGCAAAGGGATATTTTTCCTCCCATTAGGCAAAATGTGATTAATTTCCCATGTGGAAAATTGTTCAAGACAGACGTGCTCGTAAATTATGGCATAAGAGATCCTATTACTGCAAGCTCCATCAAAACCTACTGTGCCTCCAGAAATAGCAATAAGAAGATAATTATATTAACAGCCTTTGTTGTTATTTGATGTATGGCTGACATAGGCTGTAAGCTTATTTTCTGCCAGATTGGAGCCTCCATTTGAGGATGGATGCTTTGATGTTTGTGGACATGAACAATAATCCTTGGTTTCTGACACTTGAAATTAAAATTATTACAGGAAAGTTTTTAAATGGGTGATTGAAAGCCAATAGGTGCAAATGAGCCCAGAGTTTAAAATGATGTCACCTCTGGGGATAAAGACTTAAAAACTTCATATCTAAAAGGAAACTCAATTTTACCAGCCAGGTTTCTTGAAGGAGCTGTTCTAGGTTCTGTGCTGTTCAACCCAGGATCTGCAAAAGAGGGTGTAAGTGATATAACTAGCTTGGTTGGTCACACAGTTACTTAGGATATTCAAATTTGGAGCTGACTGCAGAAAGCTGGAGGAGGAACTCCTGATGTCAATGGCAGAAAGGCAGTTCAGTGTTAGTAACCACAAAGCAATGCTGTGAAGGAAAAAAAAAAGTTGTTGCAATCCAGGGATGAGATTTCAGTAGGTCTGAGGATGTTTCCACAAAAACTGCGTCTCAATAGTCAGCAGCAGTCAGAAAGCCAAATGTGGTGTTGTAAAGAATTAGGCAAAGAATGGAGAACAAAACACAGAGCTTCAGCTGCGGAAATCCACGATTTCCCCACATGGTGAATACCATGTGCAGTTCTGGTCACTGCCTCTCAAGGAAGGTGTAATAAACTAAGGTGCTGAGAAGGATGACAGAGGTGAATCGGCTTCTGTATGAGGAGAGTAAATAGATGAGAAATCTTCAGTCTGGAACAGAGGTGATGGGTGGGTTAGTGTAGAAGTTTGTGAAATCATGAAGGATTTGAGAGAGTGATGGGGACATGATATATATATATATGTATATATATATATATATATTTCTCAGAATGCAAAAACCAGGTGCAGCCTGTGAAATTTGGAAAGCAAGCTTAAAGTGAATGAAAAGGAGTATGTAATCACATGCCATGTGATTAAATTAGGAAATTCATTTCCAGACGTCTCCGTAGGGACCACAATATCCGTGGGCTTAGAAAAGTACTAGAACGATTTTTGTGGGATATTTTCTAAAAAATATTTTCTAATTCAGATAAAGTCTAACAACTGATGTGCAGTAATGGGGAGTATATATCAAGAGACGGATCCCATTACACGTGTCTTGTTCCTTGAATTTCTTCATCTTTTACTGGCCACTCTTGTAGACAGGGAGCTGTACTGCAGCTAGACCTTCACCCCAACCAAATGTGACACTGACATCACTGCAACAAAGTGGACTAAATCTTCTGTCACTTGTCATTGTGCTATAACAACGAGTGAAACTGCTTTCTTGAACTGCAGCAGCTAGACACATGGATGGTTATTCCCATCTAGAAATGGAGGAGATGGCATCTGTGCATTCTCAGCCTTGTACTTGGAGACCACAAGTCTGCAGGCTGGACCACCCCAGAGGGGTTACCTGAGGTACCCAATAGTGGGACTTTATATCTCTGGCCAGACCTGCATAGCGCTGCACACCAGGACACAAAGGCAAACAGCATTTGGGGAGCTGCCATTCCAGTGCGGTGGCACAGAGGGAGAAAGACCAGTTTGTTTGGTGGTGTGTATTTTGTTAGCAGTCAGTCCCGTTTGGCTGCTCCATGTCTCCGTGGCTTCAAATGCAATTAATCAGGGCCCGAAAGGGTAATTATCAGCTCACATTCCTAATTCAGATTTCTGTGCCTATTCATTTTACTGTTTTTTCTTTAATTTAGCAATAAAGTTGGGGTTATTTTTATGTTTTTATGCTTCTGGCCCAGTGATCCTTATTAAAAATAAAAAAATAACAAAACATTAGTTTCCAGTCTGCCTTTTTTTCTTCTTCCTGGGCAGTAAAAAGGACAGAGTAACCATGAAAGGGAAACGAGAGTGTGCATAGGCCTAGGGTCCTGCTGTCACCTTGGCTGACGGCACTTTTCCTTTCAAGGGGCGAGTAATTGGTGAGAACGTTAATCCCTGAAAGAGGCTTTTGATTCTGCGGCTTTCGATGGGAAAAGCTGCCGATAGCTGACAGGGCTGCTTTCTCCTGTGTTTGGACGTAGGCTCCTCGCTGAACCCAGGAGAAGCTCTGGGGCAGCAGCTCTGTCTCCCACCAGTGCTCTCGCACCCATAAGCAGTGAATTTACCGACATGTGGCGGAGCCCAGAAGAATGGCCTGGTTTTTCAGGGAGATGAATCTCAGCTCTCGTATGGCCATAGTAGGCACTGCTGGTGCCGAGTTGCACGTGAACATATTTTGGGTTAGATGGCCTGAGCTGGAAATGCCTGAAGTGCTCGTGCGTGGGAGAGCTGGCTGTGAAGGAGGCTGCTTATCTGACAAATAATTACAAAATTATTTCCCTATTCCTGTGCGGCAGCTGAGCCACGGTAGCTGTGCGAGTGCTCTCAGGCAGGCAGCCGATACGGAGCAACAGGGGGGAGCTTTGCTGTCCCTGGGAGGCCGAGTGAGCGCAGGCTGGCTCCTGTCGGTGCAGGCCACACACGTCCATGTGGGTCACCATGGCCACTGCCTAACATGGGGCTTGCGCAGGCCCTGAGCAGTTGGCCAGCTGTGCGTCTAGCACCCAGGGAGGTGATGTGGGTGGCTTCATGGTCAAGAGTTAAAGAGGAGGTGCTGCTGGGTGGACTGGCCATGGGCCTGACCCAGAAGCTGTTTTGTAAGGCATATTAAAAAGGTGTGTCTGGAACCAGAGAATGATGCCCTCGGTTTGAGATGGTGTCGTGGGCTGCAGATGAGCTTCCCGTCTCAGAATCTGCCTTTGGTCTGGTTGTTGTTTGATGGCTTGCCTCCATGTCTTAGCCTGCTGAAAATTCAGCATAAAACTAGTCCGAGGTTTAGCTTGGGGGGTTCTGGGAGAGCACTTCTCTTTGGAAAGAAGGAACAGTGCTCTGTGTTGCAAAGCACAGGGGATTTTGTTTCTGAATACTGCTCTCTGAAACCCTGGCTGTTGATTTCCAGTCTCTGACAAGCACAGACACCTAGTTATGTTTGCCGCCGAGTTGTTTGTTTGTTTAATTTCTATATTAATTGGTGCCTTCCAAATACCACAACTGCTCCAAGGAGCAGTGTCCCTGCCAACCTGAGTGCTGAATTTCACCTCCTGTAATGTGGTACATGTGTACCTGGCAGCTGACTTAATTGAGGTCTACCATAGGAGAGAATTTTGCCTCTTTTATGGCAGAGATTGAGGATTTGTTTTTGATTAGAATAAATGTTTAAAAAGGATTTTCTGTCCCTGAATGTTAACTTGGATGTATTTTTACTCTACATCTTATGGTTTCATTCTACATCCCTCTAAAGCAGAGGGATCTATGGACTGACTTTATTGCTGTCATTAGCGTGTGCTCATTTTGTGATCTTGTGAAGTCACCTTCATTTCCCTACCCCTCAATTTCTACCTGCCACATTCCTGTGCCATATATGCCGTAGCACCGAGTTATTGCAAGACCTACCTCCTAATAATAATAATGAAAGACTTTGATCTACATGGTGTGAGTGCAAATATTATTTTATTCACAGCTCCGGTTCTCAACCAGCACAAGGGTGGAGTCTCCCAGGCGGCGTTACTGCCAGTCACGCCAAAGGATGTGGCTAGGACCTTACTGTGCTTTTCCAGTGTAGTTTGGCAAGGGTGCGGTGCAAATCCACCTCCCTCCAACGACCTCGCTACAAGGTCTTTGACCTTGCACGAGAATGTGAGAGGTGGATGTAGCTCAGAAGATCCCCGTCAGTGAGGCTGGCGCTGGCCCAGTGTCTGTGAGGTTGTGGCTCAGGCTTAGTGTCACGCCAGCGTTTGCATTAGTGACAAGTCTTATAAGAGCTTATAAGATAGTGGGAATATTGTAATAGGCTGAACTCATTAAGGCCTGTGATTTAAAAGACTGAGCTGGGACCACATGGTCCTCTTCTGATTGTCCATCCCACCAGTGTCAGCAGAAAGACTCCTGTAGGCTTCAGTAGAGCCCAGTGAGCCAGATGGTGCTGAGAGTGTTTTTTGAAAGAGCAGAGGAAGAGTTTAGTTAATGCAGCAACAGGGACGTGGTCTAGCCATTCAGGAAGAGCATTTTGGTGAAAAACACGTACAGAATCATGTGAGAGACTCTTGCCTTTTTCCACTCTGTAGGACAGGAGCTGGAGTAGCTCAGATGGTATGGGCATGTTGACCAGCAAATGCGATACAAACAGGGGCTGCTGGTTCCCAAACCTGTTGGACCTACGAACAGTGATACACATCATTCCCACACTGTCCAGGGAGAAAAGTAACTCTTGAAAATAGCCATGCAGACTGTCTGTGGACCACTGATGAGTTGGAGATCAAGGTTAAGAACCACTAACTACCTGGGTGAAAGCAGGATGCTGATACAGAAGATAAATCAAGTGTTTCAGCACAAGTGATAAGATGTAGTGGTTGGTATATTTCTCATCAGTTTGGTATAAGGTCTTGAAAGTTTGTTACTTAAGCCCTGATGCTTCCATACGTTAAGACGATTTGGTCCTGAAGATTTGTAAACAGATCTTTCTAGAGGATGTTCAAAGAAACTCAGGGTGCAGTGGATGTGTAAATGTTCAGATTCTTATCTTAGGGAAGAAGTATGCATATAGGCAAGGGAGATGCTCTGGATCTGCATAAGCTTTCCTGTTTTTCTGTGCCTCTTTTTTGTGGTGTAGCAAAGCCTGTATGCAAAGAGGGGGATACTCCCGCATTCTCTGTGTGAGGAAACCCTGCTGTTTCCTAAGGCAGTGTTTCTCAGATGTTTTGAAAATGTGACCCTCTTTTGGCTCCTTGTCTTTGTGGGACTCTGAATTATCATCAGGTTGGTTCCTCCGGGTGAAGGAGTTGCTGGGGTTTGCTGGCTGCAGGTGTAAACACCATTCTCCTTCTCCCTTCTGACAAACTGACTGCTTTCTGCAATTAAAAGCACTTAGCTCTTTGCATTCTCGTTGCATTGTACATGCATGCTCTTTGCATTGTAACGCTGACGGCCGGTAATTACAGAAGAGTTCACTTTCCACGTTGGAGAGGCTGAGCTGTGCAGTTCGAGGAGGCACCAATTGCACTGCAGAAACTGAAGACTTCACTCCCTGAATGAACAGCCCAGCACTTTGCAACCATTCCCAGACTGGAAAGTTCAGTTTTAAGGAATCTGGGGACTAGTGCTCAAGTTGAGATCCTCTTGTGTGAGGCAGATGCTTTGCTTGGTTGTACTCTGGCAGTGCAGTTGCTTTAAGCATGCGGTGGGTCTTTGTGGGTTTGCTGGTGTGTGCAGACCAATAATGTACAGGAAGCCATCCCACAGTATGAAAAATGAAAGGACAACTTCACAGCACTTTTGCCTGCCCATACCAGACCAAATGATGGACAATTTGCCTGCATCATGGTTTCTGCCTTGCTTTAGAGAGGTGGGAGATGTGCAGCTGGGGCAGCTGAAGAGATTACAGGAGCAGCGGGTTGTTTGGGTGATAGCAGCAGGACACAGAGCAACATGAAGTAGCTCTTGGCTTATGCAGAACGCTGTACAAACAGTAACAGAGCTGTTAGCTTGAGATTTGCACCCTGTGGCCCCCATCTGTCACTCCTGAATTTCAGCATCAGTGCTCACAGCTTTTTTCCTTCTTCCAGCTGTGCCTGGTGCTTGAGCTCTCATAGGCTGTAGTAGCTAAGTTGCTCCAGAGCTGGTGCTGTTATCCTAGGGGATAAGTACAGACAGCTGAAAGCAGCCAGGTTCAGAGGTAGGAACTCTTTGCTGGTGGGCAGTCCAACCTCATCGCTTGCCTGTCTTTAGTTTCTCCTATTATTCATGTAGGAGCATATTCTGCTGTATCAGTTCTAATGGAAGAAAATTTCTCTTCCTGGTGATACTCTTTTATAATCAAGCCATGCTATTTTCCATCCTATATTGCTTCTCAGTCATTTTCTTATACGTTGCAGCTTTTGCACATTAAAAACAGGATCCAAGTACAGAAGGAAACCCTCTGTCCCCCCCGTATCTCAGAGCTATATTATTATTGCTTATGTTGGCTTTCCTGGTTGCTCCATCTGTCTCCATCACCTCTTGTCACCTTCCATAGTAATTCCTGCTGATTAGCAAAGGCTGTTATCAACTGAGGCTCTTTGGCAGCCAAGTTCAGGCAACAGTTCTGACTCTGTCACGAGTTTCTGCTTATTAAGAAAGTCCTTCCCCCTCCCACCGGTGGAAACAGTATGAATCATTTCCCTCCCCTTTCTTTGTCAGGAGTAAATGCCATCAATGTTCGGCACTGGTTCCATGACTCCAGGAAATCATGGATGAAACAATCCATGGAAACTGGGATCCCCATGTGAAATTATTTTGTAAGGAACACACCTCTTTTTTGGCCATTGTCAGATTGCCATCTGGATGATAATCACACCTACGTCCATGAAAAATATCAGATTGTTCTTCTATCCCATAGTCTTGTACTGTCGGGTTATGTATTTTACACTGCAAGGTGGCAGTGCATATTTACGTGCTCCATTTGGGAATTAAATTGCATGACAGGTACCTGAGAGCTTTCTTGCAGGACTCTGGGATGGATTTCACAGTGTAAATGGGTTGAGGAATCATATCTGATTGCACATTTATGCTTCTTCGGTGAGTAGAAATAGTAAGAACAGCTATGTGTAAGGAGTAAAAGCCTTCGTAAAAATACTTTAGCCATGAAATGGTGTTAGTCACAGTGGAGGAAGCTGCTTAGCCCAAAAGGAGAAGCTATAACTGCACTAGGACTAAATTCTTTTCTCTCTCTTTGGTGCAACCCCAGAGTAACTGCAAAAAGAGTCTGACCTCATCTTGTAAGCAGACTGTCTTTGAGAATTTGATCTTAAGTTGAACACATTGCTTGGCAGTACTCATACGGGCCTGGTATCACTCAGGTTCTCGGGTAAAATGAGGAGAGAATTAAGAGCACAATAGCAGTAACAACATAAAGGCACAAAAGCAAGAGCTCTTTCCTGCTTTTAGGAGACAGCTGACTGACTGATGGAGCTCCCACAGCTGTAGCTTCTATAGTTGGAGGCAGCACATGTCTTTTTAAACATGCATCAGATGAGACATTACAGTATTTTTAGCATACCCATTAGTATTCAGGCTGTCCATTGGATCTTTATCATATGGTTTGCTTCACGTAGAGCCCTCTGAAGTGGATTGTCTGTACTTGAGGTAGAAGATTAAATGTGAATATGCATTTGTTCATTGTCCCTTTTGCAGTGTGTTTGGGTTTTTCCTAACCTCCAACAGAGGCTGTCCTTGCACAGAACAACCTTTGGTCAACCCGTCACTTGAGAGGAGAATCAAGCTCAGCAATCAGAGAGTAAGAGGTGGATTCGTTCCCTGGTAGATTTGGAAAGGAGCTGAACATCAACTTCCCTGCCTCTCTGCTGCCCCTGCTGAAGCGTCCCCCCACCTGCCTGGCTGCAAAAAGCAGCGATGCTGGCAGCTGGGGGCTGAGCCACTGATGCAGTGCTGGGAAGATCACGAAGGACATCTACAGAAGGTCTCAAGGCCAGCACCTTTCCTTTGCAGTGAAAGGTGTAATTAGGAGATTTGTTTCCATGGCTGTCTCAGAGCTTACGAACCACCAGTCTTGAGCAGTGGCTGCTATGACAGCGGGCCTCTGCTGTGACTGTAGGAGACGCATGGCATTTGTCCCCCTTCCTTGGAGAGGAAAACCTGGACTCCCCTGCTAGGCATCCCTATGGAGACCTCTGGTGCTTCTCTGTCTAGGCCTGCCTGGTGCTGTCCTGCAGAAATAAAGTGATATTCAGAGGATACCTTTAAGCTTGCAGAATTAGCAGCTGCCAGATAGATGGTCTCCTGGACAGCTTTATCCTTTCCACTTTGTACACAGGATGAAACTGGGGTCCTGTGGGAGAAGAGGTGTGTGGCCATGGAATTAAAGGCTACATCTATATACACACAGAGAGATGAAGGGATGACTTAAGATGTCCCCTGCAACGCTAAACCTGATACTTTGCCTCTTATCCACATTAATTTCCTAGGAATAATATTTTCTTTAAAGAAAAAAGGATAAAAATAAATATTGTCGTCCTGCCTTAGCAGCAGGACTGGAGCCCTGTTTCTTCCCCGTGTCTCTCTTTCCCAGTGCTGCTCTCCTTGGAGTCCTTCCCAATGTATGTACCGACCTCTTTTGGCCTGGTCCAAGCCCGGCACCTCAGTAAGTGAAATAGATGCATGAGGCCGTGCCATCCCACACGGCCTGTAGCTTCCCATCTGAGACTGAGACTTCCCATTCGCTTCCTCACCGGGCCACAGCCTGGTGAACAAGCTGCCCGGCCTTCTGTAAAACGGGGGCGTGGTGCCTGAGGAGGTTGAAAAGAGCTGCAGTAAAATTCACTTTGTCACTGAGAAAGGAAGCAGCGCTGTGTGTACTCGCACAGAATCAGGTCCCTTCCTTAGAGATGTGGAAACTGCCCAGAGGAAAAGCCAAGCAGTGTGTAAACCAGCACTCCACCCTCACGAGGAAGTTGCCCGGGCCGGCCTCCATTTACCAGCCGCCCCAGGACTTCCCGCTTCACCTCGGCGCTGCGTGAGGTGAACCCTTCCCCTGCCCCTTGAGGTTTCCTTGCTCAGGGCTTTCATGTGCCCCGCTCTGCTGTCTGCCTCCCGTTTTTCTCTTTATATTGTTAACAGGATGATCCTAATTACCTTGGATGTGCATGGTCAGGGTCCCTCCTCACTGGTGCTGCTGACTGTCCTCGTTTTTCTTCTTGCCTTGTGTGGCAACACAGATCTGAACTATTTGGCCTTCTCCAGATCTCAGTTCTTAATACCATGGACTGGGCAGATCTACCCCACAGCACTCATCTACCCTTTTCTAGCTTCCAATAGCAGAGTGAAAGTCTCCTTTTTTTTGGCGAAGGGATAAAAATGGAAGCACCTCCTGGGCTTTGCTCCGTACGAACACCACAGTCATCCTGATATTTTCCATCTCCATTTAAGGACTGAAGGAGAACTCATCATATCCTGGGGTCTTTTTTGTACTCTGTGTTTAATATAACGTTCTTTATTATATTTATCTTGTTTCTTATGTCTGACTCTTTCATTTATTATGTTACTTTGAAGACTGGGCCTCCCTGTAAACTGTCTTTTTAGGAAAGCTGAATTGCATTTGCAGGGGATCTTTAATGTGTTTAAGTCTTTGGTTCCTTTATGTTTTTATATGGTCACCGGTTCTACTTTTGACTCGTGGCTTGAACTGAAAACAGGAAAGCCAGACAGTGAGAACATTTCCAAAATGTCCCTTTTTCTTTGCAGTGTATTTATAAAAGTTGCAAAGAAATGCAAGGATTTCCCACAGCAGCATTTGTGGAGCACCGAGAAGGGAAGCAGTCTGTTCTCTACAGATAGCCCATGCTCCCTCCCAGAAAAAAAAAATGAAAAAAGAGGCTTACTGCAGTTATGCATTACAAATACAGTGTGATCCTGGAGAAACAGTAAGAAATGTTTTGGAAGTACAGATAATTCCCCCCATTTACTGGAGCTAGAAGCAAGAAAGCAGCAAGGTTTTGATGTGTCCGTGGACAGGCAGTGCAGGGTGATGGACATGTCACAGCCGTGGTTAAATCACTCAAGCACGGACAAATGTCTTGGACACCGATTGCAGATTTCCCACATCCTCTGTGCTCTGTTACCACCATGCATCACATCCTGCAGGCATGGCTCAGCACCAGCTTTGTAGTGAGATAACCATGTGGAACCAGAGAGAGAAATTTATGGCACCTTTGAAATGATGACCTTACTTCACAGAACAAACCACTTGACCAGTTTTGCTCCTGAAATTTCAGGGACTGTGATAAACTACTTTCTCCTGTCTGAAACAAAAGCCTTTAGTGCTTTACAGGTTACCTGTTGTGAAGAGAAAAGGCAACCAAAAAGGCCAGAGTCTGGGAGGGTTTAGAGCCTCTGCTACTGGGCTGTTACAGGCTATGGTTTCATTAACCTCTCAACTACTGTAATCATGACAAAATCAAAGCCACATATTCGGATTTTGGGTCTGATTTCATCTCCTAGTCCATTTTCTTATCCCATGATCTCTGGATTAGTATTTCATTTGCCTGTTGGCAGAATAAGTTTGAAGCAGGAGGTGGTATATATGTCAGCATTTTTTTTACATAGACATTTCATGGATTAAATAATGCTGGCAGATACTGTTTTCTTCCACCACAAGGAGAACATATAATTTATTCTTGTCTCAATACATTAAAAGAAATACAGTGCAAAAGAAAAAGGGAAGAAAACCACCAAAAAAGGATACGAAGATAAAATCCCTTCAAGCCAAAAAAATACCAGCTCTATGACATCCTTGTGTGTGGGGAAACTCAGCTCCTAGATTATTTTGATAAACTTTGTTACAATCAGTTTAACACAAAACCCAGCTATTTATTTAGTCTTAGCTGACTTGCAGAAATGTCATCCATTAAGGACACAGGTTATTATTTTTTCACATTAAAAAAAAGTTTGTTTATTTTTCTTCTATTATTTGGTTTCCCTCTGTAGATTTATAAGGTCTCTGTCACCAACAGCCTAATATTTCCTTGTGTGCTGGCTGTGTGGCTCCCCTGTGTGCAGGGGCAGGAGCATCTGCGGTGGGAGGAGGCTGGGTGGGCAGGGACGGGGCATAGATGGAGCTCCAGCACCAGCGTGCCAAAGCGGCACCAAAGTGGAAGTGAGTCACAGCTTAGTGTTGGTCTGCTCCACGGTAATGTCAGTACTGAATGAGAACCTATATATTTTTTTTACTTTGTCTACAGGATAAAATTAGAAAAAGTCCCTTTGCCGTAACAGCTATTGTCCCCTGGCCCTCTGTGACCTGCCCCTGCAGTGTCTCTGCAGTTTGCTTCCATGACCAGAAGTGGATCTGCTGCTCACACCGAGTGTGCTTTGATGTTTTGTATGATTGGGGCTGCAGCCACGTGAAGCTGCTGCTGTACAAACCACTCCAGAGCTGACATTTCTCCTTCAAAGGGTGCAAGGGGTTTGCAAAGCCTGGCCACCAGCACTGCAGATGGCTGAAGCTGGAGCTGGCGATGAGACCCCATCTCCCAACCGCACGCCCAGGGCACTGATGGCTACGGCCAGTGTCTGCTCTCTGCTATTGCGCTATCCCCAGTGGTCAGTGATGCTCCTAAACCTCCCCTGTCCTCTGTTCTCTCTGCAGGGAAGATCCTGTTCCGGAGGAGCCACGTCCGAGATGTAGCTGTGAAGAGGCTGAAGCCCATCGACGAGTACTGCAGGGTAAGAGCAGGGGGACAGCTGGCAGCCCTGCTGGGGGGGCTCACAGGCACCAGCTGTGCGGCACCGTCCTCAATGGATACTACTAAGAGCTTCATCTGTGCTGAGCCCATCACAAGGAGGGTCTTCTGTAAGCAAGGATGGTCCAGCCCAAGCGCCACTGAGACTGACGGGGCAGGTGAAAACAGAGGCTGCTCTTTGCTCCCTTAGCCAGCACTGCTGTGGTGGCTGTTGTGCCAATCCTCAGCTGAGCGTAATGTATACACTGCGTCGGTGCCTCGTTTAATCAGAAAAGGCCATAAGCGTAGTCTGCCCTGCTAGGGCTCTTCACATAAATGCAGATTTTATTTCTACCTCAGTCTTCATGAATGCAAGAGTTCAGCAGGCAGAGAGGCACAACAAAGATGGCATTTTCTTCTTTTCCCTGCCCGTCTGGGCTGCAGGAGGGAAAATTTGGGTTTGTGCAGAACTGGAGATGGGCTGGCGGCTTTCAGGGGTGTTTCTCATAATGAGTGAAAGTCTGGAAATTTATGGCAGGACAGAAAAGCAAGCTGTGTGAAGAAGAGGGTTAAGTGACCTAATCTTTCCTTTCTAGCTTAGACTTTATGATTTGATGATAATTAATCCTCTGACAGTAGATTAAAAGTCATTTCCACACAAGACCAATACCCAGCTTTTGCAGAGGTATTGAGCACGTCAGCGTGTAATTTAAACCCCAGACTTCCTCTTTTCTTTCCCGTGGGGTTTTCTTTCCGTTTTTAGAAAGCCAGAGGAGCAGGTGGAGGGGAAAACCACCATTCCCGAGAACTGCTCCAGTCAGACATTTGCTCATCCACAACTGGGAGGAGGTCACAGAAGTGCCTGAGGCGTGCGGGGGGCAGTGGTGACAGGGCCCAGCGAAACCCCTGCCATCTGCATCACCCGGGCAAGGAAGCTGCGATTAAAGTCTTATCTCATGAGATCAGGCTCTCTGTGTGACAATTACCATGCTGTCTTCCTGCCGACGGCCAAAAGTCTCGCTTTAAAATATGCGCGGTCCCGCTGCACCCCCAGCCTCCCTCCCTCAGACAGGAACTGCCCGCGACGTGAGCGGCGAGGACGAATGTCAGGGTTCACCCAGCAGATGCGTGGCGGAGAAAGCAGCGATTTACTTGGGGGGGAGCCCCTGCCCCGGGCTGCCCGCGCTGGAAGCTGCTTATCTGGGACCCCATTGTCTGCGCCCAGACAGCCCCGGCCCGGCTGGCCTAGCGGTGCCCTGCCGCTCACCTCTGAGGAATATGTCTTGGAGTCGGCTGCCGACATGATCGCTGATACTGCAGCACTTCCAGTGCTGCCTTCCTCCTTGCTGGGTTTTTCTCTCCTCGAAATGTCTGGCTTCCTAGCCCCAAGCTGGTGCATGGCCTGCAAATAGGATCGTGCCCACCTCTTTGGCAGCATTAACTGTTTTCTGCCTTTTTTCCCCATTCCAGCAGATGTTTTGACTCTTGAAAAATTGTACAGAACTGTGGAGCAAGAACATCATTCTGAGAGATTCATTCCTGCTCATATAAGGGTGCAAAACTTACATCCTATGCTAGTCCTACAATGAGTAGGCGGACTACATGTTCAATTTTGAAAAATGTGGAGAATGATGCTGGAATGATGTAGGTGAAGTTGGTGGAGAAAATCTGACGTGGGATAGTAAAATGAATAAAGGAGACAATAGAGCTTTGTCCACCGCAGTCTGTGAGGAAGCAGAGGAGGGAGGCAGATTCAGATGCAAAGTTTGTGGTGATTTTTTTGCCAGATGAGGACTCTCTATCCAGCCTGCCCTGCAGAAGTGAAGCACAGATGGGCCCTGCCAAATGAGCGGTGCAAATGCTTGACCATTTGTTGTTTTGTTGTTGCAGACTGTCTCTGACAGAGCACGGTGATTTGCATGGCTGAGAAACAGGTCTGACTTGGGCTGTTTTGATGTTTTGTTCCTTCACTGGGCATGGAAGCAGTGACAGGCAGGCAAAGGCTGTCCAAGAGTTTGAGGGGAGACTGGGCAGAATGGGGAGTTCTGCGGAAAGCGTCGGTCATCAAGGACTTGAGACCTCTGCTCCCTGCAGCATGAGCCTCCCGACCCCTCGGGCCTGTCTGGTTCTTCACGGCTGTGTACCAGCTTAGAGAAATGGCTTCACAGGGATAATTAGGCCAGTGTCTGTGCTAAGGCCACAAGAAGCTTTGAAGTTGCAATGAAAAACAGACTGGGACATACAGGGGAAGATTTCCAGGGCTTTTCTCATCCATAAACATGAAAGTGCAGGGTCTGGATGTCCTTTGTGGTAACCTGAGCAAGTTAGCAAACAAACTGAATTTTGCTTGTAAACGTGTGCTGCCCACTGGACTTGATATCTCTGGATGATTTCCTTCTTAACTCTAGGCTTGGATTTAGTTTAGTGAGATTTAAGGTCTTCTGGGCTCCTTTGGCCTGGTTTTCTTAGATTTTTAATAAGTTGTCGCCAATGTGAAAGAAAGAGCAACTTCATAGGCTCACCTTGCTAGGGGCGTTTTATTTAATAAGCTTTTCATCTCCCACACACACCTCTGGTGTGTGCATGTCCAGTTTGCATCATCCTGTGTTCAAGAAAGACCTCTCAGGTCAGTGGGTCACCAAACCACCACGTTCTCTTTCCTCAGCCCTCGAGGAAGACTCAGGCCAGCATTTGCAGACTTGCGTTGTCGTGTTTGTTGGTCCTAACTGAGGGAAGCATCTTTGTGCAGGGGAGCTTTCAAGATGCGAAGTCCCATTGTCATAAATATTTGAATTTGTCACACGCTTTTATGCTGTCCTGACAGGACGTGTATTTATGTAGAAGCTTATGGGCTTTTCCAAAGGGAGGTTTAAGTACCCATATGAACACCATCTAAATAAAAATTATATGAGCAAGTTGCATCAGTGCCAGGCAATATTGGTCATTCTTTTATTAAAGCTCACATTTTGAGAGACCACACTTCAAAAAGGAAAAAACATAATTACCTCCCTCTTGGTCTCTCGGTCCAGCCTCTTTTTCAAGGTTTAATCCTTGAACTTGTCAAGACAGATGCACAGACGTTTCTGTCTCTCTCCATCGTACAACTAAGCTAGTGCAGAATTAAAATGGAATAGTAGTTAGTCCTGTTCAAGAATGAAGGGGTTTAAGTGAAAAACTTTTGAACTTCATTTCTCATTTTTATCTACGTTTCAGAATGCCGGTGTGTTTAGACCAGCTGCAGTAATGAGAGTTAATAATTCGCAGTGCCCCTCTCGGTACCTGGTATAGTGCCTTGCTTTCTGGTGCCTTACAGCCCTTTTATGTCAGAGGCTCTTCTATGTCCCAGTTACTTCTAAAATTACACCCTCTTTTCTTCCTCAGCTCCTTATTTATTCTTGCATCTCCCCACTTCTCTTGTCTGAGCCACCAGCACGCACTAGTCTCTGACTGTCACTGTTTGCCATCCAACCTCCACATTTCATTTCTTGGGGTTCAAGCTTGGGGTTACTTGAAGCTCTCAACAAAACAGATACAGAAAGGTGAAAGAACTTATTTCTCTGTTCTGAGAAGTGAACTATTGTAATTGCATCTTCCCTCTTGCTGAACTTGTGGCCATTCCCAAGCATCTGCCACAAACAATTATCGTTAATTAGAATGATAAGCAATTGAGAACAGGATCCTTAATATGAAAAGTCAGGGAGTCATAAGCATTCAGTAGTCAGCTGTCTCTGTGTATCTGTGAGCTGGGCTTAACCCCGCAGAACATCAGGGAAGCTACGTGTCTGAGCTCCCTCAGCAGGCTGTGTGTGGGGAGAGATCACCCCACCCAAAGCTAGATGTCTACGATGGGGCAGACAAATCACCCCCTGAAGGTGCTGGTCTTCCACTAACGATTATACCAGTTACACCAGTCCCCAGTTTTAGATACGTAAAGTTCAGTGGGGTGAATATCATTGTATGCATACACACACACACCTACACGTGCGCTGTATATCTCTATAGAGTCATGCCCGTGCATCTGGTTTTTTTATAAATGTATATGCATAAATGCAACATGCGGCATTCAAGGCACATTTACATACTGTGTGTTTTCTCACCTGTGCTCATGCATTTTGTGAAGCTGTCCACCTGTAACGTATTCCCTCCGAGCTGTTTGCTATCCGCGTAACCTTAAGCAGCCAACCCTGCCTGCAGCCGGTGCTGTGCTGTGCTTTGCATGCCGTGTGTGCGTGGCATGCAGCAGCCTGCCAGCGGCTGAGCAGGGTGAATTGGTCGTGCCCGATGCAGAGGGCTGATTGCTAACGCCCTGCCTGACGTGGAAGCTTTTCTAATAGCTTTTTGAATCATCCACTGCTCTGCGAGACTGTCTGAAACCTGTAATATAGAGAGACAGACATCATTACAGGCTGAAATAACACATAAAAGCCTATCTCCTAAGGAGTATGTGAGGTCTAGGCAGTGCACGTCCGCCTTCGCCTGCCGAACAAGGAAACTTGCTGTTACTGATAATAGCAGCGCTGCAAGGATGAATTCTGCTCACTAACACTTTTTATCTTTCACCTTTCCTGTGCAAATTCCTTGCTGTTTCTGGATGCTTGCTGTATGTAGCTGTGTGCATTTACCTCTGTTTTCCACGTCCCAGGAAGAATATCACATCCCTATCCTTTTCCTCTTTTCACTATCTGTTTTCCTCTTTCTCTTTTTCCTTCTTCCCGTGACCCCACAGTCTTGCATTCAGCCTGCTGCAGCTCTGTCCTGAGGCGAATTTGCTGGAACTGCCCAAACTTGTATTTTCCCCCTGCAGAGGAACAGTGGTGTTTCTCATCTCCTCAGTGCACTTTTTTTCACTCTCTGAAATGGCATTGCGCTTGGCTTGATCACAGGTGGATGTTGTGTGTTTGCTGAAGAGGTTTGTTTCTCAAAACAACATTGCTCCTCCCTGCCACTATCCAAAACAGACCAACTCTAGTTGGTTTTACACTCTCATTTGCGCTTTCTCGGCATTTCTTACTCTTTCTTAGGGTTTTGCTCTTTAAAAACAAATAAAAATTGATTGGCTGCAGACTTTACACCTGAGAGCTCCCAAAAGCATGCAATGGCAAGTTATTATCAGGTGGTTTTCATTTCACCTCAGTGCACTGGGCTGAAAATTGCAGCACTCTGGGAGGTGATTCAGCAGTGGGAGGGCCAGCCCTGCCCCAGGGCCACTGTGTCGCTGGGGTGGGTGAGCAGGATGGCTGGGTTTGGAAATGGCTTCAGCTGTTTGATTTTTGACCTCTGCTACCTCCCTGGGAAAGCCAGGAGTCATGGAGGGGCTTTCCAGTTACCCCCTTCTGGCCCAGCAGGACCACAGTGCTCCCCTTAGTGCTCCTGGAGATTTCCAAACAGGGGACCACCAGTTCAAGGGGGGGGGGGGGGGGGCGGCAGATTTCCTAAAGCTTCTGTTGATTTAGAAACCCAAATCTACACGGCAGCTTACCAAGCTCCTACGTTAGTGAAAACCCACTAACCCACTGTGCTCCAATTCAGTATTGACATCTGCAGCTTGTTTTTTGGGACAGGCAAACACCTGCAACATGTAGGGAAGTGACAACTATTTGAGAAGGTGTCTGATGTGCAGGACCCCCTGCGATAGGTATAACCTGGGTATTTATGTTTCCCTAGTAATGATACGTATCATTTGCAGTGCTTGCTGTTGCCCCATTGACTGCACAAGATCAAGCCCTTAGAGATTTCAAAACACACTGTAGATATTAAATATCTGAGCCTCATAACCTTTCAGCAGATTAGGTAAGTGTTATTGCTCAGCATTGTAAATGGGTAACAGAAGATAAATCCCCGCTGAATTTCATGGAAGGAGGTTAAGTAACCTGCCCAAACCGAGAAGGGTGTTAGTAATAGAGCCATCGCTAAATCTCAGCCCCCTTACACCGTTTGTTAGTGGCATTATTCCTCTATAAGTCTCTCCTGCTTGGGGTGCAGCTGAATAAAACACACTTTAATGTTTGTGTCCTTGTTGTGTCTTTGCTGGTGAGGCGTTTCTCTTTCTCTTTCAACATGCCATAATTGTTACTATTCCCGGGCAGCTACTGACTTCCAGTGTTAGTCTTCCTTTGCCAGCAGGATGCCTGTGTTTATACACACTGGGAATAAGGGCAGAGAGCTCACACCTTTGTTATGTTTTTAGGCAAGACAGCAAGACTGAGTGGATAGCAGTGCGAACTAAGGCGCCCTTCATTCAAAATAAAGGACTTTAGTTTTCCATCTGTTATATTTCATCATGCGTTAGTGCAGGAACCAGCAGTGCTCTGTAAGCATGCCCCAGCACTTGGACCCTCCAGGTAGTGCCAAGCTTCTGCAGCTGATTCTGCTTCCTCGTTACAGGGTATTTTTTTTTCCTGCTCAATAGCACAATTGCACATGACCAAAGGCCAGTGTCTCATTCTTCACCGGCTTGCTGATACTAGATGAATTTTCCCTGCATTTTCATAACGTCCCTCAGCCAAGAAAGGTGAGCTGGAGGTCTGGAAGCACTTGGCTTGCAATTTCAGACCACCTAAAAACAGGACCAGGTCACCTAATACCGGAGACCCACAGTTTCAGAGCAGGATTATGTTTTTTTTTAAGCTATTTTCCTTGATGTCTCTAAGCAGGAGTGGTCTTGGGAACAGATTTCTTCACTTCTTAAGCTTGGTTAAAATCGGACATGAGGTTAACAGACTGCCCTGTCCTGCCTTCGTGCTTTGGCTGGGCCTTCTTGGGTGTCTGACCAAGATAAATCAGATGTCTCATGGGTTAGTATAACCAGTTTGCCCTAATGTACCTTCATTTAGCTCTGGTGTAGTTTTTCATCCATCTTCCAAGATTGTTTGTCCTACTTTCAAGTAGCAGATGAGCCAGACAATCTCATTTTGTCAAACAGGTTTACAGGACCTCTAAGAAGCTCGGTCTATATTTAACCCACGGCCTATTTTCAACATAACTCAGCACAGGAGGAGGTTAACTCCAGCCTCTTCTCCTCTCCTGCTGGCCACTTCTGGAGTAGATCTCAGAATCATGACACCTAGAGCTGCTCTCCTGTCTCTTTGTGAGCAGCTATGTGGCTTCTTTTGGCACTGGCAGGCTCTAGAGCCTGAGCAACAAATTCATAGCATGTTTCTGCCTCGTGTGCTTGGCTCGCTTGTTTCCAACACACTTCTACATAATGTGGTTCCCTCCCAGATTGCACTCAGTATTGCTGAGCGTGACAAACGCTGTATATCTGTACCTTGCAGAGCGTATGGGCATTGTTAGTCAGGATGCGCTGCAGTGAAACCTTCTTTGTGCAGAAGTAGCCTTCATGCTTAATTTATTTATTATTTTTTTCAGACAATCAATTTCCTTTCCTCTCAAGTTCGGAGCAAATCATTGTGTTTTATTTGATGATTTTTTTTTAAGCAAACTCTGCCTTTTCTGTTGACAGAAAGCTTTATAGGGAACATTAATCCCTTGTATTAGTGGATGTTGAGTCTGCAGATTTTCACTGCTTGAATTTGTGTGCATTGACGTAGAGCCTGTAAGCCCCAGCCTCGTTGTGTGCAGTTCTATGCAAACCTGTCACAGAACAGCCCTGCCACAGAGCACTTATCTCTTGAGTATAATGGTTTTGCAGATGTGGAACAAGTTCTGCTCTTGTACACATGGCAAAAAATAACATCGGCCAACTCTAGGTGCCATCACTTATGTAAATTCATCACGCCCTACTTGACATTTACATTCAAGACATTCTCTTGCCTTTCTTCTCAGTGAAGTAGCTGGGCATGATGCTTTCCTTTTCTATTTCCTTCCTCCTGCCAAGAATGTTTTGCCTCCTCTTGCTTGGTAGTTTAGATGTTTGAGGACATGTTTTTAACTTGATTTTTCTGAGCATTTCTCCCTCTTGTTTTCCTTTGCAGGCGCTGGTTCGGCTTCCTCCTCACATTTCACAGTGCGATGAAGTCTTCAGGTTCTTTGAGGCTCGCCCAGAAGACCTTAACCCTCCAAAAGAGTAAGTGCCTCAGGGATTTCCAATGGTGCTCAGTTCTTTTTGATTAGCCAGAGAGAAGCTGAAGGTCATTTGCTTTTATTGCTGCTGTAGGTGTGGGAACAGCTTTCAAGCACTGCCTTAGAAAATGCCCGGCAATTACGGCAATTACATACAACCATGTCAGGTGTGTGGAGGACAGAGGAGTCAAGCAACCCTCAGACACATTGTTCAGCCGTCCTCTGCCCACTTTTGCATTGTTTCTTGTTGATAGTTCTAATGAGGGAACCTCCCCTGGCTTGCGGGTTTTGCCTGATAATTATCACCAAAGACTCATTCAGTTCCCAAAAGCATTGGCTCAGCAGCAGGGGGAAATCCTGCCAGTAAGCACACCGCTAATAATTACCAGCTGCTTCTTTAAATGTACTCCTGCCCAGAGATACTTAGTTATCTGAAGGGAGCAAGATCGTGGTCCAGATCCAAAATCGTCTCTGGAGGATCTATTCTTTCTAAGCAGGAAACTAAGAAAAGGCTGGGAAAAGAGTTTCCATTGAACACAAAACAGAATCTTAGCCTTTACCTTGAAATGGACAGGCTGATTCATGCTGATACTGTCAGGGTTCGGAGGACTAATTAATTGAGGGAAAGCATTGGCAAGAGGATATTTACAAGCAACTGTGCTGCCTTCCCTGATATTTCCTTTTCTCCTGTATATGGATTAGGATATATTTTGTTGTGCTCCTCTAATATTTTGACTCGGTCCCATTGTGTTTTGTGCTGCTTTGTTGCATAATTTGAAACTTCATTGCAGGCTGTGTTTCCATAATTTGGTTTCACCAATGTTAGCACAGCCCCTTGCTAATGAGAAATGGATATAAAGCTTTTTGGAGGTTTTGGCCGCTTCAGTGCATGCAGAACCTGTAGTTAGCAGAATTTGTATTGAATTCTGCTGTCTTTGGGTTAGACCTGTAACTCCAGTGCTCATATAGAGGAGAGGACATTTACAGTTTGATTTCACAAACTTTGTTTTCTGCACGTATGTGGTTTTGTTTAATGCCACATATTGGCATTTGTACTGAAGAAAGCACTGCCAGCACAGCTGAGAGCGTTCTTTTTGTTTGTGAATGATAAAAGGAGCAGCTTTAAAATCAAAGGTCTGAAAAAAGAGCTGTTCTTTTTAATTTTTTTCTAGCTAGGCTTACTTTAGAGAAATTTCTGGGGCGAGCAGAGAAAGTGAAGTTGCATGTTTTTGAAAGTATTTGCAATACTTTCTAAGTTTGCAGTAGGTGTTTAGTATTGCAGCAGGATATGCCTATACTCTGGGACCTACTGACTGTCAGAGCTTCCATTTAAGGTTTGTAAGGTTTGCAAAGGTTGCTTGATCCCACAACACCCATCTCATGCAAGGAGACATCCGTATGTCCTGGGCAGCAACAGACCCCCCAGAAGAGGAGTAAGATCTCCAGGGTTACAGTAGAGGTCACCTAGAGGAACCCAAATAGACCACAGAAATCTGTATTAAATGCTTTTTAACACTCCTGCCTGCTTTCTGTGCTGATACAGGGCTTACAGAGTTAGGCCTGAGTGAAACAGTGTCAGGATTGGATCTCTGCAAGGCAGGGAATGGGGATCAAGGCCAACCCCCAGGCTAGCTCTAACCATGATGGCTTTCTTTCGCTTTTTCTTCCTATATGTTGTTGAGAGCCTTTTGCTGAGCACCCTGTTCAATAGCCTTGCAGCAGTTTTCAAGTTACCCATTTGCTCCCCCCAGGAAAAACAAAATAGACTAAATTTTCTCAGTCCGAGCCTTGCATCTTATTCCAGCCTAGTAATAAGTGTGATTTATTTCCCTGGAAAATGTAGAGCAATAACCTGATTAAATCTCACTTCACTAATGTCTGCAAGACATTAATCTAGCTGGGTTTAAACAAATCCTACCTCGTCTTCTGTAAGCAAACAGATCTTAGGGAAGGTGTCTAAGGTTTCTGCTGGGAGTGCTTCACAAAAGATGTATTGTTGAAACTGAAGATTAGTCTCTACAAAAAGATGATGTAAAAGCCAATGGAAACATCTTAGTGTTTTTCTTCTGTGAACTGAGGGGGGAGGGAAGAGGTATGGGGCTTGCTGGACCTCTGTGTAGGGTCCGGGAGAAGGACACCTCCAGGGAGATTCTCAGCCCAGCAGCCACTGCACGAAGGAGGGCGGTCAACCAAGAGAAATCCCTGCTTCATTCCCGCGGTTTCTCCTCTACCAAGCCCCTCCAGCTCTGCCTGAGCCCTGTGAAATCAGTCTGCCCTGGACCTCGTTCACGGCCCCATTATCTCACTGCGGGGAGCGAGGTAGCCTGGAGGCAGCATCTAGACTACTGTGATTATTTTATCTTTCTTCAGCTGCTTCTTTTAGCCCTCAGTGCAGCGATTGTTCGCTTAGTGATGAGTCAGCAGAGACATGGCATTCAGCTGCCTGCGTTAAAGGAGAATAAATACCATCAAGTGAGGGACTCGGCCACCAAGGGATGCTTGTGCCGCCTTCACGTCTTCCCCCGGCTCACCATGAAATGGTCTTTAGTTTTGTGATCACCTGCTCTGGTTTTCTGCAGAACCTCAGCCTCCTAAGACAAAGCCTGACCTGCAGTTCCGTTAGCTAATTTTCGGGAGTGTGACCTTAATCCCGTGGGCATTGGGGTTGATGAGCCTGGAGAGTCAATTGGGATATTGCATGTCAGCAGGGCAGGGATTGAGCATGTGCTTCCAGTCAGAAGAACATGGAAGCTTAAACTTCAAGGGAGGATGCAAAACCCCCCTGGTTTACCTCACAGCTGGGATTGCTGAGAGGTCTCCATGCCCTTAGTTGCTGAGCCATGACTCACGATGATGCACATACAATAACTTACGTGTTCCTGCAGTAATTCAGTCGTGAATTTGTGCCCTTCACTTCTGTTCCTGCTGTCCTGAAAGAAACTGTCATTTCCCTGTAGCGTCTGCAGCACTTTTACAAATGAGTTCCGAAGTTGTTCCTTATAACTCCTCGCCAGCCCTGCTGGTCCTCGCTGCTTCTGCGTTCGGTGCTCTCCGCGTCGCGCCTCGTTTGGCTTGCAGGCTGCTCCCTGCAGGGTCATTTCCTACTACTGCTGTGCTCCGACTTCCCACAGCGCTGAGCAGCAATCCAGCTATAATAAAAGATGGGGTTTCCCAACACTGCTAGGATGTAGCCAGTTTGTTCGGTTGGCTTTGCTGCTTAGGTTATCTCTTTCCTGTTCTGGTGATGGTCCGGGCTTTCGAGCCCTGTGACAACAGGCAGAAGGTATGCCGTTCAACACCATTAAACCTCTTCCTTGTACAGCAGCTCGCAGGCAGATAGCCGGAGAGATGTCACAAGAGATCACAATGTATGACCCAGTTGACGGTCTGCCGAGTCTGCTCCTGCTGGTGAAGCTGGGCTGTGTCTACAGCGGTGCTACAGCTGGGTCAGGTAGCTCACACCAGCAGGTTCCCTTCATGCGGCATGGGGGAGACCATCGGAGGACACTAAATCCCTCTGGGAGATAGTCTGGGAGCTCTCTCAGACCATTTCACATGGTGAAAACCTGTCTTTTGTAAGGGAGCTGGCATGTGTTGGGAGCATGGATGTGCACAGCAGGGTTTGGAACTCGGGGCACCTGAAGGGTTTGCTGCTTTTGCTGCTCTTGCTCTGCTCCATGGATTAGGTGAAAACCTTGAACCATGATCTCTGGTACAGGAGGAGAAGTTTTCAAGTGCTTAGGTTTGTGACATGGAAATTTAACGTTTGAGCAAATGGCTGGGCTTGTGTCTTTTACCATGCTCATGTAAAGACCAGATCCTGTATTGCTACAGGAAAAGTTATTGTAAAGTAAGAAGAAAGTGGAAAGTGTTTTTTATTTTTTATTTTTCCAGTATTCTACATTAAAACACCATGTCACTGAAAGCCATTCATTTACTGGACACTTCTGTTAATAATTATAATTACTAATAGCTAAGCCAGAGGTGGATTAATTTTAGACTTCTACTGGGGATTTGGATTCAAGGCTGAGGTCAGGCCAGGGCTCACAGTCAACAAACAAAACCTCAGAAACCATTTTTTAAATTATTCTTTTTTACTAAAAATAACATAAATACCCGAAGAGTAGTATTAATCAAATAGACATTGCATATGGTTTACTGCTCTTAGGGTATTTTTGCTGTTTGGTTCAAAATATCAGAGCCAGGCTGTCCATATGAGAGTTCACTTTTCCTTTCTGGGTCTTCATCCAGTATAAAAAGCAGACCAAGATCCAAAGGCTTAGTTCCCCAGTACTCCCTCTGCAGAAATTCATGCAGGCTCAAAAGAGTTTTCTTTTAAAACCACCAATAGTAATATTAACAACTGAATTTAAAGCAGTGCTTATTATCTGAGAATATTTTCCTGTAAGAATCATAAAGTGATTTTCAAACAATATGCAAATCCAGGCAAACTAGGGAACTTCTTAAGTATACAACATATTATTATGAGGGTTGATGCAGAGAATGCATGTAATGATGATGGTCCCTTTACTGAAGTACAGAAATGCTTTATTGTGGTCTGTAGCCATGGGCCTTACTGATCGCTGTCCATCATATAAATAAATACTGGTATAACATTCAGATACCCAGATGCTAGGCAGTAACTTGGAAATGCAAGCTGGATTCTCCTTTTATTCTTCACATATTACCAAGTTCTGGTAAGGACTCTGGAAAGAAATTGCCCGGGTAATAAATTAACCATGTTTTAGTTTGTGAGTCTACTAGTGCTAAAGCACAGTTCCCTGACAGACTATTTTCTACCCATTATTTCATTATTTTGATTGTGTTTACGGATGACTATTCCTGTTTCTTAAATGTCCTCTGATCTGCCCTGTAATAACTATTGATAGAGGAGGCAGGTTTTTCACCTGGGGAATATCTATTCTGATTTCTTTGCAATTGATCGTTCTTACAGGGCTCACAGTAAAGATAATTCTCACATCAGTTAGGAACGTAGTCAGCACCACTTTATGACAGTCAATATTACAGTGCGCACTTGGCGATGGTATTGTGACTGCTCAGTGAACGCATTTTGTTAGGAAAATTCATTCCACTTGAGAGATGCAGAATGGAAATTAATTTCCCTAAGAAATGCAAAATCAGAACATGATGGAAGTAGTACTTTGATATGATTTATCATCTGGGAAGTAAATCATATTACACAGAACAGGAAAAAAGATTTTAAAAAAATCTGATATTTTTCTGAGAAAGGTTTACGTGAAGATAAGGCAGTTAAGACCCATTGTTCTGAAGGGAAGAAAAGTTTCGCATTTTCAAAAAATGACTTAATCACCTTCACTGAGATTTAAGTAGCTAAGGATGTAATAACCTGTTTGGCTGAGTCTGCCAAGAGCCTTGCTGGCTACTCCCAATTAGTCGTCCAGCTCTCACTGATTTCAGTAGGAACGAGGTGCCAGAGCTCTTTGAGTATCAGTTTAGTAGAGCACCTGTGTTTACTTTTTCAAAGGTGCTTGTTTTAGAGTTGTGTTTATCTCAAAATATTTGGCCTCAGCCCCTAAATTTGTTGTGAAAATGTTTCTTGGGTTTCCAAGTCACAGAAGTGCTCTACAGTATGCTGCCCATAGCGTGGGATTGTAAAAGTCTGGGGTTGAGAGGGGAAGCAGTCTGGTGCCCCAGAAACGCCGGAGTGAAGTGTGGCTTATTCCTGGCACGTCCCTCTGTCCTGGGGAGCAGAAGCTCCTGCTCTGGGACCCGGTTATTGTCAGATGCCCAGAGAGTGCACGCTGGCTTTCATACTGCCTGCTTCCAGGGTCTTAGAGAAGGTCCCACTTGGAGATTGCTGTCGCAAATAAACTACGCCAACGCAGGGATGGAGTAGTCTCCAGGTATGGAAAACAAAACAAAACAAAACAAAAATCAAAAATCTAACAGATGCATTGCACATCCTCTTTCACATGGGAAATTCCCCTTTTGTTGACAACATATGAGTGATTTAGGCCGGAATTTCAAATGGAAGGTATTGAAATTTGCTACTGGCAGCAGTGTCAATGATACCAGCAAATAATGCAGCCTCTCTGAGACGTGATTTGAATCTTTTTGCTACCTGGCCAAAAAATGAAAAGAGAGGTTACATGTAGATAAATATCAAACAATAAACCTGGGGGAAAGCATAATGCATGTTAAATGAAATAGATTCAGCAACCACAAAAAAAAAAGATGTAGAAGAATGGTAGTTGGAATAGCATACGTTATTGCTGTTACTGTACAGCAAGAATTTTATTCCTTGCCATGAATATCACACTTGGATTTGCTCATGCTTTGTAGATCTGACTGTGAAAGGACACAGGGCTGAGAGGAGCAAAGGCAGATTAATGCACTAACACTTGGCAGTAGTGGCCAAGCGGACATAAATAGCTTTTGCCTGGATTGGTTATGACCACGCTGCAGGGTTTAAAAGTGGCGTGCTGTCATGGGCACGGGATGGATTTAGAATAACCAGACTTACTCTGGATGCTTCAGAATGCGACTGAGGTGGGAGTGTTGCCACCAGGCTCCTACTTCACTGGCGGTACCGGGAACTGGCTTGCTGGGATCAAGAACAGCAGTAGTGTCAGGATTAGCAAAGGTTTAGAGGTTATCAACACAAAATAGAGACTTTTTTTTTTCCTTTCTCTATAAAATTATTGGGACTGAGGAGGTATTTTGGAAAGCAGACATTGCCTTTAGAAAAACTAAATGCCAGGCCTGTTGGCTCGAGTGCCTTTTTCCTGTCCGGTAATTTTTCCTCATATCCTAACGGAACAATCACTGCTGACAATTTGCCAATGCCTATTTTGTAGATTAGAAAGTAGTAGTTTACTTAATGTTTAACTTAACCCATAAAATTCCTTCCGTCCAGAGAAATGAAGTTCAGCGGTTAATTACGGGGCTTTGGAATCTGCTCCTTTTTGTCTCATTTATTTATTTGGTGACATTGGAAAGGCTTCTTACGTCTCCTGGCTGTATCTACAGCATGATTGCAGATGTACACTTTCAGAGAATTTGCTAAGAGGATTTGATTCTGGTAAATAAACCCTGTTCCTCTTGCAGTTTAATTCTAGACATGATCAGTTACAAAAATATTTTGATTTTAGACCATTTGGAAGAAACATTACTTCCGAAACCTGTCAGGAAAGCCTGTTCTGCTGGTGCTTCTATGTTCAAAACCAGTTAGGGAGGCAAAAGAAGAAGTTTATTCATCTGGCAATGGAGAATGAAGCAGGATTGCAGCAGAAGCAAAATAAGTGGTTTCAGAGGTTATCAAGCTCATTGTGAGGAAATTTGGACTCCCATTATCCTTGGGCCCTCGCTTCTGGAAATGTTTGACCCAGTGAAACAAGATCTTCTGAAAGCATCTGTTTGAAGGCTGGTGATGCTTGGTTTGACACCCCAGAACAGGGGCAGCCCAAAGGCTTGGATTGCTGATGTTGATAAGCCCACGAGAGATGTTTAGGTCCATGCAGGAGAGAAGCATCTGGTGCTGCTGTGCTTTGGGGATGGGCCTAGAACTGAGGAGAGGAAGAGGGATGGGTACTTCCTCGTCTTATCTCCATTTATTGTTCCTCAGCGAGCCCCTGCTAGCAGGTTAATTGCACCCACTGGGGTATCTGTCACCGTTGACTCATGACCTGCCAGGCAGGAGGAGATGGGGTGGGGATTTCTTTCCACTAACATAACAGAATTGAATATAGCTGATCTTGTTCTCTGTGTGTCACGTCTCTAAAATACGAGAATAGACAGCTTGTGTTATAAATGTAATTATAGAATGGAGAAGAATCCAGCTTGTCATTGCCCTGTCTATATTTAATATCGTTGGACTATTGTTTAATGAAGATCTTTTTCCACTCCGAGGAGGAGAGCAGTAGGGACAGACGTGCTCAATGGGGTGTTTGCTGCCAGGGTGATGAATTATCCCCCAGTGGCGCCTGGGGTCGGATGAGACTTTTCACTGCTTTGTGCTTCCTATTGTTGATTGCTGTGTAATTTTGACACTGCTTATCTGGAGACTCCCTTTATTTTCAACACTGTTGCAAATGAGTAGCCTCACTGGTTATAAAAAGAGCGTTTTTCTCTTGCACACGTGCCTAGTGTAACCATATACGCAATTCTGAACTGGCTGGGGGCGATGTAAGACATTCCGCTAAATTTGATAGGGCTTAATCAGGCTGTGCACTCTGTGCTATATGTAACAAGGGAAGGTGTTGCTTAAAATGTGTTGTAATGCTGTGTAATACAGGGCGGATGGATGTGACATTTCAAATTTATTTAAGGTGGAGCATATCGAGTAGAGGTGACGTTCCTTGGTAAGCAGGACTTTAAACTCTGAGTCTCTGGTACTGCCCTTAGCATCCAGCAGTTGCCACTGAAGAGAGAGGAAGAAACATTAGGAATCAGGGTGCACAGAGAGAGAGGTAAAGCCAGGCAGGTCTCTCTGGAGAGCCCCTTCCTCGTGCTTTGAGGTAGCAGTAGACCTAGGCTTGCTTTCTGGCTTAGCCATACCATAACAGCTTGTTAGACAGTTCTTGTGCACCGTGCTTCACCCGTTCACCCCTTGCCACCAGAAGGATCTGAGCTGGAAGTCCGTTTAGTTGCATAGACAGGTGCTGGCGTATCACGTCCACAGAGTTTTGCATTCGGCTGTCAATGCTGTTGCTGTTTAAAATCTTGTTTGTGGCAAGCCTGGAAAGCAAAGACATTTCTGGCAGCAGGGAACCCTGCCCTGGAGAGCTGCATGCATCCCAGATGATCTGATTTGCCCTGTCCTTCTGTCTCTTGAGGTGATGGAGTTCCTTCTTTAGGCCTGAGTTTGCATAAAAAATACCAGAGTGGCTGTGGCTGGAGGAGACACAGTGATCTATCGGTAGATTCATTTCCACCCTTTCCATCTTCTTGACTTGTCTGCAGCTGACTGGCTTTCAGGCGTGCTGTTCCCAGAAACACAAGCAGAGGATCAAATAACAACATGTTTTGACTCCAAACTCCGGAGTGACTTATCATGTTATCAAAGCTTTTGATTTAATTGAAATTTCACAGATAACCCTAGACTTGCTTTTAAGTGTAGACTCGAGAGCCAGTGGGAATTCAATTAAAAGCCTCCCCCCACCCCTTTTAATGCTTGCATTTTTGTTTAGGAGGTTTATGGAAGGGATTTGCTACTGCTTATCTCCAGCGAGAGCAGCGTATCTGGGTTCAAAGATACCCTTTGTGTTTGAGCAACCTTCTTTTTCCAGTTACGGCCGAGTTTGATTGGAACGGCCCTGCTGACAGTAATGGACTATTTGAGATTTACACTGATGTAAGGATTGCAGATTTTTGTGTGTGTGTGTGTTAAAAGTAGAATTCTTCCCTTCTTTCCATTCACAGCTCTTAAAACAATTGGCCTAAGCTAGGAAAGATGTTCATTTAAACAGCCCTCAGATATATTCTGAATAGAGGATTGACTGTGGCTTTGCAATACTTTAGCCTAATCTAATAAATGCTGGTTATTTGCTGGATTCTTGCAAGCTGTATTTGCTTCCCAGCTCCAAGAAGTTTTAATAGCCACTCCAGTAATGCTGACTGCAATGCACTGTGGTGAACCTCAGAACATTGTATATGTCTGATTACATTTGCTTTCAATTACGGTCTTGTGGGCTTGAAAAATCAGAGCAGTTCAGGCTCATTTGGGAACCACCGCAAAAAATCACTAGTAACCTGAGATACCTAGTGCTTGAGAATATAAAAGAAGATGTTGGATGCTGGGGGCCAAAATATCTGTATTTCGCTTAATGAGAGGAGACCCAGTGCAACAACTGCGGGGTCAGGGCGGCAGGGCTGAAGGCGCACCGTATCTAACAGATAAACCTTTTCCTTTCCCATCCAAGTGTGCTGGGAATGAAGTGTGAATGACTTTTAGCAGAGACAGAGTTTGTTGGAGACTTGAATCTGTTGAGCTTCACTGGTGAATTAGCAGTGCTGCCATCTCTGTTGCTCCCCATTGGGTAGGTTGCTCGGTCATTTTTCTACAAGCAGATCCTCACCAGCGTTGTCCTCTCTTGCTAAGGTACTTGATTTGAGTTTTTGAGGATGTTAAGATGAAATTAGTCTCATTTTCATCAGGATGCAGGATTTAATGGAGGTGTTGATTATTCTCTAAATCTGGCTGAAAGTGGAGTTTTCATTGAAGTGCTTTACTAAAAATGATTCTCTGGGTTCCTGTTGAAATGCGGTCCCAAAATTTGGATAATTTTCATCAGCTTTGCTGAGCAGCAGGATGGCTGGAGAGTGGACAGACATGTATGGAGGCGTGTGCCAGCCGGCTTTGCAGGTGACCCCTTCTGCAGCAGCGTTCAGGTCTCTGGGTGGGGTCCCAGCATGGCTGGGGCCGGACCTGCTGCACGTGGTGCTGTGGTGTCCCCCCTGCCTGCTCTTCCCTTGAGCAGCTCTGGGACAGCATCCGTCACGTGGCAGATCCCTTCCTCACCTCCCCGCATCTGGCGAGCGACAAAGGGCTCGTGGGTGCATTAGTGAGCAACCCCGGGTGCAAAGCTCACGTAGGGCATTGTGAATATTTGCTTACTAGAAGGGCAGGGAGGATTTCACAGCGAAAAAGCCCGGGCACAGCACTGGCACCAGGGATGGCACAGTGAAATTTTCACCCCAGGTGTGAATGATTTCAGATATTCTGAATTTAGGAACAGAAAGCGGGGTGTAGGGCTGTCACCAACCCCCCGAAGACAGGGGTAGCCACAAGGTAGGTATCCATCTACAGCAACGGGGAGCTTTTACTCTGTATCGGGGATCAGTACACAGCACCAGTGGTTTGCGTTGCTTTTTATGGGACAGACTTTTTAGCATCATATCTCCCAAATTTGGGGAAGCATGTGGGTAGTGAAACCGAGGGCTTTCCTTTCTGCTGTCCCAGTGATAAGGTTCTTCTTGTACCTAACCTCTGCAGTCCCCGTAGCCAGTAACCTGGGTGCTGGGCATCCTGCTGTGCCTGGGTTAATTCCTCACCTCCACACACATCTTTATAAAGAAGCAAAGGGCCGGGGGCAGCTAGGGAAAGCTGCAAGAGTCGTTCACATCCCTGCGAGCAGCTTTAAACTCTTCCAGCGAGAGGTCAGTAGAAAAAGTATCTTATTGTTTCCCGGGCCGCCTCAATGCACAAAGCACGGCTCTGTTGGACGTGCACTAACAACGTTACTCATGTTCGTGATGCATCAGTGTCATCCCCTGGGGGGAGGAGGAACCCCCGGCGGCTGAACTGCACAGGCCACACCAGCTAATGAGCTGCTCTTCTTGCCAGGCCTGACAAATAAGCTTCTGTTAATCGTCACTGTTATCGTTTTGGTGCTCATCTGTATCTGCCGTGCGTGTGCTGGGGAGGGGGGCGTTCCGCAGCTGCTCGGCTGAAGGCTGGCAGGCTGCCCCGCTCTGGAGCGGGCTCTCGAGGTGAGCTGCGGCTTGAAGCAGAGGCAGGCGTTCAGCAGCCGAGGAGAAGGCCTTGAATCCCTTCAATAAAGTAGTATGTCGGAGCGAGCGGTTGCAAGAAGTAGGAGTTCTGCAGAGGACGGGAGATAAAAGGAGGCTTTCAGGCAGGAGAGAGGATTCCTGCCTCTTCCAGATGTAGCATTTGCATTTGGAGAAGGAGAACTGCCAAAAGGCCAGGCTGATGAAGGATGCTTTGTGATGCTTCCAGCATATGAAACATGCAATACTTGGAAATGTAGGTGCTTTCGGATTATTCGGCGCAGGATGGAGCAAGCATTGTAAAATGAATCCTTGCCCCCTCTCCTTTTGGAAAGCTGCTCTCCAGCGCATTATGTCATTGCTACCTTTTTTCTTCCTTTTTTATCTGCTTTCTCTTAAGGCTTTTGTTACACACTCTTGCCTCGATCACTCAGCATCCTCATGAATTAGGAATTTTTGGCTGTGCAGATTTATGACAAGTGTTTTTTATTTATTTATTTTTTGTTGACAGGCATATAAACTACTGAGCCCTGGTTTACTGCCCAATAAGTCCTGGTCCCTGGCAGGATAAATAATGTTTGTGAGAGAAGATTGAATTAATATCAGTGAGCAGAGAATTTCGGGCTTTAGCAAATAAATGTTGCTTTCTGACATGATCTTATCTGTCCTAATATGCGCTCAGAAAATCTCCAGTCTTATTTCCATTTCAGATATGTTCTGTTCGTATACACTCAAATGCTAGGGAGCTGTACAAGTAGAAGACGTGCCTCTCATTTTAAGAAGGAATTGACCCAAAATAAATAATTTAACAGCTTGGGGCTGTAAGGGTCCTTTGCAAGTTCCCTGAAGAAGTTTTGCCAGTAATGTCTATTGCTTCTTTTAAGGCTTTATTTTTGAAACACCAAAGCAAATTCCAGATTTTGAAAGAAGTAGGACACAGCCCTACAGAGACACATGTCAAAAACATTTCACCTCCAGAGTAACGGAGCTAGATAACATTAAACTTGCTGTCAGCCTCATCCAGAGAGCAGCCCTGCTCCTCCGAACGTTTATCCATGTGCATAGTTTTCTACACAGTGAAAAACTGTGTTGAATTCAACAGGAGTACACGTGCACCCGAAGTTATTTGTGTGTTTGTGTATTCATCTGTATGTTTGTTTGATGGGAACGAGAAATTCTGGTCATACCAGAAACTGGGGGTAAACCCTGTGCCAGCCGTGCATCGCAGTCAGGACGTGGGTCTACCTCATCTGCGCTAGTGGCTCCGGTAACTGCCCCCAGCAATGCGGGGAGACTTGCGCTTTCATCCCACTGCAGGCAGCTTCTTTCGGGAGAAGTGATGGAGACCTAATTTGGGGGAAATAAAATCATCAAGGTCCCACACCGGTTTGTAACCTGTAATTTTTGCAGAAGTTGTCTCTGCGGTCTGCCAAACAGAAATTCGTCATATCTGGCCTGAAGTTACTGGGTAATTAATCATCCACGGCGGATAAGGCGGGCTGGATTTTCGGTCTGCAGGCATGGACTGCTATGAGCTAACCCGCAGCACCACTGAACCTTTTCTCTCTCCCCTACTTCTTCATTTTCCCATGACCTTAGGAAAAAAAAAATCTGCACTTCATAGGTCTTTTTTTTTTTTAAATCACACTTTATGGAACACAGTTTTAATACTGTACGGTGCGTGTTTAATGATGTCCATATGGGTTTGTGGGTACAGGAATTAAATACATAACGGTTCACGATGACATAACACGGAAATGCAACTCCCGCAGTGCTGGTGTGTAGGCTGTAAAGGGTTATTAATAAAAATGAAGGTTTTAAATAGAAAACAAGCTTAGCAGCACCGTTTTGGCCTCGGGCCCATCTCTGAGTGATGGAAAAAAAAAGAGGCTGGAATATGTGGTCTTTCCTCAATACATGAAAATAAATACATTTTACCACCGTCCCCTGTTAAAAGTTTCAGAGAGAAAGCTGCAGGCCCGATGCGGGGCATCTCTCTTCAATCAGAGCATGAGCTCAGGGAGGTCTGGAGGGGATATTTCAGCAGGGTGCAGAACACATCAAACAAATACTAAGGGGGAGATTGATGCCTCAGATTATTAAAACGGGGTAAGGCCACAATGTTTTGATTGGCAAATGCTTTCAACAGTCGGACATTCGTGTTTCAGAAGAGCAAACCGCTCTGTTTGTGGGTGAGCCAGGAAAATAACAACTCACACAGTTTGGGGGAATGACCTCAAGGAAATCCCATCCCATCTTGTAACCAGAGTTGCTGCATCAGTAAGCCAAGGAAATTACATAATGCGCCTATTAATATTATAGACAAACAAAAGCAAGCTTACTCCTCTGTGTTCGGCTTTGTCCTGTCTGCAGTTGTCCCCAAGCCTTTCATTTAGGTCTTCAGAATAAATGAGGCAGCAGTGGATGACTTGCTCAGCATCTCCCTCTGAGGATGCTGCGTGTGAGCACCTCTCACTGGCGCCCGCCCTGGTCTCTCTGTACTCCCAGCTGCTTTCTCCTGCTCCTCCTGCAGTCCCTGCCCTCTCTGCTCACGTCCTTTGACCCCAGCACTCACTCTCGCCCCATCCTTGCATCTCTGCATCCCAGCAGACGGCCGTGGAGGGTGCGGTGGGGCTGCAGGAGGAAGACCTTCCCGCTTTATCGTGTGCTGTCTGGGGCAAATTCCCACCAGCTGCTGGTTCCTTGGTGCCTCAAGTTGCTGTTCATTGTGAAACACAGATCTCCTTAGCTCTGTGGCCTCTGTCCCACCACTTCATAGAGGAGAACTCAGTCTGTTGTGTGGAACTGCAATTCACGCCGAATACATGGCATCAGTTTTCTTCCCACCTGACCATAGCCAAGACAGTAAACAGAAATCGGGATTTGAGACAAAATCCTGTCCCTGTGCAGCCAGCACTGTGCTGCTGTGCTCACCCTTCAACCCCATGGCTCGAAACCAAGATCCTTCTCTAAAAAACAGTTAGAAAAACTACTCACTGCTCGTGCTCTGCCGGAGCCATCGCTGTGCTCTGTCGCACAGGATTTGCTTCCAACTCCTGCTCCCATACTTTGGCTCACTTCAGGCACACCTAAAGCTTTTGGAAAATTTTATTATGTCTGTTTTTTCCAAATTTCTGTGTTCTGACAGATGTCAGTTGTTTGTCTTCTGAAACTGGAGAGAGATGGTGTCTTTTTAAAAATAGGTATCGTGTCCCTTTAAATAGCACAAAACCCATGGGAATGGGATTATTTTTGTCCCTGGCTGCCTGTAATGTATCTTTTTTCTTATTTTAGTCAAACCAAAACCTTCCCAGAGATTGCTCCTAAGAGTAATACTGAAAAGAAAGCATCTTGTGAACCGTGCAGTAGTAACAACAACATTACTGCTGCATTGCCCTGCTCTACTAGAGCTACTCACACTGACCTCGAGGTACAGCCCAAACACAAACCAGCTCTCTCAGTCAGACTGTAAAACACTGGTTTTATTTTAGAACTGGGGAAGCAAAAGCACTGAATTGGTTTGTAAAGGTCACCAAGGCTGGAACAGGAGCCAGGAGGTCTGACTTTCAGTTTGGCGCTGTGACTGTCAGCATAGTTGCTGTTCCTCGCCTTTGCTCGCACCGCCAGCACGCCGGCTGGTTGCTACACAGCTCCTAAGCTCTGTACGAGTGGGCCAACTTCCTTCTGAATTTTGTGAAAAGGCTGTATTTGAGGAAAATGGGCTGAAGAGACGTTGAAGTAGTTTGCCCTAGGTTACAAGGGGACCAGCAGTCAGGATGCCATGAGCTGCAGCTCCCTGCTGCGGGTCAGTGCGTTCGGTGCTGCAGACCCAGCTCCCTGTGGCTCCCGAGGAGCTCCTGTGCTTGCTGTGAGGACATCAGGCGTTACCCAGACAGAAAGCTGTGCTCCTTGGTCCCAAATTCCTGCCTTTGGGGCAGATTATTCCGACTGCAGATCCTTGTCCAGAGTCAGTCCTAGGTGCCTCCTGTTGCCCTCTGCTCACCGTGTTGGCTGCCCCCTCCACCGTTTGCCCCGTGCCCCTTAGTGCTGCGTCTGCTCGGTGTGTTGGCGATGCCGCAGGCATTTCCCACCCGCGGGGCTGTTTGCAGCAGGAGGTTTCGCTGTGGCCATTCGAGCAGTCGGGAGTTTGGACTGAGTCTGGACTCCTGGTCTGAGTCTTTGTCCCAGGCAGGTGGAAGAGGGACGTGTCGAACATGCATTGCCCTTCCTGCTGGTGTTGTTCTGTCCCTGCCTGTCCCTCTGTCCTGTGTTTCCCAGCCGTAATTCTTGTGATGGCTGTCGACTGGTGAGCTAGCAAGAGCACATCTGCCTCGGCTAGATCTTAAACTGCCTCACCTCCCCCTCAGGGAGCTACTACGGCTTTCCATTGGCGTGTGCTACATTACCCACGCAGTCCTGGCCCTCGCTTCAACGCATCTTTTCCTCCCGCAGGACCCTTTGCTGCTCTATGGCTCCTCACTAGATTTTGCGGTCACCGAGTGTGTGGTCTTTGCAGCAGTTCATACCGTGCAGCGGCTTGACCAGAGCCCCCAGCTCTGTCCTCCGCTGGTGCAGACGATGGACCTTGTCCTACGCAAAGCCGTCCCTGAGTGTGCCCGTGCCAGTGGGTGAGGGAATGTGCCCTTGCATGTAGCCTTTGTTCTCGGCTGCGCCGCGCAGCCCACCTCCCCGCGCGGCAGATAAACACAAACAGCCTCGTTGTGTGCTTCAGCAAGCACGGCACAGCAGTGCTTCTGAGCCGGTTCTTCAACAGCACGGGCATCTTCGCGTCCTGAGCCTCATGTAAGTAAATCTGTCGTCACGCTTCGCTCTTGCTTTTGTATGACTTTATGTAGCAGCTCGTCTTCAACTTGTAAAACCATTTTCTGGGAAGTTACGCGTGGGAGGTGGGCAACTCCTTCCATGTATTGCCAACTAATCCTTAATGCTCTCCTTTATCATAACAAATGAGTCAGGTTTCTCAATAGCAGCATCTTGTGCTCTTCTTTTATCTCTTTCCTTTTGCTGTAAGGCTGGAGATGAGGTTCTGCCCTGGATGTGTTTTACAGCGCAAAACACCGGAGCCAGGACTCCTGGCTTCTGTCTTCAGCACTGGATGCTCGCCTTTGTACCGACTCCTGCGTGTGTAATGTCTTTGTGAGCTGGAAGGGACTGTAGGTGTGCAAAAGGCTGGGTTTAGCCATAAATGTTATTAAACATAGAAGAGGAAAAAAAAAAAAAAAAAGAGTCACAAAATGCTCAGGAAATAAGGAAACTGAAATTCTTTCAAACAGTTCTTCACCTTGAGAGTTAGGGAAGCTTTTATGTCCCACCAGTGCATTGCTCTCCCGCTAGCCCGAAATGTTTTGTACAAATGAATGTTCAAGGTCTGGGGAGATTCTTGGGACAAAAAGTTCCTGGTTTGCTCTTGCTGGGATCCATCATCTCTTCACACCTCTTCCCTTCTGTCGAGCCATCGCCCCCCCTCCTCCAGCCTGGTAGGTGGCACAGGAGGTATCACATCATCCTGCTGGAGGAAAATTAGCATGGAAGTGTCTTGGAGTTTGGCAAAGCACAGCTCTCTTTCTGCAGCAGGGCTCATCTTCCCTTTAATGGAAATTAAGTGTCTAAATCTTTTTGTCTTTCCCTCTTTCTCAGTTTTACTGTGTACTTTGGGATGAAGTTTTGTCATGCTACATTAATTCCTCCTTGCCAAGACCTTTTTTATGGCCTCGATTTAAACCAATTCCAATCAGAAACAGTGGAAGGCTGTCATATTCCAGTGCTGGGGATGGGCTTTGGGGCTGTTTATCTTTCTTTCAGGGATAACAACACATTCATGTGTGCATGTGTGCGTTGTGTGTACGTCTTGTGCTTACAGAAAACTTAAGGATCTGATTCTGGTGGGTCATGCTGGCAGGTGTCCAAGCCCCGTAAATCTGGTCACTGTGCTTTTCCAAATGTTTATTGTGCTGTTTAAGCTTTTATGGGCTCTTGTGTGTATTACATATGGTCTGAATAAATGTAACGCAGTATTACTGTGCTTAGCTGAGATGCAGAAGAGCCTCCGAGGGGATCATTAGAGCTGAGGCAGCCATTGCCAGCATTTGGAGATAAGTTTCTCGGTTCATCTTTTCAGGGCTGGTGGCTTCAGCCCTGTTCTGTTGGCTTTTAAATGCCACTTGATCTGAGGTCGCAGGGGTGGAATTGAGAGGCCAAGAGTTGCAACTTCTTGGATTCAGTCCGGGATTCTGGCAGCAAGCCTCCCCTTTCTGAAACTCTAGTAAAAAGGGATGGATTTTGCATGGGCTCTATTTCCTCTGCGCTGCTGCTGTGGCAAGATCTGCTCCGATGCCCGTGGGATTCAGGAATCCGTTAAGGAGTCACGGGATGTATAGCGGGGCAGAAGTCCCCCGCGTTGCCGCGAGGGAGGGAACACCTACGGGCTCCAGCCAAGAGCCAAGGCTCCGCTGCTCTTTCAGACAAATGGCAAAAAGGATCCTCCCTGCCCCTCCAAGCCTCCGGCTCCTCTTTGATCTCGGAGATCAAACATGAGCCAGCCTGGCTGAGCCAGCCCGACTCCAGCTGCTGGGAGCCGAGGCAGAAACAGGCACGTGCGGGACTCCTGTTTGAGGGGTGGCTGTGTGAGAGCGGTGCCCAGCCCAGGCCTCGTCTCCCTCTCTTCTCATTCGTAGCCCTGGCAGCGTGCAGGGAGCGTGCGTGCGGCTGGCAGAGTGCCACAGACCTGCTGCTCGGTGTCCTTGCTTTCTTCTGTCCCAGCCGGCCTGAGGAAAGAAACTGCAGAGAGTCCCAGGCAGGCTCTAGCCAGCGTTAACAGCTGGAAAAGCAGCCAGGCCAAGACCTTGAGACCTTCAGAGAACTTCCTGCAGTTCAGCCCTTGGCTTTCCTTTGCTTGGCCAGACGTCCTTTTCCTCCACTGTCTCCTAGCACGGTCGCTTCACTTTCCCCACCAACCCCTCTCACCCCGGCGAGAACACGGACTCGCCATTGCACTTGCTGTCCGGGCACTCTGCTCCCTCTCCCCTGCCATGTCTGGCTGCTCAGATTGGGAGCTTTAGGGCAGAAACGCACAGTTTTGTGTTTCTGCAGCGGACGTAGAGGACCCTGTGGGGTTGGCCATTAGGGCTGGTGTAACATACACCGTCGGTAACTGCTCCCTGCTGGGGGACATGCTCAAATGGTGGAGGCTTCACAGAGGCACGGGGGAAGGAAGGAGGCAGCAGATGGAGATGGGACTGGGAGGGAGGGAGGCAAGCACCAGAAGCACTGGGAATCTGGCGGTCCTTTGCCTCCGGAGAGCTGCATCTAACACTGCAAAGTCTGTGCTGATCGGTATGTATTTCTTAGTTTGCTGCACACTTCTGTAACTGCTAAGAGGGAGCTTGTTTTTTATCGAGACTAGAATTCAGATAGGCTCTCTGTATCAGCTCAAACATTGCACCAGTGGGAAAACAGCTAAAAAAAGAAAGAAGGGAAGAAAATATGCATTTGCAATCAGAGTTGGTGTGCTTGTGGCTGTAAAAATGGGTGCTTTTCTCTTCCTTCCCCATTGCTTCAGGCTTAGGATTAAAATGTGGGTTACCACTCGCTCTGTTAAGATAGGAGTCAAACCTCAGATAACTGCTGTTGCTGTGGTAGAGAAATCGTCTTGCTGGGTACCCAATGCTGGGTGTTGCACGTGGGAGGAAGGACTGACAGTGCATATTGCGACTCGCTTGGATGTGGAAGCGTTAAATTTTCACACCCTGATCCTCAGGAGCATGGGGACACTGAATGACACGGCAGTGTTTTGGCACCTGAAAGAAGCAGGGGAAGGAAAGAGGGCATCCGTTGGGCTGACTGCACCTTTTGACCGGGTTTTCTCTGGATGGGGGTTTTTCCTACAGCCTCTAAAACATGAATGCATTTGGTGCAAGGTCATTTACAGAAGAAATCCCTTCTGCGGTGCTCTTCTCTCTTCAACCTTGAGGTTACTGACATCTCTTGGGTCAACCAGAGACAGGGGAAGAACAAATGTAAACAACGGGTAGCACAGCTGCTCGGGTCGAGACGGACTGCAGCTTGCATGATACCAACAGGTTCGCTTTGCCCTGCCTGGTTGAATAGAGGAAATAATAACAGGAAATAATAGGAAAATAATAATTCTGGCATGCTAGTCCTGCTGGCAAATGGCCTGCCAAACCCAGTGTGCACCGAAAATTCTTCCCATGCCATGCTGCGAGGGCTGACCTAGGGCTGCTGTAACGGGCAGGCTGTGACCTGCCTCACCAGGGGACGATCCTGCAACAAGCTCTTGGCTCTTGCTCCAAGGGTGTCTGGGCGATGTTTGGCACAGTGAGCAGCTTCTTAGGTGTTGTATAACGTTACAGGGCAGGCACCACATGCAGTAACGCTGCTTATGTCAGCTGAGTTACCCTGGGGATACACTTGTCCTGAGGTTTTTTGGAGGTATGAGGTGGGGCCGGTTTATTACTCAACTTTGCGCCACACCGTGGCGTGCGTCCTGTTTTCTGCCGCTGCGCTTTGGTTGTTGTTGTTGCTGCTTTGACCCGCAGCAACAGTTTGAACCTGCCTGTACAGAGCTCACAGGAACAGCAAAGTGCTGACATTGCAGCTCAGAAATCTTCTCCCTCCCCTTGCTCAGCCTGGTGACTCCTCGGTGCGTTGGTCCCACCAAAAGCCATGATGCTACTTCACTTCTGTCTGCAGCTGCTCCCAAACCCACGGGTGACCCTTCTTTTTCTTCTTTTGGAGGGGAAACAATAATAGTGACCAAAGGCAGAGAGACTGACGATGAATTATCTGAGATGGGCTGTCAGCTATCTGAGTTATCTGATGGGCTGTGAGTTATCTAAGATGGGCTCAGGCCTTGGGATTGCAGCACATTTGGCCACTGGAGCTGATAACTTGAAAACAAGTTTTAGGGCACGGTACTTATGTCTTGACACGTCTGGGAGCAGGGTACTAGGCGGAGAAGTGGCACAGAGAGGGCTTTTTGTTGGAGTAACCCAACAGCTTCCCTGTGCCTGTCCCTCTGTGGAGCGGAGCGGAGAGGAGCTGGTTTTGCCAGCACGTTCAGTGTTGAGTGCAGGTAGTGCTGGGGCTCCCAGTCCTCGTGCTGGGAGTTGCATCAGCTGTCTGGGGTGCCCCGCACAGCGGAGGAGACAGCCTCTCAGGAGGAAGGGTAGGGAACAAGAACAAATACAGGATTTACGATGGGGTTGGTTGGTTTGTTCTCCCACAGCCTGCTGCAGAGTGGTGCTCGCAAAGCAAACCAAACAAGCTCTTTGGTTTTCCTCTCTGCAGAAGCTGTGCTGCTGGGTCCAGCCACAGGCATTGGGGGCTGCTAGCAAGAAAGTGGCCGGGGCAGCGAGCTCCTCGGTGCCTCCTTCCTGTGCGTGTCCCAGGCTGTGACCTCCCCAACCTGCAGGGAGAGGGGAGGAAGGTGGGAAATGAGGCGATGGGAACGAACTTCCTGCACTGGAGCTGAGCGTTGGGGCTGGTTCTTATCACAACAAAACAGCCCTGATGGGGGCAGCCGGAGAGGAGCCGATCCCGCTTTTCCTGCCCTGCTCACCCCGCAGCCTGCCCCGGCGCAGGGGCCTCACCGAGCGTGGCTTGAGCCGGACTTGTCCCCCTGCCAGCTGTGCCTGCAGACACCTGAGCATCCAGCCCATGGGCTGGCAGCGCTGAGGGAAACACCGTCCAAGCCACATGAGAGGAGAGAGGCAAGTTAGCACCTGGCTGCCTTTCCCATGGAGCAGGCCCCAGGGTTGCACGCATTGGGCTGGGAAAGCTGAGCCATGGCCTGGGCGCAGGGCAGCGCGTCAGGCTGCATACGCTGAGGTGATCGGCTGCACCTCCGGCCTGGGCTTGGGCACCATCCACCAGGCACCGGCTAGGCTTTGGCAGAGCCGGCAGCGGGTGAGAGGCTCTGCTGTGCTCCGTAGTTTTGGAGATGCCCCTGCTCTGAGCCTGGCTCGTGGTGGTTTCATGGGCAGGAACCCACCCTCCTCCAAAGACCAGAGGCCAAGGAGCAGATCTCGCAGCAGATCCCATGTAGGGCCGCCCCAGGGCACAGCTTCCCAGCCCGAGGTGTCCTCCAGGAACAGCATCAGAGGAGGACTCCAGCATGACGTTTAAATGACGAAGTCTGGTTTTACAACGAGCTTCCCCCTGGAGAGGCCGTCCCGCTCCAACATCCCGCTGTGCGCTAGCAGTGGCTGGGGCAGCAGGCCGAGCTCCCAGCGGGACCTGCCGGGCTTCACCTGCCCGCGTCCTCCCTTCCCAGAAGGCCGGGACAGGGACCTCTCAACGCACCTCACGGCGCGGGAGGGCCGCCAGGGAAGTGAGCAGGCACGTCCGCTGCCTGGCCACGAAAAGCTCCGTCCCCAGAGCAGAGATTTGTGGCTGATTTTCCTACAAAGCTTATCTGAAAGTCCGTGTCAAAAGGTACTTGTTGCAAGGAATAGTGTTTTGGTCTCCTTCGTGCACGTATAGGTGTACTGTAAATGTGTACAGGCTTGCTACTGCAGCCGTACTTCACCACCCTTATGTCTGACTTTCTAGTTAGAAATGAATCACAGAGCGAGAATTTCACAGGTGATCTGCACATCAGTCTGGCCAAAAAAAAAAAAAACCACCTCAGAAACGAGACATACAAACTCGTGATTTTTAAGGGTTGCACTCGGTGACTCTTGCAGAGCCCTGGTACCCTTTCGCAAAGCCGTGCCGGCTGCACAGCTCGTCGCAGGCTGGGCAAACAGCTCCACGCAGGGCTGCGATGGCCCGGCTCTGGGGGCTCGGCAGGCAGCTGCTGCCACGGTGTGGGGAGATGGTGCCTTACAGCACTGCTGCAGCAGGAGGCACACGCTGAGCTGGAAATCATGCCTTTGGGCTGTGCAGATGCTGGGCACGGTGGCGTTGTGCCCAGCCTCACCCCCTCGCCATGCTCGTCTGGGGGAGCTGGCTTGTTCTCAGCTCCCTGTCTCAGGGAGCAGGAATTCCTCTAGGCAGCAGTGGGAAAGCTGTGGCATGTTGCTGTGAACAGATATAAAATAGCCTTTCCACCTGGCTTCCTATTAGGTGTTACAGCCCTATCTTTTTCCATTTGTCTTATTTTGTTTTATTTTTATTTTTTGTATTTCCTAACTTTGCATCTCAGAGTTGATGAGGCAACAGGAAAGGAGCAGGCTTGCAGTCTTGGACATTAACGCTAATGACTCCAGAACCACACCTGGGTCAGACACTTGTAAGCATGTGGAAGAGATTGAAGGTTATCTAATTGTCTCTTTAGTAGTCAGTGCTGGACCGAATCACCTCCCCAGGCCTGGGAAGCTGTGCTGAGCACCAGGCTCTCCTTGCTCCAGGTCCACTAAGCTAGAGACCTGACTTGGAAGAGGAAACCTTTCTCGTCCCCAGCACTGGCTGTGCTGTGGCACTCGGCTGAGTTTCAGGGTGGAAGGTGTCACTGGCTCACTTGTGGTTTTGGCTGTGAAAACAGAGCGACAGCTCTTCCTACATCCAGATTTCATGCGCGATCCTGTTAGGGGAGTTGTCAGCACCTAATCTGGATGTTTGCTGTCATCCAGATAGTACTGCTAGTGCATTGCCTGTGCAGCCTGACACACTATTATTAATCAAGGTTTTGGCCTGCTTGTTTGACCCAGGAAGGATGTAACCCCCGCCACATCTGCTGGGGCTCTCTTGTGCTGCTGCTCATTCACACCGATGCTCCTTAGCAAGTCTCAGAGAAGGCATTTCTCTCCAGAGCTTCCCAGGCACAGCTCTTCCCTACGAGGCAGGGACTGCACCCGCTTGTCCTGTATGATTGCCATCCATCCACCCACCCACCCTCAGCACCGTGGTGTTTGCAGACCCCATAAAGTCCCTACAGAAATCGGGCAGCCAGCAGCTGATCAGTTCCTAGCCAGGCTGAGCTGTTCCCTGCCAGACCTTGCTCCTTGCCTTGGAGTAAGATGAACAGCTGTCCAAGTCGCTCTCTTTAACCCAGAGTGGGGAATAGATTGGAACTGCAAAGCCCTTGAAAAATGATGGAACAAGGACAAATTTCCAATCAAAGCCCTTCAAACGCTGCTCTGAAGGAAAATTGCTCTTTGTCTGCGGGTGAAATGAAAGGCTCGGTGCAAGAGCGGAAGAGTTACAGAATAAAGATTTAAGCACTGAAGAAAATGAAAGAATGGGAGCTCCCAGGGGAAGGGGAGTGGGGCCTGGGACCTCTTTAACCTGATAGAATCAAGAGACTTTGGAGGTTCTGCAATTGCATGAGGCCATCTGACCAGCCCAGATCTGGTCAATTCACAAGCCACAGAGGTTGAACTGCTGGTAAAAAAGCTGTAAGAGGAAAATACATTTGCAGTTAGGAACTGAAAACCTGAAGAACAGCTCTTGCGGTTTTAGAGCCACAGCCAGCTGCTGTTGGGAGCTTGGGGTCTGTGCCTTTCCTGCAGCCTCCCACCGCTCAGCAGCTCCAGAGCAGATCCCACTGATGCCCCTCGGGCAGCAGCTGCATGTGCCCCTCGTGGCTCCTCGTAGGGCAGGAGCTGGGGCCGTGTGTCCTGGGCAAGGTGCCTCCTTCCCATGCCTGCACCTCGGGACCTGGGAGGGGAAAGATGCTGGGAACAGCCTCCGGCGATGGAAGCGCTGACCCAGCCTGAGGTGCTGTGGGCTGACCGGGCTCTGGTTTGAGCCAGCTGCCTTTGGTCTCCTGGGCCTGGAAAGAGAAATTTCTTTGAAGCTTCTGAGAAGAGGCACCAGTCTCAGTCCAGTTACTTGAATCCATCACATCTGTGTCCACTGGTTTGTTCCCAGAAGTGCTGAGCATTCCCAGCTCCTCCGCCGCTGGTGGCACGGGCTCTCCTTGTTGCAGTGCCAGCTTTGACTGGATGTGCCTGGCCTAATTATTTCTGGGTTTGGCCAAGTGGGCTTTTCCCTCTCTTCTGGGAAACTGTGCTTTTTTTGTGCCAGTGGTATTTACAGAGTGCTGACAAACCCCTTTCCTTTGCAATAACGGCCGTCTGCTTAAGGTGCTGGTCCCTGGAGGTTGGCTTTTTCCTTTCAAGGAGTTTGATCCTTCATCCCCGGGCCAACTTTGCCTCAAGTTACCCTACAAGAAATCCAACCCTCAGTCCTTTCTGAGGAATTCTCTTAGTTTGTTTTTCTGTATAAACATCAGTTTTCTTTATCTGGGGTTCTGTGCTGCTATCTGACCTATTTGCTTGGAAACCTGTGAGGAGGGCTGGGGTTGGAAAAGGGCTGGGTTTGTGATCCAAGTGTCAGTCTTTCACTGTTAATTGTATTAGCATTAATAATTGTATGCACATTTCTAAACTGTCATGATTGCCACATCCTTTCAAAACACGAGGCGAGACATCAAAAGGGTTATGCCTAGTTAGAGATCAGCAGAGAAGCAAGAAATTAAATTGCCAGATACTTAAAAAGGTATGTGGGCTGCTTTGCCCCCATTATATCAAAAGTGACATAGGGAAAATAAGCCTGGAATTAGACTTTTGGAGCTCATTAGCCTTCAGGATTTAATTAGCAGGAAGCAGGCCGTTTAACAGAGGTGCGAGCTGCCCCGTGCCTGCTGTTGCCATCGGTGGGCAGGGGCTCGGTGCGGGCAGCTCAGCGGGAGCCTTGCCGGATGGGGCCGCACAGGCACTGGGGTGAGGTGGAGGAAAGGGGTTCAGAGTGACATTACTGTTTTTTCTGAGCTGCTTCGCCTTTGTGCATGGCTAACTCTGTGCTTCAGCTCTCAGCCCAGCTCCCGCGGAGGATGCCTGTGGCTGATGGGCAGCACAGCGAGTCTGGGCCCTCTCCTTCAGACTTTCCACAGTATTACTGGTGATGGGGTAATGCCATCAAGGCTACGCTTTGGAAATGCCTGTTTTACAAACATGAAACACATGGACATACGCACATGCTTCTCCATCGCTGGTTCTGCCTGCTGGATATATTCATATAGGTTCGCATTTTCATGCATTGCCACTTTTGCCGTGGCACCATCAAGCATGTTGAGCTGAATACATCACCGGCAGCCCTTTTGGGTGGCTTTGTGCGGTTACAGAGCTCTGCGTGCCCAGGTGCTGGCAAAAGAGGTCAGAGCAAGGGAAATGAAAGTGTTGAGTGTATCAGAACTGCAACCCCTTTTGTTCCTGGAGTGCTTCCCATCCCCACAGCACGGTGAGGAGCCACATCTCAGAGGTGGCAGCAGGGTCGTCTCCGTCCCAGCTGGAGGCTGTTTCTTCACAGCTCTGTGCCGTGCCACGTAGACCTCATCTCTCACTTCGGGCTGTCTCCTTTATTCTTTATCCCTGTAAATCCCGGCAGAGCGGGTCTCGCTTCGCAGGCGGTGCCTGCACAGCTGTTGCAGCGCAGCAGAGCACAGGAATTACTCGTGCCTGGCCTCCAGCAGAGCGAGCAGCATCGCCTCCAGCAGAGCGAGCAGCATCGCCCCCAGCAGCACCCGGACGGCGCTGGGCGCAGGAGATGCAGCCGGCAGAGGGAGCAGACCATCGCAGGCTGCCTGCTCCTCGGGTCTTCTCAGATGCAGCGCCCCGCAACCCGGCCTCTTTCTTCCCTTCTCTCAGCAGCCCGCTAAGTGGGAACAGAGCGACGCGATAACGGATTGTTTATTATGGAAACATGCCACTTTTAGTAGATTTACAAGCAGCTTTGCGGAGCTCCTGATCGCTCGGTATTTTTGTTTGTAGCCCGTTACTCATCCTGATGCGTTGTTGGTGTACGGCTGAGCGCGGCACTAAAAGGCTCTAGCGGGGACGTGATGGGGCCGATGCATCGGAGACAGAAAGCAGCTGCCAGGAGGCATTTCTTCCAGGGGTTTGAGGCGTACCAGCAGGCTGTGTCAGCCGGCAGGTACTGTTCCTCAGTGACTGCCTTTACAGTCAGACTCTTCTGTAGCTCCTTCAAGGCCCCGTGGTGCAGAGGCTGCACAGATGGTTGTGCTGCATTTAGAGCAAAGTGAAATAACACCGGTTCCTTCCATTCTTTGCTGCATCACCCCGAGAAATTACCAGCCTCTTTTGGGAGCTACTAGTCAAAATCCCAGATCTGAACACCTCCAGACTTTCAGCAAAGTTTGAAGCCAGTTCAGGATCTGAATTTCAAGCCTGCTTTTCCTGTGCCAAAATCCCCAGAGCTGAATACCTGGGAACTATGGAGGTGGGGTAACTCACAGACCAAATAACCTCTGAGCTTTTCATTGTCTACCTCTAATGCATCAGCTCTCCCAAAATAATACATCTGGCACGGTTCATACCACAGTCTCTGCTGCAATCACCGCTGAAACCTGGAGAGGTTAGAAATCCATATGTGGATCTGCGTCTGGGTGAATTTGGCAGGCACAAAGCAGTCCCCAAAAAGCATTTTCTTCCTATCATATCATCTGCCAATTTTAACAGTCTTGATTTATGTTTTTTAAGGTTATCGAGCTCTTTGCTGAAAAAGTTGCAGGCCATCTTCCGTGGCGTTACCATTGAATGGCTTGCAGACCACAGTGTGGCTGGGAGCTTTTATCTTTTACATAGGAGATTCCTCTGCCTGTCTTGTTGGTCTCCTGCACTTCCTTAGCTAAGACAAGTGCTTTCAATTACAGAAAAGTAGTTGACATGCAAGCATCATTCCTGGTCAGGTTTTGTTCACTGTAGTGTTAAGCAGGGGAGGATTCCCCCTCAGTTGCACTTGTACCTGCACCTTTTACCTGCTGCTGCACCCGCCAGTAGGGAAGAAATGTGCTGTGTGTGTTCGTAACCCTCCTGGTTTCTCTAACAAAACTTTGCTCTTGTTCTTTTTCTTCCCTTTTTATTTTATTTATTTGCACCTGATATAGAAAAGATTAAGCCAGTTGGAAGTACGCGAGGGCTGTTTTGTGCAGGGAAAACCCGAGGTGGTGAGCAGGTCTTGGAGCTGTTTGGTTGGAAGAGGAGATCACGGAGTAAGAGACCTGCGAGGAGGTTGTTAGATCACTTAGAGAGACTGGCTGACCAGAGCGTAAGCTGAGCGTAGCAGTCTGGAAAGAAGATCATCTTTCTGAAAGGCAGAAAGAAGAAAAATAATGGCTCCGTATTCATCCCTTGTGTAGTTCTTTTGAAGTCAGTGATTTGCACGAGGATGATTTAACCCCATTAATTTTAATGGGTCACTGCAGTATCCCAAGGGTTTCTTTTTGCTGTGCTCCGTTCTGAGATGGAGACAAAGCAGAGCCTCGGTGTCTGGGCTTGAACCCAAGCTCGGTGTCCCCACAGGTCTGGCTTGGGTCCGTCCGCGTTGTGGCTGACTCCAGTTGGAGTGGGAGAAGGATGCGAGAGGTGATGACGTGTCTGAGCCCCCGTCCTGTGACGGCCGGGTGCCGCCAGGACTTGGTAGCAAGCCATAACCTGCCTGAAAAGCGATCCCTGCTCTGAAAACCAAGGCCAGCAGGGCTACGAGGGCTCACTGGAGTTAACAGCAGCCCTTGTCCTGCTGCGGGTCTGGCGGTCCAAAGTGATTAACACAGGGAGAGATGAAGAGATGTACGGCAGCGTGTGAAGGAAGGGAGCCTTAAATGGAGCAGGAACCAGCACCAGACGAGCCCTGGTGGGACTCAGTGGGCAGAGAGCGAAGGTCAGTGCCCTGGACACACAACAGGGACTCGGGGCTTTTGCCGAGACCAGGAATAAAGAGCATTCCCCACACCTATTGATCGAAGCCAGCTGATCATAGCAGGAGCCGGCCGCGCATTGCTGAGAAGTCCGTGTATCACAGCGGGGAAATCTCCATGGATTGCCAGGAGGGGGATGTGTGTTTGTCACCGGTTGTCAAACAGCTGAAAATGTGGGGGCAGGCACAGCTGGGGCGCTCGGGTGGAAGTGGCGGTCACGCCTCACCTCGCGGTTGTGGTAGGAAAGCAGGATTACCGTCACTGAGGGTTTCACGGCTTCCACCTGACTCCCTGTCCTCTCCTTCTGCAGTCGTTTCCACGTCGCGGTGCGGCATTGACCGGGCGAAGGGAAATGAGCTACGGGGAGCAGATGGGCTGTAATGAAATGAAGCGCGACGTCTTCCTGTAAATGCTCTCAGTAAGACTGAGGGGAGGGGAGCCCTTTGGTGAAGGCTGGGTGTAAAATCAGCCAGAAGCAGCCTGCTGTTGTCAGGGTATCTGCTGCTCTTTAGCATCTTGCAGAAGGAAGGGAAGACTGGCATCGCTGGGTTTCGGGGCACGTACCTCTAGACAGACTTGACACAGTGGGTCCAGGGAGAGGGTGCAGACATGGGTCCCAGGGGAAGGCTGTACCGCATGCTGGCACAGAAGTTGCTCAGTAATGGTGGTTTAGCTTCCTCTGGTACCTCCATTTAGTCTCATCAGTCTTTTCCTAATCGCATATCGTACAGCAAAACTCTGTTAATCACTTCATGGCTAAAGCAGATCAGAAAATCCATCTGGATTGGCAAAGTGATGTGTAAAATGATTTATGAAATAAAGGTGCATCTGGCCTCAAATTGTATCTTCTACAAAAGCAGAGGGGGCTCAGCTCTGGACACAGAACAGTTCTTGCACTCATGTGGGCCTTGGTAAGGCCATGTCTGCCCGTCACTTCAGTGGAGCTGGCACCCAACACCTTACAGTGCACCCTGTACATGTCTCTATCTGTCTTTAGGGGGGAGAAGTGTCAGACATAAAGGGCAAAAGTCTGCTAAAGCCCACGATAAGGCTGCAATTTGTTCCAGAGGCTGGAACAAGTGCTGCTACTGCTCTGCAATGCCCGGGGGAGAATTTCTACCATGCTCCTGCAATGACAGGTGGAAGAGTCCCAGCAAACCTCGTTTATCTCTCCGGTTATTTTAAGTAACTGTAGCGGGTCCCTCCCCATCATGCAGCGCTGCCTGCGCCGTCCCTGTGCAGGCTCTTCACGCGTAGCACGGGTTGGCAGCGTGAGGGAAGACGGATGCCACTGTTCTCAGAGAAATGAAGCCTTTCCTGGAGCGAATGAGGTGACTGAAAAGTGCAGGTGCTGCTGAAATCCTGCCCGCATGTCCTCGTCCGTAAGCGGGGTCGCCTGCCCTATTGCAGTGGGTTGGTGCAATTCGCTGCTGCGCCTCCGAGCTCCTGAGATGGCATCCTCAGAGCATCCATCTGTCAGTAATCCAGCCGCATTTCCCCAGATTACATAGCTAATAACTTTAAATAACGGGGAACGCTGAAAAAAATGGCAAACTTTACAAAGCGAAGGAGACACCAAATACGCTGAGCAAAGTCTTTGTTACTGCTCACATGCTCCACTCAGCGTTAAATGGGAACAGACCGCAGCAGGTGTGAAGGGATGTGATACAGGCCTGGAAATCCTGGAGTGAGCCGAGGGAAGGCCTCCGAGAAGAAGAGAAAAATGCAACATGATGATGAAACGCAAATATTTTTGCGAGTGTGTTTAAGTGCAGAATCCGGGGCAATCCAGCTGTCCGTGGGCCGCCTTCAGCCAAAAGACAACAGAAGGCAGTGGATGATCTCACCTCGCTCCTCTTAAATTGACAGATCTCCTCCACAGTTGCTTAAGGATCAGTTTCTCTAGAGCTATGCTTCACCAGCTGTTTGGCAAGCCCTGATGCGGGCTGAAGGTTTTCTTCCCTTCCCTTGCTGCTTCCTTGCGAAGCAGGAAGCCGCTCGGGTGTTGGGGATGGCCGTAGATGGGAGGTAGGACAGCCCGAACGCATTTCGGAGCATTCAAAGTGTGTCGGCAGAAAAACCTCAGCGTGAGGCCAGCTTTTGGGAGGATAGTGCTGACGCACGGCTTGCGGGGATCAAAGCCCAGGAGAAGCTCAAACAGGGCTGCCTTTGAAACGCTGGATCCTGCCGATATAATGTGGTCGTTTTATCTGACCTGTGAACATCTCTGACAAGGCATCAGGTCATTAGTCTTGCGCTTGTTATTGTAACATTTGCTGGAATGAAGCACTGCCATTTTTAAATCACAGCTATCAAAGCGTATCATAAATTGTAAGCAGTTTCTTTTCCTTTGTTTGAGTATATCCCCACGCCAAGTCATTTGATGCTCGTATCTTCTAAATTGAGCGTGACATTACCAGTGAAAAGCTGCAATTGAGCGTAAAATACTTACTTGAAAAAAAAATCCGGAAAAAAAAACCCATGCCCTAAAAAATGAATTGAAAATGACCCCTATCTCACAAAGTGGTTCTGCTTCGAGCCTGTGATAATAATTGCGTGCTCAGTATCTGAAGTGCTAAAGAGTCTACTTTTCGTAGAGTGGAATTTAAAAGACTGTCACTCAAAGTTTTATATATATATATATGTACTGTGCAGTCACTCCCACCCACAACCTGGTTTTCTTATTTCTGAGAGCTGTGACACATTTTTAAGAGGAGCGGTGTATTTTTAAGCTCCCGCTGTGGCATGCGATGAAGGTCGCCCAGCTGAACTGGGATCTCTGAGAGACCGAGAAACGAAACCTCGGTCTCCGCTCTTCCTCTGCGACTTCGGGCCAGGTACTCGTTGCTCAGCTGGCCTTTGTGAAATGCCGTGGCAGCTCATCCCTGCTCTTCTGGTGCCTGAGGAGTGAGATTCACCCAAATTTCTGGGTGCTCAGCTTTGAAGGTAACGTGGCCATGGCCATATGGCCCTGGCTGCATTGAGATGCTCAGAAGTCTTTACAGTGGGGTCTGTTCCCAGTGCTTCCCAGCCTGAACTGCGGTTTTGCTGCTGAGATGTTCCTGACTATAAGCGTTGAGCAAAACTACACCTGGAGACATATTTTCAGCTTTCTTACCACTTCTTCTGTCAGTTTTCAAGTTTTCCCAGATTTTCTCCAGGGGTGGCCTTGAGCCACAGCCCCAGGGCCTGCGCATGGGGTCCCCTGTGTGCAGGCATCCTCTTGTGTGCCCCGGGATTTTAGCTGCTTGCTTGGCTTCCTCAATGTGCTTTGAAACCCCTCCAAAGCAGAGGCAGGTGACAGAGGGGTCAGGGACAAAGTAATGTTTGCAGTTTGAACGGTTTCTCCACTGGTTAGAGTGGTTCTGGAACCTGCTTGGCATGAGTTGGCCTTCAGACGCTGGGGGCAAAGAAGTAGCCAAAACTCACCGACCTCCCTTCTCCATCACCATCCCAGGTTTGTTTTGGTACACGCCCGGATCTGCACTAATATTTTCACAGCTTTGTTGTAAAGGTGTTTCTTGGATAAAACCGGAGCATTTTCCCTTTCTTTCACGTTTACTGAGCGAAGGGTCTTGGCATCATTATCATTACAAAGAAATGAAGCAACTTATTCCCTACCACAAAACCTCGCATTCTGCAGTGTAAAACAAAGACGCATAAATAACCAGCGTAGGGGGCGTGCCTGACCTCTAATATATGTGGAGTTCACTGTTCCAGACCCTTGGTTTTTATTCTGGACAGTGATTTAGAAGGAAAAGCTTTTATCTAATCATGAGCTAGGCCTCAGCACAGCTCCCCAGGCACTGCTAATGGATGGGATGCACAGCGGAGCTTGAAGGATTTTATCCTAGCTGCATAAAATGGAGAGCTGAGTTTCTGGTTTTGCACACGGTATTGCTAGTTAGATAAGGATTGCTTTTTGTGCAGGGCCTGTGATGGTTGTGCAGCGATGGGAGCAGTTTCCAGTTTGGTAGATCCCCGTGTCTTGCTTTAAGCATATTTATTGCTCATGCTCTGGCACCGCTGCAAGGTGCTAGGTGTCTGCACCGCATGCTGGTCACAGAGCTGGGGGCACTGGGCTGGGATATGGGGCCACAGAGGGCCAGGAGAGAGCAGCTGTAGAGGTCTCTCCAGGCCTTTCCTCATCTCTGCAGGGGGATTTGTTCAGCAGTGACATGCACCAAAGGGGCCCTGGGAGCTCCCTTCAAACCTCTGCAGTGCAGGGCAAGCAGGGTTTGGCTGTTTGCTCAGGTACCAATGCTGGGAGCCGAGGACGGGCTGGTAGCTGCTGCCGGAGAGCCAGCGGATGCAACGCAGAGAGGCCCCGTTCCAGGAATTAGCTTCGGTCCCAGAGGATGACTGGGGAAGAAATCATTAATAAGTAGGTTATTGGCAGCAGGACACAATTTCCCTTTCTGATTCATAATCCCTGCTGCTGCCTCTCATGGCTGATATGCCCACATTCTAGTTTTTGACCTCGCAGCGTTTTACAGCAATGAGAGGTTATTCAAAATAGTATGAATAGTCTGAATTCAGATTCAGTACTGGGAGCTAAGAGCAGCACAGATCTTTGCATTTCACATTTACAGTTGTGTTTATGCATTGTGGTTGCAGCCTAGTGTGATACGCAGAGTGCCTGTGCTGGCTTTGATCTTTCTTGGCTGGACACTGTGACAGAGACCTCAGCTGGGGATACACAGACCTCCAGGGACCACGGGGCTGCTCTCGTTCCCCATCCCAGCCTGTAGGTGCTGCTCCACGTGGAGGAGCTCACAGCAAGGCATGGCAAGGCATGCCACTGATAGGAAAGGCAATGTTCCTCCTGAGCATGAATTCTTATTATCCAGCTCCTCGCATTTTAAGTAACAAAGGGAGAAAACAGTGCATGCAAATGGACTGCAGGACATGAGCTTTGCAGAACCTGGTCAATATTCTGAGCTTGTGAGCTCCTGTGCAAGGCGGAGCAGTAGCCTAAAAGAAGGGGGTGTAATTCCTGAGAAGGGATGACATTTTCCCTCCACCCACATCTGCTAAGACATAGACACAGTGTGAACAGTTACAGTAGTAATAAGCTGCCAGTGGCTATTTACCCTAAAAAACATACAGATCCTTCATGTTGCAGGCCAGCAGTACCTGTGAATCAGTGTGCTTTTTGAAGGAGCAAGTAATTTCTCTTTTAGCCAAATTAAAAGGTCTTCTTCTATAACCAGCAGACTGGATGGAAATAATTAAATTCATTCATTATTTCTCTTCACTTTTATGGACTGAGAACACGGAAAAAGATATTGGAAATACCACACACACCCTCTTTGGAGAAGTACGAGGTGAATTAAAAGTTAATGTCTGGATTGAGAATTGTCAGGAGTTACATAAAAGGAACAAGGAGAAATTCACTGTTTTCTCTGTGAGTGAGTCTGAACAACATCCAATTTTGTACCTAAACTGGGCTGTAAAATTTAAGCTCTATTCAGACTTTGCACTGTTTCATAGTGTGTGATGGTACTTCTGTACTCAACATGCCTTGCTACTTTTGCATTCAGCGCAATGCACTTTTGAATGTCTATAAAAGGATGTTCTTCTGTTGTTTTTTCCAGAGGTAGTTGATTTTTAATGCCGGTCACCTTAGGGAGTCAGTTGGCATGATTTGGGGACTTTTTGTGCAAGTAAACAGGCAGGTATTTGAGGTCAATATGATTTTTTGATTTGCCTTTTAATAGCGGTGCTGTTAAGCTTTGTTTCCTTCCCCAGATGAACCAGCACTGACACAAACAATCTCTTACACCATCTTGAAGTAAAGGGCTTTTTTAATGATGATGTCATATCCACAGTACAAAAATTGCATTGCTGTTCAGTGGGGTACTGCTCATGGGGTGCTCACAATGCGCCTCTGTTCAGCGGGTCTGATGCTTCCAAGGACGGAGCACTCAGGAAATGCTCTTGCTGCTTCTTTGCAAATGCCACATCATTTAGCACTCTAACCTCTTGGGGAGCAGAGAAGAGTGGGACCTGTTACCAAATTTGGGTATATAAAAGGGGTTATGGTCATAACCTTGAAAACCCTAGTGTTTGAAAGGTTTTGACTTTGGGAAGCTGTCTCTATTTTTCTGGCTTAATTCATGCCTTTGAATGATAATTTAAAAGCCTTTCATGAATTCCAGCAGTTATATTGGACGAGACAAATGCAAGACAGCTTTTTTCTTTGATGGTTTTGTGTTAGAACCCCATTGTGTATGCTTTAAGACTGCCTAATGCTGGTAGGTAATCAGGGAAGACAAGTCTGGTTTTAGTAGTTGCCAACTGAGCAAAATTTACAAGATGCATTTACTAGATATGTTTTGGAGTCTTACAGTTTCTAAAAAAGTTCAGTTCAAAGAACAGTGATTAGAAAAAATTCCTCAAGTTCATGAACTCGCAGATCTTATATGCAGTGATTTATGTCTCTGACAAGTAAATTAAGAAACCCAGTGACGTGAAAGATCTCTCCATGTGCCACTTCGTAGAAACAAGCAGAAAACAATTCCAAGATATATAAATTTGGTGTCTTACAGGGAGCTACATTGCTTTTTAGTACACTGGAAAGATATTTGATGTTGCAAGACAGTTAACTGAGGACATGCTGCCGAGGCAGCTTTGGGAAATGGCTGTGTTTTAATCTCTCTGTTTAACTGAAAGAAGTGTAATGAGGGGAGGAACGACTGCAGTCACCAGATGAAGAAGTTGGAGTTTATACTTTGGGCTTGATCGTGTCTTCCCACGTGTGTAGTAAGTTTTTGCCTCTCCTGGAAAAAATATTTTACCATTCTTAGGGCCATATGTACAGCAGATGATTTTAAAAAGTCAGGAGAGAGATGTACCACTAAACAGGGATGTAAAACTAGCTAGGACAATGGGGTACTTAGCAGTGCAAGGTAAGTACAGATGCAACAGCCATCTGCTGTCTATGCACACTACTGTCTTAATCCTTCAGGTACCACTCCCCTTGGACACATAGCAGGAGCAGCGAGGCTGAGAGGTCCAAGCAGCATGTTACTAAAAAGCCAGATGAGTAAGCAGAAGGGCTAGACACCAGAAGAGCAGTACCAGATGAGAACTCAAAATTGTTTAATATCAAGCGTCTGGCAGGCTCTCCTTTGTACTGGGAGCTTGGAGGTCTCACAGGGTCCGGGCCATGTCTGGAAGTGCCTGCAACTCATTTCTTACTTTACTAATTTAGAGCCTTTAACATTTCAAAAATGCCAGTGGCAGCCTGGGAATTCCCTGCGAGAGGCTCCGGCACGTGAGCTGGTGCCAGCCCCGCGCCGGGACGGGCTGCGGGGAATCCCTGGGAGCGGCGCCGAGACACGGGGCCTGCTGTGGGGATGGAGGAGCGGGGTGGCCTGGGGGCTGCTACGGCCTGGGGGCAAAGGAGGGCTTCTGGGGGGGGCTGTGTGACCGGGTATCCTCGTGGCTTGGGCAACCAGAAGGGTATGGGTAGGCAGGAGGCTCTTCTGCTTTGCCTCCTGGGGGCTCCCCAGGGCTTGGTGTCACCAGCCCCTGCAGATTTGTTGTGGGGACGGCGCTCAGGGTCAGGCGCAGCCAACAAGGGGGACGAGGGCAATTGCTTGTGCTGAGGGCTTTCAGGACAGCAGGAGCAGAGAGCAGGAGGCCCAGACCTGGATTGTTTGGGTCTCTGCTCCAAGGTGAGGAGCAAGGAGAAGTGGGAGAAAAAGTATTTGGGTCGTTTTGTTGTCTTTCTGCTACTTGTCTGGCAGAGGGGAGGTAAAGTGGTGATCCAGTGGCAACCTACAGCTTCTTGAAGGGGAATTACATAGACATTGGAGTTAAACTCTTGCTAGTAGTGGCAAACATGCAAACAGGAGCAGAGGCCACAAACTGGGGTGGGAGATTCAAAGTGGAAATTGAAGAAACCTCACAGAAAATAGATCCTCATCTCCCTAGTAGTTATTGTCGTGTTCTCTCTGGCAAATGGAAATGTAGAAGAGCTTTCTCGTTGTTTGAGGTCCTTTTCTTCAGGGATTCATCACTTCTGGGGTGTTTCTTCGCTTGCCAACACCATCAGCAAGCAGCAGCAGCAGCAGCGGCAGCGCTACCACCGCCGGCAATACACCTCCTGGCCACAGGCTGTCCCGTCTGCACGCTGCCATGGCTCCTGTCCTGCTGGCATCTGTCCCCTGGTGTGAACCTATGCCTCGGGCTGGCTGGATGCCACCGGCAGGCCAAGTCAGGTCATACAAACTTTGGAGTTCCTGTTGCTCCTCTGCTTACTGTGTGAGCGCGTGTAGTCACCAGTTGTACATCCCTCTCGCCTCTAAACTTGTGATGAGGTGACTCACTGTCATTGAATGCGTGCTCGGTTTTATTAGACAATCGTCTCATTTGCTCTATGTTAAAGAGCCGCATGTTTCTTTCCTCGAGCATCTTCTGGAAACAATGGGAACAGCTTAAACAGGGGAAGCTCAGCACCACTTAAAAAAAAGAAGTCCTATAGGATGTGTCTGGTCAAGTGCTGGTTGTGGCATATGGGAGAATTGAGAATGATGAAGTATTTACTCAAATTGCTGCTTTCCGCTGCATTGAAGTCAGAGCCGCTGAAGGCACCGCAGCGTTTATGACTGATTTCCTAAGCAGTGTAACAAATTGAGATGAGGGCCCTTTTCTTGTAACTCACATGTGCAGCAGAAAGCACTTAGCTAACATAAATCAGGATTAAATTGCTTTTAAAGGCTCACAAAACATTTCTGAAAGAGACAGGATGAGGAAACCATTTTGCCACTGCAGAGTGTGTCCCCGCGATGAGTCACATTAAGGCTTGATCAAAGAGCCTTGCTGGCTTTTCATTATGGCCTGGTTGGGTACAGGTGAAACTCAGCAGTGGTTTCGACAGAGTAGGCACAGAAATACGCACAGGAGGTAAATTTAAGCAGGAATCTAGACCATCAAAGAATGTGATTAAGGACAATTTAATGTGCTGAGTAATGCAGCATGATTTGGATGTAATTTATCCTAATCCGGTCTGATCTTTTACAGGAGAATATATTACCAGGCCACAGGGAAGTGATACCAGGGTCCCATCTGGCCTCCTGTCTCCAGCAGTGGCTTATAGCCAATACAAAAACAAAGCAAATACAAAGTGAGCTTCCCGTGTGTATCCTCTCTGCTTCTGGCATTCAGCAGTTATGGGACTTCTTGGGTCAGAGCATCCAGAGCGGGGAGTACAATAGCCACCATTTATCCTTTCTTCCTGAATTTATCTCGTTGCTCTTTGAACCCCTGCCTGGTTTTGGCGATTACAGCACATAACACGAGTGAGCACTGTGATTAAGCTGTGTAGCATGCAGAAGCTCTTCACTTAGCTTTAAACTGGTGGTTTGTTAATTCTGCAGGTTTTTGGTTGTGAGAATTAGAGAATATTTTCTCTCTCTCTGGGTCAATCATGGTTTTGTAGGCTTCTAGTGTTATTCCTGCTCACTTCTGTCTTTTCTAGTCTGGAGGTTCTTCTGTTTATTCTTTCCCTCTAAGGAGGCTAATCCGATTTGAGGGAAGATCATACTTTTTCAAGCAGATCAAGAAGCCCCAGACAGTGCCTTGGGGAAACCCTTTTTTCCCTGTTTCTACTCCTCCATCACCAGCTGTGCTCCCAGTATTCCTCCTGGTGCGGTAATTCAGCGTCAAAAGCCTTTTTGGACAAGTTATGTCTGGGCCTCAGCTTGAGGCCTGGAGATATGTAACTTTACACGTTTTCTTCTCTTCCTTCCCTCTCTCCTCTTCCAAGGACTGTCTTGAACAATAGTTTTGAAGAAGATGCTGTTGGATCCCATACCTGCCCCAGCAGAGGCGGCGGCATCCTGCATCCTGCGGGCAGGCACAGCTCGGTGGGCTGTGGGTGACGTCCCTTTTGGGGAGGTTACCTGCAGAAGGGAGGCTGTCCGTTGCAGGACAGAGTGGCCATGGAGGGAGCGTGTAGCTCCAAGCAAATTTAGCCCGGAACAACAGAAGGAGCTGTGTCCGCAGAGGGGTACAGCACAGGGTCTCTGCCTCTTCTTAAATTCACCCTTAGGACTGCAGTTTAGAAACCTGCATGGATCCTGTGGTTGCCAACCAGAGGTGAGACCCAACTCTCCTATGGGAACGTGAGGGGCCCACCCTCAAATCAGGAATTGCTCAGAAGAGACAAAATAAAAACTCAAAGCCTGTGCTGCATTCTTAAGCTCTTAGCCAGATCGGTGTGATATATGTGAGAGCTCGTTAGCCTGACTGGTTTGTAAGGTACACGAGAATTTATGGTTCTGATGTTCAGTACTTAATTGGAAACTGTGATTAGATGCATCTTTTAAACATATCCATATATAACGTATGGGCATGTAGATGTGTGGAACGAAATCCCAAAGCGAAGAGCACCACTGGAAGAGCTGCACATGAAAGTCGTTTATTTTTATGACCTCATTTTTATCACTCAGCATTTATGTTGTAAATACTATAACAAAGTGACACAAGCTTGGTCATTGGAAGACAGAGATAAATTTGGCCTCTCCGTAAGGGACGACCAAGGTCAGTTTATAAGAGGTGAAGAGCACCTCCACCCAGGGGTCTTGCTAAGGTAAATACATTTTTCTGTCCTGTGGAGAAATTCACAATCTGAAGGAATAAACAGGGTAAAGCAAAACCAGATGAAGCTGTGACTGTTAGGCAAGACCTTGTTTTTATACTTCTTTCCAGGAAAAAGCCTGCCGTAAACACTCGTGTTGTCTTTTTCAAGGCCACCGAAGCCTTGCAGTGGAGGATCACATGGCGTTAGCTCATTGCCCCAGCGTCCTGCAGCCTCCTGGTCGTGCTGAGCCATCGCTCCCCGGTACTGGCGAGGCTGGGCTTTGCTGTCAGATCACCGGGCTCTCTATCGCACAGCCTGCTTGCTGAACTGCTGAATGTGCAGTTCCAAAGCCCCGTCTTCCTCTAGGAGGGTAATTTCATCATAATAAAATGTAATTGTGAAAAATTCAAGAGGCTAATTCTGCGTTTCATCAGCCCGAGCCAAATACTGAAGCTGCGCTCTGGAGCCAGATGAACAACTTCACCGCTGAGGAATCTTGGGACAGAAATCTGGGACATTTCCCAATCGTTCAGGGAAGCGGTGGGATGCCTTGAACCCATCTCTTGTCCTTCAATACCCTTTCTAGGCACAAAAGAAAAGCAAGCTGCCCCTTGAACACTGGATCTGAGGGAGGCTGAGAAGGTCCATGCAGGTGTCATTTGTCTCTGAGCACCTCAAACCTGGTGGCAGAGCTCAACAGCTCGAGCTGGCCCCTATGGGGCTAATTTCCAGTCCCCGCTGAGTGCAGGGCAGAGGACACTGGTTTTCCTTGTCCTGCACTTCCCCTTTGTGATACAAATCCATGGGTAGGAGCATTGCTGGAGAGGAAGCAGTGTCCATCTCCTTCCAACCTGGGCTTTTCTGCGCGAGCTAAGGTTACCCAGGTAGGGAAGATGTCTTCTGCACATAGGGAAGAGCTTCCAGTGTAGGGCTTGGAGATTCTCGGGGAGAACTTGGGTTGATTTTTACTTCGATGGCTTGAAAGAAGCTGCTGGAAGTCAGCACGAAATGAGGACCTCCAGCTGGGTCTTGGTGAGCCAAACTGGGCCACTGTTGTTCTATGACGCTGAGAAAATCACTGCAGCCTAACCAGAAATATATAACATATAAATATATGCACATTTATATTAATACATATAAATTGTGCTGGTTCTCAGTGCCAGAGCATAGCCACGCTGTGAAAACAACAGAAAGGTGGCAGGAAGGCAAATTTTTCTCTTCTGCAGTCTCCTTTCTCTTAAGGAGCTGATTGCACAACATTGCCTTACCCTTCTCAGCAGCAAGCAGAGACTGCTACCAGCCAGCAAGAAATGCCTGTGTTTGAAGTCAGGTCGCCAGTTTTGCTTCTTGCCCCCTCAAGTCCCTTCTGCTCGCGGCAAGGAATTCTGGAGCCTCGGGACTGCCACAATGGGAGCCTTTCTGACACGGCTGAAAAGCTCGACCTCTGCTCAGAAAGGACAGATTCATGTTCGAGAGGGTTCCACAATGCAACGATTTATGTCAGGAAATGAACAGAATATTTTGTAAAAAAAAAAAAAAAGCCTCCATCTGTTTATTTGGCTTGGGGAAGAGATCAGCTGTGCTTCTATGATTTCTGAGGATGGAGTGCTGGAGGGGGAAATGTATAGCTGTATGCATCTACATTTCTGAGTTTGCCTTCCTGATGCATAACATATAGAGCTAATTTTACTTAACAGTGTGTCATGTGGGGCTCAGAGCTCAGGGAACAGAGATACCTTAATGCACATGGCTAAACTTTTGCACTTCTAGCATTATGAGTCTGAATTTTAACCCTGCACTCTCCATCTAGCTCCTGTATGTTTGTAAAGTATTAAAGAGTTCAGTTGCTCCTCCAGCAGGGTGGTAGCTGAGCACCTAATGCTAGTTCTTGGTCGTGTTTGATTTTGTGCTTTGTGAAATCAGTTAAGAGAATCTCAAAAGGCAAGATTATTCTCAAGGCTCAGATTTCTGTATGCGTAAGGAGCAGTAGCAAGGTATTTTTGTATTGGTTTACTTTAAAAACACTGCCCCAGAGCTTGATAGCGATGTTAAGAAAAATAGTTTCTGAGAAAGCCAGCAGTCTTCATTACTGACTGCAAACCATACGGGTGCTGGGAGGGAGAGCGTGGACTTTCTAGTTAAAACATTTCTGTGTTTTTAATCTGCCTGCCAAATCATTGGTGATTAAATGATAATCGGAGCTGTTTGTTTGAAATGTCATACATCTCCACCGCAGCCTCTCCACACCACTAAAGAGTTTTAGGAATTAAGGAGCATGGGAACATAAACGCCTCCAATGTATTTAAACGTGAATTAGCTAAAGCCAACAAATACAGAACAATTTCAATTTATGTATTAAAATACTCTGGAGGATACAGATTAACCTCCATTACTCAGAGTTTGTCACCGTCTCATCTCCTTTGGACAGCTAACACTGGGAAATGGACAGAAAGAAGATTTATTTTTCCTTTAGCTTCTGTCTCGCCTGATGAAATGTCTGCTGTGCAGCTCCCCCAGCCGCGCTCCTCCGTGAGCTCTGCCGGCTCCCCACGCTGTGCAGGCACTGTTTTCTCTCACGGCCAAAACTCACGCTTGTCTGAAATCTCTGTTCAAGGAATTGAAGCCAAGCCTTGCTTTACTGGCACACAGAGGCCCTGGGCTTCGAGGTGATGTGTCTGAGATAGGAGGAATCCCACCGAGTAAGTTTGCTTGGGTCCGCTGCCCCGTGGCGAAGGGGAGAAGCCTTTAAAAGAGCCCTTGCATCCCGCCTGCAGCACAGATGATGTTTCCTGACCGAGCACATCGCCTCCAAGGGGCCGTGCAGGAGCAAAGCCGCAGCCTTGCAGCCCCGCCGTTGTAGCTCTGTTCCTCTGCAGACCTCCCTGGTCCTGCATGAGGCTTCATCTGACTTGTCAAAGCCCCATGGAGCGTGCAGGAGGAACCCCCCAGGCCAAATACAAATCCACAGAATTAGAGAGATGGCTGAAAGATGGACCCAGCCTTACAGACATGCCTGTTCACCTCCAGTCTTCTCCTCCGCTTGGAACACGTCAGTGGGCTTTTATAGAGCAAATACTGAGATACTCATTTGTTAAGCAACTTTCCAGTTGTCACCACTTTTTTGTAGGTCTCTCTCTATAGTTAGATAGATTAAAACACAAACATGCTTCAATGTTTATATCATTAACTCTCACTGAATACAGTGGCGAAGTTAGTCCCTAAAGAAAAGATCTGCCATAAAACTCTTCAAAAACATTAATATAACCATCTAAATTAAAGTAGATTCCAAGTGACATATAAATTCAGTGACGTAATATAAGATTATTTGGTCTTTCACAAAATTCTTTACCAACTAACTGTGTGTAGCTTAATGGGATAACAAGGCAATGATGTCTGAGCTAATACTCACGGTCTTCCTTCCGTGTTCGTTGATAGGAGTCACAGAAGTGACATTATCCTGGTGTCATACTGATGAGAAAGGAGATCCAGCCTCCCTCTCCTTTGCCATTAAACCAAGAAAGGTGTGTTCAGCCTTTGTGATGAACTTGGCACCAGCAATATTTTAATATCATTAGCAGCGAGAACTACTTTCCTTGCCAGTAACAAGGCTCAGTGTCAACTGAGGGTGGTGCCCCATGGGAAGACTTTAGAGGAAAATTGCTATATAATAATTAAAAAAAAATGCTGGAAATATGCTATTTTTGGGGGAAAGACATTTGTTCAAGTATGGAGTGATCCTGGCTGATGGGGAAGAGACCTGCCAGTGCTATTCTTAGTTCCACCCGCTGGTTTCACTGCTTCTCTTGCAGATATAGCTGAAAGCGAAATTAGGATGGTCGTGTCTGTTCTCACATAGAAATGAAAGAAGTCAGAATGGAAATATGTGTGTGTATAGAGATGAAAAGATAAAAAGAGCCAGAGCGTAAGGGAAAGTGAGCTTCCGTGTGTAGCTGCAGACATGACTACACCTTTCCTTGGAAGGGTTTTACTTCTGCAAGGGCAGGTTTCTTGGCTGATTGAAGGGCTAGCAGTGTGCCAGGCACAGTCCGTGCTGCAGGAGATCAGAGTTTCTGCTTGGAAGTTGTTACAGTTAAGAGAAACCACTAAAGAATTTCCTCTATTGTGTTGGGCATGATCTGATACTTTGGTTTCACAGCAATGCTCCTCTGAAAGCAGTGAGGCTAAGAGGTATTCACCATCTAGGCCGTCACTTGTGAGAGAGGAAAGACATCAATGAATCACATCCTGAATAATAGGACATAAAAAATAAATATGGGGTCAGTGAGGGCTCCTTGCTGCTGTTAGCACAAACCTTTCTACATTAGGAGAGGAGAACAGTAGGTATACAAGGAGTGCTTTACCCAGCCAGAGAAATTATTTGCTATGCCATCCTTGCTTTCTATTTCAGCAGCGATATTTTTCTCATCTTTGCTGCGAGGAACAAGTTCTGGCTTTCAGAGTTTCATTGGGGAAATGAGGATTTTATTTCTAGGTCCATTTTAGTGCTTTGTCCTGATTTTATGAGGGAAATGTGGGTGTATGAAAAATGTATGAGACAGGGAGACAGGGGGTCCGTGTCCGAACTCCCAAATCAGAACATGATAAAACTAGACCAGGAACAAAGATAAGTGTGAAAAAGTTCTTCATGGAGAAGTATCTCTTGTCCTCCCATGATCTGCATGGAGGAAGAGGAAAACAGTTTCAAAATTCTGTGTTGTTTAATCTCTGCCTTCTTTAAATTGCATGGATGAGTCATTTATGATTCCTTTATAATTAAGAGAAAAAGCCTCATTTAAAAGCTTACTGCAGCCACTCACGCAGGCCCTGAAAAACAGCTCGAGACTGGGGACTGATGCGGAAGGGCAGCGGGACGGAGGTCTGAGTTCCGAGCATTTGGGGGAATCTGCGCTGGTGCAGAGCGAGGGCACAGGCAAGCCGTCTTCTTCCACTGTGCTTTCCAAACCTGAGCACTGACCTTGGCCTGATCTGGTGGGCAAAGACATTCAGCACCATCCTCATCCATTTTTGCTTGCTCGCTAACCACAGCAATCCATCAGTAGCCCCTTTCCAGTTCAAGGCTGTGCTGCTGGGATGCTCCAGGAGCTCGGCTGCAGACAGCCGGGACAGGCGGCAGGGACCGAAGTGATCACCAAGCTCGTGCACAATGGGGATATTAGGTCGAAGCAAATGGTTTGGGGGGGATCCCAGCGGCATTTCACCCCCTCACCATTTAGCACTGTCAAATGTGAGGCAGCTGAGGGCAGGATGAAGCACAGGCTTCCGCGTGCTGGGGGCTCTGAACTGGCAGCAACCGCAGAGCTCCACGCTGGCGTGGGAGCGGAGCTGGGGCTGCTGGTTAGATTTTGGGGGTCATGCCTTCCCCAGCTCGTTCTGAGGGGTCTCTGTTTTGGGCACCATATAGTAAGCATTATATTTGAATATGATATCACTTCCGTAGAAGAAGCAGCCTATTCATCAGCAGTAGCATCTTCACATCAAATACAACAGCAGGCATGACTGCGGAAACAACCATTTAATTGAAATAGAAATGACACTGGAAAATTCAGAGAGGGTGCAAAAAATTCCCGGGTAGTTATTACTCACGGGAAGCAAATCCTAGACATGCAAAGCACAGGATGCGTGCAGAGCTTATTGAGATGTAGCTCTGCCCTTAAGACGCATGTTGTTTCTTCAGATGATCCCCTGAGCTCCCTTGAAATGCAATACATGAATTAAATACACGGTTTGGGGTAGCTGGGGGCTCCTTTTTTCTCCGTCCCCTTGGAGCACACAGCGTGCTGCACGGGACAGCCCCACTCCTGGCAGCCCAGGGCATTCAGAGGCTGCTGCCGCCCCTCCGGTGGGATTCCTGCGGCACAGCCTGCCCCTGCTGCGGGCTCCTCGGGCGATCTTCCCACCGTTATCGCTGCCGGGTGTGCGGTGTGTGACCGTGCTGCGGGCACCGTGCCGGACATTGATGCCATCGCTGCCTGCTCTGCCCCTGCCCCGGCTCCTGGCTGCGCAGACCCTTTCAGAGCCGGGGCTGAGAGGCTCCTGAGAGCGCTGGGAGGAATCACAGCCGTAGCAAAGTGTTTCTGTCCTTGCTTCTGCTTTTCCGAATCAGTTCTCACGGCTCTGTTCTGTAATTTCTTCCCACTTCTGTAGCAGCTTTTTGAGCTTTCAGCTGTTCTGTCAAAAGCAAAGGTGCCGACACCCTTGAAATCCCTATAGAAAAGTAAGGGGTCGTTCCCCATCCTGGAAAAAAGAAGGAGGGACAAAGTTTGGGGTGTTTTTTTTTTCCTCACGGAAGACAAGTGCGTGTCAGAGATAGCTAGGAGGGGTCTGGAGGTTATGCACAAATTAAGCAGCCTCCGAAAGGAGGGGACTGCGAGCAACGCCAGATAAGCCCGTAGCAGCCGCACCCCTGCAGCAAGCAGTTAACGTTCCCTTTCCTCTCCAGGGGAACATCAGGGGTTAATTCAGTAGCCATGCGTTTAATAGCTCGATTTAAAGGGGAAAAAATGACACCCTTCTCCCCTGCCTTGCTGCTCGTGGATGGTTTGCTCTGTCTAGTTGATCACATGCTCCCCGAGCCCCTGGTGCTGCAGAAGCCCCAGCTGCTGCTGCTGATGAGCCGGTGCTGCTCAGGATCAGTCCCAGCCCTTGCCTGTCAATGCCTTGCAGCCCTGACCTCCTCTTTAAAGGAGGGAGTGGGCAGGATGAGCCCTTGAGCTTATGGGTGGAAATTTGGGACGCGCCCCTTCTCTCACCACCGTTTCCAGCTCTAACCATGTCTATTTGTTGTTGTCTTTTTTTCAGGGACTATGGATCTTCAAAGAGAAAATCAGGTAAGATACCAAGCTTTCTATGTGCTGCATGATTACAGAGAGGACTTTTTTTTTTCTTTCCTTTCCCCTTCTCCTTTTTAAACCTTCCCTTTATCTTGTGCTGCATGAAATTGTGTAGCAGTTTAACTTTGGATTGCTGAAGCCTGCTACAGACAGGCATCAGATTATTTCTTCCCTGCTAGAAAGGAGAAGAAACCCACCTTATACAGTATTGCAATTGAAATGACTGCTTTCCTCTAACTGTATTTATACAGCTCTTTCTCTAATCCAAGAGGGTAATTGTGTTCAATTTCTTTCTTTTAATTTTTTTTTTTTTCCTTAAGTATGTCTTTACCTGAGCGCAGTCAAAATGCAGCCTGAGAGTTGGGGGTCTTCTTCGTGGGGGTGGAAGAGGGAGGAAATGCTTTTCTGTTCTGATCTGAATTTTATTTTTGCCTTTCTAAAAGGATGTGGTAAGGCTTCTGATGCAAAATGTTCTCTGTGCCTGTGTCAGGGTTTGGGCTGAATCAATGGCTCAAGCTCAGTATTTTGTCTTTAACTCCTGGATTCAAAGGTCCTATAAAACCCTGATCTGAAACTACGTAAAACCACATTTTCTCCTCCTCTTGTAGTTCTCAGTGATTTTTACAGATGTGCTTTCAATAGGGAATAGGGACATGTAATTATGGGCCTCTGCTTTTGGCTGCTCTGAGCTGGATGTGGTTGGCTTTCCCCTTCCCCTCTCCTAAGCAGCGCCGTGCACCTGCAACTCTCATTGACTTTAGAGTCCTGGGTGCTCCAAATCGCAATCAGGGCATCCGAAGGGGCCTTTCGGACCATTAGCAACTCCTGGAAAACTTGGGCCTGTGTGGACAGGAGGGGAGGGTTTTATTTTTTTATTTTTATCCTTTTTTCCCTCTTTAAGATGATGATGAAGAAACACTGCAATGGCTGAGTCTCTGGGCAAGATGAATGTGAAGTACTGATCTCAATGAATGTCACTACCTAGATTCATTTGCTAATTATGAGAGCTTTCGTGCTGCAGCCCTGTAATAAGCTAAGTGATACAGTAATGCAGAGCTGTTCCCTGACCCTGCCATCCTGTGCGTTAAATGGTTGTTGCCTTTGCAGGCCAATGCTTGTGGTGCTCTTCCCCTGAATTCATTCAGCAGTTACTGCAAATGCAGGTGGGGGTAGTTAAAAAGGGGCAATGTGGCACAAGGTGCTGGCCTGACACTAGAAACTAGAGGAGATTTAATCTCCCCAATGTCCTACAAAGCTTCCATCTGTGTTACAATTAAAAACAGGTCCTTTTGCAGAGATGCATTTGCACTTTAGTGCATAATATTAAGTGAACTTTGCACTGCTTATACAAAATGGGCAGTGAATTAAATGGGCAGCAGCACTCTCCAGAGGAGCAGGCTGCAGAGCTGCAAGAGCTCCTGGATCACTGTGCCCTATCCAGAGCACTGAGGGCTTTGGGGCCCTGTAAAATGTGCTGAAAAATGTTGCTGAAGTCCTTGGGGCGACCTGATTTAGCTGTGACCTAGAACAGCCCTAGAAAACCAGGAGAGCTCTGGGGCCAGTGCACCAGTTGTCATGCACAGGAGCTACAACATTGCTCTTGCAAAGGGATGTGAGAAATTGCTCTGGGAGCATGAGGAAAATGTTCCTGCTCCATTCCAGCAGCTCTGGAGAGAAGCTGGAACAGATCTACCATGACACTGGGGGAATAAGGATTAAGTTGAGCCTGTGGAGCTGAGACACCGGCAGTGCCTGGTGCTCTCCACTGGCCTCCTGCCCTGAGGCATCCCCAGTGACACGCTCATCCATCCAGGAGGCCAGAGCTCAGGCTGGGCTCCCCCTCCTTGCCTCTCCCACCTCTATGTGCTGCTGGGGCTCCTTTTGGGACTTCTTCTCTGCTTCTTGGTGGCTGACTGCTTGCACTGCTTGGAAGCAGTGGGGTTTTAGGGATGCTCTTTCTCCACTTAGGCTGTACCGACAGGAATGCGAAGCAGCTCTCTGACCAAAGGGAGTTGGATAAACGGACTCTGTTCTCAGCCATCTTCTCGCCTGAATTTAGGGTGGCGGGGGAATGCTTGGTTCTGCTTGGAGCTGGATGTTGTGGGAGTACGTGCACAATGAGCCAAGGAACATGCCAAGGGAGTTGGTGGTTACAGCCTCTAACAAAGAGCAGCTTTATGACACTTGATCTAGCAAGGGGGGTAAATAAGCACAGCTTCCCAGCCTGCGTTGTAAAGAGCCTTGTAAGATAACAAATAACTTTGAAATGCAGTTCCCTCTGTAGGTGCAAGCATGACTCCATCTTTAAATGGGACAAATCAGCACTTTTAAGTGCAAATGCCTCCCAACAAATCGGACCTGAGAACACGCCTTTTGCCTCGTCCAAGGATGAGCTGGGAGGAGACTCCTGCACGTGAGCACAGCTATCCCCTGCTGTCAAGCAGGAATCTCGCAGCTGCTGCATCTCAAGCATGGCAGGCAGGGCACGAGCGTGGTTGATGGCAGAAACATTTGGGGAATGCCTTCGACAGCCAGCGTCACCTCTGTGCTGACCTCTGCCTTGCCAGCGAGTGCATTTCTAGCCGGTCTCGTGCTCAGCCCTTAAAGCAGGGGGAAATTGGAGAAGTTCAGAGCTGAACAGGAGTTATGGAAACATTTGTCACTGCAGCTGATACTGGTTGTAAACATTTGGAGGCCTTCTGAACCACACGCAGCAGCGTGGCCTTAGCTTAGCTAAACAGAAGGGTCTTGCACTGATCTGGGGCATCTCTGCGTGCCAGCCCTGAGCCAGGCTTCCTCTTCTGCAAAGAGCTCTATAAACATGCAGCCTTTCACTGGGCTATGATCTAATTATAAATGCTTTAACCTGCAGCCAGCTCAGAGAGCTGGAGCTCTGCTGAAGCAGCTGAGGCTCTGCGTAGGCATGGGCACTTGCTGTGGCCTAAAGTGCCACGTGTGCTGTTACCTTGGATTTCTGGGGCTTTGCTTGACGTGCTGCAGAGCTGCTTTGGAAAGCTGCCTTCGTATTTCCAGTCAATCGAGTTGTTGCTCTACAACCATCTGTCAGGGCCGACGAGGCCTCAGTACAACTGTGAGGAGCGGTTATGGTGGGTGTATTCTGCGTGCTCGCAACAAGTGCTCTCGTCCAGGTCTCTCTGCAGACCCTCTGTAGCAAAAAGGGAAGGAATTACCCTTCAGACTTTGATTTGTCAGTCACGTTAACCAAGGGAGCAGCAGCTCATTTGTCACTCCAAATAGGTGTTAGTTCTGTGCAGGCATCCACTGTGACTTTTTCTCCTCAAATCAAAATAAGAGCAGAATTACTTGGAGTCTGGTAATGGATATTTGCATGGTACATTACAAACCACAAATTAGGTTAATCCACTCTCCAAACCCTACCAGCTACCATCTGTGCATGGTGAACTAATTAACCCTTGAGACATCTGCTAATCCTGATGTGGCTTGTAAAAAGCAGTTGGAGGATGTTTCTCCCCCAAAGATATCCCCCCACATACATGCTATGCTGTTGCTGGCTAGAACAAGTTTCAAACTCCCAGAGTATGATGATTCTTCCCTTGCTGAGAATCTTTCTTTGCTTGCTTTGTGCCAAAGTTATCGTCAGATCCTTGCTCGTGATGCTGGAGCAGGCATCTGAGACGTGGTATTTGGTGGCAACACGGAGGTGACATGGGCTCCATGGCTTTTCCATACTGAGTCTTCATGCTCCTCAATTACTGAGAGTTCCCCTTTCTAGCAATGGGACTAGATGGCAGAAGATGCTGTTTCGCATTTGCTCTCAAAGCTAAGGAATCAGTTTCTGCCACCTGCCCATGCAGGCAGCCAAGCTCTTGTGCACACTCCTTCAGTGCCTGCTAGCAAAAGCCCTGCTGGACCCCCCCCTTCTGAAATCATAACAAAAACCCCACTGCCTGCTCGCTCTTGCTGCCCTGCCTGCTGCTGGGGCGCAGCTGGTTTCGAGCCGCTGCTTAGTGGCGTTCTCCTGCCCCTTGTTGCTGTGCGGTGGGATGTCCCCCCTCTGAGGGGAAATAAACCTTAGGTTTATGGCTCCGCCAGCACCGCAGTGTCTCCCTTCTCTAATTGATCAGATCCTGCCTGCATCAAGCTGGCCGGGCTCTGGCGGAGGCTGCCAGCTGAAGGCTGTTTAAATAGTCCCTGGAATTGAGCACTTAAAGAATTAGCTTAGCAGCTCGGTCCAAGCCAGTGGTGCTTTGGTGAGGATGTTGATGAGGCTTGGCTTCCTCAGCACAGAGAAGCATCCTCCAGCTCGGTTCCCACGTCCACGTTTTGGACTCGCAGAGCGCTGCAGCACCCAGATGACAATCTCCGGTTCCTTTCCATTCTGCAGCCTAAAATGAGGAAGGATGTTTGTGCTGGCTGAATAAATAAAAACTTCAGAGTCCGTTTGAAGCCACTTCTCAAATTCTCTATTTTTATAGATGTTGCTGTAATACTCCCTTATCCCTCAATGGGGAAATTAAGCGGAGTTGAGAGAGTTATGGCAATTCTGGAATGAGGGCCTCTGAGTGAAGGACAAGCAGAGTGCTTTGCACGTGTTGTGCCACCTTTAGGGAGATGCCTTAATTGCTGTTTGAGTTATCAGGGATAGGTTTTTCCACTTCCTTCATAATTACGAAGGGGAATGGCTTAACTCTTGGCTCTTTTCTGGGTTTATTGCAGAGCTATGCTCATCACTTCGGAGCTTAATCTCTTTGGTCCTGTCACACCACGTGTCTAGCCTGCGCTTACAGCTCCATGGCTTGTCTTGCAAGTTTCTTTTATTTTCATAAATGAGCTTTATTTTCTTAACTTCAGTTTGAACTGCCTCCTTTGAGGTAATATGGAGAAAATGAATGGTGTGTGCTAGCCCTTCTGTGCTTAATCATTCAATGGGGTCGCAGATGTTTGAGCCATTAGCTGGACCTGCATGGCTGGGGCTGTTTCTACCTGTCCCAGGATCTAGGAGTTGACCCCAGGGATAAAGTCTTGCTGGCATGGCTGTGAACATGGAGTCCCCTGCTAGCTCATAGCTCTCTGGCAGGCGTTTAGCTGTGCATGGGTATGGGGAGAGGAGAGGACGCAGAGCTTCCAGCCTTGGCAGGTATTTTATGATACTTAGGAGATATCTGCAGTGGAGGGAGAGGGGAAGGTACCTCCAAGAGAAGCACAGCCATGCCTTTCCTTTGTCTTAAGGCTGTTGTAGTACTGATAGGATTTCACCTGGAGCGATGCCCTTCTGGTATCAGAAGAGCTGTGAACACAACTCTTGGTGTGCTGTCGGCGTGCTTTAACTCATTCAGCTGGCAGTTAAATGTCACTTTTAATGTTTCCACCTGCCCTTCCTTTCCCCCTGCATCCAACAAGAGGAAGCCTGAAACTTTTAAATGGGCCTTCAAAGGGGTCAAACCTGAGAGCAAGCTTATGAAGATGTTGGAAAAATCCAATTAACTAACGTGGTGAATCCCACTGCGAGGCTGCGCATCTTCTTCTGTCAGGCTGGTAACTGCAGCAGGTGTCTTGGGGCTACCTGTGTTGAGTGCATGAGTAACGAAGCAGGCAGCTGGTAATCGCTTAACGAACCTGAGCTGAGGTGAGAGCAGTAGCAAAGCTGAAATGTGGTTTTCAACCCAAATGTTAGTTTGAGTCATTCCGCTCTCATTGTTCATTTCTCTAGGAATTCTGTCTCCCTGTGCTCCATCTGAAAGGAGAACTTTGGCCAAGAAGGGTTTTGTTTTTGTTTTTTAAGGCAGTGAATGGGGATCTAAGTTTGTCCAAGCCCGTGGCAAGGCCCCAGGAACATCTTAAACCACATAGCTTGGGCTTGGTGTCTCAGTCCTTGCAAGAACTCTGTGGTGCGACATGATTCCTGCAAACTGAGGCACGTGCTCTTGTTTGTGCCCTGATGAATCACATGTGCGTGCTGTGTTCCTCGTGTTGTTGTCCGTAATTAGCGCAGGACCAGTGATGGGGGCTGCCTCGCTGGTGTCCTTGGGCCGGGTGCTGAGGCTGGCCGGCCTGGGGCATTTGCCAGCCGCTGCTCCACAGCTTCACAAACGTGTGCTGACAGGAGTGCTCCTGATCAGAAATCAGGATCTCTTCTCCCACTTACAATTAACCTTCTTGGCTCCATGTACTAATTACCACATGGAATTTAAACACAAGAGCAGATTCTGGCAGAACATCTTGATTCTCACATAGTGCTTTTTTTTCCTTTTTTTTTTTTAAGCAGGAGGATAAAGGGATTTAGTAACAAAACAAAAAAAAGATAGAATAAGCAGAAGCGTAGCAACCAAGGCCCAAACAAGATTTAACATGTGGTTACGGGGGTTGCACATCCTGGGCCTGGGTCTGGAGGGAGCCAGTAGTTCTTGACCCTGATGTGCATCCTCGGTTCAGTTCCTGATGGCAGAGCTCCCTCTCCTCATGATGGAGAATTAATCCCTCTACTAGTGAATTTGCTCAGCTCTAACTGCTGTTCCGTTTACTGGCTCTTTCCTGATGTAATAATTCCCCAAGCAGCTCACTTTCTTTCCTGATTTATTTTAATCAAGTCTGTGAGTTACCACGTAGCTGAAGCAACATCCACTCTGCCAAAGCAGGGCTGTTGCTCTGTGCTCAGCTACACCGGCACCGAGAGGGGTCTGAGGAAGAGCTCTGGCTACGCCAGGCTGTCTTCAACCTCTTCATCCCCTTGCAGCATCTGCAGGTGTGTGTGACACCATTCTGCATCTCTGGTCCTGATGTAAATCTGTCCAGTCCACCCTCCAAGCCCAGCCTGTGGGATTCTGGCAGGAGGAAGCCAATCTCGCCATTCTCCTTGCACACCACATTTTTAACGTCGCTGTTTAAACTGAGACGCTTTGGACTTCTGCCTGAGGCTACTGAAGAGAAGAGCAGATAGAAGAGTTTATTCTTTCTGCACTGCTTCGCTTCCCTGCTGACGAGATGTGTAGCCTGCTGGATGTATGGGCTCGCTGGCCTCTTCTGGGTGGCCCATATGCTGGGGGGAGGAAGACGGGACAGGAGAAGAACAGTTGTTTGTGCATTGTGTGGGCTTCCTGCTTTGCCGCCTGGCTTTTAAGCTGAAGTGTGGGGACAGGGTGCGGGATTAGGGAAAGGAATGTGTGTGCGCTCTCTGCGCTTCCCAGCTCGGAGCTAACGCTGCGCAGAGCCCCGTGTCGGGGGGAGAGGGCCGGGTGGGCAGGGAAGGGCTGCAAGAATGAGGTGTGGCTTGAGCACGGCGATGGAAAGCAGGACAGCGTGCACCCTGGTGAACACCTCAGTGCTTTTGTCTCTTAAGGGGTGTGATGGCTCTTCTGGTTTTCAGGAGTCCTCTATTCTCCATCTGCTCCTGCGCTGCCTTCCTGCTCTGTCTGTCAAGTGGCAGATGGTGCTAACACTGCTTGCGTGGGTTTTTCCTCTCCTGCACACAGAGAGCTGTGGTATCAGGCTTTCGTTTTGGCGTGTTAGATAAGGCAGGTGAGAAATGCACTTAGGGGCTGGAGTGCACAGTGATGGTCCTCAGAGCTCTGCAGGAATCTGTGCATGGCACCGGCGGGGCCTGGCTGCCTGGGAGGAGCAGAGCTTTCACCTGGGGGTTTTGGATAACAGCCTCAGGCTGCTGAGCACCTGAAACTTGAATCTCTCTTGAGAAGGAAACCTGGGTGGCAGGGTGCGTGGCCTTAGGCTATTGAGAGCACTCAGCCCTCGAATAGTGTTCCCTAAGGGCCTGAAGCTCAATGCATGATTCTTCACCATCACATTTGGGTTAGCCTGTGTCCGGCCATGAGACAGACGAAACCCTCACCAGTCTGACCTGGCTGGAGTGGCTCCTCTAATCAGAGATGGCTGAAAACATTACTTCTAGGTGCTCAGCGGGAGTTATCACGTAAGCATCAATGGGCCAGCTCAGCCTGCTGCTGGTTAAACCAGGCTGCCTGGACATGCTGCTGCTGCACTACGCTCCCTGCACTTGGCAGTGGGACTTCTTGCAGTGGGGATTTGATTCTGGCTCTTTGTTTTTTCCTTTTCGAGTGTTTGAGCCATGCACGACTCCTAGCATTCCTACGTACCTGTGACTTTCCAAGTGCAATGGCTGTGGGGGCTCTCTGCGCTCCTCCTTGGCAGTGTCAAGGGCTCTTTTTTTATCCCCCTCAGATGAGTGATGCTCTCAGTTTGTACAGCTGTAGGTGTGGACTGGTGTTCAGATATTCTAGGCGCTTTCCAGCAAATCTGGGAACTTCTACAAGGCTGTATGTGCAGGGACCATAGCAGTCATGTGGGAAGCAGTCCTCCTCTGCCATGTGGAAAGAGTTAACGTGAACGATGGCTGCCAGAACAAGACCTAAACAGCCCTGTGTACTTCTAGGCTCGCAAATGGGATTAGGATGGGCTTTTGCAGAAGTAAACAGAGTAGAAAATTGGGACTCCGTTTCTTTCCAAGCTGTTCCTCCTGTAAAGGACAAAGCTGTGTGAAGCCGCTGGCATGCAGCGGGTAAGCGGGGAGCTGTGCTGTGTGTTTCGCATGCTGTCCTCTCGCCCTGCAGCTCCGTCCCGACTCAGGCAAGGGCTTCTCAGTTGCGGGTTTCTCCCCGGCAGGAGCGAGTTATCCAGATGATGGATTTCTGAGGCACGCTCGAGTCACGTGAAAGCCAGATGCGAGCATTTTCCAAGCAGCGTGTGTGGGTCCGGCGTACTCCAGGCAGCCCTGCTTACGTGGCAAGTGGAAGTGGGCTGAGATTGGTGTGCAGCGTGGTGCCGGGGAGGCGAGGAGCCCCGGCGGCTCCGGGGCGGCCGCTCCTGCCCAGGAGGGGATGGAGCTGCCCGGGATCAGCCCCTCTGCTCCCACCCTGCACACACGGCCCCTCCGAGCCCTGCACAGGCTGCTTGTCAGGAGGCTGAACCTAGTGAATAGGACTAAAATTAAAGGTTTTATTTAATGCCTGCTGTCAAATCCTCTTACTCCTGCGCTTTAGCTGGATTTGCGTATTGGAAAACGCTGAGGATTATCAACCAGTCAAATATTTGCCAAGATGTAGCTCTTTAAGGTACTGCCTGTCGAGCAGATGGCGTGTGGAGTGGAGGTGATGTTGTTCTGCCTTAGGTGTGTGGGAGAGGAGACATCTCTGCAAAGATGAGAGGCTTTAAAACACACAAAGTCTCCGTTTGGGGAAAAAAAAAAAAAACAAACAGGCTTGAACAAATCTCTGTACTCCTTCAAAGGCTATCCTAAAGCACTTGCTTTAAACGTGCCACACCAATGTCCCACAGACCTAAGAACAAGGGAAGCTTATTTAGGCAGCTGTGGGGAGGGCCGGGGTGGTTAGCGGGCCCATCCTGGGTCAGGCACTGGGCACAAATGTTGGTTTTGTTTTGGGTCCCTCTGGGGCCTGGGGAGAGAAACATCAATGGCACAGTTAAACAGGATGCCTTGGGCAGTAGGGATTTAAGCAATCAACCAAAACACTCACAGCCTTTCTGTGCCATCCTCCTGTTTCTCCTGCTCTCTGTTGTTTTCTGCCTAATTGAATGAGTTAATTGTGTGAGCCAGGGATGTGTGAAAATGGTTCTCATTCAGGCTGAGGCTCATCTGCTTTTTTTTCTTTGCAATTTGCTCTATACCCTTGTTGTAGAGCTACAGGTAGACTCTGATACAGAATAACTGCCAGAAGCAGGTACTTATGTTCCTCAGGTTAGTACCACCCAGTATTTTGCCCCCCTCCCAGGTCTAGCTCTGTCATATCTCCTTACCTTCTCATTTAACCAGTCAAGCCCCAGCTGGAGGTGAAGAGGCTGGAAGAGAAAAATCCAACAGCCAGCTGACAGGGGAAGGCTTCGGAGGTGGCTCACAGGTGTATGGGGAAAACACCGAGCATGGTGCTCTGACTGTGGACGGGAGCAGGAACATGCCCCACAGTTCTGGGGATCTTCACTGAGCTTCCTGCTCCTGGGGTGGAGATGGCCAGCCTTGCCTTGCAGGAAGGAGGAGATTGTCTCTGCTTGAGAGGAGAGAAAGGAAGTGATGAGTTGGGGCTGACCTGTTCTGGGCAGTCCAGTGACCTACCTGAGCACCTAGGGCAATAACTGGCACTTCATTAATACCAGCACCTTGGCATGCTTGACCTCTGAAACCAGGATCGAAATAAAGGCTTAGCTTCTATTTTCAGTTATGCCCTAGGCGAGGAACATTACAGTGAACAAGACTCTAGCCTTTTCTAAGTTTTCTAAGAATTGGACAGCTTCTAAAAACCATCCCACTCCAACTTTTTCTTGCTGATTTATCAAATACCGCTGATGGGATGAGAACACCCCGGTTCGTCTCTTAATGCCTTTAATGATGATGGAGGAGAAAAAGCATTTACCTCCCCCAGCTCCAGCCTGAGAAATCACTGGACCACCAGTAAGTTCTCTGGAGTGGAGCACCGATTTGACTTCCCAGGAAGTCAATATAGTTTCAGTTCACTCTAAAATTATATTGCTTACTATTTTCACTCTTCTGGTAAGTTAGGAAGGGTGAATGGCTGGGAAATGAATCTGCAAAAAGCTAAGCTGCACTCACCACTGCAGCCCTTGGCTATCTGAGCCAGTAGTGTTTGATTATGGAGAGGACTAATGCCCTACAGAGCTGATCCCTGTTGGAGAAGGGCAGCCCCTTTCAGATATCAGCACCTCTGCAGAGTGGCCACCTGTTCTTATACTCCTTTTCTCAGTATTTTTTGCTGTACCCTGTATCTGCGCAGCTTTATGGAGATTTCAGGATTCCCAGGTGATGTTTGAAGTGGGGCATGAAGAGAACAAAAGAGTCTGTTAGTTAAATGTTCCTATTGCTGTTATCTGTGTGGAAGGCAGCTTCCGTAGAAAGGTCATGTCTGTATAATTAAACTTCTTTTACAGTCCTGAGAAAGATAGTCCCATCCAGTCCCCTTGTGAGGAATGTCTCTGGCCCAGGTTAGCTTCTCAGCTGTGCACAGCAATAACTTGGGGCAAGGGCCACGTGGCCAGAAGTAAAACCATGCTGAGACTCGGGACCAGGATGATCCAGTTCACCTCTGGGAATCACCCCAGCAGCATTGCTGGGCAATACATAGCTTAATCTAGACAGCTATACAGGTACTAGTTTTTTAAAACAAAACCCAAAACCAAACGTGACAAACCCAGCAATATGCAACCTGTGAATCTTTAGATGTCTATTGCTTCTAGCCTATTTAGCAGCATTAAATAATGGGTGCTGTAGTCAGCACTGAACTGAGCGTTTAACAATGTTATTGACAAAAGGGAAGCTGTAGCAGGAGCTGCTGCTGGGAGGGCTGGGGATGAGGAGCTGCTTTGCACCTGCTGGGCCGGGACCTGGCTGGATGTGCAGGGCTGGAGTGGATCGTGAATGTGGCTGTGGTAGCATTGCGCTCGTGCATTCAACTCTAGACGTTTTCAGGCGTTTTCCCTGAAGCTTTCTCTGCTCTAGCTGCATACAAGACAAACAGTCTGCTACTCAAATGAGATGAGTGGGGCTGTATCGGAGTGTAAAGCATTAGTCCCCAGCAGTCTGGCGCCTCTTCTCTTGCCAGCAGTGGGAGGAGCAGCAAACAAATGGCTCTCAGTGGCGGCAGAAAAGCTTCTGGTGAAATCTAAATAAAATCATGTTTCATGTGTTTTAGTTCACCATGACAACTGGCTTAATTAAGCCTTCAAAGCCTTTGTCCCTCTAATTCCTTCCTTCCTTCCCTTCCCCACCTGAGGACTTGGGCTGGCCCATCCTCGGGTCCCCCCCACCTCCCTCGCAGCAGCTCTGGCGGGACGGGCTCCAGCAACGCGCCTGCTCCGCGGCTATTTCTGGGCGATGTGGCTCTGAAGGGAGCCTCCTCAGCGCTCTGCACAACTGCCTTGGCTCCGTGGCTTCGCTGTAATTTATGGACCTGCGTTTCTTTGGAGCTTTTAAAAATAATTCTGATCAGAGGGGTTTGTTCTGGCTCCAGCTGAAGCCAGCAGCGAGGACCGGGGGGGTTGGCGTTAGGAGCAGAGTCAGGATGCCGTTGCCTTAGGAGTGGCTTGCTTTGAGCAGGCAGCTTTAATTTCCCTTCCAAATACTGAGATCCCCCCGCTCCAAGTCATCTGAGACCAGCCGGCGCTTGGCCGTGCAGCGGAGGGGGAAAGGAGAGGCAGGAAGCGAGGGTTTGTTCGTTTACCGTTACCAATCCCATTGCAAAGCGGCTCCAAGCCCTGTGCAGAATTCCAGTAAAACTCTGTCCTGAAGGGGAAACCCAGGACCGTTGAAAACTTGTGTTTTGTTGGCATGGGCACAGCGTGCTTCTGGGGCCCTTGACCTCCTCCCCGTACCCTGGATTCCTCCACAGCCCTCCGTTTGAGCTCTTTGCGGAGTGGAATCCATCACTAATGTCTGATATTTTTATTATTTGTAGGGGGAACTCTTAGAAGCTGGTAGCAATTAGAGCTTAAACGTCTTGGAATAAAAAAAAAAAAAATTCCCCAAGAAGGAAGTTTAATGCTAAGCAGATGTGCAGGAGCAGCTGAAATATGCTAGCTGTCTTCTGCTTCAGAAGCAACCTCATCTACATCTCGCTGCTGTCAGGCTGGGGCAGCCGGGAAGTGCTGCTGCTGCTGTCTAGATGCTGGGGAGCCTGCATTCGGGACCTGTGGGGCTGTTTACCAGCTACTATTTAGGTTGCATTTTTATTCTGAGTTAGGCGGATCAATGACTCTGACAAGGAGAGAAAAATGTGTTGTTTAAAAGCTAGGAACTGTTTGCCTTCCCCCTTTATGGTGAGCGTGGTTCCCCCCTCAGTTGTGAGATGTCACGGGGTGTTTGTCGGAGAGGCTGCTGTAGATCTGGGGCCGAGCTTCCTCCTTCCCTTCTTGGGCAGGCACATCCAGGGGAGCCCCAAGCTTGTCTGAAGCACAGCTTATTCCCTCTCTTCTTAATCGTTGGTTGTCTCAGCCTCTTGCTGCCAGCTTGGACTGGGCCAAACCAAAATCTTCCTGCTTGTTTCTACATCTTCCTCATTTATTGCTGCCATATTCAGGTTCTTCTGTCTGGAAAAAGATCTGACAGCTGACTGACGTTCATAATCCTCTTCCTGAAGGCAGTGGAAGTGTATTAAAAAGCTAATAGACAAGTTGCTGACAACGACTCCTTCACACCCTTTCCCGTTTGTGCCCCAAGCCTGTAATAGAAACATGCTGTATATTCCTTCTGTAAGCTGAAGCACGATTACCCTGCCAAATGATTTCCTATTGCACTCTACCAATGCAGAGCCCTCTTTTAACAGCAACCCAAAGCAAATCATTGCGACTTATCGTGGTGTATTCTGTGCTGTATGTGACAGTGCAGTGCGTGGCTTTGGGGACTAGATGCTTGGAAGTTCTCAGTTTCTTTTTCCAGTGGCCGCTGTAGAGAACTTACTGAAAAGCACAAGGCCAAATCCATCTGAATTCCAGTCTTGTTCTAATGCAATTAAAATTGTGGGCCTGATATAAAGGAAGAATTTCAAAACCTCACCATTCCTTTAGTGCTGAGGAAATGCAGCGAAGTGTTTCTTGGACCTCAGGTTTCCAGTGGGAATGTTTGAAAGCTGTTTCTCAGGCTTCGTATTGTGCTAGAGATTTCTCAGTTACATACGTACTAGGGATATCTTACTGATTGCTTTTCTTTCTTTTTTTTTTGCTGTCTTGGTGATATTGCGTAGATCAAAATACAGTAACAAGTCAAGTAGACACGGCCTCCAGTGCAGATCAACCCTCTCTCCCAGTACCTGACATCATCCTTGTTGCTACCTGATAGGTCCAGAACTGGGTTCCACATTGCAACTGGGTTTTAAAAATTGTTTTGGAGTTACTTGTCAATATTCAGGAAGCTCTTAGCCTATTATATGAACACCTCTCTTCTCCCAGGCTATGTGGGGGTAACAGCTCTCCTTATGCTCCTTCATCTCTCAGAACTGGAATGTTCACTGGTTCTTATTTTGAAATGAGGGCAAACCTGTTAACTTCTGAAACATGCTTCCAGTGTATTCAAACAAAAATAGTATTTAATATTTGAAGATTATTCCCAGAAACCCAAGTCAAGTATTTACACCTCATTTCATGGAGGGGGAGGGAGAACTTTTGACCTTGTTGATAATAACTGTATTAGCTTTGTCTTTAACCAGGTTTCTGCCTTGTATTTTTGGCTAAAAATGGGTATTTCTATTTGTGCTCTGAATATACCTTCACTGGAGCTCTGTACTCTTTTCCGTGAAACATTGTTTGTCTATTGTTACTTTCCTTACTGCAGTGCCAGGGTAACAAAATGCTTGTAGAAATATGAATGTATTTGCTAAGCTCGATCTCTGTGAGTTGCCTGTTGGTCTTACGGGGATCATTAACAGCTGCAAAGCTAAGTACTTCTGCAGGTCTGAGACTTAATGAGTCAAGCTGTCTCTTGGTATGCATTTCCTGTCCTTTTGGGAATAAGCTCAGAGCATATCTCATTCCCTGATCTCAAATTTGGATCACTACAGATCAGTCTCATAAGTTCTGCAAGTCACCTAACTTTTGTTTTAATTGGGTAGTTCGTGTGACTTGGCCTTTAGCTGAGAACCCATCATGCCGATGCAACTCTAAAGAAAATCTTAACATTTCTTTCAATCTATTTTAACCAACTCTCAAACTTGCTGCTATGACTGTTCTCTTGTTTCTCTAATTACTTTCTCTTTTCATTGCTGCCCTTTTTCTTGGATTTCAAGTTTGGATGTCCAGTTTGTCTGAGACTCCCAAAAAGAGTGTTGCTCCAGGTAACTTCTCGTGTTTTGGTGTTCTGCATGCTATTGAAACGTCTGTTGTTTAAATTGTGTGGTTTTGGAGTTGTCTTGACTATGGATCTCTCCTGGTGAATATCCAGGATCTGTTGTCTGCCTGTGCATTGTTTTTTTACGATGCATGAGTTATGACAAGGACGTTACTTTTCCGACTCCTGTCTCACCCTGATGCTATCACTAGCACTAAATAGTAGTTTTCCTGTGTGACATCTTCCTTGTTCAGCTCCAGACCTGAAGCAGCTTCCCCTCTTGTGGTGTGCTGACCCTGGCCTGCAGCTAAGCACCTGCACAGCTGCTTGCTCGCTATCCCCATGGGACAGGGAGAGAAGAAGAAGAGCAAAAGTGAGAACTTGTGGATTGAGATAAGGGAAATGAACATGACAGCATGCTCATTGTTGTTCTGAAACGCTCTTTTGCTTTTGCACAGCAGGTAGAAAGGGTGTTTTATGGAACACATGGGACTGAGGAAGATGCAAAACTTGCGAAATTTTCATGGGGCATCAAACTCCTTGTCACAAGGAGTCAGAAAGGAGAGATCAGGAAGAGAACTTGTAGGAGAGGTGTTAAGGCCTGGGGAAAAGTAGCCCAATACAAGGCAAAAGCTAAGCTTTATAGTATAAGGAATTAGGTTCTCTCCTGAGTAATCAGTGGATTTCTCTGCAAATATTTGTCACTTGATGTGGGATACCAGAGGAGATTCTTTTATTCTCTTCAAACTTAGTCTGTAGCTCATGATAGTTCTCTGTGAAGGATGCTGGCCTGGTCACCCAGTCAGTTAAGGCCACCCATAGGTTTTAAGGCAAGGATGGATGGAAAAACCCCTGTTGCTTTCCACACCTGATTTAGTAAATATCCAAGCTCATGCCCTGTTCAAAGCATGTAAGCAAAAACCCACCATCCTTGATGGATGAGTGCTTGCTTGTCAGAGGCTTTTAGTAAGTAATACTGCTGTGATTTCAGAAATGCTATCTTTGACAGAAGTTTAATACCCCCTGGGGGATGTTCTCTTCAGTCTGAGCAGAACAGGTCTGATTTCAGGGTGGTAGTTGGACATAACAGTGCAGAAATATCTGAAGTATTTGGTCACAGGAGCCTGGTGGTTAATAGGTCATGAGGGAGTTCAAACAGAAACAGGACGAGACTGAGCAGGAGGGCAACATGTTGAGAAGGAGACAGAAGAGGTGGTGTTCTTTGGTAAGAGTGACAAGAAGCCCTCGAGTTGTGGTTTGGGGGAGTTGGGGTTGGTTTTCTGACTTTCTTGCATCTCTTGGGACTGTTTTATGTTGCTATCTATAACATGAGAAATTAAATACCAAGGCTTTTAAGCTCTCTGAAGAGAAAGAAGGTGAAATCTTATTAGATAAAATTCCTTCGTTTCCTTTGACTGCTTTTAGCTAAATGCATGTTGCTAGTTTGGCTTCAAAAACCCATGCATGATGATAGGGCAAATAAGTGATTGATTGCACTGCACAGTGCTCAAAAAGGGAAATGTTGATGCACAGTTCTACTGTGAAGTTGCACTGCCCAGGTCTCTTGCTCCCTAAGCTGTTACAGTTCACGGGATGTTTTTTCGTTTCTCACCCAAACGAATCCACATTTCCAGCAGAGCTACAGTTCAGTTCAGACCCACCATGGGCCGTATTGTGATGTGGCAGATCGACAGAGTAGACTTCAATTTGAATGTGGTCTTTGCTCTCACAGTATGTACTTGGGTCTTAGTCTGGCTGTTGGAGACTCGAACAGAAGCCAGTTGGGAGCTGCTGGAGCACCAACCTAGGACACAAACCTGCTTCACAAAGTGGAGACCCCAACCAGGGCTTACAAGTGGTTTCATTTCCTACTTTGGGAAAAGATGGGTGCCATACAGCCAGGTCGTGAGGAGTGCTGTGGTGGGACACTAGTGGGTGTCTCTCCACCCGCTCTGCAGCCCACATGCCAGTAGGGTAGTCGGGGGCACCCCAACTGCTGTTAAATTCCTTGGCTAGTTTGCTTGGTGGGATGTGGAGTAACGTGAACGTGTTGCCACGCTGAGCATGACTAGGGTGAATGCCAAAGTATATAGGTGACTTCAGCTTGGTGGAGGACCCAGTCTAGCAGCTGTGTGAAAAATCTCCAAATGGTTTAACAGATCTGTGTGCAAAATACTTCAGTTTTCTTAACCGTTGCTACCTGTAACCTAGTTGGTTGGGATTGCTGTTCAGAAAGCCAACTTTCCAAGAAGGAGTGGAAAGAGGACTCAACTTTTTTTTTTCCTTTCACCCTCCTGCCTCTAATTTTTCTTGGCGCTCTCTTTAAACCTAGCAGATCAAAAATAAAAAATAAAAATCCTAACAAGCTCCAATTGGCAAAGGTCAGCGTTGAATTTCTCCGTTTGTCAGGATTTTATTGGAAATGCTGCTGAGGGCTGTGAAGAAGGAAGAAACAGTAGTGGTGTGCTCACTTGAGAGAGTGCCTGCCATTTACCGTGGGCCAAGCTCGTTCCCGATGCGCTCCCCGTGGGGCTGTGTTTTGCTGCTGGTTTTAGCTGTGCGTCGGACACGTACTCCGGCGCTGGAAGCCAGTCTGCCTTCAGGCTGCCACTTGTCCCAGGCACTTGAAGGCTTACCCAGATCTCGCTTCTTAGAAATACTAGGGAAAAGTACGCACCCCATATGCTGGGGAACAAATCCAGGAGTAACATTAGTTTTTTGCTGGCCATATTTCCTTCTTGGGGACTGCATGCATTTGGCTTGGGCTCCCCGTAGCTGTTGGTAGCAGCAGCCCATGGGGCCTGGAGGGAGTTGGTGAAGCTCATGGAGTTGCCATCTGTGCCTGGTTTCTGCGTGTGCAGCCAGAAGGATAAGGAAGACTTGAGGCTTAGCTGCTCTGGGCGGAACCTATTGCCCCATGCATAGAAAGGTTTGCAGAGCTCATAAGTGCTGTGGAGTGGAGGAAGGTGCGTGCGTGGATGCTCACTTATGGAGAAACTTCTTGTGCGTTAATTATGGCTGCTAACTTAGGATAGAGGTTTTGTGTAGTGGCTTGCCATCACTGGGTGCATGGTGCTCAACCCCGTATCACTCTCATGTTCTGACACTGTGAGTGTTGGACGAGGTTTTAGGCCAAACTTCTCTGGCTTGGAGTCCTATAAGTTACTTAAAAAGGACGGGTCAGAACCCATTCCTTTCTGCTCTTAATCCTGCCTTTGTCTAATAGCAGAATGTCACCTTCTAGAACTCTTCAGGAAGCTCCATGGAATTGCTTTGTCCTTAGTAAAAGAGCTACCAAGCTGAGCTCAGAAAAGGAGCCACGGAAATAACAGTGTATTAATAACCCATTTGGTAGCCTTTTGCAAATACTTATTTTTCATCTATAATGGGACAAAAGGGGTTTTGCCATTATTCTTTTATTGCTACGAGCCGGAGACTGGGCTGGACTTGTACTGAATTCTTTTCATTATTATAGGTGGTGCTGAAATTCTGTCTCTGCCCCTAAAGCTTCGTGGCTCAGAACTGCTACAGCAGGAGCTGCTGATCTGTAAAACTGGATGTTGCTAGAACTGGGGGGATTCATGTCTGGTAGACAGGATGGAGATGGATCCCCTTTTCTAATGATACAAGCTGCATGTGACCTTTTACCACCATGAATAATTGACGTGCAATTCTAGCCTGGATTTTGAAGGGGAAGGGGGGCTGAGGATGGCCAGGCTGGAGTACTCAGATCAGTTGAAGGCCTGATTGCTTCAAACATATAAAGAAACTGAGTAGGAGTAGAATCTACTTTTCTCTGAATCTGTGTTTTCCCCAAGGAGATTTGTGGGAAGCTCCGCTAGTGTCATCCCACTGCTTACTCCAGGAACTGGTTAGTTTGGGAACTGCTTTTGAGTCTACCCCGAGACTTTGAGCTCTTGTATAATCTCATGTGCTTTTCATGGTAAAGTCGCTTTTATCCTCTGTGCAGTACATGGTTAGCCCAATTTTTAGGCAGAACCAAGCTCTGTATCTTAAAATACTTTGGGATAGATCACTGGCAGAAGGCTCAAAGAAAACACGCAGCTATAACGTGTTTATTTACCACAGAGGCATGGACCTCCTGATAAGAAAGGAAAGAGGTAAAAGCTTTAGTTAGGCAAAGAAAATGTGTGTGTTTAAAGCTGAGGGTGTGATTGTTGTGAGGGGATAGTCTGATCTGAGGATTTTAAGTAGGCTTGGTGCTGTCCTGGGCACTCTTATTCTTCACTCCTTGCCCTCCTCTTTCTCCAAAGGCGTTTTCCCGAGATGTGCAAAGGGTTACCCTTGAGGAATTGGCTCTAACAAGAAATCACAGCGCTAGATGTAAGCTCGCACAGCTGTCCCTCACTGCGTGCCGGAAAGCGTGAGGCTCTGACTGTGCTGTGTGGCACGTCGTGACACTGGGATGCTTTCTGCCAAGTGCCCCGTGCGAACCCCGCGCGTGTCCCCAGCAGTTGTGCCCGCTGCAGCCCGCGGCTGAGAAGCCCGACTACCTGCCAGCTGCTTAGTCAGCTGTGATTCATGCTCGTGGCGTTTACTGACCGTTTCTGTGGTTTTGGCTTTTTTCAAACCTTCCACTGACCGGCCCAGTACGAAGTCATTTAGTCTGAATCTGTAAACACTTGATTGATAATCATAAAGGGGCGATATAAAAGCCTGCCTGCTGTATAGATTAAAAGAGCAGACATGTTTATAGCCTGATAACAACAGAGTACTCTGGCAAAGATCAGGAGTCTCAGATTTCCATATCCAGATGATTTTATTTTTGGAGTCCAGTTGGTGGTTTTAATTTTTTGGCTATTGCAAAACCATCATAGGTTTTAGCTGTTGCAACACAGGAGGAGGAGGAGGAAGAAGCTGCTTGGAACAGGCGCTCTGTGCTCTTATTTAGGAGGCTTTCACGGTAGTTGCTGGTCTCTGAGTACCGCAGGAGGAACGATGCTCCCTCCTCGCTGCCTGGTGAGGGGGACAGGGTGCGACTGGGTCACTTCATAGCACCAGCTCTGGGGGGCACGGACAAGCTCCGATGACATTTCTGCCCAGTCCCGGGAAGGTAATCGCAGAGGTGAGGAGCGGGAGGATTGTAAAGTGGAGCCCTATGGAGAGGAGGAGGGCTATCCTCAAGACTTTAACCAGGAAACGGACTCGAGGCAAAAATAAACGGAGAGGCAAGCAAACTCTTATTTCAGCCAGCGGTCTATCGTGCGCTCTGCTCGGGGGAGGGCTTGCAAGTTGGAGCTGAACCCAAGCACTAATGCTGCTTTTGGGGGGGGAAATGAGCAGGGGGGGCTTTACTTGGCACATCAGCCTTATCTTATCCTCTGCTCTGTGTTTCTCCTGCCTAGACTGAAGAAGCTTTAAAAAAACAAGTGGGTCTGTGATATCCACGGGGCATTGCAGAGTGCATGTGAACTTGCTGGGGAACCTGTGCAGCTCCGCATCGCTCTTCTCCGGCGTGGCTCAGGCTGAGCAGGCTGCGGCTGCCCAGTGCGGTGCCGCGTCCTGTGCTACAGACCAGAGCCCTGCTAACTGGCAGGGGTGCGGAAGCGCCCGCGGCAGCCGGCGTAATTGGTGCTGTGCTCTCTGCAGTGTTGCCTGCCTTGTTCTTTTGCATCCCCCTTCGGGGGGGGAGGGAGCCTGTGGTCTGACAGAGCAGACCAGCGATGTGGTGGGGATCCTGAGGGTCACCAAGAAGTCACTTCTCTAAAGGTGCGCCCCGGCGATGGAGTTGAGGAGGGCTGAAGTTCTTACCCTGCTGGCTGTGTCTGGAGGGAATGTAGTAACAGCCTAAACCAGCCTACCTAGAAAACATTTAAGGCTTCTAATTACTGGGAGAAGCTGTTTGCTTTTCTATTCTCTTCCCTCCCTTCTTCCCTCCTTTGCTGTTGGTGAAGTCCTCCCCACAGAGCTGTGCCTAATCCTGGGACAGCATCACCCTGGGAACTACAGGGACACTCTGACATGTCCCACCCCTAAAAAAGAAGGGCATGATCTGCTGTAGCTATAAGTGAACAGGTTTATTTGACCTTGGTTACTTCCTAGACCAAGGAATTTATCACCCTTTTTTTTTTTGTCTTAATAGGAGCCCTGTAACGCTTAAACAAGCTTCTATTAAAATGTTCTCCTAACTATATGTGTTGTACAAGCCACTGTAGTGACAAAAGTCCTCCTGCAGGGAATACCTCATCCAAGGCAGGACAGGGTAAACAATATTGTGAAGTCCTGCTGAGTTTCTGATATATGAATGCAGGTATAATATATCTTGCATTTCTTCCTTATTTTATTTTTGGAGCTGTGGAAGTGGATGGGAAATGCTGCTTCTTCGGGTTTGCTGGCCACGGCACTCTCCTGGCTCGTGGTCCCTGGGCCAGCATGGGTGGCTGGTGGCGGGGTGTTCGCCAGCCTGTGCTTGAGCCTTGTCCTCTCTTTGCTCCCAGCAGGGATGCACGCACCTCATGAACACCAAGCCAGTGCTGTGTGGTGTTTTTTTCCTTATCCTATTCCTGAGAAGCCTCTAGGATATTAGAGCAGAGAGAAGATGTGGAGTGACTTCTTACTAAGTAGCTTCCTGCATGTCCCTTTCTCCCGTTGCAACTGTTCAGTCTCTCCTTTGCCTTTCCATACACACTGAATTCTTTGCTGATGCACAGACATATTGCCATGATGACTTTTGGTTTTGGTTAGAGAACTGGTATTTATCTCAGGAAAAAAAAAATGAAGTGGGGGTTGTAGGTGCTACTTGCTTATATAGGTTGAAGGAAGATGCTGCTGTTGCCCCATTCTAGGCTGTCTGGGAAGCAGCGTGAAATGGGGGAAGGCATCACATTGCACTCCAGATACCTGAATTAGCACTGTTTTAAACGAGAACAATCGAGTTAAGTTGGTTGATTGTGAAAAGAAACTATACTTATTTAGAATGAACATCTATGGTGAAAATTTTTATTATAAATCTTAAGGTTGCCAGTTCTTTGTTGTGGTCTTTTCCCCCCTATTCTTGCTACTGGCTGTGGTTCAGCCATCCACAGAAGAGCTAAATCTCTTAAACACAAGCTTCTAGAGGAGATGACTCCTCTTTAAAGAAAATTAACCTATGGAACATGAGAAGAGTCAGAGGCACGCTTAGGGAGCAAGGAAGCTGTCTAATTTTCTGGACTTCTTAAGACTGGTCCAAAGGGAGGCATTGTTATAGTGCTTCCTTACAGGAAAATGTTGAATTAATTACTTTTTGTTTAAGGATCTTCATTTCACAGGATGCTGTTCTAATGGCTGATGCACTCTTTACCTCTCTGTTGGCAGGGATGCTAATTATTTGCCTGCAGAATCACTTTGCATCTTCAGCCTGAACACATCTGACCATGCAGCTTTTGGAAATGCAGCGCTGAGCATCCTGTGCTTGGCTTTTAGTCCCCTGACTTGTCCGGTGGACAGCTTCAAACCATGCTGCTTCCTTCCTGTCTCTTGGAGCTAATTTGTCTTCAGAGATTCAGGAGATCTGGAGCCTGCTCCTGGCTCTGCCCCCGTCACGTGAAATGGGACTCTCAGAAAGCCATACATCTGCTTCTGTCTCCCCTTTCCATCTGCGTCTTAATCTAGAGAGACAGGAACTGCCTCTTACTATGTAAAATGTATAATACACTGTTGGCCCAAGCTGCTCTGCCTTAATAGACAATGCTGCAATTCAGGAAACCTGTAAAATAATTTTGCAGGAAGGCATGTGGCTGGGGGCTCTTAGTGCAGAAATGGTAGGTGCTTTTTGTTCTGGTTGGACACTTTGCAGGACATGAAAGAGTTTAAGGGCAAATTAATAAACCCTGATGTCCTAAAGATTTTCAGGACTTTGAGAGGCAGTTTCCAGGCAGAAGCAGGCAGCCTGTCCTTGCCTGTGCTGGAGGTGCAGGCGTCCCTTTCGCGCTGTGTGTGTTGCATCAGAGCCGAGGTGCACTGTACACGGTGAGCAGCACTGCGCGACCATCTCCCTCTGTGCCCGCCTCACGGCTCCTCCCCAGAATGCACGATTTCCATTTGGGGGTGGAAAAATCAAAAATAAGTAAACAAACAGAAAACCCACCCAAGAAGAACCCGAGGACTGTGGGGGAAGGGAGCAGAACGGTTATTTTGTGCCTTTTTTTCATCCCTGTTTGCATGAGAGCTGACACTCATTCATAAACGGCTCGGACAGCCAAAAGCCTTCGGTATGAAACAAAACTGAACAATTGGCAAGAGTGGCTCAAAGAGCTCCAAAAAGGCACCGAAGGGCGACGGCAAGGGAAGCGGGACAGCCGGGACGCCGCGCTCAGCCCCGCGCAGGGGCTGTTTCTGCAGCAGGGAATGCGGAACTGCGGCGCTGGCGGGGGGCAGGCGGGGGGTGGCCGTGTTTTAGCAAGAATCTGGCGCTATAACTTTTTTTCTTCTTCTGTTTCAAGTAAACAGTCTTCCCCGCCCTCCCTCTCTCCCTCCACCCCACCTCCCTCTCTTTCAATCCCGCTCATGTGTTTCTATTTAAGGGCTGCAGTGCAGACGAATATGATTGGCATCTACAGCCCCCTCTTGACTTTCAGCTCAAGCCTTTAGAGTGGAGAAGGAGCTGAGACGCCAAGGGGAGAGCTGTTTTTTCTTTTGGTTTACTGGGGGGATGGCTCAGCTGTGGATTTATGCTGCTTCTGCCCAGGATTTTTCTCTCTGAATGGGAGCAAGGATTGTGGAAACCATGTTGGGAAGAGGTTTATTTTCAGAATCCATCATGAAACTTTGCAACTAATTCACTGTATTTTCAGCTCCTCTTCAAAAAAAATTTTTTTTCTTCCCCTTTTTCTTCTTCTTCTCTCCAATGTCCCTCTGTGCTGCTGGGTTGTGGGCCAGAGGAGGCTATTTCTATATGGCCAGCCATTTGGGGATATGCTGCGAGCCAAGGTTGTTTGCTGATTTGCTTGGCTCTGGTGACAACTTGGCCTGTCGTGAATCGGATGGACGGAGGTCGCTCTCGAGGAGCCATGGCTGGAAGCTGGCTTACGGCTTGCTTTTTCCCTTCCCCAGGTGCTGATGCTAGCTCTGAACCCATGATCCTGGAGCAATATGTGGTGGTGTCCAACTATGAGAAGCAGGAGAACTCTGAGATCAGCCTCCAGGCTGGAGAGGTCGTGGATGTCATAGAGAAAAACGAAAGTGGTAAGACAAGTTTGCTGCTTTTCCTTCTTTCAATGGTCAGATTTTTGCATGTGTTCCTCTCCTTTCAGTTTCTTCATCACGACTTGTAGCCGTACATTAGCTCCATCTGGTACAGTTACTATGTCTGGCTGAGGATGTTGAAGTTTCTCGATGTTGATTTGGGCTGGAGGCCAAATGTTGCCTTCTACTGTAAGAATGTTTCATAGGTTTTGTGCGTTAATTAGCCAAAGTACACTAATGGAAAACGAAGGTGAGGGAGAGAAGGATCTGCGGCTAATGAAGCTGATGTATAGTAGATGATATATATAGTTGCCATGCTGTCTCTTCAAGTCTCTGTCAGCATTTCCATTACTAACTCCCTTTTTGGAGGATTTATAGGATGAGCGTTTAAAAACTGCTTAGGATGAAACTTGGCTTGACAGCGTAGCCCGTGGCCCAGAGCTCAGTAGGGAGGGGAGAGAATGTGCGTAGACAAATACGTGGCCATGCATGGCTTCAAAACTTCTTGCAGAAGTGTTAATTGGGGAATTTTGAGGCGAGGAGGCAGAGCCTGTCATGTAAAAGTGAGATGAAATCCTTCCTGCCATCCACTGAATAACCAGCTTGCACTTGGAAAATGAGATTTTTGGCAAGTGTTGGTATAGATGTCCTTTGTGTATTTTAACTCTTGGATGCCTGCTGGCTTTGAGTCTGCCCAAACAAATGCATGAGGCTGTGTACATGTGAGTGGCTGGAGCGGGTTAGCAGCTGGTTTAAATAACTGCCTGTCTTCAGCGGCTCCCCCTCCACCCTCCAGCACTCCTTGTGTATTAATCCAGAGCAGTTGTCCAGGACTGTTTTCCAGCCCACTCGTGACTTGTGTGTCCTCATCCAGAGGAGCTGCTGGCATTTGGAGCCACTCGAGCAAAGGCTCGTGGTGTGCAGCTCCACGGCCGGCTGGCTCTGGAGCGCGCTGGCGGGGGAACCAGGACGCCCTGGTCCCAGCTCAAGTCCGTTTCCCAGAGCTCTGAGTCAGGTTATCCACAATGATGACCACGCGTTGTATTTATACTTTTATTTTACTGAAGCGGTGATTTCCCTGCTGTATGAAAGCCTAATGCTTGCTTGGCTCAGTGATGCAGGCAGTTGCTGGCCGGTGACTTGGTTTGGTGTCCAAAAGGAGAGTGTGTGGAAATGCACTGGCTAGCAGGAACAGAAATGCTTGTCTTCTGGGTATTGATTGTATTGCTTGCAAAACTAGTAGAAGCCAGAATGCTCATCTGCCCTGCTTTAAAGCTATCCCTGTGATTGAAAGGGGCGGGGGGGGAGGGGACATATCTCAATTCCTTGTGGACTAGTGGACAAGCTGCCTCCCTTCCAAGCCTGAGGGCTCCCCATTGTCAATAATGGGTGTTACTGCTGTCAGAACAAGCCTGGTTATTGTGGCGACTTATATTCATATCCACGATATCCCTGGCTTTGGTAATGGCTTATGGAGCCAAGGGAATTGGGTTGTTAAATAATGCAAGAAGTGTCTGAATTTCAAATTACAGCTCCCTTGTGTTTTCTTTTAATGTGGCCTCTCTGCCTTGCGCACTTCACAGCGTATTGTATTGAACCACATGACATGTGGAGATACAGAAGGGTTTGAATGTAAGTGGTGGTCCAGAAATGTGCCTCTTCTAAGGAAACGTCCTTGAATTTGGATTACAGTCCTTGAGACCATATTCTGATGCTTAGCAGCTAGATCTCTTAATCTCCATGCAAACAAGAAGAGGGAATATGAAGCACTGACTTCCATGTTATGGTTCTGCCCTTAAGAAAAAACGTCACCAATTGGTGATGTACATCAAGCATCACCTTGCTTTGGATGCTTCTCTAAACCATTCTGGCAAGGAAACCGTGTTTTACTTTTTCCAAGAACAGTACTCTAAACATACACTCTAACTCTCCCCTAGGTTAGGGATACCACAGGAATGACTTCAATGCTTTGAATTCTTGTCTCTTCAGCTGAAGCTGTGAATGACATGTAATGGAACTAGCTGAAGTTTTTTCAAGTCTAAGCTTTTTAAACTTGTAACTTATTGTTTGAATTTGGGTATCTGTTTAGTGTAGGCAAGCATGTCTAGAAGATGTGGTTATGAGTTCTAAGAATATGGGAATTCACTTAAGAAAATAACGTTATTGTACTATGCATGTGGCAATTCATCTTACTGTACAATTATATTGATAAGTGTGGAACTACAGCTGTGATTGTATAAAATGGGCTTTCTCCTCCTGATTTTGGCAAGCAGCGATGAAGTAAGGTGTTAAGGATGTCACTGCAGCAGGGATGGTTTCTGCAATGAACCTCTGCCATGTACAGTCAGTCAGGACAGGAGGGAATTATGACTAGATAGCTTGTTAGCTGCATGGCTGAAGTCCTGTTGGACTGGACAGTGTGCTTTGAATGTGGTGTTTGTTCTGCTGGGCCAATGTCACAAGCATCCCTGTATGTATACCTGCATATAACATAGCATATGTCTGGTTTGGTTCCTTTTTTTTTTTAACTGTACCTCGGGAAAGCTAAATAGGAAAAGGCACAGCTGACTGCTCGATTTTTAAAAGCCTTGCCTGAATAGGGTTGCATGTCGATGCCTAGGGACGCTTTAATGGTTCTTTTGTTTCCCAGAGTGGGAGTTGCATGGCTTTGTAGGGAAGAAACACCTTGGCTTTACTGGCCAGATGGCCCTCATACAGGGAAGTTCGAAAGTTGTTTCCAAGCAATGGTGCCTCTTTCATGTCCTACTGGATGTTTTCTTCTCAGTGTTTCCAGGGCATGAGCTAGTTACCATCTCCTCTGTGTGCATCCAAATTGTGTACCCCCAGAAGGAAGCACTCGGTGCTTTCAGAGGCCAGTGTACAGGGCAGAAATAGAGAGGAATGAAAACCTTCTAGTCTTTGATTTATTGAAGTCTTACTTAGTTATTATCAGTTAGGTTAACTTCATCTTAGGTGTGTTGCATTTACTGCACAGTACTATTTAGTGTTGTTTTTGCCACGTAAGTGGTGGGGTTTGAGGCATGTTGCGGTTGGACATGTGCAAACCTATTTGGTAGGGCCTTGCCTCATACTTTTCTCTGTCACTGAAGCAGAATTGTATAAGGGTGTCTTCATTATTGAGCCGGTGAGAGTTATGACTTGGACATCATTTGAAGTTGAAACTTCTGTTCAGTACTACGTCTTTAAAAGCAAGGTCAGTGTAACATGTGCGGTGAATAAATTCTGAAACCTTTCATCTTGGTTGTGGAGACCATGGGTCACTGTAACCTGACTGTTGCTGCAGTTGCTGTGGAAGCAAATCTCACTGGACTGGAAGAAGTCTGTAGGATTTCTGTACTTCAGAACAAATGATTCGGTAATGTACCAGCTCTCAGCCTTTTAAAATAGGCTTTTGCAGTAAATACCTACTTTGACTCAACAGAAGTTGTCCTTCAGACCTTCCTCTGTATTCTGGTTATACAAGTGGAAGGCCCACACGATGCCTGATGTGTCTGAGGGATCGATCTTTCTTTCTTTCTCCCCTCAGCTGAGGAGAGAAAAAACTACATATAGCAATGGTCACAAATCCATCAAGAGAAAAATGGACGTTTACATTCTTTCCAGATAGCATCCGGGAACAGGCTGCAGTTACGGGGTCTGTTTCTGCCTGAAGCGACTCATTTGTTTAAACGCACTGTGTAGGCAACCTGCACTGGCCAATGCTATCTAAACATCTCCGAGCAGTTTCAGAAGAATAATGTGAATAGCTGGCTTGAGTCTCGTCTGTCCAGCAAATCTGCTTCTCTAAAACCTGAACTGAAAAAGCCTTGTGGAATGATTTGAAGATACGTGTTTGTGCTGCAGTGTTGAAATGTGACTTTAAAGCAGGAATCCAAAGCAGATTTCTTTAAGGTAGAAGGGGGAGGGACTGGGCCCGAGCAACTCCTTCTCTGCCAAGTTTTGCATGGATGTGGCTTGAAACGGTCAAGTTATGAACTGTGGCAGCAGTGTTTGCAATGGAAAACCTGACGGACGGGGAAGTATCAGCACGCTCCCGAGCACCTCGGCCTCCGCTGTTGCTCTTCCCTCACAGCCCCCGCGAGCTGCCTCTGTGGTGGGGGAATCGAGGGGTGGTGTTTTCCGCAGGGCTGAGCAGGGCCGTAGGCATTTCTTTTGCAATTACATAACTGCAAACCGATTTCCGATATTATATCACACACAATGCTTAAAACAAAGCTATTAGAGCTAGTGTAACGTTCTCGGGACCCAGAGGGATCTGTGAGAAGGGAGGCCTGCTCATCCTGTTTCGTGCTGGGACATGGGGCACAGCACTATAGTGTCCCCATAGGGAAGGTCTCTGCTTGTTAGGGTGTTCTGGGACTTCCTGGTTGTCCCCAGTGTCAGGAGGTCAGTGCCCACCTGGGAATGTGTTTTGTTACCCTGTGGTTTCGCTTGTGCCACTCACCGGCTGCAGTGGTGACTGGGGAAGGGGATGGAGAGAGGCCACAGCTCTCTTGTGACCGGTTCCTGGGGGCGTGCTGGCTTCCTGATTGCCAGCTCCATTTTATTAGTTTGAGGGCTTTCAGCTAGACTTTATCCTACGCATGGGGAGCACTGCACCCTTTATTCAGAGGTGTTGCTTTCTGGGGTTTAGTAACTGGTCTCATTTGGTACCAAGTAAAGCCAGGATTACTTTCATGACGAAATTCTGTATCTTGGCTAAAGATACATCTTTAAAGTCATCCAAATAGAAACAGAAACATGTTTTTAGCTTTGTTTTTACATCTTATGGATCAACCTTTCCTCTCTGCCCTTCTTGCTTTCACAATTAGCATTATTTTTCAGTCTCTTTCTTTAGGGTGTGTGTTGTTTTAATTCTGTGAAGATGATTGTTCCTGTCTCACATCTGCTTTCTGCTGCCTTCCCCCTCTCTCTAGGATGTTACCATCTGCGTGCTCCCTCTTTAGTACTTGGGGAAGCATGTCACCATGTGCAACGGTAGCAAATCTGTGTTACCTTGCAAGTTGGCCAAAACTCAGTGCACTTCTGTTTATTCTAACAGATAAGTGATAAGCTAGCAGTTTCCTAGGCTTCAAGCGCGGGTACAGCTCTACACCAAATTGCAAATGCCATTACCTTGTTTACTTATGAAATATCAGTAGCTGTGCATCCACTGCTTGGATGTGTTACCACGCACAGTATGCCTAATTGCCAATATCATGCTTTATTTCAGGTGCAATTGTGCGTGCTGGCTTTCCCTGGAAAGCTGTTTTGTTTTTTTTCTTACAGGGCGTTTCAAGAGAGCATGGTCCAGCAGATGTGACTAAGGACTTGATTTCTGTTTGTACATCTAGCCCTGACCTGCTGTTTGATCTGAGAAAACTACTTCAGTTCTTTGCATTTCCACTTCTTCCCAGCATGGTTGTGTATTTGAATTGCAAACTTTGTAAGAGACCACAGCTGTGATATAAAAAGTAAATACTCCCTAGAATGACAGGCCATCCTTGAGTTGTGCCTGGAATTTTAGGAGGAGAAATCAAACACTTAGGTAGGTCAAATACCTCTCCTAGCACTGGTGGTTTCGCCCAAGAAGACAGGTTTAGGTGAGCAGCCAACACTAAATACCTAGGACAGCTTGTGCAACTAATCCTGAGTGCACTGATATTCATAGTTCTCTAATGAACAGAGCTGAGTGTAAGGAAGGATCACCCCAAATCCCTTTTTCAGAAAGTGAGGGCTGTACTAAGGCTGCGACAGTGAAGTCCAACATCCTATTCTGAACTCACTGCTGCCTTGCTGTGCTCCCTGCCTCCCTGGGCCTGTCACCAGCCCTGCAGCAAAGGATACTTGATCCACTTATGAATCAGTTCCTGTCCTGCCGTGGTTTTCTGCCCAGTGTGTATGTACTAAGGCAGACAAACACAGGCCATCTAAGGAGGCAGGGTGGGTGAAGAGGAATGCTTGGCTAGAAGTTACTGGAAAGTTGTTTAAAATCCTAAAAAACAGCTTTTGTAGAAGTTTTCCCTCCAAACAGGGACAATGCTGGCAAAGCATAGATGCTTTTTTCCTTCAGACACTCGCAGCTCCATGGCTGGAGAAGGATTTCTCCATGCTGGCAGAGTTTCAGAGCTGTCTGTGTTGGGTAAGGATGCTCAGTGGCACTCGCTTGTCTCATTGTAGCAGTGTCTTCGACTCTGTCTTCAGGCTCCTTGGAGTTGGTGATCAAGGCTGGTTGTTCTGTTTTTTTTGCAGCAGCGTAAGCAAAGCAAATTCTGTCAGTGCATTTGGTGGGATTTATTTTAAGCTTTAGCTGTCTGGAAGCTGGTGTCTGTGGAGGGAGCCTGGATGCCTTGTTTTAAAGTCCTCAGTGGAAATGAGGTCAATGGAGTATTGGTAGGATGGGCAGGAACACTTTGACTCCAGAGGAAGCCTGAGCTTGGAGCAGAGAGGTAAAACTGGATGAGTTGACTAGCTCTAGCCAAGTTCTCACTGGAGATCCGCTCCTTTCTGGGAACAGTGTGGCCGACCAACCCTGCAAAACAGGCACTCCCTCTTCCAGTGGCCTGTTTGCAAAATGTTGAATGGACGGTGAGAGAATTCACGCTCTCACCAGAAACTGCCAGGTCAGCAGGAGATGAGGAGGAGCCCTCCTTCCTCTGCTTTTGCCCCTGGGAGCCCGAGGGTGGGGTGACACTGTCTAATGACTTTAGCAGCTGTACTACGCTGGAAGCAGCCCTTGACAGCCTACCCTGACCTCTCTGGTGATTCTGTTTTGTAAGCTATTTTCTAACCCCTTCTCTCTTGCTGTTTTTTTCCCCCTTTTTTCCCTAGACTGATTAGATTTTTTAAATGTCTCTGCAAGGATAAGAAGGTGGTAGCTGCTTTCCTTTTCTGACTCTTCAACATTCAGCAGTCAAAGGGATCTTGGTATGGCTCAAGCCCTAATTCAAGCTTTGTGGGCACAGTAAATCCAGGTTAAATTCTCAAAGGAAGAATGCTGAAATGTTTCTGAAGCAGTTACTGCCGAGCTCTGTGGTTCAAGGATGCTGCGTACATGCGCTTAAACAATAGGCTATTTGGGGCTGATGTTTCTAAACCTGCCTATTGCTTGAGCACCAAACCACTTTGAAGTTTGTATTTTGGGTGTGTGCAGGGGGAAGGCTGTGAACTGACTCACAGGAGGGAAGGTGAAGCTTGCTTCTCTGCCTGAAAACAGGATCAGAAATGCGAGAGGCAGTTTCATTGAGGTCTTATTCTTAGTTGTGTCTAAAATTCCTTGTCCTTACCAAGGAGGAAACTCTGCAGAGCATGAACACCAACATCTCATCTGAGGTTGGGAGGTTGCTGTATAAAATGTTTCAATTATGAATGTGTTGTAATATTCATGCTGCTGTCTTCTGGTGTCTAAATATCTTTCTTCTGCTCTACTTAGAAACTTACATGGCAAGTGTGTGTTTCTGAGTTTAAGAGCTTGGAAGGGAATTAGCTATGCTGGAACCAAAGCAGGGCTGTTAATGCTCTGGTTTTCATAGTTGCGTTCTGTCGCTGTGGGAAATGAAGCTGTTCTCCATCACTGCATCTGAGATACCTGTGTCTCTGGGACTCTGCAGAGGGATCTTAATCCTGGGCTCCTGCTTTTCTGCTGGGAATACTTGTTCAGCCCTGTGACAAGGAGAAGTTGTCCCTTTTAATTGTACTGTGATGTTTCCATCTCTACCGGGAAGCCATTCTGCATTTCGTGGACAACATTGCTTCATTTGTGCAGCTGTGACTTGCAGTGTGTCCTTGCTCTTCCAAGCACGCTTCAAAATGACAAACTCATCTTTAACACTTGAAATATGGCTGCCTGGTACTTCTGTGCCTTCTGCAACACCTAACTCTGCTGGAGCTTTCCAGGGACACCTCTGCACTGCTCTGGATCACTGCTAGCAGGGATGTTCTGTTTGATGGGATGGAAGAATTGATTCATGGCTTGCTATTGGGGCCCCACTTGAGTTGGGAACAGCTCAGTGTCAAACTGAAGTCAGCTTCAGCACATTTGTAAAGCCTCACAAATGTAGGCTAGTAGTGCTGCTTCCTCACATTTATCATGGAGGTTTTCAGTGTAGTAAGGAGTTAATGACTATTTTCCAAGTTATGCTGCCTCATTTAATTTTCCTATAGAAGGAAAAGTATGATTAACAAGTAATAGGGACACAAGATGTCATGAGGTCATACTACTACAAAGCATCTCCTCTTTAATTGTATTTCAGATCCTATCTATGCAGAGTTGGCTTTTAAGTTGTTTTTTTAAGGAACCTCTCTCCAGATAGAGACACAATAAAAATGAACTTTCAATTTGAAATCATTCTTATAGAGTATATTTTCTTCAAATGCCTTGGGCAGTAGTACATGGTTTATTTGCATGTTTTTGTCCAGTTTCTATTGTATTTCCATTGTTTTTCTTAATCTTGGGCAACTGGTATTCTGGCAGAGCAAGCTTAGTTAGCCATTTTTTTCCTTTTTATGTAGCCGTCTGAAGTCCAACCACTTTAACTTTTTGCATTCATCTGCATTTTCTTTAGCTGATGTCATGTCTCTGTGGGACAGTTCTCCCACCCCCAAAATTTCTCTGAGGTGGGGGGGGAAGTGTTATTGCTGTGAGTAGGAAGTATTTAGATATATTAGAATATGCATCTACAGAGCTGGCTTTTTAGCCTCTGCTGTCTTCTAAGCATTGAAGTAAATGGGTTCCCTTTTAAACTTCCCTCCACCTGGCTTGATGTAGAACAAAATACTACCCGTCTCGGGTTCTGCATTTCTCTAATATCTCAAGAAATTGGAATTGAAGTCTAGAGAGAGGATTTTCTCTGCCTTGAAATAGCCAGCAGAGAAAGCCTGCTTGCAGGGGCACACAGGCAGCCTTGAAAGAGGTCCTACAAGGTTACCAGGTCAGCGAGTAGGACACTCCTTGTTTGCAAACAAGGAGGAGTGTAGTTCAAAGCAGGGGAAAAGTCAATGTCAGCCTTCGGAAAGATTGTTTCCTGTCTGCAGCTGCTCTCACTTCCCCATATTCAAGGGAGTGAAACCCTTAAGGAGCTATCTAGGAGCAGAGAGGGAACGAGCCTGTCTGGGCTTTGTTTAGTAGGTGTGGGCACAAAATCTGTTCTGGTGCTTCTGAGACTGCCCTGCTAGTCTGGCTGCCTTGGGAGAGGATGGGAATTCACTACCGAAACCACGGATTCCGTACCTTATTTCTCTATAAAGGCAATTTAGCCTTGGAGGAACAGGGTGTGTCTAAGCATGGGAAAGCCATGACAAAAAGCAATGCTGCCTTTAAGTTTGCTGTACAGCACGGCCAGGTACTCCTGAGCAGTACTCTCTCTCCCAGACCTCTGAAAGCTTCAATTCTGAAGTTTCCAGCTGCCTGCGAGTTCCCTCCTCTTTCCCTTCCCCTCTAATCCTGCCGTGCTGAGCCTTTATACTCAGGCAGATAGTTAAAGTTGTCCTGTTTCCACTGTATACCCTGTTTGGAGCCCAGGATGGCAGGCTGAAAAGGAAAAAATTTTACACAGCATCCCTGATTGGAGCCTTCACTCATTACCGCCTCTGTTTATGCAGTCACTGCCAGTTTGGGGACCCTGAAACCTGCCCCAAGAAAATGTTTCCAAGGAAAATCTGCTTTTCATATTAGAATACATAAACTTTCTAATGATTGGGTTTCCTATATCAGCCAAATAGGTCACCAGCTCAGCACTGCTGCAAGAAACTACCTGGGGCCAAGAAGATACAAGGCTCTTATGGAAACCTTCCCATCGGTCCCACAGTTGCCTTGTGGGCTACCTTCCTTGGGATGTGACTGCATTAAAAACTTCAGAATTGGTTTTATAGGTCTGTTACATCAAAGTTTCTTTCCAGAAAGCAAGTCACTGAAATAACTTTAAATAAGCCCCTAAAACAGTAAACTTAATACATCGTGACTGACGTCTTCTGCCCTTTGTTCTACTTAATCAAGAGAGCAATTATACACAAAGGCTTTGGCTCTTGTGGTGACTTTCAAGCCTGTTTTTTCAAAGTAAGCGAAAGACTGATGGTGCGTTTTTGTTGTGTCAGATGAGGACAAGATTAATAAAGGATGGAAGAGATTTTTTTTCCCCAAGCTGCACAGCAAATAAGCAGTTCTAATAATACTTTGGCAGTAAAATGGAAGCTGTAATCATTAGCAGACGCCTTTCAGTTACAACCAGCAGCATAGCTCCTTACTTCTGGTTTTCATGTTAAAAAGAGTTCAGTTTCCCCACAAACCAATGTTTTTGTCCATCTTCAGATTAAGCAAAACCTATAAAAGTAATTGTCTTGCTTAGGACTTTCATAATACAGTCAGATATGGGGGGTACGCTGGGGGGTGGCTTGAGAGAGGGGTGTATATCTTCCCTTCTGCCCCTCAGGCACAAACATCAGATTTTCCAGCGTTCTTGATGGAGGCTATTTTTTGGTAGAAAGACATTGGCTCATGGCTGGATTAACTGAAGTAGTTCTGGAAGACGCAGGGGATGAGAGGGGCTCTGCTGGATCTCTGTTTTACTGGCTGGCTTCTCTTTACTATTTTTATTGGCAGGTTTGGTTTTTTGTATCTTGATACTGTGTGACTTCATCTGAAAGTTTCACATGCAATGGGACATCACTTTATTATTTCAAATGAAACTGGACTGTAGTTATATTGGCAGCATAGCTGAACTTCAACTTGGTGATAATGCCAAGTATTTCCCAGACCTTGCTTGAATCCGTATCTTCTATTTCTCCCCGCAATGCAAATGTGTGCTGGAGAGCCCCCAGCTTGTTGCTTTTGAAAGTTGTTTTAATTCTGTTTGCAGAATCGCCTCCCGCTGCTCTTTTCCCCTCTCACGTTGCACACACACATACACCCTTTCTGCGAATTGTGCTGGTAGGATGGGCTTCAATGAAAACGTATCTTGCAGCAGTTGGAGGGGCAGTGCTGGATACATTCGTGCTGCAGACCTAGCCTCAGTGAGCTACGCTTTGCTCCCATGTGATACAGCTGGCGTGTGTTTGCTTAAGAATCCCAGGCTGGTTTAGTGCTTGGATAAAAGAAAATAAGCTGTTGCATTTGTGTGATTTGCAGTAGCTTGGTGAGCTAGACTAACACTGGCAGGCACACGTCTGCACTGCCTGACAAGTGTAAGATAACACCTTTGTGATTTGATTTCAGGCACTGCGCTGACTTTCAAACAGTGAACATGTGTGCAGGTGAAATCTGTCCTTAAAGGACAATAGCTCTTAAGGACTCTGCATACAAAACAAAAAGCAAAATTGGAACAGCAATTTTCACTATACTGAAACAAAGTTAAGGAAGTCCTGGCCACAGTCCTTACTCAAATTGTGTGGGTCACAATGAGGGTGACAGCAGGGCTCATGGCAAGTCTCCGTGCAGAGGTGACCCTAGGACTGGAAGAGCAACATCTGATATAAAACCTGAATCATTGTCTTGAACTTTCGTAAGTTCATAAATGGCACTTTAGTCTCCCACATGGGCTTTTGTAGCATTTGGATGTTACTGGAGGTCTCCCTGCATGGGGAGAACCTGAGTTGTTCAGAGAGACTTGACACATTTGTCTTAGCTGAGTATACCTGGAGATTTGGGAGGGGTGACGTGAACCTGTGGAGGTCTGTCACTGAACACTTGAAACCCTAGGATTAAACTCATAGCCAATTTCTTCAGTGCCTTGGAAACCACTCTGAAGTCTGTATTTTGGGTGTGTGCAGGGGGAGGGCTGTGAACTGACTCACAGGAGGGAAGGTGAAGCTTGCTTGTCTGCCTGAAAACAGGATCAGAAATGTGAGGCATTTCTTTGAGGTCTTGTTCTTAGTTGTGTCTAAAATTCCTTGCCCTTACCAAGAAGGAAACTCTGCAGAGTATGAAGAACCAAAATTACAGGATGGCTGTATTTTTGGGATGATCTTGCAAGTGATTCTCCTGTTTCAAGTAGAACTTCAGTAACCAAAATGTCCTTGAATAAAAGTAGAATGACCAGAAATGGGATGTTATTTCTGTCACCAGGCAAATGGGACAACTGAGCCCTATAGAAAGTGCCTCTTTTTCCTCCTGAGTTACAGCAAGCAGAGCCGGTTCCTGAACCAGCTAAAAGTTAAATTATACACTTGGTCATTCCAGACATCTTTGGTGTATTTTTGGAGCAGACTGTGCACTTCCTGGGCTTTTAGCCTGTTAATTTTAAAATAGGAAATGAGCCTCTAGGGGTTGGTATGTGAACCCTTCACTCAGCTGAGGAATGGGAAGTTAAGTATCTCTCAAAAGCACCCAGGTTTGAGAACCAACCACATGAAAGGGCATTGCCCTTCCTACCCTGCTCCAAGGAGTGTCCCTAGCAAACGATCCTAAACAGAAACCACCATCCGCTAACGAGGATGCTCCCTGCAGAATGCGCATGTGGGAGTTGGGAGACCCGGTGGTTCTGGGCATGGTTTGTGAGATACTTGCTGACACTGGTTTAAATTTGGCTCGGGTTAACAGGAATTGTTCAGCGGCGTTTGAGGGAAACTGGTTTTGGTTTCAGGGAAACTACCATTATAGATGAGATGTAGCCGCCCTGTGCAGTGCTGTGACAGGCCAGCATTGAGGCCTCCTTGTGTGTTGCATTAGAGTTGCACAAGGTCTGTTTTATCCACCCATTACATGTGGACTAGATGGAGGCCAAGTGCCTGAGCATGCACGTGTGTGTTCTAGGGGCAGTCAGCATCAAGAATAAATGTAGTGCCTGTGCTAAGCTCATTTGAACCTTTAGGGAAGGCTGTGGGATGCCAGGTTAAACAAGAGCACCAGGTCCTTGGTGAATCAGGAACACCGTCTGCTTCAGCTGCAACTTGCCTGAACTCTTAATTCCTTTCTGGTATCCCCAGATCATATAATCCTTCCTCCTCTATTTCTTGTTTGGCTCTTGTTTAATCAGACTCCTGAGCAGACTGTCTGACTGGCCCCAGGTAAATTTGGTAGAAACTTAACGAGCACAGGAGGGGAGGCCTGAGGTGAGCATAACTGGAGTGTGTGTGGGGTTACTGACTTCCTGGTGTCATTTATTCTGTGGCTTTTCTTGTTCCTTTCCACTGATCTCCTGCATGTTTTACAGAGAGTTTCTTATGATAAATGCTTTTTGATCATTTTTGATAGCTAAAGCCTCTGTTAATTTTTGCCTGTCAGGAGTACATTTTGATCTGAGGAAACATAATGCAGCACATTCCGCAGTCAAGGAAAGCAAAATGCTGTGTTTCTGCAGGACTGAAGCTTTGCCTTAATCAACCTTGACAGCGTGATGCTGAGACATTTTTCTGTAGCCGCCTCTGAGCTGTGCATTCATCATGTCCTGGTGGATGGACCAGAGCTGCACTTATAAGGTAGAGCTCTGGAGTCAGACCATCCACTGGTACTGGTGTTTTTCTTGCAAGTGAGTTGGCAAGAAAGAGCTTCGATTGCTGTAGTTGAGCACTGACCTAGATTGGTAAAAGCAGTCATCCCTTACGAAAGCAGACTTCACAACTGCAGTCTCCGCCATTCGACTGGAGCCGTGACAGAAGTCAGAACTGCTCATCTTTGACTTCTGAAGCTGATCAGTAACTCTTCTGGGGAGAAATCGGACTTGTAAGGGCCATTTTCTGGAAACAGCAAAGTTCCACCAAATTCTTACCTATGGGCAATGCTTATACTTCAGACAGACCCCTTGCATTGATGATACAACAAATAGCCAGAGAAAGAATGGCTGAAGAGCCCCAGAGGTGGTACAGCTAATGGTGTGAAGGAACTTGGCTGCTTTTACTTCTGTGGTGCGTGCTCCTCTGCAGAGTATCGGTAGTCTCAGCAGTATCCCATTTGATAGCGGGTCCTTCACTTGTCTCTGGGGAGTAGGGGGAGAATATCTCTGTGAACAATCCCCTGCTTTCCCCCTCTGAGATTTTTAAAGTGGAATAAAATAACATACAAGAGTGATTCATCCCATAGGCTGTGCGGATAATCCCATGAAGTTGATGGGAGCAGTACGTGGCCGATGTCTTTGAAAACATTCCACGTACATTAGTTACAGGAGGTGTTACAGGAGTTTTGTTTTTTTTTTTTTTTTTTTACAAAAACTTGAAAACTGGTTTCTTTCTTCATGTCTTCTCAAATATATCACTCCTATGCACCACTTTCTGTGCTAATTAACTTGTCTCCTTTGGTCTGCATTGTCTGTGTTTTTATTGAGAAGGTGGCAGATCAGTCATGTAGCTGGTCATGTTTTTCATCTCTCTCTGCTCTTTTGGTGCTTTGCATTCAGGGAAGCCAATGCTTAGGAGTAGTTAACTGAGACTTGTAGAGATTTGTTAGTGAATGGATATGAGCAAGAGCTTTGCTCAAGTCAGCAGATGGTTCCTGATCATCCCAGTTTCCGCAACTGGGTGCCCAACAGAGCTTTGTGTGCTCCTCTCCACCTCTTGATTATACAATCACAGAATGGTTTGGGTTTGAAGGGACCTTAAAGACCATCTTGTTCCAACCCCTTTGCCATGAGCAGGGACACCTTCCACTAGAGCAAGCTGCTCAATGCCCCATCCGGCCTGGCCTTGAACGCTTCCATGGTCACGTCAGGCTTTTGTGTTTTGCTGGATGTGTACAGCATTATAATCTTCCTCAAAACAGCAGAGCTGTGCTTCCTGTCACTGAGTCGAGACAGGACATTGCATTGGGATGGCATGTAGGGCCACAGGCTTTGTGATTCAAAACCAGTGGGCACATGACTGGACCTAGCTCCATTCACTGACAGCTCATGAAATTCGTGATGCAGTAGTAGCCAGGAAGCTCCTGAGTGCGTAGGAGGCTGACTGCCGTTACGCAGTCATTCTGTTTTGTTTCTCTCTTATCCGGGGCTGGAGAACTTGGAAGTGGATGCTGGCAGAAATGAAACCTTCTCACAAGACTCTTACTTTGTGCTTGGAGAACTGAAGTCACATTGTGAAGTCTAAATCCGTAGTGGAATTTGATGGTGTTGATTTAAGGGGCCCCAAAACTATGCCAGAAATACTTTTTTAAAAATAAAAATGCAAGGTGTTGACTAGTCAAGAAAAGTTGAGACATTAGTGGAGTCTTTTGAGCAAGTGCTTTCAATTTGTATTTGGATGTTTGTCTGTCCTCTTCTGCTTCAAAGCCAGTTGTATCTTGTGGGTGGAATTTTGCCCCAAAGTGTTCAGAATTCACCATTTGAAGGGTGGTAGAAGGCAATAAGAGGCAGAGGACTTTATGGTGTGATCAAGTGGGGGCTGCAGAACAGGCGGCAGTGAGAACTTGCCATTTCTGCTCAGAACTGGTTTCTGAGTAGGTGGCAGAGACTCTGGAAAATCCAAGTGGAGTTTCTCATGGAAATCAGGAGCAGGCCTGGGGTGAAATGTGAGCTGAGTGCTCAGCCTCCCTTTATAAAAACGGCACTTTTTGGAACTTGTCACGAAGTTACCTCTTCCCAACACATCCCTTCTCTGCAGCAGGAGGTCCTTGGTGGTAGGAATATGATCAGTGTTTGCTCCAGTTTATTTGTGTTGCATTTTGTAGTACATTTTGCTGAAGATTCTTGCTCTTTTATTAGCTTTCTATAGCATTCACAGGAATAAGCTGTTAATGTCATATGGCTCCTGAGCTACACTTAAACAGCTACACATGGGTCCAAGATGAGAAATTAGGTTTCCAATCCAGACTTTCCCAAAATAGGAGGAATGTAAGTTGTGTTCTGTCTGGCGTTTTTGTTTTGGATAGGAGGCTTTTGGTTAATGTCAGTCTTGGAGGAGGGGCAAGCTGTCAGATGCCACAGAATCCCAAATGCTCTTTGTATAGGGGCTATGGCCAAAGACACTTGAGTGTCAGATTTCTGCCGAAGTTAGTGTGCGACTTCTTAATCATGTGACAGCAGCAGAAGCATTTCCTGGCCAAAAAAATGGAGAGTAAGCAAAAACTAGTGAGTCCTGATAGGAATGTGCAGAAACGAGGAACACTTCTAAGGTGTACGCAAATATCAGAAAGCTGACTTGTGACTGCCTTTCTGCTTCCAGCCTCCAAATTCCTATGAAAACCTGACCTTCCCATAGAGTTTTAGGAATACAGCCATGTGTTTTCCCATCAAGTCTGTCTCCCTTCTGCTTTTGAAGGGTTTCTACTACTTTAGCCCATGGTAATCCACCCTGAATATACCACCACGAATTCGATGCCTCCCTGTGGAATATGACAACTGATTTTCCTTGTGTACTTAGTCCTTGAGGCTGACAGAATAGCCTGATGGCTCTTTGTGTAGGAGCAGTTCACTTGCAGATGTGGTCTCCCTGTAGGGAAGGGAAGTAGCCTCTTCCCCATGAAGCTGAGTGACCTGAAGTGTGATTCTGCTCATGGACAGGAGCTTACTATTAAGTGGCTTCTCTTCCTGAGGCACATATCCAAGCCATTGTAGAAAATCCGGGCATTTTTACCAATGGCTTTGGCATGCTAAGAGTGAAATTCTTGGAGTTCATGACTTTCTTCTTCATCCTTCTCCCTTTCAAAGCCCACAAAACTTTTTTTTTTTTAAAAAAGATTATTGATGGCTTGTTTCCTGTAACTCAGAGATGCAGTATTCTGAAAACAAAAAGAGCCATTTACCCTACTGCCTGTACGATACCTCTCTATGCATCAAAAGCCTGAATGTTTGGCATGGTGGATTCTGGCTGAAGTTTCCCTCGTAAGACAGGCTGGGATCAAGGTTTTCTTCCACAAAGCACTTTTCAAAGCCCTCCAGAAAAGGGTGAGTATCTGTGTGCCGGTGGCCTGCTTGCAGCAGTGTGTCTGGACGTGGGCACCAAACGGGCAGTACTTCAGCTGGATGGCCTGCTCTTGGCAAGCCTTGCGCGAGCAGCAGCCTTCCCTCTCCAGCCTCAAGGAGCCATGGTTATGCTTTTGGACTACACAGCCAGAGAAAATCAAGATCCTAATGGAAAACTTTTTGGAAGACAGAAACTGCTCCTGCACATCTGTCCTGCTTTGGAAAAGGTATTATGTGTTGAAGTCATGAAATATTGTCGGAGGGGAAAGTGCTCTCAGCTCTCCAAAGATCCAAGAGCATCTAAATGAACGTACATGGGTCAGCAGTGAATTGCATGGTTTGAAGAGCCAAATACCGTACTCTCCATTTACAGAGAGAACAGAAGTACGACTGTGCCAAAGACAGTTAAGTTGATACCCACTGGCCAGGAGTTGATAGCGCTGCCCAACCTCATCTAATTTCACGTTAATGTGAAAAACAAAGATCTGCTCAGACTCCGTGCGACTGGCCTCACATAGTGAAGCGACCCATGAAGATGTTTGATTTAGCATATAGCTTTCTGTAGTCCAGGTTTTTGTGCAGTTCCAATTAATTTATTATTATAGATGTTATGCACCCACTTGGAAGCCTGCTCTGTTCATATTTAAAATGTGATTGTATTGTTGAAGCAATGAGAACGTCTTCGTGGTGAGGGTTTTTGCACTGACTAGCCTTGCTTTGATGTACTTGCCAAACATCTGTGTGCTTTCTATATATTTTCCCCTTGCCTTCAGAAAAAGGATGGTTGCGTTTATTTGTGGATGAAATACTTTGCTAGGAATGGCTGTAAATCTGAAGGGCTGAAAATTGTCAAGTGAACTCATAGACAATAGTAACAGAGAATAAGGAATTAAGCCTGGTATGCAGTCTGGAAAAGACTTAAAATTCTTCAGAATATATTTTCTTGCTGGCATAGGGATATCTAGAAATTGGAAATCCAGCAAAGCTTCTGATTTGGAAACTTGAAACCGTCGCAAAGTGTGAACACTGTGGCAAGACTCACACAAGGGGGACTAGAAGGTGCTGGAGTCCTTGTTGGCCTAGGCTGTGCTTCATGGGCAAGAGGTGACTGCGGATAGAGATGTCTGCTGTCCTCCTAAATCTTCTGGAGCCCCATCAAATTACCTCTGATTTATATGAGCAGTGATGTTACTAGTACTTGTTGATGTTAGCTGGACATTCATGTAGTACTGTTGAAAGTTTTACTGCTAAATCCATGAAAAAAACATGGCATGCAAGCTCAAGAGAGAGCCTGGTACACTTGGTTTGCGTTTTTGGCTCTTAAACAGATTCATTGTAGGTTTTTTGTACTTTCTTGATGGCCAGGTTATAAAGTAGCTAAAAGAGTGCTGTTGTTTAATGAAAAGGATAATAAGGGAACTCTGTGCTCTGTTTTTCTTACTTCTTCATTAGGTGACACCATCGCAGTAAGGAATGGTGTCTAATATTTCTATTCCTTTGAAAAAGAGAGAAAAAATGAGAAAAGGGGCAATTTGCAGCTCTGTGTTTCTGGAGAATACAGACTCTCTAGAGAGCTAGTATGTTTGGAATGGCAATGGTTTGATTTCAGAGGTACTAAATGATTAAGCATTTGGCTTTGCAAGTAGAGCTCCTACCTCGTGTACTGCAGATCTGAGTAGGCTTCTTAAGATGCTGGTGATGCTGATGACCAAGGGCTGCCTTTGCTTGCAGCTGGCTTTCTGTAAATCCAGCCTTTTACTGGACACTTCACTGTGATTCAAAGTAAGGATGTTTTTGGCATGTTTTTCGTGTTGGAATTTAGATAATCTGAGTGAGAATATAAACCCTTTTAGGGCTTCTCACGACTGTCATTCCCAAGCATCTCCATCTGCCAGCTCAGGGAGCTGCTGGAAGCGTCATATCAGTGCTGCAGAGATGAGCATCCCTAGTGCTTGCAGCAGTGCTCAGCCAAGAAACGTGCCCTTGATATAGCCGGGGTGCCCCAGATGCGTTTCATGTATCAGCACAGAAGAGCCATCTAATCTGCTGTGAGTCTCTCCAGGCACGCGTGTGTTTGGCTTGGCCACCATCATCCCCATGCTCAGAGCTGGAGTGTGTGTTGGCAGCAGGGAATCGTCCTCACTGAGGGATTCTGAGCACAGAGGAATCAAACCCAAGTTCATTTTGTTCTCTCTTTAAACTTGCAACTCGCTTGAGTGGGCAGGGGGTGCTTCAGCTGCTTTTCTGTCGTCTTGGAGTTGCTTTAATCAATGCTTCATCTCTGTAGTAAGAAGTCTCTTGCTATATGCGAATGAAGTTTTGTGCTCCTGAGACTTCTGGCTCCAGTTACAGACAGGCATCTTGCTTACAAACTAAGGTTCTCTATCAATCTCATTTTAAATGGTATAGCTGCAGGCACAAAAACAGCTATATGGAATCACACTTAGCTCTCTGCTACGCATATGTCTTTTATAAACAAAAACCTTAAAACAAATAAAATAGAAATCGCTGAAGTAGTGAAGTAGCAATGCTTTTTTTTTTTACAAGCTAAGGACCAAAAATAGTCCCAAGACTCAGTGCAGTTTAACTGTGTAGCTATGAGACGCGTACCCAGAGGTATGCTAGCAGCTCTTGAAGGCAGGGCTGTTCGTATCCTTTATTCTTGATCTCTGTTGCTGCTCGCTAACTTTGCTTAGGTGAAATGGTGGTAATCATATCCAGTTGCAATGGTGGTTTTAAGCAGCAGGTGAGAAATTCCCTGAGCTCCAACTTGAAACCAGTCCCTGACCTTAGCCCAATGTTTGGGGTAGGTAGATAAGCTAAACTTTAGATTTCTTTAACAATAAATTTTGGGGCTAGAAATGTTTTTGTTGTTGTTAGGCAATACCTGTGTCTGTTGCAAGCCCTCGTTTAGTTTGGAGAGCAAGCAAATGCAGGTTCTTCCTTCACTGAACTGAAACCTTCGTAGCTAATTTCCAGGACCTCATCTGGAGAAACTGCTCCATTTTCTTGGCTCTGTTGCAGAATTTGAAAACTGAGCTGCGAATAAATAAGCGTGGGCTCATCCAAAGGCCTGAGATGTAGCTGGAAGGAAAACGCAAGCCAGGCTGGAAGTGACAGCACAAAGCTGTGATGAGTTAGAGGCCTAACGGCACTGTGGTACAGGCATGGCCTGTGGTGGGGTACGAAGGGGCTCCTCACAGATGGGGTTTTTATTTCTTTAAAATGTTACTCAGGCCTTGGCTCTGCTCCTCAGCTGAGCAAAGTGCTTAAGCCTGCACTTGACTAGAACGTGAGGTCTGGGGGCATTTTGCATCCTACTTTTATAAATAAACAAACTGCAGCATGAACCTTGTTATAGCTCTAAAAATAGAGGTGGGAATGGCATGAAATGTGAGTAACTCCATTCCTTTGTGGTGATGGGGAGTGGGTTCTGGCAAGCGCCAGAGCTGCCTCTGGTGGAGAGAAGACAGGCCAGAAGTGGGGAGACTGCCTCTGCTCTGCTTCAAGATAGCCAACCTGCCCTGACTCCCATCGCAGGGGGGTTGCCCTGAAGACAGAAAGGCAAAACTGATAGGAAAGTGTGAAGTCAGACGGTTAATAGTCTCGTTTATCCTATTTTCTATGGAAAAGATGTATCAGGAAGAAAAGAGGGGGATGTCTGCATCTCCTGGTGGAAAAGATGGGGGGGAGAGAGCTCCTGGAAGCAAATTGTAGCCATGCTGACATCTTTAAGTCACATCAGAAAATGTAAAATATCATATTGAGCTCTGAATTTTAATGACTATTATCTTCTCCTTAGAGCTTGGGATTTAAAAGAGGCAAATGTGGGCAAAATTGGCTAATTGCCTCTTGCAGTAGGAGGGTAGAAATACGCTCTCGAGATCCCCTCCTTCTGTCACACCTCATCTGTTGCATACAGGTAGAAGCAGATCACATCCTCTGATAGGGTTAGATATTCTCAGGCTGTAGGAGGTTCAACATGAAAGGACTGATTTGCATTTTGCTCAAACTGGAAAACATGTCATGAAGTGAAAACCATGCTCTGAAATGTCAATAGCTGTGGTACTGAAGGCCGTGATTGAGTCCCTCTGAAGACAGTTGCTGATGTGATAGGCTTAGAGAAATGTCTATGACTTTTTCTTGGATCATCCTTGTGTTTTTCCTGGGACTCTTGGAAGCTGTTGCCAAGGTAACTGCTTAAGCCAAAGTGGCGGGGGAAAAAAATGGAGAAAAACTAAAATCTAGATGGACAAATGTTGCAAGTTAGGCTGAATCTTTCCACCTTCCTGTCAGCTAAATCTTCAGCAAGCGTTTTGGGAAGCAGGTTAGATGTCTGGGTGATACTTCCTCAGATTGTGGTTGCTGGTGCCTGTGTTTCTGGAATATCCCCAGTACTGTACCTTCAGCTATTTAAAAAAAAAAAAAAACGCCATGTTCCTCAGAGTGAGTAGTCTGGGCAAGGTTAGTAGGCACAGCACTGGTGAGCCAGGTGACATGGCATTAATGGCCTGTGAGATGCAGGAGGACAGACGAGACGTTGAATCCCTTTTGGATCTTCATTTTCCTTCAGCTTCAAGTGTGGACTAGCAAGTAGAGAGAGACATAGCTTAGTGCTGAGATAGTATGTGCTGGCAGATAACCAACAAATACAGGCTTTTGTAGGATAGAGAATTAAGCTCTTAATTTTAGCTCAATGTAAAGTTGGCTTTCAAATCTTATTAAACCAAATTCTGGTTCTTGTTTGGGATGTAGATGAACTTGTTCACTAGCAGAACAGATTGGGAAGATTGTTTATAGAAATAAAATTAACAACTTAATACCACTAATTAATACTAACTAATGACTGACATGAACTACTGCAAATACAGTGTGTGACCTTTCCTAAAATAAGCATATAAAAAGCTTGCTTTGTGCTCCCAGCCCATACTGTGTGTGCTGGTACTAGGCAACCCCATGGGCTTAACAGCAGCTGGTGACAAATATGTCAGTCAAAGCAAACGTGATCTTCATGAAAACGGATTGTAAGCACAGAACAGCTGTGATGCATCTTGTCGTGGGACTGAGGAACTTCAGGAGGCAGTTCTGAACCTCCAGAAGGTGTCTGTTACTAGCCAGGAGCTTGACCAAGAAAACCATCGGGGACTGGTGTGCCTTGGTGGTGGCTCTGCTGACTCCTGCCGTTGAGGGTCTGTGCATAAGTTAGAAGAACTGAAAATAATGTCCATCCTTTCCAGAGAACACGTGGTTTCTTTGGCCTTCTGCAGGCTGCACTGCAGTGTTTTGCTGAGCACTGAAGAGCCTGTGCAAACAAGGGGAGGGGAGATCTCTGAAGTGCAATGGCAAATCTCCCTCCACAGTGGGGATTTAGCAGCTGCAGAAGGATGACCTTTTCTGTCTGCCCAGGTTGGGTTCTTTTCACTCCAAAATCCTTTCCCGCAGCCCTTGAGAGGAAAGCAAGCTGATGAACTTCGTTAGTCATCCAAAAATGTGCTAATAGTCCAGTTGGTCTTGCTGAAGGTGCGTATTGTATATACTTCACACTTGTGCTGCAGTGAATTCCAGCTTACCCTTCCAAATGTGCACATAGGTACTAAATGGGATGTTTCAGAATAAATTTTCTGGGCTTTAAAAGCAAGCTTTTTCTAGTGTTCCAACATCGTGATTACTGATCAGTGTGGCAGCTAACAGACCTATCCCAAGACTTATTTACTGTGCAGACTGTTTTACACTGAGAGCCATGCTTCTGTGATCTGTGTTTTTTTTATGGCAGTGCCTAAGGCCCGGCTGAGATCAGGGTCCTGTTGTGCTAGCCATTTAGGCCCTGTCTCCAGAGAATGGCTGTCTACAGAAGCCTTAAACAAAGGAAACACTGTTCAGATCTGGATGGTGGGGGAAGGGAAGGGAAGTAACCAAGACTTGGAAATTTGGGAGGGAAAATCTCCCCCCCCGCTGTAAGAATTGGTTTGATTCTCAGCTCTCCTGCAGAGAACTCCCCAAAGCTAGACCAGTTCCCCAGCAGCAGGACAATCCTCTTTGTCCTCATGGGATACGTGCTTCCAGAGGGCTTTCCAGGGGACATCAGGTGCCACACTGCTTTGAGTTTTGGTGGGGTCGAGCAAACTAAAACCAGCTAAACCTGGGCTTGTTTTGCTGCATCTGTATTTGGATGTTCCTGTTGTGTCCTTGCCCTCCAGCCAAGCTGTTACTCAGAACACCTGAGGCTGGAGGGTTGCTGCTTTGCCTGCCAATGCGTTGTACCAGCTGTGTGATACTCAGCTTGAGGTGAACGTGCAACCTCTGTGCTCCATCACTGACCTTTCCCAAGATAAAAAGTGGAATGCATTTTGGGGGAAGGAGGAAAAAAAAAAAAGCTAGTCAATCTGCAAAGAGAGATCCTGAAAAGCAGAGGGCTGCAGCTTGCCAGAATTCAAGGTTTTCTATGATGTTGGCATCAAAGTGATTTCTCATCTACCTGAGCAAAGAAAGTGGGATGCACTTGCAGCAGGGTGTCCAGGCAGTCCAATCTAGCTTCTTTAGGTAGCATTGCATTGAGGGCTGGGAAGGGTTTGATGTTGCAGGCACCCATGGGGTAAGCTTAAATGACTGCACGTTGAAAGGATAAACACTATGCCTCTACATCATCTGTCTTACAGGTTTAGGTAATCCCTTACTGCACTGCTTATTTATTTTAAAGGGTGCTGTATTGTGTAATGCCTGTGTGTTTGTAATGGAGGGTCTGCAAATCTTAGCTTTTCACCCAAGAACAGCATTACTCCTGCCCTTGTTTCATGGTTGAATTATTCCTAATGGAAAGGAATAAGCTTCACAATGTTATATTTGTTTTGTTTCAGCTCTGTGAAACAGAGATTGATGGGTTTTCTGTATCTCACTTCATTAATTTGCCTGGTTGACCCTTATTTAGTATCAGAAGTTCAGCCTCAGTGATTATTTCCAGCAAATCTGTGCTTAGTACCAGCTCTGGCTTTGTTTGATTAAGATTGAATGGAGAGGAAGGAGTGTCAGAGGATGAAACAGTTTAAATATTGGGCCTTTGACTTAGTGCACACTTAACTGTGCCTTCCTGGAGGCAGACTGGCAACTGAGGCAGGCGGTAACCCATCCTTTTTCTATGCAGAAGGTGTTAGTAGGCAAGTTGTCATTCCCATAGTGCAAGCCTTAGTGAGGTGTTTCTAGTCTCTGAAGGCAAAGCAGTTCTCTGCTCTGGGTCTAGGTTCCCTCTCAGGTCTGAGCATCAAAGGCTAACCTGGCTTTAAAGTCAGCATCCCTGGTGACACAGCTAGGCGAGCTGTGGGGAAATCACAAAAACCCTTTGAAGGTGCTTGAGCAGCCTTCCTATCCAGGGGCCAAGGCAGAATTAATAGAAACAAGTGCTTAGTTATCTGCCTGCGTGCACAGTATTTCCTGCAACATAGGAGGAGTGGCTTTCTGTTGAGGGGGAAAGATAAGCATCTTACCAGGGGTTTTTGCCTCAGCAGCTTCTATGTATTTGCCATCTCTTCTTACGCTACTGATGCACCTTTTTGTTGGAGCTCAGGGAACCGGATACCCCAGTAATTTGTCTGCTTCTTGAATCCTACCTGGATGAGCTCAGGTTTCCCCTTCCTAAAGGTGAATGTTCTCTTGTTTCTACCTGCATAGGCTGCTCCCATAGTCTGGGTCTCCATGAGAAATAAAAGTAAAAGGAAAGGATTTTTCCTATTTTTTCTTTTTTTTTCTTCTAGTTTTCCTCAAGCAACTATTATTTCCTCAAAATGGGGCTGGTTCAGCTTCGTGCTGATCTAAACATAGCAATGTGTCTGTAAGTTTCTAAATTTTAGAGAAGCCTGGAAAAACCCTTCCGAAAATACTGAACTGGGTTTGTAATCTCTTCTGGGGAGTGTCGGTGATACTGCCTGCCCATGTATGTCCTTGCTCAATACAGTGCAGTTCATTAACTGGCAGCCTGCTAGCTCCCCGGCTGCTCTTGTAGCCTGCTATTCATCACTCGGGTGCTCATTTCCGAAGCTGTCATTTCCTGCTGCCTTGTGCAGGCAGCTCTTTGAGGCACAGCTCCTGGGGTCACTGCAGAAACATGGCTTGAATGGAGCTCAGGAGAAAAGCAACGAAGCAGTGTCAGAGGGAGAGCAGAGCATTCAGTTGGGCTTACATCAGTATTCACGATAACGTACCATCTGGGCTGCAGTCTTGCCAGAGCTAGCTAATGAATAGAGCTGGACAGGAGTTGTATTTGGAAAGCAGAGCCTCAAGGAATGGCCAGGATACGGAAATGGCCATTTTTGAGCTGGTTGTCTGAGCGCCGCAGAGCAGTGCTGCTCCGCACACTGAGCTGGGCACCAGGAGGCTGAAGCGTCTCGTTCCTCTAGCAGGAGGAGCTTTGCGGCTCACAAGCATCCCACAGAAGCTGTTTGTGAAAGGCCGCGTCTTTAATCTGGTGACTCAGCTGTGCTTCAGGCTGAGCTCATGTCATTGTTCGCCTGCTCTGTCCCCTGACTTCTGCTGGTTATAGTACAGCCTTTGTTCTTTGCTTCGAGCCCTTGTCCAGTACTGCTCTGTTCTGTCCTGAGGTTACTCGAGTCCCTCTCAGAGGCTGCTGCTGTATTTTTGACTGAAATATGGGATTCCTGTGTGATTTTTTGACTCTAGCACCTGGAGTGCTGCTTTATACTGTTAGGATCACTCCTAGTCCACAGAGTCTCTTTTTTCCCTCAATCTGTGTGGTTTTGAGGATTTCCCAGTAAGCAACTGACACCACATTCTCTGTGGACTTCAGAGAGAGAAATTAAAACAAAAGCGACTTTTGTCAGTCTGTGTAGGATGTAAATATTGGCTATTCTCTGCTGCCCATGAAGGCCGTTTCCTATCAGCTGGGTTTGGGGGTCTGTAGCTTTTTCAACTGCTAGGAAGTAATTTGTAATCTTTGGACAAGATTACTCTGAGGCCCATTTGAAAGCTTATTCATGTTTTCCTAGAGGAAAGCTTGGACACAAGATGTGTTTGCTCTAAGATTAAGTCCTCTGAATGTAAAGGAAATTACTTGTGAGTTTGACTGTTGCACCCTGTTGGCTGACCCCAGCAAACACGCAACCCCACAGCTCGTAATGACCAAGGGAGTCTCCGCTGGCTCCTGGGGCTGCGATGCTCCTGCCCCCTGGGGTGGAAGGCCATCTGTTTGCATACCTTTCCTGTAAGCAGTTGTTTGTGGCTTTGGAAAATGCGCTGCAGGAGGTGGCGGCGCTGGCGTAGCCTCTCTGAAGCCAGTGGGTTGCTTGTCTGCTGCCCCGGGCTGGGTTTGGCCACTGGGTTCTTGTCCTACACTGTGCTGCAGTCTTCCTCTATTCATACCCCAGCAAACCCGCTTGTTTGTTGGGGTCTTTTGTAAGTCACTGATTTCTATAAACATTGAGTCTGATATCGCTTTGGCAGGTTCATTGAACCCCCCACTCAGATCTATAAAGTAGACATCTGCCTTAAGTGGTGGGCTGCTGAAGAGGAGATGGGAGACCAGGCTTTAAGGAGGGTGAGGGGGGACTTATTGCTTAGCTTTCCTACTTTAGCTGGATTTTCCTAACAGTAAAAACCCTAAAGGAGATGAAGGACAAAACTTCTTTTGGAAGTAGAAGATGAAGTTCTCTGGGCTGTAGTCAATGAGCAGCAAGAAAAGTGCCCCATGAACTTGAATGATCAGGGAAGCTGTACTGAAGGACACAGGCAGCAGTTGGTATCCTCACTGGTCAAGTCTGGGGACCTGAGGAAGTATAAGAACTAAAAATTGGTGTCTAGGGAAGAAGAGAGGAGGGCACTACCCAGTACCACTTGATGTCTGTGCAAACTTAATGCACAGCTTTTTATACTGGCTGTTAAGTCTGTGTGCCCTCTAGCAATCTTAGCTGGCCTTGTGGTTACTAAAATCACGATTTCATTGTTGAGGGGCACATCTCTCTCACTTTCCAAGACAAAAGAAGACTGGGGGAGAAGGAGTAAGAGAAAACTAATATGTAGTGCAACCAAAACTGGTGGTCAGGCAGGAAATCTTGTTTTCAGGCAGATCAGATGGCAAAAGGAACACCTGTGTTAAGTAAATAAGTATTTTCTGGAATACCTGGGGTGGTTCTGAGGGTCGTATGGCAAGAGCAGGCTGGCCAGTACTCCAGTACAAGCTGGTAGCCTTTTGAAAGCCATTTGCTTATGGTGGATCTTGTTCTATTCGATTCCTGTACAGCACTCAGCTTTCACAGGCTAACAGCTGCAGCCAGGCTGCTTGCACAATACAGTATGCCCACCAAAAGATAGCTTTGTTCCTTGTCATGATGGATGAGATATTTCCTCTGAGTAAAACACTCCTCTCTTAGTTCCTTTTGTTCCTGTAACGAACAAAGTCTGTGAGCCACAAACTCCTTGGATTATGTGGAATGCAGCTCAAGTTGCAGTTTCACCATTAGGTGTTTGTGAAACTAAGTAATGCAGGAAGAGAGAGATTATGTTAAATTTATTTTCAGAAGGCGTTAGTGTGTCTGAAGCTGCTGACTGCCTGTACAACCTGCTGGCTGCTTCACTGCTCTGTGCATCTCCTGGTCTCGGTGGGCTGGGATGCTGGCCGACACCGTGGGCATACTGGTTGTGTGCTTCTTTGTAGTTGGCCGTGGGCAGGTTTAGGAAGTGGTGTTTTTTCTCCTTTTGTGTTGGGGAGCCCAGGGTGCTTGATGCTTTAGGGGAAGCTGGTGACATGAAGCTTGATGGGACCTTGTCTGGGATTTACAGGTAACATCTAAGACTTTCCCATAGCTGGTAATGTAGTAGGTAGTGCATTTATTTCCTTGCTTTAAGGACACAACTGGTGTAGTTTGTACTGGATTATACGATGGCCTTGTGGATGTATGTGCCAATTCCTGAGAACGTGTTTGGCAGATTCCTTCATTCCAGCTGTGTCAATACACAAGCTTGAGGTCTTCTTTAAAAAAAAAAAAAAAACAGGGAGGGGAAGCCCCTGGGTAACTATTGGGCCATAACAAATAGCTGCAGATCCAGGACATGGGGAGTTCATAACATTATCAGAACACAAAGATAAACTGTGCGCTTTACACATCTGTGCGCACATAAATTCACAAATATAATCAGAGATGAGTAAGTGTTTTTCCAAATGTGCCCCTCTGAAAGACATGTCATCTACCAGCTTAGAAGATTTGAGCAAATACAATAATGCGGTATTTCCTAGTTGTCTAATACTCTAAATATCCATCGTCTCTACTAGTGATGTAACCCATAAAGTATTAGAGCTGAATTGTATATTATCCAGTTTTTCTTTTCCCATGAACTTTTCCCATGTTCTAAACACTTCTGTTTTTCCAGAAGTACGAGGAAAAGCAGTTTCAATCCCAACAGAAGAGTAGGGTGATAAGTATTTGAATGCAGAGGTCACGTTGTGAGTTTCCACATCTATACGTGTATTTGTGCATATAATGTGATGTGAAAGCAATCCAGCAAGCTAGATGTTTAAGCCAAAATCTGAGACATGCTTTGGGGCTCTGTATTGAGCACTTATGTACACACCTAGTCAGCTCAGCTACTCTTGGTCCAGGAAAAATCTTATGTGGCAATAATAACTGGGATATGCAGTTCACACATGGTGTGCCCTCCATGCCAGCCAGCTCTGCAGCCAAAGGAGCTGGAGTACAACAGCAAAACAGGAGAGATGCTAAAGGCACAGCTGGGAAACCTCCATCCACCAACCCCACGTGGTTAGTATTAGAGGTGGAGGAAGGTGACAGTGGAAGGACAGGACAGCAAATCCATAACCACCCAGACCTGAAGCAACAAGTCACCTTAATAGCCAGGCACTGCAGGGAAAAACTTTCATTGTAGCAGCACCCAAACTTCAGGATTCACTATTTTTTTCTCCTTGAGCTTGCCTGCAAACACACAAAGCAATGCTTCTATTCCCTGTGCTGCTGCTGAGCCCTAAGCATTAGCTGTTATTATCAACTCTTGGTGGAGAACATCAAACCCTGGTCTCAGCTCATGGCCTTTTGTTCCAACTTTTAGCTCCACAAGGCAACGTGCTGTTCTGCTAATGGCCAAAAAGTGATATCAGCAGAGTCCAGCCTTCCAGGGGTCCCCACCTTCTGCTCCACATATCCTCCCTCACCTCAGGAAGCTCTGTTAAATATTGTTTCCACCACCAAATTAAGCAAAAACTTCTGCAGCCTTTACTCCGAAAACAAAACTCAGCTTTTAGACCCTCCCAAAGAGGGAGAGGACAGAGAGGTGTTCCCAGTGGCGCTCCACGTGTGCTCTGGGCTGACAGCGTTCTGAAGCGATGCTCTTAAGCTGGGGTTCCTGTTGTGTTCTTGCAGGGTCTCCTGTAAAAGCTAGCTGAATGCTGAAGCAAGCCACAGGGGTGTGCAGCCTCTTTCTTTAGTCCTTGATGTGCTGACTCTTTGCGAAATCATAGAAATATTATTCCGCTTGATCTCTAAGCGTGGCTTGTGGGGCAGAACGTAGGCTGTGACCTGACTTCTATACCCGTTGCTGTGCGATCGCTGTGGGCAGCAGTTGGGTGTATGGTTTCTAATCCATGAACCGTCAGATGTTGTGGCATATTCAGTACCAGGAGCAAGATGTTTGCTTGGTACATTTCAAATCCAAATTGGATTATTTTCTTTGAGAAGAGAGGAAGGAAGCTTTTTAAAAGTAATAGTAATAAAAATAGTAATACTAGAGTTGCCATGTTTGTAGTTTATCATTCATCTTTCAGTGGTATGATAGAAAATCTATTTCATGACCCGTATAGATGTAGCAATTCCCCCAGCAGCTGGCATGTTTCCTTCCATGCTGGGCTACCAGGAAAGGAATGACAGGCTCTTTTCTCCTTTCTCCCACATAAGAAGTCTAGCAACTCTGTTGCCCCACCGCAGTGCTGTGGGGCTCTTAAGGTATTTCATCAGCAAACTTGAAAATTTCTTGGAGATGGGCTGGTGAGGTTTTTTGTCTTTGTTTCCTCCTAAAGCTGTACCTAGAGTGCAACCACAGTAGTTGCAAGCAAGGTTACAACCTTTGTACACTTGGCTCATTTCACAGCCACTGAGGGTTGCAACACTTTGCAGAAAGAAGCTCCCAATGGGAAGTGTGACTGCCCCTAGGAACGTGTGGGCACCGTGCAGCTAGCAGGTAGCTCTAGAGTAGCCCTAGGACTTGAAGGAAGGATCCCGACATGTGGTTGAGCTGAAATCCTAACATGTGGCCCAGTCTGGTCTGGGTATGGCACATAAAAAGGCCGTGAATCTGTGCTGTGAATCTTCATTGTGTTCAAGTGGGATGTCTGGCACAAACACTTTCTTCCTCTAGCACGTCTTTGTTGGAGCCCTGTTTCCATCTTTAAAGCGAGACAAGCATTGCTTCATGGCTGAGTGGTGGCTGCAGCACAGCCTACAGCGCATGCAGGCTGGGAAATGTGTTTAAAGATAAAAGCGGCCTTTAATATTTCACCAACTTTAATAATTCATCCAGAAATGACGGCCTCAGTCTGCCTTGCGTTGACTCATGCACAGACCTCTGCACCCCAAACTGTGGTCAGGTCTGTGCTAGGAAGACCTCTTGCATGTTATCTCCGTGTTTAAGACAAAGATGCCTTCTTCTGTGAATTGTGAGGATAACATGCTCAGAAATCAGACACTGGCCTTCATACAAGTTCAATGCTATCAGTCCAGCACCTTTGCCAAGTACGAGACTGAAGCAGCCTTGTACAGAGCAGAGCCAGCACGTACGCTGGTAGTGTCTAACAGTGTACGGACACTGCTGTAAATTTTTAGGCAGTGGGTGTGAGAACTTTCCTACTGCAAAAAATCTCTTGCAATATGCTGCTTCTGCTACCTTTGCCTTTCTGCTTCTACATATTCTTTGGAAGTCTGTCCAAGGCGATTATGACTGACTTCCCTGTGGGCATCAAATATACATGTACTGTGTGGGAAGTAAGAGCTCCGGAGGGGAGGAAAAAGCAAGTACCTTCACCTGCACTGCAATGCTCTCACACTTGAGCTGTTCTTTAAAGAAACAGATAGCATCTCTGAAAGAAAATGGCCAACTGTTGGCACAAAAATGTCTGTGGGCCATGTTTTGAGGAGACCTGATAGTATCTGATACTCTTCTGCAGGACAGCTCCAGTTGTAGGCACTATCTTCCGAAATTTCTTTTTTGAAGTCAGAAGGACTTAAAAAGGAACAGCTCTCTGAAGTGCAAGGAGTACACATCAAATGTACCAGACTACTGCTCGAGTGGGGTTTTTCCAAGGCTCTTGAGAGGTGGAGTGTTGTTTAAGTATTTGTTTAGAAGAATGTGTAGTCCACTCATGCAGGAGAGATTCCCATTCCCTTTTTACAGCATTGCTGTCCTTGTTTACTTGGGTTAAGCTGAAAGTTGGCAATAAAAATCTACAGAGAACTTAATGGCTGAGGGGAGAGCTAGAGATCAATGCTCAGCATGTTCGTGCTGTTAACAACAAAAACAAGGGATGTGTAGCACCTTCTAAGCTACTTTTGTTCAAGTCGCTAATTTTCCTGTATGTGTGGAGAAATGGGCAATGCTGAAGCTTAGATGAGTAAGGGTCAACACAAACAAAACTTGTACAAAATGCAGCCCTTTGATTGTTTAGTAGTTTCCCAGGGGGTGGGTTGGAGCCTTTTTTAAAACCTTTTTGGAAGGAGGACTGGCAATACAATTAAATGCAGAAATATGATTTATAGAATCAATTTTTGGTCACATTCTCAAACGTGATCAGTCTGTTCCACAATCATCAGCTAACCATGAGTGTGCATTTGTGTGGCATGTGGAACCTTTCATCTCTCACTAACCGATGTAGGTCCATGCCAGAATCTGATTCAGAGTTTAGATGGACCCTGTGAGCGTAGAAACATCTTGTCTGTTGCAGCTAAAGATGCTGACATGCCAGCCAAACAGTCAATGCATGTGGGGGGAACGTTGCATGCCTACAAATTCATATTCTTGGATTAGTATTAAGGCAGGATTCGGCGAAATGCAGCAAAGCCTGAGCTGAGCTTGGTCTGGGTGCAGCAGCTACAATTCCCCCTACGTCTTCTGAGGCTGAAACTCCCTTTAAATCCTCCTCAGGCATGCGGGCTGGGTAACGCTTTCAGTCTAGACATCCGTGCCACATCAGCTTTAGAGTTGCGTTTTGGTGTCTGAGAGCTAGGGGCATCTGTAAGGGTTAACTTGAGCTGCAAGTCACTGCCTAATTTTTACAGATGGTGTGAGTGCAAGAGCGAACCTCAGACTGGCTTGGCAGTGCACAGAGATAACTTTACATAATTCCATGCAGATGTTGCTGCAGAATGGTTTTAATAATGAATTGTGAAGTCAAGCTAAAATCCAGCGTAGAGGGAGAACTCAAAATAAATGTGATGTTTTGTTCTGTTTCAAAAGCGAGTTTTCTAACAATGTTCCTGTGAGGCTGCAATGGTTTGGGAGAGATGGCAGGGGAGGGACAAACAGTAGTTTGCTCCGTTATAGCCCTGACTTTCTGCAAACAAAGGCTCATCCGGCTAATTTGTCTGCATGAGCTCTTTGAGCTCACTAAACGAATAAATAGAAAGGTGGCATTGGTGGGGCCAAATGATAGCTGCCGTAATATTTCCAGTGAGGCGGTAGTGCAGAGCAACTACTTCGTTATCAGCTGCCAGACAGTAACTTTCTGCAGTTTGCTGCTGTCATGCACAACCTGCCCTGTGGCACTTACCTGCGTGTCAGCTGCTTTCTGTCAAGTCTATGTTCTTGTAATTTCCTTTCTGTAGGGTTATGGCTTAGATGTGCCATCATAATTCGGATTTTATGCCTCATAAGGAGTAAGTTGCCTTGGCATTGCTTGCTTGGCCACTCCAAGACATTGCATGTCTTGCCTGTGAGCATCCATTTGGGCTACTTCTGTTGGGAGTGCTGCTGGAAGTTCCTCACTCTTCTCAGTTGTTCAGGCTATTTAAGTAAAACATTGGCTTTGTTTTGCTTTTGTTCTGTTTTTCCTATGAATGGGAATTTGTATTCCTGCATTAAAACTTTTCTTCTCCCATTCCAAGCTTCTTGACGGAGTTTCAATGTGGAGCTTTTCTCTGAACCTGGGTGCACGCTGCTGACTTCTCATTAGCTGCATGGGTTTCTTGTCTGTGCTTTACCCTTGTATATAGTATATAAAGGAAATATTTAGAAAGAAATAACTTTCACGAGTTCAGTGGCAAACAGCTTTCCCCTTAGAGACGCCTTGAAGAATCAGTGCTGCTTAAAACCTTACTTAGTGCTGCACACTCTGTCTGCACCCTGCAAAGGACTTGGTTGAGTTACTTGACAGTATAACCTAAAATCGTGACTTGACCTCTGACTGGCACGTGGCAGCATGTTCATGAGGTCAGCCAAGTCGCTGGGTTTCCCTGCCGAGGCCTTCCAGGGGCTGGGAATGGCAGCAGGGAGGCACAGCGATGGGGAGGCAGGCGTGTGCATGCCCAGGTGTGGGGGCTAAGGCTCGCTTTTTAGCAGGGAGCCCTGTTTGGATGGGTGAGGGCTCAGCTACGCTGTGGGCCCAAACGCAGAGCCTTCAGCTCAGCTCTGAGGCAACAGAGCATCTCCGTCAGCCCAGCCAGAAGGAGCTGTATTGCGAAATGGTCTAGCACTGGGCTGGCGTCAAGGCTGTGAGCTCCAGCCTTCCAACGACTGTTTTACCATGGCTTGAGTTTGGCCCAAGTGCACTTTTTAAGTGTAGGCAAGACCTTTTTGTGCAATTGTATTAAATTTCTTTCTGAGGAAGAGTTTATATAAACAATTCCAGTCTAATTGGTATCAGCTGAAAGCCAGCTTCTGACATTTTGTGCTTAATTATAAGTGTACGTTAAGCTGTGTTTGCTACCCATGTTGATATGTTACTGGTAAAATGAGGAACAACCGTGAAGATGCATTTTTGAATCGGTCTGGCAGATTCCAGTGTTCGCTGCTGTGGGCTTCGTGGCAGGAGAATCCACCTCCTGCTGAGGAGGAATAACTAAATTTAAACTTTCCAACCATGAGCCTTGTGAAGCAAAGTTTCCAACCCTCTCCTGGGCCAGAAAATGGCAAGCCATGTCTAAGCTTGGAGAGTAAATAAATAGAGCTACCTAGCAGCTGTGCTGCTCAGGAGTGAGGGGTTTGTTCCTTGGGGCACATTGTCTCCCTGCTGCAGGCTCCTGCAAGGAAAATGAGGGTTTATAACTCCTATCCTCTGGTAGAATCTTCTGTGGCAAGTTTTGGAACAAACATGGGTGATTTTTAACGCAGGCATTGTTTCAGATGGTTTCTTTTTTTCTTTAAAGTTGCACGTTGCATGGCCATGGAGCCCAGCAGAGTCTCCCTTCCCCTTACTGGACCCAGGGCTGCGGCTCCTCGCTGCAGGAGGGCTGCGTGGCCATCACACGAGTCTGTGCTTTGTCACAAACGAAATAAGTCTTTGTGCCCCATCTATATGCAAACCAAGCTGCCTTGTCTCTGCCTTAGCTCATCACAGGCAGGTTCAGGTTCCTGTGAAATTTCTTGGTTTTATGATAGCCATTAAAGTCTGTAAACTGTTCTGAAGCGCTTGTACAGAAATAACTGTTTTCTCAGCTCCCTTTGGGCAGGCTCTAAAACTAGAGATGAACAATAGCTCGCGCTCTCCTGACGAATCAGCTTGCATTTTGGGGGGAGAGACTGGGAGATGATATAAAACAATGGGAATGTTTTAACTGCTTAGCTTTTTATGGTCCTGTATCTTAACCCTGACCTTACCTGACTGGAGCAGAATCTAGATGTGCTCAGAACCTAGAGCTGCAGGCTCCTGGGTGAGCAACTCTGTCAAACTCAGGGGAGAAGATTCAATAAATCAATGCAGCCAAGCAAAAAAAGGGATGAGGATAGTTGTGACTGGGATGCATTTAACCGAAAGATGGCTTACCTAAAACCTTATTCATCCATCCATAGATGTGACCTAAAGGTTGTCTCAACAGAGTTGGTGATCACTTCATGTTTTTTTAGACAATAATAGAAACATGGAGGTTCAGGTGGGAAGGTAAATAAACTGGTCCTTATAGCCTGAAGTCATGTTTCGGTTGCCTTTTTCTCTTATTTCTGTTATTTGCAGAACTTTCTAGGGCACTGAATGCTGGTCATAATCGTTGAACACTGGCCATGGAGATAAGTGTGCTAGGAGTGTTTGTGTCCTATTCTGAAATTTGTGCTCTTCTACTGAAGTCTTTCCTACTTCCATCGTTTGACTTCTGAGACCTCAAACATGGATTTGTGCTAGCAAAGTATTTCAATTCTGTAGATGTACATGCTGTAAGACTTGCTTTCAGAAACTCAGTTGGAGAATTCTAATCAGAATTGTTATGGATAGATTTCAGATTTTAAAATAAACTGTTTGCTCCATTACAACCTTTTTTTACGTGTGGCCTGCCTGTGTCCTCATCAGGCACTTTGAGAATATCTGATAGAAACGGCGTCTTTCTAGGAGACTGCAGGGTAACTCAAACCTGCACCAAAGCTTCTGACTCTGTGCTTGCTTCTCAGTAGCATCCCACTATTCATGTTCCTCTTGCTGTTTAATGAGCAACTTCTCTTGCTTCTTTTTGTAGGCTGGTGGTTTGTGAGCACTGCAGAGGAGCAGGGCTGGGTCCCTGCTACATACCTGGAATCCCAAAATGGAACCAGAGATGACTCTGACATCAACACATCCAAGACTGGGGAAGGTATGGAAAGCTTTTTGTTGTCAAGAGGAAACTGATATTCACTTGCTGTATGCTTTACCACCAGTAGGAAAAGAGCAACTTTGAAAACTCTTACAGCCACTCATGGCTGCTAATCCACTGTAGTAATCTCTTATGCTTTTTTAAATCAGTAAATAAATTTAAACTGTTGAAGATGAAATTAGGATGAAGTGCCATGCCTGCAGTTCTTTTGTGACTGTCTTGGACTGTCATTGTGTTTAAAAAAAATAAAATAAAACAATGAAATGATGCCTATCTTAATACCCTTAGACGATATAAAAAAAAAAAAAAAAACTCGTGCAAGTCCACGCAGCGTGTTTTGGTAGAGGTTGTAGACTGTTGGGGTCCGTCAAAGGAAAGAACTTGCATGGCTTGTCTGCAGAAATTATATAAGTGAGAGCTTTTAATTGGAAGAATATGCTTTTTGGAGCCACAGGTGATTAAAAGGAGTGAGATTTAACTTCAGTGGTGGCTTCTCAGTACATTTTTTAAATTAATCCTTAAAACTAGTTTAAGTGCTGCTTGTTGTGGTCTGTGATTGTGTGGAAAGGTAACTTTATTTGGTGTGGTCTTACTCTGTTACAACTCAAGTGCCATTTGTCATGTATATGTATCCAGCTGTGCTGTTTTTTGGCTAAAGATGCTTAATTTGGGTTCCAGAAATGGAATAGTGCAACCTCACATGTTCCCCTGTTCCATTATGAAAGACTAACCACATCTTAATGGACTTCTCATGTAGCAACTGTGTACAAAGGACACTTTTATTATCATTTGCTTCATTCTAATGAATCTCTAGCTAAATTTGTAGGTGCTTTTGACATGACACTTACATAAAACATATGTGGAAACTCAACTGACCTTTCCTTAGCATAGAGGGAGGAGGTTTAGAGATGTCAGGATGACTGTCTGCCCATTAAGATAGCAAACAGGCAAAATGTTACTTTGCTGGGCCTCAAGGGTGACATCTGTGGCTTATTGAAATCTTTGGCTCTAACTCATTTTTCCCTGCTCAAAGCTACCCATATCCTGGTTCACTTAAGGTTTAGAGACTGACTGTAGACTGGTAGGCAGGGAACCAATCTGGTATGATGCAACATCCTAGCAGATGCAGTAAAGTTTCCCTGTTAGTATAGAACAAAAAACTTGCTGCTCTTTTCTGAAAGAGTTGAAGAATGCTTTGTCTGTTGATCTGTAGCTGCCTCCCTCTTCCTGACTCTTAAATATGAAGCATGCTTGACAGCCTTATTGCTTAAACTGCTTTCATTTCAAGCTCTCCTCCTCCTTTCATGTTGCCCTCTGGAGTGTACTCTGCAGAGGATTGTTGCTCCATGGCAATCTGTCCTGGGTAATGGAAAATCCATCAAATGCTCCTTATCTCCTTCCTCTCGGTCCTCTTTAATCCACTACATTGCTCTCCTCAGCTATGGTCAGCAGTCACATTCCCTGCCTTACTGCAAATCCAGATATGCTGAAACCTGACACTGTTCTTCCCTTCTTGTTCAGATCCATCCCAGTGACAAATCTAATTGCATTACCTCCGCAGCTGCTTTGATGTGCCCCAGCTTTCCCTTGCTTTTCAGTAACTTTGTTCTATGTTATTAACCACATAAGCTGAGGCTCCTTTTGTTCTTTTTCTCCCTCTTTCTTTCCCAAGTAAAGATGTTTGACTTGAGCTATTCTCCTCGCCACATAGTGGAATGGCCTCCCAATAGTTATTAGTAGGAAAGAAAGACTTCCATAAGAGAGAAAGGAAAAACTCAGTTCACTCTCTTAATGAAGATAAGTGTGTAAAACCAAACATTTACACAGACAATTTGCCCACTCTCTCTCAGTAGGCAGGAGAAGGGGACTCTAATGTAACTGAGGAGGACGGCACTTTGACTGGATTAAGTGCCCTAGCCCCTGCATGTAGAGTACATACTATTTTCAAAATTAATTCTGTAGATGTAGACTTCCTGCATCTATGGCATCTGTACTGTCTGTTTGAAGGGTAGACACTACTGTAGGGAACTTTCTGTATCGGCCTCTTGGCCTTCTCCATTTTCAGAGGGTCTAGAACAAGTCTACAAGCCAGGCAGACTCAGAGGCCCTCTCTGTGGTGGCAGACCCTTGTAGAGATAAGGAGGTGCTGAGTGCAAGGTATTAATAATACTGCCCCTACATAGTACTAATAATTCTGTGCGTCTCTAGTTTCTTCACTGAGAGACAAATGTGTTTCCTCCCTGTGTTTGAGCCTGCACAACATCTATGGTCAGGATGAGGGTAGACGGTCAGCTGCTACCTGGGCCTGTGTTTGGAGTAACACCCTCTTATGGAGCTTGGAAAACATTCAGAAAGCAATCTAGAGAAACTTGTGTAGCCACAGGAGCTGTTAAAGTAAACATCTTAAAATGATCCCTTAAAAGGTTTAGACACTTCTTGATAAATAACCTTTCTGGTGACTAACTAAGGGATGGCCACCAAAGCCCAAGTCTGGGATCGAATGGCAAAATTCAGTATTGCTGAAGATGAAAAACTGACTCATAAAAATGTGGTTGAAGTATAAAAGGCTTATTACTAGGGATAGCCTACAACTGTTGTGTAAAGGAGAACACAGTGGTGGATGTGTGTGACCCTCTGTGGAAGACCGGGAGATCCCAAATGGCTGCATCCTCCACTCAGCTCCACTCTGTGAGCAAGGAGCTGTGGGTGACTGACCTCTGACACGAGTTTCTCCCCTTTCAACAGCCCTCCCCTTTCACAAACCTATTAGATCAATGTCCTTAATCTCCTCGCTTCTTGGACAGAAACCTCCTAACACAGTCACGTTCTGTATCAGCATTACTGTGAATTCAGCTACAGCTTCTCTCTCTGCTATAGTCTGTATGTCTCCTAAAATGTCTTGTGTTGCCTCTCATGTAGCGTGTGTGTAACTGGCAGTCTAACATCATGTGGATTTGAAAGCTACCAGGTTAAGCCAACGTGAAAGAAAAACACTACCAGGAAGGATTGAAGACAGCTACTCATTTGTGCCACTGTGGGCTTCCAAGAGGATTACTAAGTCCCTTTAGCCAAAACCACAGTGATCTATGTACTTAAAATCCATCTCCCCAGAAACTTCATGGTTCTTCTCTGCTTTGATCCACATGGGATCAAAGCAGAGAAGTACAGAATACCACTAGCTAGACGTTGTTAAACACCACTCACCACACCTCTACTTAGGGTGGCTAGGGAAGGTTTAGGCCTTACAGCAAAGAAGAAATTTGAGGAGAGTGAGTTGAGTGCGAGAATTTGCACTAAGCCTCAATAGCTGTGAAGGGGGCAAAAAAAGGGCATCAGCTGCTTTTTGGGGGAAGTTATTAACACTTGTTCAACTAATCCTTCCCCTGATCAAAACATTTTGCTGTTCCTAGTTGGCTGTAGAGCATAGTTCTAGAAGACCATGAGTATGAGGGCATGTTCCCAAAATGACCGCAGAGTCAAGCGATTATTAATGAGATAATGAGTTTATGAACAGCTTTCTCAGCATCACTAGGAAAATGGTTGTGGTTGTGCCCTAGAGATAGCTGAAGTGTAATATTTTGCATTACTCTTGTCAGCACCAAGCATACTTTCGGTAGTTGCCAAACTAGAGTGGAAGCCCTTACATGGGAAAAGGAAAGTGTTTGTGTGTGTTTGTGCCAGTCCAATGGTTCCTGTGTTGTTCACATCTCCACAACAAGAAGGAGGAGCTGAAGCATAGTTCCATGTATGCAATCTGGAAAACAAGTGGTGTCCTCTGTGCACAGCTGTTCTCACAATGCCATTTCCATAAGTGTTTTGTCTTTGTTTATATTTTAAGCATAAATTATTGTTTGAGTGTGGAACTAAATCTCAGTTCTGCCTTGTTAGCTTCTTGAGCCTGTTCAATAACAGCAAGGTTAGATATTTTCGTTATTTTTTCTTACTCATTATGTTAGAAGTTGATGTCTAGATCATGAGTATTATCTGTGGTAGTGCTTGAGTTGCATGTTGCAAGCAAGGAGACAACAGACACTTTCCAGCTGGGTGCAGTTCCTGAGTGCTGTTACAAATGAACTCACATATCGGAAGCTACCTTTTTTTTTTCCTTTTTTGTTTTGTAATGTGATAATTTATTTAGAGAAGGTTAGAGCCCTGTTGGGTTTGATTATTGTATGCAGTGGAGTGAATTCTCCAGAGACCCTGTAGCCTAACAAGGAGATACGACTGCAGTGATGTTGATCTGTCCTGACACTGCAGCCACCTTGGACACGTTTTCCTTTGTTGTGTAGCTTGCTTTGGGTCTGTGTGTGTGGCTTTTTATTTTTTAAAGAAAACTAATATCAAGGGTGGCAATTTGTGATGGTTCTAGGTGGCTTATGTTGCTCAGGCTCAAGAAGCTAACTTTAACTGTACTATATAAACTAAACCAAAGTTTCTGCATCCCATCTAACCTGTTCTGCTAACAAGACCAGTGCTTGTAAATGCCATATTTTGTTTTTATTCCTCACCTTCCCATCATTTTTTTTTCTTTTATGTTTCCATCCATGTTCCAAACTAGTTTCTAAGCGACGCAAGGCTCACCTGAGGCGCCTGGACCGGCGATGGACGCTGGGCGGGATAGTCAACAGGCAGCAGAGTCGAGGTGAATGAATAGCTTCCTATGGCACTGGCCCCTAAGGGCACACCAGAAAACATGCTGCTGTGCACTGGGGTGGTGCGGCTGGTGTCCTTGGTCTGCGTCTTTGGTACTCTGCTAGAGAGAGGCCAGAGCTCCAGAGTTCAGATGTGGATTTCATATGTGATGGCTTGAGGGTGTCTTGGGTGCATGGTTAGGTACCCCAAGAGCTGGAGGCTAATAACCAAGTGTAATTCTGCAGTCTGACTGTTTGTGCAGCTTGGGGAAGCTCACATCTGTTGTGTTTTAACTTTGGACACATCTGTACTCGTACTTACTGAGGTAGGAAAGACTAAGTGATACTTTCAGGGCTATTAAAATAAGAAGAATGCCAAAGAGTCACGGTCAGAGATGTGCTGAGATGGAAAAGTGCTTGGTGTGGAAAGATGAGAATCATTCCACTTGGTCTCCTTTCTTCCCTGGAATAAGTGCTTGGTACTAAAGGCAGACTTCTCTAGAAGTTTTGGGAGCTTTTGATGTCAGTCCTAGTTGTTTAAAATATCACTACTAGCAACATCTCTTTAGCTTTGCTGGTCTGACAGGGAACATAGGAGGGGAAAAAAACAACCCCACCACCTTATGTTTTGAAGTGGCCTTTGGGTAAAGTCTGAGTAATCTTCCAAACAAAACGTTTCTCTAGTGCATGCAACTCATCTTTCCCAGAGTAAAAGTATCCCTTTGTTCTCTTCCCCCTTCCTTGCAGGATCATCCAGGTTTGGTATCCTTTGTACTTTATAAAGGGGAAAAAAATCACTCGTACCTTTTGTGTAAGCTTTACATAATCTTAGTGAGGGGGGTGGATCCAGATACAAGCAAAAGAGAAACTTACCAGTTGAGGGAAAAGGTTCCTTTCCTAGTAAGGAGAGAATGTATTTTTAAAGTTTCAAATTTATCTTATCCTGGCTTTGGTGGCAGGTGTGTGTGCAGACCCATGCAGGTGTCAAGCAAGGTATGAATTGGGTGACGTTTTGCCTATACTTCAAAGTATCATTGAGGGATTCAAACTAACAAGAGGGGTGTAGCTATTGTACCTTCACCCTGTAGCAGCTAATACTATCTTCAGAAGACACGGTCTTGCTTCTTAATCACCAAATATACCCTGAAGGCACCAAAAACAAACAAACAAAAGAAACATAAGCACACATGCTATCTTGTGAGGAAAAACAACTTATGCTTATTTCTGTTCCTAAAGAATTTGGGAGCTACTTGTTTTTGCTTGTCAAAATCTGGCAAATACTTCCTGACAATTTAACTGGGAGAATTTGGGGGAATCAGTTTCCTAAACACTTTGTTTACCAGTTTAAATAAATACATTCTTTCCTATTCATACCATATTACAAAAAAAAAAAAAAATCCATAAAATATCAAGGCTGCAGGGTCAGTCCTGTCGCATAGTGGATTGGTATGACTTGAGGATCTAAGTTCCAGTCCCAACTTTTCCCTCTTATGCCCATCATCTGTATGTGTGTATTCTCCAGACCTGCCCTCTGGTTGGTGTCACAGTGTCTTCCCTGGCAGCCTTCCACACCACAGGCTCACAGAGTCTCTTCCATCCCTGCCTTTGTCTTGCTTGGTAAAAGTTTCTTTCCTTTTAGGCCAAGCAGTGCTGGGTTTCTGAGTGTGGGAGTGTGTGCTTTATCTCCAGCTAGATCTTGGCACAACCTGCAGCATCTCAAGGGTTGGGGCATCCTCCAAGGAGGAGCTGTTGCTATGAGCTCTTTCCAAGGCATTTCAGGCCCCAGCTAGCCAGGTTAGCGAGAGCTAAGGTGTTCAATGGCATCTGAAATAGTAGGTTAGGGAGCTCTTACGGGAGCAGGTTGGGAAGTAAAAGTGATTTGAGCTTGAGGGCAGGTTGGAGGCAGTATGCATCTGGCATAGCTGCAGCCTGTACAGACATTACTCCTTCCAAACTGCTATTGTAGAAAGTATGAGTCTCTTTGGGTGTTCAGCCCGCTGCTCTCTAACAGATCACAGTTTATATGAGGTCAGGAGAGACTCGTTTTTCGCTTCTTTCCCTCCCATCCCAGCCCAAAAGGCATAAAACAAGGCCAAATTTGGGTGGGTTTGTGCAGAAGTGACAGAATGCCTGAACTCTACACATGCTGCTGCCAGCCTTCAGGCTCTTGCTCCAGAGCACAGAAGAACTAGTGCTGCTCAAACAGGAGGCTGCCAAAACTGTTCAACAGAGGGTAAACAGCTTCCCTTCCCCCACTTGACCTCTTTCTTGGAAATAAATTCAATTAAACATTTTGGCTGAAACTCATCCCACCCAGTGATATTCTGCTTGTGATAGTCCCAGCTTTTGGAAGGGTTAGCTCCAAAAGTTCACTGCAGTTTAAAAGCAGCCTGTAAAGGATGCTTCCTTCTGTATTTATGCTTGGGTACCATTGATAAGCATTCTTATCAGCTGGGTTTGTGGTCAAACTACTTAAAAGACAAAATTAAAGATGGGTCTGAAGGCAAGGATTTTCCAAGTGACTCGAGTGTTTCAAGTCCCACTTACCAACCTGGGAATGCTCCCCGTGCTTTGCAAAAGCAGGCACTTGCTTCTCTTCTTCTAAAAAGCAGGATCTTAGTGGTCTAGCATGTCATCCGCAGTCAGCCTGGCTGTGCCTCTGCCGTGCCCTGGTTATGTGCTGGGAGCATGCCCTCTCTAGCTGAAAATGCCAGTCTTGTGCCATTCAGGACTGCTCAGAAGTATCCATTGCCCTGAGACTGTAGGGATTCTTGGGCACCGGATTTGCATCCCCTAGTATTAAAAATATGGGGAAAGCCTGAGTGCAGAAGAGAGGGCTGTTTGCCTCCCTGGAAAAGACTACTTAATGGGGGAAGAAGTATCAAGGGTAACATATGGCTAATTTATTTCCACCATTTTCAAGGCCATTTAAAGAAGCTAAGCAACCCTGAAATTTAGAAGTTTGGGAACAACGTTACTGGGTCTGCGAATAAGTAAGATGAAAGACAAATTATTGAATATCATGGTAGTGCTCCTTTATTAAAGCTGAAAAAAAATCTGCAAAGAGAACAGCTGTAGTCTGTTTTTACAAAGAGAAACAGATGACATTTGTTGCTGAAGTTCTCTCTTTAAAATGTCTGGTGTGCCCAGATCTAAGAGATTACATTGGTTTATGTTTCTTGTGTAGTTGCAGAGCTTGTTTTTTTTAAATGTTAAGTGTTTTTAAATGTGGGAAGTTTTCTAAACTTTTGTCTGTACATCGTGAAATTCAACTAGTACAAATACCAGTTGTGAGGAGAAGCCTGAACATTTGTAGTTTTCCTCAGTACCAACCCTTGTTGGACCTTGCACGCTACGGCGTTGGTGCTCTCTTGCACCAGGTGAAATGCCGTTTCTACAAATGCATTTACTTGAAACTTCCCCTAGGAGAGGGCTTAGGATTGTTTACAGGCTGATTTCATGAGAAGTCATTTGTGTTATTAGTGTTTGGTTGGGAAAAATGGGGGTTTGCATGCTGTTTTATATACCAGATATTTGACATAAGTTATTGCTTTTCTGGTTTTGTGCCCAGCGCTCAATTAGAGCTGGTACAATGCGGGAATAACTTTATTCATACCCACAGTGCAGTGACATATGGGCTGAATTTCTGCCAAATGAGCCTATTACTTAAGAGTAGCTGCTAGCACGAGAAACAAGCTATTCAATGAAAGAGTTAAAGCTATGATTTGGAAACTGGAGGTCTTCTGACTGCTTGCCTAACTTACGGGGAGGGGGAGAGGGGGCAGAGGGAGGGAAGGCAGCTGTGTAACCACTGAATTGCTCTCGATGCTCGAACCCCATCTCCCTGCCCAGGCAGGTCGTTCTGCAGCCAACTTTCCAGCTGTGCAAAGAGACCTTGTTCAATAGCAGTAACCCAGCCTGGCCGCTGCGCTCGTGTGCTGTTACCCTTTTCTGCATCTTACCGGATCTGCTCTGCCTGCTTCGGCAGCCCCTGCATCGCTCAGCCCGCAGGACTTCTCCCTTTGTTTTCACTCCTTCCTTGCTTGTCCTTCATCCGTTGACACCATTTGTCACTGGTGGCTTTGCAGCCCTAAATCAGATGGGCACAGCTGCACGTTTGGATTGTTCTTTCTCCTTCCCCCCGCCCGTGCTCCAAGGAAAGTAGTAAATGTTTATTACCCCTTGCTGGTTGAAGAAAGAGCATGTGCAATACAAAACCGTTTAGAAGAAACGTCATCATTGTTCTTCTTTGTGTTGGCATGATGTTTTCTGGTATTTAAAAAAAAAAAAAGAGGGGGACAAGAAGGGGAGAGACAAAAGCCGAGGAGCTCCTGTCTGCAGATGAACGCAGTTGATAACTGTGGATAGTTATTCTCTCTGCTGAATATTTAGACAAGTAAAACCAAGTCGGTGCTGAATTACTGCCCGGCTTTCTGGAACGGAGAGGCTTTTTCCAGAAGCAGGTCTGACAAAGGGGGGGTGGAGCGGAGGGGTGGGGGAGGGCGAGCGCAGACTGCTGACTGAGGGGAAAGTATTTTGTAAGAAAATTCTTCTGCGGTTTGGAAGACGTAGGCTTGGGGCTGTTGCGTTTTGCTGAGAAATCGTTAATTGGCTAATTTCTAGCCTGGCTCCCCTCTATCCCCCCCCCCCCCCCCCCCCAGCATTTCAAACAAGGCCGGGGTCACAGAAAGTTGGGGGCACGTACAAACACCAGCTGGGCAAAGGAAATTGCTCCTGTGCTTGGTTGGCTCCCAAAGTGCCGCACATAACTCGCGTGCTTATTTGTGGAGACCGAAAAGAGCAAACTTCTAAAATATAGGTGAAGGAGGGGTACCCAAAGCAGGGCGTTTGGATCTTGGAGGCAGAAATTTCTGAACACTGGCCATTTGCCTGGGAGAGATGAGGCTGATTGTGCAGGGCTGGAAACGTGCACGGTATTTTAGCTGCTTAAACGCAAGGTTCCTGTCCCAAATACTTCACAGCCTAAACAAAGAGAAAGAGAGCTCGTGCATCAAAGGAGCCTGGGCAAGTGGCAATTTGGCGTGCATCTTATTACAACCAAGAGGTTTTTCACAGTGCAAAGTGATACTTGTTTGGTATTTTTAAAAGCTTTTAGAGAAGGGCTAAAACTAAGCTTGCTTAGCAAGGCAGGAAGCTGGGGTAGGTAAAGCTTATTTTAGGAAGGATTTGAGAGTTTCAGGTTATTTGATATGACGGAGGAGGGAGCCTGCTCAGGTTGAGGAGGCGGCATAGGAAAAGCATGGAGCTGAGTGGGAAAAGATGAAAGGATGTGGAGGAGTGGGAAACGTAAAGGGAGCAGAACACTTGAATGGGTATTAAAGCAGGATGATAGCACTAAGGCTTGGAAATTCAACGTGGGACTATTCAATTTGGTGTAACACTTGGTAGAAATCTGGTTGAAGAACCAGTGTGATGCTGGGCACAAGCAGTTTGCTGAAAGGCTGGGAGGGGAGCAAAAGAGAGGATGTGGCTGTGCAAAAGAGATTGAAAGGCCAGATCTGAGCTCTAGCAGAGAGGAGCAGCAGTGATAGAAGATTTTGAAGATGTTGGGGAAAGGAACTGTTACCTTGGTGATAGACTAGGAGGAATCTGAAATAACCAGTGCCAAGGGAATTGGGAAGATTGAATAAGGAAGATTTGGAAAGCACTACTGAAGCTCTACGTTACAACTCCAGCAGTAAAACTGCAGGTCTGCTTTCCTTGACCTGACAGTAAGTATAAATCCAGACAGCCAGAGGAGGGACCAAGTTGCTTTCTCAAGACACCTCGTAATTTTAATGGTGTGTGTGTGTGTGAGCACACATGTAAAATCTGAAGCCCTGGTTTGACAGATGGGATTGGAAGGAACTTCATGGGCTGTTAAGTTTGGTGTCTTGCTCTGTCAGACTATTAAGTACGGCTTCTTCAGGAACTGATGGGGCTTCATCTTAGCTGTTTCAAGGTTTTTACTGTGGGAGAGGGCTTTTTCCTTTGTCTTAGTGGGTCACCTGATACAGAAAGTGCCAAGTCCAATGCCTAAAAATTCTTTTAGATTTTGTTTTCACCAGTAGACAAAAATACAGCAGATGAAACAACCCATATGGGTATACACTGATTAAAGGGATGGTGATGGAATGGACATGCTTGCTGGCTCTGTAACTACATGCTCTAATCCTACACACAAAAAGAAGCATGAAGCGTTATTGTCCTGGTCTGCCATCATACAAGAATAAACGTCAGTGACATTAAGTCCTCCTAAATTATAAGAAGTTAAATGTTAGCATCACTAGCTTTTCTGCAGCCAGTATGTTTTATCAGAGCCAAGGAACAGGCTGGGTAAGATAGAAGAAATACTTCAACTCCTGCTACACCATGGCTGCAAAAATGCCCTTTTGCTGCTTGATGAGTATTGCCAAGGTGCCTGTAGGTCATCTTGCTCTGCTGTATATCATGTGATTATAGTAAAAGCAGCTTTATAAACACTATTTATGCAAAAAGTTGTGCTTTATTAAAGTTTATCTGAAAATAAGTGGGAGAAGACATGTAGGCACTCTTGAATTGTCCTAGCGTGGTTTTGGATTGCTTAATATGAGTTGCTTTTACACTGCTTTCAGCAGCCTTAGAAGCAACTTCTATTCTCAAAACCAAGAGAAGCTGCACTGAAACCTGCCTGGCTTAGTACAGAGAAAGGAGTTTTACACGGGTTTTGTGGTGCCAACACTTCAACATTTTTTTCTCTTCTTTTTTTCCACGAGCCATTGAGAAACATTGTATGTCTTTGGCTTACGAAGGAATGACCCACAACACTCAAATACCACTGTCTTCCTTGTACCAGGTCTGCTGAAAATAGCATGGCTGCATACGTCTGGGACCACGCTGTATAAACCACACACTGTACATAGCAGCAATGCGGGGCAATGTACAGCTCAAATGCTTTGTACTGTGTATGGGCACGTGTCGTAGCTGGGCTTTAGCAGCCTGTGTTACACTTACTGGTGGGAAATCTCGGTTGCTAGACAAAGCCTTTCTCTAGTTTTGTGGTCTGACACATGGCTGCTACAACCGTCTTTTACTATCCACACAATTTTCCTAGTGATCCACCAGGATTTGCATCTTAGTTTTGGCCCCAAGCCTCTACTGTCTTTCTTGAGGAGCTTTTAGGTAAAACCCAAGTAAAATAGAAGCTTACCTCTCTGTGGGGTGGAAAAAAAAGGAAGGAGAAAGGTTGATAGGGAAGTGGGTTTTGCACTAAGTAGTGGGTTCAGGGCTGGGCTGCCAGCATATCTGGGAAGGCTGGGCTAAGCACTTGTACAAGGGGGTGGCGTGGGTCTGGTAGTCCAAACAGCACAGGGATCCTTGTTGTGCATGTTTTAAGTAGTCTGTGTCTGGGGGGGAAGGATGACACACTATTTCCTTCCTTCCAAGCTAAGTGGGTTGCAGCTGGATAATGCATAATGTGACAGACTTGTGTCATAGCTCTTTGCCAAACAGGCTTTGCTTCTTCGTGCTTGCCTTGTTTGGGCTTACTATTATGGCTGAACTTCCAATAGAGCTATCTCCTTCTGTTCAGCTGGGGAAGGTATCTTTGACCTGCAAATTAGAGGTAAGGAAATACAAGTTAAGTTGGCTGATTGAGTTAACAACAGATCTCTGGGTGTCACAAGCTAAAAACAGCGTTATCTTTGTGCCATTTTCAGCTATCCTGAAGGGGGTAGGACTCTCATCCCATTATTTCCAAAGTGCAGCCTTTTAGCTGGTGTATCTGTTTCGTAGCACGTACTAAAGTTTATTCTGCCCACTTGACCTCAATGGTGAAGTTGATGTAATGGAAGCTGCGGCTGGGGAATACAAGTTATACTCTTGTTTGCGTTTTTTTTCTGCTAATTGTTAAGTCAAAACTTGATGAATCGGAATTAAACACTTGTGAATTCTTTGCAGATCTGGGCATACAACTTTGTTGGTAGGTCTAGGATGGTTCACTGACGTGTGTTTTGTAACATTGCCTGTCACAGTGTCTGAACAAAACCAGCATATTTCAGAAGTGTCTGTGTAACTCGGTGTAGTGTCTTTTCCCTGGCTGCTGCTCTGCTGATTCTCTCATGAAGCCATTTATCTGCGTTAAGTCTTAACAGTAACTTCATGTATCTATCATGAAGTGTCAAATAGCTTCTCTTAAAGACTTGTGAATAGTTGTAATCTGATCTGTCGAATGCTACATCAATCCTCTGAAGTGACACATCCATTGAAAGCTCCACAGCTCCCTCCAGCAAACGGTGGTTTAGGCGTAACATCCTCTGGCTAGAGGATGTCTTTGAGAAGCAAACCAGAATTACACTTGGGTTGTGAGGGGGCCCATATCTTCAGAATACGGTTTAAGTTACAAACCTCATGTGTGTTTGTGGTATCCCCTGCACCACTGGAAGAAACCAACCGCGTGTAATCTTGGAAATAGCCATATTTTTTGCTGTGAAAGCACTTTGCAGGGGGAAATTTTAATGGTGCCTTCCTGTTTTTGATCTGTAGGCTTAAAAATAGAACTGCTAGGCACAAACATTGTAGGACCCTCTCTCTGAGTGGATTTTAACCCAGTTTTGATTGTCTTGCTTCGTGGGAGATCTTTGGAAAGCTGCAGCTCAGAAGGGCCCTCAAGTCTTACCTGTGCATCCCAGTGTCACGACACTTGGATGGGGCTGCACCTTCCTTAGCAATTTGGTGTTTGTTTGTAGAGGTGGCCTCTGCCTCCAGTCACTCAGTACCCCTGACAAGCAGTGTTGTGTGGTGTATGCAAGGCAGCAAGGTGAGAGCAATAGGCCAAGCAGTAATGTCATACGTCTGTTATTCTTTTCCCTGGTAGCCTCTCACCAGGAGAGGGTGACTTGTGTGAAGGATGAAAGGATTTAATGTTCAGAAGGTGGTGATTGCATCCTAGTTTGCGGAGGACCTTTGCCCCAAACTTTTATTTCCCTTGAATGATCAGACCCAGAAATGCTGTGAGGTTGATGGGTGACCATTGTGTCCGTCCCTCAGCTACAAGAAGTCGTGCTGGAGCAGGAGTTTACAAAGCCGTGTTGCAAATCCAGGCGTGAATGCTGAAGTCGTGACCTCCCCTGTCCTCTGCAGCAGTAGGGAGGTCACATCCCTGGAGAGAGTGGGAGCGCTCTGCCCAGCGAGAGGAGCTGGGGCTCGCTGAGTAGCTGGCTTTAGCTGCAGCAGGGCCTGCTGTTTATGTGAAGGAGGAATAAGATAAACAGAGAAACTTCTGCTGTAGCTGTAGTGGCAAGGGTGAACTCCGATAGAGCAGCTTTGGTATGGGGGAGAGACAAAGCAGAGCCTTCTTCCAACACTAAACAAACGTGTGGCTTAGCTCTGCACTGCTGGCCTAGAAATGGAGGTGTCTGAAGCAATGTGTAGCTGGGCAGTGCCGCAGCTCTGTGCGCACAAACTTCTCATCCCTCTCCTCCTGGGGACAAGCTCTGGGTGCCCGGGGACCTTCCACAGTTCAGTTTAGTGCTTGGGTTTTGCAGGTGGTAAAAACCGGACTCTCAGCTCCTTTAGCAGAAGTCACTTTAAAAAGAGGAAAAATAAGTCTGCCTCTACCATGCAAAGCAGAAACCCAGCACGGAGAATTGTCCTGTGACTTTGAAGTTAGGTTTCGTGTCTCTGGGAAAGGTGTGGTATCTTGATGGTGCTAATTACAAACTAGCTGAAATTCCTTAGCAGTAATAAAGTGGCTGCATTAACAGGGAGCAGGAGAGAATATTTTCCTCTTGGGGGCAAAGATTTTGACGGATTTTATTCCATCGGAATTAGAAAGATCTACTGTGACCCATCAAAGGAAGCTGGCTTATGAGATGCAGTTTTGCTGAATCTTCTGCCACCAGATGCTCTGCCAATGTTTTTTCCCCATTTCAGAGGTATTATTTCTTACTCTGTCTCAGCAAGGCTTTTTTAAGTTTCCGTGCTTCTCCCAGCAACAAAATGCATTTGAGCCACAAGACCAAACAGATGGTTGGGTCTGCTTCAGTCTTTCCAAAAGAGCGTTTGCGTCAAGCCGCTGCAACCTTTTCATAGCTCCTTTGTTCTGCAGCGATCAGGAACTCTACATTCGCTTAATTTCCTGCCAGTTCCTCTGCACTGACAGCCCCCTGTTTGTTCGTGGCCATGCCTTGTTGTGACTGCCAGTAGAAAGGGCTAGGAAGGCCGGTTGGGGTGTGCTTTATTGCTTGCCTCCCCTGCCTTTGATCTAGCCACAGAAACTCATGCTGTTACATGCACCGTAGGCTGGGTTCAGGAGAGGGGTTTGGTAACTTTTTCCACGTCTGCTGCTGCAAAGCGAGGCTGGCAGTTCATGTTTTCAATGCCAGTTGTAATTTTTCAAGCTAACGGAGGAAAAGGTTGACCTCGAGCGTGATGGAGGTGATGCAGTAAATGACTCTCGGTGGGCGGAGGAAGATGCTGAGAAAGTGTCTGTCTGCCCTGGTCATTGGCTTGTGCTCAGCAAGTCAGCTCACCTCTGCCCAGCCTGGAAAGGAGATAGCTGCTGGAGGTGGATGGGGATGCTAAATTTTTGGCTCAAACCTCCCTGCTTGAAATCTAGCCTGTGCTTTTGAAGTACGTGTCTCGGTTCTGGCCCTCCTTTACCACTGCCACCTGTGTACTTCTCTGGAGTGAGGTCTAGCAGAAGCATGTTTGCAAACATTTCACAACCCGTGAATGCAAGATGATGTACGGTCTCCTGTTAAGTGCAACCCCCTTATATTCACGTCACTTCTTTTAATGGTGTTTCAAGCTCGTTCCTGTAGCCCCATGCTGCTCTGGAGCTGCAGGGAGAGCGGCGAGCGTGCTGGGCCGGCCCCTCGGAGCTGGGGAGCATCGGTCCCTCTCAGGATCCAGGGCTCGGGTTTCAGTAACACAATGCTTCGTGCAACCATGTGCGTGTTCAAAAGAGCCAACTGGCTGGAGCTCCCGCGGTGACGCTCGGCTGATTTGGCAGCCGGGTTGATTCTGTCAAGTTACAGTATGGGAGTTAAGTCCAGCTTCAAATCCTCTTTCTTACCCGCTCGAGGAACTTGGGGAGGGGGGGAAACTCTCAGGGGACTTTGTGTCATTATTGGCATGGAAATGTTTGGTGATTATCAGCAGCAGGGCAGTGGCAAGGGGCTGATTATCTATCATGTCGTCAGCATAAATAATCAGTGGGCCCCTGAGCTGGGCTCCGCCTTTTGTAATGGCTCCACGTAATCACTGCATAACAGTTTAAAAGCAAGCAGAACAGAAAAACAGCTGGACTAATCCTGACCCTGACTGATGTTGCCTTTTCTCCCTTCACTAGAAGAGAAATATGTCACCATCCAGCCGTACGCCAGCCAGGGGAAGGATGAGATTGGGTTCGAAAAAGGGGTCACCGTGGAGGTCATCCAAAAGAACCTGGAAGGATGGTGGTACATCAGGTAAAGAAGCTGCACAGCCACACTGCTGCAGAACCTGTGGCAATGAGCTTTTCTGAGCATTCGCTTAATGTTAGTACGTAAGTAATTCTTGTTGGGTGAGGACGCCCCTATTGCATCTTGAAGGAATGCAAAGAAAAGGCTAAGACCGTGTTGATTAAAGAAATATTACAGTGTATGCAAAAGCTGTAGACTGTTCCAGTGGGGAAATTCCTTAACTTCTAGATGTTTTCTTCTTCCTTCAAGTTAAAAGCCCATCTCTGAGTTGAAACGAGAGTCCTAACAGTGATTTCTGTTGTGTGTGATTTTAATGTGCTTCTGGTATAGGAGGTTTTCTGCAGCCCATTTAAATCTATTTATAGCAACAGTGAAAGGCTGATTGTAGTCTGTTGAGCTGTTTGGGCAGGTGGTGTTATTCCCCAGGACAGAAAAGATAACTTTGGCTGTAGCCCTTTTCCAAACTTATTGATGGATTCAACTTATCAACTAATTTGCCTGACTTCTGCCTATCCAGATCAGGCATTCAAGCAAGTAGAGGGACTGTGGTTCAAGGGCAGGTGAAGTTATCATTGTGTATCTACCTTTGTTATGTATTTGAAATAGCAGTCATAGAGGAGAGACTTATGACTTAAAGGGATTTTTACGGGAAAATGTAGGTTAGGTGTGTCTAAGAGTGATATGAGGTGTAAGGAGAAGTACTTAATGAGATCTTTCTCCATTTGGGTCCATGCGGCACTTAGGTTTTAGTGCTCTGTTGTGATTCTACCCCTTTGTAATATATACATTGCTTATGTGTGTGGACCTGGTAGTGCTGTGACACCCCGTGTCTTTTTAAGCAAGACGCGATACCACAGGTAGCTTAAAAATGCAGGTTAATCTCAGGCAGTGCAAGACATCTCAGCTAGTCATATTTCTAGTCAGCATGTAATTATGATTTTTCTCCTTTCCCTTCCCCAAGCCATAACTTGCTTTTGTTTAAATTCTGCTTGATTCATCAGCTATGAATGAGGGCTATGAAAGTGCTGACTGCAGCAATGTTTTTGTTTTTCTTGATGTCCTGTACTCAGATTCCATCTAATGCTCCCATAGAGGGAAGAGGCTAATAAAGATAGCAGTGGAGTCAGGAAGGCACTCCAGATAGGAGGAACACAAAATGCCTGGGTTTGGTCAGGTCACATTTTTTTCTCCTTTAATCATTCACAGAAGTGAAATCCAAAGTTGCAGATAAAGGAATCAACAGTGCATAGGTTTTCAGGGGGAGGAGCAATGTAAGACATCTTCAGTTTATTCTGGTTGTTTTTCTGAAATGCAGCTGTATTACTACTGTAGGTTCCCCCCTTTGCCATACCAACAGCTGTACAATAAGTAGAAGTCCTTTTTTTCCCCCTTTGCCTTGCACTTTCCTTTGGACCAACCACATTTTTCTAGAAACAAGTGTGTGTGCGCTTGTCAGGCTTTACAGCAGAAGTGCATGTAAGTGGTTCCTTCACGCTGATCCACGTGAAGGACAGTGGATGCCCCAGCCTCCCCACGTCAGTCAGGGAACACAACATGCCCTTGGCTTTGTTTAAAGAGAGATTTTGAGTTGAGCAGTCCATTTTTGTTGAAAAATGTGTTAGTTCACCATATGAGCGTGATGACTGCATTGGGTGTCAATTGTCATCATCTCTGCCACTCCAGGCACTGCTCTGCTGTCTGGCTGGAGAATAAGCAGCTCTTAGAAACTTTCTATTTTTTGTTTTTGTTGTGTTTTTTTCCCCCATCAGCAACATTTTGGGAAATGTTGATGCAGCGATCTGTTCATGACAAGCTGGTCCTTTGCAGCCCAAGTAACTATCTCAAACTTATTGTGCTGTTTATTAGGTTTAAGCCCCCATGTGTACTTTTTCATACCGCTCAGAAAAAGATTCCCCTTCCTCGGGAATTCTATTTTCTGAGTACTGAGTGCCTTAAAAGAAGCAGCTCTTTCTCCTGTAGTGAGTGTGAGGGGAGGCAGGAAGATACCTCAGCCGAATCCTGCTGCCTTGTCTGCTAAGCTGGATAACAGGGGCTGGACACACACATCAATGCTGAGAAATAAAAACAAACCCAGCAGCTTGCAAATGGAATCCACCTTAAAGACATTAGCTTGTTCCACCTTAAATATGTAATTTCCCCAAATTCCTCGCCATGTGCTGATCCTCATTTCCTGTCCTTCTTTTTCTTTTTTTGCTTTTTTCTTTCTATTTTTTTTTCTCCCCCAGTTTGCTTCCCTCTGGAGTAATTCCAGTGCTCTGGAGCTGGAAAGCAGATGTGACTCTCAGACTCACAGAGGCACTTCTGACTTTTTTTTAACATTCCTATGGTTTGAATCCATTTTTTCCTTCATGTAATATAAACAGGGAGGGTTTTGGAATCACTGTGGAACCAAGTCACTGCACCTAATTCTGTAGCCTTCCCATCTCATTGCCGTAGAAGCTAGAGGCAAGATTGGTGTCTTCCTTTATTTTGCCCCTTGTGCATTATGACTTTTTTTTTGAAGATTTGAAATCGGGAGAAATTAAAGCTCTGACCTGGGACCCCTCTTAATCTTCCTCTGGGCTCAGTGGATCTGTGCACTCTTTGTTATGATGAGAGCTGACGTTAACACCCCTTATTTAAATCTTGCTTTCTAGCACTACCCTCACCTGGAGACAATCTTATTGCAGGCCAGATAAGTAGCAATATGCTAAGCAAATCTTCTGTTATTTGCCTGCTTCTTCAGTTTTGTTGGTTGTTCTGAGCCTGAGACCGATGAACGAGGTGCAGTTGGGGTGGTAGTAGCTGCACTAGAGTTAGGAGCAATCTAGGATAGATTGAGACTTAGAAGGATATTTGTGATTCAACTCTTGGACATGAAAGGAAGGTCATTACTAGTTCAAGGCTTCTCCAAAGCTGGTCAGCCTTCACCTTAGCTCTTGATCTCCCTGTTTCATAGGTGAAAGTAGCCTTCTAAGGTGATGTTTGCAAAGAGCTTTGCAGTTGCTGAGTTCAAGGACTAAGGTGAAAAAACATAAGCCTATTTGACTTACATAAGAATCTTTTATTTGTGGAGTAACACAAATAAGCTGGCAGTTGCTGGCAGCTCCTGCTCAGCATTAACTTCAAGTTGAATTTACAAACTCAGAGGAAGAAATAACTCACAACAGCCTCTCTACTGAGGGTATGTTGCCCAGACTTATTAACTGCCCAGCTAATGCTGCTACTATTCATTGCAAGGAACTGTGTGAGATCAGAGGTGTGTGAAGCAGCGGGGTTATATGGGCTGATCCAAACACATACAGTTGGCAGGAGAACTAACGAGCCAGTACAGAACCTGCCTGTTGCAGCTTTTCTGATCTTAAACATGTTAAGTCTCCCACAAACTGAGATGGATGTAAAATGTTTTTTTTCTTGCCGATTTTGCACAATCAAGCTCTGTTGAAAGTAACCTTTGGAATTGGAGCGCTTGGTGCATTGGCCGAAGTGGCTTTCTCACTGAAATCTTAACATCTCCAGATCACGTAAAGCTATAAAGTCCTTCAAAAAAAAAACTTCCCTGATGCACATGCAGCAGAAAGTTCTGGGCAGTAGCACTGCAAAAGGACCATCTACTGCAAAACCAGGTGGTGTGAAAAGTCTTCAGGACTTGAAAACAGTACTGAGAGATGCCTCCCCCCAAGGGAGGATATGACATGTATGGAAGTCTTTCTTTTTCTTTTTTCTTTTTTTTTTGAGACTTGATTTGAGGTTTATCCAAAAATCCTCAAAGGGGACCGAATTGCATAGATCCAAACTGCTTCCTGATACACAGCATCTAGCCACTGATACTGTATCTGTTGGAAGCCACATCAAGTCATTACCACTTCATTACTTTTTGTTAGTCTCCCTGCTGCAAACGAAGCTCAGAGCTATTGAGATGTATTTTTTTTTAACACCAGAATCCTTGGAAAACCTTATTACTAAACTCTCTGAACAGAGGAAATCCCCTATCTTTGCCTTCATGTGTTGCAGAGGGAAGCTGCTGTAGGGAACAGCAGCATTTCTGTGTAGTGTCCTTGTTGATCTAGATGGGAGAGAACGAAAAGGCAAGCTTTCAAACACAAAGACCCTTGTGCTCCTTGCTGCAACTACAGCAATTGTACTTGCTTTTGTACAGCCAGACACTAATGAAGAAGCCTAAGGAAGCAAACATACACTACATTTTCCTGTTCCCTCCATAAAGTCCCAGTGCCATTCTTGAGTGTTTGGATGTGGAAAATGAGCCCAGGGTATGCCCTGGTGCAGAAATAGCACAATGAATCCCAGAATCCATGCTTTGCGTGACAAATATACATCCAATAGAGAATGATTTGCTGATATTTTTTCCCCTTCTCTAGTTCCTTCTTCTGCTGTCGGGGTCTCCATTTTCACTGAAGAGCCTTAGAGTCCTACTGTTTTAACCTTTGTGTTTCCTGCAGATTTCCTGAGCACCAGGAATTTAATGGTGCCTGCTTTCCTACTTACAGTTCAAGCACCTGCCTTGGGTATCTTGAGAGATTAAAGAGAGAAGGGTTTCAGTGACTCGCTCTGTAGCAAGTTACGGTTTCATTAGGGAAAGCAGAGTTCATCCACGTGGTCCTCCCTGGAGTCTGATTGTAATCTGAAATCCCTGCTGAGGTGTTAGGAATGGCAGGAGTTAGAAAAACCATCTTCCCAAAAGCCCAGTTGTGGAAGAATGACTTCAGTTTGAAGTGTAGCGTAAGCAGCTCAGCCTGGTGCTCTGGGAGCACGTACTGGATTCAGGTGCCTGTTCAGATTTCCCAGTTTATTTCTTCAAATAGCCCCTAGTTTGTTCAGGAAAATGAGTCTCCATCAGAGCTGTTTTTTCTAGTCAAATTGTTTCTTGACCTTGCAGTGATAGAGGAAGCTACAGTGGTTTAAGAATCCCATTTTCTCCATAAAAGCTGATCAGACTGGACTGGGAGTTATGGGAGGAGGGGAAGTGTTCATTATAATAATTATAAGGAGATAGGATTTCACAAGGGCCTTTTATAGAGCAGACGTAGGGTCTCTGTACTGGGATGAATTTTACTCTTATTTTTAGCCCTCTTTCATTTTGAGTTGCTGCTTGGAAGGATTAAAATATTTTTCTCACTAGCTTGCATTTTTGCTGTGTGGAAGAATACCGAGTTTATCCAGCAGTGTCTAGATGCGGCATAAAACAAAATGGTGATGCCCTTTGTCTTGTGAGTAACTGTGTGCCTTAGCCAGAGACTCCTTCCTTTATGATAAACCACGTAACAGCAGTCTGCAGTTCACTACTAACTGAGCTGACTCTAAGATGTCAATAGGTAATACATGAATACAGACCGTAGAAGCTAGTCTGAGTACTGCAAGTTCAGTTTTGGATGTTGTTATCCATCATTTTGCCTTTTTTGTTGCACCTGAAATGCATGAGAAGGCTGTTTGATATTTCCTTTTGCATCTTCAGGTATCTCGGCAAAGAGGGCTGGGCCCCAGCTTCCTATCTGAAGAAGGCTAAAGATGATCTTCCGTCTAGGAAAAAGAACTTAACTGGGCCAGTGGAAATCATAGGAAACATCATGGAGATCAGTAACCTGCTGAACAAGAAATCATCCACTGACAAAGAAACTCAAGCAGAAAATGAGACTTCAGAATCACATATCACCAAGAAAGAAATCAGTTTGCCCATTCTCTGCAATGACTCTAATGGTAATGCCATGATGACCCCAGACAAGCAGGCTTCCAAACTGGCACAAGGATCCCCAGCCGTCGCAAGGATAGCACCACAAAGAGCTCAAATAAGTAAGGCAGTAGTTTGGATTACCACTGGCTTGCAATGAATTCTTGTTTTCTGTCTTTCAGGGCTGGCATTGCTTAAGGTCAGCTGAGGTCCTGTGTGTCCTGGCTTTACAGCTGTGCCTGCCTGAGCAAATCTTTGCACTTGTCTGTAGATCTGCAGGGACACCAAGATATGGTCGTTTGTTAACAGTGATAAAATTTGACTGCACTTTTTAAAAGGGCTAGCTTATACTTGTTTATCTTAGCCCATATGCAGTCACTTAACAACTTTTCCTGAAACAATGTTGTTTTTTCCCCCCTTTTGAACACCCTAAAATGTGCCACCCACCCTCAGTAATGTGGATAATGTGATGGTCTGTTCAAGTCAAGACCACCTATGTCTTTTCGTGCATTCGTTTTTCTGTTTTCCTGGGGTTGAGAAAGTCAAGTTGCTATAATGTTTTTACTACTTCATCTGCAAAATGCAGATGCTAATACTATTCTGTTCAGGGAATGGCGAAATAGTATGATACAGGACAGTATGAATGTTATTAATTTAGTGGATTATTTTTACTGCTGGGGGGAAAGCTAGATACTAGGCCAATTCTTTGCTGGCCAATCTCCAGTGGAGCTGGTCAGTTCCAGCAGAAAATACAATCCACTACTTTCTGGCAGTGAATTCCTCTTAAATTTGGTAGCTTAGCTGAGATGAACAGCAAAATTACCTTAGTATTTCTAATATATCCTCATAGTTACCTCCGTGAAACAAGATAGGAAGCTTAAATATTGCACGTATTGATTTCTAATATTCTCACTGTGTCCCAGAAGAGAGCTGCTGAGGAATGTGTTTAGCAGTAGTTAAAAAGTTAAGTAAACTTTCCCTTCCTTTTTCCTACTCAGGTTCTCCAAATTTAAGAACAAGGCCGCCCCCACGAAGAGAATCTAGTCTGGTTTGTATTGTTTTATGGTATATAGTGGCAGTGGGGAAGGTGTGTGGGTGCTTTATGAGACTTCCTACGTCTGCACTGGGGTGGTGGTTGTAGTATCTGAGACATCTTTTATTTTCATGGTTATTCATTTTATTGTTTACGTATTGAACAAACCTAGACATCCTAATGCTAACTGGAGGATTTGTTTTTCAAATCATTGCCCTAACTCATCAAGTATAGAACGGTTCTTAAATTGCTGCCACCTCCCAGCTGAGAATGTCTTACGGCTTTGTTGTGTCTGAACCTAGAAAAAAGTCACTTACAGTCCTACTGAAATAAGTACTGTGAGAAGGAGCTCGTGTTGGACATGAGGCGTTTGTACAGATCTAGATATCAGAAGCCTTCACATGTGAGGATGTAGGACTCAAACTGATGTGACCCTATAGCATCATGCCAATCATTCATGCCAATCCCTCAGCTGGATGGCATGAATATTTTCACAGGAAAAAAGGATGAATTTTAAGAAGGGAGGGTGTCGTAAAGCTATTATGTCCTGTGCATGCACATTAAAGCCTGTTTGGCCAACACAGAAGGTTTAAAGTTTCTCTAGGTGTCTTTTGCAAGAACTGTCTTGACTTTAAGTGATGACTTGTCTTAACAACTGGGAATGTCTCCCCTCCTTGCATTGTTCCCATCTTTAAGATGGCTAGGCGTCGCTGTTACATATGTTTAATTGACTTCGGATCTTATGGAAGGGTGTGTTTTACAGGAATGAAACATCTCCTATGATCCTTTATCCTCAAAGCTGCAAGTCTGGACTAATTTATGTGATTTGGTCTGTCATCTTCAGATGGGCACCACTCAGTAATCCTTTTGCACAAAATTCATGCTAATAACTTATTTATAGATAGGCAATACATAGTATTGAATCTTTGCTGTACCCTTTACAAAGAGTATGTGCCTTGTAGTTCTGTCACCTGAGATGCCTCTTAACAAGCTAGATGAATATCATACTAGTATTTTCTAGACTTTGGCATTACATTTGGTTTTAACAAGACTACCACACTTAATCCCATACTAAAAATAACAATGATAATACATGTGAAACCCTGAACACGTCTGCTGTTTCCAATTATCTTCATTTAATCCAAACCATCCTATTATCTGAAGGCATTTTATTATACTGTACTTCTGCTGTGTTTCAGCATTTATAGTGCTGAAACATCCAATTATAACATTGTTAGATGCGGTTTCTAAGGTGCAGCGTTGCATTATCTGCAAAATGCCACGTGCTGTGTGAGATGAAACATGGATTGGTAGTCATGGGGATTATCTTAGAAATGGGGGAGCACATGAATAAATGCAGTATGTAAATTGTCTTTCTCCCTTTAATTGTTTAGGATTGTTTTGTCTTCTGCTATCCGGTGTCAGTGGCAGGTTTAGCCTGTGTTCAAGAGATGCTGACATATTGGAGTTCTTGTGTTAAGACCTGAAGGAGTGAAGTGCAGAAGCTGTGAAACTTCACCATCCTCTAGTCTATCTGTAGATAAGCAATATACTAATCTGAAAAGCTTCTGATACTGAAATTTTTGAAGGGACTTTTATCCCATTTATCCTATTTATCACCTTAAAAATAATTGAAATGAACTCTAAAATGTGACAGTTTAATGTAAAGGCACTTAGCTTTTAGAGGAGTCTGGTATGCTGCCAGAATGGCTGTAAATAGCAGTGTCCTATTTCTGGTGGAGTCTCCATGCAGTCTAAATGCAGGTTGTGTTGACATTCAGGTGCTGGGGTTGAATAGAAATTTCGGGTCTGTTATGGGGAGGAACTGGAATCTTGTGATCCTAACGTCCTTTCCCATTCCCGTATCACTTCAGCTGAGCAAAGCTTTCCAGGGTCTATATTATCCTTGTTTCTTGCTGTGACAGATGCCTGTTAGGTTTTATCACTGAAGAATTCAGATTGTTTAAAATCTAGCAGCATATTAAGAGCAGTAATTCATTAGGATTAAATTTTAATAAAGCAGTATATTTGGCAATAGGCAGAATCTATCCTGGGCCTGTTGCAATGCAGTTTTCTACAGTTGTGACAAGCCATCCAGAACTGAGTGTTTCTGGACAAAATCTTGGAGTAAATGGGCTGTTGTTACAGTGACTGGAATGGCAGCTTACACTTTATGGCCCGTCAGTTAAATGTTTTACTGTTCAGGTAAAGATTATCCCAGTTTTAATAGCTAGTGAAGGTGTCGTGAACAGTGAACATTTTGAAAGCTTTCTCTCTTGTGGCCAATCTCAATACTTCAGCTTCCACTCCAGAGAATCAGGAAGTTGTCATTAGGAAGTAGCACAGGAAGAAGGAAGAGTTTTAGTGAATAACACATCTAAGAAGGCAAATACTTGCTTATACTACTGTTCAGCCCAGTGTTTCTAAGGCTTAATTGAACAAAACTTCCTATTTGTCATAGGGTTTTCAGTTGCCCAAACCACCAGAGCCACCCTCTGTGGAAGTGGAATACTACACGATTGCAGAGTTCCAGTCCTGCATCTCTGATGGGATAAGCTTTCGTGGAGGACAGAAGGCAGAGGTGAGCCTTAACGGTGCAACTGGAAAAAATAATAATGCTTGGCTATTGTAGGGGACTGGGTTGAAAGGGAAAAGCGGAAAGCAATTTGTTGAGATTTTTGTGTAAGTAACATGCTCCTTGTCATCTCATAGGTTATAGAAAAGAATTCTGGTGGCTGGTGGTATGTGCAGATTGGAGAGAAGGAAGGATGGGCTCCAGCATCTTACATTGACAAGAGGAAGAAGCCAAATTTAAACAGAAGAACCAGTACTTTAACCCGTCCAAAAGTTCCTCCCCCAGCACCTCCCAGTAAACCAAAAGATTCTGAAGAAGGAACAACTGGAATGATTTCTTCAGGGGATACCCAGGACTCTCCCCACAAGCTCAAATATGAAGAACCTGAGTATGATGTGCCTGCCTTTGGCTTTGAGTCAGAGTGTGAAGTAAATGAAAGTCATCATGAAGAGGGCACTCCTGAAAAACGACTTTTTCAGCCCCTCAAGCCCTCTCCTGTGTCATCACTTCAGAAGGCAAAGTTCAAAGTAGGAGAGTCTTCAGAGGATGTTGCTCATGAAGAAGAGACCATTTATGAGAATGAGGGATTCAGGCGTTACGCGGAAGATACTTTGTCCAATAAGGAATCTAGTGGAGACTCGGATTCTCAGAAAAGCTCCTCTCTCTCCTTGATCCGAAGGAATTCTCCATGTTCCAACTCCCCAAAATCATCACTTGTGAAGCCCAAGATGGACAAAAACATCCAGCCCGATCTTGGAAAATGTCACTATTCCAGGAATGAGGAGACGAAACCAAGGTCAGCTTCAGATGTTGGTTTACGTAGCATGCCAAGAACGGGTGTGAAGAAAGAGCCTGGGCAGAGTCCTTCCATTAGAGCAAAGCCAATCGTTAGGCCCAAACCATTCCTGAACAAGGCAGATTCTCAGAGCCAAGAAAAGATGGATATCAGCACTTTAAGGCGTCAGCTGAGGCCAACTGGGCAACTCAGAGGTGGACTTAAAGGTTCAAGAAGTGAAGAGTCTGAGAGCCCCCCCCACACAGCTTCTGAGAACCAAGATGATCCTGTTAGGAGGAGCTCAGCTGACCTCATTACAGCTCCTTCCCGTGCTATTTTCTGCTCTAGCCATCCAGCCAAAACTGAGCAAGAAAATGACTCCAGGTGTTTCTATGTGACCACTGACTCATACCAAAAGGTACAGGATTCTGAAATTTGCTTCCCAGCGGGTGTAGAAGTAGAAGTGCTAGAAAAGCAACCCAGTGGGTGGTGGTACCTGAAATACGGAGATATGGAAGGCTGGGCTCCTTCCCATTATTTGGCTCTCCCAGATAACCAGCAAGAAACGACATCAGCAGAGACTGACGCCTCATTTGCCAGGAACAGGAAAAATGAAAACAAGTCAAACAGTTTAGAGAAGATAGAGAAGAGAGTTCAAGCTTTGAACACCATCAATCAGAGCAAACGTGCAACGCCACCCATCCCAAGCAAACCTCCTGGTGGTTTTTCAAAAATGTCAGGGCCAGTCAAAATGCGGAATGGTGTGAGGCAACTTGCTGTCCGGCCTCAGTCAGTGTTCGTGTCTCCCCCTCCAAAGGAAAACAACCTGTCATGCTCCTTGCGCAGAAACGAGTCTTTAACATCTACTGATCATCTTAGAAATGTCCGTCGGAATTCCTCCTTCAGTAACACACGGTTGCAGCAGGGTGATGCGAAGGGAAAGCAGCCTGAGCGGTCGGGCACGGATGGCTCAGAGACCACCTCCAACCTCCCCACCCAGAGGAATGGGATCCCTGTGTCCACTGTCAGGCCAAAGCCCATTGAAAAGTCCCAGTTCATCCACAACAATCTCAAGGACATCTATGTTTCAATTGCAGACTATGAAGGGGATGAGGAGACTGCAGGGTTTCAAGAAGGTGTCTGCATGGAGGTCCTTGAAAGGAACCCAAACGGCTGGTGGTACTGCCAGATCATGAATGGTGTGAAGCCATTCAAAGGCTGGGTACCCTCAAATTATTTGGAGAAAAAGAACTAATATTGCAATATCTTTAACGTCCCTAATTTATACTGTTCCTGCTGTGTAAATGTGGAAAAAAAACAATTACTACACAAAAAGACGTTTCCCTGTGCCCCAGTTTGTACAAAGGGACAAAGGAGTCTATGCTGAGGACAAATCTGCTATGTTCTGGAGAGGTTTGTGGGGTTAACATGTTGTAAGCAACTATGAGGAAGATGCAGCATAGTCAAATGCCTTTTTGTGAAGTTGTTAATAATCTTGTATGTGTAACAGGGTATGACATCCCATCTTTCCAGTTATTGACAGGAAACCAAATGTGTGCCTTTCGTGAGAGAAATACACATGCGTCTACTTGGGGAGTTTTGTGCCAAACTCTTTTACAATCTTGGCTCCCTTTCTCCTCGTTCTTGTCCATACATGGAATACCCAAGAGTTTTGGATGCATTTCCACAACTTGCAATGAGAAGCAAATGGAAGTTTCTGAAACACAGAGGGACTCTAATCCTTTGGAGAAGCTCACTTTTTTTTTTTTAAACTCTTCTCAACAGTTGGTTGGTCCAGAGTTGGAGCCTTTTCATCGTGGAGAGATTTGGTCTCTGACTTCAGCTGTATTTTGTTGTTACTGATAGCTCACCGGCAATGGCGATCAGGTGGTGTTGGTTGGGGGCTCTTTGTTTCCTTTCTTTCTGTCTTGTTCTTTGAGTTGATTTCAGGTGTTCTAGGGCAGCAATGCCTACTGGTGCTTGTAAAAACAAACCTATAAACCCCATGCTTAAGCACGTTGATTAATTCACAGGCTCCATATTGATTTCTGTGCTTGACTTCTGCCAGGAGATCCTGGCTGAATTTCTTTACAGAGCTGGGTTTCTCAAAACTTATCATAATATCAAAATGTACAAAAGTCCCTTAAGACACTGAAGACAAAGCTGTCAAATGTGTTGCTTCTGTTTTTTGCGATCTGGTCCAAATTCAAGCGTGCTGACTGCTGGCAGGGCCCACAAAGGTATTAGTTAGAAATAGCCGTAACCTTCTGCAACAGCAGTGTTTACAATGAGGGGGAAAAAAGCCATCAAACTCAGTCTGCACATCCTTAATTTGTATATTTTTGGGGAATTGTTTTTCTGTGTTTTTGTCTTTTCTGTGCATTCTGGGTTTACTTTTTTTTTTGTCTTGGTTTACCAGAAGAGACTTAAAACTGAAGTAGGAGCCAAATGTGTTTCTGTTCCCACTTGAATCCAGAAAGTACGTTTGTAATGGACAGTGAACCTGGGTTTTTAATGCTCAGAGATTTAATATTGAAACAATTATGTCTAAAATTCATCTAACCAGGAAGCTGCCTCTTCTAGTTCCATTTCTGTTTGCCTTTCTTAACTCATGCTTTCAAACATGGCACATGGTGGGGGTAGTTTGGTTGGAAATAGATGAGGCATCCATTGGAAAAGGCTTGGAATACGGAGTTATTCCTGAGGTAGCCAACTCTTGTACTGTAAACATCATTGGCCAAATCCCTACTGTACTTGAGAAAGTCTTGCTTTTTTTTTTTTAAATGGCCTTGTTAATCACTAAAGATGAATATCTGGTTCCTTTAAATAATAGGCAGTATTGTATGTCCATTTTAAGGGGGAAGGGGCAGACTATTTCACTACTGGTTTACACAAAACGATACGTGCCCTTTTTTCCCACCAGAGCTTCATACTGATTTGGCTTGGAAGGTAAAGGTTATAAAGACTTCAAAATAGCTGGGATCAAGGGACTGAGTAAAACAGCACAACAATATTGTGTGTTACCAGGGATGTTTCTCTGCCAAAAAAAAATTACACAATTTATATGTTGTTCTTGTCTTTATTCTTAATTTTCTTGGGGGGTTGGGGGGGGGGGTTAATTGCCATGGTAATATCAAGAGAGTTGCCTACAGCTAACCTGGCTGATGTCCTTTTGGTAGCTGAAACAACATCCAGGTGCCACAACTGGCTACGAACAGTGCTGTGGCCCGAGCAGCTCTCTGCATCCCAATAGGGATGGGAGGGTGTTTGGTTGGGATCCCTTTAAATTGTGGTGGCAGGAGAAGGAGGTGTATCTGCACAACAGCTCGTATCACAGTGTGCAGGGTCCTCTTAGTACCTTACGTCTTGCTATATAATATATATGTATATATCCAGTTAACTACATCTTACTGGATGTCTATCTGAGGCATTGTGGCCCTGTCTCTCATACTTCTCCCCATTTTTAGTTGTACTAATATGGTAGCAGCCATAAAAGACTGCTGGAGCTGTTGTGAGATTATAATAGAAGTATTATATTCTTCTGCTGGACAGTATTAAATAGAGCAATACATAGAGTTATCTGCTAGATTGCAGTACTAATAGTAGTGACTTAGTGACTCGTATTAATGTTGTTATGATTTATTTTAACAATAATGATGCGGAAGTGGTTCATTATTTTTGAATTAATGCACTTTAACAATAAAAGAAACCAAAATGAAAGCCAATGCAGAGAACTAAGTGCATTATTTAAAGGTGCAGTATATAATTATCATTTTCTTGAAGCACATATTTATTAAGAATTAACTTATTATTTAAAATATTCTAAAGTTTTGTTTAGAGACATTCCCACCAGGTCATCTCTTTGGGGGGATGTAGAAGCACAGCTCCCAAATCTTCTGCATTGAGCCACTGAATTTTCCAAGTACGGTGCAGCACGCTGTGAGCCCCTGCCCAGTGGGAGGAAAGCAGCACGCGATTCACACAGGAGAGCCTGGACTACTATAAATGTTCATGCCTGCATCCAGCAAAGCCGAGCCCAAAGCACCTCTGAACTGCAGGAGTGCTCATAGGGTTTGGGAAGGCTAAGCTGCTTTCCGTGGCCCTTTGTGACACTCGGCTGCCACGTGCCTTGCACGATGCTGGTTCCCAGTGGACATGAACTTGCTGCAAGGCTCAGGTTAGTGTGAGGGCTTTTGGATCTGCCTGTGAAACGCAAGGCACCCATGTAACAGAAGTTGCTTTGTCCCACAGCTCCTTTTCCACCTTGCTGCCTTGCTCTTCCACCCCTGGCTTTTGCAGGGAGTTGGTTTGGCAAGCGGTGCTGGGGGTGACGCTGTTGGTGCCTGCAGCACCACCGGGCTTTTCTTGAGCATCAGCCCAAGGCATGTTCTGGCCCAACTGCTCCTTTATTCTGTCTAGAAGGCTTCATGGCCCTGAGGAGAGCCGGGGCCTGTAGACGGGCTGCAAAACCAGGCACATGGCCTCCTTCCTCCTTCTGCCCCCACCTGCACCAGCAGAAGGGAGGGGTGCAATTAAACTACTTGATGCTAGAAATGAATGTGGGCTGCTGCCTGGCATGTTGTGCTTCCCACCAAGTGGCAATGCTTTGGTTTGGGCTTCCCTTTATTTGACGTTTGGTGCTTTAAAAGGGCATTTGTAAAATAAATACCACCCCCTCGCACACACCCCAGAATTGCAGGTATTTTCTTCCTCTTCTCTTACTGTTGTCACAGCATCTCTGATTGTTTTTTCATTTTAATCTTTCAACTGAAAGGTATTAGGACAAGAATTGTTTTCTTGATTGGCAAGCAGCTACTGGTAGTCAGCTCCGCTGATATCCAAAAGTACAAGTGATTTTTCCCTATTAGCTGTGAAACAGAGCGAAAGGCCTTAGACCAAATCATAAAAGCTGACTGTAAAGGCAAGGAAACCTGGAAGGGTTTCAGGGGACAGTGTAGTGCTAGAAGCATTTTAGCTCTTCCCTAAAATGTTCACGTCGCCTTAAGCTTTATTTACTAAATTTGTCAGAACTGACACTGGATCAAGAGCAATATTTAAATGCAATGTACACCTCAGTGAGCACTCAATGCAGAAATCAATAGTACTGTTTAAATGTCTCTCTTTCTGGTCTCTTCTTGAACCAGACTGAAGAGGAAGAGCTCTGCAGAGCTTCGGCAAGGCTGTTTGCAGCTGAAGGGGGCCCTCCTCCGGGGGAAGAGGCGGCTGCTGTCACCGCGGGGCTGGCGCCTTGCTCGCACCGCTGCCCGTGCTTTCCAAAAAGTCTTGAATTTGGACCAGCAGAAAATCCAAAACCCGATGCCGTAGAACAAAATTTGAGAATGTGAAAATTGTCTTGCTGTATACTGCAACTTTAATAATAATGAGCACTTCTGAGTTCGTTATTGAGGTTTATATAATGCCTGAAAAGTTTAGTTGCTGTTTTCCTTTGTCTCCCCGTTCAAAACACTCTCTCGTAACAGCAGCAGTAATAAGTTTTTGTTAGCTGCCCTTCCCCATGGGAGGCAATTCCTGTTAATTGTCTTAGCTCTCTTGCCTTGCAGTGGGTGGGTGTAGTCATACCTACCAGCCTTTTGCAAGCCAAATTTTTCAAGATAAAAGCTATGATGGGCGCGTGCCAAGATGTGTCAACTGGACGTGTGTGCCATGTCGTCTCGACAGGAAGTTTTTGAATCAGTGTACATTAATAGCAAGTGCACAATAACGAAGGACTGAAATTGGCTGAAGGTTAGACTCCAGAAAAAAATATTAAATTTCACATCTGCACTGGTACAGTTAAAAAAAAAAAAAAATGGTTTTGGCCCTTGTGGATGCGCACCCCAAAGTCTCTTTCCATTATGATGCTATAAAGTTTGACGAAGGCATTATATAATTGTTTTCATCACTTTCAGATCTTAATGAATCGTATTTTATTGTAATATATATTCATTGCTTTCCTCAGTTAAAAAGAAAGTTACTGCTTTTATCTTATATGAAAAACAAGGGAATTTGATAAAGCATTCATTATTTTCATATTACTAGTATTAACAGAATAGAACTAGTACTATTTAATTTTAGATCTTCATAGCTAGCTTGTTAATAACTCATATTTTCCTGTGTTGTATCCTAATTTTTGTCTATTTTTTCCCAAATACTCTGCATTCTTGAGAAAAACAAATCCAATGAGAGGATAAGTGCAATATTCATAGAATAAACAGGCCCCTCATCCAGGACGTGGAGTGGAACGTGCAGTGTGAAATGTTTGCAATTCTCTATTCATGCACTCTTAGGGGAAGGGAGAATGCAGGAGAGGGTGCAGCTGGATGAAAACAGGACCCTTGGGTAGGTAGGGACTGATAGCTGGGATTGTTTGGGGTGGGAACAGTTGCTTTTTGTAAAAAGCATCACCTGTTACTAAAAGTGTAAAGATTATGCAGCATGTTGCCAGGTTTATGTACAGAATGTACATTAACATCCTCATCAATACAGGACTTCTGAGCTATGCTTTAAATACTTTGTATGTCGTCTATGCATGATACTGCTTTCTGTTATGTCTCTGCTGGTGGTTGTCCTCTCTTATGCTTCAGAATCGACTTCAAAAGGGAAAATGCTGCTGGTGCAGTCCTAAGTTTTGATAGTGTATTGTTACTAGTATTTATTGCAAAAGCTATGGAAGTATTTTTACACGTCCTCATTTCTTTTTCTTTTTCTTTTTTTTTCCCCCTTAGGTTAACGATAAGGAAGAAAGTCCCTGTTTTAACTAGATTATTTCTCACCTGCAGAATTTCACAGCCAATTTGGGTTTTGATACCATATTTCTTGCTTGCAGAGGATGATCTCTCAGGTCCAAAATAAAGTTGAGCAGAAACTCTGCTCTTTGAAAGTACTTTTATCATAAGTCCTATTTGAACGAAAGGAGAACTTCCATCTGTCCAAAACAATGTGATTTCCATGTAGCAGCAAAATTTTATCTCTTTGAAAAACTGGACTGTTTTCATGAGAGTCAAAAGAAATGTGAAAGCCAGAGCATTTGGTTCTCTGAGCTCTGGGGAGCACATCTCCTGTAGCTCTGCTTCTTGTCCCTGGAGGGCAGTTGTACCTCAGCTTCCTGCTTAAGTTTTGTCCTGCTGTTCTTCAGTTTGTGAAGGTATGAATATTACCAGAGACCTTTGCATTCAAATAGAAAAACTGAATTCTGCAGCTGTACTGAAATGTTATCAATGACATGATTTTGGCAACCATCGGATACTTTACAGATAAATCTGGTTTTGAGGAGCCAACCTAGTTCTTTCACGTGCTCTTGTCTAAACCAGCAACAAGTCCATGAGCATCAGTAGAGTTGGCACTCACTGTGGACCATTCTCAGCAAAAGCAAGCACCCCTGCTCAGTCCCCATGCCTCCGGAGGGAGCACAGGACCACTGAGCCCCGGGGCTGCCATGCCATGACCCGCTTCCCTGCAGGTTGTGCAGCTTTTTAAAACCAGAGCTTTGCTGCTAGTTTGCCAGTGTCTTCCCGACACCAGCGGCTCCTTCTCTGGCAACTTCAGATGCTATTTACCTGCATAGCAAAGTGCTGTGCGTAAATTCAGTGTTCAATAGCTGCCAACAATACCAATACGATGGTCTGAGAGCAAACGTGTTTTTTTTTTTTTCCCCCAGTTGCTTTTATTTGCTCGATAGAAGCAGGGACCACCAATGTGGCGATGTGTGGGGAATGTCTGCACACTTTACCTCTTCAATGGCCTCTGCTAGCCATGTTCAGTGCTTATTATTTCTCTTCCTCTCCCTCTGTGCTGCTCAGTGGCCACATCTATTGTTTGTCTGTAACTCTCAAATAACGTACTGTATGTAGGGCCCCTGCACTCGGTTGACTTTGGGCTGCAATGTTGCTGTTGCTGCTTTTCCTCCTCTCTCTTAGCCCCCAACTCTGAGCAAAGCAAAGATTTCTGTCTTAAGTCACCTGTAGCTCTTCCTAGTTAGATACCTCTAGGTGTCAGCTTTGTGGGGTGTGCATGCACTGCCGAGGTGGGGAGCGAGGGTGTCCTTTTACTTGGGTGTCCTCACATCAGGGCCGGGGCTCTGCAGCGAAGCCGTGCTGCGTGTGGACCTGACTGGCGTAGGCAGAACAAGTTAGCTTCTCCCATTTTATAATGTCAGGGTGGGCTGGTCCCATAAACAATGTTCTTCATTTGTTCTTGCATCGAGGTAGCATTGACTCTAGCTGGAGAGTGCAATTTTTTTTTGTTTTGTTTGTTTGTTTTTAATAAATAAATTTGGTTTAAAGCTTCACACTGGCGTTTTACAGACCTGTTCTTGTCAGCATAAGCCACTGCTGTCCTGAGTTGAGACTCCTGTTTGTTACTGAATCAAAATAATGGGAATTATATTAACAATTGGGAAAGAAATGAGAGGTAACTATGTTGGCAGGGGAGGGGTAGATAAAGATAAAATATGAGGAAAAAAAATGTTTTTAATAAGGCCGTAAATTGTTGGGTCTGACACTGCGGGTGCTTTCTCTGTATAGATGGTTTTAACGCATCACTGCTCTGTGTTAGGGTTTTCTATTACCGAGAAAAGTTGAGTTTTACACTCCATGACAGACTATGGCAATCCTGAAGCCAATGACCCACCAAAGCCAGACAAACTTGTGCTACGTGGTTCTTGTAGCGGAGGCAGTTCGTGTGGCTGGGAGGTTGCGTTCACTGGGGTCTGGCTGCTGCTCCACACCTGCCTGCTGGCCCTCCAAAAGAGCCGGGTGCTGGTGGCACTGTTGGGAAGTGTTTTCTGTCCTTACCTGATGGTGATCTGCCCCTGATGCTCAGGGTTATTCGGGTGCAATGGTACCTTTCTGTCTTGGTCCCTGCGTGGTGGCGGAAAGAAGCAGAGGGGAGGGAGAATCGCTTGGCACTGCAGGAGAATTTCTGAAATGTAACTCTTGATATGAAAGTAAATATTTCAGGCTTTTCCAGATACTCTCCTCTCAAAGCTATGCTAGCGACTCTGTGTTTGATGTCTGAAATTGAAGCGCTACAGCAGGCCTTCACTGTGCAAACAGTTCTGGTGTCGTTTGAGAGTTTGTTCTCAAACTGTGTCTGGGTCACCAGGGAAGGAGTAATAAATAAACAAAATCCCATCATCACCCTTGGGGTTTAGGTGGGGGGACGATCAAATTTGTTTCTGAGTCTGGGTCCCCCTGAGCATGCAGACTGGTTTTGTACCTGTCCCCAAAAAGCAGGACAGAAGAGAATGCTGCAGTCACTGAACTTAGCCTGTAACAATTTAGTGAACTGGAGCAAATAAAAGGGGAATTGAAAACAAACCTTTTTAAAAAATGAAATATTTCTGTGAATAGCCGACTTAACTATTTCCTGTCTTAGACTTTCATGAGGGAGGAAAAAAACAGTTATAATTGTTTCCAGTCTCTAGGAGAATTTTTTTTTGCCCCGTGCTGAATAGGCTTGCTGAAAAGACTTGCTCATTACTCACAGTGGGTTCAAACCTGGAGTATTGTGAAAGCAGAGTGTGTGTAGTGTTACAATGACTTTTTTGTACTAAGGGCCCAAACTAACTGTTGTGGGGTCAATAGTGTACAGAGTAGGTGCACTTCTGTTGACTGGCAAGGCTCATGTTATGTCAGTGCCGTTCCTTTATTTTAGGTTTAATCACAGACAGCAGCGTTGGTTACTCTGCTCCCAATGTTTGGGCATAATCAAGCAGATGAGACTCTTCAGTTAAGACTCGATATTGCATTTCACGTAGGAGAATTCTTGCCAGCAGTTTGCTGCTTTGGTCAAAGTTCAGATGTAGATAACTCAAGGAGGGTGTTGAAAGCAACTCCGTTGGGCTTGTACGTCTGTGGCTGTTTCCAGAGCTGTTAATTAGCCCAAAGAATTTCTGGAAACAGTGGATAATCAGTTACTGGGAGCCTAAACCTGTCACTGAGTGAAAGCTGAAATCTGTTTGAGTGGTTGTGCTCTCCTCCATTAGGAGAGCGCTTGCACATGGCTCGTTTGGGAAGTCCTGTGGGTTTCACTCTACCAAATTCGGTCAAGGCCTGGTCCAAATGAGGCTTTGCATTGGGTTTCCTGGGTCATTGATGTTCTTATTGTGACCTTGAATATTAAATACTGTTGTCATTGTTGTGTTGGTGTAGCACTCCATTTTCTAGCGGATAGGTGGTGGGAATGTACCTGTGGGGGTTTGGGAGAGTATGTTGGTGACCAGAGATAGAGAAATGTGTGGTTGGTCTTAGTGTGTGTGGCCACGTTGGTGATGCTATTTGTTTGTTTTTGTTATTTTTTGTTTTGTTTAACATGGGAACCATTTTGTCTGTTCTGCTTGGGAAAAAGTCTAGAAGTTGGTGTGGTTTCTGTCACTGTGTACATGGAGAAGGAATAACTGAGAGATTTTCTTGATTTTGTTTTTATTTGGGGAGAGGTTATAGGCGGGAGTCCGTTCAGTTTGTTTTGGGATGCGAGTTAAGAGTTGAGCCAAGAGTTGAAGAAAATTAGTTTGGGGAAACCTTGTGGTTTTTTGTTTGGTTTGTTGGTTTTTTTGTTGTTTTTGTAACATCTTTGGACCATATTTGCTTGTGGCCTCTAATCTAGTTTCATTGAAGGCAGTGGAGTGAATATTGGTCATAGTGCAGATGTTTGAGGTTTTGGCCAAGTACCGTTTCTTTCAGAGCTGGCAGGTATTTCGACATTTATGGCATCAACCATTAATGTACCTATAGCAAATGTAGAGCTAGAAGCAGAACTAAGTACTGCAGCCCCATGGATTGTCCAATTTTTGTTTAATGAACTTGAGGTGACCAGTTGGATAAAACTGTTTGTACGGTGAAGAGCTCCTGCTAGGGTCCAAATGTATTTGGGTCTCTGAGGTGCTTTCCTAGAAAAGCAAATCGGGTGCATGATAGAAAAATATTGCCTTTCTCAATCATTCCAGTCAAAACTGAAAACCAGAAAAATGGCACTTAAAACAAGCAACGGTACCTTTTGCCACTGGTGGTATGAGTTATATCATTAACGAGGGACAAAATGCACCCATCAGTCTGAACTGGCACAAAGCAGAAGACCTTGTGACCAGTCCCTGAGCCTGCATGTAAACTTGGTAGATTCAATGCGGATTAGATTTCTAGCTAGCAAAGATGAGTGACTTCTTTACAGGCCAACACAAGAGTTACATCCTCAGTGCAGAAAATACAGCTCTCCTTTGTGTCAAGTGATCCGTAGAAAAGTCTCTCAAGCTTTTAGATCATTTGGGGACCTGTAGCTGATACATATGGTACTGTGGGCCTGTTTCTGGGACTGGGACAATAGAAGTGCATCTCCGTCCTCTTCTAGATTAATGAAATGATCATAGCACCATTTTTTTTTGTTGCTCTAGATTTGTTGGGGGGAGGGGGGAGGGCAATAGTTGTGCAAACCATTACCTTCCCCCAACCCAGACTTGCAGACTTGACTTGATTTTAGTGCCCAGTCCAGGGCTGGTTTCAGAGCTGTCCTCGTGGTCGTATTGTAGGCCAAGTGCAGTAAATGAGTGTTTGATCACCAGATCCAGCCTGTGTCTGCTCATGTCACAGGCAGGGGGCAGTTGGAAGATGGCTCTGCTGCCCTGGTTGGGACAGGGGCTGCATTCAGGATGCTGCCCTCATTTCTATGACTGCCTAATGGCCATATGCCGTGGCCATTGTGTTTGCTTGCTCAGAGAACCACAATACAATGTAAAGCAATGGAATTTATGTGTGTGGTTTGTTTGTTTGTTTGTTTGTTTTTTCCCTAGAGCAGCATGTGCTGAAGCCATGAAGTAAAAACAAATGTTTGGGGGCGGGATTTTAATCACATCTGTGTCTGTAGAGGTGAGAACTCTGTACGGGTCACTCAATGGAGAATGAGAAAACTTCTCAGGCAATTGTGCTTGTGAAGATGCAGAGCAAGAACTTGAGATTTTTGTCTCTGAAGGTAGATCTCAGCATCCCTCTTCAGGCATTTGTTACAGCTTGGAGGTGAACAGTATCTAATAATGGTTATTCAGGACCGCTCAAAAAGTTCTGGAGGAAAAGAAAGAGACAATTCGAGGTTCTGTACACTTGTAGAGCAGGGAGTTACAATAAACTTAAAATATTGTCAGGTGCTTTATGGATTTAATTTTTTTTTTCCTAGGATTGTCACAGGTCCTCATGAGTGTATCCTGGCTGATGCTAGTGGTGTGGCACAGCAGCTGAGTATAGACACCTGCAAAAATGCATAGCTATACATCTGTGGTGTACGTGTGTATATTGGCAAAGATCAGCCTAAAAAGGGCCTGGAGTAAATTATGCTTGATAAGCGCTCCCTATCCGCATGTTCCACACACACCACAATAACGTGTTTAGGCAGCTTTAGCTCCTCTCAAGGCATCTGCCATCACACACGCAGGTGCTGCAGCCTGGGCTTTGGAGGGTGGTGAACGCTAGTGGAAAGGGCAACTCTGGGTGCACATCATCCCCCTGCCCTTCCTGCTCTTCGGCTGTGCCCAAAGCCAGTGCTCTGCCATGCCAGCGCAGGATCAGGCCCTTGGCACATTTGTCCCATCCAACAGGGTCAAGCTCAGCTCTGCCGAGCGCTTTGAGGGGTGTTTGCAGCAGTGAGCACTGCTCCGCAGCGGTGATGCGATGCTCACCTCCCATGTGTGCAGGACCAGCGGAGGTTGCGAGGGACGGCCAGAGTTTGAGGGCTGTTTTCTCAGCGTTATTACAAGTTCTTGCAATGTGAACCTCTAATGTTTTCAAAGACTCAGGCAGAAAGGACTTGCTAAACAGACTGTACCTGTCATCTCCCAGTTCATTGATTGCTTGGACCAAAGGTGGTGCTAAATCTGATCTTCATCTGTAATATTTATATTTTGTTGGACTTTTTTTTTTGAAGTGTTTGATAAAAACAGATGCAGTGTCCTTCTTACATGAGAAGCTTATTCCCTGCTTGGGATTTGGCAAAATTCACTGGACCTTCAGGGTCCAGAATTGTTGCTTGATAACATTTGAGCAGGCTTGCAGTGTTCTGGGGGGAGGTGGGGAAAGGGTACTCTATCTTCAAATGCTTGCAGACTGTAAGAATTGACTTGTGATTTTTTTGTATTTTGTTTACATTGCCTCTTATGCCCTAAGGAAAAATAAATTTTTGACCTTTTTAATTGTGATCCATTTGGTTTATTTTAATTTTTTCAACTTTTTCAATACTGTTTTTAATTCCGCTCGGTTTGTCAAACCACTAAATTTAACTTTCCCAAAATAACTTGTGACTTACGTGTATGTGCAATGGCAAATTTCAGCTCAGGCTTAAATGGATAAAGGATCTTCTCTTGTCCCCTGGCTCTGAGTTGTTACTGTACCTGTATTTTTGTCTCCTAATCCACAAAGTTTTATGGACTGCTGCCCTCAAACACAAAGACCCTTTGTATGTGTTGAGCAAGGTCTTAAGATACACTTCAGTGTGGTTTTTGGATCTGCTGGCATCAGATCCAAACTAAGAAGGGAAGCATCCTTTTGCTTGGGTGGCCCTTCTGTGATAAAAGGGTCGCTGAGCAAGTTGGGATGAGTTCTTAAACACCCCTGCATGTAGGCTGCAGAGCAGGCTGTGGTTGAACATGAGATTTTAAGATTTGATCCTGTAAGGTTGCTGGGTCCTGTGCTGGGCCCTGCTGGCTCCTTGCTGGGTTTGGAGGCCCAAATAATAGGTAGAAATTTCCTGCTATGTGAAGCAGATGAGTAAGGGAGACTAAAGAGCTTCTACTAATGGATCCCTGCTCCTTATGAGGGATGTCCCTGAAGGATGCAGGGGGCAGTGGGATTAGGGAATGCAGAGCGGGGCGAATTGTAATAAGGGATGTAATTCTAAACAAGTCTGTTTTCGAGCACGTCAATCCCCAGCTCAGCTATGGGCCACCTCTATGAAATATTGTCCACAATTGTCTGCTTCCTTAGCGGTTTGCAAATCTGTAGGTAAAAAGGGTCATTCCCAGTGCCTGGCTTCCACATTGCAAATCAGAGCTGCAGAGGGGTTGGCTCTCACTAACTGCTTGCTGCTGCAGCAGGGGATGGCTGAGCTTGCCTGCACGTGTCCTTCATTTTAGCAGGGGGGCATGCCTTTGCTCCCTGCTGCAGCACTTCACAAACATCTTGCAGAGAAATGATGTCCCTGGAGATGGGCCAGCTGTCATCAGAGGCACAGCATTTGCTAGCGGCACTTGTGAGATGCTCCTCCATGCTGGCACATAGGTGGGTGATGCACAAGGAGCCCTGCTTGGGCACCCCAGCTCTCTGAAGGTTGCAAGGAATTACCAGGGCAGAACCCAGTCCTGGGTGCTTTAAAGTACAAACATATGCATGAGGAGCATGCCTGGGAACTGTGCCTTCCCTTCTGTGTGTGTAGCATGATCCTTAGGGTTGAAAGGGTTTTTCTAGGCCAATGCAATCAACAACATATTACTCTAATGTACACCCTTGTATATTTTAACCCACCATTAATTGTTCCCTTCATTCCCCATTTTTCTCTGAGCTCCACCATCAGAGCTATGTTGTACCCAGACTAATTCCTCTGGTCCCACGTATGTGTAGTTGTGAAAAAGAGCAAAATCAACCCTTAAAAAAATTAATGATAAAGCCTATTAGGTGCAGTGCTGGGCGTGGAACACCAGGTGGCGATGGTGCACCAGTTCTGCCACTCCTGTACCACTTTCGGAGCACCTTTCCCGTCCTCATCCTTCCTCCTCCTCATCCTCCCCTAGCGCAGTCCCTGGGCTCAGGCCCAGCAATCCACCGGCCAGGGAAGCCCTGGGGATGGATGGCCCTACCTGAAGCATGGGGAGGGCTGCGGTGAGGTCCCTCCTCACTGCAGAGGGTCACAAGGAAGCAGCTTTCATGCCACCATTGCTCTTACCTCAGCCTCTTGTTCTTGCCTGCCTGTTATGTTTTGCCACGCTTATGGAAGTGGCAAATAGTCACTCATGCTGCTGCAGGATGCCTAAATCAACTTTATTCACAATCACAGTTATCCAATTTTTCACAATTAGTTATTCTTCTCTTTAAACAGAACACAAAACATTTTAAAGTAAAGCGATGAAATGCAAATGACACAAGAACACAGAGGTACTTGGGAACCTACACAATTCAAACAAAACAAAAGGTTAGGACTGTTGTTCTTACTGTTACTGCTTTTGCTGTTTTTTCTCCCTGGAGAGAGCTTTGCTCTCCTACCTGCTCACAACTGGAGGCCAGCTGATGCTGGGAGCAGGACTGAACCCCAATTTTTGAGCTTGGATGCTGGGGGAGCTTTCAGCTTCTGCTAACTCCTAGTGTTTGGTCCACAGTAAAACAAACACAGTTATATATTAAAACACTCTGAATTCAAAAGGTGAAAAGGGAATTCACACCACTGCACTGATACCCATGGATGGAGTTTCTTGAAAAATAAAATGTACCCATTGGCTTGCCCTGCACAGGAGGAAACTGGTCCCACTGACGTGGTGAAGGCTTGGGAGGCTGCTTATTGCACATTTCCCTACATCCACTATTCTAAAGACACGTTCCTACCCCTTGGGTTCTCCCTCTCTGAAACTTTTGCACTGGTGTTTGTATAACTACTGACACAGGCTCCCCATGCCCGCCAGTCACTGTGCTGTCCTGGAGGCTGGCTCCATGCCTGCAAACTGGCTGTGCTCCTGGCATGGCAGCTGTCACCCTTTCCTCCAACCCCTCACTGAGGGGTCCAAACGCAGGAGCCAGGGTGCTCCAGGGCTTTTGACAGCCAGCCCAGAGCACAGGGCTGAGCCCCTGGGTTAGGGGTGGACATGAGAAGTGTGCAAAGAAATAATGTAAATCCCTGTAACCAGGGTATCAGCGTTCAAGTCACGGACTGCCCACCAGGCGGGCAGGGGGTGGCTGCAGGTCCCTGCAGTAGGCTGCAGTGATGGCGGTGCCTTTAGAGAAAGGCTCTAAGATGCGCCCTCCAGCTCTCAGCATCTTCATTGACTTCTTTGAGGGGACAGAGCAAGGCCATGTTTTCCAGGTGCTCTCAGGAGCAACCATTGTGGGCAGGTGCTCCTTCACCCGCTCCACTACACGCAGGGCTGTGGGTAGCCATGCCAGGAGAAGGCTCAGCAGGACGGGTATAACCCCGTGCCCTTCCCCAGCCCGGGCTGGTGGGCAACATGGCAGGGCAAATGCTTCTGCTGCACCCCGGCCCTGACCACCCTCCTGGGCCCAAGTGCCACCTCTGCCTCCCACACAGCCCTGGAGGCACCAGGATGGAGCCAGAGGGGAGACAGGGAGCACCAGCTACAGCAGAGCTGCCCTGGCTGGGCCCAAGGTCCAGCAGCTCTGGGCCAGGCTGGCGGCCATGATGGTGCAGTGGTTGTCACGGCAACCATGGGGGCCGCCATTACAGGCACCCACAGTGGGGACTGCAGGGTTCCCAGCTGGGGCAGGGGGGTTGTTTAAGTAAACCGAAGCAAACTAAACCCCTCAAGCCATAATTTTCTTTTTCCCCTTCTAACACCTAAGGACAGCCATGTCCTGCCGGCGGGCTGGCTGTTGAAGGGCTGGCTAAGTTCCACCTGGCTGTTTTTGTCTTAAAGCACAGTGATAAAGTTACCAGTAAATGAGACCCGCAGACATGTGGTTTATACATTCTTCCCCAGTGGGGTCGTTTTTTTTTTTTGTTTGTTTGTTTTTTGTATGTGTTTTTGGGCTTGTTTGTTTGTTTGTTTTCTCTTTTTTTTTTTTTTTTTTTCTCCCTTAGAAGTGTTGTCTCGATGGTAAGGGGAGGAAAGGCGAGGGAGGTGTATCTCCCTCTCCTGCAGGCCATGGGGGCAGAGATGCTGTTGGATCCCTTGAGCTTCATGGAGACCATTTGGGACAAGCCACAGCAGCTCGGTGGTGATGGGGTGCGAGAGATGCTTGTCATGCAACAGGATGGCGACAGGAGGTGGCAGGATGCTGCTGGGAGGGAGGGTGGCCAGTGTTGGCTGCCAAACCCACCGTGAATGCCTCTGCTGGGGAACAGCAGGACAGCCCTCAAGGTACTGCCATGGTGCTGTTCTCTTCCCCACATCCATAGGGAGAATTTTGCTTCAAAAGTTCCAGATCTTTTTCTGCACTGGCTCCAGGCCTTCCACTGCAAATGTGCTCACTGTATCTCTCCCTTGCTGGGTCAATATTTGCCTCACTCCACACTTTCTAATGGGCTTCCTATAGTCAGGCTAGTTGTACACAGAAACACATTCCTTATTTCTCTTCTTCTGCCAAGGTGTCCTCTGCACACACCGTGTCTTCAGAAGGAGAGGCGCAGCACTGAACCTTTTACCACTTGCTCTCCCTGCTAAACATTGGACATTCCCCTCCGCTGTGCATGGTGTAGAAAAGGGATGATTGCTCCAGCTCTTGTTTTTTGTTTGTTTGTTTTGTTTTGTTTTTGAGATAAAATTTAAAATCTGTAGGAGACAGTAGTCCACTGTGATTTCTCTGACGCACTGGAGTTCAGTCCCAGGGCTTGCTTGGAGGGTAGAAGAGCAGCATCTAAGCTGGTGTCATCTGTTGTCCATGGAAGTGGGGATCAGGGTGGTGGTGGGCGATGGTTTTTGAATCTCCCAGGTGATGAATAGAGACCGAGACCTGTGTTATTTCACAGTCTCCTCTCCACCTCCCTAGTCCCACCACAGCATCTGCTGCTGCTCTAAGTGCTGCGGTATGTTTTGATGATATCTTTGATGGCTCGTCTGCAAATTGGACAGCAAGCATTGGCCATCTTCTTGAGCTTCAGCCCACATGAATAGCAGAGACACATGTGTCCACAGGAGTAAATGACCGTGTCTACCATGTTCTCATAGCAGATGGTGCATTCGTCTCCCCAGGGCCCTGAGATGGATGGGGAGATGGGTGACTCAGGCAAGCTGACAGGAGAGTTGGGAGCTGTGCCTGAAACACAAAGAACAGGGTCACTCATACTGCTTAAAAGGTTTCTTGACACCCTGAAGCCAGCTACGGAGGGAGGAACCATGGCCTAGAAGAAATAGATGCTCCAGGTTCAGGGGTCCTTCCTGTGATCTGCTGGCCCTGTCGCTGAGACCTGGTTCACATGCCAAGGCTCAGGGCAGCAGAGAGGCAGCATCTGCTGGGATCTGCCGCCCACATAAAACAAACCAGGAGACAGCTGTTTCCAAGCAGGGGACAAAGAGCAGTTTCACATTTTCAAACCTCTGTCTAAATATTAACAAAGGAGGAAAAATTAGAAGGGGTGGATCAAGTCATCTGCTTTGAAAAAGGAGAGGCTAGGTGGCACATGGTGGCAGCAGCTCCCAAGACAAACAGTGCTTCATCTTTAAGTCCGATATAGGGATCTGGGTTTACGGTGCCTGGCTACAAATCACCCCATCCACGTGGTGGATCCTCCAACAGAGGGGTGAGGTGGTGCTGACATGGCCTGCATTTAGCTCATATAGGGCACACTGCTACAAGAGCTGCAAGAGGCTGCAGTAACTATGCTTATAGTACACACCTGTGACAAAGCCTCCCCATGAAGCCAGATGAGGTAGCAAGATAATGAGAGAATTTCTTTTTCTATTCCCCCAAAAACCATTAAAAATCTTAATGTTTGCTCTCACAAGTTATTAGACCTGACACTGAAAGTACCTTTTTACCTTCAAAGAAGAACAACCTTGGTTAGGACAACAGTGATAAGGATTTGGTAAATTATACAGCCCTGGGATCATGCAGGTCCCTGGGGTTTTAGAAATGCTGCAAAACATCCTATCATTTGTACTGCATGTATATTTTATCTAAGTCCTACTGGAATTCATTGGCATGTTAGAAATATCTGCCTTTTTCTGAAAGGGGTAGTGTCCGTGTGTGGAGAGGGAAAGAGGGGGATTAGGCATATTCAGAGCTCCAAACAAGTTAGCATGCAACGTGTCACTGTAACACAGTGCTCCAGGAGGAGCTGTGCATCACAGGGCCATGAACATAACAGAAACTTTGCTGCCTCCCCTGGGACCTTTCATGATGAAAAGGGTTGGAGAAATATTGCTGTCTAGGCATCTAAGCAGCTTTCACGTAAGACCGACTGAAAATAGACTTTGCAGAGGCTCTCCTTCCTCCCCAAGGAAGCTGACAAGAGCCTCTGTTGATCACTGTGTTTTTAGAGCCCTTCTGGGAGACAAGTCTGAGACCATGAAGGGAGGCAGAGCAGGACCAGGCAAGGGGAGGCAGAGGAAAGGAGGACAGAGAAATCTTACCACACTTACCACTGATAGAGCTGCAGAGTGGGCCAGAGCCACATGTCGACAGTATGGGGTCAGAGACACCACTGCAGAGGATGGTCGGGGAATTGGGTGTTGACGTGGGTGAGCTTGGTGTGGATGGCCCCAGACGCTCGGCTAATATAGTGGAACCTGCACCGTGAGAAAAGAAACCAACAATTACTTTTAAAGACCGGGTCTGACAAGGCCTGAGGATGTGTGGCTGGGGGTGCAGCTCTCGATGCTTATCAGGACTCATGTCTTATCAGCTTGAAATCTAGGGAAGAGATAAGAAAAAAATTCACACACATTTTCAAATGCTAGCACTGGCCCAGAAGTCCCACAGCCCCTGAAATTAGCTGCTGTTCCTTTAGCCATCGTAACCCTTTGTTTCTGCCCTTTAATGTGTCTCAGATCATTAACTGCAGTTATTTTCCATACGGTCTCATGCTCATATGCGCCCTCAGCACTATATCCAGTGATGGGCTTGTAGCCAGTAGAGGACAAAGCCTGAGCAGGGTGGGCTAGGCTCCAGCACAAGAACATATCACCTTGTCAAAGCACTTTATGCTAACCCAGAGTAAAATACATCCCAGGCTCTGATAAATTCATGCTAAGTCACCCAAGGACTTCCTAAACACAAACGTGAGGGTTTGCTGATCAGGAAAACAGATCTGTTAACTGCCCTGCCTCTTTTCTAGGGTGGCCTCTGTCAGAAGAGGGGATAGCAGGTGAGGACAGAAATGTGGGTAGAAATCACTTCGGGCCAGCCAAGAGAGAAGCAACCCAAATGCATTTGAATCTGGGATGAGCAAGGACATCCCCCTCAAATCAGCAATGTTTTATCCCTGTACGTCCGAATGTGATGGCTCAAGTATGCAGAGCTCCTTGACATCTTCTCTATGTGTCCCCAGCTCTGCTGCCTCTTGCTCTCAGTGCTCACCATCAGCTCTGGGTTAGTGTGCTGTTTGCCAGAGAAGCCAGCTCTGCCCCCCAGCCTGCTCTGCATCCTCCCTTCTTCTGCTGTTAGAATAACAAGCATCTTAAAATCCTTTCCAGAAGGAAAAAAAAGAAATGGGAATGCTTAAAATTCTGGCTGCTGCAAAGGTTTTTGTAAGAGATTCATTGTTAACGATACAGCCTGGGCTTCAATAACACAGTGGTGAGACAGCAGCACACACATGCACGAACCGAGATACGGTTTCTTGGTGGCAAGAACGAGTTTTGTCTGCAGTTTTAAAGTTTCTCCCTGCCAGCTGAGAAGCTGGGGTAACTCCAAATCAGCTCTAAAACACCACGGCTTCTCCGTGTGGCCTTATAAGGAGCCCAGAGACACGGAGAGCTTGGAGCCGCAGTGTCCTTGATGGGTCGGGAGTTACTCTCCAGAGAAAAAGCAGCAGTTGGAGGCCAGAAAAACCCTGTTTTTCCTTCTGTAGAATGGGTCCTTCTGTTCCTATTTGCAGGGTGACTAGCGAGCCAGTGAGGACCAAATCCAGGAAGCGGGGACTCCAAGTGTCAGCTCCGGATTGTGCAAAAAAGCAAAAGCATAGCAGCAGCAGATGCCAGATCCTCCTGCCCTTTGCAGCACACCAAGACCAAGTAGTTCAAGTGTGGCACAGGGACCAGGAGGTCAGCAGGGAGCACGGTTGGGTTAAACTCTGTTCTGAGGTCTGCATACAGGAGAATAAACAACGTCCTTCAGTCCCTCAGTTTCACCGTTCTTCAAATCAGAAGCACTTTGCTCTCAGGCACAATCTGAAGGAGAATTAACCTTTGTAAAAGGCTTTGTGACCCTCACACTTGAGATGCTGCAGATAAGCACCTCCTTTTTCGCAGGGATGGGAACTGAGGCTGAAGCTTGGCTCAGTAAATATGCAAAATGATGCAGCCTCTAATGACAGCCACTAGCAATGTCTCCTCTCCTCCAATCTGACAGATGACCGTAGCAGAAAACTTGCCCTGTGGGTAACACATGCTGTAAACAGGCCCAGCAGGGGCACAGATTTCAGCTCACTCACTGCACACAGAGCAAACGCGAAGACTGAACAGCTGAACAAGTTTTTCAAGCCTTCCCTCTTCTCCCTGCAGCCCAGAGACATTTCTTCCATTCAGCTGACACACAGCATGTTGCATCTCCAACACCAACCTGGTCATCTCATTAAATGCAAAATAAAGCCTATTAAGAGCACTTTTTCCTGGGCTGACAGGGGAATTTGGAGGTGCCCCAAGTGTCACAGATATGAACTGACGAAGCCCGCTGGCACCAGTGCAAACGGCTTTCTGCAGCGCAAGGAGAGTTCGTCAGTGCAGGATCTGCAGTCTGCTCCGGCTGAGTGGCAGGGCTGCATCCCAGCATGGCCCTGCCCAAGGCCCGAGGGCCAGCACACCCCTTCCCAGCTCTTTCTCCTAATGCAAGGCACAGTTTTTGACTTTTCTCCAGCGTAAGTATAGCGTTTTGTTTAGAACAATCTGAGTTCCCTACCAGACAAGACACGCTTCTCCCTTGGTGACAGGATAATCAACATAAGACAAGTTACTCACGCTGCTAATATATTGCTGGATGGTGTGCAGACACCATGACAAGGAGCACGGAATGAGATCATGTGCAGGGTGGAATGAGTGTGGCCAGCCTGGCTTAACTAAAACCAGATACATGTGCTCAAGGCCAAACACGCTCACTGTGTGCACAGAGCTCCTACCAAAAGCTAGCTTTCAATCCATGATTTAAAAAAAAAAATATATATATATATATAAATCTTTTTAGATATTTATTTAAAAGCATTCTACCTCTCTGTAAAGCTCCCAGATAACTTGTCTATGCTGCTAACTTGCCTCATGCTTGATCTCAAACGTGCTGAACACACCAGCATCACCTTTAAGCAGATTTTGAATCAATTCCATTTGGTGTTTTATCTTTGCAGCACTAACATTAGGAAAATTCAATGTAGTTTGACTCTTTCTCTGCAATTCTGTGTCATCACTGTGGGAGAGGTGTAAATAAGTGAACCTGTATGTCCACCCACAAAAGGAAAGAGAGTATTATATTTTCAGTAGAAGAGAGTACGAACATGGAGTGTGCAGACAGCCTCATGTGGGGAATGGCTGCTAGTATGCTAGTGGTTTTTAACTCAAAATGGTCTTGCCAAACCAGAACTAGAGTCAGAAAGAAAAGGGAAGGCATTCAATAGGATGAAATGAGAACTATAACACTTAAGTAGAGATAATCAGCTACGAAAATACAGGCCAGGGCACTGGACCATTCAATGAGAAATACAGCTGTCTTAAAGAAAAAGGCCTGGGGATCGCTGGAGGTCACCAGATAGATAGCCATAAATCAGCAATGCCATCCTGTTATGGAAAGGTTACACCAATCCAGGGTCATACGAGGGTGGTTAAGCTCTGGAGCCGGGGCCTGAAGGCACCGTGGTATCTCTGTCCCTGGAAACACTCAAAACTCAACTGGTCATGGTCTTGTGCTCACTTGGCACTTAGCCCTCCTTATGAGCAGGAGGTTGGAGAAGATAATTCCCAGGGGTCCCATGTGAGCTAAAATGTTGTATGATTCTATGATTTCAAGATGATAACAGCTTTCACAGGCTGCTAAAATGAGGGAAGAAACAATCTGTTCTCCGTGAAAGTTCTGCTTAAGACAAGAAATCCTGGCATTCCTAAGGCATAAGCTGAATGTTAAGGCATTTGGGTTGGACATTATATAGACAGTGAAGCACTGTAAAGCAATCAGACTTCCTAGAGAGATTACGGCATCTCCAGCATTGGAGTGCTTAAAGAAAAGTAAGGTGAGGTAGGTCAACTCTTGGGATACCATCCAGCATTTACGATTTTTGTGAGAGTGGTTATCTGTATCCATAACTGCCCTTTTATAGAAGGTCTTAAAAGTGACTAAAATGCAGCAGCTGTGGCCCTCGGAGATGCTGTTGGCTGTCTTTGTCTGTTGTGGTGAACAGGGTGGTTTCCCAGAACATTGCATTCCGCTCTCTGGGGATACCCCCTGGAGCTGTCCCGGCTTTTAAAAATACATCTTTTTGCTCATCTCTTAATGGCAGCTGTCTAGGGAAAGCTGTGCCACTGAAGTTTTTAAGTTTGCAAACAGGACAGATACAATGGCAACATTCCCTAAAAATACATGAAATTTGCCAATTAACATTCCCCCCCTTAACTCTCTCATTTATAACAATATTATTTGTACATTTCTTTCTCATAACAAAGTTCTAAGAATAGTAGTTATTACTGTGTAGGCCCCAGAGAGAATATCAGAAAACAACCACAACAGCAAAACCAGGTGGGTAGTAGCAATGTGCTGTCTGTATTCTCCTTCTGAACGTGCTCAGGGACATTTGCTACGCTGCAAGTAAATACCCAGGGCATTTCTGTGACCTGGAGCAGCCAGTAGCTGCCACGAATCTGTTCAGCAGCTCTCCCAACCCACTGCTAGCAAGCAGCACATGCAGACTCCCAGACTCCAACTCCAGCTGAGATGGTGAGAACAGAACAGTAACACCAAAGCGTAGGTTGCTTCCTTATTACTGCTGTCTTCGGAAGAATGAATGAGTGCCATTTCAAGGTGTTCATAACATATTTCTTCATCTGGTATCTGTTCCTGAGGGAAGAGATAGAAGGGCAAGGCCATTCATGGGACTCATATAATGACAACGGGCTGAACTCCATCCTGTTATGAAGAACATCTATCAGTCAGTGAAAGGTGCCCAGCAATTTTGGGGGATTTGAACACAGTATTTCTCATGCTGTCTCAGATGGGGAGAAGTGTTCGTGATCATAAGGAGACAAAAGACTACCCATTTTACTGAATCTCTGTCTTCCTCTCTTATTCCTTTCCCCCTCATAATTAAATTCAACATTATATGGTCCCACTGCACTTTTTCAGATCCTAACCCAGAAGGCCTGCAAGCACAATGTTTCTTTTGGAGCACTGGGACTGTACCCATGGAATTCTTGCAGACACCAGGCTCCACAGGCTGAAAATCTCTGCTGCTTTGAAGTGGAAATGCAGTATTGCATAGCCTGGAGACTTTGCTTTCAAGGAAGAAAGAAGCAAACCAACCGGCCAAACCCAGGATTTGCTGGCTACTGACAGGAATGAATAGTATGACTTCTGCCCCCAGAAGGGTTTCTGGCAATACCGGAGGCCTATGGCAAGCACCATCTCAGGTGGTTCATTCACTTCCTGCTAATTGCATTACTTGTCTAGGCTGTTAATGACTATTTCACAAATATTATAAAAATAATGTACACCCACTGCCTGCACTCCAGGGCTAGCCTTTGAACTCACCCAACTTAAACTTCGTTTTTCCTGGCTCACGGGATGCTGTCGGTAAATGACCACTGCTGTCCAACTTTAACGGGCCTTCCCCACCCATACCCATCACAAGGACTATGCCAGGATCCTAAGTAAACATTGTACCTGAAAGAAAAAATAGGGGAGCATCCTGCCATAGCTTCTAAGAAAGATAAAGTCTTACACAACATACTTACTTGCACATATGTTGATCTCCCTTTCTTGTTTTAACACATCTGTTGCATAAATACAACAGCTAATAAAGACCAGATAATTACCAATAGTAATCACAGATTTTCAATGTTGTTCCATGCGTCCGCAGGTTCCAGAGCTTCCAGCACGCCGTGTAAATGACTAGATGCTGAAATCTGGCTGCAGCTTTCAATTGGCACTTTTAAAGGTGCACAAGAGAACCATGCACTTCTCACACATTTTAGTCCAGTGAGCACCTGACAGTCCCATTCATTTAGCTGTCTTACAAAATTCTCAATTTGATTTCTATTTGTTGGGAACCAGATTTTTAAGCCTGTCAGCTAAAATAATTTCCCTATCTCAAAATCTATTCAATATATGTTCTCACGTTTAACACCGTGCATGTATCAGGGCCATTGATTTTCTTATCTCGATGGAATCAAGGCTCTTTGAAAAATCTGGCACAAAAATCTGTGGGTACTGAGCTCATGTAAACAGCTGACTGTGGAGGTCTGTCCCATAACACACGCGCTCCTACGCGGTGAGCGAGCTGAGAGGTTACACAGACTGGATACTAGAGCAATGTAACCCTGTAAAGTGTCATATCTTCACTTAATCTTACCTGCTACGGATCTTTGGCCTTATAGTGATCCCTAGTACATGACAACCTGTGGTAAATAACCATATGCAAGACTCTTGTAGGACCTCATTTTCAGTCCTTACTATTTTTTAATGAAAAGTCTCATAGTTTTCTGCTCCTGGATGTAGCCTGCGTGGAGCTTTCCCACTTCATTTTTTTCCTCTGTTCACCCTTCCATTACAGGAAAAAAATGAGTAGATACATACCTATATTTATTACAGAATGCAGACTTTGGTGGAATTACACAGCTGTTTTGCATATTACAAGAGCAAAAGCCAATACTGAAGATGCAGTCAGGAACCTGGAACTGTACACTAATGGGCCTTCCCTTGACCTTGCAATCTCGTGGCAGGACACAGTGTACTGAGATCTCCTGGGTTCTTTCCCCTGTCTTCTCTCAGAAAGTGAGACAAGGTTTCTCTTGATATTCGCCAGACAGATCTCTCACTTGACACCGATACCGGAAATCTTGGTATTCCTTCAGTGGTACATCCACAAAAAGGTGGGCCTTATAAAGACAAGCTTTGCAAGGCCTAAATTCTTCTACATTGTATTTCAGTAACTGGCTTTCACTAATGCAAATGCTCCATCAGCTGTAGAGAGAGCTGCAAATACCAACCACGATTTTAGCGAGCTTGTCTCGGTGCTAAAATAACAGCTGTTCCCTCAGCACGCTCTCTGTTCCAAAGGGTAGCCATGTAAATTTATGCATATTATCACATTTTCTTGCCTCCAGTCAAGGCTGCAGGAGAGCTATTCTGTCCCATGGGGCCACCCAGGTCTTGCACAAGAGGGACTTTTGAATACATCATAGTAAAACAAAGGAACAAAGCACCTGTAGCTGCATGGGCACATGGTAGTTAAAGATCAACAATAATGCTAGGGAAGGATGTAATCATATCCATCACTTCTGAATGCTATAAAACACATGTATTTACGCAGCCAGTTGTTATGTTCCCACGGTGATGGGAACAATACGGCATTGACCAGAAGCCAGAGCTTCCTTCCCCTTGGGCTCACTGTTTGTGGCCAACCATGCTCTCAGAGCCCGGGCTCTGTACTGCAGTTCATCTCTACCTCTCAGGTGACTGACATCAGTTGATGATCCATGGGGAGTTTTGCATTCAACATTTCCTGGGCGATTTTAATTCTGAACAGAACAATACTGCATTTCTGAACGGAACAATGCTAAATTTTGTCCTTTGCAAGGCCGTGAAAACACAAGGAATTTTGCTTTGTGCTACAGAAATGTCCAGAAAAAGGTCAAAAAGCAGCCTGGCAGATTCTGCATGCAAAACCAGAAGGCTTATGTTTGCAGATGGGTGTCAGACTTAACCACGGTGTCGGGAAGCAGAAGTTAGATAACAAATCACATGTAGAACAACAGTTCAGATTTTCTTGTGGATCAGAGGAGTGTGCTTTACAGTTTCTCTAGAGTATTGCTGTCTGCTGTGTCCAGAAGGGCAGCAGGGCACCAGCACATCCATTATTTGCTGTGCAGTTAAGCAGGAGAAATGAAAGCTCCAGACGCTACAGCCCAAAATGCTGTCTGAAGCCAAAGAGCACATGGCAGACTTACAGGCCAGCTGGTGTCCCTCCTGACCCAAAGGGTGAAGTTCAGTGGTTAATCAGCACTTCATCCTGAAAAGTCCTGCGGGCATGGACACCGTGCGACGAGCATCTAGCTGAACCGAAGTGGAAGAGCCTCGAAGGGGGCTCCATCTCACTTTCTAGACCAACAAAGCACCCAGACAGATGCTTGGATCAACAGGAGGTCAAAACTGAGCCTGGATTAAGTAGCTGCAATGTATGAAGAACGAGAATTGGAGCTTTCATCTTGTTTAAGAAAATAAAAAGCCCTCTAAAAGAAAACAGGTATTAATTACTCTGACCAAAAAGGCTCCTGTTCATAAACCATGCCTTTTCCAGCTCCATCTCAAAAAGGCCCTTGGACTCAGGGTAGTTGGGAGACTACAGCAAATGTGGTTCTGTGAGCACAGGGAAAACTGCTGCCTAACCCAGCTGCTCCAGCACTATGCTCTGCCTGGAGGGACGTGTATAAATAGGGCGGCAGATACATACAGGAGATAAATACTTCCACTTTTCTTGGCCAGCACTGCTCTGATTTCTATGGGACACGCTACTGGATGAAAAGGGGTTTGACAAAGAAGGAAAAGCAAGAGTTTAGTCTGCTATGTCACTCTCTCAGTAGCCACAATAACTAACATTTGACAGTGCTGGTTCAAAGACTAGGCAGATTTTATCTCCTGACAGATGAGCTGTAATTCAAAGAGACCTGTACATGATCCCCTATCCTGTATATTCACCATAGGCAGGCAAAGACATTATGAGATAAGGGATATCTATACATCACTTTTTATGAACATCTCATTGCATCCAGGGATGGTTTATTATCCTAGTCATGATAATCACTTTTACTCTTACGGAGGGAAGTGTAGAGAGGGCGAGACATTCGCATGCCCCGGGGCTGTCACTTGGAGGAGGTCTGTTTGCTTTACCCAGCCTCTGCCCAGATGCTGGCTGATAGCTCAGCACACGGGCTAATGCTCGCTGACTTACCCACGGCAGGAGTGGGTCCGTGTGTCACATGTGACAAGATCTTCAGCTGGATGGCACAAGCCACAAGCAGGTACTAATTCTGACACTGCTGACGCTGACCCCAAGAGACAAGCATCTGACTGCATCCAACTCTCCATGACCATGCTGTTTTCCAAGAGACAAGTTGTAAGCACCTTGTCCACTCTCACAATACAGTTTCCCTTTGTGCTAATTCTCCTTCAAAGCATTAAATGGAAAACAGGACATGAATGGAGAGAGCTACGCAGGGCTAGAATCAAGCCCAGAATTTCTGGACAATGTAATGCTCCTGTGTAGGTCTTACAACTTAACATTAGCAATATGTACTTCACTTGCAAAGATAAAACCACATACAAGAGGAAGGTTTATAAAGAGGCATCTATTAATACAAGAGGACTTCTTCTGAAGAGGCACCGATTATTAACTCTCTTCCCTCATTTTTCATGTGCTTTCACAGTGTCCTCCTTAAGCCCCTTATTCCCATTTTGCTGACTGCTGCTGCAGGAAATCCCAAGGACCCAAGGATTCACAGTTGTTCTGTCCTGGTCAGCTCTTGCCCCCTGCCCCTTCCCTGCTCTGAGCCCATTGACAAAGTTCAGCAAAGTCTGAAAGGAGGATGGAAACCTCAGCAACAATTGATTTCTAAATATCTTGCAGTGTGTGCCTAAGGCGGCGCTCCAGCTCAATGCACACTGTAAAGGAGGCAGGAGAGCTTAGCCCATGCACGCTCTGCATTTACAGAGCATGGATGTGAATACACGTACCCACACCAAACGCAGGCTCTTGGTCAGCATGAGGACACATCCAGGGAGCTGCAAAATTGAGCAGCTGTTGCAGAGGGACTGGAGTTATTGAAGTGCATATGCGGACAGGACACAGATAAGCTGGCAACTCAACTTCATCAGTACAACTGCTGATGGAACATATTATGTCATTGCTCAAAAGAAGACTTCAATATTACTGGAAAGGATGAAATTCACAAAGGAAACCGCACACACAGACACATGCAAAAATATAAAGGAGAAGAAGGATGATGTTTTACATTCTGGTGATTCACTCTGAGACACAAGAAAATGAAAGAATCTCCCCAACCATTTGGCTCCCCAAATACTAAATATATAAACTTGTTGCTGTGATAGCTCCTCCAGACATGAGTCATACATTTTAAACCCTTATGGGGTCGATCAATTTAAATTCATAAATGAATTACACCACCAAAACCAGACCAATGTATCCAGACTGGCTCGTTTCAGTCTTTCAAAGCTGTTGCTTAAACTGTGTGAGAGTCCAAACGCTTACCAGCAAAAGCTGAAAACAGTAAATAAACTTTAATAGGCTGTTTTTGTCTACTGTACAGGAACAATGCCTGAAAACAAAACAAAACAAAACAAAAAAAATAACCCAAACCAGAACTAACAGAATTCCTGAAGGATGTGCAAACTCTGTTTCATTTCTACATGCCTGATAATCTGGGTTTCAGTTTGGTTGTCCTACATACATAACCCACAGAATTTCTGAATCAAGACCAGCACTCTACATATAAAATATTTAGAAATGCTTCCAATACTGACAAAAAGATCTATTGCCTCCCTCAATAGCTCGTTCCTGTAGCTAATTACCCACACTTATGTCTAATTTAAATGTGTCCCTTCATTTGCCAGCAGCTTGATATTCTTATGCTAGTATCTGCTACATTAATGCACCTTCCTCTTTCATTTATCTTCCCTCCATGCAGTAAAGTTGCCTTCTAACCTTTTCTTTGCAATAACATTGACATCCTTCCACCTCCCTTTGAAGATGGCTGTGGTCTCTCATCATGCTATAGTGGTGCTTGGGTTTCATTTATTTTCCTTGTGGTAGGGAGGCAAAAAAAAAAAAAAAATTCCAACATCATCTTCATTTTCTGCTTTTTTATTTCTCCTGAAGCAAACACATTGCCAGCATAAGATGCCAGGCTGATAAGACTGGAACAAAAGTCAGAATTCTTTACTATCAAACCAACCTCACACTGCCCTGCTCTCCTATAGAGTGCTGTAAGACCATCAGCCTGGGTAGAGATGGTCTCCCCTGATATTTAGATTAGGAAATGCTGTACCAATACCATGGAACAGCTGCTGGCAGCAAACATCAGCTTCCACGGTAAAGCCACTAGCCAGGAGAGCCCTGAGCTTTGTCCTTCTCTGAATCAGGATCAAATAACTAATCTCAGGTTGTGAACTGTATTACTCAGTGAAATACCATGAGCCTTCCTTGATTTGGTTCCCCAAATCAAAAATAAACCTTCTCTAGATTCAAGGGTGGTGTTGTTGCTTTCCACATTCTCCATCCTCCCAGAAAAGCAGAAAAGATGGAGAAGCAGCAGAAACAGCAACTTTCATTTGCTCTGTTTTATGGTTCACTGTGTGTGTGATGTTCTTTTAATACTGCATAACGGTGCTTTGATTATTCCAATAACGACATGCCCCCAGAAGAAGAATGACATCTGCTATATAAGATAGGTTTGGTACAATTATGCCTCTTGCAGTATTTCTGTCTCATTTCTTTCAAGGACATGGAACTTCACGTTTTCCATTAAAGCTAGAAAAGATGACTATAAACATGTCTTTTCCTGTGATATAAAGCTCAAACTACAAAAGATAGATCACACAAAATTATTCCTGTTTGCATTCTGAAGACGGAGCTTGTCATTAGAAAGATGAACACTTTATATTCTTCTTACATTTTCTAATATTATAATGACAGATATTATGGCAAGTGCCATAATCTGTTCCACTGCTGTGCAAACATTGCACATCACCTCCCTAATAGCACTGCAAAAGCTAGAGTTGGAAGTTCATTATTTTCTTTGCCTTCTATCAGGGTATTGATGGTCTACATAATTACTGCAGGTGCAGAGATGCGCAGTGGTGAGACAGCACCAGCAGTTTTCTGGGAAGCAGCACTGTGCTGATACTGGGAATGTAGTGCTTCCAGCATTATTATACTGGAAAAATAGGTCTGAAAAGCTTGGTTTGTATTTTAACACTTGTTAAAGATTACAGGCAAGCTCTTATTTCACAGCTTTTAACTGGGACACAGCAGCCTGCTGCCCAAGCTGACGTAGCTAAAGCCGTATGCCCTGCAAGGTCCTACCCTTACCTTGAGCAAGGCAAGGTCAGCAGGTTCAGTTCTCTTCATTTGCATCTCACGTAAGAACAATAACCCATTTTCAGCTTCTCCTCCAGCAACAGAGGCCAGGAGACGTCTGTTATGTGCATACAAATACAGGTAGTGTGGAGTTTTCCAGCTCAGCAGATTTCCATTGGAAAACATGGATTTATCTAAAACATTTACTAGGAGTGTACCAGTTTGGGCAGAACTTGTGAGCAGGTAGGGAGGACACCCACAGGGACTGGGAGATAACTTGCTCAACAGGAGGTTTGCCCAGGATGAAGGAGGCCCACTTGGGCACCACCCAAGTCAGTGCTCTGTTGAATTCTGTATGAGGACATGAATCTGATCTTCTGGTGAGACACATCCTCTCTGACCGGTTTCAGGACCTATTACATACAAACAGGCCGTTCACTCTGTGCAGAAGTGCCAGAATTAGTGATCTCATATGAAAGGGAGTACCAGTCGATGACTTTGTTTTACCAGAAGCCCATTGACCTGAGGATGTTTTCCTTCTTACGTATAAAGAAGCATTTAATCTTCCTGCTTGGACTGGGATCTGTTTGACTTCACCTACCATTATCAAAATTATGTGTTGGTGGACAGCAGAGCTAGCCATGGATTACATACAGTACCCTCCACAAATGTAATCAGGTTGAATTATCAGGGATTGAGTCCTGGGCTCCTAGAAATAAATCGTAGTATTACATTTGTCATCTGTGATCCTTTAATAGCCACAAAACACTGACAGCAAAGGCCTATGGTCAACTTTAAGCAAATTGTTTAGGGCACTTTAGACTGTGGTTAATGTGAACTGGACCCTGCAGACAGATATGTGTGTTCATAACAATTTATCTTCAAAGACTCTCCAAAAATCCTAAGAAAAGAGGTGTTTGTTTGGGTTTTAGTTGGTTGAGTTTTTCTTATTGGGTAAAAGGGGTATTTTAATAGTTAGGATTTGAGGCAAAAAGAAACATATGTGTACTTAAATGTCTATGAGTATAACAGTGTAAACAAGAAAGGAGCTCTTTGAAATAATCTCCAGTTAGCACAGGGCCAGGAATTACATCATGTTCTCAGAAGCCATCAATTACTTTCTGACAGCAGAACCATTATAAGGTCCAAATTCAAGGTCAACCACATACTACACTTGTGGCCTTGTGAAGATGCTTGCCCAATATCCACACACAAAGTGGATCAGTCACTTTTTTTTCTTTTTTTTCTGATTCTCTCCCCCATCCCACAGGGGTGGGGGGTGAGCATACGGCTGTGTGGTGCTTGGCTGCCTGCTGGGTTAAACCACAACAAGAAGGAAACCCCTCTCCTGTTGTGCTGGTCAGTGCCACGCTCTGTGCACCTCTGGCATTATGAAGCACGGGGCTTCCTCTCCACCTTCCAGCCTGCCTCTCACGTATGAGCCTGGGGGAAGCAATGGGGCTGCTTCTGGGGACTTAGACTTGCCAGAAAGCTAATGCACAGAAAAGGGAATCAGATCTCATTCCTCTTGCTGGCTATGCCCTAGATTAGCTCGTCCCAAAGCACCTCTCCTCCCCCTTCCTTGCTTCTCCCAGGTCAATGGTGACTCATCGGTACTCAGTGGAGGTCTCTGCGGCTTAATTTGTTATCAGAAAAAAAGATTTGAGACTGTCAGATGAAAGATACTACAGAAGCGGAAAGAGGTATGTCTTGTAACTCTGCAGCCATGCACTACGTACATTATTTTATTTTCCCTTTAAAAAAAAATTATACCTGATCCTAGAGTAGGGAGGGAGCTTTTTCATTCATTCCCACTACCCCTCCCCACAGCACGTCCCACCTTGCTGTTTGTGCACGAGGTTTTGGGAAAGGCAGGGGTCGGACATACCCAACAAACGGATCTGCATGACGGCACCGTGTAAACCAAAGAACATCCAGAGGGGCTGGGAAGAGTCCACGCAGACCTGCATGCCGCTGCTGGCACCGTTGTGACTCAGGTGCAGCTCGCCGTCCGAATTCACCATAAATCCCAAGATGTCTCCACTCTGGAGGGGCACCAGGACCCGGCAGACAGCCCAGAACTCCTTCCGATCGACCAGGGACTCAGGGTTATAGGGGAGGTCGCTGGGGCGCAGGGTGCTGGGGTCGCAGGACGTCACCCCGTAGGACAGCGTCCCCGTGCGTGCGGCGTTGGACTTGTTAATCTTGACGAAAATGGTCTCGTTGATCCGAAGGGGTCTGCTGGTGAAAACCAAAGTCCTCTCCTCCCGGGCATGTTCCAGGCGGGCCACGGTTTGGTCATCGAGGATTTTGACGTGGGCTCCCCGGAGGTGGTGGAAGCGGAGGTCGCTCTCGAGCTGGGAGGGGAGGAGGTGGGAGTGCTGGGAGTTGAGGGAGTTCTGCGGGATGGGGCACGTGGTGGCCGTCACGTGGAAGCTCTCCTCCTGCAGGTTGAGGTCGCACAGGCTGACCGAGAGGCGCGCGTCCTCCGTCTCCTGCCGCAGCGAGGGCCGGCGGATGGCGGTGAAGGAGCGGGGCCGCAGGCAGTCGGGAGGAATGATTTCGCTGTCTGCGGGGAAGGGCAGGAGAAAACAAAAGAGGTGTCACTGCAGAGAGAATGGAAAGTGCCCGGGAGTTTGCAAATCGCTACCGGTTTGATTCAGATGTTTAAAAGGGAAAATCAGAGACCTGCTGCCATTAATACATTTTCCCCTTTAAAATACGGGAGCAGAGTGCCTTAAAAAGTATTTGCAATTGATTGCTGTTCTTGTGCTCTCCACACCAGCACCACCATTTTCAGCTCCTGAGTAGGCGGACTCAAAATCGATGGAAAGAATTGACCAGGGGAGGGTCTCCTTGGAGAGGGGAAGCAGAGTGTAAATATATGAAATACACCCCAAACGTGCCAATCAATATCCATGCAGGCTCTGAGTTTTCATGCCCTGTTCGTTGTCTACAGCAATTCTCATAGATCTAGGAAATGAATTTCTAACTAGATATTTTTTGCTTTGAAACAAATGCTATGTTCAGTTCTAATTTATTTATCATCATATGAAATTTAATTTGTATTCCTGCATATAATTAATCATTAGTGGTCTGGTCCTTACTGCAAACCAGTACAGATATGGATTTCACAGTGTAGAACTTGGGCATATGCTGTTTTCTATAAATAACATACAATCATTTATTATCTCCAAGACAAATAATTAAAAATCAAACCCACAGATATATAACAAAGAAAGATGGTGCTTACGTATTCATACGCATCAGTGGAAACAGAATTGAACCTTATCCTCTTTGTTAGTCTCACCTGCTGTTTCAAGAGCTAATCATCAATTTATTCACTTCTTTTTTTTTCAATTTATTTCACTTCTTTTTCCAGGGAACATAATCACCTGCCTTTTATGCTTAAATTACTTTTATTTAACATATTCTTAGCTACACTGTTGCCATAGAAATTTCAAAGAGCAATATACTGAGAAGAAAAAAAAAACATTACTTGAACAGATTATAAAAGTAAGCTGAGATAATGCAAAGATTTATACATACGCTTAACTTTCTGTGCTACACGAAGCCTATCAGCATCAAGAGACTACTCTCTGTAAGAAAGCTGAGCATGTGGAGAATTCTCTGCAAAAATTACAATAAGCTATGACCCATATTGACTATTCCCCCACAGGAGCTATGCCTGCACCAAGCCTGAAGACTGAGTTGTGGCTTCAAGCCAGGCTCCAAACGACATGAGGTGGGACCACCCCATATAACACAATCCCCTGACAGCGGCACGAAGCAACACTGCCTGATCCCAGCCTAGGACCTGCCGCAAACATGGCACAAGGTGGAAAAACAAGAAGAGGAAGAGGAGCAGAGACTCATTCCTAACCCATGGGCGAGACCCTTGCAGGGCACACCTCTTCCAGCCACGTCTCCTTGGGATTTTCTTTTATGACAACAAAAGAGCAGGAACCCAGGTTATTTCAGGATTTTCCCCATGGGATGAGCCCTCTCCTGGTACACCAGAGTAGTGGTTCTACCCTGGTGTGCCAAAGAAAAATGCCAGCTTCTGAATAACCAACATCTCCCGCAATGGGTGAGGTCTGACTAACAGCCGTTGCTGCCCATCTCTGCTGGGAGACCTGACAAGAGCACACCCACACACAGTTTGGCTTCAGCAGGGATCTTTGCTTTGCTTAAACTGGATTATTCCAGGCTTCTCTTTAAATAAGCTGCTATTACAAGGGAAGCACAGTCTCAAAATAAAAAAGGGCTTTGCTTCTCATATTTGATTTTCCCCAAACTGATATTTCAGCTTCTCTTCCCAGAGGTTAATTAAAGAAAAAGAGGAATAAATAAAATCAAAAATTACCCCAAGTAATTTAGAAGCAGGTTGCATTAATGCTTTGTAATATATGGGCTAGCATTTGCATTGCAAGTGCCCCTACTGGATAGAATTAGATTTATTTTGCCTTCTTTTGGCTGGAAATCCACAGAGGAGAACAAATTAATACTGGCAGCTGATGACGATCCTTTGGTGTAGGTGAATGGGTAGAGACCTTTCTGAATAGGAACAGAAGGTCCTTTCTATTTTATTCCCTGTAACTATGCATGTGCAGCCTGGCTGACAACTGTGATGTGTGGGTAGCTTGCAGCCAGGGTTTTGAAACAGCTTGTTTTCCACCAGGATGCTTGCATTTCCCTTTGGCTGCTGGACAAAATATCTCTTTCTATCTGAAAAGAGGTTAAGAGAGATGAAGTTCTTCAGCAGCCAAGACACATGGCAGTGATAGCAAACCAGGGTTACGCTTCCAACTGTTTTACTTAAACCCATCAGTAGCTCAGACGCCTAGCCACATAAGGGATAAGATGTCTCAAGCATATGGGATTGACTGTGAGACTTAGTTCATTAATGTTTGCAAATATCCATGGAAAAAAAAGGATTGCAGTTTACTGGCATTTCAAATAAATTTGTGAAAATTTTGAGATGAGTGTCTAAGAGATGCTGGCATGCTCCAGGGCTCTGTTTTTTCACAAATCACAAGATAGCCAGCCAAAGAAGAAAAACAATCCCATCGCATATGAAGTAAAATGAAGTGGGATTCGTCTTTTGGGGTGGCAGATAAGTTGGAAGAGATGTGGAATGCCATTTATCCAGAATAACTGATAACAGCCAAGGGCTATGAAAGAACAATTCTGGTGAAATGTGAAACAAATGGGGTGACTTTGAGCAGATTCTTTCCCCAAAGGAACCCAGAAACAAGTTGTTTTCTTCCCCCAAAGCTTCATTTACCACTTTGCTAACACAGACCCAGCTGCTCAACTGACTTTTAATGCCTACAAAGGAAGGACTCTCCATGTAAGTGTGTTCAGGAACATTTCTATTTGCAGAGACAAACCGAGAGCACACATCAAAAAGACAGAATGACTTTATGTGATGAGACTGTATAATACGAAAGGGGTCCCAGGGCCGCCACCACGTGCAGCTTGGCACAGGCTGGCTGCCCAGGTAGCTTTCCAGAGAGGTTTTGTTGACTTCTGCATCCGTACAGTTCTGATGCCGATGCTGTATTCATAGTCTTAAACTTTCCAGTAGTGATATACCCTTAGCCAAAGCAGAAAGGATTTCCACTAAATACAAATTTTCTGCTCCTCAGTTCAAGAACCTGAGGCACACTGAATTTTTGCAAAGGAGGCCTGACTTCACAAATTGCTTTGTATCTTTTTCTGGTTTTATTTAATAAAAAAATAAAAAAAAAAAAAGTGAGTAGGAGTAATTTATTTAGCAAAGTAGAGATGAAGGGCACTTAAGCAGTTCAGCAGTCTTCTGTTTTCTCCCCCTCTTTAGCGATGTATATCTACAAAATTTATATTCTCAGCAGCTGGTTCCTTGCATACTAAATTAACTTGAGGTATCTTCCTCAGACAAGAGGCTTCAAAGCTCTCCGTTTTCCTGCTCTGAGGGCATGGAGGAGCCTCCTGCTTTCTGCAGGCTCACAGTGACTGCAGTAACACTTTAAAACAGCGGTTACGAGGTGCCGGTGAGCAGCCAGATACAGCCGGAATCGCTGCATCCAGATCAGAAGTGTGTCACTACCGCCTTTTATTTGAACCGCTGCCAAGTGTTGACTTCCTAAGACCATCTATTTCCTTAAACATGTGTAATAAAAATAATATATATTTATTACAGACATCACATGCATGCGTGTTTACTGTATCTATGTGCACATTCAAACACAAATGCATTTCTAGTCACCAGCATGCACACATCGTCTCAGCCCTATACAAACCCAAAGGGGATGTACTGCCATCAGGCTGTCAAATCATTATTTCCTTCTTTTCCTTTTCAGTATTGTTTGTTACTGCCTAAAGAGTTGACTTTCCAAGGTCATGAGCGGCAGGGATTCACACACCTGTAGAGGATTTGAGAAGGCAGAGTGAACTTGGCACCCACACAGATGCACGCACGTACTGGAAACTCCAGATTTAACTGCTAGCTCTAGGGAAGCTGACCTCCCCCTCTCCATGAGTTTTCTGACACTGGAGCAAACCTCCAGCCTCACATAAATTGAGTGGGCTGCGACCACTCTCCAGAATGAGCTACAGAAGACCTAACATAAATAAATCAAACTTGAGACTTATGACCAAAACAAAACAAAACAAAATAAAATAAAATAAAATAAAAAAGAAACCAACAACCAAAGCTTTAAGATTTCAGGAATCAGGCTGATAACCTGATAACATAAGAACCTATCCCGTTTCTAATGATCTTTCCTCCCAGGAGAGAGAGATGCTGAGAAGACAAGGAACAACCTAGGGATTCCTTGTGTCTGGAGAAAATTTCTGTCCTCTGCTACTAAGTAGAATAAAAAATTGGTAAGGTCAGAACCTTGCTGGCATGTTCCTCTCCTTCCAATGCGCAGCCCCATGTTCTTTCCTTTCTTCTGTTCTTTGCTTTACTTCTTCACAAGTGCATTTCTCTTCTTTCGATGCCCCATTTCACCAGCTAGTATTACTTTTAATGTGTACTGGTGCTCACTATGTAATTTCCATGACCAAAGAACCTCACAGGTGCTAAGCTACCAAAAGACATCCTACAGTCAGTGGCATCTACAGGACTGTACTGTGTAAATGTACAACTGCAGAAGGAGTTATACCGTATCACTCCCACCATGCTGGAGCAGCTCCATACTCAGGAGCTCAAAGGCAGGCTGCTTTTCCCACTGTCAGTGCTACCTGTCACATGGGGTTACGCAGGGAGGATAACGGGGCTTCCAGCACCTGGGCTCTTGCACCATCTCCTCCATGGTCCACAGCAGACTTGTGCAGCTAACAGTGCATTTGGCAACACTTTGCCATTGAAGGGGATGTCTCTGAAATATGAGGCAGATGTACTGGGCTGTAAAATAATATCACCCTCAGAAGCAATCGGGAAAAGCAACCAGTCACAAGACAAGAAGCAAACCTATGCTCCTGGAAACCCTTCCTCACACACAGCCCTGTGCTCCCCATCGTGGGAGTGCAGGTATTGATCCTGACCGCAGTCTTTGCTGCCTTGCTGAGCCAGTCATTTCGAGCTGATGCATGCTGCTGGGAACCACCAGGCTTCAGCCCAGAAGTAGCCAGAGGAATTTCTATACATTGTTTATAGCTCCATTTATTATGAGCTCTAAGGCAGCTGAGGACTGAAAACTCAGCAAAATGGAAACAAATTATATTCTCACTAATCCCTCAGAAATGAAGGATGAAGATCATTGTGACCTGGGGGCAAGTAGCAATACTGGCTCCCAAATACTCTTGGCTGCCAGCTTCTCCACCGTGTGTACAGCACCCAGTCCACAGCACCACCTCTGCTGGAAAGAAGAGCAGCCCTGACTGGATCTGGGAAGAGGAGTATTGCTGTGTGGCCCGGGGTTCAAAATTCACCCAAGTTAAGGGGCAAATGGAAGCCTATCTGCTGCAGCCTGCTGCACTCACAGTGTTTGAGATGTCCTCACTACCAGAGGATGCTCTTGCTCTAGGCTATCTCAGGCTCTGCCACGTGTATCTTAACTGTTTTACTGCACCAGGACAGGCTAAGCAAACAGGAGAGTGAAAATCACCCTTACTTAAAATAAACACGGCAAAAAAAAATGAGAAGTGAAGAAAGCCGAGGCCACGCTCATGGTCATTAAGAGACAACGCTCCACTCAGAGAGCACGTCCAAAGTGCTCTTGCCTGCTGGCATCGTGTCAGAGCAGACACTTGTAAAACTATTTGTTTTTCTGCAAGTTTGTACGCTCCATGTGAGGTCTGGAGAGGAGGCTGGGCTCTGCTGCGCTCAGCGTAACGCTGCCGAGACCCACACTCCCGAGTGGATGCTGCTGCTGGGATGCTGCACACAGGTCTCCCCCTCCCCTCCCTGCTTGTTACTGTTAAATCCTGAATTTATATGATCCGAGACCACTCCATTGTGTTTACTTCTCATAAACCATCAGGCGCCAGAATGCAGCTTCTCGGATCATGCAGTGAAGCCACTTTCAAGAATTATTGTAGCATGTGGGAGGCAAATGTTTAAAATCTCTCAAAGGAATGATTCAGACTAAAAACCTCCTTTGCCATATACTTAGGAATTCACTTCTACAAAGTACATTTCCCTTTATGAACAACCGAGAAATCAAACGGCCCAAGTTATTGCCTCAGATCAACTATTCCTTCTCCTTGCAAAACACCCACATAGAATCAAGGACATCAGTTAAACAAACACCTACTTATACAATACCTGCACATGTGCATGTCTCTATTTCGTTGATAGTATAAATAGCCCGTTTCAAATAAAACTGCTTCCTTCTGCTCTCGTTGCTCTGGCTCCTCTCTTTTTTGCATGATTACAGGAATACATGCAAAGCTACAGCCAACAGATGATCTCACTTGTAGCAGCTATATGTGTAAGATGCCCGGGCTGCTCTTTAAGAGACAGCAAAATCTTTTCTGGGGCAAACAGCATCTAAGATCAAGACCCAGGTGCTGGGCTCTGCAGCAGAAGATGCTCCTCACCACGTGAACAGAAGAGAGATATAAATGGTGAGAGGGAGGCAGAAAGAATTAATGTTCTTATTTTATAGATAAAATAAACTGTGGGATGGGGTAAGCTGTCCAAGGGGACAGTCAATTTCTCCAGCAGAGGTCTTAATTGAAAACTCTTGGGGTTCAGCCCAAGGCACAACAAAACCACCCCATTTCCCACGTAGCACCCTCTCATTTCCTACCTCTCCATTCAGTGCTTTATTCTCTACCTGCTGCTCCTCTGCTTCCATCTGCAGGTTCCTCTCTCCACCTCAAAACTCAACCTCCTTGGGACCCTTGTCCATTACGGGATCCCATATGGTCTGCATGGAAACTGTTGTTCAAGAATTCCTTCTTCTTCAACACACCAGCTTGGCATCACTGCATGGTCAGTGGATGGCAAACATGTTTTTTATGTGCATTCCCATGGTTAATGTGGGAGTTAATGGCTACATGCAAATTTTGGCTTCCTGCTCGTTGCAATTTGGAAGCTGAGCTAACTGATACAGCAGCCATTTTCATTGCAGGAATGAGAGCTATGTAAATCAGCTGAGCCCATTTATTTGCCTACAACCAACACAGTCCAAACTAGCTTTCTGAAAAGCCACTCAGGTGTCTTGCCAATATAGCTGAAAACATCAGAGAGAATTACTGGTGTAACCAAGGGGCAGACATCAAAGTCCACTCCAAGGGTTACAAAGAGACCAAAGCTGGAGTTCATCTGGGGGAGAAGTCGTTCACGTTCACACAAAAATTGTCACCAGATTTTAAAACTGGTCTGCAAAAGAAGCCAGACCACTGGCTCTGTGGAGCCAACTGCAAGGCTATGAACATCATCCGCTTTCACAGAAATTAGTGGAAATCAACAGTGTTTAATTAGCACCTCACTGGACTGGCCTTTGCTTTGTGTTCCTGTTTGTTTGGATCGAAATCAACATTTCTTTCCAGGCATTTTGGGAGAGACTGAGCACTAAAGCTGTTTGGTTTGCATGATTCAGTTTTGGAGATGTGATAAAAATGGGATGGAAGAGAAAAACTTAGCCATTTCATTGTTACCAGCTGCTAGATGTTCGATAAAATCATTGTGCAAATCTGGTAGCTTCCTATGGCTGTTAGCACCAAATCCTGATTTTGAGGAGTGGTGCCTTTGTACCATTAGGTACATCAGGTGTCCTGCCTAAGGACATGTGTCCTGAGGATACAAATATCCTCCCTTGTCTTACCAGGATTGTCACAGATTTCTTGTCATGAATGGTCAGTGCTGTACTCAGAGTACAGATGAAATATCACAGCAAAACAAATCAGAGACAAACAAACAAAACAAGAAAGCAAACAAAGAAAGAAAAAACAGATTTTAAAGGAGGGAAAGGAATGTGTGCTTACGTACTGCAAGCCTCTGAGTTGGAATATTCAGAAAGAAAAAAAAATACAAAACCCTGACTTTAAGAGAATTGCAGATGTTTTTAAGCCAGAGTGAACAACTGTGGCTTCCAGGCCAGCTTAGTAATTGAATTGATCATCTGCATATTTTTTAATAACATCTAAGGAATGAAAGCATACAATTTCATACATGGACAGACTATAGTTTAAGGTACAAAGGTTGAGTACTGACTTATAAATCATAGTTTTGGGACATGTGCTATGTAACAAAGTGCTCTGAACCAGTCTGGTTCATAACAAACATTCATGCAATTCTGCATAACATCTGTAAGCATGTCAAATTGATTTGAACATATGAAATGGCACAAAGAACATAACTAGCCTCATAGAATTAAAATAAATTACTGTTTTCCTTAGCAAATATGAATGTTTTGAAAGAGCCTGACAGTAGATTATGAAGAACAAACTTCCATACGCGTGTTATGGCTGTGGATTTGTTTTCTTTTCCACAAAAGCTGATGCTCAGAGTCTGCAGGGTGCTGGCAGCCTCTGTGTTACAAACAACACATTTTGTTTTTTGTCCAGGAAGGCTTTTCGCTCTGGGTAAACTCATCTTCTCCAGCCAGCGGTCACGCAGACTGGCAGATGTCCTTCAGGTTAAGGACATGCTTAACTACTGCTACCTCTGGAGGTCGGCACCTCCTTGTTTGGTTCTCTTAAATGTGTTCATGGGTTTTCCATTTGATGTTTCCTAATTCCCCATGAAGTCATAGAAATACGGTTTCAACAGAAATCAAGTGGCTTGGTTTTGTGGAGACCAGTTAATCCCCATCACTCCCTCCTTAATCTATCTCCCACTAACACGCTCTCTGAATTTTACTCCTACCCCTGATGGAGTCCAGCAGGTCTGGGGGAATGGAGGTGGAAATCATCCCATGATCAGCTATTATTATTATTATTCCTGTTAGAAACCACAGAAAAGCAATCAGCACTTTTAGGATCATGCCTACACTATTTTTAATTTCAGTCCTGCCCCGCTCTGTACAGTGTCTCACCTTTTCTTTACATGTCCTCTTATTCTATCTACCACTGTCAAATCTTTTACTACTTGTCTTAATTACCTGTGCAAGAACTAATTCTCCATGGAGTCTGACAATTGTCACTTTATCTGAAGCTTCCTGATCTTTAAATGTAAATTCCTCTTTTTTTGAAAGTTCTTTTTTTCTTCTTCTTCTTCATTTTCTTTCTCCATTGGGAAATTAAAGCAATAATTGCAATTCCTGGTTGTCAAATAACTTTACAGGGCCCTCTTTTCATACCCAGCTGCTCCACCAGTTATTCCTGGCACTATCATCCCTTTTGCTCTCCTCATCCCCCAAAAACGTCGACCCTCTTTTATCTTTCCTATTGACGCAAGACAGTAGCTCAGAACTACATGCAGTGCTAACCCCACAGCTTTACCTTTTACCATTTACTGTCTCAGACTGCTATGGGCCCTCCAACAACTCTATTTCTAACGTTCTTTGCATTACTGTGAGAATGTTTCCATAGCATCTCAGTGCTCACAGCCAATTTCCAAGCTACATCAGACACATCCCTTTACCCCCTGAATCATCTGACAGCAATTTTCTTCAAAACAAGTGCTTTCTCCCTCCTTCCCATCCATCATCCTCCCTCCTGTGGTATTTATGTACCCTGCATTTATCCTTTTTCACCTGCTTTCATTTCCCCCTGTGTTTTCCTGCCAAGAGTGGAGATGATGAGTACTTCCCTAACTCCTCACCGCATGTCCCAGCGAGAGGCTCCTACCATTGCTGACAGCTTTACAGACAGCTGAGCAGTCAACATACCAACAACCCCCTTGTCCCTGCCACAGCCTCCTCAAGGTCCAGCATCACTGCTCATTGACCTGAAACACACCACTAGGTCTTCCCCACTCCCTTAGGAAGCACAGAAATGCTGCCGGAGATCACCTGAGCCCATATAGTACTGGGCCCCTTCTGGGGCTTGCTGCCGTCCCTTTTGGTCTGCTAAGGGCACGGATAAATGATGAATGGTCTGGGCATCACAGGGATTTTGCCTCCTCGCAGTTACCTAACTAACAGAACCTAAGATTACAACATTTTCTAGTGAAGACACAACCTGTGAAGGCAGTGATAACACCTAATATTTCAGTCCACTGCCTGAAGAAAAAATAGATTGAAAAATACAGCAATTCAGGATAACCTGAAACAAAGCACTCAGTTTATCTCACTTCCTTTTATTAAAGCAAATGACTACTGAACCAACAGCTACCACAGTTGATTTCTGGGGCTTATTTAGAAATTGCTCTGGCAATTTTCAAGATTAAAATGTTATTTCAAGACTCAAAATTGAAATATATCATTTTGAAAATAATGAAAGAAAGCAGCTACAGTTTGCCAAAATTGTTTCAATTTTTCAGCAATGACTAATTAAATTTACAGAACATCTCTCCTCCTCCATGCTGGTTCCTCACCTAAAGATCCAACAATTATATTTCTGAAAGAATGCACATAATGCTATTTGTCCATAATATTTTCTTTGTCTTAATTCCCAATATCCACTTCTTGGAGAATTTCCACCCCAGAATCTCATATGAAGAAGCTCTCAAAAAAATTTCTGACTCATTTTCCACATGTACAAAACGGCATTGCAGCTATTACACCCCATCTACTCCACTCCTATTCCAGAGCTTCTATGGTCTGCAAGAACCATTCTCCCAGTGATGCACAGGAACAGTAAATCAAGGCTCTCTTTGATGATCTTGTTCTGAAATAGCACAACTACTGCAGTCTGCACCATCAGAAAAGTTCAGCACATGTTTGGGTCTATTCCATTTCACAACAGCATTTAAACATCCACTTCATCTAAACAAATATTTATAACCCACTGAATACAACAGGACATATACGTGAGTTCATTAGTAGTCTCAAATCAACATAATTTTCTGCACCAGAGCTACACAGGGTAAGATTTAAAAACTAAGTTCCATGACAAAAAAAAAAAAAAAATCTAACAACAAACTCCAGTCTCCACCATTGTCCCATTGCATGCCGCCAGAGAAGTAAGCAGCAAAGGAGATTTCCTAAAATAGTAGCCCTGAATCAGTCATTTTAGCTGTCACAGATGGATGAAATTAGGAGGGAAGCAAAGAGGGAGAGCTGATGCTCGATTCTGCCAAGGTATGTAATTGGAAAGTTCATCTCTTCCATAAATTCTTTATATATTCAGTCATGACAAATGCCCATTAGGCTTTTGATTTCTTTACAAATTATTTTGATGCCCTGAACTAAAGAAACTATGCATCTTGTTACCAAAGTCTCACCTAACTCCTGAACAAGCAGAGGTGAATTCTGCTCTCACTTACCCCAGGGAAAGCTTCAACACCTTGGCTATCAGTAAAGCTGATTTAAATGCACAGATGATAGGACGTGGCCTCAGGAGGCTCAGACAGAACAACAGAAGGCTTTTCTGAAGCTGCAAGTTGAAAGTATAAATAAGACTAAGCCAGAGGGCCGCAGTCTGGCTGTCAATCAGGGCAGTGTGACCTTGCTGAAGCCAAGGGATTCACGCGGAGAACAGAGTCCATCTGACGTGCGCTGCCTGATGCTGAATTCAGCTGCAGCCCCAGCAGACAAACCCTCCTCAGCCCCTTGAGGAAGGGGGCCTGAGGACTCAGGTGCCAAAGGTTTCTGCTCTCTCCACATCCCAACTTCCTACAGCACTGCTTTTCTTCCTCTTCCTCCTCCCTTCCCCACCTGGTGCTATAAGCTTAAAAACCCCTGGCCCTGCTGGGATCCTGGGGTTGGAGCCAGCCTGGGATGACTCCAACAGTCCTGTGCTGGACTGTCAGATTTGAGTCATGCATAGACGTAGGGGAAAAAACCTTCCTGGGGCCATTTCACAGCACCAGCTATAAACATAGCACTGGAGAGACACCTGACTTTACAACTGGTTTGTGTGATAACTGATCCCTGGGACCTGTCAAGGAGGGGCCAGGGGTAGTTAAGACACAAGCACCTAAAAATGCAGTGATTTTTTTTTTTTTTGGCTCTCTTCCATTTCTACAGGGTGCTTTTCCTTTCCTTTCTGACCTCTCGTTAAATGACCATGGCAGGTATCTTCCTCTGTCATTTCTCAGCAGCTGCCTTTTGCCACATGATGCCCCATTGTGCTGTCAATGCATTTTCACTAGGATTTAACATTTCAGCTGATGCCGAAGGTCACCCTCTCTGACTGACGTATGCTCTAAGCCTCTTCCTTACCTGCTGCTAATGCATTGTTTTTGCAGCTGTTTGCCTAGGACTGGGCACCAGTGTTCATTCGTGCACTTTCAGGTTTCAAACTGTTAAACTCCTACATCTTTATTTTTACCCTTTGTTATTCCATGATGCTGTACGTCTCTAATTTGGGAAATTGTTAATCGACCCTCTATTTTTTGATGGTTTATAAAGGGTGATATTTAGCTCCAGAATGTCATGAACGAGCCTTGTTTTGGAGATTAGACTGAGCTGAGTATAGTCAGCAACAAAAGAGTCAATACAGCAATACCACAGACAAGTACCCGGCTGAGATCTATATGGGCTAAGGAGATGGTAACCAGTACAGGGATGCAAGGATTTTTCATCCCATTAATAGACTAAATTTCTCTACAGCTTCTGCGGCAAACTTTAAAGCAGTATTTGGTGACAATGTTATTGTGAACTTCTCTGCATGTACTCTGAACTGTTGTAGGGGACTATCAAATCCTTGCTACATAATAATAAAAATTGCTGGGCTTGACTGAAATGTCTTCGCCAGCGCCAGTGGTGTCTTGTTAAGTCTGAGGAATCTGGGATGGATCCCAGAGCCAGTTATCAGAGAAAAATGGTTCCTCTCACCACTCTGTTCAGTGCACTCCAACCATTCCAGGTGCTATAATAGCACTGACTTTTAAAATGTGTGCTTGTTTTTTTTCCATTTTCAACTGGGAAAATGTTCTTTGTTACCCAGCACTGACACAGTTCAGTCATCAGAGCAAAAGTCTGGATAATTCATGTTTGCATCCATTCTTGACTGCCAAAGGATGGCACAGGGAATGCACATAGCTAAAATCCACACATTTCTAAAAGCTGTAAGAGAGGAAAAAACAGATGATGTGCTTAAATCTAGCATTACCCTAACACCTAAATCAAACAAGAAAGGGTTACTACGGGCTGGATTTCTATTCTATGACTCTTTTCCCTACCAAAATAAGCATTAAAAAAGAGGAGTGCCACGAATTTCTCTCAGGAGAAGGCCCAGGATGCGTGCGGGCCGGGCCCGCCACGCCATGCGTGCTCTGCTCCGCTTAGGCTGGAGCCTTGCTACCGGCCCCGCTTTGCTCTTTACAGGAGAGACAAAACACACGGACAGCTGTTGCCATAGCTACCCCTTTACGTCCTCGTGTCAAGTTTCCCTGAGCACAGAAATATTATTTATAAGGTGGCTTAGGTGTGCTTTGCGCCTGGCAGTTAAAAATGGCAGGTCCCATCCCAGGGGAGCTTGCGGCCCAAATTAGACATAACACAGCGAGAGGGCACGATAAACACAGCACAGGGAAAAGAGGGTCGAGGAGGGACAGCGAGCTGCACCCTGTCGGGCCTCTATTCTCCCCATTAAACCCCATAACAGCTCTGCATCCCCCCGCGGTTTTGCTGCAGCGTCCTGGCAGCCACCTGTGACTGCCCAGCCATGGCAGGGCCCGGCCCGCGGCCTCCCCACGCAAGGCCGCGGGCTCCATCCCGGAGCTGAGCAGGCGTCCTCCCCGCGCTCCGCTAGGGCGCAGTGGTGCACAGGCACCGACCTTGGTGCCGGCCTGGGGAGGGGGCTTAGAAACCTACGGCTTAAGTAGACTCCAAGTTACTGCAGCCTTCCCTTCCTTTCTTCCTACATGCTATAAAGGCGTTACTAGGGGTGGGCCAGATTGCCAGCGCCAGAGAACAGAAGTTGCCTCCACCTGCTGGCTTGGCGGCGGCCACCATGGGGCATCCCAAGCCCTTCCATCCCACCCAGAGAGGCGAGGTTCACCCAGCCTGCTCCTCCACGCTGTCTGACACATCAAACCTTGCAGCTCAGAGAGCTGTGGCTTGTGCTTGCTTCACGCTGTCTGCGTGTATGCTAACCTGGTGAGAGGACCTCCAAAAGCTGCCGATTAGAAGGCACCGTCCTCCAGCTCTCTCTCGAGGAGGTCACCTCTACACCCCCGCCTCCTGCTGACCATGCCCCAGTGCCCAGGTTTGGAAGATGAGTTCCAGCTGCAGCAGGGTGTCGGTGTGGCCCTTCCCAGAGGCAGCAGTGCTACAACATGCTTCACAGTCCATTTGAAATCAGCCATCCCAAGTAACCTTCAGAGTCTATTTTCTCCACCTCTCAGCCCTCCGGGAAACCCTCTTCTCTCCAGAAATCTGACATTTCTTCATCCCAGCTTGTTTTCCAGGTCAGCAGCCTCATTCCCCAGCACTCCCAGTCATTCAGCATGGGTGTTTTCAATGCTGTCACTGTCTCTGTGCCTTTGCCATCCTGCTGAGTGCTCCTGCTCCATGGGTGGCTGGAGACAGAGCCCCTGGAGATGACTCCTTCGACAGCAGCTCCGTGCTTGCTCAGAGGATGCCCCGCCCCTGCTGTCTGTACCTGCCATGTGTCCCAAAGCCATCACAAACACACGTATTGCCAGCCTCAGAAATCAGCAGGATGGGAACGATTCAAGGGACAGATACAAGTGAGCTGTGCAGCTAAATTCAAAGCTTGGGCAGTCCAGAGGATTGGCTCAGCAGCACTGGATTTCTCCCATGCACGTGGAGTGAAGGTGCTCACAACTATTCAGCTGTTTCTGATATTTTACACTGAAAATATGTTGCTATGGGGCAGGAATGTGCAGCTACTACAACGCACGCTGGCAGAAGCAGCCCACAGCTTCTGCTGATATTTGCAGGCCTTCTGCTGCCATCCCCATCAAGGCTGAAAATAGACCTAGCACTCAAATGAAGCATCCGTAATCCTTCATTTCTTCCCATTCCTCCCTGAGGCACAGAGAGTTTTCACAAAAAAACCATACCGAGCATCCCACGTGCACCCTGACATCACATCGCCGGTTTCTAATTCCTCACTGTGCACGTGCCTTGAAAAAGAAATTCCTCCAGCTCCATTTTAATTCCGTGTCCTATTTGTGTCTGGAAAGCAGGTTTCCCTCCTGAGTCACCCCCCTGCTAGTAGCCACAGGTGCTGCTCAGTCCTCATTACCTTTAGCCACAACATAAAGCCCATTCCTTGTGCTTGCCCACCTTGTTGCCCTGCTGGCTCCAATGCACCTGATCTCCCTCATTTAAACCTGACCTTAATAAAGGTCACTCAGCTGCAGGAAGTGATCTGCAACTACACATTTGGCACAAGGGAAACCTCTCTGCACCACTAAGTTCCAGCCTTCACAGCCTCCAAAGTGCTTGGGCGAGGTCCTGAATGATGCTGAGCATTTCTGATCTCCCTGACTTAATAAGACTCGAGAGAGCTCAGCAAAATCAGCGCAGACCTGAGCCCCCAGCACCATGAATGAAGAACACCTTTGGGGTTTTTCTTTCCTATGAATTTTTAAATATCTGATATCCTGTTTGTTTTCTTTCTCATATACTGAGGAACTGATAAATCCTCAACCACACCATAAACGGCCAGCCATCGGCCCTTGATTTCTAAAAATGTATTTGTATTAAGCTAAGAAATTATTTACAGTGGCCATAAACATCCTCCCAACATCTGGCAGCTGGGAGAGAGACTTGGAACTCACTAATTTACTTACATTGTAAACCACTTTCTAATAAATAAATAAGCTCTTAATATCTCACCCACAAGAAGAGGCACATGGTGTACAGCACTATATTTGGGGTCCTTCAGAGGTGAAGAATTCAGCAGATGAATTCTCTGAAGATCTTTCTTTAGACAGAGCATGTTTATGCCCAAATGAATCGTGAGCTGAAAATCTTTATTTTGACATCAGCTTCAAATTCTCACATTGGTTTGGATGCTGGGAAAAGGGCTGCTTGGTTCGTGTTTTGCCTGAACCAGGGCCAAATTCTGATCAACGGGGCAGAAGAGAGCACTTAAAAAAAAGCCAAGTAAATGCGTGCTGATCCTTTAGTAGTCACCCTCATGGGACGGACTGCTGAGCTTATGAGCTGGCTGCTGGGGTGAGGATGCCATCAGCTGCCATGCCAGGGATGAGCTGTGGTCGCATTAGGGCCCACAAGGGGTGGAGAGAGCATTTAAGGTGATGCAGATGCAGTTTTCAACTTCTGTAAAATCCAGCTCAGTGCCCACGAGGATAAGTGGCTGGCTCAAAGCGATCCTTGACTAAAACCAATGTTGCCAGATCAAGCCTGATCCAAAATTTATGCTTTGGAAAAAAAAATAACAATAGCCTTGTACAAAATCTGAGGCAAAGGTGGACTGTTTCCACATCCTTCACTTACATAAAAATAAAAAACAAACTCTCCCCTAATGTTAACCGTTGCTGGTTCACTGCAAAGTTTAACTAGCAAACAGGAGGAAAAATGTTCCACTCATCCTCCCTGCTGCAGACATGGAAGAGAGGGAGGAATCAATCAATTATTAAAGTCAGTTTTGTTTTAATTGTGTGAAATTATACTCACGGACAGCTAGAGATCTGAGTGAAGAATTGTAAAATAGGAGCACCAGTGTAACCAGGTACTACTGTATCACCGGTGCTCTGTGGCCAAGCTTCCAACGAGGGTTTTCTTCATTTATCTACAATTAGAAATACCCTCAGAGATCTTTGACTAATTACAGAGAAAAAAGAAACAAGCGAGAAAAAAAAAAAAAATCCCTTTCCTAACCCCTGCATTCCCCATCTGCCCCACTAGGAAAGATGAAACTGGACCCAAATTCCCCCCTCCCCGCTGAGTCCCCCACCACGGGCCCTTGGCACCCTCCCTGTTGGTGGCATGGCCAAGCCTGAGCTCAGCCATGATGCTCTTTGAGGGGTCGAGGCAGAAGGGAGGGGGTGGTGAACGTGCTGGTAGTGACCCCAGCTGGCAATAAAACCATAACCAGAAGCAAAATAACCTCTCCAATGCCCCTGGTTCCTGTGAGTTGTCTCCCCCGCGTGTCCCCTGTGCGGTCAGTGCAGAGGCTCTGTAGAAACCTTTCTCAAACACAGTGAGCTACGTCCTGCTACATATTTTTGTATAGCTAGTATTTTCCATCCAGCAAAGGACTATTCCAGTAAAATTAGGCAGAATCACTCTGTTTTCTTAAGAAAGATAAATGAAAGGCAAATACTTGCTGTTGTTCTTCAACAGAAAAGCATATGATTTTTGCCTGTAGTTACTGAAATCCTTGAGGCAGCACAGACTGCTTGCTGTTGATCAGACAGATCTGGGGTGGGGTTGAATGAAAGAGCAGCTCTGTGCTTTCAGGAGTGATGGTCTAAATTCACCCCTGTTGTAACACTGCTCCACTCACCCCAAACATGAATTCAGCCCTACAATTTTGAAAGCGTGCATGGACGGCATGAATAAATCTCATCACCGAGACTTTCCTACCACTCCTGCTGAATATCCAGTCCTATTAGTCAATGTCAGCCCCTGGGCAACATGAAAAATTGCAGAAATCCATCCTGGCTGTCACTGGAAATCAAAGGTCAGTCTCAAAATCCAAAAGGCTCCTTCGAGCTTTGGAAGGCATTCATGTTTCCAGAGTACACAGTGCAATTGTCAAAGCTCTGCACATTCACGTGAAACAGGAAGGAAAAATCAGATCCCGACACCAGTAGGGGACAATGGGACCCTGGGGAAGCACTGGAGGAATGGGGCTTTTCCTGGGAAGCTGTTTGACAAAATGTTAAAATACAATCTATTTACACAATAGATTGGAAAGTGCTAACAGCCAGCACCATGTTAGAGGACAGGATTTCAGATTAGAAACACTGGCCTGGTTAAATCCTGAGCGCGTTCTGAAATAATTTATGGATTCTCCAAACAGAGCGAAAATACTATTTTCTGTACTGACCTGTTTCGGTGGGGTTTCCACCTCTGTTTTTACCATTAAGATTCCCTCCCCTCCACACCCACGTCCATCTGCCCCGTCTCCCACCTCTCACCCATCATGCTGCCAGCCCTGCCCAAAGCTTCCCTACCTCCACTCTCCCACTGCAGTCCCCACTTGTCACTGCAGCTGTGAACAGGCTGTGCTGTAATGAGCTCGAGAACAAGACAGAAAGTCAGGCTCCCTAGCTTCTACTCCTGTCCCGTCTGCCCCACAGAGGGATGCCATTCCACCTCCGTGACCTGTGACTCAAGTCCTCCTCCTGCAAGCAGCTCGTGATGCTCTGAATGTCCCCAGCAGGTCTGCAGGGAGGGAGGTCCCAGGGCCTGCGATTACAGGTCCAGCGGTGCCTTGTTAAATGTTGAAACTTCTTAGGTGTTAAAAGGGAGAAGGGGCCCTTTTAAGTGTTTCTTTGGTGAGCAGATGGCCAGCAGCTGAACTTCTCTTGGAAATCTGTGCAGTTTTAAGTGGGAAACACAGCCCGAGAGACTTTAAATAAATCTGTTGTAGACTGGTGTGAGAGAAGTATACAATCCCTCCCGTCCTTGCTGTTACCACCACGTGGTTCAGCAGCCTTCTGTGCGGCTGAGCCTTCCCTGTCAGCTGCAGGAGGCTTTCTGCCGTGCTCCTGCTCCTTGGAGGACACCTGGGATCAGGTCTCCCTCCCCAGCCCTCTGCTTCGGTCATATTTGTCACCTCTATCCAGTATCTAAGGAAAATCGTCAGAGATTTCACGTCTGATGAGTCAGTTTTTCAGATCTGAGTCTCTGCTTTTGGTCTGCACACACAGAGGTATCTCCTGAGAGAAGCACAATGCGCAGCTTGGGCAGAGCACTGGCTTAAATACATTTCAGATCAGTTAAGATGATGCTGACAGACAGAAAGGAGACACTTGGGCTTCTGATTACTCGTCTGCTACCAAGATCAGAGGAAGGAACTCTGTCTTTGGTTTTGTTGTGCACCATGCCATAAGCTCTTTTCAGGCTTCACATGCAGTAAGATGGGGCAGTTTTTCCAAATCGCCATGTCCATGCTTCAGCCCATATAGAAAAATACAGAAACATTTCAGTATACTTGGAGCATTGCTTTCTGAAACATAGCTGTGCCATACCTTAATAAAAGCGTATCTGAGGAAATTGTCCTGGTAACAAGGACAAAGAAGAAAGCTCTTTTGTATCTGTCAAGACTGTTAGTCTGGGCATGGGAGTCTCCTAAATTTAGATTGAAATTCAGCTCTGCTCCATAAAGCAGTCAGTATCTGCTCTGTGCTGGAGACCAAGCATGGAGGAGCAAACCCTGAATAACTGTTGTGGGAACAAGCCAATACAAAGTAGCTCTGCATTCTGTAATTCCACTAAAATAACCGAACACATCAAGAAGTATTCTGGTTTTCAAGGGAATTGCCACACTTTCCCCTACACAGAAGCTGCATCCTGGGCTTGTTGTGCAATGCAGAGAAGCGCAGGGCCAGAGGAACACTCCCATGACAACAGAAACAACAACAAATTCACTCTTCTCCTTTACTCAGACCTGTCAAGTACTGTGAATACATAACCTGTAAGAGCTAAATTCCTTCCTTCGCAGTTTTACTCAACTTTCAGTATGTGTAACGCTCTATTTTTCAGAAGGATGCTTCTGAGCCACTTCAAGCTGCAGCCCTTCTTCCAAGATGCAATGCCCAGGTGGACAGCTTGCTGTCACTGCTCCCCTAAGCTTTTCAACAATTTCTCCCTGCTGTCTGCATGTGATCTGCGGTCCTAAGTGAATTTCCTTTTTCAGCGAGACACTTTCTGTTATTTCAGTATAGCACTGTCTAGACAACTGAAAAAGTGCGAACAATTTAATGGATTACTCTCCCCCTGCTTTTCATGAAAACGTTGGAAGTCTGGAAGATTTCTGGTCTCCGTGCAGTCTGTTTTGTTTTCTGTCGTTTGGTTGTGTGATTATTGGGGGGGTAGGGGGGTGGGGGGGAGGGAAAAGGAGGGAGGGTTGTTGGTTCTTTTATAACCAGAGCTCTAAATAGTTATAAAGAGAAGCTCAAAAAAAAAAGTTATTTCCAGTTAGTGAGAAGGCTGTCCCACCATCAAGATTTCTACAAGATTCTGTAATTTATCTTTATTCAGACAGTTCTGTGAATAAAATGGTTACTGTCCTAGCAGATAGAAAGCAGACACCATCCTGCCTCCCCTTGTAAAGCAACCGGCACTCCTTGGGAACAAGCAGCCGCAGTTATTAAACACAAGAGAACCATCCCCTTCACCCCTCTGAATTCCATCCAGCCTCATCATTTCCTAAAAACCAAGAAAAAAGATGACACTGCAAAATGTCTTACATAAATTTTCCTGTCCCAGGAGCCTCCACAGCCAATCCAAAGGGTCAAAGTACTTAGGGAAACCAGATTCTTATGGGATTTCCAGCTCCCACTTTCAGATCTCAGTGATTAAACTGAAGGCAGCCAGCATCACCCTTGACCCATTCCCACCTCTGCAGCAAGCCTGTTGGGGTGACTGACCCTTTCTCAGGAGCTCTCCAACATTTTCCAGAGAAACATGGATAGGGAAAAACCCATCAGCAGCAACAGCATGGCAGCAACTGTGATCTACTCCATTTCTATTATTTTTTTCTCTTGTTTTTGAAGAACATAAATTTTCTAACTTCTTCCCAGTGCAAACTGGACAATGCAAGTAAAACTTCTCTATGTCTGCATGAAGATATGACAAGGGAGGAAACCCATGTGCATCACCAGGCCTTGAAGCCACTGGCAAACCAGTGTCTGAAACCTGGCTGTGCGCTGGCCGGGGACCTGGCCTGGGCCCTCCACCTCAGCAGGGGCCATCCCAAGAAACATTTATGGTGGAATAAAAGACTTCTCCCTCTTTCTACCAGAAATGCAGAGGTGCTGAAAAAAAGATTTTTGGTGCCTCTGGACATTCCCAGTTAGGCTCATTAGGGCCCACATTGCACTTAGCTTGTATGTTATCCAAACGAGTGCAGCAGGGCCTAATCCTGATAAATAACTGGGCAGCTATTAAAATTGTTTGCCTTCAACAACAAAATGGAAATGCAATGGCTTGACGCTTGAGCTAGCATTTAAAATGGGCTCAGGTAATCAAAACACCAGATCAGAGAGTGCTGGGGGCTGTGGAGGAGCTGAAACTCATTTCAACTGCGTACTTCTAGTTTATTACAGCAAACAATTCCCACCAACAATAAATGAAACTAGCCCCAGCTCCTTGTGGAGACTGGGTGTACCTGATCACTCAGGTCCACACCAGCTGCTTAACTCTTTCTGGCCAGCAGTGCTTCTTGTGCAAGCCGACGCCGTCTGTCAGTCATTCAGTCATGTCACCTCGGGATGCCACTTAGGAACGGCCACATCACCAGTCATCTCTTGCTGAAGATACCTGAGACGCCGGCATCCTAGATACAGGTTTCTCTCTGCCCAGGCAGCAAACATCCAGCACAAATTTAGAGCAACAAACAGCATGAAAGCAACTCAGGTACCTGGAGGGGCCATGGGTCCTCCATGCTGTTCTCGTCCCCATCCCCAGCTGCTCTGGCACCTGGGTGGGTGGGGACAGGCTTATGATGATGGAGCCTGTGACCACACAAAGCGTGAGGATGGGCGGAGGGAACGTGGCAGAGCCTCCTGAGTGCAGCTGCCCCATAGATCTGCTCCCCGAGCACGCCGTGTGGGGCTGGCCATGGGACGGGCAGCTCGGGCAAGCTGAGCGGGCGCCTGAGCCACGCGCCTCCGCATGCTTCTGTCCAGAAACACCCTGCCAGGAAAAACAGGCCTAATGCACGCCAGCTGATGAATGCTTCATGGGGAACGAAAACACAGTCTGGGCATTTCAAGCAAGTAAACTGGACACTGGTGTGCACAGAGGCAGGCTTGCTGCATGAAGAAAGCTGAGCCCAACTGGGCTGGTTTCCTGAGCGGGCTGAGAGCAAGCTACAATGGACTCCTTTCCAAGCCACATCCCTACAAGGAAGCCTGCATTAAAAAAAGAAAAGGGAAGAAGAAACCATATTCTGAGCTTAACCAATGCTGTGCACGCTTCACCAATTATACATAGTCTGAAAAATGCAGTAGTGGGCTAAACCAGGCCGCAGAGGCGGAAGATCAGCAGTGCTCCTTTGTGGCAGCCCCGGGTAGCTGTGGAGGGGACACACATGGTAGCTGCCACCAAAACCGAATGGGGAAAACCTTGCTTCCATAATCGCATCCATGTAAAATGATTTGGTACCATGTCCAGCCCATGTTAACAGTACGGCTTTCACACGTTCTATGAAAACTAAAAATAACAGCAATTTTAAATGCCCAGAACACCTACATTTCAAACAACCTGTTGTTGTGTGATACGAGGAAAGCAGCAGCGCTGCAGGGGCCCAGACCACAGGTAATCCAGGTGTTAACTGAGAGCAAAGGGATAACTGCCTTATACAGCCAAGTCACTGCAGGTAGAACTGTCAACACTTGCAGAGATCTGATATGTTTTGGCTCGTGGCATGTAAGCTGTGACTCAGGTTTCACCTAGGGATGAAAGATGTTGCAAAGATGCATTAAATACTTTTGTTTCGCCTTATTTAACCTTCTCTGGCTGCATCAGGGCAGTGCACACCAGATAAGGGTGCCCAAGAGAAACAAAGGCAGAGCACTGGGTGGGACTCCAAGGGATGCATTAGGAAATCTGGGGGCTCGCAGCATAACCCATCAGGCTGCAGAGCATCAGTACATGTGGTTTGGCATCTAATTTCAGTTTTGGGGATGAAGCTCCTCTCTTTCCACGTACGGGTGGCATGTGACACTCCACACCTTGGGCAGAGCCCCCAAAGTCACAGAGACTCCCCCTCAGGAGACACAGGCCAGACATAAAGAGGAGAGGAGGACTTTCCCAGCTCTGATTACCCACGGAGCAGCAGCGAGGATGCCTGCAAGCCCCAAAGGCAGCCCCACACCACAGCCCCGCAAGGGTTGAGCACGCTGTTGCTGCTGGGAGCGCACAGCAGGAGCCAAGTGTGAGCCTCACGTTCAATGAGACCTGACACATCCCACCAAGCTCTGTGGGCAGAGAAAGCGCCCGGGGCCACCAAGCCGGCGACAGCCTCCCCTGTGCCCAGCCCCAGCACGCTGGGGGCATGTGGGATTCAGCATTTGGATCATCTCACAGCTGGCTGGCAGGGACCCAGCGGTGCAAGCATCATCCCATTTGCACGAGCGTGGCGCTGGCTTGCCGTGCACTTTTACCCTTCGCATGGGGGCGGGCAGAGGGGGGGCTGCGTGCGCAGGGACATTCTTCACTTGTCAGCCCCAGGCTTAGGCTGTTTCTGTCTTCACCATTACCCAAAGGTGAGGAGGAGTTGAAAAACATTACACTGACGGCGCTGGAGGAGTTGCGGATGTAGGGCTTTCCGCTACGCGCCAAGCAAGCCCACTGGAATGGTTTGGACACGATAGGTAAACAGTGTCGGGCTCGCTCAGCGGGGAGACATTTGTATTTAGATGTTATAGATAAGTGGTGCATATTTGAGACATCTGAAAGTTATTATTCCAGGCAGTTTCTAAACAGAGAATCGCAGTTGCGTAGCCCCTTAACTCCGAGCTGACAGGCAGGATAATGATTTAAATTATTGTTAAACATAGGCTCTGTTTTAAGTGGATGGAATTCAACAGCATGGTAGGTTTGGGGGAAGAGGGGTGTATTGCAAAACACAACATTTCCAGTTGCTGCAATGCTGAGCCACGGGAGCTTCTCTGCCAACACCGAGCATCACTTCACACTAAGAAAATGGTGTGAAGATCCTCAAAAGGCAACACCATCCAGCTATCTTCTGGATCATTACTGCTCCCTCTAATTGCAACAACTTTGATTAAGAAAAATGCCATTTTCAAAGCAAAGCAAAACATAAAAAAAACTTTCACAGGCTGTGATACAGAGTTCAGCAGTGAACTGTAATCATTTTTTTATAATGCTTTTGAATTACAAGCGATTTATGCCTCCTTGAGCTTAATAAGGTTCTGTTTATTATTCTATCACTTTTTTTTTAATGAAGAGTATACTGACTTGCCCTTCATTAGAAGCACAATTACTGTATTGTATTAAATCAGAGTATAACATTTGTTTCATCCATAAAGAGTTGTTTTCCAACATTTTAATGTATTGCTGATATCTCAGCCCCGCACTCCTCCCATACGCCATCCAAGCTGTGAGCCAGCCCAGCAGACGCTGCAACCAGGGCAGGCTTTTTGCCCCCACCACGGGCTGCTTTCTGCCATACCCAAAGGTTAAGTGTGGCAGCACACGGTGGTACCATATTGCAGCCCGTATGCCGACAAAGGTCCAGCAAAAACAAACTGGTCTCTTATGTGGCAAGGAAGAATTAATTTCTTGCTTATTCAGCATCTGCTTGTCTCTCCGTGTCACAAGCATGCTCCCAGGCAGTATCTCCAACCACAGCGCTCTCATTTCCCAAGTGGGTAATTCACAATAATGCAGGCTAGAGGGTCTCATCTCTGCTTCTAGCCTAAAGACGCAATTGGGCCTTAAAAAAGCAATCGCACCTTGTCACTTAAGGAAAATTACATGGATGATTAATAATAGATGAGCCTCAGAAAGGCCACCCTTTCTGTGCATACCAGCATCTTATCCTAATTATCCTCATCAATAATGCCCAGAATTGTTTGGAAATTTTAGGGGAAATAGAGTTCACTCGGCTAAGTGTTAATAACTGCTGTGCCTCGCAGGGTAGGAGCACCACAGCAGTGCCTTTGACACATGAAGGGACCAGTAATTCAGAAGAAGTAATTCGGAAGAGTGGAAACCCACAGTCCCCTGCAAGGAAGAAAAGCGTCATTGCCGCTCTGCAGCAAGTAGACACATACAAAGTTTGTCCCAGGAAGGTTAGAAACCTGAACCTGAACTGAGAGCTGAATCCTTTACCACTGAAATTAAGGATGGCTTTTTGTCCCTTACTGTTAATATTAGTTGTCAATCTGATATACTTACACCAGAGTGTAAAGGCTTTCCTGTGTTGCTTGGTTGCTGAACAATTAAATCCTAAAAAACATTCTTCCCTCATGAAAATAATTATCCTGACTTTGTGCATTTTTCTCACCTCTTTTAATGTGGGAAAACAAAACAAAACAGAACAATAACTAGAGCTTGCTAGGAAACAAGCAAAACACCCAACTGGGTATTAAAGCTACTACTACCCCATTTGAAGAATCACAAAAGACAATCCCCAAGAGAATCACCCCAAGAGAATCACAAAATGGAACTGTAGCAATCAATGGAGAACGTGGAAACAGTTCCTCAGTCCTCAAGCCGGGCACTGAATTTGCACCGTGACAAACCCACAGGGCAGGCCCAGGGGTTTCACCTCCTGTGAGTGGCGAGAAGTGAAGCCTGCCCCTTCCTGCTGCCCTTTGGCTGCTGCTCCATGGTCAGCAAGCACCAGGAGAGCTCCAAAGGCAAGTGGAAGCAGGATTTCCTCACATTTGCCTCCAGAGGCAGCGACAGGGAAGTGTCACACCTCCAAACACCTCCTGGCCACAGCACAGCCCGACGCAGAGCAGACTGCCAGCTGTCCACACCGCCAGTGGGCAGCCAACATGGTCCTGGGCTCAAGGATTAAATATTTGAGAGACATACGTGCATTGGAGAGAATAAATTGTAAAAACCCCAAAGATAAAGAGAGTGTTTCCCACATATTTTCTGTTCTGGCCTACTTTTAGTAACTCCAGATAAGCTACTCATTTAAAGAGCTGAACCCAAAAGGATTCAAAACCAATCTGAGGTGTTTCAGAACAGCACATTTCAGCAGATGATCCCAGCATGATACAGCTGCTTTGAAAACCCATCATTACTAAATTTGCATGTCCTTGCAAGAGCTGATAAAGACATGCTTCCTTCCCAGTTGTGACCCAAGGTTTCTAAGTCTCCAGAGAAATAAATCCTACTAGTTTCTGTACTCATCGTCATGCTGGAGAGCAAACGTGGACACAGCTACCTGATGGTGGGAAGCTGCAACACTAAAACTGGTCTGGGATATTCGTTTTTCTTACCTTGTTTTCCACCTGTGACATTAAATAACAAAACAACAGGCAGATCTCAAAACAAAATTGCTGCACCCTCGATGGCTTGGCTCTGCAGGAGTCAGAAAAAAGGATATTAAATATGGAGACAGGCTTGCAATCAGCCTTTCTGAGGAAATAATAACCTGGGAAATTCTGACTCATGCTGATTTGTGATCAAGGACTGTGACTGAGATACCAAAAAAAGGAATTGAATCAGATTTTCATGGCTGTGTCAGAATGAATTAATTCTCGTCATATAACTGGAAAAGATTTAACATCGTTGAAGGATTTTTAGAATGACAGCAGGATATGGAGGCTGTGGCAAAGAAGAAAACATGATTACTGGGCTGGAGAGACTGACAGTGAGAAAAGATAAAAAGAAACTACGTATACCATAAAATAATAGCTTGGTCAAGTAGCCGCCAACAGGAATACCCTCAGGAGGGGAGAGCAGTTGTGAGCATCTGGCACTGGTGGCTGCAAATATGTCTCAGACAATGCTTATGCCCGAATAGTGGAAGTTTTCAGGGGTGAAAAAGTTGTCTTCCTGGGACACTTGGAGAAGCTGCTGTCATTCACCACTGGTTTTCATCCTTCTGTTAAAGCCAGGCAGAAATTGCTGCCATGGTTTGTCCAGTGGTGTCATTTATGCTCGTGCCAGTCTCAAAGATGGGCCGGGATTTTTTTTTCCTTGCTTCTGTGGTTGCCGCAAAACTTTTAAAGTTAATCAAACATCAGCTGAGCTCACTCTGAATCTAACTATGTCAAATCAGGCTATTTGAACTCCAACCACTTGCCTATAGAAATGATGCAGGTAGACATAACTAGTTCTTTATAAAGTCATGCTTGCAATTGATTTGCATTAATTTTCCAGTGTTCCCATTTGGAACCCTCTGCAGAAAAGCACTGAAGTCAGTACACATATCTTAGAGGTTTTTGTTGTTTTTCTCCTTGACTGATTGCTGTAGAGATGCTACTAAGTAGAAGATTAGACTCTAAAGTGCAGCTTGATAGACAGGAGTTCATCTGGCAGCAAATTCCACAGACAAAGCCTGAGGAGCATGAAATCCCCATTGCAAACTACTGACCAATAAAAGATTCTACTATCTCCTCACAGAGACTACTCACCTTCATTTAAAACACCCCCTTGATAGATCTGTCAATGTTCACTAGCAGAAGACTTCTATAATAAATTAACTAGATGATAAAGAGGGTTTTTGCACAAAGAGGAATAGGTACTATCAAGAGCAGAACAGAAAGCCACCAATCTAATTTGGGATGTAAGAAACATCTGACTCAGATATTTCCCCATGGGTTGTTTTAATCCTGTCTCTTAATGATCCCTTTAATAGGGAGTGTGTCAGTAGTATGTACTTGACTCGATAAAAGAGCTGACTTATCTGCAAGGAACATGCCAGGCATCCAAAGTGGCCCATGCAAAATGGCTGAAACACTCCTAACACCCCAGAGCAAATAAGCTGTTGAGAAAAAGGAGGAAAAAAAAGAAAAAGAAACTAAAAAAAGAAGAAAAAAAAGCCTTCGGGTTATAAATTGCCATCACAAAGTCAAAGCAAGACAGCAATTTACACATGTAACTTCACACCAGTGAGGAAACCAGGCAAGACAGGGATGGTATCCTGGTCATGGAGCTGTTCTTCCCTTCCTTGCCAATATATCCTGATCCTGCTTTGCCAAGCCTGCCCTTCCTCCCCTGCTTCCAGCCAGCAGTTCACCCTGTTTCCATGCTTTTATCTTCTTGCCCTCCTCCTGCTTCTAGACCCCGTCTAAACCTTCCTGCACAGAAGCTAGCCATGTTTTCCAAGAACAGCAAGCATTACTGGGAGGCAACCTCTCCACCTCTTCTCAAGCTGCCGCAGTACGTCCCAGCCTCCCCCACTCATGCTCACCTCTTTCCTCCTGAAAGAGTCTTTACTTCTCAGGCCAGAGAAACCATTAAGCACAGAGCCTGATCCCTGTATAACCATTGATTACTGATTAACAACAGATCACTGGTTTTAACCTAGCAAACCCTGCACAGAACCTGGTAACAAGCAGATGGCGAAGAAAAAGATCCAGCAGGGCTCTTAAGCACATAGCTATCTTTAGGAATGTGAATTAACAGACTTACTCAAGCATATACTTAATTTCTGGCACGCTGGACACAGACACATATGTGTAAAAGGTGGGAAAGAATTCAACGATCCTGTTGAATTCAGGTCCTGCAGCCTATGCAGTCTTCTGAGCAAATGAGAATGGGTTGGGAACTGCACACGTTTAAAACCTGCTATTTTACTTCCCTCTTGAATTTCTACTCCATCAGCTTTCATCCATTAGCCTGCCAACACAGAGCACTCTGCCTCGCCATTTGATTGTTATTTAGGCTCTTTGGAGCTCATCCGTTTCACATGGAGCATTTATCTTTTCAGTCGCACATTCAAAACTGAAGCACTAGAAATTATAATACGAATAGTCATAATAGTGATTATGGCCTATGAACAAATTATTTATGTATTTCTCTTGAGTAAGCCAATTAGGCTGAGCTGAAAATGCCAGTCCCTGCAGCTCCACAGTGAAATTCTCCATCAGTCCAGTTTTCTTTCCAACTGTTTCTAGCACCGACCTTCAGCATGAGGCCAATTTCCTTCCACCTGGCCAAGCAGTGTTACAGTCAAGACCTACAGGCTCTACCGTGTTAGGAATGGAGCGATAAAAAGTGTTTTGACAAATGCAGCACCAAGGCTCATCTCAGGCAGGAGCACACTCCAGTGTACGGAGTCATTGAATAAGATCTAGTTAGAACCAACCAGGCTACAAATAGGAACAGAAAGCAACAGGACTGATGTTCTTGTCAAAAAGATGCTTTCACTCAAATCATGCTGGGATAACAGAGCAGTCTGACGACGCCTGCGAAAGGCTCAGGAGGATGATGGTTGCTACCTACAAATGCTGAGGAAATCAAAGAAAAACAACCAGGTAAACGCCACTACAGAATGAGGAGGAAATGTAAAAGTCTATACAAACACATTGATCAAATCATCATCAGAATCCCAGATCAGGTAAGCTGAGATCATGGTGCTGAAGTCCTCCAGACCAGAGTGTGCAGAGAAAGGCAGGACGCTCTGCATTAAAGATTTCAGGGGCTTCAGTTCTCTCCATGCAAGATGCACAGTGTTTATTGGCATGGTACCAGCATGGCAATAGGATTACTGGATTCTAAGGGCTTTTTCCCTAGAGCGGTCTTTATCCTCTTAAAAGAAGATAGAGCAATTAAACATTTTTTTTTTCCCTGAAGAGAATTAATTGTCTGTGAAGGGTCACACCAGTGGCCAGATGCATCACAAGAGATTTTCATCTTCTTAAACTCACCAGCAACAGCCAATGGCACAAGGCTTGATTCAGTGGCCAACAATCTGATTTATCAGACTTAACTCTAGCTACAGACTAAAAAATTACCAGTTCCAAGTAAGTTTAATTTCAAACTCTAATAGGAGCAGATGGAACGGGAATTTCTTTTGGAATATTATAGCAAAGCCCTTTAAGATCAAAACGATACTGATGCAACAGAATCAAAACCTGTAAGTGACAGGACATACTGTTCTAGCCTATGTGTATGGAAATGCTTTTTATAAATTTTGCATAGTTCTGCCAACAACCTGCTATAATACCCATGGCAGTACAAGGAAGCACTTACCTAGCACACCTTAGTAAAGAGATGTTATTTTCATCAAATGACACAACATACTGAAAACATATAATAGTGCCAGAAGAACATATTATGATAATTTGATAAAAACAGAGTGGTAGAAGAATGCAAGGTGCAGATTACCCTAAATGTCTGAGCAGGACAAAGGAGCCCAGCATCTCTCTGAGAACAGCACCTTGCAGGATCACCTGCAGCCTAGGCAGAACTAATGTAACCTCTGCATTGAAATCAGAAGTAGATTTGATGCAGGTAAAGAATCTTAGAGAAAGTTCGACATTAGACTAAACATGGAAGGCAGGAGAAAATGTCACCTGTACCTGCAAAATTTTCTTTCCAAGAGGACCTGGAGAGCTGGAGATACTGTTCCTTGTGAGAGACAGGACACTGGATTCAATGGACCTTCAGTGGCCCAGCATGTGTCCCAGGCTAAAGCCAGGAATAGGAACTAGACCACAGCAAGCTCCAGACACATGAATGGTACAAAACCAAGGACCAGCTCAGCCCCAGGCTCTGTCTTCAGCACAGAGCAAAGGAGATTTGCAGTGAGAACACACGCTTGGGGCAACAGGGATCTGTCCTGCATGCACACTCCCAGACCTCCCAGGCCCTGCCCCAGAGCACTGGCACTGCCTTTGCATTTGCCTGCCCTGGAAGCACCACTGAAAATTTCACTGTTAAGGAATTATTTCATCTGACTCAATACATCTTTCATCTAGACAACTCCAAAAGTTGCACTGTATTGTTTGTACAGACACAGCCACATGAATTGCATTTCATACACGTGAGGAAAGGGTCACATCCAGCTGCTGAAGAGAGAGGATCTTTTTAGTTCATACCTATGAAATCCCAATTAATTTCTTTGGAATAAGTGAACAAATGGGTCATTCTAGCCCATCTAGCCTTATTAGCATGATGATTTAATGTGAACTTGGTGTCTAAGGCCAGTTACTTGCAATGCGTATCAGGCACACTTAACAGATAACTTTTTGGTGGAAGAAAGCACCATAATTTAGCAAGGGTTTCTTTGAGAGCATGGTTTACCGAGTTTAATGCTGTGGCACCAGGCACTGTGTACTCAGCTTGGCATTGCTGCATCAGCCCTTTGGTGCTGGAAGGGTAGCTTGCTGCTCAGTGCTTCCTCCTGCCATCAGGGCAGTTTGCCCTTGACATGAGGGTGCAGAACCAAGTTGTTAATGAAAGAGCTGGGTCTACACAAGCAGATGACATCACTTTTTTGCCATCTTTCAGACACCTGTGAACAGTTACACTCGCACAGACCCCCTGGAGGCTCATTTATCCTGACAAGGGTACTTGGAAGGAGAAGCCCTGGCTTGAATCAGCACAGGTTCCCTTAGTCCAAAACTCCTTTGTTTTCTTTGGGACAGGCCAGGCAACGTCTGGAGGAGCTTCTGTTGCTTGGTGTTTGGCCAAAGAGAAGTGATGAATAAGTAAAACCCAGAGGCGAGGTTCTGCTCGCAGCATAAAACCAGAGCAGCTCCACAAAGTGGCTGCAAGCTGGTAAAACTGGTCAAAATGGCTGGTAGAACAGAGCAGATTAGACTAAAGGTAAGGATTTCCAGACTGAGCCCAATAACAACAGTTCTGCTTAAACAACCTGGGAAAACAAATGGAAACTTTGGATTATAATGCAAGCTCATTTTTAGCTCTGTTGCTGATACAGATGGAAAAGGAGATTTAATTTTATTAAAGGTGTCAAACTTTTTTAATAACCCAGACACTTAGAGGGATAATAAAATCACATCCTCTGTACGGTGAATTGCATGTTCAGCAGCTGCGATACCAATTAGATGCTGAAATGATGAAGTACTTTCTCATGCCAGTGGAGACATACAGTACAGAGCCAGTGTTTAGTTTTATCATATAAGCAATGTTTAGCCATCATCTGTCATACAGACTTAGGGGAAAGGGCCTCCTCAGCTGGAACAGCTGGAATTGCAAGATTAGCTCAATAAATTGTTTTTCTTCTACCAGATCATCTATCAGTTTATATACATAACTCACCTCTAGTTTCAACTGCCTTCACTGGAGAAAATGCACACTTTCTGTCAAGCTATAGCTTTATGAACAAAGAGGAGCTAGCTTTCGGCTTTCAAAGACAGGGTTTGTGAGGTTTAAACTATTTTGCTGAATATTTTTGAGGAAGGTATTAAGAAAGATGCAAAGATTAATTCCCTGTACTAGTACGTTCTCTCTACCTTTCTTTTTAAAGACTCCTCTCACTTCCACAATTACAATAGAAACCACATCAGACCAACCAAGGAAAATGCAATTATATGCCACATAAGTAACAGTTAGGAGAATATATTTTCTTTAAAAAAAAAAACAATAAAATATTTTAACCTAATGGTTTAAATCAAAATACTAAAACCTCTGCTAATGTAAGTAATTCTTTGAAATCTTTCCCAAGAGTACACACTGCTCCATTCACAGCATGTTCTTATTCTCTAAGGCCCTGCCTATTCTGGAAACTTCTACAAGGAACAAGAGCTGCGTAATAAATTCTGCATATATTCAATTATTCCAGTAGTTTATACCTCTAGTGGATGTAAAATAAGGTCAAAGCACTTCTAATTGGAATCACAGTTTCCAGACTACAGCTTCCATACTTCTGCTAAAAAATAACAACACTTAGCAAGATGAACTTCTCAGTGAAAACCAGATTATTTACCTCCTTAAAGCAATAGCCAAATCAATCATGAAAACAGATATTTAATGTGAAGATGTCTTTCTTTCTTTTTTTTTTTTTAAATGGGGGGGGGGGGAACAAAAAAAACACACAAGAGCTTATCTTTGCAGTGTCATTATCTGACTACAGCACCCACATACCCATGGTGTAAACACCACTTAAAATTGTCAGTTTTCCTTGCGCTTTTATGGGTACAATGGAAAATATTATTATATAGCCTTTCTTGCCTGTGTTAGGAACAATATTTCAGCTTAGCAGAACTAAAGGAACTTGACAAAGCACAGAATTTATTTTCCACTGATCCTGCTGTCTTGTTAGAGTCTTCATTTTTCTCAGTCTGGACAGTAATAGCCAGGCTAATCCCTCTCCCATTTATTTCTACCCAGGTTCACTTGCAGACTCTCCTTACACCAATGTGAATACTATTTCTGGTGGTGTACATATCACCAACAGACCATTATGTGCCAGGTTTTGTCCTTTCTGTTCCCATTTAGTAACGTTTTAGCTCCCTGAGCAGTCCCGCTAAGGAAGAGGCAGTTTGGGCCAAAACAACAGGTACACCCTTGAGCAATGGCGATAAAACAGATGTAATTCACCACTTCATCGAGACCCAGGCAAGTCCGAAGTGCTGACCCCTTGGAGGCCGTGTTTGCCTTGGCGCCTGGCTGTCCCAGATCGCTCGGAGGTTGCCGTCCAAGCACAGAGCCTGAGCTCCCCGGGGCTGCCAAGGCACGTGGCAGGAGCGCGGCACGCAGGGGCCATGTCACGCGGGACCCTGGGGAGATGCCAGCGCAGGCTGATGTGCCCAAATTCTCTGCTGTTTACCATCAAAAGCAAGGAGAAGGAAAAAAGTCGCTGTATTCACACAGCCATGATGAGCTCGGGCTTGTTTGAAAGGGCCATCCCCAGCAGCCTCATCGTCGTAAGCAAGACAGACAGACCTGGAGGACAGACAAACCTCCAGATACCTTTGGGTTAGCCGTAACTTTCGGGTACCTATCGCATCTGGAAAAATATATCCCTCCAGAGATGCCAAGGCAAAGCAGGGATTGATTAAAACAGCAAGAGATGAGTTATTTATTAAGCTGTTTTCACATTTTTAGCAATGTTAGAGAGCTTCCTGCAGCTGCCATAGAGACAACAGCTACAGACAATAAAACTTTATGAGCAATTTAAATTCTCTCTCCCCTTAGGAGATGCGGAAAAACAATGACAACTGACTGTTTGCAGGTTGCATATATCTTGCCTTCATTAAGTAGGACTCTGTTTAAACACATATTATTCTTTTCCATCAGATTGTCACAGACTTCCACAGAGAGGGTAAATAGTTTATAGCTTCCACTTTCAACAATGCACTGTAAAAATACACTGCAGTCAGATTTGATTATCCAATTTCATTTAGTGCAAGCCACTCTCAGCACATCAGCGTGCTTATTTGCATGTTTCAGAATAGCAACAGAAATGGATTACCATGGGCAATGGAAAATAAGTTTTTGCACGTAGAAAATAAAATAGTAATAACCACATTGTAAAATTACAGATGCGTGTGATAAATCAGTTTTAGCCTCAGTCTTATACCATTCACACCTGAAATTTGTGCATAAATCCACCTCATTTGAGACTTATTTAATGTTTCTTCTAAAGGTACCCTGGAGCTCAAGATTCAATTTACCTAAGAACTGACATGGGTAAAAAAAGAAAAACATGTTCCCTTCCTTCCCTACAAAATGCGCAATTTCCTTGTCAACTGTGCACTGCTTGAGTCTCAAGATGGGTAAATTTCCATGCACGATTGGTTCACATTTTGACTTTTGTTACTTTGCAAGCACTAAGTGATAAGAAGCTAGGAAGGAAATCTGGAGAAAGAAAAGATTTCTTAAATATCTAATGTAAAATACAGCACTGCCAGTTAATTCTAACAGAATCTGTATACATATTTGTGATTGAAGTATATATTTATACTCTCTACTTCAGGAGAATTTAATTATTACATTAAAAATTTTCCTGGTTTACAAGGTCTTACTAGATTATCACTTATTTTATATTTACAAAAGGTGGTGAAGCTTTGCTTTTAACAGGTGCCTTTCAGTGTGCCATCCTAAACAAAATTACCCATGATTTTCCAAGTCATTGCTGGTAAAAGACCAAGATGACTTTGAAATACTGCCTGAAAGGCAATACAGATGGATGGGAGAAGAGCATGAATGAAAAAATAAACAGGAAAGGTGTTTGCTTGCTGACCACACTGGTAACAAATGGGATGAAGAGGAAAACCAATAGGTTGTTCCTCATGTTACAATATGGAAATATGGGAAAAGTAGGGCATGTACTGAAATTATAATTTCTTTGCAGTCCTGTTTCTGTATTTTTAGTGCATATCTGTTGTGCTTTGAAAGAAGAGACACTGCTTGTACTAGAAGATTTCCACAGGTGCCTTCCAAACTCAACTGTTCTGCGGTCCCACACCACGATGGTACCATCAATGAAATGGGGCAATTTTCATAAAGGCAGAACATAGTGGGTGAAGCTGAAACTCCCCACTAATAGGTACAGAAAAATGCTGAAAACACACATTATTAACTTGTGCATCACTGAGGAAAGTTGCTACCTTTGTTGTCCTGCACTGAATCCGTAGAAAGAGCACATGAACATTTCTTAGCCTATGCCAGGCTCACTAGCCAAGTGCTGGGAAGAAGCAGGCTAATGTGAGACAACACCACTTGGTTCCCATGAGCTGCCATCCTTCTTCCAAGGCTCTGAAGACCCCAGGAGTTAACAGCGGGCCCCTTCCTTCTCTTTTTTAATGCTTTATTATAGCAGTGAGGCAGCAGACTGCTTATATCCCATTTTTCTCGGACTCTTTTTAAAGTGTGAATGAGCATGTGTGTATGTTGGAGTGATAACATAAGGCTAAGGCACATTTCTAGTAAATATTACTTTAAATTATCCTGGAATGTAAAAGTGCACTTGTGCAAAACTAGCTGCCCAAAAAGGGAAGCAAAGCTGTAAACTATCCTGCCCGCAAGCTGGTCATGTCGGCAGGAGAGTGTCACTGTATAAGGGTATGTTTACAGGTCACTTAAGCCTGCATTGAGGCTGAAACTCATGAACCCTATAGCACTGAACCTCCATGCACTTGACTGCAACCACTTCTCCTGTGGGGGCCCTTACATTGTGGCAGGAAAGCAGCCGAGACCTTGTGGTCATAGGAGCACCAGCTTTCCGGGTGAATTTAAAACTTTTCTTCTATATAATGTGGGTAGAGGTGAGGAGAACAAGGAGTAGCCTCCCACATGACTGACCGTATGAATGGTGAACCTCATCACCAAAGCCACCTTTAAAGTAGATTTAAGCTGGTCTCTCATTTAGACTTGTTCCAGCAGTGACAACCAAGACATGGTCCAAATTCAGTTCCTTAATCTCCCTTTGGCTGAAATTCAGTGAACCATGCAAACCATTTTTACCTGTTTCAAAACAAAATCAAGCAGGCAAAGAAGCTGTTTAAAGGACTCTGCTTCTGAACCTACAGCGGGGGCATTCAGACCCAGGGACACCTGTGACAGTCACATATACTTACGCATTGACTGCAGCAATTAAGTGTGTAATTAGCAGTAGGGAAGAAGCTGTGGGTAAAGCCGTAAGCACAACAAAACTAAACATTAAGATACAAAACAGCTGCTTCTCTTTCATCCACTGGCACAATTTAGTGATGCCGAATGCTGTGCAATACCCATGATGCTGGTAGGGAGGTGAAGAAGGACTGAGCTGGGCAGCGCAACAAGGCTGATGGCATCCCTGAAGTGGATGACACTGCTGTATAACCTCCAGCAAAGACTTTTACCTCTCACAGCCTTTGGTCCCCCTTTTGCCCAGGTTTGTCTGTATTAAATCTGTAAGACAAGAGCAGTCTCACTGGACTTGGTCATTGCCATGCTTTACTGCACCCCTAATTTTGGCTGGGACTATTATTGTAATGCAGATAAGAGAAATAGTAAGTTTTGGAAGTTGACTTTTGGGGATGTAAATGAGTTTCCCTGCAGAGTGGGATCTTGCAGTGACTGCTGCACATCTTTCCCTGGGACAAGTCTGATTTTGGAAGTAAAGTTCCATATTGGGAGTGGGGAGGGAATAATTCTGCAATAAACAGAGAGACAACCACCACAAATGGTAAAGCTTTTGGTCAGATTCCTGGGTGAAGCACACATAAAATCAAATGGAGGCAATGCAGAGGTGCAGTGTGACACTGCAACCCTACAGTCTTTAGGAAAACAATGAGGCTCAAGAACAAGGAACACATCAAGGGGGACAGAAGGCAATAAATCATTGAACTGGAATCTGAAATGCTGGGCTGTTCTGTTCAGCATACCACTCCAGCATCTCCAGCCTCTATCACATGCCCTGCATGCCATAACGGTCTGAATTTGACCATATGTTTGTAGCTAAGCTATGAAATTCATTTGTCAAGTCCTGGGAGTTTTTGGCAAGTTGTCCCATACTATATGTGTGGTCTACTACACTAACACACGCGTGCAAAGCTTTGCAGTGGGTATGTCTATATGATCCAGAGGCAACGGAGCTGATGATTTCAGTGCTCTGATTTTTAGTGCTGTGTAACAATGAATGAAGATAGAGAGAACTCAAGCCTAAGATGTTTCGGCACAGTTGCTAGGACTAAAGCCCGCTGGAGGCTGCTGGAACATGCTATAAATATGTATCTGAGCTCCACGCCAACTGTGTAAACTCAGAAGCTGCTTGCTTCATTCAGAGAGTTTATACCCACCAGAGCTGCAGTGAGAGTTCAGAGCCTGTTAAAATAGAGGCAAAACAGTGGCTGGCAAGAGTCACATTTTCCTTGTGAAAAGGGATGTGGAAGATGCTAGGACAATGCAGGGGTGGATGACAGATAGGAAATCATTTCTCGGGTGTTTTGAAAGGAAACACATAATCCAGAGTTATGGGCCCTCATTAATCAGGCAGAGGAGTCCTGAGGTGCCAAATCTCGCAAGAGCAGCCCAGAGAACTTTGAGTCATTTGTAAGCTCTTCCTAACTGAATCCTTAACGTGACATTTGCCCAAATTCTAGATCCCAGTTCAAATATCACCTTCTTGGCCTAAGAATGGTTGCCTAGTGGCTCTGACTCAAGCTGATTCACAACAAAAGATAAATCTTTCTACTCCTAAAAGGAAGCAAAAAGCTGTCGAGAAATCCCTACATTCCTCTGCCTTGTGCAATCTGGGGCCAGTAGTTTTTGCAACAAGACGACAGTCCCATTTCTTCATGTCCTCAACCAACATGCCTCTTCCAGGCTGTGTAGGTTGCTACGGGCAGCCCTGCCACCATATTTCTTAGTACCAGTGCAGAAAGGATGCAGAACTGTCAAAGTGAGGCTTCTTTAAAGTCCAATATACAGCATAAAGGTGAGAGGGTTTGTTGTTTTAAAAGAGATTAGCAGGCTGCATGAAAGAAAGAAACCAGGATCTCCCTCAATCTAGCAGGATCATCTACCTAACTTCAGCTCATGCTGGATAGCAGCTACCATCTAATGTTTTTCTGAAGTCAAAACCACACCCGTGAAGCTGCTGTTACATGGTGAAGTGCTGTGATTTGCCTCCCAGCAACACCTCAAAGCCAACTAGGAGGCTGCATGCTGACACCTCTGGTCCCCACCAGCCTAGCAGACCATTAAGTTGGGTCCTTGGAGACTCTTTCCAGTTTAAGATGTATAAACTCAGATACCCCAGACCTTGCCAAGACTGCATGCCTGGGGTTAGACCGAGTCCTCAGGAGTGCCAACAGCCTCCATTTTAGGTGAGGATGGCAGAAGACACAAATACTCAGCACTCCCCATCCTCCAACCCCAACTGCATTTCTAATCCTCTGGCTCCAGAGCATGAACATAACTCCTCTGTTAAAGCAACCTCCTGGCAAAACCAGCCACAGCTTCTCCCAGGTAATCTGGATGATATCCATGTTTTAAATCTGTCCACTAACCCAGCCAGAAAACCACAATAACACCATCCAGGCAGGAATTACCCATAAAACATAAAACGCATTTCCCCATTTCGGCATGGGGAAAGCATGTCAGACAAAAAGAAAGTTTTGCAAGGTATGTGCCACACTCCAGAAGATGCTCGGATAGAGCGTAGTTACCACGACATCTCTGAGGAGGAATCCACTTACTTACAGATGGCTGCTAGTGATGCATTGTCACAGTTGTTTCCCCCCTCCCACTGGTGAGGTATCTATGTGCTAAGCTTCAAACACCCACTGGGGTGGTGAGATGCTGGAGGAAGAATGGAGATGTCTCCATGTCGCCCCTGGGCACGAGCCCAGCTCACGCAGTACTCACCTAGGAGCTGCACCCCGCGGGTCAGCCCGTAGACATCGATCAAAGCCCAGAGGGGCTCTGCTGTCCTCACCCCACTGAAGAACAGCATCGCGGCAGAGTCGTTCACCCGATAGAAAACCCGTCCCTTCTTGTCCACCCAGAAGGCGATGATGTTCCCCTCGTTGGCAAACTCTTCCGGCAGAGCCTTGGCCCAGAAACCGCTTTGGGACACCAAGTCAGGGCACGCGTACTTCGGCAGGGTGTCAGGGTTAATCCTTGATGGATCCTTGGAAGTAAACCCGATTCGAAGAGCCCCACTCCAGCAACACTGTTTTTTAGTGATCTGCAAAAACAACAGCAGCAATAACAGCATTTGGCACTCAGACTTCTATTTACACACTCCAGGCTCCATGCCATCAAGTATCAAAGGCCACTGTGCAGATAAACCCACCAGATTTAGGAAACTTTTTACCCAAACATCGCTGCGGATATCTCATCTGCAAGTAGCAATACTGCACACTTAGGATACAATGCACATATTTAAAAAAAAAATTGCATCAAATCTATGGGGAGAGATGAAATGTAATTACAGCTGCATGATGACTCACTTCTATTTCTAGGGTAATTCCTTTTGGCCTAAGAAATGTCCTCTTGCAAAATGTGCCAAAAAAAATGGCCATAAGATCTTTTATCTCAGCTGAGGCAGCACCTGCAGCAGCAGAGCTGTTCCCCCATGGTGCTTGGATGATAGAGTTTCTCAGGACCTGAGGGAAAAGCACTGGCTCCAGAATGACAGTCACTACCATAGGGTTTTCTGGGTTTCCCAGCCAAGCTAAAGACAATCTCACCCCTCTTTAGCCTGTCAGATTGGATGAAATAACAGCTTTGCAGCAGAGAACTTGTGTGTGGAAAAGCACAATTTACAGTATTTAACAATATTTAATAAACAGTTTGGGGACAATGATAGATGTTGTCTTACAAGTGAGGAAAACCTATTCACTTCAGCTGTGAGCGGTGGTTTTCAAGATATGTGGTGCTCACCTATACCCACCCTCCAGCTCCCCATCATTTTGTGGTTACTTAGTGTGTCTGAAAAACACACTAGAAACATTTGCTAATAAATTTTGGGATGCTGCGTGCGTCATACCCACCCTTCTGCACCTCAGAGAGAGCGGAACAAAGGCTCAGAGATGCCTCCAGAGCCATCAACTGCTTCTCACCTGAACTGGGCCCTGGGCTGAAGAGGACAGGAAGGGAATGGGCAGTGGGTCCTAAGCATGTGCAGCACACCCAGAACACCACCCAGGCACAAAATGTCCTTCTCCCTGCAGAAGGGGGTTATCTCCAGGGTGCCAGCAGGGTCCCCACGTGGACACAGTGCTTGCAGAGAATTTTTTCTCTCATATGGTTGTTCATTACGACCTTGCTGGGAACTGCTTCTCCCAAAAGCATACAGCCCTTCAGCATCCAGACTATGAAATGAAGACCTAAGGATGCTGAATCCAATCCTTCTGCAGGGCCAGGATAGTCACTGCCTGTCAGTTGATGCATAATTAGTGTGTTTATTCGTGCACCAAACAGGACAGCACTTGACATAGCCTTCTTCCATCAAAGCCCAGGCAGCCTCAAGCAGTTTCACTCCCTGCTGCAGGACAAGAGCAGAAACATGAATAGGTACCACAGAGCAGATGTCTCACACAACTTGCTGCATTACTGTAATTTCTCCCTGTGCCCAAGTGCTGATGGCTCGGGTTATTGGCAATGCCAGAGGCTAAACTGCCCAGGACTGCTGGATTTTGGCCTCAAAAGCCTGGCAGCAGCTCCTCATATGCCAGTGTGGAAGCCAGCAGCACAGGATTTTCACCAAGGGATTCTCTGAGATATTTTCTTTGGACTTCTGAATACTTTTGTAATAACATTTGTAAATATTGCATTTTTTCTTTCGCATGTTCCTCTCCAAGGCAAATCTGGAACACGTGCCCTTGCGAGCACAACAATCTCACCACAAGGACATTGCTGAAAGCCTACATATTTCTGCTTTATTAAAGTGTCAGAGAAAACACCTCCGGACTTCAGGAAAAAAAAGTTACCAACCGACAGACAGTTCCTCAGTTGAGTGAGTGCTGCTCTTTACCCCTCCTCAACCCAGCCAAGCACCTAAACTGTTTACACAAAACAGCACCAGACACTCAGAGCTGCCCTCTGCCCTGGGCATGACTCTCCTGCTTGTGGGACAGACACTGGGGTGGCACTACAAAGGACCGAAGCAGATTTGCTCTTTTATATCCCCGGTTGGGCTGGGATGGGATCACACATGTCCCCAGGGGAAGGGGGGTGGGTGGGGGCATGCGTGTGCCAAGACAGGGAATATGCACGCACTCCAAGAAGCAGCCAGGATTATTTATTGTAGCAAATTTACTGCAAGCCCTAAAAGCTTTTGGGACTGAGATAAATATGGCCTCATTGTTATTCGTACAATTTACTCTTTCACAGTCTCTTGCCAATACTTTACAGCAATCACAGGCTGCATGAAGTAAATATTCATATGGTAATCTAGGCTGCACATGTTCCATGTATTAATCAGCACCTATAAACAGTTCTCAATACAGTCTGACCGCAGGCAAACTAATATCCAAATTAAAATCTAGTATAAAGCCTGCCAAGAATTAGACACAGCTGGACAAAGGATACACAGTTTTGCTAAAAAAGGCAATGGTTAATGATGGACCAGATTCTCTCTTCAGCAGCCACTGCTAGTAGAAAAGCTTGGGAGGTCCCCTGGGTACCAGAAGGGGAGGAAAAGATGCACTCCACATCCAAACTGCTAAGCTATAGCTGCTTCTACAGACTCAGGCTCCCAATGAAGTGTTGGAAGGGACCCCACTCCCTATCAGTACCCTGAATTACATGGAAGAAACCAAACTGGGGCATGCATCTCAGAGGCAGAGAAAGAGGAAATCTTCCTGAACCCCATATAGTTCTGGCTGCTTGATGGGATTCCCAAAGCTGCAAAGAAATCTCAGAATAAAACCCAATAAACAGAATGAAATCTCCTGACCTCTTTCCTCTAGTTTTCCAAAGGGAGTTTGGATTTTATAGGACCTGAACGACTAGGTTCGTGGCTAGTCTTTAGTTGGTAAGAAACACAAAAAGTTTAAGACCACATATTCCACAGGCACACATAACAACAAGGCTTATGGACTTATCAGAAAAACGGAGGCATTTTCACATTTCCATCCATCCCTAGGGTACAAGTTCTGCTGAAGCCTGCTGATCACTCCCAGGAGGCCTTCCCAGTAGATTCAGCAGGAGCCCGGAGCCCTGCTCATAAACCCGTCATGCAGAGATGAAACATTTGCATGCATATTCTTCACATATGTTATGCAAACTAAAATCCTAAAATATACAGTAATAAACAACTGAATTTCCTGAGATAGTTACATTGTTTCAGAATGAGAAAGAAATAATCCAGAACCTTTGCCTAAACCACTAAGCCCACTCAAACCTTTGATAGTGTTTTCAAAAAGGAAACGTGGCTTTCATCTCCTCCCAAATCATTTCTTGCAGTTGTTTGTCCAAACTGCTAGCCAACATGGAAGAAATCCTATTAGGCAACGTGAGGGAGTCCTGCTGTGTTTCCAGCCTAAATGGAACCAGTAAGAACTCCACAGGAGACGAAGCAAACCTGTAGGGGGGATTTTCTGCCTATGGGCGTGAGCCTTAAATCACTCTACATTTTTAAAAGGAAGCACCTTCCTCCTTTCTTGCTCCTTTGCTGGCTATAAGGGAAGAGGCAGGGAAGCCTAGCATGCTGCCATAGGTCCCAGCACATTGGGATCTCTAGCGATGGACAACAGCAGGATCATTCAGACTAGAGATAACTAGAGATACACCAAAGCTGCTGCCTCTCAGGATGACCAATATGACCTTTTTTTCCTTGCTGTTTTCCAAGCAATCTCAACTTAATCTGCTATTCCTCATCTAACATCCAGACAAGCTCTCTTGGAGCACAGATTTCCCTTTTCTTCACAGTTTCTGTCGGGGTCTGTACTAACGGGTCTGAGAACTATGGTGACAAAAGCAGAAAGATTACAGACCTTTAAGGCCAAGATGTGACTACTGTGCTTCGTGTGGACGGGATAAATATCTGCTGTGAGCACCTGGCACACCCCAACAGTCATTCACAATAGCTACCATGCTAATAAGAGAAGGTATCAACCACTCACCTTAAGCCTGACTTGTTCGTAAATAACGATGGGCCTGTTGCTGAAGGTAATGGCGTTACAGAAGCTAGCCTGGCGTTTCACTGCCTTCTGTGTCGTGTCCATGATGATCTGGGATCCCTTCGTGTGCGGATGGAAAAGCAGAGGGCTGATGGTCAGAGTTCCACACTGCGGGATGGGAAGGCAGTGCTTCTGCTTGTGGTGGCATCGGTGGGAGGAAGCTGGAAATGAGCCACCTATGGAATCTGAAAGCAGAATGAGGAAAAATAAAGTTTCAAATCCACTGTAATAAGTAAAACAAAAACTCTCAATGAAAAAAAAAAGGGGGAGGGGGACTGTAGAGCAAAATGAAAGTCAGTCAACTCCCTTCTCTGTAAACTACTAGAGGTTTCTAGAACATCTTGAACAACAAAAGGCTATAGGGATACCGAAGGTTCCCATCCGGGCAATCTGATAGTACAGAGCATGACATGGAGAACACAGCTCAGCTCCTGAAATCAGAGGCCATTTTGAGGCCACACATCAGAACACGAGACAAGAATCAGCTCCAAAACTGGACCGAAGCATGTGTGATATTTGTGTTGTCCCAGTTGGGTGAAATCTTCCCTTTCTGGAGGACACCCACCCACACCTTGACCATTTCTCCCACTCCTCCTTTGCAACAGTAGCTCCATCAATCCTTGTGCCCATTTGCCTTTGCGTGCTGTCCTATCCACCCTCACTAAGTGCCAACTCAGACACGTACATGCCTAATTCATACCTGAGCTCAACTCAGTGATAATCCACCTGGATTTCTCCACCCACCTACACTCCTCTCTCCTCCACTGATGGGAACCTCAGCTGAGATCCCACTCATCACGAAGGCACTTGCCAGCACACTATGACATGGCAAGGAAAGTGGAGAGGGAGCGAGAGTGTAAAGTAGGGAGGAAATTACGTCTTTAACCAGGAGAGTCAGTGCACAACCGACACATTCACGACAGCAGCTTTGTTCATGAATGACAGGATTCATGAGTTTCTTTTCAATGGGGAGCCTGAAGCAGTTCAAGCACAAAACAGTCATTATACTGAACAAAAGTCATCTGCTTCCTTTTCCTTGTGTGCACAAACAAACTGCATTATGCACGTATGTTTGGGAGGAGATACTCATAGACTTGGAAATAGAGTACCAACAGAATAATGAATTATTCCATGATAGACTCAGGGATGCAGTGAAAGCAATGTGACCTTAACGATCTGTCACTTTGCTTGTGCATGACTATACACTGGTTTAAAACTCTATTCCTGTAATGCACAAACTACATAAACCAATCATAAACATTCTTCATGCAAATTCATTGCTGACGGTTATGTCTTTATATAGCTACTATAAAATAACGCTTACACCTCTAATGTAACTCTTAGGAGGTAGAAATATAGCGCCTGAACCTTATTCCTCCCAGCCTTTAGGGCAGGCTGTAACTACGTGACATTGCAATGGTTCATCATCACAGCAAGCCTAAATAAGTAACAACAAAACTTAAAACGCTGATTTCTGATGAGAACATTTTGATGCAACTTCAACATCAGCCACTCTAGCTTTCTACTGTCATTCTCTTGTGGTTCTGTTTCTCAATGCTATCCCTTCAGAAGAGAGCAAAGAGGCCAGACAAGTGGTTTTACCTTGAAAAACTCTCATTAATACTTTAAGGGAGAGATGAACCAGCTGGAAGTGATTTGATGCTAAAAATTATGTGGAATATAAGACATCTTTCTGTTTCTCACAAGAGAAGAATCAAACACCAAATATACATTCAATTCGAGCTAAATTTGCATCCAGACCTGAATTTTGTAGCTCCAACTTTTTGCTATCAGCCACTTACCAAAACAAGCTTGTGAAGCACAAAGGCACAGACATTTTAACTTGTTTGCATATCTCTGTGCTCTAATCTTACTGGATAATGTGGCTGTGATTCTAACAACCGCTGCATCTCTCCCTAGGATGTGGCACCCTTTTAAAACATGGTAATGAAGTGACAAAAACTGCTCACAGCTTTCAAAACACGCTCTGATAACAACACTACATATGTCCAGAGCATCTGCTGGAGCTGTGTTATGGAGCCTTAGGGTCCTGTCTGCCCCCACGGGAAAGATGTTAGGGGAACGCTTATTTTTTCTGACAGTCTGGCACTGCTGAGTGAGAATGGGTCAAACTCACCCTAGGCCAATGCCTGCAGGAGAAGTGCCCCTGTGCATACAGCTGAAACTCAGGACAACTACATCCTATGGGAAGGAAAGAAACCACCCAGGGAAGAGCTTCCTCAGGTGGAAAATGTGAATGGGGAGGAGACCCTTTCCTGCTCCCACATGCTCTCACTCAGGAATGACTCCCACTTAAGGAACACAGTTGGATAAGGACAGGAAAATATCTTAATTAAAAAAAAAAAAAAAAGAATATTAATTTTAAACCAAAAATATTTGGGTTTTACTTTCACCTTACAAATGCATGGAGAAGTTACAAAGCAATGGGCCAAATATGATAGATGCCTTTGCTCAGTTCTTCAGGACAGTATGCCCACTCCAAAAGGAGGATACACCATGCAAGTTCAGATGGATGGTAACACAAGCACTGGACTGGACTTAGGAAAGGGACACTTCTGAAACACAGTATGGTGATATATCACTGTCCTTGCTTGGCCAGCTAAAAATAAATCATCTGCTTAAAGTTTTTGTTCAAACTGAGCTTGATGTGGACTCCAGTCTTCTCCCATTCACTTATTTAAATTACTACACATTTCAACATCCTTAGTTTTTGCTGCTAGCAATATTGGTACAACACATCTGAGTTGGTTTCAACTTATTTTCTTCATCTTCATAGAAAAGAATTGAGTGAAGCTCACAAATCTGGAGTCTCAGCTGCCAAAACAGGCAAAAGTCCTTCTGGCATCAGAGAAATCATGTGAGGTTCCGTTAACCAGAAGTCTGTCCCTAATCCTCCTCCTCCACAGCTTATCAGTCACTTACAAAGGAGAGCTGAAGTAATGGCTTCTAAGAAAGTTTGCAAACAAACAAGAAGGCTCGAATCCAAAAGCGTGTTCAAGGGCACCACAGGTTTCCCATTTCACAACACAGCTGTAAAATAGCCAGGCAAAAAAACTTCCTCCTGACAAGTGGGAGTTGTAACAACGTGCCATGATCATGCAAACAACTGGCATCGTGTGACAACAGTCACGAGAGCCAAGTCATGTCCGAAAACAGCCCCGGCGTCAAACTGCTGTAAATCAAGAGAAGTTCCATGGGTCCCCCCCATATAGGTTTCCAGGTTTCATGCTGCAGGTCACAGAGATCAGCATTTTCTCACTCTCATGGTTTTAAAGATCAGATAGGCTTTAATTTTCAATTCATGCTCAACAACAGATGCTGGTTGTACCATTTCTTTTGGTACTGGAAACCACGTGAAGCACTCCAAACTGTTTTGACTTCAGAGGCCTAAGTGTATCCTTTCTGGAGCCCAGGCTGTTTGAGAAAGCAGAATATTGCCCCACAGGTGGCACGCTTCTCCCTTCATGTGTGCTAGCTGTCCCTGGGCTTCGGGATCTCAAGGTCTGAGCAAAATCTGCAAGCCCTATAAAAGGCAGCACTGGATGTTCTCAGATTAGAAAATGCATCCCAAAGCCTGTTAGGGGTTTTCACCAGAAGCATTCATGCTCTGCAAAAATGAGACAATCTTAAAGGCTTGGATTTCTTAAATGCTGCAAAAAAATGACTGGAGTTCATTTTTAACAAATACATCTTTTCCAGTTGAAAAAAAATCTTGACAGGCACATATCAGAATATTGTCAAAACTCATTTCAGACTGAAAACTAACTTCAAGGTGTTTAAGATCAACTTCTTTAAGCATGTAATATGATTGGCATTCAGAGCTGAGTAAAAGAGAAAAGACAACTTGAAACCAGAGCCCTGGGACTGACATGCAATACAAGTGGGAATGACAAATCCCTATGTACCTGGGGAAGAGGAAAAGAGAAGCATGGGGTCGGCGACAGAGGCATGCCTGTCTTGCAGGCCAGTGACATTGAAAAGAGTGGACAGGACAAAACACCACGTCATGAATCATAGACTCCTTTAGGTTGGAAAAGACCTAAAGATCCTGAAGTCCAACCGTAAACCTGACCTACCAAGTCCCATCACTAAATCATGCCCATTAGGGCCACATCCACATCTCTTAAACACCTGCAGGAATGGGGACACCCCCACTTCCCTGGACAGCCCCCTCCAAAGCTTGACCACCCCCTCCATGAAGAAATTCTTAAAGAGAGAAAAGTGTTTCAATACTGTGACTTTATCAAAGGAAGGTGACAATGTTAGTTTTATTGCCAGGTGGCTGTACCATATATGTATTTTAAAGAATGGATTTTGAGAAGGAAGAAAAGGAACCACTGTGAGGAATGCGAGGGACGCAATTCCCTGGGGACACGAGCAAGGTGCAGCAGGAAAGCCCTAGCCCTGAAAGTATCTGCACAGTCTCTCCAAAGGCATATTAATAAAGTTCAAAAGGAGAAAAACCACAATGAACTCCTTGTGCTAGGCTTTGCAAATGTATTCTTAAAAGCACTCTTCAAGATACGGTTTACTAAAAATAAACATTAGCTCAACACCATGGGAAACTGAAAGGGGTTGCAAGCCCTGTTTTCCTCGTGTGCAGCCTGACCCTGTGCATGTGCACAGGAGAGAAGGAACTGTAAATAAGTGCAAATGAAAACAGCTTTTTTTTTTTTCATTACATTTTCTTGAAGGAATAAGTAATAACGCATCTCCAGGCTATAACCAACTCTCCCTATGCCTGTTTTTGATGATAATGGCCCTATTAGATTACTGTCACCAGGTCAGCTACTGATCTTGGCATTACAAAATGACCAAGATAAACAACTTTGCTCTTCCACAAAGACAGACCACAGCTTTGCAGGAGTTGAGGCATGCAATGATAAAAATGCAAAGGGTTAATTCTTTAAGAGGAGTATTAAAATGCTTAAAAGGGGAGCATTAAAGCCAGACAAACTGAAATTATACAGCATCTTCGGTTAAACTTTAGTGAATTAGGGACTTATCTACAAGGTGGATTTGAGCCAGCAGGTCAGATCTAGCACTCCCATCCAAGACTACAAAACTAGTCAAAGCCAAAACATAACTTATTTTCATCTGTGCTATTTTAGCAGTGATGAGATGCATCAAGAGAGTAGGTCCGCACATAGTGTAAGATTTTCCACTTAAACTGCAAACTGTGAGACAAGAGACAGGTGCGGACAGACATGTACATGAAAGGAAATAATACCAGCCAGGGTGGGGCTTGGAGATGTACTATTTTTTAATTATTTTTTCTTTTAAGCAACCTCAGTGGAACCCGTTGAACAACAAGTCCATGGCTACAACCTGAATCCTGGATGCAAGACTTTATGAGGGCTTGCTTCAAGGTTATAAGCTTTAGCAAGAGTCAGGAGAGTGGCAATTTTTATGGAGATTGAAAAAGAAGGTCTAAGGGCCTAGGAGAGATAAAAGAGCTCTGTTTCAGTTCTATTAAGCCCATATTGTTTTTAATATTTTATTTAAAAAGCAAAAATAAAAATTAAAAAAAAATCCTAGGGCAAAAATTTAGGTTGGCGAAAGGAGACTTAAGTACTACAGAGGAGCAGTAAATCTGTTATTTTTCTGTAGGAAAGTTACATCCGAACTAATGTTTGTGGTTGAAATTACCCAGAGAAAGATAAAGAAGATGCTCCTGGGCAGAGCCTAGTGGAACCTCTCCTGGATGTGCAAAGAAAGGTGAGGAAGACTCTCAAAATGCAGGAGAGGCAGGAAGAGAGGAGGCAGGACAGAGCTGGGGAGCGATCCCAGAAGGAACAACCCAGTTGACAGCACGACGAATGCTTAGCAATGCCAAGTACCATGAGGATGGCTCATTATACTCTTTTTTTTTGTGTGTGTGTGAAGAAAATATGATATCAGAAGAGAGCTGTGAGAATACAGAAGTATTTCTATATGCATATAAGGCTGCTTAGAAGAAAACCCTTACCAGGAGAATTAATTTTTAAACTTGCCACCTTCAGTAATGGTACCGTGTAATCATTAACAATTTCTTGGCACCTAAAAAGGCACTCTTTACTTAACATCTCCCACAGTCACTTGGAGCAATTCAGCCACCCCCGTCACCGAGAGCTCCAGCTCCATGCTTCTTTCTGTGGGCACAGCTGCCTTTGCAGGCCCCCTTCTTGCCCTCTCCCCATGCAACCCCCAAGCCCCCGCAGAGCAGAAGTGTGCTGAGCACATAAGACCAGCAGGCGCTAAGTCAGCAGCATGTGCTCCTGTTGGCTGTGTGAGGAAAGAGAAGGGCTGAGCAGCCCCCTGGAAAGAAGGTGGGAAAGGAGACGGAAAGGAGCCAGCGAGTGCGACGGTGCAAGTCCCTTCGTCAGCAGCAACCACGCTATTTCCCAGAAGCTCCTCTGATTCTCGCAGGCAGGAGCAACTTGGGTGTGTTACCTGATTATTTATTCTGGGGAGGAACTATGGACTTCTGACTTCATCCTCCTTGTCCCAAAGATAAGTACATTGTTGGCCATAAGATTATAAGATTACATATACTTTATGAAATAATCTCAGTTACCTTTGCTCTGCTGTTCCAATGTATTAATGAAGTAACTACCTGTCAAAGCTCCTTTTCCAGGAAATGTTAACGCATCATGGTCCACCTAGGACAATCCTGTGTAATTTCCCATCTAACATAATTCCATTTACTCATTTTCTTAGTATAGAGCAGAGCTATGCATAGAGCACTTTACACCTGTATTAACATCGGAGATCCTCCTAATTTATAATAATATAAACTAAGCCTAAGTAGATATTATAAACATTTAACTAAGAGTGATGCTGCAAGATTAGGGCCACCAGCATCTCTGCCCATCTCTCTAACCTCACAGGAGTGCACATCCTCTGATGGCAAAGACAAGTTCAGCTTCTACTTTCATCCATGCCCTCCCATTGGACTGCCAGGAAGCAATACAGTGGCTCCTTACGTGCTGTCCCCAGGCAGTAGGTCTGCTCACCCCTGGGCTAGAGGCTCCAGAGATGGTTTCCCTGTTGTTCTGGTTGAGAAAACAGCATTTTGCCCTGCTGGCAGCAGCGGTGCCAGCTCCTCGGGGAGCACCTGGGCAGCTAGTTGCTCAGCTTTTCCCCCAGAAAAGTTGTGGGGTCAGAAGACTTTTTGTGTCCCACATGGAGGTGGCCAGCATGCTGCTGCCCAGGAAACTGCCGAATGCAGTCTGCTGCAATAACAAATTTCAGCCAAGGTTCTAACCCACTCACTGTTTATCTCAGATGTAGCTTCTAAGGGTCCCAGACACACATCTGACCATCGCTGATATCCTGGCAGCCCCCGAGATACTGTGCAAATTCCCTGGAGTCACGTTACACTGCAGGCATAGCCAGAAGACACTCATCCCAACAAAAAACATTGCATCGGTTTTGAACAAAAGCATCTTTCCCGGTCTAGTATTTCCACCGTAGCATAAGGTGCTTTTTCCCTTTCCCTCCTGCAGTGCCGGGCACAGCTGCGATGAACAGCGAAGCTGCTGCCCAGAGGTAGCTGTGCTTCACTGTACAGCCCACAGCACGGCCATGCCTGGAGGGTTAATGACAGTTCACGCTGGAAAGAAGTAGCTGCATAAAAGCAGAGCCCAACTGCAAATATTTTATGGCCATGTAGTATTTCCACGGACTACAAATCAATGTAAAAGATGTTTTCTTCAAGGGGCCTCGTATAGACTGTGTTTTTAAAATGCATTCCCTCTGCTAAATATAAATCAGTAAGAGTTTTTGTTCTTCCAAAAGATTAACTAGCCTCAGTATTTTGGGATCTAATTCTGGAATACTTGTAGATGTGCCAGCATTCTCTTCCAATTTAAATACTTTAATGGAAAGTCTATCCTGGGCACACTTTCCATGTACGGTGTAACAGCTTGGAAATCTGAATATTGAGAGTTCACCACAAAATGAAGTGACCTGTCAAGGTTAAACTTAGATATATCTCAGGACAAAAAAGAAGGTGAGGATAACAGAGACCAAGGGAAAAAAAGCAAACCTAAAAGTATTAGAGACAAGATAATGGGTATGCAAAACCAAAATCCAAAAGAAAGTAGAAAGTGGTGTAACCTCCCAAACAGTGCAAAGAAAATGCAAATTGGAGAAGCTGTTGTTCTAAACTCAGCTCCTTGAATTAGCTTTGAATCATACCTGTATAAAATCAAGAATGTTCCTCTAGACTAAAGATGCTGAATTAGGCCCACAGAAGTCCACTCACACCCCATATTTACAATATAATGAGCTGTATTAGGTTGCTTTTCTTTATACACTCCCTCTGTCACCAGTAAAAAGAGATAGGGTCTCAAGTTGGTAATGAAGAGCATCTCTGAATTATCTTCTTGTCTGGATCATCAGCTGGAGGATTCTCTCCCACTGCTCTACCTCATCCCAGCATATAAGACTATACATTAAGGATGCACAAGGCGCTGGCCAAAAACCTCCTGCTGTTTCTGACCTCTCATGTCTTAAGTGTTCTCTTTAGCAAAGCTCCCTAATCACAGACCACTTTGCACTAAGACAAAAATCACAGACACCCTCCTACCTTGCTCTCTACAAAAACTGTGGCTCTGCCGTGTGTCTCTGGAATAAAGCAAGTGAAAAATAAGACACTGGAATATCACAGGCTCCCCAAAATAGGACAAAAGTACAAGAATATTTCTGCAGACACAGCATTTGCAGGATGGTGGTATGGGTGCTGGGCATTTAAAGCTTGTATTCATAGCTGCAGGGCAGAGAACAAAGGCTTCTGGAGGGATGGATGCCTCTAGAAAGAGCCTGGATAACACTCCAAGACGTGGGTAGCACCATTCACCTCAGAGCAAACTCTACACTTGCACTAATTGAAATATTCCCAAGGTTATAGTGATTTAAGCCTCAAACACCATCAGCTCCTTAAAGCCACAAAATGTGCAGGCACCAATGTGCTAGATGAGCTTAGATCAGTGATCAGCAAAGAGCTCTTCCTCAAGAGCTCACAGGCTCAACCACATTGGGGATTCAGAATCTTAACATACTTTGTGCCAACCCAAATACCCATCTCTGGGCACAGCAAGGGTATGCCCAGCACCAGCCTGATATGCTCCTACCTTACAGCAGCATATGTGAGTAAGGCATAGCATTTCTTTCAATCTAGAAACGTTGATGACAACTTTGGACTGAAGTTGTGAGATCTCCAGTGGCTTTGTTGCCTCTTATGTATTTTGCTGCTTGAATTTATTGCAAATGTCACGTGTGAATGCCCTCACTTTAATTTAGTATCTGGTTGGTCAGGATATATAATCCAGAGACTGTTTTTTACTTCTCTTCTTACCCAGCTGGACAGCATAGATTATGTTTATCATTCAGTACCACATACCATGAAGCTTTAAGCCATAATGCCATTTCTAAAGAATCTCAGGAAGCAGTTTTTCTTCTCTCATACATGACATTTACATTTGGAGTGTCCCTTCTTTTCCAGCATAAACCATCAATTTAGATCCACTTTGAGGTACTGTAAAGTTGGGTCATTTTGTGTTAGTCTTCTTTAAAAATGCAGCGCGCTCGGGTCATGCTTATTTCACATTCTTCCTCCTAAAGTTCACTGCCGTAATTTGCAAGGTCTCTTGAGAGCATGCCTGCTGGAAGCAGCTCCTTATGCCCTCCGTATTTAAAACTTTACAAGCACTTTTAAAATGCTGTGATTATTTTTCCAAGCCCAAGCAGTACTTCACACAAAATACTTCCCTTCTGCTGCTTTCAGAGCACATCTCCTTTGCTGGTGGCTGTCAACAAGCATGTGTGAAACAGCTCAGGTCCAAACCCAAGAGCCAGTGCTCCCCTTCCCGTGGAGGGGACACCGCGAGGTGATGGCACAGCCAAAGGACAGTGCCCAGCTCCATGATGGAGATCTTCCACCCCTCAATGGAAACACCAGGAATTTTCTAACTACCATCACGTCTGTCCGAGGACAACGATGACTTGCTGTGTGACACAGAGCATTTGAATCTTTTGCAAAACCCTGCTGGTGGTGATGTTGTAATACTCAAACCATTGCTTTTTCCTTCCTGCAGCTTGGTACTGGTAGATGTGCTGTCACCCAGTACATCTTCTGTCTTTTTTGGTATGTTTTCGTTCCTCTCTGATCAACTGAAAATTCACTTTTTCAGTGCAAGAAGATTGCACTGCTTACTTTGCCATCTGTTGCTACAGTCTTAAAACTATTTACATCTACACCAGCTAACCAAATATCAAAGATTTTCATTCAATATAAAGCGCAAAAACAATCCTACAGGGAAACCCTTTAAGTATGTAATTATCGAGGATCTTCTGGTTTCTTCATTCACAAAGAAAAATTGCACTTGATTTTTTGTTTTTGACTTGCTGTCTGGCTAATCCCAGAAGATATTGATCCCAATGGCTTTATTCCTGATTACATTTGGCAGTACGTAAACCCTTAAAGTGTAGAGTTATTAAGAGCTAACGACTTAGCAGGTACATGAAAATGTGACTTTACTATTTGGCCATGTTTAACAACCTCATAAATGTTTCAGGATTACAGGAACAACGTACTTCCTTGAATTCCTCCTCCACCATTTCTGTATTGAAATCCTCCTGCCTTCTCCTTCCCACCTCTCCCTCTCCCATTCCTCTGCAAGAACTCACAGACCAGATGACCTTCACCTCTGCTTTGCCATCCCTTCTTCTCCAAAAGATCTTCCTCCTCCTCCTTTCTCATAAGTACTCAGCCACTTCCATTACTGACCTCACCTTACCCAGCACATTTCTCTCACGCTTTTACTCTTTTTCACCTCTTATTCTCTCCTGTCTTGTTCTCCTCTAAATAGAAATGCTTCATTTCTTCTCATTTTAAAAACAAAATGAAAACAAACAAAAAAACACAATTGCCCCTCTCCTAAAACAAAACAGATCCTAGTGAATAGCCTAGGCTCCTCAACCTCACAAAGTTGGAACCCAATGGTCTTCTTTCGATGGCACCCACTATTTATCCCACAAGGTATTCATGCAAAATAACTTGCAGTGGGCAGTAAGTGAGGTTATGAAGTTTGTCATCAGCAGGGGACTTTTGACACAATTCACTTCAAGTGCATTGCTGGGATTAAAACACAGGAGCTCCACGCTTGACTTCCACAGTCAAGCTAAAAAATTTGCAGCCCACCCAGCAGAGCTGGAAGGAGAGCACAGAAACAAAGGTGCCAGCCCAAGGCAGGACGCCGGCAACCTCCTGCCTCATAAATAGATATTATTACCGAGAACACTTGCCCAGACCAGAAAGGTCTCCAGTAGCACTAGAAGTGCTAGCCCCCACACACAATTAAAATATTATTTTTCCAGGCAAGCAGTTTAAGTACTGCTGCAGCAAAAACAGAAGAAAGGACAACATTTCTCCCTTTACGCAAGAATTTGGCCATCCACTGGTGCATTCCTTCATTAATCTGCACTTTCTGTGCAGAATTATTGACTTTCCCACTCTCATCTGGCTCTGCAGCACATCGCTTGCACCAGTTTAAACACCCTCTACCAGTAATTAACCCTGGTTTTTTTATTATTATTACTTTGTTTGTTTTGTTTTTTTTTCAAATCAGCATCTGAATCCAATCCTTTGAATTCAAACATGAAACTTCAACGGCCAGCCCAGGAATAAAGTTACCGTTTATTTTAACAAAGACAAACAGCATCCCTGGCGCTGATTCCAAGCAAAAAGCATGAACACTATTCCATCATCCTTCCTACCAATTCCCATGCCAGACCCATGAAGTTATTACTTAACGCTTTGCTATAAATAACTGCTGGAGTAGTCCATACAGGAACTTGGTTTCCTTAGTGTCTGCTGCAACAGGTCACCCAGTAAATGACCAAGGGTCTTGCATCCATATCGCCTGAGGAAGAGCATGCAGAGATTCTTTATGCCTTTCAAAGTGATCCTACCTGCTATCCAACCCTTCTTGTTGAATATCACAAACTGAAAGAAGAGGTGGGTCTTGCCACACACTGTTTACAGTCTGGCGTATGAAAAGAAACCAGTACATTGGAGTAAAATAGCACAGAGAGTGTACTTTGGGGAAAAAGGAAGACAACTTTGTAATCTATCAGGACAAGTTCTGTTCGATACCCATGGCCAATGTGATTCCTCACACCAGAAGACAGCAGGGAGGTAATTCCACCCCTCTTCTGTCACCCTAACAGCACAAGAAAGAGCTCCAGTTCTCTCTGATTTGTACAGGTAAAAATGTACTTCAGACTAGAAACTCAACGCCTGCATATTAAAAACCCTCACAGAGCTCCCATAAACATTAATGACTACTTTCTTATGACTTGTGTAGCAGAGTCAATTTCTCAAGTTTTTTTGTAGAGAAGGTTACCCCAAAATATCTTGTGAGAGGGTGCCAAGGAAGTTCTACCACCTCTAGCTTGAAATTGTGTTAACATCAATGCGTGCAAGCTATGCAAAAGAAAACCTTTCAACAATGCAATCTTCAGCAATTTCATACTGCTGCAAACTTGCTCACATGGCCATGTCTTATTCAGATGACCAGTTATCATTTACCAAAGTTGGGTACCTTACAGTAGGAGACTTGGGAGGAACACCATGAAGATGACTGCATTTCTAAATAGCTGAAGGAAGAGAAAAGTGAGAGCGTTGAAAAGGCAAGCCAGCTTGGTAAAAAGGAAGGTGTTTTTTTTTTAAATTTGTGCAAAAGGGCATTTTTGCATACTGGGATACGGGTAAGAATGGAAGGAGGAAGAAATGCAATGTCATGCGATTCGGTGCATTGTTCCTGATGTAGCCACATTTGTGGCGTGACTGCCTTGAAGGTCTGCATGAACAAGAAACAAGCCTAGAGGACTCAAGGGGCTGTATTCTCTTGGTGGAAAGACACCTACACTATTTCAGAAGAGCAAGGAGCAATTAAGTGCAGAGGCAAATTCATTCATCCATTTTCTTTGCTCTTTGTAGCTTGAAAATTTGTGGAAAATCCTTTAAGTCCTTGTCCTGCTAAGGGGCATTTTTTCTGACAACAATTTTTTTTCTAGTATATAATTGCACCTGATTTTGTAAGCCACAGCCTTAAATTCTGATTTAATAAGGAGCATGCTGCACCCCTGACGGATATTCCTTCCTGCTAGCATGCAGAGCTGTTGAACTGGAGTCTACAAATCTGGACCCCTGGGCCATTTTTCTGCACCCAAAAGTACATCTCAACGCATGCTGTAAATACTGTATATAGAGTAAAACCACAATATTTGTCATCAAAATGAAGTTGCACAAATCTAAAACTGCTACCAATCTCTATTTTTTCCCCAGATTGTGCACTTCAAAAGTGCTTCTCTGGAGTGCTGAAGCTATTCAAGGTAACTTGCCTGTATTTACACTTTATTACAGCTTCCCACACGATACTATACACCTCCCCCTGCAACAACTGAGCAGCAGAACCAGGCATGCATGTGTCACAGAAGTACTGTTTCTGGCACGCACAAAGGACCTAATGGATGACTTGTCCAAGCACAGATTTCCCAAAGTACAGGATTGGAAGAAGATGGACGTATAGCCAATGAAACGCAAAAGATACCAGTTATCATATACTAACTTCTCAAACTACTACAAGAAATTACCTGTACACTGCGTGCTGAGCACAGCTTCAGACTTGGGGATGAGGCACGACCTTTGGAGTCCCCAAAGAGCAGCTTTGCTGTATGAGGGTTCAGAGAGGGAAGGTCTCTGAAACTGTGGGATAACTGATAAATGGGTAAAGAGAGCTCAGATAGTCACTTTAAAGATAAAGGGATAGAAACATCTTCCAGGAAATGGCTGGGGTTACCTGACCTTTGGCGAAGAGCCTTTTAAAAACTGCAGTCATCTCTTGCAGACATACTGAATGGTTTTCGCACCCTTTCAAATCCATTTGGAGAACATTCAGACGATATTCCTCTGCATTTTATCCTTTTTACCATGGGAACAGATAGCCTGAAAGCTTTATCCTTTGCATCATAAATGCCAATGCACATCTGCCTAGGAAAGATACAGGAAGCTGGGATCAATGCATCTCCATACCCTCTTTCAGCAGAGACTTGGAATTGTCCTTAACATCAGTTTGTATAAGTATAAATCCACCTGAAGTAGGGCCATGGGGATCTGCAATTACAGCTTGCAGATCTTTGTGTTCACCATCTTAATTACTAAATTTAGCAGGAATTTCACCTTTTTCTGTGTCAAGCGGGAAACTCATGAGAGCCTCTAAGCCCAGTCTCACAGCAGGATCAGATCTTTTGCAAGCAGCAACACCCCAGGTGTAAGATATAGTAGTGGGGAATAAAAATGTCTGACCTCTGCTGCTCCAGCAGGTGGACCTGACAAACTAAGAGGTCGTCTTTCTGTCTTCTTTCCCCAAAACAGAAGATTTCAGGAATTAATTTCTAAAATAGGACAAGATTTTCTACTGCATCCCAAAGACAGTCTTACTTTCCCACCTAAGCCTGACTGCTATAAGCCATGGTCAAAGTAGCAGAGGTCAAGGAGAATTAGGTCATTTTCTAATCAATAACCATGCAAATTACAAGCCATAAAATACTGAGACATGATATCTAGATACTGAATCAACTACCCTTGCTCAAGCACTGGACAGGAAGGAGCCAGGTTGTCCAGAAATCTCATCACAGTCATGCCACTTGATCAAGGTCTCTTCAGGCAATTTTGCAAAGCCTCTGAGGGACAGAGGGATTGAAAGTTGGACAGCAACTCTTACCATGTTGCAGCTCTTACAATGTGAGATGGACCAGCACCCATCAGGGCTCCTGAACGTGCATTTCCTCTAAATACTTAGCTTTACTCAGAACTGGAGTACAAAATGACAGCCCAAGTGATGGTCTCTTTCCCTTTGGAGATTTAAAAAAAAAATAAAAATCAGAGGGCAGCATTGAAGTAATTTGCGATAAGCAGAAAATAAATTAAGCAATTTTCGTTCCTTTTCCACGTTATATGAAATTTACAACATCAGTAATGCCTTTGTAAAAGTAATTAGATACTTAAGACTCTCTTTTATATTTGATAATCTGATTCTCTGATTCTGTTTGGTGTGCAAAGACAGAAGTCATTTTGATCCCAGATGTTTCAGCACAGTATGGGCGCCCCTAAATTTCCATCTTCCAGGGAGATTATTTTTTTTTAATCTCAGTCTCTTTGTAAGATGCTATTTTTAACCTTTGAAAATAGCAGTTCTTAACAATCTTTATGTCTCCAGTCCTTCACCCAACAGGCCTAGAGAAAAGTAAGGTTTTATTTAAAGTACTTTTAGTTGAGTCAGTGAATATTAGATATAGACAGATCAAAGCTGAAGTTGTAGCTTACAAAAATCTCCCACCAAAAGCCTTTTCCCTTCTGTCTCTTACTCCACAAAAGCCAAAGCCAAAAACATTTGTCTGCCTGTCTTCTGACCAAAAACATGATCTGTGCAGCAGAAACTGAAGTCCAGAATTTATTTCATTCCAAAACCGCATCTCCAATGCCCTTGCCTCCAAGGTGCCATTTGAATGGTTCTCTAACATTTGGCTTTTCCAAATAAGAAAAAGTAAAATTATGAAGACATTCTCCTCAAGCAAAAGATGTTTACCAGAAGAAATCTTCTTTACTTTAAAGCAGCAACCAACCCACAGTGTGTACCACGTTTACACCAGAGCTGTGACGAATGCCTGTTGAGCTGCAGCACTTAAACCACTTGCATTTTAAACAGCAGTTTGTCAAGTGATGTTAATTATTTGGGAGGTCTATGCTCCTAGAAACATAAACATTTCTTTTTATACCGATCACATTTTTTTTTTCCATGAGGTGCTTCCAGCAGAGACTGAAATTAAAATGGCTTCTTTGTGAGCCACGGTGTGGTTTATGGCTCAATTCTACCTCTGTGCTTGCAAGCAAAGGGTAGCATCACACTGGGGCTCTGCACAGTCCCTTCCTCATCCTTGCTTTGGTGTTGGAAACCTCCCAGCAGGTGGGAGAGTTCTTCCAACCCCACCCATTCTCCTTGAGGCTATGCAGTTTCCTCCTGGCTGATAACACAGGCCTGGGACTTGCAATAGCCTGAGGATCACTTGAACTTCGCAAAGCAGGCCAAGGGCTCAGTTGCTAGGAAGCACCGCAGAGAACAGAAGAGGAATAGGCTCTTGCAAGAGCCTGAGTCAAAGCAAACCTCCAGTCCTGGCAAGGTGTAGCTCAAACACGGGCACCTGCTGCTCCCAAACCACCCGCTGGTTCAACCAGCGCCCCTTTTGAGGTTTCAGCCGCAGTCTCTTAGCTCTGCTTAAGCCAAGCTCCAAGCCTCTCAGTTTCTTGAAAACCAAATTTTTAGTCCTGCCCTGGTATCTCACAGCAGGTCCTGCTTTCGCCGACAAGCCTACCAGACAAAATGTTCCAATGCTGTACCCACACGGTGCCACTTGGCTGCACAGTCAAGGTGAATCACCAAGAAGATATGCAGCTGCTGTCCCTGCTTCTCAGATGGAAACCCCTTGGCTGAGAAGGGAGTTTGTTTGCTGAAGATGGCCCAGTGAAGCTCAGCCAAGCAGCCTGACTCCAAGGGCCAGGCCGGCCCATAGACCACGTTGCCTACGGCTCATTCCCGAGACCAGCAGAGAAAAGGGAGCAGCAGCATCCTCTTTGGTTGCACAGAAACTGCTGCCTGCCAGCTAAAGTCAAAGTTGAACTCTGCTTCCCCAAACCCACACCAAGACTGACCTGCTTTGAGTGGTACCCACTGGCTATGTCAGCCAGAGAAGACTTCATGCAATCGCAAGCAGCACACCAGAGCAAAACCTGCAGTGAGACTAGAAGTGGTGTTTTCAGAAGCCACACTGAGCAATCTGCATGTTGGCTCTGGGTACTTTCTCTCTCGGGCCCCGTGTGCTTTGATCCAGAAAAGTTTCTCTTCAAAGGTAGTCAAAGATGGGAACAGCTTCTGCTACCTAGGCAAATTTTATGGAGACGCCACCGAACATCTTTCCTGTTTGGTCAACTGTTGGGTCCTTCTCTCGTCTCCAGACTTCATCAACAAAGTCTGCTGTGAGCAACGTTAGTTCCCCAGGGGCTAAAGCAGCGTGCCCATGTGGGTCCCCGTGCTTAGACCAGCCTCTGGGCAGGACTGCTGTGCTAGGTACACCATGATCCGTAAGGTGGGACAGCTCAGACCCGAGGGACTCCGCAGTACTTGACCCCTGATGTGTCCCCTCTATATTAGCATTCATTTACTATACTAGTGTAGGCAGAAAAGGATGTAAACCAAACCATGAAAGAGGAGCTGATTTTTATAGCAAGGGGCTTTGGTTTATCTCTAAGGCTTCTATTAATAGAGATTTTATCTTGAGGAAAAGGGCAAGAACTCCAGATTTCTGCCAACATGGGCTGTTGCAGGGGAGGCAAGCAGGAGCACACCATTTATGTTCTACATTACGTTCATTAATGTATATAGCTTTTATTATGTCCCCTTTTTACTACTATCCCTTTTTCTTTACAATAAAATTGCTATCAGCCTTTACAAGGGGAAAATATATTCATGCATCTGGTCAGTTATTGTGGCTCTCTCTGAGCCCCCCACTTTTGCTGTGCTGTCAGACCCACCATAAATCTCAGATAAACCAAAGGACTCATCTCCCCAGCCCCATCAACTGCAGTCATCTTGAATGTTATTTTTAATGCCAATGAAGTACAGCATCCCTTCAAGAGAAAATCAAGGACAGAGTCAAGGAACAGAAATACCACTGAGACCAACTTGACAAGAGCTACAGAGTAGAAGACTCTGACTCATCTCAGACCAGCTTCACTCAGATAAATATGTCTTCAAAGCAAAATGATGTGATTTAGAGGGGGGATAGATGGGAAAGAAAAAAAAAAACAGACAGCAACACTAATAGGGATCTGCCCTACAGCAAGATACCGTCATACAGAGGGCTGCAGCATATGCTCTGATCACGGGCACATGGACCGCAGGGCTTGCAGCTGGCAGGCATGCTCCTCGTTTAGCCTCTGGGAGACAAGATCTCTCCTGACCTCCACCTCCACTCCCTGCTGTGCCTTCAGTAATCCCTGCTGATTCTCTAGGGCAATCCATCAGGATCAATTCTTTGCTTTGCCTTCACTTTTCAAGAAGCTCCCTTTCCTCTATGATTAATCTTTTTTAGACTGACCTCAATTCTATCCTCAGCATGTATGAACATCATTAATGTAAATTTTTTTTAATAAAAAGTAAGCCTATCAATTTTGAGATTATATGGCTAGAGACCACCTCTTCTTAATTCCTTCTTGATATCAGCAATGGTAATTGTATTTGTTTCACAAATTTATTTTATACCATTAACAGTATGAATCTTCTGACACTGGGAGTACTTGTTTTGATTAGGCATGCAGATGATTCCCTGGGACTTGTCAGGGGATCTGACAAACCTTCCTGAAGAGACACCTGCTACCTCTAGATTAATTGAATGATAGCTAAATATATCATCCATAATTCTCAACAAAAGAGGAATTAAGTGAGGAACAAGTGAAAACAGATCAGAGGTAAGAACGGTTCCCTGCAGAGGAGGGAGAGGACCTGTCAAAGAGGAGACAAATAAGACAACCAAACCTGAAAAATAACACAAAAGATGCAGTCCCTAGGTCCTACCACAGTAGAGCATCAAGAGGACATGGAAAAACGAACAGGGAAAATGCCAGGAAAGCAAAGGACAAAATTAGAATGGGGATGCTTTTTGCTCTCACCACTTATACCAAGACCCGTACGGTCAAATACAGCCACAACTAATGAAAAACTCATTTGCCTTTCACAATAAATAGCACAGTTTTGAAGCGTAAGTGTGGTTACCCATAAAATCTCTCTATATGGAGGTACTCCACACTTCATTTTCAAAAGTGTTGTCAGCAGTCAATACTATCAGCCACCTAAGGACGCTCGAAGGTGACCTGCAGGTCAGAGGCACAAACTGAAATAATCTCTGGGAGCCCCACTTTTAGCAAATGCCAGCACTGCTTTGGCACCCTGCCCAGGGTCTTCTGCACCAGTTAATCCAACCCTGAGCAGGATTAACTTCTCATACACACACACATTTGCTTTCAGAGCTATATAGCAATCTTGCTGAAAGCAGGGCGAGTTTAGAAAGAGCCTCTTCTCCTCGGTCCCATTTTGGTTATCAACGAGTGACTGCCTGCAGGTTTTAGGAAATGTTAACCCCCTAGTGAGGGGAACCATTTTTCAATCATTCCCTCACATTTGGGAGCTCGATAAGATGCCCCAAAATCTAGACAGTAAGTTAAAGATAAGAATACAAAGTAACATCAGTATACAAAGAAATCTCACTAAATTGGTGTTTGTCAGGTCTTCATTTTTCACTCCTTTCTTATTTCTTCTGGGACATTTGCAGTTTTAATTAGGTGAAAGCAGCTGGAAATTATTAAACTTGAAGGTGCGTACAATAGTGTGCACCGGGGTACGATTCTGTTTAGCGATATTAACTGCAAGGGTGAAATGTGGTATTGGGAAAGGTTGTTGCAGTATAGGCACTGAACATACAGAGTGGGAAACAAAGCATGGGGCTGGTTCCAGCACTTGCCTATGGATATACCATTCACTACACTACAAGGAATTAAGAGAAAGCTAAAAATAGAGCTCCATTGTGCACAGAAAGAATAAATGAAGTTACACACAGTAGCTATTTTGCATTAGGGAAACAGCCTCCACCCTCTGCCGTTCCCCAAAGCCTTACAGCAGCAGCTCAGCCGTGCTCGCTGGGGCTGGCAGCTTCCAGCAAACCCCAAATATCCCAAACCTCCTGGTGAGGCAAGCGAGCGAGACCCATGGATTGTTCTTCACTGGAACAAAACATGGACGAAGGACAATACCAGTGCTTCACACCTATTTTGCACAGGAATAAATGAACAGCCAGGTGCAGGAAGGACCATGACAAATAAGATCCCAGTGAAATTTCCCAGTGGGAAATGAGTCCAGATAGCTACCCAAATGTCCTTATCACCATGTAGTGCAGATGGAGTGCTGCTACACCACAGCTCCCACTTCCTTCTCCTGCATGAAAAACAGAGCACACAGCTGTGGCTGTATTGCACACTAACTAGCACCTATATACTGAAATGGGTGAGGGCAAAATTTGGCCATGCATAATACTTACACCTGTGTATGCATCAGACGGAGGCACACGAGCCATTTCTTGTATTGTATCCACAAGTTAAAGAGCATCATCCGCTTAAGAAACTTAAAAACTTACCTGTTCAAGCCAAAAATTACATCTGTCAGTCACTGCTCTTTCCCAGGCAAAAAGCTGATGCATTCTCACTAGAGACTTCATTGTAATTATGCTGATGCCGTATAATTACAGTTTGGGAAATGTGACAAGATACTTTTTTTCCCTGCCCCCATGTAAAAATTATTCCACTGTAAAACACTGATGAATGCATGTGACATGTGAGTAATTAAAACAAAAATAAAACAAAGCCCTGCAATGAGGGACTTATTAAGTGACAATGTCTTGTAGGAAGGAAGGTTATTGAGCAAATGTGCATGCATGCACAGACACGCATCCCCTGCACATGAATTAATCCACTGTGTACCCTCTAGCTTGTCAAAAGCCTTCTGAAGGGATGCGTACGTGTTAATCGCTAACCCCTGCACGTATACACACACTGAATTCCTCTCCCAGTACAGTGCAGCAGCTTCCTTGGCTAAAGCACAACTTTTTGTCAGTTTGGTTCTGAGTGAATGAGGGGGAAAAAAACATAAAAAGCTCACAGCATTTTTCTCAGACAAGATCTCCTGGATGTGGCCCCCTAAAATTAAGAACTGGATCTTCAGCAAATAGCATCTCACTCATAAGGAGGAATTAAAAGCTGATGCAGCAGGTAACGGTTGAATCAAACGGATAACAAGAACATACTTATGAGTTATGCATCTATTGGAGATGCTTTATGCATGATTAGTTAGCAAGTACTGTTTAACATAAATATTTAGTTAAGTCTGCCTATGCTGTAGGAACACTATAGCACACAGTCATTCTTGAAGAAACTAGCCTCAGATGAACCACGAGCAATCATATTAACATTTCCTGTTTAAAATATTGCTAAAGTAAACACCACATGTATAGATGTTCTTTTTTACATACCCTGTAAACATCCTGTCCATCAAGACTGCGTTACCACTGAACTTCCTATTTTGACTTTTTGCATGGAGAGCACTGGAAATCCCCCCAGGGACTTCTGCACATGGGGTAGGAAGGGGCAAGAGGAGCAGACACCATCACGGTGCCAGTGAGAACATGGGTACACAGACGGAAATTGCATGAGGATGCTTGAGCAATGCACTTCATTTCATGGAGAAGGAGGAGTGGCAGTTCCCAACACATGTAGCCATGGGATGTCCCCTTTCAAAACAAACGGTGCTGCCTTTCAAGCACGCTGAGGTTGGTTTGTTCACAAGGAAGGGAGTCAGAGGCAGGTTTCTCCTGGGAAAGCAGCTACTGCTGCTCCAGTGCCTCTCGGTTAAAGCTCATTTCCCACCCCAGTCCATTTGGAAACTTCCCTTGGGGTGACTCAGGACCTGTTCAGCACCCACCAACTCTGTTATGGGGACACAGTAGCAGGGCTCTCCTCCGCTCTCAATGTACCCATGGGAGAGCAGCACTTCCACCCAAAGCCCCCTGCACCCAGGCAGAAGGCACCTGCCCACACAAGTGTGCGCGTACCCCCGGGCGGTGGCTCAGGCAGGACCACTCACAAAAGCCCCTCGCAGCAGAGCAAATCCCAGGATATCCAGCATCACCTGCTACTGACCGCACATCCCACAGCTTTTAAACATCACCACCCTGCTTTGGTGTTTTTTTGAGAGGGTGCCACCCTCACGAGCCAATACCTCAATTCACTTTTCCATCTCCACCACAGTCAGGGTGGGCAGCCCCAGGGCAGGCAGGGAGCTGTGCTCCAAGCCCAGGCACGCTGCTCAGGAGCCGGTGGCTGCCCCGCCAGTGGCAGAGCCCCACACAGCTCAGCAACATGGTTTCATCCTGCCCCAGCCAATTTGCAGCCAGGTGGAGTTACTGAGGTGCTTGTGAAAATCCCAGCCCATCCTTCCAACACAGAGAGGTAACTAGAAATACCTGGAAGAGGCAAATTCGGGCTTTACCCATGGTTTCTAAAACCAAGGGATGTTAACCCCCAGGGCTGTCAATACAGCTCTTTTCAGTATCATTACATTCAGTTTCAATTATCTTTCAGAGAAATGGATAAGGTTTTGGTTCTCCTTCCCAGCTATTTTGGGACACATCTGAAATAGAAATATTCAACAGAAAGGAGGAACTGGAGGAACAGTAGCCACAGACAAACCACAAGTCCAGATGCAATCTATTTTCATCAAATGTGCTTTGCTGCGTGACTTTTTATTATTATTTTAAAATATACTACACATCCATTTTTTAAAAGCATCATTGTGCTTAACACCGCAGTGTCTCACCTCTGATTGTAACACAGCCTGTAGCCCCTCTGTGTGGAGAGGAAAATTTGACAGAGTTGATTACCCATGTCTCCTCATCATTTTCCATCTCCCAACAAAATAAAAGAGAACCACACTCATTGGAGTAGCATCGCTGAAAGGCAGAAGTTGCAGGATTAGCGTGCAGTGGGCTGCTGGCTGCAGACAGGAGAAAGCCCCAGCAGGAATACCAGGTCCCTGGCACGCGCAGGAAACACATATAGCTATTATTCTTTCCCAGACGGGTTTTTCATTCTCATTCAAATAATGTTTCAAAGGGGAAAAGGAACCTGTAAAGACAGCCAAAGATGTGCCCTTTTTTGCCTTAAACGTTGACCCAGCAGTACTCTTATTCTGCATGTAATGCTTGTATTGTGACATTACAGGAGAAATAAGAAGGTCAGACTATAGATGAAATTTCAGGACGCGGATAATGAACAAATTAAAATCTCTGTAAGGATGTGCTTGCTAAATACCATTAGGGAAAAGTCATCTACCTCCTAACTACGTCCGTTTGCTCCTTAAACTGCAGAGTTTGGACTTTGTGGAAAATACGACAAAAACTAGGACCGTAACATGAATAGTCACAGCCTCAGCATACACCTCCTGAACCTCTTTTCAAAGAAAGCACATGAGATAGTCCAAGCTTACATGATGCTTTTATCTGTTTCCTATCTGTGTTTACTATAGCAATAAGGAAGTTTGCCTGAAAACGCATCCAAACTTCATGGAACACGCAGCACATCTTTAAGCAGAACATTTCAGCGCGATCGGCACGTTCAACGAGCACAACATTCCCACCACACGCTTAGGGCACGAGATTTGTGCAGACACGGACACAGCTAGCATCGCGCACTGCCTAAAGATCCCAATTTTGCTGCAACATCGGCCTGGGCAGGATACTCGGGTCCTTGCGCAGCCCTCCCACACACCACTCTGCGTTACCCAGCAGACAGCAAGCGGTGCTTGATAACCTCAGCTTAGCCTAAAACCCAGCCAGCTCAGCCCCGCGTCCATCCCAGACCGTACCGGCTTGACACCAGAGAGCGGAAAACCGCTGCTAGGATGCAGCCACGGATGGAGAGGAGAACCGAGGTGACAGCTCCACCAGCCTCCCCGCGCCGCATGCGGCCACCCCACGCCCCCACTCCCCACCCGTGCCGCGACCCCTCGCCCTCCACCCTTGACCCCCACCCGGCCGTTTCGGGCTCCTGTCCCCCCTGCCCCTTACCGTGCAGCGCCCCGCGGGTCACCTGGCCCCCCATATGGCCTCAGGCAGCAGCGGGGCAGGGGCTCATGGCCCCCCCCCCCCCCAAGCTCCGCACCGCCAGCCCCCGGCCCGCCTGGCAGCCGCCTGCCCCTCGCCGCCTGCCTCCACCCGCTGCCGGCCCTAGGAGCCAGGAGCTGTCCTTTTTATTTACATAAGGAGGAGGAGACTTCGCGTCTTCCTGAAATAGCTGCCGACGCTGGGGAGATCGGGTGCGGCCCCCCCACAGCCCACGGCCCCCAGCATCCCCCCCGGGGCTCTCAGCATCCCATGGGGGCTCTCAGCATCCCCCGGCCGGGGGCTCTCAGCATCCCGTGGGGGCTCTCAGCATCCCGTGGGGGCTCTCAGCATCCCCGCCGGGGGGCTCTCAGCATCCCACAGGGGCTCTCAGCACCCCCCCGCCCTGCTCCAGCCCCCTTTTCACCCGGCCGAGGGGGGGGGGAAGAAGGTGCGGGGCCGGCGGCCGCCGCGGTACCCGGCTCCCAGGCAACGCGCAGAACAAAGCCCGAGGCGCTGCCAACTTCGCTCACGACGTTAAGGACTTCATTTAGAAATATCAAACGGCTCCGGCCATTTGAAACTTGCTTTGGTATCCTAGGGCAGAAAGTGGAACGGCAAAAAAAAAAATAAAATCAAAAAAAAATCAAAATAAAAAAAAATAAGAGGAAAAGAATTATTACCAGACATCACTGCCCCAGAGTCTTCAAACGGCCTCTGCTGGTTAATTATTAGTTATTTAAAAGCAAAGAAGAAGTGCTTGAAATGCAGGCTGGTACACCACGGACTGTAATAATAAAAACATTACCCCCCGTCAACTCTTTTGTGCGAGGCTCGCATGCTCCGTCCAGATACAGTGCTTCCTGCTCTCCAGCCCATCGCCTCTGCTGCCGGATAAGGGCCAGCAGCACTAAAAGCAGGGGGATGCCGAGGGTGGTCGGGGAGGTGCATGGGGAACCGCAGCCAGGCTTGGCCCCTCGCTTGCTCTCTTTACGCCACGGTTCATGCAGGAGCCAGCTCCCTCCTGTCCGTCTCCAGCACCGCATGCCCCTGCCCGCACGCATCTCTCTGCATCTCTCCTGCCCACGAGCCTAAGGGTGCATTAACACAGCAGGCATCGTGCTGCCACAGCCGGCCATGGTATGTCCAAGCTGGCTTGTTGAAAAACTAGTTCATGCATCTTTACGGCACGCCGCAGTCGCTCTTCGCTCTGCAAAGGAGTGAGACCCAAAGTTATGCAGCCACAAGCACAGCTCTGCCTCCCAACTCTTACCATGGTGCTGGGCAAATCCTGCCATCCCACTGCCTCGACTCTCCCACCGGGAAACTGGGAAATAAGATTTCTCTCACCCGTGTTGTAAGGTTATTGCTTAGGATGGCTGGGTGCTGAGGGACTCAGCACTTCTGAAGAGAGGAGGAAAAAAAAGCAATGCAGAAAAGCTCAAGCCAAAGAAGCATAGTCAGGGTGTTTGCACTGACACTGCGTGCGTGAGGAAGGCTGTGCCCAGCGTCTCAAACCTGCCAGAGGAGCATCTCCAAGCCCCTGAGCAGCAGCCAGGCACCACCACCAGCACCCAGCTCCCTCCTGCCCCGCCGAGGAGACTCACGCCGGGACCCCAGAGCCAAGCAGCAGCTTTCCCCAGGATGAGCGGCGCGCAGGCAGCGCTCAGCTCCTCCCTGCCCAAACTCACACTCTGCAGAGCTTACGGCAGCTTCTTGGCAGAAGACTTTTTTTCCTTTTAATTCCTCCCCTCCCGGACGATGCTGCATTTACAGCAGCAGCAAGAGCACCGCAGCGCGGCCCGCACACCCCGAGCGATGCAGGGCATCTCTCGCGTCGCACCAGCCCAGGGCACCCCGCTCTGCTCCCACACCTCTGGGGACGTGCAGCCACCACAAGGACATCACTGGTCTCATCCCCTGGCGGGCAGCCCACCTGCTCGCCCCGACAGCAAAGGGACCGCTGGGTGTTGACACCACAACCAAGGCATTTCACCCCAAGGAATGAAGATTTACTCGGATAGCCAGCCCCAATTTTTCTCCCTTGCTCTCTCAGCTCTGCTTTCCATCCTTACCTTAATCTTCCTGCAGCTCTGTGAATAATTGACTTTTTGGTTCGCTGCCTCAACCAAGAGATTGCTAGAAAAAAATATCATTTCGTGTTGGCCCAAAACTGAATGCTTTGTATGTCTTGCTGAACAAAATGTTTCTTTAACTCAAAACGAAGCACTTTATTTTGGGAGTTATTTTTACCTCATTTTTTTCAAGTTACGGTCATTGAATCCAGCTCTGAAATGATGTCTTGAAAAAAAAAAAAAACATTAAGCACTTTGTTCTGAGTATACCAAAAGGAAAAGTTTGAACTGTTATCTTTTCAGATTATTTTACTGTTTGCGAGTTATTGGCTTTGTTTGTTTGTCTGAGGGGGAGGGCGGGGAGGGCAAGATGCCAGAATGAGTCATCCAGTTTGGCAGAAAATTATAAACGGTTTCAGTTGATTGAAAAATTGCTTTTTTCTTTTTTTAATTTTTTTCAAAAAACAGTACCCCCTTTCCCCAACTTCCCCCAGTGCTGTGGAACAGCTCCTGCGGGATGCAGCCCCCAGAGCCACAGCAGTGCAAGTCTGCCCTGTTCTAGCTCCTCAAGGATTACTTGCTATATGGCAGAGCTTTCCCACGTAGCCACGTCACGCTGGAACTTATCTTTGATTCAGGCTTATCAGCTCCAAATCCCTTTCAGACCTTGCCCTTTCCCAAATTTCTCTTCTGTCTTTCATGCTTCTGTTTTTTCTCCGGACAAAGAAAATCTATCTACAACCCCGTTCCCATTTACAATTCTCCACGCTGATGCCCTCTAGGTCCCCTTGGGTTATTTCTCTGCCCTTGCTAATACCGGCAAGGCCTCCCATTGTGGCATCAACTATATAAAAAAAATAATCAATATCTCCATTTGTGCTCCCTTCTAAATTATTGACAAAGGTATTAAGGCTGGACCCAACAGAAACCCAGTCCCTAAATCCAGTCCCGTTCGTGAAAAGCATCCAGCAAACTGGGGCCAAACAGCACTGCTGCTATCCAAGCAGGGATCTGCTGCAGGAGCGCTTTGAGGCAGCATCCAAACTTGCTAAATATGTTTATTAACCAGAAGATCAGAATGCTGAGGCTGCAGAGGGCTTCTGTAGACAGATACGCTCATCAGATCAAGCTCCCTTGTTAGACTAAAGCCTTGGATTTTTAGAATAAAGCCTTGGATTTCTCTGAGCCAGCCTTGAGCAGACAACAGGGCACCTCTCCCACAGCTCCAGGAAAAACACCCAGCCCTGGGCAGCAGCTTTGGGTAGGAAAAACAAGGGGTGATGAGCAGCTGCTTTGCTTCCCTGTGCCCTGGTCAGCAAGGCAGAAGCAGGCTGGCAAGTCAGCATGGAGGACACCAGGGACCCACCAAGGTCTGGGAAAGGATGTCTCAAAATAGCTGTGACGTCTGATGACCTTTTGTTGCGGGGACCAAAACCATCTCACTCTTCCTTTGTGCTCGCTGCATTGCTCAGCCTGCCCCTCTCCTGATGGGGGTTTTGCCCACTTTAATGGTGATGGCACCAAGATTTCTCCAAGAAATGGCCCCGAGGAGTTTCCCTGAAAATCAGTATGGAGGAAAGCAGGCAACTGTGGAAATCAGTCTGATATTTGCCAGGGACTAAGAACCTTCTCTTAATGACTTCAGCGTTTAAGAAGTTACCATCAATTTCTCTATTACCGCTTGCACTCAGTGTTATGGTAACAAACCGATTGACTAAAAGTTGTCCTTTTTCACTCAACACAGTAGCTCTCTGCAAACAACTGGAGATGATGTAGGAAGATGAGAATTCAGGGTTCAGAAGAGCATTCTCAGGTCTTTTTTCCAGCATAAGCTTCTGACTGATGTTACAGCAGGGACTTCACCTGTACAGAAAGCAGACTTCGTTCAGGAACCTCTGCTACTGTAACTCCAGAGGAAAAACGATGTTCTCAGCAGGAAAGCATCCAAGAGAAAGTGTCTCACCAGCATGTGCTAGCACACAAAAAACAGTGAGCAGAGCTGGGAAATCTTATTCTAAGCCTCCTCTTAACAAGAATTTATTGCCCATAATGGAGAGAGCTTAGACCAAAGATGCATCTCTGCTTTCCATTCTTTATCTGTAATGCAAAATACACAGATCCTGACCTAGCAAAAGATTTGCTGACTAGCTGATGCTTATTTGAAAATGCAATGAGTTATGTAATTAAGTATTACCCTGGATTAAAGTCTAATCTCAATGTTTAAGTCACAGGAAATTCAAAATCCTGGCTGAAATTCTCAAAACTGAAACCAGGATTCACACCTACAACCTACGGCACAGTGACCATTAACCCAGGCACTCGATTACCCCAGGACAATTCACTGCAGACACAGCAGGATGGAGGATTTAGGGACGGGGAAGTCTTTAGGCTGAACATTCACCTCACACTTGCACTCAGCGTAAAAAAGACATCAACGCCATTTGCTTTGGTGACAGGAACCACACAGGCACAGCGGTAAAGGCTGTTGCTCGGTAGGGCGATGAAGACATCAGCGAGGTATTTGAATGGATGTCCATGATGTGGGCTGGTTCAATGAAAGAGCCGTGGTGACAGGAGAGCCCAGCCAACCCCTGCCTGCTCGGCATTTTGTCATAACCCCTGTGCCACTATCTGCGGGAGTGGTAGAAGGGAAAAGTGCTAGAAGGAGGCATGAGGCTGAGTGGTGAAAAAGATTTCCAAGGCAAGGAATTGAAGAAACCCCACGCTGGGTTGTGTAGTATCTCACCATCATGCAAATTCTCATTATCCTCCACTGGATGCAGCTTTTATCTTCAAAGCCAAAAGCATCTCCCTCCTCACATATTTTTGCACTTTCAAGAGATAATGTAGTTTAGAAATCTGCACAGAATATTGTAAGGTAGTGGAGTTTGGAAACAATAAAATTCAACGTAAGATGCACCTTGCATTAAAGCATTGTGTTGGGCTCAACGGCACTTCTGAAAAGCAACTTTTAGATAATACAGAAAAGCTGTGTATGCTCTGGGGCAATATCATCTGGAATTTGCCAGAAATCTATCCCCTGAGGGAAAACATGCTGTACATGACACCTACTGCATTTTTGAATGTTTCTAGTCCTCACATCTATTTATATACCCAATTAATAAAATAGTCTCTCTCTCTCATTGCAGATTAACTCTTCGTACACAACACTTTCAAAAAGAGTTTTAGACCTATCTATGTGTAATGAAATATGAAGATAAAAGCAACCACCTCACCAGAAGAAACACATTAATCTAAAAAAGGCACAAAGAAATAATGGTCTATACCTTTCGCCTAATGAAGCTGGCTTTTGCTTTGAGAGCATGTTTAAGTGTATGAAACTTCGGTTTTCTTTCTAGGTCTACCATCAAGCAAAGATTTTCTTAATTCCCCCTTGAATACCTTCATTTTGGCTCCACCCATAGACACAGCATAATGGCAGCAAGGCCGTACTGAGAAATCATATTTCAGTCCTAGTTCTACATCTATCAAATGTTTGGAAACTTAGAACAACATTGTTCCACATGACATGGCACTGTGATAAGCTTTTAGCAACAAAAGCAGAGCGTTGTTCCACACAGTTCTACAGAGAATACTTGTGCACTACACATACATTTACATCACATAAAGTAGCTCATTCGCACTTTATCACAGGCAATATCCAAACTCCACACTGAAAGACGGAATTACCTGCAGAAGTCATAGCATTTTTATGGTGCATGTTGAGCAAACACCACATTTGTTTTCACAACATTCCTGTAAGAGGTGCTGCCTCTGCCTGAGCTAGAGAAGTGTATTCTGATTTTTTGAGAAAAAAACACACGGGGATCTGTGAGCAACAGGTTAGTTTGTTCTCACCACCTTAATTCCTTGCCCTCTGGTTGCTGCTCTGGAAAGAGCACAGGCAGGAGCTCTGCGAAGCAAACAGCTACAAGAGGTAAGTAAGGTAATCGGAAAGCACTGGCATCAGGGTGAAAATGAAGGTTAGACAGACTGCTTCCATCCGGCACGTGCTCGCTTTTGAGAGCTTGACTTTGTAACCTTGATAATGTTCCCTTGGCATCAAGGTGCAATTCCCAAGATTTTTCTTAGCAAATACGTGTTACAGGAGAGAACAACCTCGGTGTTTTATGCCCCACCCTTTCTGAAAAATACCTCTCACACTCGCAGATGTTTGTGACCAAACCAAAGCACTGTATGTTTGTGATGTAAATATTAACCCAGCAGAGAAACACCTTTTTATTACCTGAACTCCCTACCCTGCTAAAAGTCCTTCAGAGAGGACAGGAAAGTACAGCGGAGTCCAAAAAAACTCCTGCTTATCTCTTCTCTGGTCTCTTCTTCTCCCTCACCTGATGCTGCTGACCTACACCCCTCCAACCCATTCTCATCGTGGCTTTTCAAGTTGTATTTGAAGTTTACCCTTCCTCCCTTGTTGTACCTTTCTAACTCCTTTCTCCTATTATTTAAATAAAATCATGTTTTGCATGTAACTCAATCTCTCAAAAGCACCACAAATGACCATAAGCCAGATGCAGTGGGTAGCTATTATTGAAATAAAAAAAAAAACAAAGTGTTGGTTCTTCAGCTCAGGAAAAAAGGATTCTATCAGGACAAAATCAGAGCTTTTCCTTTATCAAATGACATTTCTTTAGGGCCTAATTCAAAGCACACAGCGGATGTACAGATATTGTAAAGACACTACTGAGTAGAGCAATGGTCATGTTCCCCTCCAGCCACTCCATCCAACATCCCCATTTCCACCAGTAGGACACAAGATTCATAAAATTACCAAACACAGAAAAACATCTGTATGCTTCAGATCTAAAACATGCTAATATATTCATCACTACAGCATCTAGACTGAGTGTCTCTGACCTACCACAGCTTCTTCTGATCTGCTGCAAACTTTTGCAAACCAAAACAACTCTGACTGCCATTACTTTCTCTCCCTCCCATGCGCTATGCCTTCAGTCCAAAGGTCTTTTTCACTTCTTCCCTCCCTCCCTCCCTCCCTCCCTCCCCCATTCTTTGCCTCAGCATCCTCATCCATGCCGCCCACACACTTGGAGAGCAGAGAGCAGACCAATCTGGCAGGCTCAAATAACAAAAAAAAAAAAAGGAAAGAAAAAATAATAGTAAGATGTTTTCTGGCCTACAAGTCTCCTTTTCTCTGTATTTTTTATCTGGAGGGAGCAGTCAAATCTCTTTTCCTTTCACCAGGAACCAAGCGGAACAGCAATGGCTCCCAAGGTCTCAAGTTCTTGCAAATCAGCCCAGAGAAAAACAAGGAGGGGGGGAGAAGGCTGGCATTTCTCCCCAACACACAGGCACCTTTGAACAATAACATTAAGCTTATTTTTAATTGTGTCTCCTTCCAGCACCAGGCACCAGTTAAAAATACCCATTTTTTTACAACGTGGGGTTTGATTAGCCAATATTCTTGTCTGCTTTTCTTGAAAAGGGGCTGAGGACAAACTCTGCTGCCTGGAGGCTCGTTACCCAGCCAGGCATTTACTGGCACCGTGAGGACCGCTGAGCTGGCCGGGCACACACATGTACCCACACATGTGGCACAAGGAGGGGTCCAGAAGGACACACACCTCTGCGTGAAGCTCTGCAACCACACTGGCAGCGCAGACCCAGTACGGCCCCAATCTTGCAATCTCATCAGCATATGCAAAAATCCACTCCGACATAAAGCATCTAATGACACTAATGGCACACAGCACGGCAATACAGTCCAGGCATGTGGAAATAATCACAGGCCCAGAACCCAGAATGACTGATTTTTTCCCATTCAACATATGTTTTACTTAGATGTCTGCATCTTCCCACCCTTCTCTCAGTCTCCTAAGCTTATTTGTTTTTGGTGGAACACAGGCAGATATCTTGAATACAAGAATGTTATTTAACACCTGAGAAGGAAAAAATGGATAGCCTGGAATATAAACAAGAGATTTTATGAAATTCACACATTCCTAACGATAGCCAGAATCTGACCCCAGTACAGTTGGTCACTGAACAGGCAAAATACATCTGAACTCTGTTCAGCCCAAGGCTCTAAAAATAATATTTGGGATTTCTACACAAAATTAGAACAGAAGAAGTTGAGTTTCAGTTGAGACATAAATATTGTTTATTAGGACCACGGTGTACGTTCCACAAGATTCAAAAACTCTGTAGCTACTCTGCATAGATATTAGTTTTCTTAAGGTGACCTGTGAGCCATACCCCAGGCTAGTAAAATCAACAATGACCTCAACACTTGCCACATCACTCCAAACAGAGCATCTCTCCCATTCCATCAAGTCAACTTAACTGAGCTGTTTTTATGTCCCAGAGATGTTTTATCTGAAAAAATAAAAATAAAAAAAGGCATTTTACCTGCACGGTTATGTGTCAGCTACCGTGATTTTTGTTGCTTTAGCTTTTTGTAGCCACAAAGACCAAATGTCCATTTTCAAAGTCTTTATCAACACAGTTAAAGCAACGGAGCCATGATAATGCAGATAGAGTCTTTCGCTAGCTAGACTGCTCTGTTGAAAGCAAATGTTCACAGGTCTCTTTGGAAGTGTAAAAACAGCCACTCTTTTTGCCGTGTTTCTGACCTGTCAAGGCAGAAGTAGATGTTTTCATATATCACCTCCCGCCTCATAACTCCAACAGCCAATACCAAAGTTTTGCTGGCAATTGTATGCCCTTGCCCATAGGAGACTGTTGCTCCTTCCCAGGGAATCCCCACTTGACTCACACCCAACCTTCACCTCCAAGGAAGAAAACAGGGAGGGTTGGTGCTCAGTGCTCCCCTCCTTCCACCAGATCTTTATCAAATTACACCATGACTCATTGCTGATCCACAAATTTACTGGCATTTCCAAGACCTCATTTGAGGTCTGACCATGGTCTCACTCACACTTTAGGAATATTTCCCCTGCAGCAGCAGTGCGTTTGGAGGATGGGAGAGAGCATGTACCATTACTATAGAGCATCTTAGAAATACAAATCTTTCTGTCCTAGATTAAGACAGGAACACTAGACGTGGGACATGAAAAGATTTAGCATCTCCTCCCATCCAGTGTTAACAAGACACGTCTATACGTTACATGGCTGTTATGTCAAATGATGGTCCTTCTAACAGTTAAAAGTCTATTTGAGATCCATGTATTATGAGGTTTATTATCGTCTCCCCAGATAGAAGTCTTTGCTTCAAGACAAACCCCGGTACCACCTGTCAAGGCAGAGGATTATTTAACAGAATAGGTGAGAGATTTGGGCAACCCATACCACAGCGATTTCCTCATGAACCAGCTGCTCTTGGCAGGGTGGGTAGAAAGCAACCTAGCCCAGAGCAGAGGGAGTGAAACTAAATGATCTTTAAGGTCATTTTCAACCTAGGCCATTCTATCATTCTATACCCCTGACTGCTCAGACCACAGGGCCTACTTTCTGGTCACTCCTTTTGGATATTTTTCAACCAAAGATCAGTAACTTGTACTTCCTTCCCCACAGCCCCTGCTTTATATTCCTGCTTTGTAAATCGGTGAAACACCGGACAGTCTGACCTCAAAACTCAGGCAACACAGGAAAGCACATTTATTCGATAGCTTGTCTGACCTTCTAGCAAACAGCAGCAGGGCCTACCGCAGCTGGGATCGGCCCTTCTCTGGGTAAGACCACAGTCTGAGCTAATGCTTGTCTGGATTTAGACAACTTGAGTCAAGGAAGGACACTTGGAAGACGTTGCAATTTGAGTGGGAGAGTTGTGCAAAGATGCACAAAAATATTTAAAGGAGACGGGCACAATAAAGAGGAAGGACATTTTTGCTGGCTCATGAAAATGAAACATATGCAAGGCTTAATCTGCCACCAGTGAAATCAATGAGGATTTTGCCAGTGAAGCAAAACAAAAGCAGAAATGGAAACAACATCTGACAATTGCTATGTTAGACCCATACAAATTGCTGCAGTTAATAGCCTATGAGCTGGGTAAATAATATATCATAGGCAGTGGATGATTTTAAACCTCCATTTTCCAGTACGAGAGTGTCATGATCTGGAGAGTTTTGAAGCTTGTAAAGGCTGCTTATGCTGAGTCATATTTGGAAAGATTTTCCACTTGGATAATCATGCTAAGTCTATAGAGACATCAAACAAATAACATGTGAGAGGGGAAAAAAAGATAAAAATACAACAGAGATTAAGGTTTAAGCTCAAGAGTAGAAAAGAATTTGTATAAAATTGTTTGTAAATAATTTATTGTTCAAGTAACCCTCAAACTTCTTTGAATGTAAAGGAAAGTGTTTCTGCTAATCATTACTATTTGGGAATTGATTACATAAACCTCAGTTGCCAATTCTATTTATTTTTCAATTTATCTAGTAATAAATAAGAAGCATCTGATCTTGTACCTTTAAGGTTATAATGACATGGCTACTGAGGGGTCAATATGGAGAGAATGGCACTGAGGAATTAATCTCTCTCTGGGCACAAAATATGTAATGAAGATAAGGCAGGACAGAAAAACGGGACTTGGGCTACCACATAAAAACCCAGGGATTCTCAGCAGATTATTCACGCACGCAGGCAGCAGAACCACACCAGAAGAGGGAGGAAGAATGGCAGGAGGAAACAATGCAGCAGCATAAAAGCAGGAAAGGAAACAAGAAATAAAAATGAAAGTGGTGTGGGACACTTCAGAAAGCTCTCATCTCCCACCTAGCTAGCAAATGAGGTGGTCATTTTTTCTAAAGCTCAGCATGCTGAGTACCAACCAGAGCAGCAAATACCAAAAGCACAGCAGATACTTGGAAACATGGCCCTGCATGTCTCACTCCTACCTCTAAAAAGCAAAGCTTCGGTCCAACGTGTTTTGGGCACACAGATTCCTACTGAGCAAAGCTCTGTGCATTTCCATCTTAACGTGAGTGTGAACTAGCCTGCATCTCATGTGGGTCCTTCTGGCCTTTCACATCTCATGGCTGAGTGATGGCTGTCTGTCTGTTACATGCACAGACCCAGCTCTGGGACGCAGTGTCAGAGACCTCACCCCAAGGACTAGAGTTTTGTAGGTACAAAACCACCAGCAGTGCAGCTCCTCTCCCAGTCTCCTGCAGGAGGGAGGCAGCAGCAAACCCCTCTCTGCTGATAGCAGGGACAACAGCTGATGCAGAGGTTGCCCAGCCAGGAAGAGGAAGACGAGCTTTAAAACACAGAAAATATTTTCCGAGATTCTCACAGTAAACATATATTGAAGGAACCAAGTAGTAGGAACAATGTGCCATCTCCCCCACCTCCCAGGGCACTTGCTCAGATGCTGCCAGTGACATGCCACCTGATGGCCTTTAACCACCCGGCAGTTACACCATCACCACTTGCAGCTCCATCACAGAGAAATCCCTCCAGAGTCAAAGACTGAATGGGCTGTGAAATCCCAGTTATGTAATTACATTGCTAATTTCTCCACAACTGAACAATTTACACTCCCAACTGTTTGACAGACCTGTACTGCCACTCACTCACTCTCCTAACGTACAGATTGAGATATTCTTCAAGGCTTCATGTTCTTCAGCTGGATCGTCTTCCACTAACCCCAAACAATCAGTATTTGGGTGTGTAACAGAGCCGCATAAAGCCACTACAGCCAGATCCAAGACTAGCAGTTCAGGGCAGTCAAATCCAGGTTTAGGTCCCTTTCTGGGAATCATGTGTCTTAAGGTTGTTCCCACAGTTTATAGCCCTTGGGAAGCAACAGGCTCTAATACCATCGTTACCTAAATATTATCTGCGTAGCAGATGTTGTGTGTGCACTATCCCTCAAGCCTCTGCCATCTGTTTCTTACCTAATAAGTCAGATGTTCAGTTTTTTTATTCAAAGGAATAAAATGTGGGGGTTTCTACTTCAAAATTACAAAATATGGTGGTTTCTTCTTGTTATTTGCACTTACTTTCTCAGTACAAAACATGGTCAGAAGTTTCTGACAACACTCCTGAAGCATTAAGTGTAATGATTTCCCTTTAGCCATGTATGAAAAAAATCACACGGGGTATGTGTTTTTTCAAGAGGGTAAATTGGCAGCGTGCACAATGCAGCCTGACACCACCTGGCTCTTTCTCCCTTTTTAAATAAGCAAAAAGTAATATGAAGAGGCACCACAGAGGCAGACAGCCCTGACACCAGGCAAGGTGTGTAGGAGGAACAGTAATGCTGGATGAATGCTGACATCTAAACAGGGCCAGCAAAAGCCAGGGACGTGACAGACAGGCTGGACCCTGAGTCCTCTGAGGACATCCGACTGCCATCCCCAGCCAGCTGTGGGTCAGAGCCCAGATGAGATGGGAGAAGATACCAGTGCCAGACCCACAGAACCAGGACACCGCGGTGCTGAAGAACTGCCCACTGCTTTGCCCCTCTTCCCACTGGGGGAAGGAGGTGCTGCCAAGCAGCATTTTAATGGACCACTGCTGGTAATGGACCAGCTCTGACATTTAACAAGTTCCTCATTACCAGCCCCAGAGAAATGGCAACCACTGCAAATCTTGTGCAGCTCAAGTTCAGCATGTTTTCTGATTTTTTTTTGCATACAGGAAGCTTTGCTGATGGAGCAAATTCTTTTGTTATTTCTTCACATTCAGATAGTATTTATAGGATTTTTTTTAAATATTATTTTAAATCTACTTCAAAGCTAAAAGATCCAAAATCAAAGAGTGCTAATTCCTCTCCTCATTGTCCAAGCCTTACAATATGGGTATATCACAGTTCTCCCTCAATTAGACCTCCGTAAATAGCTTTGGAGTGTTCTGACAAACACCAGTTGTAAATATAAACCCACCATATGTGGAAATAAGTTTTATTCACCACTGATAAATGCTCAGACAAGCAAGACTGCACTAATAGGAATGTTTGGAGAAAGTATATTATTCATCCCAAGACAGAGAGCTGCAATCACCCGACCAGTAAGTAGAAATACTACCACGAAGAGATGTCACGCTGGGGAGGCAAGCAGTGAATGAACACTCTTTATTGATAGGTCAGAAGCAATTAATTGCTTAACCAAGAGCAGCCACCAAATTTCAGATAACAAACACACAAACGTCTCAGATTCACCATGTGCAATTAAGGAACAGGACAACTCCACCTGTTCCCTGCACACAAGGCACCCTGCTGCAGCCCATAGGGACCCCACGTGGGTGACATCCTGCGTGGCCACCACCACGCTGGCCTTCACCCCTGTCAGTGAAACTGCAGTTTCATCAATGAGTTGTCACCTGTGTTGTGAAAGTGGAACCGGATCAAAAGCAAAAGCTTTTGACCTTTCACATGGGTGACTCAGATGCCAACACACTATCTTCAGCATCCAGAAGGACCCTGGAGAATGACTCAGCACCAATAAAAGTCTTACAAAAACAGCTGGAACCCTTTGTTAAGGGTTATAGGATTTTCTCCACACCCAGCCCACGAAAGATAACACATCCACCACAACACCAGTTCAAACAGCACCTCACTGATTTCACTGTTTGTACTATCATGTTGACAAAATATGACTAATGCACTTCCTTGCCTGGAGGCTTCAAACGGAAGGTCTCTTAGAGGACGGAGCCTGCTCTGGTGGTTGCCAGAGCCAGGCCAAGGCTGTGGATGGTGACCAGGACCTCACAGGTCCTCCATCACTCCTCTCCCCACACAGGGCAGAACCCCCTCACGTGCACACCTTCCTCCCATCCCCAAACCAGCCTCTGCTCACCTACTGCGACTCTGAGGGTGGGACAGAGATGCACAAGGACATTCCTAGCACTGCCCTATCCACATGGGAGCTGAAGAAAAGCCCTGGAGGTAAAGGCTTTGTCCTCCGAAGTCAAGAACAGGTGGCAGTGGGGTGTCAACCTCTGCCACACCACTTGCTGCTCCTTTCACGTTCCCTCTTCTCTCTTTTCTGAGAGAACAGCCTTGTTCCACTGCCAAGTCATTAAAAAAAAAAACAACAATGAGACAAGGAAGCTATAAACACACCACTAAACTTGTATCATCCAGAGTGGGTGCAAGTTGCATTGGCCTGCTCTGTGCTTATAGGCAGCACTCTGCCACAGCTAGATAAATAAGAGGAATAGATCCCTCGGTCAGCTGCTGATCAATAGATGGAGATTGCTGTAAACTGCACCAGAACTACTCCCAAGAACCCATGCCTGTCTGGGATGCCTGAGTGGACAACACATGGATAAGTTTTCCTGGCTCAAAATGCACGTTATCCTGCTCAAATCACGAGCAATTTGTTTGCTGTCTTTTAGCACAACAGCCTTGCAACACCCCACTGGACCCATTGCCAAATGATCTCCCAGGTGTCAGGAAGCAGACAGCTATCTACTTCTGAGGGGACAATCAGGGAAAAGAAAAAAATTCTAAGGAGAAAACACGAGGCACACGGCTGTTCTGCACCCAACTGCTGCTGCTTTTGTAATCACCTGCAGATGAAAGGAACAGGTAACGGTGGTCATGACTACTCTTCATCTCACTTCTGTCCCGTAGCCCTAGAAAGTTTATTAAAAAATCACAAGTTACATGATTTGCCACAGAGAGAAAAGTGGCCACAGAGACTGCTGAAACGGGGAAACTGCAGAAACGTTTCCAGTGGGAAACGGGGCATGGGATATGGAGAGCCCAGAGCAAGGAAAGAAAAATATTGTTCAGAAGTCCCCATAACCCTTATGTGAGGCTATGTATGCAGGGAGCTTCCAAAACAGAGGAAAAAAAGGTGGGATCTTCGTGGGAGAAAGAGGGACATAACCACTGTACATGCAATGCACTTGGTCTACAGAGGCAAAAATGTGCAACCCTAGTATGTAAACATAAAGATCAAGTGGGTATTAGGTTTATTGACACCCTTCCTTTCACTGTTAACATTGCTGCAATCTGACACCTCAGACTTTTGGAAAGAGCCTGAGACAGCAAGCTTTCACTGCGCAGCCTGCCAAGCAGAGGGTAGCATCTGCAAGCAGACTGCAGGAAGTATCCCACTGCCTAAGTGGAGGATGCAGAAAGGCCACCCTCAGCACTGCCCAGCCTAGCAATATTTTAATCTCTCAAACATCTCTCACCTGGTTTAGTTCAGGTTTCTCAAATACACACTAGCATAAAACCACATGAGCAATTTTCATTTTGAACAGCCCCTGGATGACACTGCAAGACAGCATAGGGAGCCTGCTTGCAGATGCACATCCCTGGCTTGCATCCTTATTATTTCTCCCTGCAAACAAGTTAGGGAGTTTAGTGATACTTTTCATGAACTAATCTGCCTGGAGGTGATACAATCACAAGCTCAGTAGAGTCTTCTCTTTGCTATATTGCCTGTAAGATGGGGCTGTGCTGCCAACAGCAGTAATATGGGGGAACCTAAGTGCCTACAGAGACAGTACAGGAAGACTTGGGGTTGAGGACAGGCTGCAGGGTGATGCCCTGGTGTGCCCAGGAGACCAGCCTTATGCTCCAAATCCTGAGGATGCTGAATCCTGCTGAGCTGGGCTCTTAGATGAGATTTAAAAGCTTGTGGCAGGAAAAAGAAAGTATCTCTGTACCTCTGGGGTGAGTACCTCTGTCACAGACAGTCTCTAGCCCAGGAGCTTCATTTGGTAAATGAGCAGTAAGTTAGAGGGGCAGAACAGGGAGATAACAGCACCTACAAAAAACACCTGCCTTATTTCTACAACCAGAATAGACCCCAAGCCATTCTCTGAACTGAGTTATTTCACACACTTTCATAGAAAAGAGAAGAACATGTGCCAGAGAGAAAAACAGTTATGTTTTGTTAGATCCCACAGGTGCTAAATGTTTCACAGCTTAAGAGACCAAGGTACTCAGTACCTTACAAATACATACGCACTTCTGGAGTTGGAAGTTAATCAGTACAAAAATCCAGTTATAGCACTGCACATAACTTTGTCCTAAATTTGTTCAATATTGCTTACAACATCCACCTTGAGAGGAGCAGTGCTGCAGAATTAAAATCAGCCATAAATATATAAAGAGACTGTCTGATCCAGCCCCAGCAGAATCCAAGGAAAGGGACTGTCAGTGCTGTTACTGCAGCCTTCGTCACCTTCCCCATCTGCCAAAAACCTCTGCTACATCTTGCATCTACATGACTTCTAGTGTGTGATATCAGTCCTTCAAAGCTTTGAAGATCCCTGCACATCAGGTGAGCAGAGCCCTTCAGCAGGACATGAACAATAAAGTTTTTCAAAGAGATGCTACTGGTAAATTGTAAAATACTCACTAAAGGAGGGACAGTGAACATCATCCTTGATGATCCTAAAGGCTTTCAACACTCTGGATGACACAGAATGGTTTTGTTTGGTTTCCAGACAGTTTTTAAGCTTGAAAATATGAGCATGAAATCTGGTCATGGTTGGTTGCACTGCTGTAACAACCCTAGCAATCTTCAGGCCTGCTCATAATGAGGATAATCAAAGGGAATTTGAGCAATGTTTAACCCCTAAGGAAGCATCTGAACTGCCCATAGGATTTTGGAGTTTAGTAGTTATTAATCAAAGAGTTTCAAAGCATTCTACTTTAAAATCCCTTCTCCCATCAGATCATCCAGATCTCATTTTGACTGTGTCCTGTATCAGCAACCTTTCCTTCGTATGCAAAACTGAAAAAAGAACCTTAAAAAACTAACAGATACTGGAAGACAGACTTTTAGGGTGTGTGCTGTAAAACAGAAAAGACTATCCCAACACAACAAGATGACCAGCCCTTCTGCAAGCAGTCTAACACAAGCCCACTTGGGCATCTCACAGCAAAACACAGCAGACATTTCCCCATTGCTTTAGGTTAACTGACCTTTCAGGATTATTTTTTTTTTTTTAATCACTGCATTTCAGCAGCAGCTTGCCCAAATGGTCTTTAGCACTCATTTACTTCTCATTTCAGAATTAGAAAAAGACTTCCAGTGCTGCCACAGACAAAAAGCAAGAGGTAGGCTCTCTCTCAGCTGCTCTTAGCAGTGCTGGGTGCACCGGTCACTGGACATACACTAGTCCAGGGATTTCTAAAGTTGCCTGCTGTGTCAACGTGACACTGAACTGTTTTCTTGTATTATTCCACAAAACCAGAAAAGACCATCTCGAATCAGATCAGGGCACCTTCCGTTTCAGAGGTGACTTGCCCATTTTAACAAAAGGATCCCATTAAGTTGCTGTCCTCAAGCCTACCAGGCTACATGCTGGGGTGAATGTGGAGGGGGAGATGGGAATCGGTATTTCTTTGTGCCATTATATAAACGTCTGGTAACAACAATGGCTAAAAAAGGCTGAGAATTTAAATGACTTGGCATCTTAGTGAATTCACTGGAAATACTTTCAAATTTTTTTTTTCTTAATAGATAGCCTGAAGATATGCAGAGACTGAAAAGTGCATTCAAGATGCTGAATCTGATGTTGCTGTCTATTTATGTCAGTGCAATTTCCAAATCAAAATACTGAAGCAAATGGTCTTCCCCAGGGAACAGATGTTTGAATGCAGTGATGGGGATCAATTTAAGAACATAGATACAACTGAAACATTTTCGCTATTTTGAGGCTTCGGCCACCTCTAGCATAGATGAATTGTGATTCACAGAAAGGAGATGACTTCACCAGAGGTAAGGATGAAAATTTCCCTTTTCTCCATCAGTGGACTTGTGGAATTTAGGAGACTGTCTTTCGCAGGAAGACACTGCCTTGCACAACAAGTCAGCAGCTGGTATTTTTAAAAGAAGCAGTAGTGTTCTCCAAGCCAGTTGCATACAGAGAACAAAGTCCCTCCAACTCTTCTGCTTCTTCGAAAAATATTTTCCCTCTTATATTTAGTTCCAGTATAGGTTTGCATGTGCTTCCTTACTTCCCAGTGATACAGCTTGTGTAAAAGACTTGAGAAAGCAAGAAAACAGCAGGTTCACTGGTTGCTGCAACATGAGGATTTTCTGCATGCTTCTTACAAGTTCACTGCCTTTGCACCTAAATATGTTATTTACCATTTACATTTCAGCAACATCTTGGAGATCAAAGCAGGAAGAAGGCATCATCTTCCCAGGCTCTGCACAGTTACTGGTAGGCAATCCCCATCCCTTGGGGCACATCGCCATAGCTAACACAGCATTACCGGATAATGCTGACCCAGGCAACCCAACCCCTCCCAGAGCACGCACTCGAATTCCTAAGCTATGTGATGGTTTACTGCCACTGTGTGTAAAGCAATGTTTTGGTTTACACTGTACAAACAACTTTTATTTACCCATACAAGAGAATGACAAAGACTATGGCAGCCTAGAAATTTCAACAGAAGATAGCTTCAGAAGTAAATTAATAATTGTGGTTTTAAGAACGGTTTTCCTTTCCACGTTTGTGATCTAGCTCTTAGTAAGATCAGAAAATACAACTCAAAAGAGTTGAGCTCTATTTCCAGCTCTGGCAATGGTTTTCTGACCTTGAATGCCTGTTTCTAGTTGCTAAATTTACAAAATAGAGATGATAAATTTCCTCCACTTTGGATAGATTTGGAGATCTTCAAATGACAAGTGCTATATAAAAGAGTATAAGTTTCTGCCAGCATACTACTTAATAGATGACCTCTTAGACAGCAAAGCAGCAGCCAGAGTAAGCAATGCCTGAGCAAGTCATAAGCCCTCTTCAACCAAGAACAAAGAACTTATCTTTTAGATGAGTCAAAGAGCCCAGGGCTTTTAGGGAAGGACTTCCTTATCTACTCCAGCATTTTTTATTTTTTTTAAACCCCAAAGTCTTGGGGAGTGGGGGTCCATCAGTAAATACTTTGTTGAGAGATATTGATGGCTACTGTTGTCACTGATGGTCTGGCTCAGCACAGCCCTCGTATTTTCTCCATTGTCATTTCTGAAATTAAGGCAGAGACCAGTTTGCCAGTAAGCTGTCTCTGTAACCAAGTCCTCACAGCTTTTCCAACAATACTGATTTAATTGCTGTGTCTACAGCAGAACAAAGTCTGTTCTTGTACCATAAATGAAAGCGGACTGTAAACTGAAACTGGACACAAGGCTTTAAATTACATGTAAATTCTCACTGAGGTTATAAAAGGGCCACTTGAATATGAAACAGATAGTGAACAAATCCTGGAATAAGCTTTTAAAGAGAAAGGAATCCAGGCCAAATGGAAACACACTAAGTATAATTTATAATGAGCAATGTGTAAAAAGCTATCCAAATCATGGACCTCAAAATGAGAATAAACAGTGATCTTCCAATAGGGACAAGTACAGATAAGCTAAGTATCTGCTAAAAGGCTGAACTTTGAGTAACCCTTATAGGATCAGCTAGTAACACCCAAAGTCACCACCACGTTTCAGTACTGGCTGGAAAAGACTGTAGCAAAAATAGTGCACACTTCTGTATGGCTAACCTGGAATTCAGTACCTGTCATCAAGTACAACAGAAAGCAACCACTGCAGTGCAATATGTTATGTAAAAAAGACACACAAACCAATTGTCTTGTCCACAACAAGCACAGCTGATCTTGCAAGAACCAATCTGCCCCAAAAGATGGAATATTGCCTGCAGCCACTTAACTACTGCAATAAAGAACATAATGAACAAAAAAGCTGAGCCTCATGTTGAGCACGCATCATGTATTCATCCCCATCATGATCTGCACAGGCAGAGAAGGTCAGCACGATCACTTTGAAATGTGGGATGCATCAGGTGTAAGTATCTTAGAGTGCTGCACAGAGCAGACAACCAGAGAGAATGAATGCCTCTTACATATTTCTATACACCTGAAAGTGCTTTCACGGTTGTTAAGGCTCTTTGACAGGTCTCTTCACCACTAGCTGGTGGAAATCAAGAGCAGAGCCAAACTATCCAAGTGGCACAACAAATCGTGTAAGGAGACTCTCAGGGCACTGACAGACACCAGTGAAGAAAGCCGTCTGGGTGGCTGGAGAAATGCAACCCCCAGGTGGAGCTGGGAGACCCCAGGTAAGGTGTCAGTTGTTCAACTATCATGGTTATTTTCAGAGTGATGATTGCTGTTCTGTAGCTATTACTTGGTCTCTGACTACAATTAGCCTAGGAGAGAGGTTTAGTTCTTGAGTAGGGAGTGCCTTAAAATACAGCCATGAAGTGACAGCTTTAATATGGAAACCTTCCTCTCCAAAGCTCTGGGAACAAGAACCATCATCCAGCATTTTATACCTCCAGTGAGGTGAGTCAAGCATTTCCTGAGCATTGGTGACAATGTCTGACCAGCAAGCAGTCATTATCCACACCCCAGGAATGAGGAAACGTACAAACAAACTAGAAATTTGACCAAGCGTCATGCTGGAATCAATCACCTCTCACCAAAGAGAACAGTCAGCACCGCAGAGAAACTATCTAAGGCAACCATGCTCTTGCTGTGGTCCATCACTCCAAGCCACTTTTTCACTAGTTTTCTATCAGAAAACAAAAAGGTGAACCCTAAGGCAGCTGAAAAAACATGTCACATGATTGCCCATTGCTATCACTAAGCTCAGCAGCAGAACTTGGCCAGCTCAACAAGTATCTTGCCAGGTACTTGAGTTTCCAACAGAGATGCTGCAGTTTCTTCCAAAAACGTTGCCTTCTTAAACAAAGTGGACAGATTGTTGTGGAGATGCTAAGAGAATGTCAATCTGCTAAATGTCAGAAAGATTTTGACTAAACTAGGAAGAAAAATAGTCAGGAATTGCAGCTACATAATTAGTAACAAATCTTTAATTCTGCATGTTTGGATAGCAAGGCTGATTTAGAATCAATTGCTGAAGTGGAGCAGCCAAGAGGAGAGATTCAGATCTTCTTTACACCAGTAGAAATGCAGAGTAGCACCACTGAAGCCAAAAAAATAAAAGTATGTAATGCTGCAGCAGTCCTGTGCCTTATAGTCTGTTAAAAGCTAACTCGATGCAAGCACTGCCTTATTATTTTTTCTTCCTTACTTAACCTTTTACCTATTCATGAAACGGACCCAAGCCCAGAAAGACTGACATTCCTCAAAGGCAGGGGCTGAGCCAGGAGCAGGTCCAAAGGTGGGCGACCTTCCTAAGTCAAATGCTTGCTTCAGTACCTGAAAGCTCGGACCCCAGACTCTTTTCCTTCATGCAGTTTCTTTTCGTAAAGACCAGTTTCACTGGTGAACAATACCGATCAGAGACAAATACCCTTCGAGGGCACCTTGTTCTTGCTGGAATGATTGAATCACGGAGCCACACTTCCATGGCAGACCCTGGCCTTCCAACAGGTTGCTAGGACACAGTTACGAAGAAGGCTCATCCAAAATGCATACAATTCTTCAAACTCACAAAAGAGCAAGCAAATCACAACCTGTATCTGGAATTTGCTTTGTGAACTGACATCTTCCTTCTTACATGCTATTCGTATAATCTGTAGAAGTTAACTAATCCCGCAGTGTCAAATGTCTTCCGAGCTAAAAATGCCTCCAGTGTCCCAGCTGCTTTATCAATTGAACCTTGAGTCACAAGGGCTGAGTGAGGGTGGCACACATCACTGCAGAAAAGCCACTGTTTAATTGGACTAAAAAAAATTATTTGTCTTTCTGATGTTGTTACTACCAGCAACTTTAGAACCTGCTATCACCATCTCATACAAAGGAAGCAAGGCCAGAAACTTTTGCCTTTTTCCTGATGTCAGGAAGGGTCTTTTTACAACATTTGAACCAAAATGGTAAAATAAAAAATAAACCAGAAAAAAATGAAATAGAGCTAATATCAGCCATTTTAGACATACAAAAATGTGTTATAGAAACATGTAGTTTCAGACCTTTTCGTAATCTCCTTGTGAGGACTTCAACACGATAGTCTTGAATGAGTCAGTGGGATATTTGCCCAAGTGAAAACCTCAGTACTGTACCCTCCAAAATTATTTTCACCAAAATCCAGAGAACTTGGCAGCTTTGATGTGCTCCCACAACGTATTTTGTGTCATTCCAAAGATGAATTTTGGCTTACCAAAATTCTTTGGCCAATTAAAACGAGGACAGAAATAGTGGCATCTACCAAACTGAAAGGAAAACAACAATCTCAAAGCCATTTTTCCTCACAGTAATTTCAGTGTTATGCTACAAATATGAAGGTGCCATATGGCATTCATACATGGCCTTCACCACTCCTCATAGCAGCTAATGAGATGGGTTTGGGAGGAATGTTCAAAATACAGATTTTGGTGGTTGAATATGGTACAAGGAGATGGGGGAGGGAAGAGGGTGGCAGGCACTGGAGAAGTAAAGCAATGGGATGGAGCTTGGGTTTGGGGTACAGAGTTGGGGTACTTTGCATGTTCCAGTACAAAATATTTTGTCCAAGGTCACAAAGTTTATGGCAGGGAAGTGATTGCAGGCATCTGACCACCAGCCCAACCCCAGCCATTCATTTTTCTTCACCATGCTATTTTCAGTCCAGCCACAGGGAAATACTTTTCTTTGCAACTACACAGCTTAAGTGAGAGGAGCAATTGTCCCTGGAGAAAGACAGAGGGAGCTGCAAAGTATTCCTTGTGCCAGGTCAGTTCACAACACATCCACCACTAGGCTTTTCCTGTACTCTCTCACTCATCCCTCACCCCGTACTGCCATCCTTTTTTAATTTTTCATGTTATTTTACAATTTTTTAATATACATAGCTGCTAGAAATGGCACTCAGCATCTCTACCACCCACAGTCTCCAAGGACCTGGAAGCAAACAGGACCTCCAAGCTGTACTCCAAGGACTTGCTGTATGAGGTTTGTTGTCATCCCAAACCTTGCAGCACACCTGGCAGCTCCGCTGTTTTTATGGTGGCTTTTCACAGCAGCGTTTTCTCAGAACAAAGCAGCTCACAGAGCCAGTGACAGAAGCTGAGGCCACCTGGCCCGGAGCTGTGCCTAATGTCACAAAGGGGATTTTACTGAGACTGTCCTTAAGAGGATTAAGGAATCATCTACTTTGCAGAGAACAGTCACATCTGCCGCTCCCGCACAAGTCGCTCTTATCTGCTCTCACAAAGCTCATTTCTGCCCAGTCCTGACTTGTTCCCATATTGCAACACAGCACAGATGCTCACAAAGAACAGGGGCTGGATACAGGTGGAGGGTGAGCAACAAATCAGTTGTATTCAGATAGCTCAGTAATTGGCTTCATCCATTGCACTACACTTGCACCACTCAGTAAACAAACAAATAGGCCTAATTTTCGGGGCTGGATATTCACAGCAGGCTGGATGTCACTGAGTAGTCGAACTCCTGGGGCTTCAGAGGGGATTTAAGAGGACTGTGGTGTGTTCAAAACCTGTGAACATTTGACTAATTATTTAGCAGCTTAAATGAGTTAAACAAACCTTAAAGCTCAGCTCTGAAGTGTTTTTCCTAATATACATCCTGTCTCAGAGACAGAAATAATTATGTCACACAGAGGTATGAAATTGTACCAACCCAGTACATCTAAAATGAAGAGGAAAGGAAAACAAATCCGCTAAGACAGGACCTAAAGCCTGAGGAGTTTTTTCAGCTACTTGAACACTACAATATATGCAGCCCGGTCAACTTCATTTTTCCTCTTTTCTGTTAGCAAGAGGTAAGATCAACAAGGTGTCTATAAGTTGCTTTTATAACTTTTACAGATAGGGGCTTTTTCACTGTTTAGGTTTTATTGCTGGAGTTACAATTTAGATGACAGCTACGGCCTCTTGAAAGAAGTCCAGGATTGCTCACTTAGCCCCTACACAAACCGATCCTAATCCTGTAATACAATATTCCTCCGCAGGATTGAATGCCCTTTCACCCCCAAGGTGGTCCCACGAGGTCAGGATGAAACCACCGCATGCTTGCTTGTGCCACTGGCACCATTGCAGTGTACCTGGCGCATGGATTAGTGAAGGGCTCTGTCCATCAGGACTCAGTCTGTCCTCACCAGGAGGACTGGCCTGGATGTACAACGGGTGGGGGGACAGAGGCGAGGAAGCGGGGACAGATGGATGCCCAAGGCACAAGGAGCTGAGCCTGGTGGATGTTGCCTGACTTGTCACTAAAACCTGCCTTGAAACAGATTTCTCCTGCAGTAACAACTCCTAGCATTACCTGTGCTGATCTGTAGAAGTTTCTCCCAAATATTTGACTGAAATGCTCCAAAGGTGATTGCCCCTCTCCTACTCTTGAAGAAAGGCAGGGGATTGCTTTGCTCTGCCACAGCCTTCTCAAAGGAAGCCTTCACCTCCCTTCACCTCCCCAAGGAAATTAAGCCACTTCCTTCAAATATTCTCATTGGAAACTGCTCCCACATCCTCATTGTTCTTGTTTGTCTCCTCTGGGCTCTGTTAAGTTTCTACATCTTTCGCAAAGCATGCGGGACAAAACCGGACACGCTGTCATAGCCTGTCCCAGTCCAACAAGGGGGTTTCCGTCACTTCCCTTGGGAAAAAGGCTTCCTTCTCCTGCAGCAGGACCACGCCACTTCTCGCTGAGCTTGCCTCTCAGATCCACGTCACGCTAATTTATCTGCACCCACAAATTCTTCTTTTCAAGAAGCATCATCCTGTTCTTTTTACTGAGCCACATCTGCCAATTCTGAACTATTTCTCAAATGTTATGATCAAGATGGTTTTGAGTTCCTCGTGAGTAAAAGTGCTTCCAGATCTGGTCTACCGGTCTAACTTACTGCAGCCACCTGTCTGCAGATTTCACTCAAAAATTGCTTCCTTTAAATAACTATATGAACTTACCCTCCCTCGGACATGAAACCACTACAAAACCACAACTAGGCATTTTTCAGATTATCTTCTTTTCAAATATAGCTATTGATACAGTTGTTAATTATCAGGTTTTAAGTGCATTCAAGAAATCAGTTTCCTGAAAATCATCTCTTCGATGTCTCTAGCAGTCACACCTTGTATCTTTGCTTTAGAGCTTAGCTGTTCAGGGCAAAATCAATATCATAGGCAGAGGGCTGCTGCATGCACCTGATCGATTGAGAGATTTTTCTTTGGCCAGTTCATCGCTTTTAAAATGATTTATCACACCTCAAATAAGAACAAATATTCCTTTAACGTCACTCTTGACACTAATTCTAAAGGCTGCTCTTAGTGGCTTTCTTAGATAGCCACTAATGAAAAGCAGCAGCTTCTTGAACTGGATGGAGTCCAGCTTCTGCACAAGGTTTCATAAAGGAATTAGGAATTGCTGTGCTAGGTTAGGTCATTGATCCAGTTAAAGGTTTGAAGGCATGGGCACATAACCAGTTACTTAACTAATTACCCCTCCCTCCCCCCAGCAAGCGAGTCACACTAATTGGTAATGTCCAAGCTCTCAGTCCGATGAAACGTGCAGTAAAACGCTATAGCTTCCCTCATTGTGGAGGTAAATCTATTCCTGGGGGAAGGTTTGTTAGCAGCATCCATTTCTGAAGCATCACAGCACGAACAGCCTGTCTTAAATGGCAACTTAATTACCACGCAAAGGATAATCAATACAGAGAGATCAAGACAAGTAGGTTACTTCACCAAATAACTTGAGTATTTGAAGACTCTCCAGGACAAGAGGCAAAGCATAAGGAAGGTTATTCCCGACTAGCTATTTCAGAACTACCCCGATGCCGTCAGATGCAGCACTGTTTTGTGCACTCCTGGTGCAGCAGTGAGGAAACACAAGCCACGTGCTTGGCTCCTCACATCTGCAGCGGGGATCTCAGATGCTATCAGGTTGCAAAGTCATCTGGGGAGAGGGGAGAACAGGTGCTGGTGCAGCAGAGTCCAGTAAGGACAAGGGAGGTCCCCACGGGGGACAGATGCCTGGCTGGCAGCTGCTTTGGGAAGACAGGAGCTGCAGCAGTGAGCACCTGACCCTGCAGTGCCATCAGCAAGAAGCTCCCACGCAACATTTCGTAAGGCTCAAATGTTTAACTGAAGCTAAGGCACAATTTGAACATTCTCCTTCTGACATCTTCAGTAAGGGAAGAAATGCCACAGCAGATCTCATCTTTGCATGGAATGAGGAGTTAAAGAATAAAAATAGTAGCAGCCAGGTGCTCTCCTTCACCAGCTTGATTGCATTCAGCATGTGAAACATAGTAAGTTCAAAACAGTAATTACAGGATAATACAGATGATACAAGACCCAACTCCCCAAAATGAAAGCAATTACAAGCAAAATTAGCTGGGAAAGAATTATTGGAAAAGTATGACTGATGGAGATATTTTGCCAGATGTCAGAAAAGTGACAATTAAAAAAGGCTGCTTTAGAAAAAGTCTTGATTCAGAAAAGTGAAATCAGTTAAGTCTCAAGTTACACAAAAAAAGTGGGCGAGAGGAATTTGATAGAATTAAGTAATTTACAAGCCAGGAATTGTCTTAAAAGCTGATGAGAATAACGCACATCCTGTCAGTCAAGTCCATTAGCAGGTGGAAGCAGCTGAACCACCAGGAAGAAGGCAGCAGCAGCAAGGGCACAGTAATTACGTTCTACTGAGAAAACACCTCTATTTGGGAGGAAGCCCAGGTAGCCATATCATCTCTTGGTGGACAGGTGCATACCCAGGCATGTCATGCTAAAAGTCCACAGTGCTTTAAGTGAAATAGGAGAAGACGCTAATTAGAAAATCTAATCAGTGGGAAGAATAAATAAGGAAGAGGTGCTGGCAGAAGACAGCAGAAGGAGAGCAGACTCCAAGGATACGAGCTTGGTACATCCTGAAGAAAATAACCCCTAATAAATAAATTTCATGGGGAAGAGAAACCTGCCCGTTTGAAAAATATTGTCAAGCAATAATGAAAAGTAAATTTGGTATGGTGTGAAAGAGGCAGCATGAACAACTGAGTCATTGCAGAAGACTGGGATTATTACAGTCAGATTATGCGTGATACACGATGATTACTCCTGAAATGCTGTATGCTCAACACAGCAATTTCCAATCCATTTTAGTGGAAGAAAATTATTTAATAAGTAGAATTGTTGCTGAAGTCAACTGAGGCAGGCTGAATCTACACCATCCAGCTAATCATCTCCCAACTGAGATTAAGTCCTGATGGGTCACACATGGTATTTCAGATTCCACAGTCCTGGGATTAAATACAGACATTTTTCAACATGGTGAATATTTTAGCTTTCCACTGGTCTTTGCTCTTGGAAATTACAGAAACACTTGTTAGAGAATAGTATCAATGCAATTTGAGTTCACAAGCCATTAAACTGAAGCACTCTGGCTGCACTCTAATTGCTACGCAGAAAACATTTCAGGGTGCAGATCGAAATATTAAGAGCCTTTTAAAGTGTGTTCAAACAGTAAAATATTTACAAGCAAGCAATGATTTTAGCATGTGTTAAACAACATTAAAAGACAATTCAGAGCCCTGTTGCAGAGGGAAACCCAGCTTAAGCTAGTAACAGCAATTTTGCCTTATGCCACAACTGCTATTCACAGAAGTGCTCAGAATTCCTTCGGCTTAAATACAGATAAAATCAAATATCCAGAAGAAGCCTTTTCCACAATTTCTCATGACGATACAAGCTTACCGCTATTCACCTATCCTGCATAACCCATCCTTGATTGAAACAGAAGAGTTCTGGGACAAAGCAGATAGCTTCTCTGCCCTTTAAACCAATGCCTGCTATCCTGAACCTACAACATGAATTGAGGTCACTTGGGTAAACTCTGGAGATGCATCTACTAGGAAGTCACTGAGGACACAAACTCATCATTCTCCACTTGGCTACAATGGAGTTTTGTGTTAAACCCTGACTGTATCTGAGCATCACCCATTATTCAGAAGGATGAGCAGCAAATGAGAACAAGTGACGATGGCTATTCGTATGTCTAATTTTCAGTGACAATGACAGCAATTACTGTATGTTAGCTCAAAAGGATAAAAATATCTGCAAGAATGGGAACAAAGATAGGTCATTGCCTGCTGCAGCCATCAGATAATCACAGAAGTAGGAAACAAGAAGAATATAAAAAATATAGCAAATCCATACACGTCACTGAAGAGAGAAAAGTGCTACAAGACACCTTAATTAGAAAAGAATCAACAAAAATAATTCCTGTTTGATAAAGGCCCATACTTACATCAACATCCCATTTCTGTAGGGAAGCAAGGACACGGGGCTTAAATTGGCAACACGTGATTTAAGAAAAAGTTATCTTTCCCAACCAAAAATTAGCGGGGAAGAAACCAGAGGAGCTTATGTCCCAGATGTCCAATAACTACACAATCAAAAAATGAAGCCAGGCAGCACACACCCACATTACCTAGAAGTATCCAGAATTAATTAGGACAGAACCCATTTTCCCTGTTTTTAGTGGAATGCACAAATACAACATTTGGTTGTGATTACAAAAATTAGTGGTGTCTACTCAAATTCCTTCTTTCCTGCAAGAAAAGAACTTTACATCTGAGCTCTGCCCTGGCTGAAAAGGTTGTTCTGTCTTCTTACCTTCTGCCCTTCCCATGCCTGCAGGCCAGACGTCTTGTGGCTAGATGTGATCCCAAGCAAACATTATAACAACTGCTCAAGTGTGCATTGGCAGCACTGCAGAGAATGCACTGCCCACGCTGCATCTCACCGCACTGCTCCCCTGCCACATCTCAGGTTTGTCAGGTAAGTGTAAAACACAGGAGTACACAATTCTTCTGCTGCTTTATTAACTTCAAACAGCTTAAATACAAACAGTGACTCTGATTGCTCTCCTGTTTATACTGTGTTGGCCTGTCCCAGTGTAGGAATTAAACAATAAATGACAAAACAAATTAAGCCACTGCTAGCCAGGGAATGGCACCTTCTGAGCGCCGGTCAAAAACACAGCATCTGTGCACCTAAAACGCATTCCCCAACAGATACATGTGCTGGGGCTGTGCAGCTCCCATTCCTTAACAGCAGAAGACCAACAGATGGAAGTCACATCAGCAGTCACCCTCTTGGCTGCCCAGCTTCATTACCTACAACATTTAAGGTTTCTGGACAGAGTGAACAATGTACTTCATTGCTATCTCAAAACCCAAGCACTGTGGCCCAGTTTCAAATTTGTTTACACGAAAACAAATTAGGATTTGCTTCAGAGAAGTCAGCAGCGTTTTAGGCAGGCATCAGAATCGGGCACTAAGGGGGCGAGTATGTTTCAAAAAAGGGAAACAGCCCCACGAGGACAGGTACACAGGCACCCGAGGGATGTTCAGAGCAGAAGGCATAACTGTAGGGCAGGTGCTTGGTAATTTCAGTATTGATAATGCTGAAAAGTTTGTTGTGGGAAGCAAGTGGTTCTTTTTGTGAGGCTTCACCAGTCCCAGTCTCACAATAGTGTCAAAGTGATTCAGGAAACGCTCTTCCTTTTGGCAGAGGAGATACAGAGCCAGAGATACTCCAGCAGGACAGGTCCTGTAGGAGAGCTGAAGACAATGCAGGAACCTGGGCAGCCTGCCCACCTGCGTGCAATTTATCCAGGGGATGCTGCGCACCCCTGCCCACGGTGCTGCTGCTGCGCTCTGCTTCAGAAGTGCTGTGCTTCTGAGCAACAAGGGGTGAAATACTTTTTGCCAAAGTGAAGTCTACTGAGATTTCTAATGAAGAAGGATCTGGTAAAAATCTCTTAAAAATGATCAAAATGATGAAGTATTTAATAATGCCTCATTATCTTCTGCCAGAAATTACGGTTTGTTTCTTTACTGTGGAAGAAGAAAATCGATTGTGTTAGCGCCGCCATAAGCAGCCTTACAGATAACGCCACTGCACTCAAGAAGTCACCCAGCTGTAGGCTTTACAATGAAAACATGCCCTGAAGGATAATAGCAATTGCTCTTGCTAGAATCATAAAATCTGCCAGCTAAAACATCAGATGATAAACTAGACTTGAAAGCATTATCGAGGCAACGCTGGGTGCAGTCACAGCACCGTGCGTGCGGTGCCGCTTCCCCTTTGCTCGCCAGAAGAGCAACTGTCCAGCCGGAGCTCCTCTCCAAAACCTTTGGTCATGATGTTCACAAGGCTCGGTTAGCCTGGTGGGGGCAGCTTGCTGGGCGCACACAGCACCCCAGCTCATGAGCTGGGCAGAATCCAGCCCTCATGCTGATATGTGATATCACAAGCATTTAATTCTTCCCACAGGCACTTAAGGCCTGCGCCACAGAAAGTACTCTCCACCTGAGGACTGCCTACACACTCCACGTCCCAGCAATGCCATTTTTAATAGATCTAATGAACATCCTCAAGGTGCTTAATATCGATCCAGTGACTAACCACACTGCCTTTTCAGCCTCTCAGCCAGAGACACATCTGGCTCTCCTGGACCTGAGTGGAGCACTCGGTCCCAGGTCCGGCCAAGCAGGGAACACACAACGCAGCTGTCAGACACGAAACCAGCCCTCTGCAGATGAGACCTTGCACACCAACGAGACTGAAATTACAGACAGCAACGTGCAAAGCCGTGTCCCAACCCGAGCAGCTGCAGAGCACTATCTGATCCATTTCACGTTCGCCTCCTGACAGCCCCAGGGCTCCCAGCAGATAACATGTCTCACGCAAGGGCAGCACGCAAGAGCTCAGCTCCGCACGTCTGCGCTTCCAGCTCCCCGAACACCGTATGCATGGTAGATCTCACACTCGATATCATGCTCCGAGAATGTATCCTCTCTGCAGCGCTGGCTGTTTTCAAGTCAGAATTGCTTTTCTAAAGTCACTTTTACATACCAAAAACATTTTTTTGCGTATGATTCAGAAACATGCTATAGTAATAGAGGGGAGACAGGGAGTCTGCCCAGCTCTGCTCAGTTTTATCTCTACCAGCTGCTGCACAAAGCACAAGCAATTCAGGAATCATGGCAAAAACATTTTTCTAAACAGTCCTATGGTCTATGGAGAGGGACGGAAGTTTATTACCATCCATGACTCACTCCCTGTTGAAGCTTTTTCCTGGATGAACTGCGTTCTGCACTATTATGTTCCAGTAACAATAAATTAATAATAGGCAAGGGAATTCATAGTTCGCCTCACAAAAATGTAACCAAAGCAAGGAAAATATGGAATATGCTATAGAGATTAAGGGAAATATTTCATTCCTTTCCCCTCCAGTGTGTAAGAATTACAGCCCTTCATAACAAATTTCATTCTTTGTCACAAGACTTGTACAGACACGAAGCATGGAAAATGAACCGTGTTTACACCAAATGTAAAACATTTTTTCCACCATCGGTTCCTATAGTAAGCACAGAAAATTTGCTTTCCCCAGTACAGCCTAAAAGTCAAAAGAGATCTCAGGATATCTGGGTCAGCTCCTGATCCTTCTAACCTTCCTCTGCGATCCCTGACCAATCACTTCACCTCCCTCTGCTTGGAAGTTAGCAATAAATCTTCCACCTCAGCAGCAAGTGGTGAGCATATCCTCTTTTAATGATTTTATATCCACATTTGGCTACAGGGAGAAGGAAAATGCCAGCTTAAGCCCATTGACATTAACTAACCAGGTTCCTATTTCAAGTTGACTTCACATTTGCATTCAAAGCCAGGTTCATTCACCTGGCCCTCATGTCATTAGCTTTGAATTTCATGCTATACATTACAACTTCCTCACCATTAGGCTATAAGCTTTTTGTTTTCTTTTAAACTATACAACAGGGTGGGGAACTCCACAGAGTATCTCCCAGTTTGCAAAAATACAACCTGTTTTAGCACCTGGCTCGTACTGAACCAACATGGAAACTATAGAGCTTCCTACTGCACTAAGAAGGAACTTCTGTTCACAGAAAAAGTTTTCAAATCTGGAAAAGATACTGTAAGTTTCAAGCCCATACGTATCTGAGAACCAAGAACAAGGCTTCCCTCAAAACTGACTTGATTTTGTCTCTTCCATACACATTGTTTATCCATTTTATGATCTGTTCCTACCAGGATCCTAACAGTACGCCAACATAGTCATGAGCATGCCCTCCCACTCTTCTTGAAAGAGTCCTTATTTCACAGGTTCAGCCCCAGGGGCATCCATCCTCCAGATTCTGCCAACCATGGAGTGACCCGGGAGAGCATCTCCCATTCAGTCTGTGCAGGCAGAGACATCTATTTACTGGCACTGAGGTATGACACACACGCAGCCTATTTACAGGAATGATCGAGATTCAATCAAAACTTCAAAATATGCCAGATGTCAGGCAATGTGTTTACAGAGAGAGCAAAGTGATTCAAAGGCATCTGTAATTACTGTTCTCTCTGCAAGTGGGAGTTTTAAAGGGAAAGGTGGGTGTAAAGGGGGAATAAACTCATGGTTCTGACTGTCAATTAAGAGCCTTAGTAAGGAAAGCTTAAAAAAGGAGCAAATTTACAAAAGCTCATCCCACGCGTCTGAGTAAGCAGGCAGAAGTGAAGAGCTTGGCTGCTCCAGAATGGTGTGGGAGTGTGCTGTCTGACCAGGACCAGGGTGCTCCTGCTCCACCTGTAGCATCTTAATTCACTCGAGAAGAAATCCCAGAGTGGAAAAAGGGGCTGAAATCCCAGACCAGCAGTTACGGCACTCACAGCAATGCTCAGAGATCCCATAACTAACTCAAGAGAGAGGGAGCTGGTTCCTCTGGGCCTTCTCCAGTTCCTGCCACGTGAACTTGGACTAATTCTCTTGTAGTAGGTGGAATTCAAATATGCACTTAAACACTTTGTTAAAGAAGGATGGATTGCTGAACGAGATCCAGAATTTATAAAGCACCTTGAGCAGGAATACAAGTTATTACAGTGATTCCTTGGAAAAAAATGCTGCGTGAAAAGGAAATATTTCTTCATGGTAATGCAGATTTCCATCACCTTAGAATCATCATTAGGACTTGAGAAGTATCTGTGAAAAAATTCAGATGGCATGAAAGTAATTTAGACAATATTTAATCCTCCATTTATGGAAATTTGTTTAGATGACTATGAAATGATAAGTATCTACCTATAAAAGCAGATTTATGTTCCAACTTTATGAACAAATTCAATAGAGACAGCTGCACCAAAACCAAGCGCATTGATACTGCAAGCACTCTTGGGAGGATAGCACAGAATTTGGGATCTGGGCTCAGCAGTGTTTTTGCAAACTAAAAAAAAAAAAAAACGACTCTTTCAGTGATGAATGCATATCTAAGTATCATCATGTCTTAAGCGTGCTTAGCATCTGTCACACCAAATATTAGCTTGCAATGCAGTTCCAGCAAACAGAACCAATAAATGTGTTTTAGGGGTGGAAGACATTGGATAAAGAGCACTGCCTCCAGCAGCAACGGTGCAAAAGAGACTCTCATACCAGCAGGGAAGGGAGCACAACAGCATTACAGAAAAGCGTAAAGAAATAGCTCAGGGACAATATTTAACTTACGAGTCAGAGGTAGAAATGAAATATACATTTAATTTTCTTTCTGCTCTTGTCAAAGGTAAATAGTAACCAGCCCTCCGAAATCACATGTCAGTTGAACATGTCACAGTTCGAGCTGAGCTCACCAAAACCAAACTCCCAGCAGGATCTCAAAAAAAAAATCACTTCCCCTGTTTGCTGAGGACCGGGGAAGTCATTTCAGACCACAAAAAACTGTTAGTTTAAGAGGCTTACAAGTGTGCAGCACCAACAAGATACTGAAAATCTGATGCGAGTAGAGAAAGCCCAAAATAAGGAAAATATAATGCACAAATGGGTCATTTTGTGTCCCTTTCTGCACCTTCAGCCACAGCAGCATAGCGGTGAGGTGAGGATCCCACATCACAGGTGCCCCCAAAAGGGACAAGTACCCCCAAAGGGGGACAAAAGCTCATCTGGGAAAGCACGCACAGAGGATTTTTGCCCTGTAGAAGGACAGCAGAAAATCACATCCATGGAAGTGACATGGAAAATTTGCCTCCACACAGATTTTACTTTCTTTTGCACGTCATCCTCGTACATCCTATACACAGCCGACATGGGCAGCGCAGGAGAGGACCCGTCCCGGTGTCCGTGGCTGCTCCAGGTGCCCTTGGCAGCCCCGTGAGGAAGCCTGAGAGCGGCCCGGCACCCCGAGGGTCCCCGGCAGCCCCGTGAATGCAACGCCTGCGAGTCCAAATAAGGGAACTTGTTGCAAACTCCCCTCGAGCTGCCTGGTCCTGGCTGGTTTATGTTAGGGAGACAAGACTAAACAGACCTTCATATTTGCAGAATTAACCACTAAAAATGAAAAATTGGTTGTTTGTTTCCAGAGTGCAGATGAAGGAGAGCCCTGCGGCCTCTTCTGGAAACCGTGCCACGGCGAACCCGGCGCTGGGTTATCTCGTTTTTCTTAAGAGGCTTTGGGACAGTTTCAGAAGGGCTAACCACAAGTGAATCCCAAGGAAGGACCAGCTCCTGTCCCACCTCGGTGTAACTGCACCAGCTCACTTTTTGATGGGCACCAATGCTAACATTTGGCCCCACAGTTTCTATTTCCCCACTATTGTTGCAGTGCAGAAGTCAGATTTTTTTTTTTAAACTTATCTATTAAGTGTCAGATCAGGGGAAGTTTCAGTGCTTTGCAGCAAAACTTACACCACACATCCTGTTTCTTTTAATTGCTGCTGTGAATTTAAATAGAAGCTGGCTACTTCCTTTCCCCCTTGTTTAAATTGCCTTTCGATTTAGCGCAACAAGGCTTGAATTGGGTAATTTCATGCCATCCCTCATGGGCAGATGCAACCTCGCTCTGCCCTCTGAGCCACCTGGATGCTGTATGAGCTCAGCTTAAGGTTACCTGCCTCTCTGCAAAGCTTTATTTGCTCAGGTTCGGAGTAGACGAACTGAACCCCCTCAGCCTGCGTGCGGACATCCGCTCACATCCCAGCTGGCAGGCGCTGGGTGCCACGTGGTTAACCCTTCTTTTGCTTTCCCCATCTCTGAAGAGCTATGACCTGTTTACTCAAGCCTGGTAAACAAGATAAGCCTCAACGTGGCAAGAAATATGGAAAACAGAGACATGCTGCCAGGGCTGTGACATTTATTTAGGAGCAGAATTTCCATACGGTGCTTGTGGTTAAACAAAAAGAGAGAGATAGGGGAGAAACAAGGAAAGGTCCACCAGTGCTAAACCCCTTTGTTCACCAGTGCTTAGAGAAACTCCATCCACAGCTGCTCCTGCATAAATCAAATCTAAGTCCCATCAATCCCATTAATTTTGTATTCCACCAAAATTAGGGTACTGAGAAGCTTCATGCTTCCCAAAACACAGAGCAGGGGGGCTGCCAGCTCCCCCCCAGCCCCACACGGGGAACGCTGGGGGGCTGCACCAGGCAGAGGACCCCCGTAACCAACAAGCAAGGACACAGCCAGGAGGCAGCCCAGCTAGGGACTGATTTTCCTGTTAGTGCTGTGCACTGCCAGCTCCCCGGAGATCCGTACAGAAACCACCACATCAGTATAAAGCAATTAAAAATAGACCGGATGAGCGCTGAGCGGCAGCAGGCAGCTGCAGGCAAGAGTGACAGCAAGATGCTTGGAAAGGCCCAAGCTGCTGATCAGCCTCCTTCCAGGAGCCCAGCTTGATGGTTTCAAAGCACACACCAGCACACCCCATTTCTGGTGGTGCTTAGCTGAACTGCACATCTAAGTGTCTCAACAGAGAAACAAATAGACTTTTTGATTGCAATGTGCCTATTTTGCGTTGGAAAGCCTCTGGTACGAACACACAGTGACGTTAACAGTGCAGGCAGGGCTGTGAGCGTAGCTACTTACCTGGCTGCAAACCAGGCCCCTGCACTGCCAAATTAGAAGCAGAAATGTAGATGGGAAAGATGCCTTTTTCCCCACTAGTCACACACGCACCTTGCACAGACATTGTCTAACTGACACGGGAGCACGGACCCCCCCAAAAAAGACATTTTAAACGCAACCAACCTCTTCCCAGGAGCCTTCCCATGCAGTTCCCACTGCACACAGGCACAAGGTCCCACAAATTATTCACCTTTATAATCAGTGCTGCTTATCTGGTCAGGAGCTGAGAAAACTATTGAAAACTATCACTTTGCTGTTCTGAATGCTTAGCTTCATGAGAGACAACTGACAAGAAAACATGGGTTTGAAAGGAGTCCAGTGAAAGTACATGAACACAAAGCAGGGGCTGGGATCACCCATCTGTCTCTGCCAGGAGCTCGCTTTCTCCTCTGAATTACATCTGTATGAGACAGGACCTAATCTCAGTGCAGAAATTTGTCTAGATTTGTGCTTGCTTTTACTGTAATTTAATTTTAAAGGTCAAATGCTGGTCTTTGCTGCAAATCTAGAGCAGCACCACTGATGGATGGCATGACTTCCAGCTGCATCTGCATCTCACAGCAGAATCTGGTCCAATAGGTATGGGGACCTCACGTCCAGTATAAGGTGACATGTGAAACATGGGGTAGAGGCAGTTTGCTGCATAATCTCCATGGAGTACATGAATAGTTAATGCAAGTAACACTATGACTCAGTCTATTCGAGTATCAGGTTCTGGGTTACCCGAATGCAAGCAAAACATGACGACAATATACACGCATTGTCTCCCAAAACAGGGCAAATGCCAGGCTGATTTCAGCCTCCTCTCGTCTTAGGTTGATCAGTACCCACTGAATTTTGTGTTTGCCAGCTGAGGCAGCTAAAGTACAATTTCTCAAGGGGATGCAAACTGCTCCTACAGGTAGCTGCAGAGTATCACTTGACGAGCATGCAGAGAACACCTCCATCTCTGAGCTGCTTCCCACCGGGCAGGCAAAGCTCCAGCTCCTCCACTTTACAACCATATACAGTTCTCATTTATTCAACCACACCAGGAAAATTCACACAGAACACAAGGTGGAGGAAGCTGAGTGCATATGTATAGAGACAGGTACACAGATATCTATCTACATGTGTGCACAGCTTGATTTCAGTAGGAAAATTTCCCTCTACACACTGATGTGGTTTTCAAGTCTGCAGTACCACCTGGCTGTGATATACCAGGCTCAGGGCACACCTGGCCCTGCTCTGCAGACAGCTGGGGCTCACTCTGCTCATGTCTGGGGCAAGGCTGGAGAAGGAGGACTGGAAGGGGATTGTCACCACCAGATCCTGCCTGCCAGATCCTGCTGTGACCACTACTTCTGACTTACTACTTTCTTCCCCTCAGTTTTACAACCCATTGCTTAACCAGAAGTAATTTGAAGGAGCTTGAGTTCTGTAACAAGCAAAAAAACTCTGGAATTGTTACACCCAAAAGAGGGAAATGTGTATGTGCTACAATTCTCTTATTCCCCTACAGAACCTTTTAATAGGCAAGAAAGTGGTGACTTCAGGAACACGTTCTTAAGACTGCTAAATGCTCCGAGTGTGAACCAAGCCTCCTTGGCTGTTTGGGGCAAAAATCATCTTAAGCGTTTTGCAGCATCTCTCACAAGAGGCCCAGTTCAGCCTGGGGCCAGCTGGGAGGGGTGTCAGCGCTCAAAGGACCAGCTGCAGATCCCAGCCAGACAAAATGCACCCGCTGCCCCCCGTGTGTGCGACAACAGTGACAGCTGGCGGACGCGGGGAGAAAGCCCCACGCATCAGCAGCCCACTGGTGCACGTCCTCCACCTCTGGTTAGTCTCAGCTGAACCAAAGAGCCTTGGAGTGAGGAGCCACAACAGACACCGTGTCCACAAGTTGCTGCTCCTTTAGTGGAAAGCACCCAGGACTGAGCCCTCCCTGCTGGCTCAGGCAGAACCTTTCACCCTTGTGCATTAATCAGCAGGGCTGTACACCCTCCCTCTTATGAGACCTTGGACAGTTATCCTCTTCTTATGCAGCACAGAGCAGGAATTGGAAAGAGTTATTAGCACAATCAGTGTGTTATTCACTGCCTCTGTTTACTTTCCACCCCTCCTGCTGCCTGCAAGACTTGCCTGCATTTGCACATTCTCTTTGTGGGCATGAATGGGATGCTTAAGGCACAAAGTCTGGCTTAGTAAAGTTCAAATTGTCAGCTCTGGACTCATATTGTTGGGGGAACATGTGCAAGGTGACACCAAGGAAGTCACCAGCAGCGCTGGACACAAGTCCCTGAGGTCTGGAAAAAATCCAGAGACAACAAGCACCTTTGGGTGCAGCCAGCCCCAGACCAGCAGGGCCACAGTGCTCATAGGGGTGGCACTCGCTCACCCCAAGATGCTGAGGCAGAGCCTAAAACCTACTTCTTCTGGGGAGAAGATTTCATTTTGATGTTGTCCATTATTTTCTCTCACACCAAGAAGGGAACAGGCTGTACTTTTTGCTTCTGATTCACAAATATTATATCCCCTCTTCCCACTATGGGTGACTCAGAAAAGTGACTCATTCACCTCTAGATAGTTTTATTTCCCCCACATCTGATATGAAAAAAAAAATCTATGTTGGCCCCTTGGGGGGGAAAAAAAAAAAAAAGCCTTTTCTTCTATTCATCAGCCCTTGCTTACAATGCAGAGATTAAAACAGTTCATTTCCAGCTCCAGACACCAACTCACTGCTCTGGCTGCAGTAAGGGAGGAGCCGTGCCCTGGCCTCAGCTGCATTGATCTCCCCACTAGAGGCTGCTGAAGCAAAAGCAACAACGGTTCTGCTCCATGCAGGGTGGCCCTGAGCTTCCCAACACACCTGCAAGCAGAGGCAGAGCCCTAGAAGTAAGCAAAGAAAGATGGTGGGAAAGAAGGCTTGTTATGTAGGGACATCTTGTTTTAATTACAAAGAGGCTTTGCCGTAAGTTGCAGATTCAGAGGAGCTGTAGCCCAGCCAGGCTGTTGGGTGATGGAGGGTGGGAGAAGAAGGCACTGACACCCTCACACACATGCTGCCATCTGGGAGGAGAGGGGAGGAGGAAGATCATGCCATCCCTCGGGGCATTTTCTGCTGCGCAAAGCACATTCATTGTCCTATCAACAAGGACAGAGAAATGTGATTAATTTGAAAGCACTGAAAGCAAAGCAAGATGGCTGAGCAGGAGTTCAGGGAGGAGAACAGCATTAAACCCTTGTGAAGAGCCCAAGAGTATCAAAATCAAAGGATCTGGATTTCTTGGCTATTGCTTTGTGAGGATTGCAAGATCCACAGCTCCCCCCTGCTCTCAGATCAAGGACAAGGAGACCTACAGACTGAATTGATCTCAGGAACAGAGGATCACAGTTGGAGGGGGAGACCTCCAACCTACCGAGGAACGTCCTTGCCCATGCAAGAAGCCCACAGCACACTGTCAGCAAGGCCTAAACACAGGTTTTCCACACTGCACCAAAGACCTTTAAGGCAGACAGTGATAACTGCTCTGTAAATCTTGAGCCACCTGTGTCAAGAAACGGAGGAGCAAGGTGTCCCACAATCACTCATCCTTTTTTCTGTAACTGCTGGCTATATCCCAGAACAACAAAGAGACCAAATCTGAGCCTGGTCAATTCAGAAATGTTTTTGCCACTACATTTATGGAAAGCAATATCACATCCTGCAAATCCTTGGCCTGTTCATCAGCAGCAGCCCCTTGAATCACCAATGCTTTCTGGGTGCTAAAGCAAAGCACAAGCTGTTAGCTGGACCTTAGAAGAAACCAGAGAAGAAAGAGGACAAGGGATGAATGTAACCAAGTAACAGGGGGACACACTAAAGGCAGGGCAGTGTACAGCCTCCTTGGATAATTGTACAGTGATTTTCTGCCACAGACCTCAGTTTTTCACCACATTAGCCAGGAAAACTCTAACCCCTGCAAGGTTAGCATTGGTCCCCTGGCTTCACACCATCACTGAGACCTCAGAGTGGAGAAACCTTACTGTACCATTTACTCCAGACAGGGACCGGACTACAGGATCAGAGTAATTCCTTCACACTCAAAACTATTAATTTTTGTACTAGACAAGGATTCTCTCTAGACTGAATTTATTACACAAAAGCTAAATCAATAAGTTGGATGTTACAAGGCCTGTGACTTCTCTAGCAGTGATGTCTCAAAGTTTACCTGCTAATCATATCAAGTCTTCCCCTTTCATTTCATCCTTGCTACATCCCAGTGAACATGTTAAAAGCCTTCTTCTCTTGTGCTTACACCCATCAAATACAATACAAGCATATCTACTTATTTAGTCTTTGCTTGGCAAAACTACTCTGACTCAGCTCTTTTAATCTTTGTTCTGACATCAATCTCCTCAGTCCCACTGATAACCATACACTTTTTTTTTCCTTGGAATTTATCAGTCTTTCTAGTAAACAGGTGCCCAGAATTAACTGCAAGAGAGAAAGTGCAACCAGTTGTGAAAGAGCAGCAAATCATTGTACAATAAAAGATGTAACAAGGACTTTAGCCATGTGCCACATGGCTGGAAGTGACAGGGAGCTGAAGTGGTTGTGGGATAATGAACATGAGAAAGCAAGGTGCATGCAACTATACCACTGCATTTATGACCTTGTCAGGTCATCCTTCATGCCTTCCTCCTCCTCTCCACAGTCACACACACAGCGCTCCTTACCTGCAAGCACTTGTGCAAAGGGAGAAAATGCTCTATTGCTTGATGTATAGCATGCCCTCAGAGGATGCTTCTGTTGAAGATTGTCATTTAAGATAACAAATTGTTCAAAAAAACCACCTATTACTCTGCCTTCAGCTGAGAGGTGGAGTAATTGTTTCCTGTGGGAGGAGACCAATCTTCAGGGAATCAAAGCAATGCCTCATGGCTGAGACAGATGTGAAGTCACTGTTTCTGAATGTTCTTAGCAAAGCAATTCTTTGGAACACACATAGCTGAAGATGAACAGTACCCACAGCCCCAGATGCAAAAGCTGCAGAGCAGTTATATAGTTTTAACTTAAGGATCCCATTTCACTGCTAACTGATAGAAAACAGAACCCTCACGGTCAACATCATCCATTGCTATTTCCCCAGGATAGGTTATACTGTGGGTTTCATTATTTCAACCCCCTTTTAAGTTGTAGATCTCCCCTCAAGTCCAGCATCAGAATGCCAAACATCAACAAGCTTGTGTTTACTAGTACTCTTACACGGTGATAAGTGTTGAATGGATAAGTCTTCATGCAATAAAAAAAGGAAAAAGAGGTACAAGAAATAGAGATGGTGTTTCCAACAACATCTGATTAGTTACAACTCAGAGGAAAAAAATAAACTTCCCCACTGAATAACAGCTACCACTTTCTTTGCTATCCTAAATTTAGAAACTGATTTTTATCACCCAAGACTACAAGATTTATTAGCAGAGTCAGTACAGTTGGTACCCAACAGCAGGCCAGTTGGCACTCCAGGAAAACTCAGAGCTGGGTCCAAACTCAGAGGGGCTGAGCCTCGTGTCTGCTTGCAAACTTGGAAGAAATCCCAGCCAAAGAGACAATACAGCAGCAGGCATCAACAGAGAAGCTCCAAGCAAACTTAAACACAAGAATTGGCCATCAGAGAGACTCTGTGAGGTTCATCCTCTGTTATCATATGAAAACATAAACCCCATTCCAGGGCTTGGGGAAAGAAAGAACAATGTAACACTGAAAAGTCATTAAAATTAAGTGTGCCCAGTGGCTTTGCTCTCCAGGAGATTGAGTCACAAGTCTGAGACTTTTGTGATTTCACATTTCATGAAGACATAAGAAGTCTGTGATACAGAGTTCGTTCCTACCTTTTAACTTCCAGGCTCCAAAAGAGCTGCCAGAGAGCATTATTTTTAATGCACTCTCACACAGGGAATAAAGTTTCCAAGAAAGCTGCCAAACATAGCAAAGGTTTGCCCTTTCCTTTTCCAACACTTTCTTAGAAAGCTACAAATAACATTACTTAAGTTACTACTCTAAATAATTTTGTTTTGAAATCAATAACCAAAAAGAAAGAAGAACAAGCCTGAACTTCTGGGCACTTAAAGCTGTTGCTTTTGACACAGAACTAAATAAAGCTTGATATACAAACCACAAAATAAGATAGAAGACCTTTTCAAGAAGGATGCATTCTCCAAGGCAGAGCTTGCCCTCCCCAAGTCCTCTTTACCACACCAAACCACATAGGTCATAATCCTAAATGGGGCCTCTAGTTTACCGTGAGATCAACCCCAATAATGCTGGTTATTACTACTTGGAAAGACAGAGCCTGGTCCTGTTCAAGGAAATGAGAGCAGGGGAACCTTTATGCTCCCTTCTTTGTCCCAAGGAGCATTATTTGAGTAAAAATACAGCTGATCTGGGCTACACATAAGGACTGCACGCTTGCAATTAAAAGCAGAGCTCCCAACATCTGCCTGCTGCTTGATGCAGACCTCTCCTGAGCTACTCATACAAGAACACCAGTGTCTACCTGGGAAAGAACAATGCACACAACCTTGGCTGCAATAAGAAGCAGCAAACACAGAACAAATATTTGAGTGGAAGGTAGCATTTCCCACTGGTTGCCGCACAGTGAGGGCAGCCAGGTCTCACAGCTTCAGCTCTCGCCTCTGGCACCCAAACACTGCCAGGGAATCTCCTCACCCCCCTGCTTTCAGACTGGGTGGGAAGGGATGAAGGGTGTGGGGTGGCATTAATATGCAGATGGGAGGAGATGACTCAGCAGCCCCTTCCAATCAATTCCAATGATTTCCACCCAAAGCAAATTAATTCCAAGCTTTTAATGCTGGAGAAGAGCAAGAAAACACAGCAATGAAGCCCCCATTTCCCACCTGGGCAGATGCAAACCCTTTCGTTCAGTACTCTGTGCTTAGCCAAGTTTATCACCTATCTCTGGCTTCTCTTGGTCATTAAGTAAGAAAAACACACAATCCATAATGCTGCCCAGGGCAGCAGAGGTCTCAGCACTAGCAAATGCTATTAATGTAGCAAAGGAGAAACAGATTGCCTGGGTTGCTATTTCAGTCTTTCCTGACTGTTAGAGAGAAACAGTCCCCACACTAAATGAGGGAAGGAGGCTGCTGTTTTTCAAATGAAATGCATCAGGAACAAAGGTTTGGGACACAGAAATAGGGGATTTTAAGAAGGCTTAAAACATACCCAAAGGTGTGTAGGTGGGCGCTGGTCTCTGGGCCTGAATGTCACCCAATGACAGCCTCTGCAACCCTGACAAATGGCAGAAAGGAGCCTTCTCTGCTATTACATTTTTCTCTTCAAGACAGATACTATCGCTACATTAGTCAAGCTAGGGCTGGACTGTCAGAGCTTTTTTATTGTTATTTACCAGAAGGGTTATCAGCCAGATTTGTACTATTAAATTCCTGCTTCATAGAATTACTTTAATACCCAGGAAGAGCACTATTAAGGAATGCTGTTGTTGGCCAGCTTGCCTTTGCTTATCTCTTTGACAAGGCTCCTTCTGCGCTGGCTGCCCTGCAGGAGGCTACAGAAGTCAAGTTGTACCCTGGGTCTCATCCTGCAGGCTGCCACGGCCCTGCTCTCCTGAGCCAGGCTCTAGCCTTTTGAATGACTTTTTTTTTTTTAACCTAAACAATTCAATGCAGAACATAAGCTTAAAAAAAGAAAAGCTTAATTTTTCCAGCAACCATTTTGTTCCCTACAATAGCTCACACACAAGTCCTTTGAGCTGACTTCATGAAAGCACTTCAATTTTCTTTGCAGAATACTAATATGGCCATTGGAAACAATTGATTGAAGCTTATAGAGGCGGCACAATCAGGCCTCTGTAGCGAGGCCCACAGATGACGAAGAAGCAAATGCACTGAGCCTTGCAACCGGCCCATTCCTCCCCAAACTGAGCTGCCTTGCTCGGCCTCCGTGCAAGGCAGGACATCAGGTCCTGAGATGGAGATATGTGGATGGAAGCAGTACGGCAAGGCTGCGTCATTGACTTCATCTGCTGAATTCATGACAGACAGCCTCTTGGTTCAGAAAACTGTGAAAATCACAGCCCTGGGAGACCGGCCCTCAGGTGATGCTGTGATTCTGTGAACTTGGAAGGGACAGCACTGCAAATCAATGCAGGTACTGTCATACCTGCTGGCACAGGGCTGCCACTGAGAGCAAAAGAGGTGTCAGCAGGAGGAGAATCTCCCCTAAGTCACAAAAGAACTCATCAGGTCAAGCCGACAAGCTGGTCAAATGACAAACCACACACTGAGTTTAAAGACACCTCCAGTTTTCTGTACAATCCTTCCAGTGAAGTTAAATTTTCAGCAAAGGCACATGGATTGATCCTTCCAAAAGGAAGGAAGTGGGAGGGGAGGGAATGGTGGCCTGCAGCAGGCCCCACATTGATCAGCTCAACCTGCCTTGGATCTCACAGTGAGTCGCAAATTTGGGTCTAAATGCTGGCAGCAGGAATCGGGAGCTGCCTGCTCTTACCTGCCGCTCAGTTCTGGTTAGAATTAGTCCCCAATAACAATAATGCTACTCCACATCTCTGCTTCCTTTATCTTTGTACGTAGGCACCGTGAGGCACAGAGAGGTGAATGCCTCGGTGTCTGCGTGGGAGAGCTGGGAACATCGAGTAGAGGGATTTATCTCCAGTAAGCCCTGCTGTGACTAGCAGACCGTGCCGTCCTCCATTAACAAGCAGATTTCTGCAGTGCTAAAATTATATTTTCCTACAGAGACTGCTGCAAAGGAGACGATGGGGAGAGAAAGTGTCTGGTGCTTCTCAGGACTGCCCCAGCATCACAAACATCTCAGCTCAGTGTATGAAGCAGCGAACCACTTCCTACTCCCCCCACTTCACCCGCATGTGGGGTGTCTGGCTGCCCCCAGAAAACAGCAAGAAAACTGCCTGGAACCCCACGTTGCTGGCTGTAGAGGCACAGCCATTAGCCAAAAGGATTTCTTAATTTAATATTTGTTTCCAGTCACCAGGGATTTCTTGAGGTTGGATGCTGTTTAATGAAGCCAGAGGGCAGCCAGTCAGCACCTGCCCCACAAAGTTTAAAAGCCATCTTAAAATAATTAATAATAATAATAATTGTAGCAAAGTAATACTGCAAACTATGTTTCCAACACATTTTCCCACATTCCTCTTTTTTTCCCTCTTTCTGGGACATCACCACTCGTACAAACACCAAGACCAGCACATGACCATGCTTTGCAGCCACACAGGGGCAGCCCTTTGCAGTATTTTTTATTCCAGAGGCCATTATTAGATTGACTGACATATCTACCCACCCCAAAGACCCTCCATCTACTACAAGAAACATCATGAAGTGCGTCCAGAAGAGCTTTGCTGTCATGTATCCCCCGTGCAGTTACAACACCCACCTGCACAGCAGAAAAGCTACAGGAAGCAATTTCGTAGGGTCCTGTTAGGTTTGGGCAGGTCTTTTTACTCTCAAGAGTACAGTGAGGAATAGCTTTGAGCAATAACTTGAATACACTGCTACAAATGTTATCTAAACTATATTTTCCTATTTACAGGCTTCCACCCATCTGTCAGCAGCCCACGCTAGCATTTTGGGGGACTGGTATTTAAAGCGTGCTAGTACTGGCAGCGACGCTTTTCTGGGTTCATGCAGGAGCTTTAGGCACCACGGGGACATGGGGATCATTCCCACTGTTTCACTGCTTTCTGAATAATCCCTGGAAGCTGCCACCAGGCTGGGGAAGGACTCAGAACAGCTTCTGCTGGAAAATCAGCCCTGTTTCGCCTGGTGCTTTGCAGTTTATTTCCTATGTATGTACCAGCCCACCCCGGCCCAGCAAGGAAGCTAAAATGTCACAGCACAAGCTCCCTGGCTGCAGATGCCCATGCTGTTGATTCAGAGTAACCCTGTACAGGGAATGGCACAAGTCTAATGACCCACTGCAAGAGATTTTGATTTTTTAAGAGGATAATTCACTGTATCTGTTCAGCTAAACAGAAAGCCCTGTGTCATAATAAAGCTGTCATGATGTTCTGGAAATATGGTCTCACTGGAGAAACACATTGTAATTTTATATCCAGCTATTTAAGAAGACGATGCCAAGCCCTGAGTGACAGACACTTTGATGAAACAACACATGAATTAAACATAATTATACTAGAAAAACAGTAAAACAACTAATCATCAAGACCCCCGTGCTGTGCTGCGAGCGGTGACATTTGCATTGGCACAGGGTGTTCCCATCCAGAGAGCTCCAGATCCCCTGTGACTACCAGCAATTAAATTGTCCCCTGCACAGCCGGAGGGGTCGGCATCCCACCGTGGCCCATGGGAACCCTGGCTCCCTCCTGCATATGTGGGCAGAGGTCTTCTCCACCTCATCTCCCCCTGCTAAGGATGCTGCATGTGCCAGCTAGGTTCCTCCTGCAGGTCACACCTCAGATCTGCAGTCGCCATGCCCGTGGGAAAGACTCAGCCTATTTCCCCTCATAAAATTAAGATGTAATTTTACATAGGCCTGTCTGCTATAAACCTGTCTCCATATGTAATGGTCTCCCCATGCATATTAAATCTAGAGAAGAGAACCCAACTACGTTTAGGAATCCTGCTTTTTTCTAGGTTTCCGTACAAGCTGGATCTCAAAACCATTCTTTATGTCAACAGCAGGCAACTGTTTCATAGACTTCATCAAACAGGGTTGGTAACTAACTTTAAAATGGCAGATGGAAGCATTAAATATTTATTGGACTGGAGTGCATTGATTTTGGAAATTAACACTTTGCAAATTACTTCTGTGTAAACAGTAATTAAACAGTCGGGTTTTGGTCCAGTCCAGGTTCTGAGTAAGCTGCAACTCTTTTTGTAAAACATATGTATACATAAAAAAAAGTGCTAAAGTGAGATGAACTAACACTTCTCTACCGCTTTCCATCTGCACGCACCAAATTGCTCTGCAACCATGAATTAAAATTAATTAAAACTTTTGAATGATTTTCTGCATAAAATTGGAACGGTGGGAGCCCTTGTGGCTGGTGTGCACGTTAAACTTGTGCTGAGCAAGGGTCAGTGATACGTTGATTTAAAAGACCAAGGACTTTGGTTACCTGATGTTCCCAGTGCTACTAACACTGGGACTGGACTGGTGATAATGGAGGGACTGAGCTGGTGCTTCTAACAGAAGGAGACCATAAAAAAAAAAAAAAAAAAGCACAATTGTTGCAGACAGGTCCCTTGCAGGCTCCACGCTTGCTCCACCTGTAAACGGCATAAAGCTGCTGTTTGCTGATAAAGTCTCCAGGTCTTCAGTTTCTCCAGTGGGAATAGGTTTGCTCAAGAGATATTGCAGTTTTATTCCCTTATGCAGGATATTAATCTCCCACTTGTGCTATTGCACTATCTGTAATGAGATTCACGCTGTCTTTTCCTTAATAAACCTTTTTAAAAACAAAATATTTTAACTCTGCTTTAAAAGTCGCTGCACTTCCAGAACTACAGGCCTTCCTCCCAAACACTGCCCACTATCCTTTCCAGGACTCTTTCCACACTCCCTGCACCTACACGCTCAGGACCTCAGGAAGGCAAGCACTTCCTATTCATGAAAGCACTCACAACACACACGTGCTTCAAAACCCTGCAGAGAGGAGCACCCCCTGCATGGGGACAGGAAGCGTGTGGCACCCACAGCACCCACAGCACCACCAAACCGAGGTGCTGGGAGAAGAGGAGACACTAGAGTCTCCTCCATCACCGCACAGCCCAGCAAGGACAGGGTGATGCTGAGAGCACGGGAGAGGTGCCCTAGGTGCAGGACAACAGTGATGCTCTGTCAGGGGTCTGGATGGGACGTGGATGTGCCAGCAGGGCTGTGCTCATTTTATTGCCTGCACGTGCACACAGGCTTGTTCTGTTTGTTTTTCCCCCTCTTTCTGCCATTACAAGGCACAGATTGGATTCATGTCCCCAAGAGCTCCTATAGCTCGTGAGTTTGCAGAAGAAGATGAAGAGAACAAGGCTGCCAGGGGACTTTAATGAGGACTGCTTCTGTTCTCATGGTGCACTTAAGAGTCATATAATGAAACAGAGGCTGGTTTGTTTGTTTTTTAATGAGCTCTATTTATATTTGACTTTAACTATCCTCATTCATTTTCTCTGAATCAAACCTCTACTGCTGAAGTCTTGTGCATCAGGGTTAATAAAGGGCAGCTATAATCTGATTTACTGCCTGCTTCCAAACACTAACGTACTCACAGGAGGTGCTGATAGTTTACAGCAGCAATGCTCAAAACTGAAGAATTGATAGCAAAATTGAACATAACGTCTCAGCTGTCTCACAGAAAGCTGAAATAATCCCACAGACTTGTCTGGAGGCATTTTTCTTCCATGTCTTTATAACACCAAGGCTGAGGCTGCTGCTAAAGCTAGCTTTGTGGTTTGCAGACTGGAAGCGGGTGAGAGGCAGGTGTCTTACCCTACAGACTTTGTCTGGCTGGCAGGGACACCTGAGTTTCATGACATCAGAGAGAGAAGAAATCCACAGGAATCACACATGAACCAAGGGATGTGAGATCCTCATGCTTTTTACCTTCAGCAGCTCAGAAGTGACTAAATCAGTCAATCGGCCAAGGGGGCTTGTGCCTCGCTCCCTGTGTAGAGGATTAAAACAAAAAACAGCAGTACCATTCCTTCTACTTCTTCCCCTCCTTAAAACAAACAAAACACTGTTGACGAAATAGCTAGAAATCCAAAACTGAGGTTGCCTTCTCAGAGGAAGGAATTTAGCCCCTATCTCCATATTCAAGCTTTTAAACAAACAGGGCCTCCTTCAAGAGGAGCAGCTGTGTAATTAAGCCAATTTTGGGATGAACAGTGTGAATCAAGAGGCAAATACTATCCTAATTATATACATTAATATTCTGTTAAGAAGATGCTTATCGAAGAGATAATTCCTGTTATTGCACGAGGAAGGCCACTAAAAATATAAAAATAACAGGCAGGGGTGCCAGCGAGAGAAGAGACACTGCGGACGCCTGCACGGCCGTGAAAGCAGCTCCAGCTGCAGAGGAAGCACACAGCAAGCGCTAATAAACCCATCCGAGCAAGCAGAGAGTTGCCAAAAGTCATCTGTTGTCAGAGGTGAATGCTGAATGAGAGACTTCTGTGTCCATGCCAGAGTCGCCCCGGGAGGGAGTTTTGGCTGCAATCACTTCTGTTTGTTTTTCGGTGAAAAAGGGAGAAAGGAGCGTATTCACAGGAACGGAGAAGTCAGGGCTGGGGGTCATGAGGGGGCTGGTGGAGAGGAGGCTCGTGTGCTGGGTTGGGTGCCTTGATATATCCAGTTCCTACCCTAAGACCACCCCGACTGCCGGCGGGAGGGCGAGGGGCAGCGTCCGGCCCAGGGGCTGTGAGGGGGAGGGAGCGGTGCAGGACAGGAGACGTCCGTCAGGCCCCAGCAGGGACACGGGGACGGAGCAGCCTCTGTCACAGCTGCAGCACAGCCCTGCACTGCGCTCCTGCCGCTAACTGATGCTGCCCTGCAAAACCACAGCATCAGCTGATGAAGTGAGAAAAGAAGGGGAGAGCCCAAAGCACCAGGAGAGAGCATGCAGAGAGAACCCACTTAGCCCTCGTGCCCTCTGATTCTCCCCAGAAAGCACAAGCTTTGCAGGGCTGGCCAGGAGTAGCAGGGGAAAGAAAAGATCATTTTCTTGTCCCCATCTGTTTTAAAAAATTGTGCCTACAAACCACAGGTGGCAAAAACACAGCCGCGTGGCTGTCCTGGAGGGAAACACTGCTGTGCACACAGCAGCTGGAGGGGCAGTTTGAGGGCTGAGCTCCCATTTAGCAGTCATTTGTCCAGGCTCCCCTGTCCTACTGAGCCACAGGCCACGGTGGTGAGGAGCAGCTGCTCCTCTACTGCAGAACGATTTTCACACAGAGACAAATTTCACCTCCAAAGCAGTCCCAAACCTCGCTGCAGAAAACCATTGTGCTGCTCTGGGGCAGGAGCAACGTCCCATTTTAGGGATGGAACAGTTGGTATCCAACAAATCTTGGGATCCAAAAAACTCACCAGTGCTGCTCTAACCTCTAGACGGCTTAGGAAACACATCTCCCACCCTACTCAGGAGAACATCACCTGCTTGGGTTTGACAGCATGGGGTAAAGTGGTGTGTCAGACTTTGCCTCGTGTCACGCACAAGGCCAACAGCCCAGCACCTTCCCCTGGGAGGTGGAGGAGACCTGAGGGTCCCCCTCTCACGAACAAACATTTGATTGTTCGTCATCAGAACGGCAGATTGTTAATCATCTGAACACAGAGGGCCAAGGTCCCGTTAATTAGCACTGACATTTAGAGCGGAGGCCACGAGATAAGAGCGATATGAAGATGGATGAATTCTAAGAGGATTTGTGAGTAAAAAAGGGGCTATGGGGGATGGTTTGTGTTTGGTTTTCTTTTTTTTTTTTTTTTTAAATTCTCCTTGTAAAGAGAGGCTATTGACATTTCAATTCCCTTTACTTCAGAAGAGGAGAAATTGCAGTCAGCCTGTTGCCATGAGTCTAAATCGCAAGGTGCTGCACACTGCTGAAATGAATCCCCTCAGACTGGCCAGCCCCAAGTCCCTGGGACCTGTAATTACGTACGAACCTGATGGTCACAGTTCAGGAGGTGTTTGGCTGCAAGGCTCTGGCTTAACTTTGGTTCCGAGGGTCTCCCCAAAAGTGCAGAAGTCCACCAGATATCTCCCTCGACTGAAGCAGGGTCAAGATCATGATAAAATAAAACCATCTGCTCTCAGACTTTCAGCCCAAACCCGAATAAACCTCTTTTAAAGCCATTGTAGACTTGGCTCCTTCCACCACTGTCTTTCATGTGCTGACATTACCAGGCATTCAGATACCTTGGATAAGATCCTCAGACATCAACGAGTGGGACTAAAATAAAGATCAGTGTAAAACAAAAGCATTGGCAGAACTTTTGTCTGGTTTCTGAGTTTTGAGCCATCAGGTCATATTGGTTATGTACCTTTCAGCTCTTCTGTGTAAAAGAGAAGTATACAGAAGGGAAGGATGGGGAAGGGAAGCATTGTCAAACGAAAGCTAGGATTCTTGTGTAATCCCTGCAGTTTCCCCTCATGAAAAAAAGATTATATATATACATATATATATATATTGCATGAGAGCTGCCGCCACTCACAACTCTTTCTATATAGAAAAGTTTCCTCTGCCAACAGCAGAGCAACTGCCCTGTTTCTGAGCACTAAGTAACCCCATGACAGGGTTACCCTGTAATCCCTGACAGGTGCCATCAGTGGCAGGGACAGCACCCTCCCTTTATTTAAAACATTATTTAAAACAATTCAGATAACCCAGTCACCACCGGTGTGCTTTTCCAAAGAACAAAATGTAAAATGCTAACAAGAGCTCCTACCCTCCAAACTGCTTTCCTCTCCCCTTTTGCCTTCCTGCTAATTGTGATGTCTGGGGCTATAAAAAGGCACAGGACAAGAGCAGGACTCTCGTTCTGATCTGCTTCCGTGTTTGTAACCATCGCTTATCTAATGACACTTAGGAAGTGTTACCAAGGAGACTATTTGCATCCTGCATGATGTTGCTAAAGCAACACTGCTAAATTAGATGCAGAGCTCTTAGCCTTCGCCTAATGTATTTGCATTGCTATGAAAATTAAATAGTCACAGGCTTAAACTATATTTGGGTTATTCACTCATCCAAGCACCTGAAAATAATCCCACGGAAGCAGCTATGGAGTTCCCCCTTAAATCTAGCACATCTAGGTCTCCATCTCGTACGTGTATTTCTAGCTCGCGTGTCAATGTGACCTGCAGACAAAGCAAGCCATCTTTTTTTTTTTCATACTGTAACCTTCCTACACAGGATCTGTCTTCCTTATATGTATGGCTTTTATTTGAATACTCCAAGAGATTTTAACTGCCAAAAGTTATTTCAGCACCGTATTATTTGGTGGAGCACAGTAAAAGGCAATTTGTAAGCAGCAGTTACTAATATTAATTTCTGAGGCACAAGATGGCTCAGAGGCACTGGAAATGCAACAACTTCTCTGAAGTTTATGGGTCACCTTGTTCAGCCTCACCCTGCGTCTTGGTTCAGCCGTAAATTGTCACCATTCAGGGGCTTCAAGATTGCCTATGGAAAGTTGAAAAGGCTAAATAATGGCTAAAAAGGGTAAAATGCTCTTTAAGAAAGTGATAATAAAATAAAATAAAAAATCTATAAAGTATTATATACAAGCTATAAACAAAAATTAAAGGTCACAGTCTATTTTAGGTGAAGTTACAGAATAAATCAAGCAAAACAACACTACTGGCAACGCTACAGAATAAATTAAATGGAGAAAGACTACTGGTAGGAGGAGAGTGAGCAAAGAACCAGGAGGTGTGTTTGCAATGGTTTCCAAGGCAAGTAACAGCTTCTCTAGAGTTTGGACATTTATCAACATCCAAAAAAAAACATAATTAAGATAATCCCCTCTCCTTGTTAACGCAGAAATATGGACAACTGGCAGGAGCTTTACAGAAAAAATTACAATTGCATAGTATTACATTATATTCAATTGTGCTTATACCATAAATATAATTTAATCATATTGTTTTTGATACCACACAATGTCACAAAAAAACATACTGGGTGCTCTGAACTCAACTCAAGTATTCTGATGTAAACCTAGAGCAGTGTATTATCCCTGCAGCTTTCTATTCTGATGCTCTGAGTAATATACCTTGGACAAGCACACATAAAAATAAAATACCACCCCACCAATACCTAGCTGGCACTCTCCATCACTACTTAATATGTTTATTCCAAAAATAGCTCCTGCTTTTAACACTTTCTAATTTAACAGATAAACTCGGGCAAGGACATAAATACTTGGCATCTGTCACCGAATTTAATCAGATCCCTGAATCAGAGCAAAAGCACCCTGCTCCAGCTCTGCTTTACCACCTAATGTGGTCTGGGTGCCTCTTATTAATCAATCCTTACTTCAGCCCAGAAGCGCTACTAAAAAGCACACCTGGGAGCATTTTACTATATATATAAAACCTGTGTTCCAACAGCTGATTTGATCTGCCTGTAGAATCTAATTACTAGGAAGGTAACTCTGCTTCCTGGTGAATAGGTTACAGCTCAGGAGTGCCCGTGCCCAGAAAGCATTGCAGATGCTAGTGTTTCTGATTGCTTCTGCCTATGAATTTAGCTGAAATACCAGAATCTGGGGTGGGTGGAACAACCCAAAGAATTTGCTAGCAACATTGGGCCTCAGTTCAGGCAGGTTATCCTTTGGCTTCTTTGCCTTTAGCAATATTTAAGGATGATTTTCAGAGGGCTGCAAGAGGCAGAAGTGCCCACCTCAGTGAGTCGGCTGAAGACGGTCGCCTTCTCTCAGAAGGATGCTGTGGGTGCTGTGCTGCCCAGGGATTGGAGTGGGTGGTGTAGGTACGTGGAGGTGAATGCCTGTTTGGCTGCATCAATGGGCTGGGAGTACAGGTGGAAGCTCTCGAGTCCCAGCACTTCCCTGGGAGGCAAAACTGGATCCTGACCCTGGATTACATGAACTCTACAGGAATTGATGGATGTAGGACTGCTGTGTCCTACACAGCTGACTAATTGAGTCTTCCTGCCACTGAATTGTTGTGCAAAATAAAAATAAATCATGTTACCTCCCTAAAAATCAGCTTGGGAATCAGCTTGGGAATCATCCCTTGTCCTATTTTTGGACAAGGGGGTGGCACAAGCTCTCTTTCCTCCTCGCAGCAACAGCTGCAGGGAGGCTCAGTTCCTCAAGTTTCATCATTGCTTTAGCTCCTTCATGAGAAGGCGTTGATAGAGGCATAGAAGAGGACTTCTGTAGTTGGCCATGGCTGGACAGCACGCGTGTGCCAGCCACCATGCTCCACCAAGCTGCCTGGATGTGCTCCATCGGCCCCAGCCTGGTCCGGCTGGGTGCTGGAGGCTGAGAGCCTTCTCCAGGCTGCGTGGTGTGGAAGCACCGGGGTTTGAACAAGCACTCCAAGTCTTCCTGGCTCCCCTCATACAGCAAAAAGTGGATGGTCTGAGTCTTGTGGGGCTACAGATTTAAAACAGCCATACTCCCTCCTACCTCTTCCATGGCCGCTATGAGGTTGTGTTACCTGATGAAGGCTGAGGAAGTGATCCACACTCCCCTGTGGAAAAGGATTATTTGTGTCCACACTCAAAGGCTACAGAAGGTTGTTTTCAGCTGCCCCTGCCCAGGGGAAGCATTCCAAGGACTCAGCTCTCCTCGCTGCCTTCAGGTGCCCCACGTGAGATGGGCTGGGGAGGGCTCCAAGGAAGGGTCAGAAATGGGCATCTGCATCCCCAGCAGGGCAGGGAGAGGGGAAGAAGGGAGCTATCATCCCTCCTCCAGCCACCTCCTTCTTCTCCCATGGGAAAAAAAGTTCAAAAGGAACAGGAGGTTCTCTCTGCGCAAGCTATGCCCCTGTGAAATTTTCTGGCATCGTCCTGTTGGTTTTGGATCAGGTCCTAAACCTGTATGGACAGAGTCCGTGCCATGTGAGTGTCTGGGTTATTCATTAGGGGAGGGTTCTCTCTGCAGCCCACCACGTGGAGCACCTTCTTATAAAATGGTCGCTCTGTGTTGAGCCAGTGGAGCTGGCAAGAAGTTCTCACCGCACCCTGAGAAATGCCGCCGGACTTCAAATTATTGCTTCCCTCGTTTCAGTTCCTACGTGGCCTTATCTAAACTATGTCATAAATCTTCGGGGTTTTATCTGAACTCTCCTCCTGCTTGTGACATGCTGTACTTGTGAATAATGTTGTCTCTGTAAGAATTACAAGGGGCAGAGCAATAATGCTCCAGCAGAAGCAAGTGAAGCAGTGGGAAAATAGCTAAAAGCTACACTGCACTGTTTCCCTATTTGTAATCTTCTGTCATATTCTGAGTTGGAAGATTAGATAACAAGACTATTTATAGTGGCATTGCTGGGTGTGTATCACAAAACCTTTATTGTAAGACCGTGGCAAGAATGAAATTTTAATTTTGCCTGCCACTTCCCTGTGTCACAGCTTCATTTGCAGCAAAACATTAGGTTTTTTTCTTTCTTTCACAGCGGGGTTATTAATAATAGATGTCACATTAACATTTCCAAATTGGGAGTTTACCCTCAGTCTCTGCTCCCACCCATCACTCGGCAATTTTTCCTCCTGGGCTTCACATTGGGATGACAACTGGGGACTGACTCTATCTGCTCAGCCACCAAACACGCAGAGCGTGGGCGAGAGCACCAGAGCTCGCTCCATTCATCACGACATGTCCCACCTGCAGGAGCTCTCTGCTTGAAACCTCCAGCTGATTTTTAATCGCTCTGCTAAATCCACCAGTGTATGACAATCCAGTCTGAGAACAACCGTCCAAAGCAAATGCACTGCGCACCAGACCATCCGTACAGGCTGTTAGGCATCCAGCTAAGGTGAGAACTTTCTGCCACAACGAATGTAGGACAGATTGCAAGTGGAGGAGTAAAGCTCTTGATGCCTGTCCTTATTGCTTGGCATCTCTACTCCAAACAAAAGGTATCCGTAGATTTAAATAGTGAGAGCTTCTAGGTTTTTTTTTAATGCCTATTAAGGGATGCAATCATGGAAGAGCTGTACCATTAAAACAAGTACAATAAATGATACACCAAGATAGCAATGGGAATGTAGAAATCCAGTACTAACATCAGAGCATTACCCAAGCCCTTCATAATGTATTTGCAGAATATTTTATAAATAAATTATTTCAACTACTTCTCCCATTTTTGTATTTGCTGAAATACTGCAACATAACTGATTGGTGGGGCACAATTTTTCTTTTCCATTTTCTATCACGTGCTCAGGTGACTCACTCGCATAATACACAGATTCTGTTTGAATTTTTCCAGTTGCATCCTGTCTTCTAAAGGGAGTCAATATGTCTGTGGGAAACCATCTCTTCCCTTCCTACCTAGTAAATACTTGCTAAATACAAAGTAAACATTTACCATGGACAAAAATGATCCAGTGAGATATATATAGATATTTTAAAATGCAATTCCACCGATTGCTCAAATAAAAGAAATCATCCGTAGTAATACCAATACAATTAAATGCTAAATTAAGCAGCTATCATGTAAGGAGGAGATTTGAACTGACCTTCTGATGAACAGTTGAAATCTGGATAGCAAATAAGCTCTGGATCTACTTCTGCTCAGCTTATCTGGCAAAAGCCTGTCCAGGAGCAAGTTAAGAGTCTAATACTAATCTTTACATTAGATGGTGTTGATGAGCAGCAGAGCACAAAACATAGTCACGGCTCCATCCAAGTAGCAGTTAAAGGGAAACCAAGCAGAGCTTATGCCTAACAGAGGATAAAAGATGATCAGTGGGGTTTTTAAATCGTATGTTGGCATATGGGAAGTCAACATAAATTAGAATGAATCAAGCATAACATGATTATATTTCTTCTAAATAAGGGTCAGGGTGTGAGCTCCAGCTTTCAGGTAGGGTGAAGCCAGAAAGATGTCCAGACAGACGCTGCTCGCAAAGACTTTCATGCTCCCATTCAGCTCCATAAATAACACCCCAAAAGTGCCCCTGATTAATTCCTCTGGGACAAAGGATCCCACATTTCTACCTCTGCTCAGCATCCCGCAGACCCTTGTCTCTTCGAAAGCCAGACTCCTTCCTTCATACCCCAGTAGTCTGAGACTTCTCAAAGCATAACCCAAAATGCCTGTGCTGGCACATTAGAAATTTCTGTTCCTACAGTGCTTTGATTTATTTGGCTTTTAGCAAATTCAAATACAATATTTTCAATGACTATAAATATGTTTTTCAGATAAGAATTCTTCTCGCCTGAGAAAGTGTTATAAAACATAACGGATTTAAGCACTGAGACCTCTCTTTCACAGAGAAACTCAATTTACCAAACCCAATTCCATTACTATTAAAAAACCACCCTTTCAGGAAAGGTGTGACTGTTGCTGAGAAAAAAGGCCCTTGTTGGCAGCACCCTTCCCTCAGTTTTGGGAAACAGACCTGTAACCCCTTCTGAATCACCTATTTGAAAATGAATGGAAATGGCCAAAACCTGCCAAATCTGACCCATTTGTTGGTCCCATCTAACAGACTTTCAAAGCATTTTGTTTAAAAGCAAATTCAACCTTTTCATTTACCCAAAATGAACAGGTTTTTAAAGACACTCCCAAGAGTCGAAACATTTCCACTGGGTCAATGGAATTTTTCATCAACTTTCTTCCCCTTCGATTATTCACACAACTGCTTCCCAGAATATTCCCCTGGCCTGGCTGGGAAAATAGGCAGCAGTGGTTTCTGGAGTCACACATAAAGTTTTAATTATACATGATGGGTTGCCTCTTGTACCCCTCCATGAGACAAGCCAAAGGGAGCACAAAGGAGGAAGCATAAAGGCAAAGGCAGGCTTAGGTTGGATAGCAGACACTTGCACCCATAGCTCGTGGCCAACCCACAGACCTCTTTCTCACCAGGAGTAGTTGGCAATGGCCAGCTACAGAGCTTCCCAGCCATTGCTTTGCTGAAAGGGCTGTAATGCATTTAGAAAATAATGTGGGATCTGCCAGTCTTCTCACGTCCCAGTGCTAGACAGTGTGTGTGTTCTGGCCATACCATAAAAATGATGAGCTCAACAGTCAACAGGGAATCCCTGCATATGCCCATGCACATGTGTAAGCCCACACATGCAGGAACATCTGGAAGTGTCAGTGTTACCAGCATGAAACCCAAATACTGAATACGAAGGAACAAAGAGAGGACAGATACTCCACAAGCAATGCCAGTACTTTAGAATTTATTTTGGCTAAAATTTTAGTATTAGTTTTCCAAAAATGTTTACACAATACACGAAGCACATTTTAAAAAATGAAATGAAATGAAATGAAATGAAATGAAATGAAATGAAATGAAATGAAATGAAATGAAATAAAATAAAAAATTTGCATGGTATTTTGTCTTTCAGGCTGGCTGAGAACTATTAACATTTACTTTCTAGAATTTTGCATAAAAATAGCCCTGAGGTTTGACCTGATCATTTTCTGAGAGCCAAGAATCCTTCCCCATGCTTCAGCAAAGAGATGAACCGAGCTGGACGAACAGAATTGTATACATGTAATACTACCATGGCATCCTCTGCTCTATAATTTTAGAATGCAACTCTATTTTAATCGTGTTACTGGAAGGCCAAATAACCAGTAATATAAACATGAACTAGAATCTTATATACAACTTGCTTTTACCAGCTAGAGATGCCCAAGAATGAGCGGAGACGGAAAGCTGCCCTGGCTTAGTTTTAACTACATAGTTGCATCAACCTAAGACCTTCATATGGGGAATTATCCACGTGCCTACCCTCCTCCCGAGCTGCACAGCTAGCAGTACCCTACCCAGTTAGGTTACAAGGCAGCTCAGGTTCATGTACACGTGTTTCAGTCACAGCAGAAGCTTTAACATTGCCAGCCTCTACGTTTCAGTTAAAATTCAGCTCGTCTCCAAAACTACTTTGGGAATTGTCAATTTGTGGCACAGAACCGAGCACCTCCACAGCGCTGTGATTAAAGTCAGAAACAACTTTGGGATTTGTCAGTTTGCAACCCGGCACTGAGCACCTGCGTGGTGCAGCGATCCACGTTAATCTCAGATCAACCATGGATGGACACTGGAGGACGGAGACGCTACCGAAACACAGGTGTTGCAGACCCCACTCTTCAGGGCAGTTCAGAACTGACCTAAAATTTCAAGAGAGCCTAAGCCAGAGCACATGTGGATCCCCATCCTGAAATAAGTAGCCACCGTGAAATTACGCACCGTAAGTAAAACAACGTGTACTTGTGTACTTGCCACAGGCAACAATTTGAGCGATGCAGAAGTAGCTGGTTCCTGCAATTATCCTAGCAGCAGTAGGTAAGAACAGCTGCCAAATCTGAAATCTCCCAAGCCTCTGTATTAGAACCTTCCCCAGATACAGGGATATCCACAAAAGCTGATATTTCAGTAGTCTAGGAAACAACAAAAAGCGGGGGCTACTTACACTCTTTGTCACTCGGAGGGGTCAAAGTAAGCAAAGAGAACCTGTTTTCTCTTACTCTCAAAAGCCCTCAAATGCAAAAGCACCTTTATTTGTCCAAACCCCGGGGTGCAGGAGACACAGCCTCATCCATGAAAGATGTGGTGGGAGTTTGCACAGGGACCTCGTCACAGTCCCTGCTGTCTCCCAGATAAAGCCTGGATGTTCTGTTCTGTGCATGACTGCCGTGGTGATGAACCACTCTGTAAACACCCAGGCAGGGATATTCACATAAAAAAAAAAAAAAAAAGAGGATGGATCCAGCTAGAGACCAGCCAACATCAGAGAAGGCTCTGTCCCTCCAGCCATCAATACAATCACTGAACATCCCAGCTCCATCTGTCACTGGTGTGGAGAAATTTTGAGCTCTCCTCTCAGCATTATCATTATCAGCTGACTATGGGTAGCCTTAGGAAGACCCCCTTGGAAAGCCCACATGAGCAGGGCAAGTGTGTGGTCTTTTTATGCAAGAAACTTCCTCTTTCTTGACCTCTTCCAATCTCCCGTAAAATTGGACCCATTTTTGCACTCATAACATCCACTATTAATGAGCTCTGAGAGCTACCAGCCACTGCAGATGGCTACAGGCTCCATCTGCTCAAAGGGACCTGGGGTCTACCAACTTCACCTGATGTCCTCCTAGTTCCTGTACTGGAAGAGACAGCAGAGTGTGGAGCTCTGCCCCTTCTCTGCGTGCCAGCCAGGACTTTCAAATCTCTATCATTTACCACCCCAGCAGCTGTCCCTTTTTCCAGAGGTAAGAGTCCCAGTTTATTTGATCATTCCTTACATTAAATTATTTCAGACCTTTGATCGCCACCCTTGTTGCCCTCCTCCAAACCTTTTCCAGATCTCTTGTATCTTTTAAGAAGGGGAAGAAGCAGAACTACAGATATCAAGATTTATACAATTTAATCATAGCCTCTATTTTCTTCTCTTTGGCTTCCCTTATGATTTCTACTATTTCATTTGCCTTTTTTTTTTTTAACTACTACTGAGCCTTGAACTAACATTTTCAGCTCAGTCACCTCACTGCTGTTTTGCTTCCTAGTGGTTTTCAGAAGTGGCCTTTCTTGCCCTTGTGAAATACAGAGAGTCCCTGTCGGCAAAGCACCACACCATTTCCTGGGAAATTTCCAACGAGCTGCACCATTACCTGCTTCACCAACAGGCCTCTGTACCTTATGAAAGAGACAATTGGAAAAAAAATGTAAAGTCAATAAATTGCTGTGTTTGGAGCACTAGGCGATTTTAGGCAGCTTAAATTCAATACGTCAAAGTTCAGTAACTTGGGGAAATAAATCCAGTGCTTGGGAGAAGGTCACACAAACCTGGGAACCTCAGGCAGGACAAGCTTTACACCTACAACCCAGACAGACTGACAGGTCAGAGGGAAACGCAAACCCCAGGACAGAACAAAAGCAGAAGAGCAGGGAGCCAGAGGCAACATTCAAAGCCTGTGATGGTGATACTTCTGACTCCCTAAGGCTGGAAGAAAACAAAATGATAGTTCGAAGAACCAATTATGACAGCAGAGGGAGCTGAGGCTATCCCACAGCACCATGGCTGGCATTCTCCCTGATGCCCTGCTTGCACCCCGATTTCTAATCCCCTCGTTCACCAGCTGCTGATGTCTTTTTCCTCCCCGCTTGGTTTTATCTAGCAAGTACAAGAAATGGAGCTGGCAGCACGATATTCTTTCCTGTCAACAACATAAAATTACTGAAATGCCTCCACCATCCAGATTCCTATCTCCTGCATTCATTTCAGAGGCTCATAAAATACCAGTGAAAGGAGAAAAATGTCCGACACATTTATGAGTCAATGGGATATGTAAAATTTGGAACAGCAACTGCAAAAATGCCGGCAAAGACTACAGAATCATGTAAGACGTAGTGATGACTGGTATCCCCAGGGGCTAAGGGAAGGAGGGAAGCCCCCATCTCCAGGGTGCTGTGCTGCACAACGGTTGTGTTTCTGGAGGCTCACAGCCAGAAGGACAGGGTCCCAGCTTTCAGCAAACCACTGCTGTAGACTGACTTCAGACTTCCAAAGCAAAAGAAGAGACTCAGAAGAACTGTCCTGCCAAGGTACCAGCCTGCTTCTCATGGTACTTTAGAGATATAAGCCCCAAATTGTCCCAGAGATCACACAGACACATGAGCAAGAGTTATCTGTCTGAACGAGCAGCAAGTACAGCACGGTCTTTCGGCACAGGCTGTAGAAGCACCCAGCCCAGCGTGACTCAGATCTCTACAGGAGCCTCCAGATGCCACTGCAACACAAACAATAACGAGTAACCCATGAGTAATCAGCCACTGCTGAGAAGAGGATCCCTGACTACCTTGGGCTGTCTCTAACGTAGTGCATGCATTCTTTTGCATAAATATCATAACCCGTGAGAAACACGACGGGAAGAAATCCTGCTCACTGTCTCTCTCCATGGAAAACAACCTTCCAAGGCAAGAGGAGGTTCAAGAAAGAGCAGCAAACCTGCCTAGGATGCTGGAGGAAAGGGCTTAAGAGAGGAGACAGTAAGACTTCTCAGCTTTTACAATCTAATATTGATCAGTGGTCCACAGAAACAGCTAAGCCTTCTTGCAGCTGAGGACATGAAGACAAGTGAGGATAAAGAGCAGCTTGCCCACATAGCCCAGGAGATGGAATTTAGATCCCATACCTCACCTCTTGTCCAAGGGCCAGCAAAAACCGCATTCCTAGCATCCTGGGCCAGCAACTCTGGGAACTACACAACAGTCCTGATGGGGTGCACAGCCCACAAATCACAGCAGGAAGAGTTAAACAGACCTAGCAAGGCTGAGCAATAGCTAAGGAAGCAATGCAACAGCTCCAGACGTGTGGAAGTGGTAAGACTAGGCAAGGAGGGCAGCTTACAGCTACAGCAGGATTACAAAGGAGAATTAAGAGACACCTTGCTCGACAGCAATCCCAAACCATATTTCAGAGAGGGTGGACAGCAAAAATTTCCTGGAGTTTATCTGGCTGCAACGTAAGGAGATTGTTACCAGATAATCACAATCTTTTGCTCATTAGGAAAGTACACAATGGATCACCTTCTGTCACCCCAGGGAAACAGCCACGTCTGGATTATGGGAAGTGAAGAACTCTCAGAAATGCTGAAAATTATCTCACCTCAACCTTCCCATCATTATACTATCAAATGACAAACTCCTTCCAGCTACTGGCCATGGCTTCAAGATTAACAGCCACATCAAGACTGTGGCACCTGAGCAGCTGAGGTCCCGAATGTATTCTGTTTTCAATTATTTTAGTTTTCACCATCTCCAACCCAGCCAAAGCCTGCAGGCACAACTCTGACACCAATATCAGGGGTGACGCAGTGCTTTGGAATAGGTAACTCCAAAGTCCTTGCATCCAGCAGTTTCTAATGAACAGAAGCAGAGGTTTCTGGGAGGGCTGGACAGATCACATTTTAAAGTGTTGTCCAGCTCTGAAAGCAGCAGTAAAATCATCAGACTGGGGTTCCACATTTACTCTCACCAGCATCTTCAGTGGAGACCTTCCTATTCCAGCTACCTGGTCTTAAAACTGAAGCCGAAATCCAAGAATTCAGCTGGGTGATCTCCTTCTTATGCACTGCCACCAAAAGCACAGCAAGTACTCTGCCAGCCATGCCAGTCTTCAATGATACTTCTGTGTTATGCCTTCAGTGCCACCCGAAGTATCTTAGGGTCTTCAGAAGATGTGCTTAACGAATGGTGAACATTTTTAGCAGGACTAGCAAGAAAAGAAAGGTATAAAAACTTTCAGTATGTGTGGGAAGCAGATCTACAGGGGTCTTACTTACACAGCAGAGATGAATTTGTAAGGTTCAGGGACTGACTTCAGAGTCCCCAGACCACCACGAGCAGTCACAGCTTCTTCCTGAGCACGAATGAATCTAAATCACCCCTGGCACCAGGCTAGGAGAGTACTCGATGGCGGCCAAATTACCAAAGCTCAGTGTCCTTCTCACCGAGCGAGGCACAGAGGGAAGAAGAACTGGGGACCTTCAATTAAAATACACTTTACAAAATGTTAAATGGCAGATTTGTAACAAAACTGTGTGACATTCATACTTTGCTGTGCCTCCAGAGCATTTTACAGGAACCTGTCAGATCCAATCAGACTTGTTTATTCTGCATTTAAATGTAGGACCTGAGGCAGTTTGGTTTCAAAAAAGACAGAAAAGGCACATATTGTCCCTGGCAATCGCTTGGTTTTTACAACAAAGACAATGTCTTGTTAACTCTTTACTCCAAATCAAAATGATGTCAGTGCTACGGTCTGAGAACATTTCTACTTGCTGCCTTGGCACAGGTAGGAATTTCATTAAAATGGAAATTAAAGGAAGAACAAAACAAACAAAAGTGCCGTCAGGCTCCCTCCCCCCAAATCAGGTGATTCATACAGAGCATCCTGGAAATCTCACGTAAGCCACTGGTATTGGATTAAGTGGCAGTGTCCCTTCTGGCTCCAGTTTATAAATTCTTATCTGCTTAAGGTTGATCCAGAAAGATTTCTAGCTGACAGCGTGACTCTCAGAGATAAATCCTCCCTGGTAGTTTACAATCGTACACCAGCTACTACAGCATCTCGTGCACCTTCTTGTTTGCATTGACAGAGGTGATGGTTCACCATTTAGGGCTCAGCACCCTCCTCCTCGCAAGCCTGATTTTAAGCACGGCCGTTATCTGGGCCGGGTTTCTGACTGACTTTGTCCATGGCAGAGCAGCAAGCATCCGTAATGCCTCCTTGCATGGCCATTAACAGCCGTGGTATAATCACCCTCAGTTCATGCAACTGGTCCAAATCATCCAAGCACAGAGGTGGAAGGGAAGTATAGTGCAAGTATTAGAAAATCCTTCAGAAGAACAACCAGTTGCCCAGCTCCTTATTAACCCTTTCCACTCCCCTATACTATGGTTAAAACCTCAGTAAAAACGAGGGTGAATACCAGCATCCCTGTCTCCCATGCTGCCGGCTGCAAATTCTGCAACACTGGTGAAGCTGCAACAAGTTTTGATCACCTGAAACGGCTGCGGGGACAGCACCTGCCCTCGATCCCTGCTCACGGAGGGACGGCTGACATCCTCTGCCCCCACCATTCACATTTGGCTGTGAAAACGTGCTTAACAAAGAGGTACCCAGGTAGCATTGAACACGTACGGCGTGTGCTGCTGCCCAAGGAAATCCCTTTCCAGAATGACGGGTTATTTTCTGCTACCAGCCTCCCAGCCCAGAGGGGCAAAAAAGGGCAGGGACAGAGGCGACTTTGGCAGTCACTCCTGCTCGCCTTACAGAAGCCATCCCCATCTGATTTGGTCCTGCAAGTGCCCAGGGATTTCCGAAAAGGTTTTCATCCTCACAAGGAGCAGAATAGCCATGTAAGCTGGCCAGGGTGCCCCAGACACCCCCTGCCCTCCTCCAGACAGGGCTGTCAGCCCCACGCACACAGACACATTCCCGTGGCACCCAGAAAAGACGCCGATGCGAAGCATTCCCTGACAGAGGAGCACCCGGGGGGAGACTCCAGCTCTCCGGCTCCTCCGACGGGCTGTCCCCTCGCTCCCCCGGGGTGCCGGCACGGGGCCGTCCCACCCCGCAGCACCCAGGGAACCCAACGCGTCCCGAAGAGGAGCCCGGGGTGCCCGTCCCAGCCGGGGGTCCCCGGGGTGCCCACCCCACGTCGGGGCGCTCCGGGAGCCCTACCTTTCAGGTGATGGTGGCGGGCGCGGTGCAGCCGGCCCTGGCCGCCGCGGGGCAGCGCGGGGATGCTGGAGAAGCGGCTGCCCATGGCGGCATCCGAGCCGGGCCGAGCCGAGCCGAGCCGAGCCGGGCCGGGCCGGGAGGGCACCGCGAGGGGTCTCTCCCGGGGAGCAGCGGCGGCGGAGCGGGCTGGGATGGGATGGGGTCGGATGGGATGGGGTCGGATGGGAGGCTTAGGGGGGTTTAGGGGGATGGCAGCTCTCCGCCCGCCCTCCCGGCCCCGCTCCCAGCCGGCCCCATAGCCCCGCGCTGCCGCCGCCCTCCGCGGGGCCGCGCCGGCTCCGCTCGGCTCCGCGGCGGCTCGGTACGGCGGGGCGGGGCGGCGGCACCGAGACCCCCCCGCCGCGCCCCGTCGCTATGGAGACAGATGTTCCGGCCCCCCCCTTCTTCTTGACCCCCCCCCAACGGCGGGCAGGGGGTGGGGGCACCCCTGGAGCGACAGGTGGGGGGTACGCGGGGACCCCCGCGGCTCAGCCGCGGTGCAGGGAAAGGGGTGGCCGGGGTCTCGGCAGCGAGCCGCCATCCCCTGGCATCCCTTCACATCCCCCGGCATCCCCTGGCATCCCTTCACATCCCCCCCGGCATCCCTTGACATCCCCCCCTTGCACCCAGCAGCACCAATCTCCCCTTGGAGCAGGACGCTTGAGCTGATGTATGAGGAACGGACATCTCAGGGCCAGTGCCATTATTCCCCTCCCCAGCCCCCCCAAAAAGCCACCTCGTGCAGCCGCACACCACCACCTCCCTCACATCTGCAAGGTGGGGAGATGCCCCACAAAAGCAGCTGGGACCATATGGGGCAGCAGGGTTCCCTTCATCCTCACCCAGCAGCACCTAAGCCATAAAGGGATTTTTACTGTGAGGAGCACCACCCAGGACCTGGAGGAGTTCAGGAGGTACCCACATTAAAATAAATCCCCATAGGATGCTCGTCTACTGTGTATTTGCATTAACTTTTCTTCTTGAGACTCCTGGTTCTGGAGATGCACACACCTGCAAGCTTCATCTGGGGTTTCAGTGAATGCTGAAGACTGAGAACAGCTTCAGTTCAGCTATGTCAGGGCTCCAAAATGTCATCTTCCTTCCTTCTGTTGAATGAAATTTCTAATGCTGTTTCTTTCTAAAAGGTGGTTTTGTCCATCTGTCCATCTATTTACCTCCACTCTGCCACTTCCTCGTAAATACAAGAAAAGCTCTTCCTGGTCAGGGACCACATGTGAACATTTTCAACATTGAAAACAGCTATGGCCATGATTTCCCAACCCAAAAAGCCAAAAGATCCCCTGTTCTCTGAAAACACTTGATCTGCTGCTCAGACACAAGCTTGTCAATGGTGGGTGTTGCTGGTGTGTTGGGTCCACCAGCAGGCAGCTCGTGAGCAGAGGTGGGACAGAGACTGCAAGACTGAGTCACATCTTTATTTATATCCTTTGTGAACACTACTTCGAGACAGCTCATCACAGCGAGCTCACAAAGAAACACAAGACTGGATCGGGCATTAGACGGGCAACTCCAGCTCCTGCCCCCTCGCCACACAATGTCTTCCATCCTGCTGAATCAAACCGTCTGCAACCAACAACAAAAAAATCCCCATTCTTTCTCATTTCCTTTTTTCTATTCTTTCTCTGTGCCTGTCCTTGAATTGTAAGAGGTCTTGAGTAAGGACTTACACTCTTCTGGAAATCTTGTTCTATATGGTAGAAAGAAGCGTCATTGTAAGGCAAATTATAATGGAAAGATGTCTCTTCTCATTGGATAAAAGAGATCATGAAAAATGATATTTTTTTCCCCGAGTTCTTAACTGTAGGCATGGTGGGCATCTAAATAGCAGCACAGGGAACATCTCTGTGCAGTCACCCATTAAACCACAGGCACTCACGCATGCATCATGCCCGCTAACTGCGCTGTGTGATACCTCGCTGTGTGCTGGGCTCGCTCCCAGAAGGACCAAGAGCCTTTCACTTCCACCAAATCCAATCTGAGTTGTAGGCATCAGGCACCAATTTAATCCTGGGACCATAGCACGAATATTAAATTATACCACACATGGCTTGTAGATTACGTCCTCAGCCAGGTCCCTGCTACCCCTGGGGAGCCGTGGTAAAACACAATTCCATCAGTGGAAGCAGGAAGCCGTATAGATCTGCCCTAGCAACGTGCTCAACTTCTCTGAGGGGTGGGCTTCGCCTCGCCTCACACCACAGGCTGTCATTAACACTGTGGGGAGGAATGCAAAACAGCACCAGGGTTTTGCTGTGATCATATCTTGGTTCACTTTATCAAAGAGTATTTGAATTTGCTCATGGCTCTGCTTGGGTAAGGAGTGGGAAGGAGGGGCTGGTGCTGTCCTTGCCAACTTGTGTCAGTTCTTCCCGCAGAAAATGTTGAGCAGGGTGAGAAATATGCTCTGTGATCACAGGGGCCCTTGACAGACAAAACAGGATCATACTGATTCTGGGTTTTTGCTTTTTTCTTGTGCTTCAGCAACAGGGAACACTGAAACAGCTTGCCAGAACTGCAGGACTTCCATGCCCGTAAGTCAGGATACTGATTGTTTCTTAGCACCAGTAGTATCAATTGAACTGACTAATTAGGGATGTGCAATTTCTTGGTACCAGTCCTGTCAAGGAGTGGGGAGGGTGTGGTGGAGAGACAACGCTGTGTGATAGAGCAGAGCGAGCTTGCACTACGTTATAATTCCCTTCCACCTTCCGTACCTGTGCATAGGCAGCTGACCACTGATCTGCAATCCGTGCTGAGAAGTCTGTCGGGACAATGCAGTCAATCCATGAACTTCACCTGAAACGAGCATCAGCTCTGGGAGAGGTGTTAACATTGTGATTGTCATCGTGAACGAACACGAGGAGAAAGCCACAGCGCAGTCACATCTGCGCATGAAACAGCATCTGCTGCCTTTAGTCACGACAACACCCATGAGCTCTCTACCCAAAAGCCGAGTGCAAGGATGAGCTCCAGCTGTTCAGCTCGGGCGTATGTCAAAGAGGAGAGAGACTGGATGTGGAGGAGGATTAGTGAGACGGCTCGAGGGTAGCATCTACTGTCACATGCAAAGAGAGCTTGCCGGAGAAGGATGGCCAGGCTGTCACAGATTTGGTACCCAGGCACAATTTCAGACTATGAAAAAGGCAAGATCAGATGAAAGCACTTGCATATAAGGACTCTGGATGTTTTGAAGAGATTTCTAACTCCGTAGCGCTGTGCAGCAATGAAGAAAATGTAGTTAAAAATTCCCTTTGCAAAGCCTGTGTTTGTGCCTTCTAGGCTCATCACCCCTCGAGGGATTACACACAAAACCAGGCAACCACAAACAAGGAGTAATTATGAAGTATCACATGAGCAGGAGTACACACGAAGCCATAGCCAGAAAACAACAGATTATACAGCAGCATCCAGCACTGTCTTGGAAGATATATCTAGAAATATTACCTTAAAGTGGAGAGGCTGATGGTGCAAATCCCCATTAGCATTTATAAAATGCTCAGTTTAAGACAGCAGTCAGCAAAAGGACATCATGACAGGTGATCTTCCAATTTGGCATTCCTTCCCTGAGACAGCTAAATCTGAGGTCACCTTTCTCACAAGAAATGTAGATATTTGTTTTTTTATGAGTGAGATAGGGAAAAAGTTTCAATCTTTCATGACACACTGGCTCTGCAGTGTGCAGACTAGGAAAACATGTTTTGCACAGCCAGCTTAATGTTTCAGATTAGTTCTGTTTGTTTTCTGACCTTTACATTAGCAGTTCTCCCATTCGTCAGCACAGGACCTGCACGAGAGCAGAAGCTGCTGCCTGACCTTGAAGACAAGATGCAGAAACACAAGTAGTACTTACACAGTATGTTGGTGCCTCATATATACACAGATATCCGTCCTGGAAGCCACAGGAAAAATCATTCTCCTGAGCTGATGCTTGCGCAGCCCTGCAGGATCTGCTTCCTAACAGCACCAGACTTCTGGAGTTGCTTTTCAAGGCTTTTCAGAGTCCCAGCTCCATCCTGCAGGACCACAGGCCTTTAGTTAACCCTGACTGCCAGCATCCCCCAGCATGACAGAGTGCCCCCTTTTCCTTTTCTGTAGAAATCAGCCCACTTGCATACCCTGAGCCTCTGGCCTCTTTCCAGCCCTGCACCCCACACTGTGCAGTTCTTTCTGTCTCTTGCCCCACAAGCTCTGGCAAAGTCTGCCCTAACCCTGCTTGGCTCTCATCCCCATCTCATCCCCAAAGCCAAATGGTACTTCACGTTTCCAGAAAGGGAGAACTTTCAGAAGAGGTAGAGAAGCACAGAGAGACCACATGAACTTTTCTTATTTACTTTTCTGTTACCCCAGCCCTCCTACATTCCTCCCCTCATGCCTCTTCTGTAGCTGCTAGGTTCAGATTAACCACCTAATAAATTTTCCATCAAGCAGCTTCATGGAGTATGTTCACAGCAGTGACTATTTAGAAGGCATTTTCCATAAAAGTAAGCAAAGCTCTTTCATTTCCCATATTAAAAAGTAATGCAATCCCCTGCTGCAATGCCCAACAGTCAGTGTGTGTCTGTGTGGGGACCGCTGCTGACCACAATATCCAGCATCATCTTGCTCCAGTGTGACAGAGGGCATGAAACTCCACTCCTGCACTGCAGGAGCAACTCAGGGTTCTCCCACAGCACCATTTTCAAGATCTACGCTCTGACCTGAAAGCACAGAGTGACAGCAGAGAACTCACGCTCAAGAGAAGTTACTGCTACAACAGTTGGTCTCCCAGTTAAAAACAAGTGCCTGCTTTCCAGCTCTAAGTTTGCGAACTTGAACCTCCACGCCTTGCCCCATGTAGTGTCTTCGTGTGACAGATGAAGGAGCCTCATCCTCTCACAAATCTCCCCATGCAGGTTTTTATGGACCCAGATCAAGTCAGCTGCAGAGATGCCTTTATCTTATCATCTTTTGATTTTCCATTTCTTTCACTTCATTGGTGACTTCATTCTCTCTGAAGCTGCTTGTGTGAAAAGCTTCATACAAATCCAATAACTTCACTATATGAGAAAGCAAGGAAAATAGCAAAAGTAAGAGAACCACTTCCTTTGGACAATTGCTTCATTTGGGAAGTTCCATTTTAATGAAGAAAGTCAGTTTGGATATGGGATGGAAGTCATGGTAAGGGTCTGGTCCCTGTATTGACAAGCAGAACCCAAAAAGTTTTGCATTTTTATCAGCCATTTTCAAAGCATTGCTTACGTTTGCTATGAACTAGGCTCAAAATTAATGCAATGAAGATAATTATTGATCAAGTAGAATAAATAGGGTGGTTAGAAAATATGGATTTCTCCCACACTTACTGGTTATATTTTTTTGAGCTCTGGCATGCACATCTCACCTATAGCCTTGTAAGACTTACCTGAGGAGGGTTTAGCTCACCTTTCATTCAAACTTCTTGTGCTCCCCACACCGGGGAGTTTGGCGGGGCCTGCTGAACCCCACGTGTGTATTAGAGCAAGCCCAAGGCTGCTTCCTCCCACAGAGGAAAGCTCCCAGAAGCAGAGAATAACCATACTGCAACACATTTGTGCCATATCCCAGAAGCCCAGATCTTACCACTAAGCTGGGGCTTACATGAAAGCCCTGTGCTGAGCAGAAGTTATTTCCAGGGGAATCAGCTCCTCCCTCTTTAAAGGGTCCTTTGATCTACAAGAGAAATCTAACAGGATTTTAGCATAGTTAATAATCAGGTCTTTGATCTTCCCTTTGGATTTTCACTGTCAGCCAGACCGAACCCCCACTTCCAGCAGCACGAAGCAGAGATCCCTCCTGGCACATTAAGGTGAATTTACCAGCTCCACAGATTTACCAGCATTGCAGGGTGTTTTGTTTTGTGTTTTTTTTTGTTTTTTTTTGTGTGTGTGCCCATTCACTTCACTTTTGGGTAACTTCTCCCTCAACATTTTTCTTTGGTCAATAGACCTTCCCTTCAATCTCTCTTTGATGTCATGGTCAAGACAGTGGATATTTCTGATATGGCAAAAAAACTGCTGTGGAAGAACAGAGTTTGAGGGATATTTCTCTATACCTCTATATCCCACATTCTTTGCAGATCTAAATGGGCTTCTGTTAGAACAGGAACAAATCGAGACTTTGATGACAGATGCCGGTGCCAACCTCATACCTCCTTCCTATTTCTGCATCTAAATATTTGCTTTTAATTAGATTTACTGCCCAAATTAACAGCAGAGGTGCTCAGATTTCTAATTGGGTCAATGCTAGCCAGCTTTACATCATGCTGAGAAATCATCCTCCTCAGGATGATACTGGAAAAAACAAACCTTTACTAAATATGGTCAGTTAGAAAAAAGGCAAGTGCCTTAAGGGTTATGTCTAAAAGTGCTTGACGTCCTCAATGCCTAAAAATGTGGTTTGGATTATCAAAGGAAGAACTCTGACACACTACTCAATATTCATCTGCCAAGGTATTAAGGTCTTGACCCTACATGTTGTTTTGCCTACAGGTGGAGTTATTTTATGGTAGTATTTCCCAGCCATACTGCACATGAGGACTGGTGACGTTTTTACATCTTTTTGGTCCAGCTCCTTCCCCTCACAGCATATTCCTCACTGGATGGGCTGCAGAAAGTCCCTGGCCCCACTCCTAGCATGGTGATGGACGATGGACCAACCTAATCCTGTTCCTAACCAGACCTCTCAGCCTTTCCCCATTGGGTTCTTGGACAGCAGTACGGTTTCACGGCCTCTAAGGGTTACAAGCTCCAAATAAACTTCAAGCAATGTGAAAAATCTGGATTTTTACTTCCAATTCCTCTACAGTCTGCAGAGCCCCAGGCAGCAAACAGCCCCACAAAACCACCATGCACCATGTCAAAAGCTGTACTGAACAGCCAGACAAGTTAGACTCACCCTTAGACTGATCGTAGAAGCAGGATGCATCCAGTACTTGTCTTCCTGACCAGCTTCCATCCAAGCTGTCCAGCCCCTGTGTAGTTCCTGAAGCTGAGCACCACCTTCAGAGGTCCCCAGACAGTGCTGACCATGTTGCTTATTAACTCCCTAATGGCCTCTGTGGGGATTCCTAAGCCAACTTCACTGAGTTTGGCTGGATCTGAAAAAGGTGACCTGGAAATGACAGCAGTCACCTTCTCGTCCCCATCTACAGAGGCTGTAGTGCTGGTGGCACTGGATGTGCAGCTTGCTGGTAGCATCTAAAGTCAGTTTTTCTTCTTTGCTCTGACTCAAATGGTAGGAACCAGCCGGAAACTCAGAAATGTCAAGTTTAGTATCATATAGCCCCTTTGATTCTCAAAGACAATTTGTAACGCATTCATGACAGAAGCACTTTTCACCAGGAGACTACTATTGGGGACTGCTGAATTCAGCAAAACAGGTGCAACTATTTTTTTTTTTTTTCCAAGGGTACAACCCTGTCCCAGCAGTGAAGACTAACCCCACAGGCAAACGTCAGCCTTAATTTTGGCTTGACAGCCAGGAAGAGCTAGCATGCATTTCAAAACTAATCTCAAAATGCACATCTAAACCCAGGAAGAACAGAGGAGAAGCACAAGTCCCCAGCAGGGCTTATTTGAATAATCTTGCTGACAGATCTGTTCTTTTCTCAAAATTTCCAGTCTGCACAAAGGATCACAATATGAAATCAGATACTGTCACTGGGTTCTGATAAACGTGAACATAAGGACTAAACACTGCCTTCCTCTATGAATAAACACTTCTAACTGCACCACTCACATTGTTCACACTGTCACTAAAATCCTGCAGGCGGCATTCTAGCCTTGTGACTGAGCATTATCCATCATTATTCACTTCACGAACAGATATAGATTTGCAGCTCTCACTTACTGATGAACATATTCCTGACATTATTATCTCTTCTAAAAGTCTCTGCATGAGTTATGCCTCCTAGATTCAAAAGGCAATTTTGCTTCTCTGCCTAAGAATTAATGCCAAGATTTTCACTGTCTCGAACATATTTAGAAAACAAATCCCCCTTTAATTTTAAAGTTGCAAGTAAAGGAGAAGCTGCCGCACTGTTAGACTAAATTTTACAATGTTTAAATGGCTGTCTGTTAAAAACTTGCAACTCTCTTCCAATCCGAATTTGCTGAGTTGCAAGTTCTATGCCAGTGGAGCTCATTAGATGTTCTTCAGTTTGATCCAGCAGCCAAAGAAGACACTTACAAATTATCATTCCTTCATTCAACCTTCTTCTCCACAAACTGAACAGGTCAAGGTCCTAGTTACAGTCTTGCTAGCAGTTAAGGCGAACTGCCAAGATAGGGGCCTTGCTTCTATGTAATTCTTACAGTTCTTACCTTTACTTTCTCCATCTTTGCAATAGTCAAAACCCTTTAGATTGGAATCTAGCCTCATTTTGGGAAGGAATTTGAGAGCAAGAGCTGGGGTTGCAATGCTTCTATCTGCTTCCAGAGTGCACTTTTAGCTAACGGAGGAAGCAGGCAATGAAACAGTGATTATGCCAGATGTAGAGATTGAGAGTTTGATAATCTGAATAATCCAAAATACAGCCCCTGCCTTGCACTTATATGGCTAATCGTTCCGCTCTGCTGCTCAGGTCAGAAAGCGACGGCTCAGAGCCAGCAAACATCAGAGCGAAGTCAGCTCAGGGCGCTGCTCGTAACCAGCAGCAGCAATGCCGGTTTGCGGTTGTTTCATGGCCACCTTTTGCTGGCTTGGTTCCCCCAAAATCAGTTTAAACCACACAGAGATGACTTACTCGCAACGAGCAAGGGTAGCTCTTGGCAACAAATGCAGGAGACCAGATGGGAGGAAGAAGCTGGAAAAGCGAAGGTAAATACCAGAAAGCGTGCGGGGGCACCGAACGGGCTGAGCTGAAGGTGCTGCTCCAAGGCTGGGAAATCAGCTGCAAGAAAAGTGCTTGTCCATGAGCTGCTGAGGGACACCAGCTGAGACCTCAGATAATTTCTGTGGGGTCACTACAGCACGGTATTCTGCAGAGCAGGGCTGCCATCAGCCAAAGAAAAAGGCAAATTTCATGAGGTTTAAAGACAAGAAATGGCACAAAGGGACAAGTGGCACTACAGAGAAGGAAGGGGAAGAGGCAGGGGGTGTTTGCCCATATAAGGTCCTGATGAACGGAGAAAAATACATTTACAACAATGTATTTAATGCTGAATGTGGTACCAAAGTCAAGACACGGAGCTCCTTGGGAGGTTTAACACAAGACAGCTCAGGGGCATTCAGAGCTCTTGGAAAAGGCCCATGCTCAGAGCATTGTTACTGCAGATGGAGCCTGATGGAGCAGAGGGTGGCAATTAAGAAGCCACAGGATCCGATCATCCTTGACGGCGTGATGCTAGCTATTTGCTTCAAAAAGGCAGGAGTTGTTGGACAGAGATAGGAGGTTACTAAAGGGAGAGTGAGGAGATTATTACCCTCTGCAGAATACCAGGCACAGCACATAATTATTGCCTGTGGAATCACAAGGATCTAGCTTGAGGCAGAGGATATGGGAAATTGCAATGTGCCCTAAAAGACCATTACTCTGCTAGGTCCATGACTATCTGTATTCAGGTAGGGTTATGAACTGCAGCCCATAGTTTTGTCTTCCAAAGGTATTCTGTGCTCTGCACTGAGGATCAGGACTGAAGGGGGCAGAGTTTGTTTCGTGAAGAACCAGCTGTCTCTGGGGACTGGGACGGTTGTTTGATTTTCCCCACACAGTTTCTATGAGACTACCTGGTGCTTTGGATGAAGTTTGTTTTCTTGGGATTTCTTTTTCTAGAAACATGCATGAATTATTCCTCACAATTGTACACATAGGGACAGTGAGCAGGGACATGCCAGAGGCCAGTCATGCAGCAGTGAACCCGCAGCAACCTGCAGCCACCTCTTCCTCCCATCTTACCTCTGATAAGCTGTCAGAGCTTGAGCTCTGAAGCTTTTAAGCCCAGAAGCAGGGTCCAAAGTCAGAGCCTGACAGAGAGAAGAAATAAGAATTAGGCAGAGAAAGAAAAACTGTACCTTTGAGTCTGAACACACTGATCTCCCTAGGATTTGTTGGTTTCTTGTTTATCATGGCCAAGCATAGATGAGATCTGCCCCAAGGATCGTTCACAAGTCACTTGTCATCACAGACGGTCTGCTGTTGGTGAAGGGGAGAGACCCCCCTGAGAAGTTAAGGCAGGCTGTTATTTTCCTGGGAGAAAGACAAAATTGCTATAATCAGATAACAGCGCTTGTGTTCACCACATTCTGGAGACACCCAGCACTCTATAAATAACATAAATATACACAGAGAAGAAGATTAATGATGTGAGAAGGTGGCTTATGTACACAGAGAAAGTCAAGACAAGACAGCCTCGTGAAACAAGACTCTAATTTCGCCAGCAGATGAATTGCAGCTACTCTGAAGCAGCAGTTTTACATGCTCCGGGGTGTGTGTTTTAGTTCCAGTGCCCTAGCTTCTGTAGGGGAATGAAACAGCATCTTTATATTGAAGTGAGGATTTTACTTAGGATCAGAAACCCACTACTACTCTGCAGAGGAACTGATGCCCAGACAACCTAACATCTGAGCTGTTACCTGAGCCCCAGATCCCTGGAAAAAAACTTTTTTTTTTTTTTTTTTTTGAGCAGCTAAGGAGAAGAGCTACGAGAGAAATTTCTAATATTTGCCTGGATGATTAAGATGTCCTCTTCACAGCTTCTAAACCATCCTACTCTTGCTAATCCTGAACAAAACGCCTGAAAAGATAGCTCTTCTCCAGCAGTCGGAGCTAGGCTGAGCCAAAGGAACCTGTAAGACAAGAGAGATTTCTTATCTGGAAGAAAAGGCTTTTAGGAACCCAGCAGCAGCTCGGGGCAGGGGATGCCCGTGCCGGCAGCGCCCCAGCCCGGCTGACAGCACTGCAGCCGCTCGGTGAGGACCAGGGTGGTTAGCAAAGGTTGGGACTAAGGGCTCCCGATGAGAAACAGCCGCTGTGTTTCTCTGTGGAGAAATGCCGTAATGAGCTGAGCTTTCTGTTCGTGGCTCGCTCTGAGGCCAGGCTGGAGCCAGCACTGGAGCCTGAAGGAAATCTGAGGCAGGGAGAGAACCCAAACCCAGACCCCAAACAGACTACTACACCTCTGTGTGATGGTTCACACCTTAGAAAGGCACATATCATGCCTCACCACCTGCACAGCCTCCTCACGTAGAGGTGGCTTATTGTAACTATCACTGCAGCCAAGAGTGAGTAACTACACAGGGCACTGGAAGAGCACATCTCCCTGCTCACCCCACCACGAACCATGGACACGGGATGAACTTTTACCCCTGCAGAGAGGGATCAGATTTTCCTGCAGCAAGAAGTAGTCTGTAGTGTTTTGGTTCTGATGTCTCGATGCATATCCCACTTTTCTCAGGAAACTCCATCTCCTGTTCTGTGGTTCACAGTGCAGAGGAGTGGAGGCCATCACCTTTAGCAGCACCCAGCCCTGCCAGAGGGATCGCTTCCCTCTCAGCTACCAGAACAACCTCTGCAGTTTATTCACAGTGCATAAGAAGTATTTAACGCTGCTCTACCACACTTTAAGCCCAGAAAAGATTTACAAATCTTTTAAGATTTTTAGCTTCATAAAGATTTGTAGTTGAGATACACATATAAAATGAGCTCAGGTGTACCTAGTGACAACCACGCTTATGCTTCAACCTCTAACACCATACTGATGGCACCAGAGTTCAGGCAGTTGTGTCACTGAGCGACAGCACAGCGGGGACAGCAGAGCTGACGTGCCCGGCCCTGCTGCTGAGTGCTGGCCCCATCCTGGGATGCTCAGTGCTCCCAAAACATCCCCCTCTTGCCTCTGAGTATGATCGGACAGACCGATGGATGGCCAGGAGGAGCGTAGGATCCCTGCTGCACGCTGAGCTCAGGCCGCGCAGCACTCATTCTTTTTCAACATGCTGTTACTGATTGGCGCTGCCTGCCCCATAAGCCCAGGCATTGCTTTATGTTGAATAAAAAAATTATTTCCACAGCTCTTAGAGCCTTTGCTCGAATCCCTTCCATCCTCCCTGCTCTTTTTGCTCTGGGTGCAAACAGCCACAGCTCCCCGTTTATAAAGCCCCTCTTTCAGAGCCCGAAGCCTGACCCAAAACCACAGTCAACTTTTTTTTAAGGCCATGGTTAAGTATTTTTTCTTGTGGAAAAGAATTGTGAAATTTCCTGATAAAACTTTTTTTCTGCCTTTACAAACGCCTTCCATTCCTGACATGTAAGAAGTGATACAATATTTCTATCACTAACAAAAGGTCTGTCACGTTATTCAGTTTCTCATGAACTCTCACGTCATTATTTGTGGATCTTGGAGGTATTGGAGTCAAACCTGATCACAACCAGTACAGGTGGAGTCATGTTATAGTAACTTATCCATAGCCACAGTAGAGTTATAAGAAATCTGTGCGGTGGCTCATATCTTGTAAATACAAGGGGCTTATGTGGTAATACAGCTGGTTGTCGCCCAAGCTGCAGGTAACTGACAACAGAAAGTAGTTCTTTATTTTCCTTGATCTCTCTTCTTCATTGCCAGCATGGAAGAATTTGTATGGAGATACCAAAACACAATTTGGAGGTTATTTTATAAAACCATATTTTAAATCAAGCAAGATTTTATTATTTTACTGTCATTTTAATGTAACAGTCAGGAGAAGAATGAAAGCAAACCAGCCTGGGCACGGGATGTGAGCACTGGCAGCCAAAGCCCACACCTCCAGGGCTCTCACACCCACCAACCAAGAGATCCTCCAGACAGTGGCAAGAAATACAGCTGCAGAATCAGCTTTTAGCCATGACTTACCAGAGGATCCTTGGTGAATTAACACTGTAGAGACAGAACTGGTGGCTTAGAAGACAAAAATCTAGCTACTGAAGGTCTTGCCTGAAGCAGTGACACCAGTGCAGGACCACGTCAGCCCTGAGAGCTGCCCAAACTTGAGGTTACCACACTGAGCTGGGCTCCCTCACCCAAGCCCCTTTTCCTCCTGAACACCTCAGTGGTTTCTGTGACACCTCTGCACACCGAAGACAAACTGCTCTATCAAGAAAAGTTTGTTATCAGTGGTTTTCAGCCTGCAAACTGCAGGTTCCCCAGGGCCAGAGCCTAATTTTAAGAGTCTGAGAAAAATAACAAGGAAAGCTAGTTAAATGTCAGCAGCCTTAAATCTGCTATCTGGAGTTTGCACCTCCCTTAGAAAATGTGCGAGCATTATCAGATCAGAGAAGTCTGAAAATCACTGAGCCAGGATATTAAGCGATCAGCCTGATTCCCTAATTCTCTGCCTTATTCCCTAATTCACTCCCAAGATGAGAAGAGACTCCATCTAAAATGAACTCACCGCAGCATCGGTTCGAAGCCAAGCAGATAAATGAACCTGCAAAATGCTCTTTCAGTCAGAAATTGTGTGAATTAGGTCAAGGTTGGGATAATGCAGAGATCAGGAAACAGGGCTTTCACATAAGCCAGAGAGCTAAGCTTTAATGGCCAGGAGAGCAATATATAACGAGCTCCTAAGAAGAAAAGCACAAAACTAATCCATATATTTCCTCACTGGCACTCAGCTGCATGTTGGTGCTTTAACGAAGTTACAAGGCAGAGCACAGGAGCATCCAATCTCCAGAGAATGTTATTAGTGAAGACAAACTACATTTCACAATGCTGCCGTTATTTCTGCTAGCATCTCTTTAATCATTTAATGGTCATTACTCGTTATTTGCTTAACCTGGGGAGAGTGCTCAGCTCTGCAGAAATACTCAGATGTGGATGCTCCCTGCCCCATGGAGCTAACAGTGCTCTAGTTTGTCTCTGCTGTCAATGAGCTTGCACACTATTTGGAGGGAGAAAACACTGCCTATGTCCTTCTTCATGTGCAGCTGCAACGGAAGGTGGTTTCTTCCATGATAAATCCAAGATGCTGAAAGATTTCCAGGCAGCGAGGGGTAAAGTCCTCTGCCAGCTTTGCATTTGTTCTGTTCGCCTGGACGAAGAAGGCAGCGATGCTGCTGCTCTGCTGTCCCCAGAGACAGGACCAGAGCCCTCCTGCAGCGACTGGGAGCACCCAGCTGCTCTTGCACCCCGGAGGTGCGGCAGGTTGCATGCGCACATGGGTGCGGGAACACAGAGAGGCCGAGAAGAGGAGCAGTCGCTGGGTGCCTGCTGCTCCTGGCTGCACAGCGTTCGCTGTAACGCAGTGCTGGCTGGAGGTGGCATCCCTGCCTGGCAAGTAATGAGCCAAGAAATTAGGAAGGAAGAGACATTCGGAGCTAAATTGATTTCACAGCCATCTCCTGCGGGCTGGTTCTTTGCTCCTGGTTTGCCCCAGGGTAACCACAGGGCTGGCAGCAGTAACACAAGAAGGAGTGGGGTGATAATTTGGGCTCCTGGTACACTGGTGGGGAGGAACCCCTGCTCCTATTGGGAACAGTCACCACTGTGCCCCCCGGGTGGGTGGCAGGGTTGCCATGCATTTGCAGATCAATTGCACAACCCCCCTTGATTAAGGGAGAAAAAGAAGTCCATTTTTTTTGCCCTTACATCAGCCCAGGAGCAGCTGATCATTCCATGCAGCAGTTTTCTAAAAATATTTTGCCTGAGGCAGACATTCAGGACAGAAAAAAAAAATCAGTCCATGTAATTAAATAATTTGACAAAGTTATAAACAACTGCCAGTGGCTCCTAATGAGGTAACTCAGCACCTCCCACACCATGGGTGCTGGTGGCAAAGGCCTTTTTCCAGCAGAGCAAGCCTTGGGTGAAATGTCTGCTCCCCAGGTACCAGCTCAGTCCTGGGGCAGAACAGGCACCCAAAGCATGCACAAAGCCGACTGCATCATCCTGCTGAGTTTGTCCTACTTAAAATGAGCAACATGAATTTTGGTGGTGAAATTATCCTCTTCCCTAAAGTAAGAAGGCTGTGATGGACTAAAAGCTTTCATCTATACAATGATGATTTCCCATGCCCTGTACCCTGTCTATCATCTCAGGTAAAAAGCCCATGCCTGCTATTTTACAACCACAAAGGAATAGGGAAACATGTCCTTCTCCCTTTCCCAGTGCTCTGATGTGCTACACTGCTGGGTCAAAACCAAAGGGCTGTCCCATGTGGGCACACAAAGGGTGCACTGAACTCCCAGTGTGGTCTTGGAGATCAGCTGCCAAGGAGCAGCTGCCTAACTCAGAGGACCATGCCCGAGTCAAATGAGCAAGATGGATAATCAAATGTGCTTGGTTTTGGAAATCATTTTGAACATTTGTCCATGTTTAGCAACTTACTTACCTTCAGGGTTCTTTCTCTCTCACCCCAGGAAGCTCCTTTTGCAACAAATGGAGGAATATTCCCTCCTATGATTCAGCGACCCCATGTCTCAGCTCAGAGTTACTGGCAAGACCCCAGCTCACAGCAGAGGCATCTTTTATGGACCTCTGACATCCAGGCCAGGAGACTATTCTGGAAAAGTAAAATTTCCTTGTTGCTTGCGGTGCCCAGAGAATGCTTCCTACTCTTCTTATATCTTGTTGTCCTGAGTTGTAGGGCCCTATTTAGTCTTTCCTAGGTTTTTGCCAGGAAAGCTGGAAAGACAAAATAATTTCTTTAAAGTAATTGTTCTACAGAAAGGGCACAGAACTTTTCCAACCCATCAGCACATAAATGCAAGCCATTAAATGAGAAACCCAACAAACATTAAAGCACTTTGGAAGCTGGACAGGCTGCTTCCTGGCTAAAAAATCACCTGCAGAGTTCAGCGAGGGGTCCTGATGCCGTATGATGGCAAAATGCAAACAGTGGCTGATTAGCCACGGGTTTTTACTGCTGATGGATGCACTTTAACAATCAATTCCATTCGCTAGTCAAGGACAACACAAATATGATGGCTGGTGCAACTGTATTTCATTACACTAATTGTGCAAGTTGCTGTTTAGACTGGAGGAGACGACACGATGACCCTGTGAGTCAGCACGCATTGCACACCGCTCTGCGTGCCCATGAGCATCTACATACACGTACCCCTCCCTCCCTATGGAGGTGATCCCACCGAGGCAGCCTGCCCCACAACAGGAGCAGGCATGGGCAGGAACCTCAGCGCTGGAGGCGAGTGTCCTGTGGTGGAGACGGGTCCTCTCACTCTCACCTCTGGAAGTCTGCGCTGGGAAGAAACCTGAAAGGTGTTCAGATGAGAGCCAGAAAGAAAAGTGGTGTGGGATACAGCAGAATAGAACTGAGATAGCTCGTGGGATAATGAGTTGTATTTATCCATGAAATAAAACTTTTGAGAGGAAGGGAGGAATGGTCTTGGGGATAATTAAAATGGCCCATGACAAGAACATGATAACACAGTCCTGTGGGATAAATGAGCTCACTTGGAGCTTTCTCATGCTTTTTCCATGATAGCTGCTGTGATTGCACTGTGCTCTCTGACAAGGAATGAGAAGGAGCCCCTCCACATACAAACTGCCCTGTGCAGCTCATGCTGGCTGCAGGATTTCCAGTGCACACTGAGCCAAAATGCACATCCAGTGCCAACGATGCCTTTTCACTGGCAGGCAGAGCCACACAACCCGCAGCAGCACAAGCAGAGGCTTTAGAAGCAAACACGTATGAGCTTTCCCTCCATAAAACTCTTACACAAAATGGCATCTTTTGTCATTCACCAGCTTTGTGACAAGCATCTTATATGGGAAATATGAGCTGCCACAATGCAAGGGTCTCGGATGTGAAGGTAGGTGTGCCACAAATGCCTCCATGGTACAAAATCTTTGCCATGAGGTGCCGTTCCAGGCTTGGAAAACTGTTAATCCTCACAGCCTCTAGACTGCAGGGATGGTCCTTTCAGCCCGTTTTCATTTAGGGAAATCTGAGCTAGAGGTGATAGTGTGGGCTGAAAGCCAAGCGTGCACTCCCTGCCTCCTCCCTGCCCGCTCAGGGCTGGGGATCTGCTTGGCCAAAAAGAAACAGGGAGGCAGAGGTTGCACAGATGAGCAAATTGGACTCTCCTGGTTTCTCCCAGATGATTAATTTCTTGATGGGGAAAGGGCAGCTCCCGGGCATCTGCTGACAGCTCACTGCTGTGAGTGAGCAGCCCTGGGAAAGGAGGGAGGGACCAGTGCTACTGAAGGCTGTCACTGGCTGGCACGTGGGACAGCCATGAAAATGAAAAACAGGGCAGAAAAAACAACCCCCAGAGGCTGTATCCATCTGCTCACCTAGAAAAGCTACCAACCCAACAGTGAGAGACAGACCTGTGGAAACTGCGTGCCCTCTTCCATCCTCATCATCCCCCAAGGCAGCAGAAAGGGGGAGGAAAGGAGACAGACTGTGCTGGGCAGCCCAGGGACTTCCCAGGAGGAGAATTGGCCGAAAGAGAACAATGGATCGTTTCCGGATGATCTTCCAGTACTTCCAGTCCAACTCGGAGTCTGTAATGAATGGAATCTGTGGGCTGTTAGCCCTGGCCAGTATAAAGATTTATACCTGCTTTGACTTCAGCTGCCCCTGTCTGCCCCAGTACAACATGGCCTACGGCTTGGGGATCCTGTTCGTGCCCCCCATTGCCTTCTTCCTCTGTGGCCTCATCCTCAACAGACAGTCCCTGGTGATGCTGGACGAGTGGAGGCGGCCGCAGGGGCGCAGGAGGAAGGACCTGGCTGTCATCAGGTGGGGTTTGCAGTGGGAGAGGCTTCCCCCCTCCCACCTCTCATTTATCCTGTCTCTCTCTGTATCTTTGATCCTCTCAGTCACTTCTTTTCCTCTGAACTCAGTTCCCAACACCGTACCCCACAAGCCCAGGCTCTGGGGCACTGTCAGTGCTTCCCAGGTGGCCACAGCAGGCAGAAAGGCAGCACCACAGCCCTGTCCCCAGCAAAGGAGGGCAGGAACATCTTGAAACAAGCAGCTACATTTATGCTGCCAGCCTGGGAAACAGCGGTGCTGCCTGTCCCTTTTGTGCACACATGGGTTTTCTCATGGGGCTTATATGTGCAAAAAGATGAGGTGTTTAAATGTGCAGAAAGTGTGGCATTTCCATCACAGCTTTCCTTATCAACAGCACTGTGATTTCCCTCCCCTCACCTAAGTTATTACAGACTTACACAGGGTGAGGAGAATCAGCTTCACCCTGTTGCAGACAAACCTTTACCCAGAGCACAGGTTGGCACAGAGCAGGGTGAGAAAGGTCTCTCAGAAAAGGATTTTCAAAGTAGGAAACAAAAAAGCCCTGTTGTGCACTGGACCAGACCTCACTGGGGATCAGCCCCAGCGAAGAGACCCCAGAGCAGAAGACAGGGTAGCTGGAGTGGCGTGGGGGAAAGCTGTGCATCTGCTCTGGGAGAGCTGCAGAGCCCAGACAGCCTGCGTCCACCAAGGCTCCAGGCAAGGAGAAGGCTCTCCGCATACCTCCCCTCCCGTGTCTCCCTCCTGCTCCAGGTACATGTGCTCCTCCATCATGCAGCGAGCCATGGTTGCCCCAGCTGTCTGGATCGTGGTCGCCCTCCTGGATGGCAAGTGCCTGATCTGTGCCTTCAGCAGCTCCGTGGATCCTGAGAAGTTCCCAGGCTTCACCAATGCCACCGTAGAGCAGGCGCAGGAGCTGCTTGCCAAGGTGCCCTGTAAGGAGGACGAGCTGGTGGGGAACAGCATGTCCCGACGGGCAGTGTCCAGGTACCTGCGCTGCTGGTCCCAGGTGGGTCGCTGCCAGCACAGCCCAACACCCTTGAAATGCTCAGGGCAGGCATCCACTGATCCCACTCTCCTTTGATTCAGCATAGCCTCACCGTGGTCCTGCTGCGACCAACACTGCTCTTTGCTGCCTTGTGCCCCCAAGTGTTGCTGCCCTCGGTGATGATCTTAGAGTCATCCAGATAAGGGAGAGAAAGGAAGGAAAGGACTTCTTAGTTAACTGAATTTTGTTTCTAGAAGAGCCAGCGACTTCTAAACCCAGGTAATAAAAAGCAAGTAAGAAGTAAGGAATATTGGGGTCTCCTAAGGCCCTGTCTGTTCAGGGTCAGAAGACCTTTCTAACCTTGCACGCAGGACCTGCTGCTTCAAGGACCGTGAAAGCCAAGAGAGATGAAAGTAGTTTGCTCTGGAACAATGAGAGAAAGAGACACCTGAAGCTGGCGTAGGTGGCAGGTGAATGTCCTGGAGATTAGTACGTGCCATCAGGGGAGCACTGAAGTCCCCTTCATATGGGGCACTCCCATGCTCAAAGCAAACACTCCAGACCCACTTTGCAAAGAGTTGTTCTGCTGAGCTGCTGATGCACAGATAAATGTCATAAATCCACCTCCCCAGTACTCCCACCCTGAGCGCAGTTTGGGATGCTGGACTGAAGGGACGGATTGGGGACAGTAGTCCAGATCTGCAGCCATGCAGACTCCCTGTCTCAGTGATACAGCCTGTGCTGCCTTCGTGTTGTTGCTGATCCTGTTCCTCTGCTTATTTCTAATCATGCAGGCCCTCGGCTGGAGCATTTTGCTGATGCTCATCATAGCAGCTTTCCTCGCCCGCTGGCTCAGGCCTTGCTTCAACCAGGCTGCCCTCCTGCAGACCCGGCACTGGAGCAACTACATTGACATTGAGCAGAAGACTTTTGAGGAAACCTGCTGTGAGCACAGCCGGCTCTTTGCTCACAAATGCATCCTCCACTTCTTTGAAAGCATGCAGGAAGAGATCAGGCAGCACAGCTTCGACTTGCCTAAGGAGGAAGATCTTCTACGAGGCATCACACACCAGGATCAGGTGAACAAACTTCTGAAAACATGGTATTATGAGAAACCTCCCTTGGATGTGAGCCAGGCAACCCAGAGACATCCCCTGGGCAGAGAGAGATCTCTTCCACCCTGGGCAGGCAGCCCCCGTGCCCAGTCCAAATTCCCCCAGCACACCAATGTGTAAAGGGGGTTTTGTCCCAAAGACACCAAAGCCTTATCTCTACCCAGAGCAGTGCCTAGAAGACGGAAGACATAGGCACCACTGTCATCCTCCAGAACCCCAAACCCAAAGGCTGGGCTCTGGGGCATCCAGCAAAACTGCCCAGCTGAACTAATGAGGCTCAGCTCCAACAATCCCAAAGTCCCAGACTCAGTCACCATTCATGACATTTCTTATCCAAGGGCTCTGCATAGCACTTGCATCATCTCCGAGTTTGCAGCTCCTTACAGCTGTGATAAAACCCTTCTGGCTCGAGGAAGGATTTAACCGAGGCAGCAACATGTGGATGGACACTCAAACTGGCTGGAGCAACAGCTCCAGAGAGGTGTGAGCAGCTCCTGCCCCTTTCAGCAAAATCTGGTTGGGAGAGCCAGCAGTGCTGACACTGAAATGAAACTGGCAACTTTTTTAGTACCACACCAACAGGTTTACTCAAAAGGCAAACCACCTCCTACATCTTCCCATCTGCTGAGCGCTCTGGCTGCCCCCAGCCCAGCTGCCAAGTTATTCAGCCTCACTCTAACAACCCCTTGATACTTCCAAGCATTTTCAAAACAAAATATGGCAACATGCTGAAATTAAAGGAGCTGTAAAGAATTAATTGAAAATATTCCCAGGTAAGTGTCCCTGGACTGAGCTGGGTTTGCAGAAGGAAAGGAGATGGAGGCATTGATTCACATACCGGAAGCCGTGGGAACGTGCTGGGGTTCAGGTGGCTGCTGCAAGCACCAGCACTGTGCCATGGGCAGGATGCAGCAACTCTGCCTGAGAAGCCTGAATCTGGATTTTAAGCACTCCCCCACTAGATTTTAGCACAAACCAACCTACCCAAAGGATAATTTCACTGAAAACAGACAAGGTGAAGGAAGTACTCAAACCCCTCAACATTAAACAACTGCAGAACACAGGAACACTTACTTGCCAGCATCTGAACTTGAGTCACTTCCAAACTACTTCACAGTGAAGTCATACCACCAGGGTTTTACTGTACTGAGAAGGCACCACCAAAGAAGCTAGCTCATAGGGTCACTAAAACTATTTCACAGAGGCGGTAGAAAACATGAAGAAAAAGCAGCCTACTGGGGAACACTGAGTCCATTTCACCACAGCAGAAAAACACCCCCAGACAACCTGAGCCTCAAACTCCCCTGGGGAGGCAATTCCCCACAACTCCTAGTGCTTCCTATATAGGAAAGGTCAAATGATCCACACCTGGCAGATTTCACTTAACAAGGATGGAGCCAAGAGGCCTTGTGGAATAGGCTTGTCTACCTGGCTTCAATGTTTTAAGGTCAATTTTTCCTTATCAGTAGTAGAAATAACCTGACAAGGGGCTTAGTGGTTAGAGTTGACCTAATTAATTAATACAAAAGGTGCACAAGGGTCATATTTCTGTTAGTCATTCTGAGAGGAAAATTGGTACAGAGCCTGTTAAAAATAAATAAATAAATAATAATAATAAATAAAAGAAAAAGAAAATTATCTTAAGGGCAAAATTGCTATCATAGATTTTCATGTCTAGTCATGATAGATAAAGAATATAGCAATCAGAACTACTTTTCTTAACATTAATGTTATTTGCATTTGCTTTTCTGAGATCTCTTCTTTACGCAGGACTTTTCAAAATCTAGCCCCATGACCTCTGACTACAGTATTTACTTCGGCTGCATAGAAACTATCACGTATAAATGCCAGGATCCGGATCCTCACTCACTATTCAGGTCAAGGACTGGGCTGAAAGTTTTGGCTTTAATTTGGTTACATGCCTACACTGCTGTTTTCTGGCAGGTCATGGCAAGAAGATTGGCTGGCCTGGGGGAGCTTAGGTACACATGGCTTCTAGGCTGCAGCCAAAGTGTTCCTCTAGATCTGGAAGTTTGAAGCTGGTTGCAGTCTCCAAGCTCAGATACAGCCACATATTAGTCTGGCCCAACTGATTTTGCAGCAGTGTGCCCTGGCAGCCAGGAGGGCCAACCATATCCTGGGGTGCATCAAGCACGGCATCACTAGTCAGTCAAGGGAAGAGATTGTCCCGCTCTACTCTGCGCTGGTGCGGCCTCACCTCGAGTACTGTGTGCAGTTCTGGGCACCACAGTACAAAAAGGACATTAAACTGTTGGAGAGTGTCCAGAGAAGGGCTACAGAGATGGTGAAGGGCCTAGAGGGGAAGACGTATGAGGAGCGGCTGAGGGCACTGGGCCTGTTCAGCCTGGAGAAGAGGAGGCTGAGGGGAGACCTCATCGCGGCCTACAGCTCCCTCGCGAGGGGGAGTGGAGGGGCAGGCGCCGACCTGCTCTCCTTAATCTCCAGTGATAGGACCAGTGGGAATTATGTCAAGCTGAGGCAGGGGAGGTTTAGGCTGGACATCAGGAAGAGGTTCTTCACTGAGAGGGTGGTCGCACACTGGAACAGGCTCCCCAGGGAAGTAGTCACTGCACCAAGCCTGTTGGAGTTTAAGAAGCGTTTGGACTGTGCTCTTAGTCACATGGTCCAAATTTTTGGGTAGACCAACCACCTCCTTATCTGCCCCTATCCAGAGTGTGTTGTAGATATTTAGTCTCAGCTGTGGAACAAGTTTGGCTGATATTGTTGCTTGGGTGCATTAAACTTCCTACTGCAAACCCCGTGATACGTTGCTCTCACTTCCCTCCGCTCCATTCCCCACCTCTCCACCCCATCAGAGCTTTTCTTATTTTCATAACAAAACCAGCTCTGGCTGGATCCCTGAGCTGCCCTGGATGAGCTCAGAGAGCACAAAGCTCTCTCCACAAAACCTGTCCTCACCCCCGCTCCTCGATGTCTGTTCCAGGGGTGATCCTGGGTGCCTCCACAATGCCCGGTCCTGAATGTGCTCACTCACACCAGCTTGTTGCAGGGTCCTTTTCTCCAGACCACCCCAGAGACACCCTAAGTTATGTGTGCAGCACCAGCTGGGACTAGCACAAAAGTCTTCACATGCTCTTTACCTCCAGGGAGCTTTTTTTTGTGTGTGTGTTCGTGTGTGCTTTCCAATCAGCATTGCACTTTGAATTTTAACTCTGGTTTACTATTACCAGACATAACCCTACAAATCTCAGCCTGAGATTCGGTTCGGACTCACCACTCCACACTAGTCAAATCAGCTATTTTCCTAACCCAGCTCAGACCAGAGGTCTGCAGCTCCTCTTTGCATGCTGCTTTCCATGTTCTCAGGTTTTAAATCATCCCAGAGTGGCTGCAAAATACAAAATGCAAAAAAAAATGGGCGTGAGGAACAGTTTGTTAGCTGTATCAGGAAGGAGAAAGGGAGAGGGTCGTTCACAGGCTTCAGCAGCTCTTTATCTCTCAGGGCTGCCCTGAAGCCTAGCACACAGATACATCTGTCAGGGTCCCTCACCTATCAGGAGCCCATGAAACACCAGGGCTGACTGCAAGGACAACTTTCCCAATCTTTCACAGACTCTGTTTTGAATCCCACTGACTTGTTTGCTTCTGTGAGGACTGCCATCATTGTACACCAGGCAGTCTCAGACCCTCATTCATCCTTAATGAAAGGCAGAGTTTTCCTGGAGATCAAAAACCTCTCTGCTTTTTACAAGGTTGATTCATGCAGGCTTTGATGTGAACTGCCCTTCAAAAAGCCACTCGACAGGTGAACAGAGAAGCCAGCTTGAGCTCTTAGCTAGCGATACAATAAACCTCATCTATTTTCATACAGGCAAATCTCTTTCCATTTGATGAGATCATCCAATTAAACTCTTCGCAGCAGGCAGAGCTAAGACCGACCAGGTGTTTTCAGCATGCTTTGTGCTCACCTCTCTGGTGGCCTCTCAGGGGGGGTTTAGCATCATCTACCCTATCCCTGGCAAGGGGAGACATCAGAAACTGCACTAATGGTCAAAACACCTAGCTTGGCTTCCTACCTCTGCTACTGACCCCGTACAAAGCCGTGGGGAAAAGCATCGCTACTCAGAGTCTGAATATTTCCCCATTTTTTGGCCATCTTGAGAGAACAACCTAGTGCTTCAAGCTTCAAACTGCTTTGTGAAATGGGAATAGAGATGCAGGACAGCAGCAGCAACAAAATCCACTTCTTTCTGGGTTGCGCTGTGGGAGCTAAGCCTGACCCAACCACAGCTATCACATCTCATCAGTGCACTCAAGCCCTTCAGAAATGCTCATTGAAAGTTAGTATAAAGAAGAAATTTAATAGAAAAAAAAATGAATTTCAGAGCTCTGCTAGGCAGGAAGCACTTTCTGAGAAAGCAGGGGCAGCCTGGGTTTGGATGTCTTCACAGGACCAACCTGTGGAGCAGGGAATATCCTCTGTGCCCTGTCCCTGCAGCCCTTGTTCCTTTCTCTGCCTGTTTTTCTGCAGCCCCAGAGCCAGGAAACACACCGTGTGCCTCTGGATGACAGCAGACCATGTGAGCCAGGGCTTGAAGGATACTTTAGCCAGCCCTGAGGGCAGAGGGCTGTGTAAACCAAGGAGCTATAAGTGTCAGCTTGCAAGTCTGGCTGAAATGTGCAGGCCTGCAGGAGGGAGGGGAGCTGCTAAAAGTCTTTGACAGCACACACGCTGCATCCCACAGCACCAAGAGCTTTATTCCTCCTTCCTCTGCCTTTCCTTTTCTCTTCCCTTCCGACTGCAAAATAAAACAGACAGAAGTAATTTCCCAGTGAAGCAGTGCAGGCACAGAGCAGGGCCTGGCAGACACAAGACACTTGCATTAGACAGCTCCTGGGGAGATGCAGACGTGGAGGGGGGAAGCTGTGGAGCCCCATTTTCCATACGTGCCAGCAGAGCAGAGGTGGGGCGTCCTGCCTGCTGCAGGGAGGAGCACCCAGATGCCCCGCTGCATTTGCAAACAGGATCACGGAGCCCTGCCAGCAACTCCCCTTCCTGCCAGGCCACAGATTGCTCAGGGCAGAGCACAGCTCTGGCAGCACCTGCATCAGACAGCTAAGGAGACCGGTGACAAGGAGACAGCAGAAATGAGGATGTGGAGAACAGAGAGAGGTTTAGCAAACCAGAAACAACGCAGGCCCTATGGGCACAAAGAAGAGCAGGAGAAAGCAAACCCTGAAGTTGGGCAAGCAGCAATATGAGCAGGAAAAAAAAAATGGTTGAGTTTTCTGCTTTAAATATTGGGGTTGTCAGAGCGTGTCGGTGAATAACTGAGACTTGCTGGCACCGAGTCTCTGCAGAGGGGGGCTGAAAGAATGAAGTAAAGCGAAGACGTGGCTTGGACCCTGGTGGGGGGAGGAATCACTTCAAGATGGACAAGTTTCGGATGATCTTCCAGTTCCTCCAGTCCAACCAGGAGTCCTTCATGAACGGCATCTGTGGGATCATGGCCCTCGCCAGCGCCCAGCTGTACTCAGCCTTCGACTTCAACTGCCCCTGCCTGCCGCGCTACAACCTGGCCTACGGGCTGGGCGTCCTCCTGGTGCCCCCCCTCATCCTGTTCCTGCTGGGCTTCGTGCTGAACAACAACGTGTCCATGCTGGCGGAGGAGTGGAGGCGGCCCCGGGGCCGGCGAGGGAAGGATGCGGCCGTGCTGCGCTACATGTTCTGCTCCATGGCGCAGCGCGCCATGATCGCCCCGGCCGTCTGGGTGTCGGTGACGCTGCTGGATGGGAAGTGCATCACGTGCGCCTTCTGCACCTCGCTGCCCGTGGGGGCCCTGGGCAACGCCAGCCACCCCGGGCTCTCCCAGGGGGAGGTGAAGCGGGTCCTGGCCCGCATCCCCTGCAAGGAGATCTACGATGGGCAGGAGCTCATCGCCAACGAAGTGGCCGTCAGGTACCTGCGGTGCATCTCGCAGGTAAGAGGCGTTGTGACCGTGCCCTCGCTGGTGGCTTAGGGTTAGGCACTGCCAACCTGAGCTTTTCCCTCGAGGGAGTCTCTCTGCTGAAATAAAGCTGCAGGAGGAGAGACAGGCAGTTTTGCGGGGGTATGACTTGTTCAGACTCAGCCCCACTCACACTGATAATTCGGTCCCTCCTCTTCCCTGTGCCAAGCTTATGGGTGCTCACAGCAGCCAGAGCTGCTTAGGGCAAGGTCAGAAGGGGTTGACGTGGTCATTACTCCATGGCTGCCACCCGCTCTCGTAACCCACCAGTCACCCATGGTTGCTCTGGCTGCTTGTTATAACTTGTGCAAGCGACGGGCTGATAACCATCTATGCCGCTTGCTGCTTACTGTGAAAGAGCTGGCATGTGTTTATTAACCACACCAGGCAGCAACAAATGAAGAACTGCCACTAACTGCTTGTCCTGTGCTTAATTCTTCTCAAGCCCTGCCTCTGGCCACAGTTGGAGACAGGATGGTCCAACCCACTCTGACCACTCATCTTGCTTAAAAGCTCCTTTCCCTGCCCCCCTTAGGGAATATAGGAATTAATTATCCCCATTTTCAGAACAGAAATGGAGTCATGGGGTCTTCTTCCAGACAAAAGAAGATTTCCCTGGACAGACCCCAATTCCCAGCTGCCAGGAAGCTCTGGGTGCTGCGGCACAGGGGGTGCTGCCTGGACAGACCCCAGCCAGGTGGATGTTCAGGGCTGCACCTACAGCGGGGTCACCTCATGAGCCGTGAGCACACACTGGGGCTGGCTCTGCCCTCTTCTGTCCCTTCCTGTCACATCCCATTATCAGGGCAGCCCATTGCCACTGATCCCAGTGAGCACAAATGTCACAGAATTCCAACAGCTTGGGAAAAGGAGGTCTTTATGGTCTGCCCATGATGGGTCTGGTCTCACCCCTCACCCCTGCAGGCCCTGGGCTGGTGCTTCATGCTGCTGATGACCACGCTGGCTTTCTTGGTCAGATCCCTCCGGCCCTGCTTCACCCAAGCCGCCTTCCTGAAGAGCAGGTACTGGTCCCACTACATCGACATCGAGCGCAAGCTGTTCGACGAGACCTGCACCGAGCACGCCAGGAGCTTTGCCAAGGTCTGCATCCAGCAGTTCTTCCAGGGCATGAGCACGGACATGGAGGCTGCTCACTGCCACCTGCCCAAAAAAAAAACCACGGATGATGGGGAAGCTTCCGAGAAGCTCTTGGGCATCACTGACCAGGGTACCATGAACACGGCCCTGAAAAGCTGGCACAGGTGTAAGCCCCCGTTGCACCTCCACCCAGGTGGCCCCCCCCATGGCAACGGCTGGGCTGGGGAAGGGCAGCCCCCCCTGCGGCCCCCCCCAGAGCCCCCGGCACGTCGGAAGGAAATGGCTGCCTACTACAGCCGGGTGTGAGCGGAGGCAGAGCCGCGCTTTCGGGAGAGGGGCTGCAAGGGGATGTGCACCCAAAGGGCAGTGCTGGCACCCAGGTGATCCCATCTGCTCCACGCATGCAGCTCTATAGCCTGGGTAACGGGGGCAAGGAGCTTTGGGCTGCCTGAGGCTGTGATGGATAAGCCCTGGGGGTGCCAGTGGGCACGACGTGTTGTGTGTCCCATGTCACAGGTTTGTGTGGTGGCAGTTGCTGAGGTGGATGATGCCAGATGTGCAAAACTTCCTTTCTTTTACCACGTGCACCTCCAACCCTGTGACAGAGCTGGAGCAGGGACAGCTCCTTGCAATGCTGGGCAGCATTCATGGGTTTGGGCACTATTAAAAATTCTCCCCTAGGGAATCAAGCTGGGGATGGCCCTCTCATGCTGAGACATGAAACCCCAAAAGTCTTCCCATTACCATCTCTATCTTACTACCCCCCCAGACACACACACAGTTTCAATGCCATGAGAAACTTAAATAAATTTGACCCCAAAAATGAAATAAATTTGACCCCAAAAATGAACTAGCAAAGGGGCGTCCCACACCGCATTACCCATGACGAGAACGATGCAGTCGGGTGTCACAGGTACAATTCAAGCAGGGGGCTGCCGAGACAAGGAGAGCAGCTATCGCTCAGCAGCACAGAGGGTAGGTGCCAGGCTGACCCCATGCCATGGATTTTTGGCAGGACGGTCAGCCCATCCTTGTAGCTTTACCTGGATTCCCCCCCAGCACACAGAACGACGTTACAAACAGCCCGGATGTTTGTTTAAGGAGCTAGCAACAAATAAATAATTCAGGCTTGCCGTTCCAGCTCTGCGCTTAGGCACGAGGAGTCATAAAGGCTGTTTACAAAAGCTGTTGGGGTTTCTTTATTTGAATACAATGACAAGGACCTGAGGTGGCACGCGGAGGCTGGCAGCGAGCTGGCCGCGGCCTGTGGTGGAGCTGGGGGGGCCGTGTCAGCTGTGGGGAGGCAACACCGTCCCTGTGCAACACCGGGTGGGCGCTCATTTCCCTAAAACCTGGAGGCCATGGGGCACAGGCCCTCAAGGTGACTATGGAAATCTCCATGTTCCCTGATGGCCATGATTTCGTTAGCAACGCGCAGGAAAAACCCTTTGCAAATACCAATTTCACCCCTGCCGCGTCCCTTTCTAAACGCTCATCCCCTTGAAATTTTTCCTACTGCGTTCTTGTTCAAACCGACCCATTATGGCTCACCGGTTACTGAGGTGACAGTCTTGCACATAAACCTTAATTACTGGCGTGTTACTCCACAGAGGCTGTGGGGAGAGGAGAACAAAGGACAAAAATGACAATGAAATTCTCCAAACCGCTCTGCGAGAGCAAGAACAAGCCCACAGTCAAGGCCAGGCTGAATCTGGCTGACTCCCAGGAGAAAGGAGCATGACACAGATTTATCATTAATCTTCACACCCCAAACTTTAATTAAGGCACCTGCCCAGAAATTAATAGGCACAAAACCTGATTTACAAAGCAAAGGAGATTAAAAGATAAAGGTGGTTTCCACTCCTATTATTTGCAGCTCAGCCCTGTTAGTGGCTCACCCCGAAAGGCGTACTCCACATCCCACCACAGCAGTGATTAGAATATGGGGCTGGCAGGCTCCACGGCAGATCCATCGAGATACCAAGGAACTGGTGTGCATTTGCAAAGAGAAGCTTTTGGAGTTTTAATCTAGATTTTGAAATCATAGCTCGGCCCCACACAGCAATTGGCAGAGTCCCCACAAAGCAGGCAGCATGTCCTCTCTGTGTTGGCACTTTGTCCTGGCAGCTTCTCTGGATTTGGGGGATGTATTTCATCACTTTTGGGAGCAGACACCTTTCTGGGGGACCCACTACGGCCCCTGTGGTTTCAGCTGGGCTGTGGTCCCACTGTGCAGGGCCTGGTTGGCAGCAGGGCCCCAAGCAGAGGTGTGGGACTGCCACAGGGCACAGCACATCCCAGCACCACTGAGCTGCAAAAAACCCTCCTGGGGCTGGGCAGGCGTTGAGGGGGCAGGTCTGGAGCCAAACCCACGTCTGGGGTAAGGAAGAGGACTCAGGCCAAAGATCACAGCTGGACTGCAGACATCAGGCTTGGCTCAGGTTTGCTCTAGGCAGAGGGGAACATGGGTGTTGCTGAAGGTCTTCCTGGGCTGAATACGTCCTCTGGGGAGGGCTGAGCTTAACCCTGAGGACATGGTGACAAGGACGCTGGAGAAAGAGAGTGGAGCCTCTGGCCTCTGCGACAGGCTGGAGCTAGAGGACAGACACCAAAGAGGAGGAAGAGATGCAAGGAGAAACTGTGGCGTCCTCCACTGCCTTGCAGGCATCAGACTGCAGAGGAAGTGGAAAGCGGAAAAGCAGAGGGGGCAGGAATGCACTGTGCTTGCCAAATTGTGGGCTGCACCCAGCCCCCCCATCCCGTCCCGGCTTGCCCCGGACCCAAACCACAGCACTGCATGGCAGCCATCGCTCCCCCCTGCTCGCCCCACGAGAGCGGGTCCGTCCCGAGCAGCAGGAAACGAAACCCGATGGAGCTCGTGATGCCGGTTTCCTGCTTCTCCCGAAAACCCAGCCGGACTGGCATCTTCCCCGCTGGCTCAGCCAGCTCTCAGGCACGAAAGCAGCAGTTCCTGTCCCTTCGCCTGGGACCAAGGGCTTCTTCTCCCGTGCTGCCCCTGACTGCTTAGCTCGAGTCCTTCCCTCGGTACCGGTGGGTCCCTCCAGCATCCCCTGGGGAGCATGAGGGCCGCATCCAGCCCCCAGGCTGGGGGCTTTGGTGTTTCCCCTTCATGCTCCAGCAAGGCATCCATCGCTCCCGTCCTCCAGGCAGACCCGGTTCCCTCCATGGCCAGCCTCTGCACAGCTGTATGGTAGATCTGGAAAAGGACGATGTGATTTTTCCAGTGACTCATTCCCAGTCTTTCCTTTCCTTTTTTTTTTCTTTTTAAAGGCACATCCTCAGCCTTGCACCCAGCAGAAGCCAAGTGCCTGCTCATTGCCCCACCCAAGCACAGGGCCCGAGAACAACCCCCGCCCTCCTCCCAAAAGCTGACAGCCGAGGGCACATTGCAGACTGAAAAAGGAAGCTGCCGAACTCGAACGCTGATTTTACCCACTTTCACTTTGTCCATCAGCCTGGCCAAAGCTGGACACCCCCTCTGCGCAGCCCCCCTCGCTGCTGGGAAAGCCCCGCACCCGGAGCCCGCGCGAAAACCACGCGAGTTGCTGAGAAAGCTCCAGAACTGATTTCAACAGCTTTCCAAGTAAGTGACTTCATTTTTTACTTGCTTTCATGGATGCTTCAGAAAGACTAACGCAGACTTCTAAACAACGATCTGCTGAAAACAACTTTTCCCTTCCAATCCTACCCCACCCTCTCCTAGCCAGGTAGCTTAAGCCAGAATCAAAGGAAGGAAGCCCCCACACTCCCAAAAAAAACAACGTAACTTTGCCAGCTCCTCTTATTTTTGCTTTGCCTGATGCCAGACTCTGGCAGGGAGGTTGCAAGGCCTTGTTTATCAGCAGTGGTTGCTTCTCTCCCCAGTAACAGGGCTTTGAACCCTATGCACCAGTGCAAGTTTGTGGGTTCGGTGCCCTGCTGCAAAGGCTGCACGCCATGAAGCATGGCAGCCCAAGCTGCAGGCCTGATGTGCCGTCACGTGGCTGCAGTTTTTGGCTGGTCTGGCTCCTTTAACACGGGAGTTTTGCATATGGAAAGCTGGGAAGATGCAGGAAGAAATTAAGGGCCTTGGCTGCTTATATTTGAGCTGTGTGATAGCATGGCTTTAAGGGGATTGCTGGGGGTTAGACAGAGAAGGGAAACCAGGCCAAATTTCTGGCTCACTTCCCCTTTGCTTCCCTGTGGAGGAACCAAGCAAAACAGGCTTGGGGGGGGGGGGGGGGGGGGGCAGAAGACACACTAGAGCACAAGATGGATTTAAAGCACAATGCCTGAGCAAGCATTGTAAAAGAGACTATGGCAAACCTTTGTCTTGTCTGCACCAATGCCACCACAGCCTTTTCTCTGTGGGGGGGGGGCTGGCCCAGGGCCACCTTGCCCTGTGCACGTTGTGGGGGAGATGCTTCATCAGGGAAGATTCAAGGGTAGCTGTGCTGTGCGTGGGTCAGGGCTCTCCAGGAGCTCTCTGCAAGGATGTGCACTGATGCTGCCACTGGAGGCTGTTAAGCACCCAGGTCCTTCCTGCCTCCAGCAAGCCACGGTGGCAGCAGTTCCCCTGAAGTCCAAGTGTTTCGTCACAGGGGTGAGGGCTTTCCCAGCAAGCAAGGTGCTTGAGGCTTCCCGAGATAAAACCACACAAGGGTGCAGCGTAGATACAAAGTAAACCAAGAAATTAAACACAGTTTGCAAGGCTTGGTTAGCACAGGGCAGGAGGAGTGGGCATCACTACACAGCTCGGTTGCACTCCCCACTTATTTTCCTGTCCTTCAGAAAATAAATAAATAAAAATCAGGGCATGTACTTTCCCCAGACTTGATCCTCACTCAGCACCAGTCCTACCCTGTATAACCAGTGTTGTACTGAGAGAAGTGCTGGAGGAAGACACACAGCACAGTGCATTGCTGGCACCAAGGTGTCAAGGGACAACTGAAGGCTGGTGGAAAGAGGCAGAGCCAGGCCTGTAGGCCAGAAGGGCACGTACAGTTATGTCAGCCAACTGTGGGAGAGAAGTATCATCCTACCACACCCAGTACTAGCAACAACTCCTAGGTAATTGTAGGCCAAGCTCTATCTGCATGTGGTGTTTGCATCTTGGATCATCATGATAAGATTCGCTTTCCCAGAAAGTAACGTCCTCTGCTGGCACCAGCAGTGCCCTCAGCACCTTCTTGCCCCGTTGTTGAGTCTCACACTAGGGGAATAGGGCTGCAGTAGCTTGGGGCTGCCACTCACACACACCCTGTCACTCACAGGGCAGCAGGACACCATCCTCCAGCGGGGTCTCGGTCCCAAGTTGCTTCCTCCCCCTCCCTTCTCCTGCCTCATCCTCCCACACCCCATCTCCCTGCACCCAAACCTGCCAGACGAACTAACAGCACCCAGAGGGCCCACCTCCTGCTGCCTCCCTGATGTACCTTAGGCTGTTACTAACTACTAACTCATCACATTTAAGGAGGGGGGGCAAATCCCACAGTGCTCACAAGGCATGCTGTGTGTGTGCCTGGACTAGATTGTGAGTCAGGGGCAGTGCTGGTGCCACATCCCAGCCCCAGTGGTCCGGTCCAGTTTCCCCAGTAACACAGCATCCTCCTTCATTGCAGGCTTGGGAGATCAAGCATCCAGTGGCAACACCCCTGGTAAATCACTTCTGTGGGAGGTGACTAAAGCCAAAGAAGGAAAGACGACGAACGTGCAAACAGCTGGGGAAGAAACAACTGTCCCCTTGCTAAGTCTTTGCTGCAGAAACATTTTTAGAGAATTTAGTGGGAAACAGAGTCTGAGTTTTCCCTTGTTTCTTAGGCTGAATCCCTCTTCAACCCATTTTGAAGTATCCCTGATATCAGCAGCCAGCTCCAGAGGTTGGGACACCAGCTGGAAGGAACAGCAGTGAAGGTGTTGTGCTCCCAGAACACTCCTTGCATGTCAGCAGGCCCAAGGCCACTTCACCCCACATCGTCGTGCCCCTTGGTGCTGGGACGTGGGCCAGCACGACCCCCCGCTGCAGCAGGCACCTCCTCTCATCCCCCAGCCCCAGGCCGAGATGGCCGCCCTCGTTGCCGAAAACTTCCGCTTCCTCTCCTTGTTCTTCAAGAGCAAAGATGTGATGATCTTCAACGGCCTGGTGGCCCTGGGCACAGTGGGTAGCGAGGAGCTCTTCTCAGTCGTTGCCTTCAACTGCCCCTGCTCCCCAGCCCGTAACTACATCTACGGGCTGGCTGCCATCGGTGTCCCAGCTCTGGCACTCTTCCTCATCGGTGTCATCTGGAACAACCACACCTGGAACCTAGTGGCTGAGTGCCACAAACGTGGCACCAAGAATTTCTCCACTGCTGCCACTTTCCTCCTCTTTGGCTCCATCATGGGCCGGGCGGCCGTGGCACCCGTCACCTGGTCAGTCATCTCGCTGCTGCGTGGGGAGGCTTACATCTGTGCCCTCAGCGAGTTTGTCAGGCCATCCTCCCTGGACAAGTTCCCAGCTGAGTACGGAGCCGAGGTGCTGGCAAGGTTCCCCTGTAAAGACATACCATCAAACCTCACCAAGTTCAGGGACGAGGTGACACGGAGGCTGAGATACGAGTCCCAGGTAGGCATGCTGGGGAGAGAGCTGCGTGGAGCAGGTAAGACTGCCTTGATACATCCTAACACAGCTTCTCTATTCTCAGCTCTTTGGCTGGCTGCTCATCGGGATCGTCGCGGTCCTGGTTTTCCTCACCAAGTGCCTGAAGCACTGCTGTTCACCACTGAGCTACCGGCAGGAGGCCTACTGGGCCCAGTACCGTGCCAACGAGGACAAGCTCTTCCGCCGCACAGCTGAGGTCCACTCCAGGATCCTGGCAGCCAATAACGTGAAGCATTTCTTTGGTTTTGTGGCGCTGGACAAGGAGGAGAAGGAGTTGGTGCAGGAGTTCCCAGTGGAGGGTGTCCAGCCAAGCCCCCAGTGGAACGCCATCACGGGTGTCTACATCTACCGGGAGAACAAGGGCTTCCCCCTCTACAGCCGGCTCCACAAATGGGCCAAAGGGGTGGAAGGGAACGGGCCAACCCCAGAGGGCCATGAAATGCTCTTTTTGGCTTCTTAAGACAGACAGACACTGGGAGCAGTTGCCCAGACTGCCTGTCAGGCCTATCAGTATCGGTGTGCAGCTGATGGATTCACTGGGAATATTGCTCCCAGAAGGATTACTTTTCTCAGAAGGTAAAAAGGGATCAACAGCCTCAAGGTAGAGGCCGATAAGCAATACGGTGAACTCAGGAACCCCTCCCTCGGAGACAACCATCTTGCCAATGATCCCAGAGATACAAGGGGAGCAAACAGCAGGTGCACACCTTACCTCCAGGCTGGTGGTGAGCCCTGCTGTCTAATCACCAGCAGAAACCTCAGGGAGCAAGAGGTGGGACCATTTCTAACTGTGACAACTGCAGTCCCACCCATCTTACCCCCAACCCCAGCAGGGCTAGCCCTAGCCTTCCCACACACCCACCTTCTTACGCCATTCTGCAGTGCCTGTTATACAGGAAGGTCATGGAGTGCTTTACAGACTTCACAGAGCAGGGCAAGAGGGAAGCAGTGGGTAAATACCTGTGGCAGCAGGGATGCAATAACAGCTGGGAAGGAGTGGGTCAGTAATACAGCAGCACGCCAAATAATCAAGAGACTAAGGCAGGAGGAATCACCAATATTCCTGGTATTCAGAAAGACACTCTGTAATTAAAAAGCTGAAATTTGGGTAGGACTCCAAACTCTCTTTGTCCTTATTGAAGTGCCTAACAATCTCTAATGAGCCCAAAGGGTCGCAGCCTCGAGTTTATAACTCTGGAAGATGGCACCATCAGCAGAATAGCTTTCAGGTAAGCTGGCTGGGTAGAGGAGCAGTACTCACAGTGAATCACAGCACTGTCTGCAGTTCATCGCATTGCTCATCCATCACTGGATGAGAGTCCTGCTTGTTTGTGTTGATGAGTTGCAGCAAGACCCCAGCCAGAATTAGTTATATACATATAATTATATATATACACACACATACATGCACACTGAGTAATTATACTTAACTGTATTAATAGAGCATCTTTCTTCCAAGGAAAAGGGGCAAGAAACTTGCCAGACAAAATACATGACGTGCACTCGCCTGCTGCATTGACAACGCAGCCCTGCGGTGACAGGAGACAGTGGGAATGGGATGAAGGGGGCACGGCCTTCTCCCTACTCTTCCACCACTGAACTTCCTTAAACTCCTTTCACTGCTTTAAATGGCCCCCGCAGCAGACTCTCTTTTAGGGACTCAGCTCTACTGAGAGAGAGGTACCAAAGAGGTATAAAATTACTGCCATTGCTGTGATGTAGTGCTGACTTCGGCCTACAGGCTATTCTTATGGTACTGCCGTCCCTTTTCACCCCGTACACCTAACACTTAAGAAGTGGCAGGACAATGGAGTTTGGTTTTCCTACTTGGACTGCTCCATTATAGATACAACTTCCATTTACACTATGCCTTTTACTGAAAAGCCTTGAACTGTTCAAAAACACAACTCAAACCCACTGAACTCAGAGGGGCTTAAGCACAAAGAGATTTGAAATAAACTATTAAATTAGTTCTTCTTCATTGCCTTCTGATTTTTTTTTTCCTCAGAGGGGCACAAAAGGCATATTTTAATATTCTCTTTGAACCCAAAGACTGGGTGTTTTTTCTTTCTGTTAAACATTCACATCTCTTCTAGTTTCTAGATAGAAACACCACATTTTAGTTTTTCCTGTATTAAGTAGTGCAGATTTTGTATGTCAGAACACACAATTGCAGCAAGGAAGACATATTTAGAAACCTTTTTACAAATATGTTCCCTTGCAAGAAATAGCTGGAAGGTATTCCCTCACTGAAAGGGAGGGCTATGCCTCTTAATGGATGATGCATCCCAGGACCCCTGCTCAGCTTCTCCACGTTTGCCTTGAATTTGTGGGAAGACCCAGCTCCCAACTGCACCATCAACTAATCTGCAGGAACGATCATATGCAAGTTAAAACTGCATTAACTTGAGATGAAAGAGTTAATTTGCATTTCTCCTCATTGGCCCTCAGGTGTAAACATGCATACACACATGCCACCCCCACACACAGGTCAGGAGATGCAAGGTAACTTGCTGAAACAGTAGCATATGTCTACTCTTCGTTTACTTCTCCTACCTCCCTTTATGATAGTCCTAATTGTTCCTTTGAACCATCTCCACTGCCACTTCCTCCTCCTCCCCCCTCTCTCCTTTAAAGGAAAGGGACAAGACATATAATGCTTGTAAAATAATTTGTTTATCCTAAGAACACAGCATAAGCACAGCCCAGCCTTTGCTCTGCTTGCTTTTCTCTCCTCACCATTAACTCCAGCTGCTTTCCATGTGTTGGGATGGGCCAGAGCCTTATCCATTTTCCCTCCCTCTTCTTGGAGAGGCTGGGCAGCTGACAGTGAGGAGTAGAACAAGTCCCTGCAGTCAGAAATACTTGCTTGCAATTGAAAGGACTTTTTCCTCCCTTCTTCTACAATTCTTAGCAGTTCCTGATAACACAATCCTGGGATTCTGAACCACCAGCACCCTCATGAACATCCCTGCCAAGGCAGTCACTCATTCTCCCCCAGTGACAACACTAAGGTGAGGTCAGTACAAGGAAGAAAGTACTGAAGGAGGAAAGGAATCAGGGCAAGAGCTACCAATTTGTGGGAAAGGCTGAGAGCAAAGGAAGGGGCGGGGAGCATAGACTTGATTAGCTTCCACAAAAAATATTCCAAGTAGGATATTAAACCTGCACAGCTTTTTACCACAGTGCAAGCAACCAGAATACCAAGAGGGAAGTTGAGCTGCCTGTCTTCCTGGCATGCCATATCACACAACCTGTGAGCTTGCACACACTCTGCTCTTCTTGCACAGGCTGACAGCCATGCCTACAGGTTGTCAGCTAGGGCATACTTCCCAACAGCAAGCTGTGTTTAAACTGGGCTCCTCCAGTACACAGAATTACACAAAGGTCTTTCATTTATCCTGCTGACAACTGTAGAGACAATAATAGCCCCAGTAATCATAAAGTAATAATACCTCAAAGGGATCTCGGTTTCTATTGCAACGCTTATTTACGTGTTCTGTTATGTAACTAATCCATCCACACAAAAAAATAAATAAATACCAGCACTGCAGCTGTGCTGTTAATACAAGAAAAGCAGCAGCTGCTAACTAGACGTTGCAAGCAAGCAGCCTCCTCCTCCAGAAGGGCATTGAGCATGAGAATATGTACAGTACCCTGCTCTCCCTGGAGGTAAGCAGTAAAATAACTTGTTTCTAGATCCCAGTGGATTTGGGAATGAAATAAATGCATAATCATCCAGCCTTGCCAACAATGGGCATTCAGAGATGTAGAAGGGTTTGATCCTGGATAACTCTGGTTTCAAGTTCAGAGTACCTACAATGAGTAAGACTCTTCAAGTTTGGTCTTTTGAATTTGGGCACCCACTTGCTAGCATTTGCACTGGATAATCACCTGCTTGCATACCCTGCTTTTCCCCTCACCTTCAGTTCTCCATCTATAAATTATGTGGATAATCACATACCCATCTTACCAGAGAGTTACAAGAACAAGGATAAAGGCACCAACACTATTGATTATAAAACAGTCTCTACTTAAAAAACTGTCTTCAAAGTCATCAACAGAGAAGGATTTGTAACATCCAGACAAAGCTGCAAACATTTATCAGATCTTTTCCTTAGATTGTTTGATCTTTCAGTTTGGTTTGGTCATAGACCAATACCCTCCAGAAATCCACTGTCCATGGACACCCACAATGGAACTCCATGCCTCTCAGTTCCCACTTTGCATGGAGAGCTGAGTCTCTCTGCTTTTACTTGTACTGTATTTAGGTGTCAGCGAGGGAACTCTTTGCCTCTACATACTCTAGCGCAGCTGTTTTAACAGCCAAGACAGTTTCTTCTGTACCATATTTCTTCTCATAATCCAGGTAGCGCTTAAAGAAGAATTTCATCTTCTTTGGTGCCAAGTTCAGGTGTATGACCCTCTCAAAGATGTCCCTGCAAGAAATCAAAGTGATTCAGATCACTATGTTGGTGACAGCACTCAACACAAGCCCTGTACCTGCATTTGAACGAAGTGCAGATACTCAGGGTAGACATTCAATCGGCTGCTTGAAGAAAGAAATTTATGAGAACTGGTGAAAACCTGAAGGTAGAAGCCTTCTATTTGCTTGCAGAACTCTAATGTCGCTGGTCAGCTTAAGCTATGATCCAGTCACTGTATTTGACCCTACATTTGTAGTGGCCACAGCTGGATCTATAGTGTGGGAAATTGAACTTCCTTCTGTCAACTCTCGTCAAAAAGCGACCATTCTCCTCAGTTTTATGTTACAAGATATGGAAGGGCTGAACCTCAGTGCAAGTCCTCCAGTTTTTGTCATGCACTCCTTACAAATCAATCCTCCTCTGCCTCGTAGATCTCCTTGCAGTCTCCCCAGTCCTGGGGAAGGCAAGCCTTTCCACACGCCCCAGTTTTCTTTCTCTAGGTGATACAAATCCACCTTTGCTCTGGGAGGCTCTCAACATCATCATGCTGCAAAGCACTTCTGCTCTTTTCAGATATTACTCCAAACACCATACTTTGCCCCTTCCCAGCCTGCTGTAGCACAACTCACCGCACTTCCTTCTGGCTGCCATGTTTGATCATGATGTCCATGTAGATAGACCAGATGTCTGTCCGCTTGGGGTAGCTGTTGAGGGTGCTATCAAAGAGGGCTTTGGCGTGTTCCGTGTCCCCAAAACGGAACTCCAGCTGTGCAAACCTTGAAATAACATCCACATCTGGAACAAGTAATGACATGTTAGAGGATCAGAGCAGCCCTCTTCCCTATGAACAGGCACAAATGAATTATATTTTCACAGAACAGGCAAGCACAGAGACAGCACCAATCGCTACCCAGAGACAAAAGACTTGTAAAGTCCAAGGTGGAAGATCACAGTGGAGGAAAGGAGGGTCACAGTTCACTTCCCATTTCAGCTCTCCATGGATGACAGAAGTTTATACGTACATTCAAAATTAATCTTCATGTCTGAAAGACTCAGAAGTCCTCTTGGCTTTGGTTGCTTTGCTTTTGTTCATCACAGCAAGTACTTTTACAGGAGTGTTTAGCATTGATATCAAGGCTGATATTTCCCTTCCCCTTACAGTCAAGAGCACCACATTCAGCACCCACTGTCTGCAGTTTTCACTTATCAGAGTATCACAGAGATATTGCAAAGCAGTATTGCAAATATTCCACAGCAAAATTGCAAAAATACTGGAGACCCATCAATGCATAGTCCAAATCATGGATATGGAAGAGTGCTTACGTTCTTTAGTGGGTAGAGCCTTGAGAGCACGCTCCAAAAGCCTGTGTGTAGCCTCAGTCTGGCCTTGCTTCAGGAGGAAAGAGGCATATTTCAGCCACACTGATTTCTCCTGACGGAAACGCCTCAGCATTGTGTGGTACAATTCTTCTGCTTGCTGGAAGGGCAAAGTTGGATTAGATCACACAGATTCATAATAAAGCTCTGCAGCTCTAAAACTCTTGCTCCTAACCCAGGCATCTCTGAACATCTGTGAGAGGCAAGTACCAGTAGTTCCTTTTCTGCCATCAATCATAACTGTTAATCCCTGTTAGGTACAGGATAGGCCTAATGCCTGGCAGCTGGAAGCTTACACAGCCAGGATTGGTGGCTTACTGGCATGACTGAATGGGATGCTTGCCTGAGACCTGCTTGCACTATCTTACCTTGTACTTCTCAGAACTGGCATAGATGTCACACAAATGCTGGAAGACTTTCAGGGGCTCATTGTATTGAACAGCTCTCTCAAAGACCTTCATCAGCGTCTCCTCAGTACCGTACATGTTCTCCAAGTTCAGCAGAGCAACCCAGACATTCAGCTTCTCTTGTTCTTCCCTTGAAGTAGACATAAACAAGAACATTTAGGCTTTTACCAGCCGTCATCAGCTTTTTGAAAACCACCTAAAGACTCGCTGACTTGTACCCTGTTACTGAGACAAGGGAGGGGAGCATACCCCTTCACTGAAACAGCACTCCTGGAATAGAGCACAGCAGTTGTTTGACACTAGAACTTTTGATCACTGTTGTTTGTAATTAAAAACCACAACGATGATTCAAGAAAGCACAATATACTTAATCATGCTGTGGAGATGCTTTAATACCCAAGGGTGTAGCCCTACGAAAAGGGCAATGAGAGCTTCACAGTTTATTTCATGTCTTCATTTAAGGACATTACTGACAGCACTTTGCTCTTCCAAACCCTTCCAACTGCTCAGAGGTAAGCCCGTGTGCTCAGTGATACCCTGGGGAGTTACTGTGCCCACAAGCTGCAGCAAGCCAGCTGCAGGCCAAGTGTGGTGACTCAAGCCAGACCTTCAAAGGGCCAGCTGACAATTGCCACCATTTAATCTTTTTGAGCTCACTGAAACAGACTTTTCCACTTCACATGCACACACACCAATGGTGCTACCAAGACTCTTGTCCCATCACCACGAACCCACCATTATTCTGTGGGGCAAAGGCAGAGCCCCGTTCTTACCTGAAGCAAATTGTTTTAAGCGCTCTCTCTGCCACAGCTCTGGCCTTCTCAATCTCAGTAGCCTGGAGGTGGAAAGCCATGTACTGCAGCCATAGGATGGAGCTGTCGGGACTGCTCAGCACCAGGCGGTCAAAATCATCTGCTGACTGGGGCTGACGACTAGGATCCATCAGAGCTGCCTCTAATTTGCAAAGCTCCTTCTCCTTCTTCTGCTTCTCCAGCTCCTTCTCCTTCTTTGTTTGTTTCTTCGGCTAAAAGAGCAAAAACGGAGGATTGGGGAAGAGCAGACACTTCATGTGAGAATAGGCAGAGCCAGCTAAAGCACAGTCAGACCCCAGTACGTCTAAGGCTAGGCAGCTTTCACACAAAGAGAGGGGGTCAATTGTTTCAGGGAGGAGGAAAATGACACCCTCTCCCCTCTGCACATGTACAGTTCATACCTCCAAAAGGAAGAGCACTACAGGAAATCTGGTTTCATTAATGAAATACACTGAGGGTCGAAAGTACTTCATTAGTCTTGCATCCCAACTGCAGTATTCACACTTCACACCCACCCCCGCTTTTATTTTTCCATCTCAACCCTTTAGGCCAGTGTTCACCACCCCCTTCCACTCTAGAGAACCACAATACATAGGGAGAAACTGTGCAAGACTAGGGTATGTTGCTGGATCACTAGGGTGTCTGATGTCTAAACTGAGAGCAGACAATGGTAGAGTTCTCTGCACAAGGCAGCTATCCCTTGAGCAAAGTATTGGCCATACACAGCCTCTATAGAGTTGAGTTTTGAGGGAGAGGAGAAATCCTGAAAAGCAAACATTAGAGCATTTCACGAGCTCATTTCCAGTTTTGCTGGATTGCTCACACTAGGACAATTCTAAAAAAAAAAAAAAGTTAAAAATCACAGTATAGAAGAATATTTTTTGGTGCTTTTTCTAGGGAAGCTGTAATTTGAAAATGTTTTCCATCTCCATGCTTTCCTTTAAATTTAGAACATATTCAGAAAAGTAAAAAACAGATTAAATCAAATACAAATATTTTAATTTCGTGGAAGTGTTTGACCCCACATATTTATTTTTATTTTGTGGTATGCCAACACAAGAAACCCTATTTTCATGCAGCCATACTAAAATAGGGCCTTTTCTCTTCGGCTTCAGAGATTATCTGCTGCTAAACCCCATGGTCAGAGTAGTTAAGGAAGTTCTGTATTAGCTGTCAGAGACAGTCCCTTGGGTTAAGAGGCTTTACTATGGGGCAGACAGACATGCAAGTATCAAGACAACACATTATGGCCACCATGTGGCGACTTCTATGCAGGCAGTAGTACTAGTACACGGCACCTTAGACTGTAGATTCTCCTCCTCCTCCTCGCTCTCTGAGCTTTCTTCCTTCTGATTCAGTACAGCCATATCCACTGCTTTCATGTCCTCATCCCAGGTGAAGCCTGTGGAAACCTGCAGCCTGGGAGCTTCACTGCGTTTCCTTATCTGCTTGGAGGAAAGGTTTTTAATCTGACTGTTTTAAAAAAAAAAAAAAAGAGACCAGCCACAGATGCTGTTTGCTTGAGGCTTCTCTTCAGCCAGCACTACTGACTTATGCTTGCAAACAGCCCATCAGAAAAACATCAACTCCGGTCACCTTTGCTGTACTCAAACCCAATCCACCTTGCACCATTCACAGCTGACACACACCAGTCTGCATCACTCCTATCTGGGACAATGATGCTTATTATCATCCCAGTCAGAACTGATACATCTCAGTAGGACTGTGAAGTTATGTCCAACTCGTGCTCTCCCCCAAGCTTCTCACCTTAGATTTATTTTCAGCTGCCTCTTCCTCCTGGTCACCATCCTCCTCTTCCCGGTAATATACCTCAATTCCACTGTCATTTTCATCTGTTGGACAGACCTTCCTTTTTTTTCGCTTTGCCTCCTGCAACAAGAGGAAATGAGTCCAGAGTGGAGGGCAGTCTTTAAAAGTGGAGTGGAGGATAAGTCTTTAAAACAATTCTGAATGCACAGTAATAAGGCTGAAAGCAGAGAGAGGGCACGGCACCCCCCACTATGCTCTCATACAATGGAGACAACAGAATAAACTCACACTTAGCTACATATGCTGGCAAGACCAACAGGACAGGTCACACAGGCAACACAGTCAGGCTGCTTATTCAGTTAATTCCAACCCAAAAGGGTCAGTTTCTGAACCTGATGATCTCCAATGTAATTTAATCTTTTTTTTTCCCTATTTGAATTCCCCTGCCTGATCCCAGGGGCTAGTTCCAGTCACTTTACATTATTTAGACCAATCACAACCTCTAGCAAGTCCTGAGCAACCACTTCCATACCTGCTCAATTTCAGAGCTCCCTCTCCTCTGTTTTGTCTTCCGTTTAAGCTCTTCTCTCTTTTCCTTGTCATCTTCTCTTTTCTCTTCCTCTGCACTATAGCGTGGTAAGCCTAGGGATTCGGGCAAGACACTTGGCATCCCAGTGTCTTCAGGCAGGAGAGACAGCTCAACATGATTTTCTTTTTTATTTACACTTTAGTTCATTGCCAGGAGCAGTGGGAAAAAAAGAGAACCAAAATAAATAAGTAAATAGACAAATAAAGAGCCTTTACAATGACTCCAAGTACCCAAACTTGTTCCGAAAGTCCTCTTACCATTTATCATCCCTCTTTCCAACCCCACCTCCCCCCTCATCTCCCTTCTACTAACTGGTTGCCCCTTTTCAAGAACCTTGGACTTACCCAAGGACCTTGGCAGTGAGAAACTTCCCTTCAGGCAGGTATTTCTCATATAAGGAGTGTTTCTGTACATAGTAAGCGGAAACATTCTGGAACAGGATTCGGCCCTGAAGAGATGCAGACAAGCTGAGAAGAGGAAAAAAAAAAAAAGTAGTCCATAGCAGGGGAAGAGAAAAAAATCACAATGACTGTATCTGTGGCACCATCAGTTCTACAGACACACAAGTTTTCCATACTTTAGTTTCACAGGCTCAAGAAAGAAGCAATGACATTTTGATTCCCAGGATGAAATCCATTTTGCAACACAGAACTACACCAGACACTCCCCTAAACAAGATCCCAGAATTCTATATCCAAAGTTTGCCAAGATCCCTTATTTCCCAGGGATCAATTTTTTGTTACTCACCCAAAGAATACACCTGATGGAGTGACTGATTTGACATAGCCTCTTACTAGCTGGCCTTTTTTAACATCCTTTATAGATGTTATTTCAGCATCCTCCACTTTGCTGCTGTTCCTTGGGTTTAGCCTAAAGGAAAAGAGAGGTTAGAAAGTAAAGCATTCATTCATCTAGGGATACACTATTCTGCTCTGGATATTTAAAAAAAAGAAAATCAGTATTAACAACAGCCCCCATTTGTTTCTAAGATACTTCATTCCAACAGTGTTTATGTATTTTTGTTGTACAGAGAAGACAATACAAGAGGCTGTTTTAAAAGGACATTTAAGACAGTCTGCTCTTTACTCAAAATGGTCCAAATTCAGCTGAACACTGAAAATAAAGTGTTTGAATTGCAAACTCAGCGCAGGAACTTTTCCTTTCTTCATAAACAACCACAAAAAAAAAAGAGTTGTCAGATCAAGTTGAGAAATGATGCCAAACAAAAACGTTATCTGAAAACTCTTGATCAGCTCTACATTAAGTGTCAGGCTTTCAAGACTTGTCGATGCACTAGAAAAATCATTCCTGCAGGAACAAGTCTTATCATTTAATGATAAAAATAAAATAAAATTTAGTCCTTGTCTTTTGAACACTTTACAATGAACAGTGAAAGCCAGTAGCGGTTGGACAGTCTTTTTCATTGCTGACAGGAAATGGACAGTCTGGAGGGAAGACACCTACCTGGATTGCCGAAGAGATAACTGGATTTTGCCATTCTCATTGGCGAGGATGTAACACCTGCATAATGGAGTAAGGGGATTAAACAGAAAGCTTTTATACCTATTGAATAAAGCCACAGGTGGGAAACAGATATTCTCACCAGCAGAACAAAGCTCTAGAGGAAACAATCCACTCTGTCCCTTAGATTACTCATTGTCTAACACAAAGAAGCTTGACAGAAAGGTTCATGACACCAGGTGAAGGGCTTTTTGGAACAAGTCTACTTGCTGCACCTCTATTACCAGTACAAAAGAACTGGAGATTGCTACAACTGAACCACTTCGTCTGTCGCACCCTCCAGCATTCCCAACAAGTCTGTGTAGTAGGGAAATGCAATTACTTGTACATTACAAATGTAAAGACAACTGACTTGCCAAATAGAACCACAGCGGAGCTGGGATAACTGACCTCTCTCAGTCCCAACAGCACCTTAGCTAAGAGAGCATTTTCTCTCAAAAGGCAGCCCAAGAAGGCAGCCAAAATAGGCATTCATACATGGAAAGTACAAGGCTGTTTCAGCCAAACACTTAAAAAGGTTACAGCCTTCTCTTCTACAGAGGCAAAACAACAGTATGCACTAGCATTCGTAAACCTCAGTTTCTTCCAATAAAAAAAGCTTAGATTGAAATACATTTGACCCAAAAAGTCAGTGTTACTTCATAGCCACAGGCTGAACCTTACAGGTCTGACATCAGTGAAAAGACTGCCAGCAGAGAGGGATCTCTTTTTAAGCCCTGCTACTTGAAGAAACAAGAAAGTTACTGACCTGACAACCTTGCCAATTTTGAAGTCACTCAGAGGATTCTCTGTGTACTTATCACTCAGGTGAAAAATACTGACTTTGCCAGTCTTCCCACCTGGCAGTGTGATGGTCAAACCAATGTGAGGAATCATCTTTGTTATCACACCTACAGTGATGGTACCCTGCTGCAGCGACGGAATTCCTGGGAAAAAAAAAAAAAAAAAATCAAAGGAGGGAGAAGGCTTCATAACACCCCAAAAGCATGCAACCAAAGCAACAGAGATACTGAGCCAGTGAAGCTGATTTTAGTTACCTAGTCACATATCAAACCCAGAAGCTTTTGGCAAAGTACAGTCTTTGTGCTGTTTACAGCAACATTTGCCTTGATAGCACAGAAGAGGTCCCTTAATTGCACAGTTCTAAGATCCAGATTAACTGACAGATGTTCCATCTTATGTTTGAGATCAGGAAGTAATACGTTCGTAAAGGCTCAAAGCCAAACTTCAGTCTGAGACAGTAGGTAAGCAGTTCTTTAGACTAAAGGTTTTATTATTGCTTTACACACTGCTACATCTGGGTGGGTGTCCCAGGCATTAGTTCTGTCCTACAAGAGGTACAGCTTGGCTCTGGAGTGCAATAGCTTCCCTGAAGAGGTCAGTGCAGACTCTCCTCTAAGAAAAGCATCGTATGCAGGCAGCTCCTGCTGTTAGGGCTCCACTATACCTGTGAGTGACAAGAAGAGGTTTGTTTCAGTGACACCTGTTCCAGTCACTGTAGCAGACAGTGCTTGTCCATTTTTGAAGTTCTTTTCTGGATGTTTTAAGACCTGAAAGGAAAGACAGACTTCAGCTTATTACTAGAAAAGGAGCATTGCACAATGCTGACTGGTATACTCTCCTATGAAGCTTTATGCTTTCTAGATGTATATCCTTGATAGATGGCTCAGCATTCCTACAATGGCTCTGTTATCCTGGACTGAACTAGCTCCAGGCACAGTATTTGCTTATCAGTGAGGGGCATGATGCCTAGAGGAAGAGCACTAGACTTGAGTTCACATGGATGTCAGAAGTGTCTATGGCCATTACTTGCAGCCACATGCATGGAAAGACATGTGTAGTTTACCTATAATCACCTCTTACCTTGGTGCTCAGAGACAGCATCAGATGAGGGACTCTTCCCCGAATATTAGGGGTGACTTCTACCTCCAGCCAATTTTTGAGGATGTTGTACTGAAAAGACACAAAACAGACAAAAAAAACAACAGTGTAAGACCTTGCGGAAAAAACTCTTCCCCAGTGGACTCACTAATTTTTAAGGCTAGAAATGATCACTCCAGCCTTTGCTCTCACACCAAGCAGAAATAGTGATTTCAGTTCTCTTCTTGTGTATATAACGGTTCTGTGATTCAGAGGCAAGCACACAGAGGGGATTGACAGTGAGCATACTTGGTACAGGTGGCATACATAATATCTCAAAGCCATTTTGTTACAGCACAGGGTGGGAAGCCTGTTTGTTGCCAGCAGATGCACATCTGAGAGGGTCAAGCTGATGGAGACTCTTAAGAATGGAAGATGTGCCTTTCCTTTATTCTCCCTATAAGAGGCTGTGCTTTGAATGGGCTGCTCTCATGGTTAATGAAGAGCTGGTAGTGTCAGTTTGTTTATATGTTTAAGCTAAAGCCTGTGGGGTCACCTTTAATTGCTGTCTCCCCCTAGCACACATTTTAGGAATCCTCTGACCTCACCTTCTTCACAAAACAGGTGACTGTCTGTCCAACATCGTAGAGTCCAGGTTTCTTGAGGGTGCCATCTTTCATTGTTTCAGCTTTCCCTTCTATTTCACTGTTTGCAATAGAAAGAAAGAGGACATCAATAAGAATATTTGGTCCTAGCAATACAGACAGGAATTAGAAACCCAGGATGCTGTGATGAGTCAGTGTTACTGTGACAATGTGTTTGGGACATGCATCCCAATCCCCATCCCCTCTCCGGCTGCATCCTTCTACAGGGAATTAATCCTTCCCTGGGCTTAAGAGGGAATCCTGCCAATGTGAGGGGACATTCCAGGGTCCAGACTGGCAGCACCTCAAGCCAAAAGGACATTCAAAGGAAGTCACGTGCTAGGAGAGCACTGTGATCTGTAACAGTATCCAGATCCAAGTTTAGGTAAAAAAAAAAAAAAAAAAAGGAGCATGAGGCCTTGCTACACCTGCAACTCCTTACTTATGGTCAGCTCCTTCATAAATGGGAGTAACAAGGCAGAGAAGCTACACAGATAAAAAGTCTGTGAAACATTTGCAAACAGCTCAGAGGCCAACACTCACCTTGGTCGAATGCTGAGCTCCGGAATAGACCGTGTGAAGTGTGGATGGGTGATGGGCAGATACCTAAAGAACAGGAAAAGGATCAAAGTTTATCACTACCTCACCAGCCCCCTGCCACACATAATCCCTCTGCACTGACAAAAAACAGCGTAAGTTCCCTAAAACTACCAAAGCCTTCCTGTTTTAGCCCTTCCTAGCACTATTTCACTGGCAATTTAGGTATCCAAAGTACTTCAGCAAATTTACTGTCTGGAGACAGATTCTGCTTGCATTTGAGGTTTCCACTGAACCGTAGAAGATTAGACATCTTTCTTGCAATCTACACTCATGCTAAATATACTGACATAGGTAGAGAGCGCTAATTCACTGAAAAATGGACCTGGGATACAACATAGGAACAGATTTCCTCAGGGTCTCAACTACTCCAGCAATGGTAGCTGCAACAGCATCTGGTGAATGACAGAACAGCCTAGACCATTTGAATTAAGTGACTGTGCAACTTCTCAAATTCCCCAAAAAGCAATATTATATGCTTATATTCCCACCTGTGAGTATTCACATCTCTGCCTCCAATGACCCGGGCAGTCACCTTCTGTCCAGCTTTCAGAGTGTATGTTGGAAAAGAGCCTATGGACACTTCATCCAGAATTCGGGATGCATGGATTGAACCTGTCAGCTTGTCATCAATAGCAACTGTGACATGGGTTGGTTTGACGGATTTAACAGTACCAGTAACGATATCCCCCACAGAAAGAGTGTGTGTGACAGCAGCAGCAAGCGTCTCTTCTAATGTTGTCTCGGATTCTTTCCGGACCCTTACAAAAACATTTTTCTTTGCTGGGTCTTGTACTGCTAACAGGACTCCATGGTCATTCACCTTCACCATTTTCAGGGTTGCATAGATTGTTTGTCCCACCTTCAGTTTTTCTGAGTCGAAGCGGAAGGTATCATTGAAGTGAGAGGCTATGGGGATAGCTGCCAGTTGGCCTGTTTCCAGAGACACGATGGCAAACTCTTCTGCTATGTGCTGCACAATGGCAGAGTGCTGGGAGTTCTCTGTGAGTTGCTAGACAGAAAAGGAGATAATGACTTCCCTCTGCTGAGACACTGATTCCCTTTCACTTTACCTCATAGAATGGCTTGGGTTGGAAGGGACTTTTAAAGAACATCTAGTTCCAACCCCCCTGCCACAGACAGAGATGACACCCACTAGTTCAGGTTGCTCAAGGCCTCATCTAACCTGGTCTTGAACACCACCTCCAGGGATGGGGCATCCACAACCTCTCTGGGCAACCTGTTCAAGTTTCTCACCACCCTCTGAGTGAAGAATTTCTTCCTAATCTCTGATCTAAATCTCCCCTCTTTTAGTTTAAAACCATTCCTCCTTGTCCCATCATTATCTGATTGAGCAAAGAGTGGCTCTCCAACTTTTTTGTAAGACAACTTTAAGTACTGAGAGGTCCATAATGAGGTCTAAAGCTCTAAAGGAGGGAACAGCCTACCCCTTCAAAATTCACCCCCCTGGAGTTTGATACGTGAACAGAAACACACAAGTCTTAGAACTGAACACATACTTGCTTGGGTCTTTGCTTTAACAGTTCTTCTCGAAGAGAAATATACACCTTGGATGTGAGGGCATCCACATGAAGAACCAATCCCTTTGTCTTCTCACCAGGAGCAATACTTTTATCTACAAATGAGAACAAAGATTACATCATGATGACAGTGAAGAGTTTTGAGCTACTGAGCTAGTGGCACATGAGAGATAAGAAGTGGTTCAGGTGCCTGTGGTTCAGGTTTAATTCCTAAGGACTGCAGTGGTAAAAAGACTGCTTAGTTGCTAATTGTAACTAAGTTACTTGAGCTAACTTAGATTTATTATATATCTTGTACTACGTTAAGAAGAGAACAGATTCCTCGAACATTAATGGTAAGGAGGAAAAAAATGTCTTTTTTATTTGGACAAAAGAGCCCAACACTTTTATTGAAGAACTAAATTGGCTTTTACAAAACATGCAGTTCTGAATAACACTGACAAGAAACTGACTAAACACAAATTCAGAGTAATACAGGTTTTGCAAGAGATTACAACTTTTGCATAAAAAAGTCTATTTGCTGCTGATGAAGCAAAAACTCTTCTGAATGTAGAAATGCTGGGTTACCACTCCTGCTGAACTTAACACTTTAGATTGGTTTGATTTATTCATCATCTCTGCATGTACTTGTTGGGTTCTGCGTAATAGGCCACTTCTCTGCTTTAATCACTGAATCACAAAGTACTGAAATTGCAGCCCTATTTTAAATTCACACTGATTTAGAAGAAAAATTAACAGCAATTTCATATAGAGAATAGTCCAAAGAACACGCTTCTAGAGAAAGTAAAAAAAGACAGTAAACTGGGGCTTGTATTAGTATTTGTCTCTATACTTTGCCTATGTATATAGACAAAGAATTCAAGGCACTAACTAAACCTAAGAAGATGATTGAGATAGGAGGCAGGATTAGGTCTGTCTTACAGACTGGTTAACAGAGGCACAGAGAGGCTTAAGCAATGCATTCCAAATCATGCAAATGGATCAGCAAGACATCAGAAAACTAAACTACCTCTTTGAGCCTGTCCCTACTCCAAGCAGAGTCCTCCCATGTTGATTCCTCATCAGAAGAATTCATTTCATGATGGAGGTTTCACACTACAAGAGTGAAAGTCAAAGCACGTAGATAAAGAAAAGATGCCCTACCTCCCAAATGATAGCGAGTGGCTGTTACAGTCAAGCCTTTGACACAATTGCCACTGAACAGTGCTGAGCCATCCTCGTTCACATCCTGCACAACCAGCTGCAGCTCCTTCCCAGGCATCAATTCACAAAGGCTCCGGGCTATGCCAGACTCTCCTGGAAAAAGGGAAGAGGTTTGACAAGTTAGTTTTACCCATGCCATTTCTTAGCATTATAAAGGAAGTTTTCACATTCGCCCATGAGAGCATGAACAAGCATTTACATCCACATCTATCAAGGAAAACACAGTTTAGGCCCCTGAATCTGTAAAGATACAAAAAAGCAAGTTCTATGATTTAATCTAAGTAGAAACATTTATGACATTAAGGACCTGATAACTGTTAAACTGAAAAATATTATCTCTAGAAAGAGCAGCACACAGCACTGGATATGGTAAAAGGTGAAAGCAAAGAGGGATTAATACTAGAAAACACAAAACAGATCCATCACTTCACAATTACAGGAAACAAAACATGAAACATTACTGCATATAAAGAGACCCTAAAAAGGCAGTTAGAATTTGATAAAAATAAACCGGGAGATATCCAGTATTCCTAATAGCAGTAAAACGCCCTATTAAAAAACCTTCGCTGGAGGACTTCTTCAGCAAACCTGTAATACAAGTAGGCAAATCCATTTGCACAAACTCCTATGAGTACTAGGTTTGGGCCATCACAAAATTTGAGTGCCAGCATAGTTATCCTAGTGCTGAAGCTAGTTGAGGCACCACTATAGCTTCCAGTTGAGCAGATCCTAGCTAAGATTCAGAGCAGTTTAAAAAACCCCTCCGTGAAAAATCAGACATTCCATGCACCAATATCAGTAATAAAAACAACTTGATGATTACAGCATGCACAAACGTGGATTTCTATATCATAAGAATAGTAGGAACAGTTCTTAATTACACATTAAAAAAATGCTAGGGTCCTTCACTGCCAGTTAAAACGTTAGATGAAGTTATAAATGTTACTGCCTCAGTTTCTTAACTTTTAGACCAGTTCATAAAGTAATTACAAATATTCACACAAAAAAAAAGGTCTCCTGCAGAAAGGCTTTGGTCCACAAATCATTTAGTCTCACCCCAGCCTCTCTCATTTTTAACTTCACCGATATTTTGAGGCACCCATCTACTGGTTCCATTGCATCTCCCCCACACTTCATCTATTTATCCCCTTACTTTTAATTCTTTAAGTTTCAACCTCAAACCAATGCCAGAAACCTAGCAGACTTCAGTCAAATGAGCAGATGCTTTGGCTTGTTCCAGCTGTAGTTCCAAAAAACCTTCTTGTCAGTAGCAGACACTGCACATATATCCTTTTTCTAATAAACTTCTTGAAAGCCAAGTCTCTGCTTGAAATGAGCTCTCTTTCATTTAAAAGAAAATAGTTTTCCCTTTTTGTACCTCTCGAAACCCGTTTTTGGGATTTGATCCCTTTTGGCAGAACACGTGCAATCTTTTACCTTTTCTTTTCAGTAAGTTCCTGATTTCCTTCACCTCCTTGAAATATTGATTCAGTAGGGAAAAGCTCTCTGCGGCTGGATTGCCTGAGCTGCACTCTGACACCTTCAGATTAAGGAGCACACGCTGCTTCTCCTCATCAATGCTCATCACCTTCGCAATCACGGTCTGTCCCACCACAAAGTGGTCCTTGGTGTCTGTCACAAACTTGTCACTCATGCTCTGTGCAGAGGAAACAAAGGGGTAAGGATTATTGAGCACAGCTGCTAATCATCAGCCACCTGCAGTGCTGTTGAGAAGGTTTGAGTTGAGAGGGGTTTTCATGAAAACACAAGAAAAATTAAACAAATTAACAGAAAGCTGTCAATTACAATGAATTACTGAAGTCACATGAAAGCCCTGATTAAATGAAGACTTTCTTCATTTTGGAAGTGAATTAAAACATAAGATTAAAAGCGGTTTTTATCCCACTGGGGGAAGCCGTATAAAAGCAGGACCCCCAACACTACTGTTCCCTCCAACCTTGCTTAAAAAACATGTTTCAACCTTTTCTGCTGATTCTACATGCTGTTTTCTGAAGTCAAGTGAACACATGACTTACCACTTTGGGTGCCAGTCCTGTCACACCAAAAGGGAACTCCACAAACACTCCAAAGTGCATAATATTCCTCACGTAACCAGTCAACAGCATTCCAGGCTGGATTTCAGAGAAATTTCTCACAACTTGCTCCTCCTGTACAGCAGAAATCACCGCAGACTTCCTGCACAAGATCTGAACAAACAGTTAGGAAAACTCGGAAAAGATGAATGAAAGGAGCCTGATGCCAATCAAATCTCTTGGTGCTGCTAGCCATTGAGCTACAGCACTTTTGGAAGGCTAGGCAGTACAGGAGCCCAAAATCCTACAATTTCAGTTACAAACTTGCTCTCTCTACACTAAAATTTAGCAATCAGTGTTTCTTAAACTACTCAACATTAAAGATGTATGTTTCACACCAGCTGAAGTGAAAACTTCTTAATATTTCAGTTCTGCCTTTTCGGTATAAGGACAGCAAAATTTTTTGCTATGGTTGTGATATGATCAATATTGATGCCTAGACGATGGTTGTGAAATCAGTGAGCTTCCCAACCAAGTGTTGGACGTAGTGGAATGCTAAGCAGCTGAGCCTCACTTAACACACGCAAATTATAATGACTCTTTGAAACACAGATAACTTGACAGGCACTTCCACTCCAACACATTAACTAGTTTGTTGCAGATACTCTGGATTCCTGACACACACACTTCCTTCCTTCCCCCACCCCTTTCTTCTCTTCCACCTCCCACATTTGACTGGTTGAGAGGACAAAGGATACAATACGGTCCCCTTTGTCACTTAGGCACATAACTCTGGGCAAGACATCTCCTTCTTGAAGACAATGCCACAGGAGCTTGCAGTTAGCAACAAAGTCAGAGAGGTACACTGTGGGAAGCGAGGCTATCACATTGCCTTCATCTTCTAAGATAGAAACCTCTAGCCCATTCTCTTTCTTCTTCAAGACTTTCACATCAACCATCTGGAAAGAAAAAAAAAGAATAAAATTATATAAAACCCAAAGTGCCTTTAAAGAATGCACAGGTTACCAAATGCTGTGCTCCAGGGGCTCTGACACAGCCTCCCAGCTATATAAGGAAAATCTCACATCAACAGGGCCGAGCCTCAGAAGCATGCCAACACTGACAGTAAAATAAGAATAATCCTCAGCTCCCAGAGAAGCCAAATGCTAGAAACATTCTCTTGGTTATAACTTTCAATTTGAAGGCTGAAGGGTGCAGGGTGTTGGAAACTCTTCATTCCAAAAACAAGAAGGAAGGAAAGAAGGAAATTTCAAAACATTTCACTAAAGTTATCTTTTTCCAGAGAGCATAAGCAGCTGCTTTTGGAGTGAACACCAGCAGCATCCAGAAGAAATAGGACTTCAACTTGGAGCAGAAGCTTCAATTGGTACCTCCTATAAGACTGTCCTAGGATTCCTTTATCCTGACCATTGACAACATAGATCTTGTTTTTACTCTGGCCACACAATAAGAAATGTACGTTTAGAACCAGTTCCTGATCTCCAATAGCTTTTTTTGAAGCAGAGATGCTCAAAGCAATACCAATTTTTTGGTAAAACAATTAGAAAGAAGCAAAAAGAAGAACAGTCATTGAATCAATACCTCTCCTATTTGATATTTCACTGCCTGTTTCTTCTTTGGAGTATGTTCACTTTTGCCCTCAGGCGCAGACCTGCTTGATAACTTGAAGGACAGCAAGAGCCTTTCCTGTTCGGGCTCACATTTTAAAACCATTACTTTAACAACCTGAAAAAAAAAAAAAAGGTAAAACAAGTGTAAATAGGCCTCCTCAGTGTACTACCACCTACAAAATGAGATGGGGAAATGCACAAACAAAAAAACACAGCTCTGAAATACTCAAAGAGCTGTCCCTTTCACATGCTCCATTTAAACAGATGAAACTAACTATTCCTTGAAGTGAAAGGTGAATATCTCTTGATGCAGTTGACTCCTCCAGAGAAAATTCACATTAAAGCTGACTCAACTGCAGATTTCTCTTTTACATTCATTTACAAGGCATGGCATAGATACGTTAATTACCTGGCCTTCATGGAAGACTTTATCAGGACAAGATATGGGCTCTGTGCTCAACTCATTCTTCGGTACCAGACCTTTGACATCATTGTAGAACTTCACAATGCAGCCAAATTCCCTTGCACACACCACAAAGCCATGTGTGATCAGACCTGGTTCTGCATCTTCGTAATTGGAGAGGATTGGAAGTTTTGATTGAATAAGAGTTTTCTTTAGAGTAAGGAATAGCTTCTTTTCTGCAGGATTGCACTCTAGCACCTACAAGAGCAGAGGACAAAAAGGTTCAAAAAACATATTTGCCATTGTCTAATCTGTACAGCTGCTAAATCCTCAGAATGAAATATAGCAATTTAAAGCAGCTGAAGACACTTTCTGGCAGCTCTCACCCGACACCTGACTTCATCTCCTATCTTGTACTTCTTCTCAGGCTGCTTCAGGATCACATCTGCAAGATGCATGGATGGCACAAGCCCTTTAATTCCATCGGTCACTTTCACCTGCATCCCAATAGGTTTCAGAGCCAACACTCTGCCCTAGAACCCAAAAGGGAGAAAAAGATCAGTACATTCCACAAGAAAAGCAGATTGTGCATAGACAGGAAGCAGCCAAGACACTGTACCACATCATATCATGAAATTTGACAGTGCTCCATGAAATCTTAGTCTAACCCCCACTACACCTAATTAATCTGACCCATTAACCATTACATACTGTATAAGTTTATTTTACAACCTATCTTCCCTAAACGTAGGCTAATTCCGCAAATCCTACAAGGAAAGGTCTTCCTTCTAGCTTTCCTATCACTAGTCTGAATCAGAAGTTGAATACACACATAAAGCAGAAGAAATGCATATTAGCTAGATTAGTTCTTTAACTACAACTGCATTACAGTGTCAGTCCTCCAGGAGCTCACCTGCACCACATCCCCTGTGTGAATATCCCGGTACTGCAGAAAACGAGCTCCAATAACTTGACTAGGAAAGAGACACAGTAAGAGACAACCAGTCAGTCAACTTGAAGAGAACCCAGGATAAGAGGAACAATCCACTTTACACCGTGTCCCAAATATTCATTATCCCATTCATACTCGGCACTTCACAAAAGCAGAGTTCTGTGTTTTACTCCAGCTGACCCACCTCCCAGCACAGCTCTCTGGACAAAGTTCACGGAGGTTTACCAGGTTCCATTCCAGGTGACAACCACCACACGTGACACCAGGAAAGGGGAACCCACTGTCTTCACTACTTAAAGCCACAGATAGAAACACTAAGATAGAGGAGCAAAATTGACTGGGACTTGGAAGAATAAGATTCAGTTTCCTGTTCAGTCACAATCTTCTGACATGATCTCAGTAGAATTCTTTTAGCCTCAGCCCACCAACCATATAGGTGGTGACCCTATGGCTAGGGTAGGATACATGAGATACCTTGACAACCTGACATGAGACAACATAGATAGAGGCCAAAAAAAAAACAAACGGCAAGTTCCAGTTCAGCAAAGCAATGTAGTATCTTCCACACTGACCAAACCCTTCTAATTCTTCGATCAATTTCTTAGAAGAGTCTATGGCACTTACTACTTCAGAGATAAAATACACATCTCGTCCATCAGGCTGTAGTCAATGATACGACTTTTATGTTTACATCCTGCCTTAAAGGCTGCAGGTTTAAAGGATTTTCTGTTTTTTGACAGATGTTTCAACTAGAAAAAAAGCAAATAGCAATTTAGTGTTTGGAAAATGGAAGCATTTATAAATAAACTTAAGGAAGACCTTACATTGAAGTAGTAGCAGCTGACAGAAATCGTTCTTCTAACATACTCTTTGTGCAACAGTCCTTGAACAACTCAGCTACATTCCAACCCAAACAGGACAGGCTGGATTTAGTCAACATCTCACATATTTTGTTGTTTTTGTCTCACAAAGAACGTAAGAGTAGGAAGTAAAACCTTGTCCCAGTTTTCTTCCCCAAGAGGCTGCTTAGTATCTATTCAGGAGTTCCCTCCCTGCCCTGGTACTTACCCGTGCAAATGCATGAGTGCCATCATCAAGCTCAAAGATGGCACCAAACTGCTTGTAGAAAGCCTTCACTGTTGACTCCTCCACCACCGCCCCTATGCGATCATTGGAGAGTTGGTTTGGGGATCCTCCAGGGTTGAGGAATGCCTGCCGCAGAGTAAGCCGCACCACCTTGGAGGTGGGGTGAACAGAGAGGATACAGGCTTTCACCTAGGAGAAGGTAATGTTTGTTAAATACCAGTTTACATACAAAAGAGCAGAATGTCATATAATTCATGTTTTTTTAGACCTGCTTGATGCCTAAACTCTGCTCACACATGAGCACTTTCCCATATTGTTACCAAAACAATCATCTCACTTATTATAGCTTACAGATCCAAGGGTTTTTTGCTTCCATCTGTTGTTTATGGGCTAGTTTGGTATCAATGCAATGAGGTAAACACAACTGCACAACTCATTTGCCATCATCCACAAGTCTCTCATGCTTCCCAAATCTTCCATTACCCAAGGAATGGCTTTCCTTTTAGAGCTCTAAAGTAGCCATGATGGTAATTCAAATAAAAAAGACAGCTATCATCACTAAGATTTCGGAAATGATTCCACTGAAAAACATCCAGTATCTTCCCCAGCAGCATCTTGGGGCAGGATGTTGTAAGCAACATACCAATTCTACTTGTGTTTCACTTTCTCCTTACCACTTGATTTGGAGAATAGTTGATGGATTTATCTGGGTCCACGTGCATGAAATCCACAACGCCAGTGAAGGAAGACAGAAAGGTCAGTCTGATCCCCAGCGGATCTACCTAGAAAGGGGAAAGAAATTACACACAAAGATGTCAAGAAAAAAGAAAAATAAGTTGATTGGTTTTCACGTAGCTCAGAAAGTGAGTGCAATTCACACATTTCACAAAAAGCCACCAGAAGCGCTAAACAACAAGCGCATCAAAAGAGACGGGAAAACCGCTAATAATTCTGTTTTCTACATTGCTTTGTAAAAGCAATCCTTTAGTTTTTCACTAATGTCATGTTTATTCTGAAGACTACTGCTACAGTGTTGAATACTAGGCAAAGGCCATAGAAGCATAAAATGGAATCTGTTCTGCGCTAAGGTTCATCGCCATCTCCAGGCTGTAGCCTTTACACTCGTAGCATTAGAACCAGAGCAAAGATCAGACCTTAGGTGAACCCAGTGGGAGTGCCTAGCTGAAAAAAGTGTTTGCGTTTCTCATGGAATTGAGCCCAAACAAAGTTTTCCAGGGTACAAAACCTCCATCTCCATTTTACCTGTATCCCTATCTTCAGGGAGGCTCAAAAACTAAAGAGAAAACCAACAAAAACAGAGCTTACCTTCTGCACTTTAGCTTTCACCACCAGCCCGGGCAGTAAGTTACAGAGCGTCCAGTTCTGTTGCTCTGTTGCAAGGGATGCAGCAACGTCTGATCGATCAACAGACAAACGGACAATTCTTCCCTCATTCTTTACTTCCTCAATGACACAGTTCAGGTTCTGACCTATTTTCAAGTCAGGCCCTACAAACACAAGCCACAGCGTAAAAACCCCTCCAGGAACACTAAGGGATCGTCTTTTGCCTATAGTTTTCTCCAAAGTTTTTTCAGAGCTGCTTCTATTGTTAAGAATTTTGAACTCCTTTCAGTCAAAGTCTATTGCCAGCAAAGATCGGTGGGCTTGGAGCAGAAACATGGTCTGGCAGAAAACAGGTTGAAACCTAATAGTTGCTGCCCACCAGCCAAAAATCTGCTGTTTTCAACAACTCAAAGACTCCACCATGACCCAATCCTCACCAAGGTGCACTAACACAACGGCTGTAACGAGCTTTAATCCCTGGAATTCTCAACATCCATTTTAACCGCAGAAGCTCCTCTTGTACTACTACTTACCTCTCTTGACTGCTTTGATGTAATTTTGGGCTTTCTGACGAGGCAGAAAAGCATGAGTCCCATTGACTCCAATATCAATGAGGTAGCCATGGTCTTCTGCACTAGACACAAAGCCAGAGAGCAGCTGTTGGGAGAAAAGCACTGCAGTTCAGTAATGTGAAGAAACAGCTGAGTCTACACAGAATACACAACTAGATTTACCATCCGTGTACTCACTTGGTACATGAGCACAGAGAACAGAATTTTGGAGAGCAGAAGGAACACAACGTTCCTTCTTACTTGAGAGCTCATCTGGCAGCAAGGTCTCAGCTGTACCCTTGTCTAGCTATGCATGCACAGAGTTAATGAACCCGTTGGTTTAAAAAAAAAAGTGGGATAAAAAATAGCAGGTGCTCTAATTGCAGGCGCATGCCTGCAACCATAAAGCTGGAAACAAAAAATAAACAAAGCACCTCTGCGAGACAGGTTGATAAATACTACTCTCTGCATAAATAACAAATAAACCTAAGTAGAAAGAAGTAATTAAATAATTTGTCCAAATTCAAACAGAATCAGGTGAATGGATTTCATGGGTGCCACCCTTCAGGCCAGTAGCCAAGAACCAATATTGCCCTCTCCTCCCAGGTCTATTCTGCTGGTAGCAGCAGCTCCGTGTTCTGCTCTGATACCATGCAAGGACAAACTGAAGCATTACCCCCCCCATGCACTGTTCAAGAAGCAACTCCAAAGCCCAGAGCGGCTGTGGCAGACCCAGAACACTTACCATGCCTGATGTTAGTGCTGAAGCATTCAGACCCTTATTGACATTTTTGGGGTTGATTGACAATTTGATACTCCGACGTCCATCAGCACTTTTCTCAACACTGGTCACAATGCATCTGACCAGCATCCCTGGAGAATACATGTCCAAGAGAGAATGCAAGTCCTGCAAGATGATCGAAAGAGTAAGAACGCATACAAATCCGACAATATTACATAATAAAAGAAGGCCAGAATTTGTTACTGAAGTAGCTTTAGAAACCAAATTCCTTAGGAAAACATTTGCTCTCCACCAACACTACAATAAAAGGCAGGAAATACTACAAACATCAAAATCTCAATATAGAGCCAGGGATGAACCCTCATATTAGCAAGTCTGGTAAGCTTTGCTTATAAAAGGAATTCTATGCGGGATGGAGTCAGAAGGTTGTAGCTCAGGACCAAGCCAGAGACCCTCACCTCAACACCCTCTGTAGCACAGGAAAACATCACCACTGAAAGGCTAGCACCTTGCATGTCCCACATGCCACAACTTTGGAAAATTTATGGAGCGCTGACAGCAGACACATGGTAACATTTCACCCCATCCTCTTTCTTTTCAGCAATCAGCAATATCAGGCAATTGCAAAGGTGGTTTGGAAAAGCTGGGTCTAGAGTCAGCCTGTATTATGCAGCAACGCATTGCATGCAGAAACACAACGAAATTGTAAGGACCACACTATTCACCAAGTCCTCTGAGAGGCATTTGTATCCTCAGATCGTCTTCTGACCGCTTTGATAACTTCCTCCCTTAACCACATACAGCCAAGGGTCAGTATTTAGCTACAGCAGCAAAAAGCACAAATCTCTCCAACTTCAACATGCTGTCTGTGAAGTTCATGCATTATTTAGCCAAGACTAAGCCATCGCAGGCAAACTAAAGTCAGCTGGTGAGACACCAGGAACCAAGGTCCTAAGCAAGGTCTCAGTTGATTCTGAGGTATTATTAATAATTCCTGGCTCCCAGACACAAATCACAGCCCTGACCCAAAGTCTCACCTCCAGGAGTTCCCCTTGGGCCACCTGCTTGCTCAGCATTTTGCTGTAAGCATCGCTGATCTGTGTGACTGGCACAAATCCTGAAAGTCCATTGGGCAAGCTGATGACGAGCTCAAAGTCACTGACCTCTTTTATACAACCAAGGAGCAGCATTCCCTCACAAAGATGCTGGGAAAACAAAAATAGTACACAGTGGGTATCTTGGCAAGTCAGTGAACAGCAGTGCAGTAGACACATTTCTGTCCTGAACTGCTGTTGTATTTTACAGATTTAATGAGGGAGAACATGCTTTTTTAACAAGACTAAGAGAAGAGACACACACAAAATAAAACATTTATCCACAAACCTCAATTGTGAGTGGTTCAATATTCGTAGTATTGTCTTTAGCATCAGCTTTTCTGTCTGCCTTGAACTTTTTCCGCTTTCCTAGATCCTCCTGATTCCTTTTTCTTTTCTGGGATTGTTCTTCATGGCGAACCTAATTTAGATTATAAGCAGAGATGAAAACAACTAAAGTAGAGAAAATGAACATCGTGGTAAGGCAGAACTCCACTGCCAGCAATAATGTTAGAGGAAAACACTAGATCAGAGAAAAAAGGAATGAGCTTGCTGATATGTCTAAAAGCAAGTCCTCCAAAATATCTCCTTTTGGGCTGACACTGACCACTCACAAAACTGTGAATTTTGGGAGCAGAAAGAAGTGGCAAAAGTGAGCTGCACCATACTTCATTGAACAGAAGGAGAAAGACCAAACTTACTCTATGTCCACCATCCCTTCCAATCCAAACTATTACGTGATTCTTAGTACCTCAGGATCAGATGCTCGCGGAATATTTAAAAGCTAAATTCTGACCAATAATTTTGACTGAACTTTTTGTCATCCCATTCAACAAGTATCACACAACAAGGACCTTTAAAATACAAGGTGCAACAGGAATGCAGCAGTTATCTCTTTCTGGAAGTCCCTTCTTTAGTCTACTACAGAAGTAAGGGATAAGAAGGATCGTAAGTCATTTTCTGAGCTCTGAGGAGAGTTAATCAAGAACATGGAAACAACATACGTCAAACAAGTTGTCCTGCTCTATCGCTGGTTTGGGTGTTTTTCCCGTTTTCTCTGTGGGTTTTTTCTGGATGCCCCCTCGGGGAAAGTTTTCTTCTATGGATGCCATGCTTGCGCTTCTATAGGACAAAAGACAAAACAGAAGTTAAACATACAGCTGTTAGGTTTGTTCCTCACAAGCATGCTAAAGAGGGCATAACTGTGAATTACCCAGAGACTAAGAAAAAAAAAATCAGATAGCTGCTTTTGAGTTAGTCAGTGAGTAGAAAAAAAAATACTCAGGTGCAAATGTATTTAATATCTGACTATCATAGAAATCTAGAATATCCCAAGTTGGAAGGGAACCAAGAGGATCTTCGAGTCCAATTCCTGGGTCCACACAGGACCAACCAAAAATCAGACCATATGTCTGCAAATGTTGTCCAAACACTTCTTGAACTCTGCCAGGCTTGGTACCATGACCACTGCCCTGGGGAGCCTGTCCCAGTGCCCGACCACCCTCTGGGTGCAGAGCCTTCCCCTAACGCCCAGCCTGACCCTCCCCTGTCCCAGCTCCATGCTGGTCCCTCGTGGCCTGTCGCTGGTCACCAGACAGAAACCACAGAGACTACACTGAAGGACTGCAAGGAGCCACCCAAACGCGTGCATCCCTAACACTTTGTACTTACTTCCCAATTCCATAAAACTAGAGCATCAAGTGTTTAAGACACTTAGAAGCATCATTTTCAGAAGAACATTCTTAGAAGAATGCTTAAAAGCATAATAAGAAAAAATGCTCTAACCATGTAAGCTTCCCAGAGAGATCTTTGCCACGTTCAGCAGGCAAGATACAATTACCAGGACAAGTCATAACGTAAAGAGTTTGGATTTAAGCAGTAAGTTTGGATTTAAGCAGTAAATTTGGATTTAAGTGGTAAGTTTGGATTGCATTTTTGTTTTTGGATACCATCCTTAACGGTTAATATAATTTTAAGCACCTTTAGGGTGAACTGTAACTCTATACACATTTAATAAACATACTTAACCTTACTGCATCTCAAGCAATAAATATCACCTTACTTACCGTCAGGACTCACATTTTATTACTTTGCCCAACACTACCCTTACAGAAATCACCATTATAGCACCCATTAACCAAACTTACAGCGGTCTGCGAGACACATAAACCCCTTTTAACCACGAAACCGCGTAATAAAACCACAACTCACCAAAGCACGCTCACTCAGAGCGCACACCAGGCGACGCAGACCCCCGCGGCCGGCGGTACAGAGCGGTGCCCGCACCTCTCCCTCACCTCCCGGTACCGGCCGCCGCCGCCATGGCCGGCCCCACCACACGCGTGCAGCAGGGCGCCGCGCCCCGGAAGCAGGCAAAGGGGAAGGAAGCGGCCGCCATTTTGTGGGAGGGCGCTGAGCAAGGGCAGAGCGCGGCGGCGGCCGAGGTAGCGGGGCGGCCGCGGGGGGAGGAGGGAGGCTCGGTGGGGTCGGCGGGCGGGGGTCGGCGCCTCCTTCTGTGGGCCTGCGATACTAAGAGGGAGAGCGGCTGGTTGAGGTGCCGAGCCGCGGCTCGCCCATGAGGTGCCCGCGACCTTCGGCCGCCGTGGTGTTGTCTTCCCCCGGTCGGCCACGCACCGGGGCGGGTGGGCTTCTGCCACGCCGGGGCCGCGCTCCTCTGAGGCTGCCAAGCGGGGCCGGCACCGTGAGGGGCCGGTGGGGGCCGGGCCGCCCCCGTCAAGGGCACCGGGTTCTTCCGAAAGGCCGAGCTGTGTGGTGGCCGCTCTCTGAGCCGCCCTCGGAAGGGCACGGTGGTTTCTGCAGGCTTCGGCGTCGGTCTGGCTTAAAAAATAGATGGCTTTGGCTTTCCGAGTCATCCACTGCAAATATTTGGAGAGGAAGGGGCCGTTTCTTTGAGTTTTCTTTGCTGTTGCATAATTAACCGAGCTGCAGGCAAGCATACCTGATTATGCCCCGGGGATGTTGGATCAGGTTGGCATAAGGAGTGTGTTAATGAACATAGAGCCAGCTGCAGCAATTTCTTGTATCCCTTTTTTACTGCGGTACTGGTGGCTACAGCATCTCTGCATAGTCTGGCAGGTAACCGTGTGGCACGTGTGCTTCCTTTGAGCTGAGTTATAAAGTAAACAATAAACATTTGTCCTAAATATAAATCTTCCTTAAACATACCAAAAGCATACCCTTTAAAAAAAAAAAAAACACTCCAAACATTAAAAAGATTTTCTTTTTGTCATAAGGGTGATCAAATGCTGGAACAGATTCCCCAGGGTATTTGTGGAGGCTCTGTCTCTGGAGATGCTCAAAACCTAACTGGGCAAGTTCACGAGTGACCTGCTGTAGCTGACCCTTTGAGCAGGTTGGGGTTGGGTTTTGTCATCTCCAGAGGTGCCAGCCTCAACCATTCGCTGATTCTGCAAGTATGCTACTATATGCATGCCAGGCTTGTGCGTTGATTGACGTCTTAAAGTAGGTCTGAAACTTTCATCTGGATGCAGACAAAATGCAAAGGCATGCCCTCACGTACTTAGTGGTTTTGTTGTATCTGTGAAAGTACTTCCGAGGTTTTGTAGTTGGCTCAATTGGCTTGCAGATACAGCAGAAAGCTAAGTAGAAAAATATATGTATTTTTTAGCCAGATCTATGAATACTTGAGGAGGCAAGTAAGACGCAATAGAAATGTGCAGCTGGGATTAGGGCAAGTTTTATTGTTGAAACACTTGTACTCTAATGTAGCATGAAAGTTGCAACACTGCATTTTGAATCACGAAATGGAGTAGTGGTCTAGTGTGAATCACGTCACCAAGTTTTTGGATATGAATGAACTCTGAAAATCTGAAATGTTCTCCCATTCAGAGCCCTGCATTTCCTTGTCTGCTTTTGTGCCACCTGCATTATACTTTAAGGTACAGTGTTCAGTATGTGCCTGCTCCTTTTGTATATCCAGTGTGTTTGAAAAGCACATTGAAAGCAGATTCAGTAGCTGCCAATGGAAGTGTTAAGCACAGTGTAGAGATCTGTTTGATTTTTCTATTGATCCTGTCCAACTAACCGTAAAACTTGCTAACTTTCCTGTATCGCTTGTTAGGACGAGCAACCATGGCTGGCCATGACTCGGGATCTCAACACCAGTTCACTGGATTTCAGAAGTACTTCAATTCCTATACCATGGTGGGCAGGAGGAATGTACGTATTACATAAATTAACTCTTGTAGGCTAGTCTAATGGTGTTTTCTGAGTTTTAGATTGAAAGTAACCTTAACTGTTATGTTTTTCAGTATGTTATAGCAACATACACAGGCATTGCGATGCTCATCTTATATTTCAAGCTTAGATCTAAAAAGAAGACTCCTGCTGTGGCAGATAAGTAAATGGTAAGTGGCAGATGTTCTTCCAGAGCCAAAATGATTCAATGCCAGCCCAGGAAGAAAGACTGACAAAGGAGAAGTTGCTAGTAACAAAACATAATTAGAGGGAGAAACACGGGCATGTGAACTTTTGTATTTACAGTTTTAAACCTCAACTAAACTATAGAATCATTTTATTTTGGGGCATTCTGAACGAAGTAGGTTGTTATAGGGGTATACAGAAATTAAGGGTTACCAGTATTCTTTCTGTTCTTCTAATGTGGCAAACAGGGTTAGGGACCTCATGCAGGGAGGAAGGGTGAGCAAGGAAGGAGGTATGGACAGATGTCGCATCTAGGTGTATCAGGCTTCGCCTGCAAGTAGTAGGTGCCTCAGATTTATACTTTTATGGTAAAAATGGGGATAACTGATGCTTTGTTGGATATTGAAATAATAAAGTAATACTTAAAGACTTATTTGTATTAGAGAATTCCAGGAAGAGACAAATGCATTCTGTTAAAACCTTTCTTTGAACAGAGTAAAGGAGCACTATACAATGAAACTATATATACCTTGCATACCTGATTGGGCAAGGACCATATGAAAGTGATTGAGCTTCTTCTTATATAGCAACATACAAGCGTTTCAAAAGTCTGTAGTCTACTTTCTAATACTTATCCACTGAAATGGCATTTGGGAAAAAAAATCAATGTGTTGTCCTCATAGTCTGCAAAAGGGGTAGAAAACAATAAGCTTCTGGTTATTCTCACTGCTGTATGTAAAAGGGGCATCAGCCATTTCTTCCTGTATGTGTTGAAATTTGCCTGCTCTTATCTAAAAGTGTTTGGGCTTGGGAAAGGGGTGATGCTCAGTTAGCAAGCCTTGCACAGCGGTACTAATATGTCTGACCTCTTTTCTCTTGGCAGGTTGCTGGCATGTCTGAACCTTCATTGTTTCAATGTAATGGAAGCTGATGTCCTATTCTGGCTAATAAAATATAAACAATTACTTGCTTTATTGAAAATATGAAATGGTAAAACGAAGCAGACATACTTTTTTTCCTCTATCAGAAATAGTTATTTGTAGTGGAGATGGAGTACCTGATTCTTTTTGTGACTATTTTAACTCTTTTGCTGTTATAACACATCCTAAAATGACCTGGGCACCTGGTAGTAATTTAGGAAAGACCTCAGCATCATAACACCAAGCACAGAGCTTACAGATGAGCAAAGCATCTCTGCACTTCCAAGTGTTATGGTAGGTGGAACGCATGGCCTGCAGATACTTGCTTGTCCTGGTTGCTTCTATTTTTTATGTTCCCAGCTAGTGGCTTACCTGAAAACCATTGCTTTTTCAATAATGTTAATGCAGCGCAGAATAGCAGACTGGCTTCTGCCTCTGTTGCCCATGTTTTACGTAGAGCCTTTTTGAGTGAAAAACCTCTCAACATAGACTGATCCAATCCTAGTATACATTTTTTTCTTTAAAGTTTATAAATGGGATTTGATGGCATGGAGGTGCTACATCTTTTTAGATCATGAGATCGAATTGAGCGCAGTGCTTCCTGAGCACTCATTTGAGAGTATTTTGTCTTGTTCTTGTGAGCCATCTTAGTCAAGGGGTCAGGAAGGGGAGTGGGAGGAATTGGGGGACCAGAACAGTGAAATATAGCGATTGTTTACTAATTGTGGTATTTGAGCTTTTTCTGTTACTGGCCTCTCTTAAAGAGGTAACTGCAGCATGAAAATAGCTTGCTTTTTGCTGATACCGAACTGTTACAACCCTACGTGTTCACAAATACTAACTTAAGTAGTTCAATACTACTGCTTTTCAGGGCACAGTATCTTAATGAGATTTTCCTACCAGTTAGGTATATACAGCCCCTCTGTGCCCACCACTAAAGTTGGTCTGTCATGTTCTCTACCCACTGTCGTTCTATCCCTCAATATTCAGTAAAATTCAGTTCCTTAGTTTTCACACTAGTGCTGACATGAATGTGATTATGCAGCACACTGGAAGGCTGCCAGCAGCAGGGGTTGAACCCAGGACTTCTGATTCTCAAGCATGCTGCAAATACAATTCCTAAACTTAGAGCATCAGGAGATAGGCACAGTTGCTTGGAAAAAAGAGAATGTAATTCAGAGAAATTACACAAGGTTCTTGTGCTCTCCCACTCTCATTGGTGTATTCTTAGTCATTTTTAAATGCTGGCCCACCCTTCTGAATAAAATCTAGTGTCCTAATAATAGGAATAAATCTGTCTTATGTTTACGCCAACTGCCTCTGCTCTATACAGCTTTCCTGATTGGTGGTGGTAACTGTAATACACGTAATTAGCTAGAATGTATCATCTGCCACTTGAACTAAATTTACATTAAACAGTTGGTCATCAACTACAGCACTTCTGAACTACTTTGTTTCTCTCAGGATAGTACTAACATTTATAAGCAGCATTCTTGCTTCCATTGCAGCCATCACGGGAAGTACCTTCTCATAACATATAGTCTACGGACACAAGCTATGTGGTTTTAGTATTTATTATACTATCAAAAGTATAAAACTGTACAAAATACAAAGGCAGAATGTGGCAGTGTTTTCTTTAAGCTGTCAAATCTGTACATGCTTTCAGGTAACTTGCTTGATTCACTGTAATTAAATCCAACAGGTTGTATTGGGTGCTAGGAAATTTTGAGGTACCATTCCACGCCAAAAAAAAAAAAGAAAAAAAACACCACACCTCAATAATTTAGTTAAAGAAAATAGTTTGTCTTTAAAGAAAACTTCCAGGTGAATTTCCTAATGAATTTTCCACCCTTTATCTTGACGTTTAATGCCTCTAATGCACCTTTACTCCAAGGGTTAGAGTCAGAGAAAGGATGATAAGAGGTAGTTCTCCATTTATGTTACCTTTAGAAATGTCAAATCTTGTTTTTCGCATTTTCACTAGAGACTCAGCCATCATACAAGGGTCCTTGCCCTTATTGTAAGTAAAAGGGAACACAAAACACATTTCCCAGTATAGAGCTTGTAAGCTTAACAACAACAAAAAAAAGGAGAGGAAGGGCTTTCTTTTGGTAGTGATGTTCCTGTTCAAAGACCCAAAAAGTTCTGTCTCCCAGTGCTTTGCATGTTTTACTTTTCCTTAGAAACAAAGCTCTCAGCTTTACCAGTTGTCCAGCAAGACTTACTGGGGTGGTTTTCTAGGTGGAAAGCATCTCATCAGCAGATGAGCTAGCCTTTCAAAGCTGATAATCACACTTAGGACTGGTTAAGCTGCCAGCTCTGCAATAATGTTTTGATGTCTTGTCCGCTAGTTTTACAGTTTGATATACTAAACCATATGGAGAAAGGATGCAGGTTTTTGAAGCTCTTTTAGATCTAATAAGACAGGATTAATTCCCCTCTTTTTAAGTGGGTGAACCATTTCGGCTGTGCCTCAATCCCTTCTCCCCAACCCCCCTCCAATGTGTTCACACTGTATTTCTGGTTGCTTATCACACAGCAGAAGCTACCTGTGAAAACAGAACAACAAGATCTGCATTTCTGATACCTCAAAAAAGCACAGGAGTTTGAAATCTTTTCAGGACTTGGTGCTTGGATGCATAAAATCCATACGTAACTTCTCCACAGCTCCCCACAAGCTTCTGCCTGTTGGGCCTATTTTTTCAATGCCCTATTTGTTGCTGTGATAACTCTCACTATACCTGTTGCCCAGCCCAGGCTATAGTGAATTAAACTACATTCTTTTCTTAATAGTTTTTACCTGTGCTTGAGACTGATTAAACATTTGCCAACCGTAAGTTAAGTGCTTTAAAAAAATCATTTGAGAACACATACCAAGGCTGTTAACTTCCCAAAAGTTTCAGCAGAGCTCAACACCATCTCTGAGAGGAGACAGCCATTTTCATATACATACATACATATATTTTTATCAAAAGCACCATGAAACAATTCCTTCCTTTAAAGCCACGATGATGTCCTGTCAATCTCCAGCATTTTCAAACTGTGGATAAATATGAAAGCAGAACTCAGAAGACGCTGCTTGAGTTAGTTTACATAGTTTTGTTTTTCCTGCAACAGACTGGTGAGGTCCACTTGTACAAGACATTCCTCCTTGTCTCACATCCTGAGGTCGCTACTGAAACAACTTGGCGCAGCCAGTCTTACAGCTTCTCCAGTTACTGTGAACTGTAGGCTCCTGCAGCTAGTAGCAAGTTTCTGCGGGTAAAATGAAGGTGTACAACTGGGGTTGATTTGGTCATGTATGTACCTAGTAGTAAGTCCTGAGAGTTTTCAGGCAAGTTTATATGTCCAGTGGCTGTAGTAAAGTCATCAGTTTCTAAATCTTCAAATGCTTTCACAGCATCCCACAGCCGAACCGTGTTATCCATTGAACCTTAAAAAAAAAAGCAACAATTTAAAGTCTTTTATGTACATAGAAAAAAGTTATATAAAAAGTTACAAGAGAGCAAGTCAGTACAACAGGAAAACAAGCAGCTCAAAAAGCAGGTTTACTCAAAACTGAATACTTAATGCCCTCAACCAAGCAAAACATGCTCTCAATCCAAGGGAACAGTTTTAACAAGCCTTGATCATAGTGAATGCACGTTACAGTTCTCACAATTGCAGCCGTGGTCCAGCCACTTCATGTCTGCCTTAGAGTTATTTCTGACTCCAGTCTCCTCCCCCTACACTACACACAGACCCAACCTTCACTCTCATCTAACTTGGTAACACCTTTCCATCAGTTCCTGGAATACTTTCTACCAGCAGTTTTAACTTGCTGCTTTTGCTTAAGCAAGTGATTCTCATTTGCCTTACTCGATATAAGGAATCCATAATATTGTTCCACTTCAGACTGATGGAACACAACGGAAGCTTCATCGCTTCTAGTGAATTTTACCTGATGCTAAGATTTCCCCATCTCTACTGAATCGAAGCGCATAGATAGTGTCAGTGTGCCCTTTCAATTCTCCAACCATCAAGCCATGTCCAATATCCCACAGCAGAACTCTGCCATCTGTTGCTCCAGTAGCCAGGAATCGTCCATTAGGAGAAAATGCCAACGAATGAATTGGTCCCTGAAACAGACATTAGGGGGGGGGAAAGCCAAACTAGTTAAGTCTCATCATTTTCAGCCAGTCAAGCTGTATTCATTCCAAATGCTACTCTTCAGAAACCCACCACAGAAATAAAGTCACTTTCACACAATGAGTGATGTGCCTTTACCTTATGTCCAGTGAATATTCTTACACAATTCCCATTTAGAACATCCCAGAGCCGTACAGTCCTGTCTGCTGAGCCAGTGGCAATATAGTTAGAGTTGGGATGAAATCGGGTACATGTGACATCAGCAAGATGGCCAGCAAATATCCGTAAAGGCTGGTAGTGATCTGTTGCCCACAGTCTGAAAAAGACAAGCTTTATTAATATAAAGTACCATAATAACGTTTAGAATCTGTTGCACAATGATGAACAAGAGGATGTAATTCAGCAGTGGTTTCTTACTGAGCAGTTTACTGAATTAGCAGGATCTCTTCTGGAAAAGTACATTTTTCAGAAGGGAGAAATAAAGAATATTCTGTCATGGTTAGTGAACAATGAGAGAATACTTGTAACAGCCAAATAAGAGGACATTATTTCTGACGTGTGTTGAATAGGAAAAAAATGCATTAAAACATTAATTTAGCCTCTTAATTCACATGAAATAAATGTTATTTCTTTTTATAGGTTAAGCTAGAGTATATGAGCTTATCACTTTCAGGGTTAATTCACCACAAAACTGACCTTGACAAGTAAAGAACTCATCTAGTTTCTTACCGAGCCACTCTGTCATGTCCCCCTGACACAAAGTAATATCCGTAAGGCGAGAACTGTGTATCCCATACTGGATAATTGTGTCCTTTATATCCCACCAAACATGTGAATGTTTGGAGACTCCACAATCTGACTGTGCCATCCTCAGAACAGGACAACAGATAGTTCCTGTAACAGGAGAACGTACAGAATGTTGCATGTAAAACTTACAGACTGTATAACCATTGCATAAGCTCTGTAAGAATTCTATGATAAGAAAAACTCTGCACTGGGCAGCTGCTCTTTAGCACATCCCACATAAATGAGCATTTTGGTGAGGTAAACCACAGTAAACAATTCAAGAAGAATCCAGCCCTAGACCCTTATGCCCAAAAGAGAGACATTTGAATGTTGATGGCTAATTCTGATGATAAGGCAATAAAGGGCAGGAAAAGCTAGTCTTTGCTCAGGAACTCCATTTATGTGGAGAGGGAAAAAAAAAAAAAAAAAAGACACCAGTAAACTGCTACACTATGTTACTTTAAAAAAATCTTAATGCAACTCTAAACTAAATGACAAGATTCCCTGAAAGAAAATTCATACCATGTTCGCCTTCTCAATTCATAACTACAGATTCTATATTCACATTCCACACAAAGTTTTCTTCTCAACTGTGTTTCTGTGATGGCAGTCTCATGTAGCCACTTGCACATGAGCTATATTTTGGACATTTAAACCTCCTTTATACTGCCCAGGCTCTCATAATTACATAATGTTTTTTAATCTCTTATTTTAAAGAATATATGAGAATTGCTTTAACCTGGAGAAAGCTGGATTAAGAAGCGGTTGCACCTCAGAGCATACAATTAAGCCAAGTAAGCTAATTAGCTTGTAAACTTATTTTACCTATCAGGACTGAAGCTGGTGCCATAGACAGGTCCACTGTGACCATACAAAATCTTCAACTCACTGGCTGTTTTCTCATCCATGATCCTCTCCAGGACATCATCTGATTCTTTGTCGATTAGACTGAGGTCTGCAATATTTCAAAGTTCACATATCATAACTGCCAGAAGTTCAAAGACAAATGCCAGGAAAACAAATAATACTTTCTCTAAAAGACGCAAGTACATCGTGAACAGGACAAAACACCTTGGATTTGCTAATTTTGAAATATACAATGGCATTTACAACACGTTTACTGTTGTAAAAGGTGAAAATAACATTTTACACAAGTAATCACTCTCTCAAGTCTTCACTAAGAGATAAATTAATCCTAATGTGTGCTGTTTTTCATACATACAGTGTTCAACCTTGAGACACACTTCATAAGATGCCGTATTTTTGTGTCTTTTGCCAGAAAGTTAATATACTACAAACATGCTTTTCAGGCAGTTTTGACAGCTGCACACCACACAAAACTTAAAACAACTTTCAGTCTGTAGGCTGTTTTTTGCTGAACGTTGCAAACACATTTCAGTTAAATACCAAGACTAAGAACCATTCACTTGGTATCTAGCTTCAAACACAACACACTGCTACATACAGAGCAGAATTAAAGCAGCCTGGTTTTCATGAATTTACATAGGTGTTGCGGTACAGGATATTTTCCTTCATGCTTCTCAAAGTCCCACCCTTTAACTTCCTCCAGGGTACCTCTATTTTCTTCCCTAGATCCCCTAAACCCAACCGTCTCCTACACCCTATAGCACCACCCAGTCAAGAAGCAAGATGGCTATTTCCACACTATTTACGGCTAGTTCAAACTCTGTGCTGACTACCTAGCAGCAGGTGTACACAACCAGATTTCTCATACCTTTAAAAATATATATATTTCTAATGGTAATACATAAGATGCAATCACACATCTGTGCACATATTGTTTCTTCAAAGTGACAACATCCAACTGCTGAAAACCACTCTCCTGACATAGATATCTCTCTCTGTTCACAGAAAACACAGGCATCACAAACAGTACACGTTCATTTCAAGTGTTACAGTCTTAATTACCTGCTGCAGCTTTCACACTACGTAGCTTTTTCGGAGTCACAGACCACACTCTTACTGTAGAGTCAGCAAAGCCTCCTACAATCATGCTAGAGTCATCTGTAATATCCACTGCAGTTAGACCCTATACACAAAATAGCCATTTATGTTGTTTGTATCCTTCACAATGCATTTCAAATATTAATAAACCCTAAATGCTAACAAGAAAATTAACTAGAGTTATTTCCAAAAATTAAAAAAAGAGATTACTCTGGGATAGATTGGACAAAAGTATACATATATTTGAAATAAACAGATAAAAATTCTTGCACCATTAAAAATAAAGGTATATAAGTGAAGCACAGTTAACGTTGACAAAGCTGTACTTCTTTCCAGTATTTTGGTGCAAAATATCTACTGTATTCTGTGGAATACACTTAGGGCCACATAGGAAAAGTGAAAAAAAAAGAATTGTGGCAATATCAGAGCAAATCCAAGGAATGTAGAAATGAAACTGGAATGAAACTGTGGAAATGTGTGTGGAAAAATGTGTGGAAATGAAACTGTGGAAATGAACTACATTAAAATTTTCAATGCTTATTCCAAATATTCTGATAACCCTTGTCAACTCCGTTAAGTCTTCTTTCTTAATAAAGGTGTTTATCATTTTGATTCCCTCTTTCATTTTACCCAAAGTCTTCTTTTACCAACCTGGTAAGCATTAAGGAATGTGTAGAAGCAGATGGAGGGCAGGCACTCTGGGCCAAGACGCACACGTCTGGCAGCTTCCTTCACATTCATTACTTTATCCAGTTTGTCAGAGTCTTTCAGTTCAGGCAGAGGAATTCTACAAGCACACATTTTTACGAACTAAAAGCACCTTCCAGATTGTCAGTTTAAACAGAGAAAGAAGAACCTTCCCATGCAACCCTATACTTCAATACTCAAATAGGAAAAAAAAAAAGTATCTGGAAAAATAAAATACTATGTAAAAGATTATCTGATGAGAAAAAGAGGTAATAACTTTAAGAATTCCAGACAGGCAGTGGAACAAGGTAAGTAACGAGTATGACCTGAAAAGATTAGCAGGCAATCAAATAAAATTTTATCAAGGAAAATCTAGATCAACTTGAAGGGCAAAGGCAGAGGGTTTTATGCTAAGCTTTCCATAGCTTCCCTTAGAAGTCTTATGGCTAAAGCTACATGGCTTATGTAGCTTTATGGCTACAGCTGAAATGGCCAAAGAGCTAAAAATGTCATGTAACCAGTCATGCAAATTTGGCATGACAAGACTGGATTTAACAAGACTTCTCTACAAATCGTTCCCTTGGTACCTGTTTTGGGGAGGAGCATTAGGGTCTTGTTTTTTACTTTTTGATCCTACACTATCTTTTTTAGGTTTTTTCTTCTTTGGTTTTCCTTCCTCATTTTCTCCTTCTTCATCTTCATCATCCAAAGGCACATCAAACTCTGGTTCTTTCAATAAGCCAAAGAACACCTGCAAGCCAATAAGATAGGTATGATGCAAAACTGTAACTGCTGCTCTTACTGAAAACTGATTTTTGAAATGGAAACTCTTTAATGCTAAACAATAAAGCTGCCCTTTTAAAACTGGTATGTTTAATATTACTGCATACACTACTGTTAGCCCGTAACAAGTGTAGTACACGTTCTGCTGTTTTACCCAACAACTAATCTGGACAATTCTAAGTTCTCCCCTTACCTCTTAGCACTCCCCTAAAGCAAAATCCCTACAGCTCATATATTTTGTCAAGTACTGTGACACTACACTATCAAGATCTACATGAACAGTCCTTGCAGTAACAACTGGCAGTAAGAATTACTGCTGTTGTACAAGAGGAAGCCAAAGACACAGGTGTCCACGTTAAAACTACAGAGTGATTCCAGAGTTTAAGGCTAGGTCAGTGAACAGAATACAAAGTTGTCTCTCACAGGGATTCAACAGTTTCTTCTACGTGACACATTTTGATCTCTCTACTGGGGCCAACAGCTATTTGTACAGTTCTTTTCCTTTTTTCTGTTCATGTTGTCTTTTAAGATCTCAAGTGACAATAGTCAGTCTAGACTAAGTAAGGTGTCTTCCTGAAAAACTACTCCAGAACTGTTCCGATAATAAAAGCACAACAATCTTTCCCTCCTACCTTTGCTTTATTTGCCTCTCGTTTTGCCTCCCCAGCCAAGCTTCCAACCATGGCATCTATCTGTTGTTTACTTCGAGGCATTCCATCAAAGATATCAATGTAGAGATGTTCCTGAACAATGTTCCAGATCTGATTGTTCTGCTTTTCCTGCAGATGCCTCTTCAAGAGTTGGTAAGAGTCCCGGGAAATACGCAGCACAAACTTGCTTGTTCGGAAATCCAGCATGGTCTCGTTACCTTTCATATGTTCTTTTTTGGTTAAACTAGATAATACACGGAGGTCATCCTGGTAATAACACTCCTGATCCCCATGAAATCTGCAGAAAAAAAAATAACACATGATAGGAGATGAAGTTCTTGTAATAAATCTTGTAAGTGCACATTTATTTACATCACTTTAACATAAAACATATAGCTTGGAAGCTACTAACTATATATGGAATTATTTTTCTAATAAAATAAATTTAATCCTGGGGGGAATAGATCAGTGTCTTAACTGTATACAGCAAAAGTATTCAATGGGAGAATCTCAGCGAAATTTATATGCACAAAGGGTTGCCTGAAGTAAATAGTTACACTGACATGTTTATTTACGTAAATGAAACCCAAATTTGTGGTATCATAAAGTACGAGGCATTTCTTACATAAGACTACCTGGATGCACTTACAGTTGATTCATTATATAAATATGCACATTTACCACTGAGTATGTTTCTCACTCTCCACTCACATTGTCTAACAGCTAACGTTTATCTAGAGAAAACAAGCCTTCCATTTCTATTCAAATCATGTTATAAAATACTCGCAGCAGGAAACATGTTAGCTACTTACAGAACTTTTTTTGCTGACTGTATTTGGGGGAGAAAAAGTTACCCTTTTGAGCTGAAGTATTTCATAACCACTCTGAACTCAGAAAGCAGACTGAATTTAAGTTTCTCCTCAAGCGATAAAGAAATGAAATATTGTAGAAGCACAGAAAATGGTAGATTAGCTATAAATTAATTCCTTTAATTCTATTAGAAGAATTTCAGTATACATACTATGACATCAGCAAACACTTACGGCATACACTGCCTTGTCATCTCAGTGCAATTTTATACTGCTAGAAAATGAGCCCACCATCTTTCCCTACAGCAGCATCATCTCCTCGTTGATACCTTGAAACAAGGTGCCGTAAAGACTGCTCAAAATCTGCATGGGTATAGTTCAAATGTAGTTTGCACAACTTTCTAACACAGGAGGTTGGAAAAGGATTAAGAACAATTACAGTAATCCACAGTATCATTAGTTCAGATTCCAAATCCCTTCAGCATTAAAGAATAATGCATGCATACACACACCTTAAGCTCAGACTTAATAAAAGAAGCGAACACCAAGTAACGCAAATAAACAAATGAAAATAACTTACCTTTCAAAGAAAGACTTTGCCTCACTCTCGTGCTGATTGTAGACCAACTCCAAGTACATGTGCACAAAGAGAGGATAAAACAGTTGAGACAATTCAGCTCGATGACAGTCCAGCGAGCACTCAATGAAGTTTTTTAATCCACTGTAGTATTCCTCATACAGGGTGGGGTCCCCCTGCTGATTGTAGGCAGACAATACTGCACTCACATCTGGTTGATCTTCCACAACACCTCCTCCAACTGCAAAGGCATTTAACAACAGCTTGTAAGGCTGCCTGACAGAGCTGGCAAATATACAGAGGCTGACAACAACTCTGCTAAGGTGAGGCATTCGAAGAAAACGGAATATTAAGCCTTGTGCTTGTTCAGCCTTACGTTGAAATGACACAATTGAGAGGACAGCAGTATGTTAACTACAGTCCATCAGCCTATTCTCCAAGCACCCTTTGCCATTTTTCGTGTTTTCCCTGCCAACAGTTGCCTATAAGGTATCTAACATAGTGCCTAATTCATCTAAGGTAAGTGGAAAGAAGCCAACGTCATCACCAGACTCAGCTATCTTTACAGCAAAGACTAGAAACTGTCAAATGAGAAGCCGAATCTTTCTAAGCCTGTAAAATATATCCACTATGATTATTTTATTTCTAGTAACCAAACAAATGAAGTTCATCAAGTGAACAAGAACACTACAGAACCATTACAGGGCAATGACTTTTTGTCACCTGCTAACGCTCCATAGCAGTCATTAAACACCTTCATTGCTTTGTTTTCTGTATTAAAAAAAAAAAAAAAAGACTTCACACTATACACTTACTTGAACTCAGATACGTAAGTTCCCAAAACACTTTCAATATTATACAAAGTTGCCTTACAAAACACCTTGAGTAAAAGTGCTTAGACTTCAATTATCTGTAGGACATTTCAAGCAGCTGGCAACCCCATAGATGAGAAACGTTTAAAACCTCCTCTATAATTATCTTATGGCTCTTTCTTCAATGTGCAGCCTGTTCATCAGGACTGTGGTCTTATCCCTGCAGCCACATCCTGGACCATCACCCCGAACTACAAAGGAAACATTTATCCTCCTGCAACGCAGTTGGCTAAGACAGGACGCACAGACAACGGGAAGCACCCTTCCCTTTGACAGTGCTCCCTTTAAGTATGAGGTCCCCTAGCCTTGATCCCTTCCTCCAGGAGGAGCACCCTGAGAGATCCCAGTCTCTTCCCAAGTTGTCTTCCCAAGTTGTGTGGGGGACTGATGGACCCGGGGGACCCAGGGTTTCCCTCCGACAATGAAGCCTAACCCCCGGGGAGTGCCACCCTATGGGAGGCACAGCCTGACCCCTCTCCTCATGCCCTAACATCAAGGAGAGCCCCCGAGGCTGCGGGAGGCGAGGGCACCCCAAATCCCCCGGGGGCCCCTCTGGACTGGGGCAGCCTCCAGCTCCCGCCCGGGGCAGCACCGCTCGCATCTCCCGCTCGGGCCCCACCTTTCCCCGGCGGCACGGCGGCGGCTGCCGCCACCCCAGGGCTGGCAGAGGCGACGGTGGCGACGCTGCCTCCTATCGAGATGGCGGCGGCGGAGGTGACCCGGTTGAGCAGCGCCTCGCTGCCGCCGACATCCCCCTCGCCGCCGGCTGCTCCCAAAAGCCCGGCTCCGGTGGGGCTGAGGGCAGCGGCTCCCAGGTCGTCGCCGAGCAGGCGTGCTTCCCGGCGGAGGATCTCCTCGGACTCGCGGAGGTTGCTCCGCCGCAGGAACTGCAGCACGGCCACGAGCGTCTGCCGGTCCAGCGCCGCCGGGGAGGCGGCCGGGCCCGGTGCCGCAGCCTTAGCGGCGGCCGCCGCATCCCCGCCATTCCCCGCCGCCTCCCCCTCAGCCGCCGGGGCCGGAGGAGCGGCGGGGGCTGTGGCGGCGGCGGCGGCGGCCGGGGGAGCGGCGGCGGGGGGCTGCGGCGGCGTCCCCGCCTCGGGGTCGGGCTTCACCGCCGCCACCTCCGGCGGCTCCTCAGCTACCGCCGCCATCTTGCATCGCCCCCCATTCGCCGCCGGCGGGCGGCCGCCGCAAGGCGCGGACGCTTTTTGCGACGGTCAGGGCAGAGGCCGGGCGCTCGCGGCTTCGTTTTGCGACGGTGCCAGGGTGGTTTACGGCAGCGCGGTGAAGGGCTAGGGGAGCGCTGTGCGGGGCGGGTGCCGCGCCGCGGGTGTCCTGGCGGACTACGACTCCCAGCACCCCCCGCGGGCAGCCAGCCGCCGGCCCCGCGTTTGCCCCCGGTGCCCGCCCCCCACCCCGAGCGATGGAGGCGGAGGCGGACGCCGGCTCCGTGCTGTCGGGGCTGTCGGGCGGCGACGGGGCGGCCGCGGGGCCCGCCGAGGAGGACCGGGAGATGGAGGGGGCCCCCAGCTGCTCGGGGTCGCACTCCGTCCCGTTCGAGTTCGAGCGGAGCCGCTCCGAGTCCAGCGGCGACGACGAGGAGGACGACGAGGACGATGAGGAGGAGGAGATGGAGGAAGAGGAGCTCGAGGGGGACCCCGGGGCCCGCTTCGGGACGGACGACGGGGAGCTCGACTCGGACGACGACCGGGAGGTAGCGGAGCGGGAGCGGTGTGAGGCGGGGGGCGGCCGTGTCGCGCGGCAGGGCCCCGCTCCCGGCGTGCCCCGCGCCGCCGGCGGGCGCGTGCGGCTCGAGGCGGGGGCGCGCGCTGCCGCCGCCATGGCGGAGCTCTGAGGGGAGCGGGGGGAGGGGAGGGTGTAAAAAGGCGCCTGGCTTCCTCAGGCACAGCACCCAGAGCTAAACCATTGCTAAAGCTGGCCTTTGGGGAAGTGACAGGCTTCTGGCAGGGAAACTCCGTGTGTACAGTCCTCATAAATGCACCTCGTAACCAGAACCTGGAGCGCCAAAACTTCGTTGCACACTTCCATACGTAGCGATATAAATTCTAACTGCATACAGAAACAGGAGGCAGCGCTAGTTATGCGTTCACTGATCGCTTTCCAAATAATGATTTTATTTGCCACTAGCATTCACTTCAAGCTTGCTGAGTGTTTGATATTTTCTTACACAGTGTATTCAGAATCATTTTTCCCAAAAGATTTGTTTGTGGTTTGCTTTTAAGCAGCTCATGAAATAAATTGGATTCATGAAATACACTGGATCACCATGGATCACTGACCACAAAAAAGGTCAATTCTGAAAACTAGGCAGAAGTCTTTAGAAAAGAGCTTTATACGACAAATGTTTGACCTCTTAGGAAAACCCATTTCTGTAATTTTTTCTGTAACTTTTTCATGGTTTAGGGATGTGATATTTCAGAAGCTGCAAATGCATAACTTCACATCTTAGCCTCTATATTTAAACTCTTATCAACTCTTTTTGTTCGTAGCGGATGATCAACCTGGCAGAGTTGACCCCTTACATCCTCTGTTCCATCTGCAAAGGTTACTTTATTGATGCTACAACTATTACAGAGTGTCTGCACACCTGTGAGTACCGGTACTTCCATTCTAAGAATCTAGATGCAAATTCAAACAAGAATCAGGTGTTCAGGTGTTCTGGCTTCACAAAGGTAATTTGCTATTTATAGTGAGCATGTGTTGTGTTTATTCTTGTTGTGTATTTCCTTGAGGAAAATGCATTTGTGGATATGTCAAGCATCATAAAATCATTAAGTCAGCTTAGTTACCCAAGCTGAGAGGGAAGAAAGGAATATTATATAGAGAAACAGGAAGCCCACGTAAAACAAAAACAGAACTATTACATACGTTATGTTTTTAAGCAGACTCTAAGAATTTGCAATACGTATCAGACTTTTAAAATATATACATATATAAGTAGGATTATAATGTACAAATATTTAGGAGTACTGTATGCCATACGGGCAGGTAGCTGCTGTTTACTTAAGTTTGATAGAGTCACTGGAAGACTTCATTTTGTCTCTGACAAACCTGATTAGACAAGACTAGATGTAATTGTTTCTCTTGCTTAAACAGATGCTGTTGTATAATGGACATGTGTCTTAATGGACTTCTTTTCTTTACAGTTTGTAAAAGCTGCATAGTGAGACACTTCTACTATAGCAACAGATGTCCAAAATGCAATATAGTTGTACATCAGACACAGCCCCTTTATAATATCAGGTAATAAGTTTGTGCCACTTTTGTAGGTGTAACTTCAGTTGAGTTTTGCTGTTTTGCTTTTAAATGTTTCATTTTCCGTGCCTGTATAGTGCTTTCCTATTTCAAATGAAGAAACAGTTACAAGAGAGATAGTGTTCTTTGTTTGTATAAGCTTAATAGCAAAAGTAAAATTATTCAGTTTCTTGTTTTCTGAAATTCTTTTCCCTTTCTAGGGAATGTTTACCCTTCCACCCTGGGTGTTTTTATGCATTTGCACAGCATTACAGATGATATGAGATCTTAGCTATTTGCTTTGATTGTCTTTTAGACCAAGCTTTTGTTGGCATGGTTTAGTTTTTAACTATAAAAATGGAGTTTTGGTTTCTTAAGCAATTCTTGAAGGGTGATGGTTTGTTTGTTTGTTTGTTTTTTAACTTTATGGCTTCTATTGGAGCTCTGTTGTGAGGACATGAATTAAGGCAGGTAGAGTTGCTGCTCTGTCACTTTTATGTATGTAATATTTCAACAGTATGTTTGGTGGTTTTCTCCCAATTTGGGATAATACAGAATGTTTTACATTAAATACACTTTTGTTTTTATTCTCTTTGATAGGCTGGACCGGCAGCTACAAGACATAGTCTATAAATTAGTTGTCAATTTAGAGGAAAGTAAGTCCATTTCTTTATTGCCATCTAGAGTTTCAAAGCATGAGCAGAAAGGACGGTTATTTGAAGTCTCATTTTTAACTCTTAGCTCCTTAAAATAATTCCATAACATTTGGTTATAAATCTTAATGAATTATCTGTGCAAACTGGCATCTTTCTGGCCATAAACTACTGTTATGCATAGCCATATGTACCCTGGACAGGTGAATATGTGTAGAATGAAACATAATATGGAACAGTGATCGGGAAGTTTTATTTTTAATTACTACAATGAAAGAGCAGTGATGCTGCAGCTAACTTTGTTATTAAATTGCTATTCCAGGTGTAGTTGTCTGCATGCTAATACACATTTTATTTTTAAAATGACAACTCTATTTTTTGTGTTTTTCCCTGAAAAACACCGAAATGGGAAAAAGCATCCATTCTGATGATGGACCAAGCAGTCACTGTGCTGAAGATGTTTTGTTTTGCTCTCTAATGCAACGCAGGCATTATTGTATACAAATACACATACAGATAATATTTTGTAGTCATGCCTTGTATTTTTATTTAAAGAAAATGGCATTCCATCTAATCAATAGTTCATTTGTCTCAGTTGGGAAAAAAAAAAGTTGCTGGGACTGGGACTGACTGATTCTCTCAAATGCTTTTTTTTTCTCCCCACTTCTATGTTTTTTTACTGATTTATTAGGCGCGTTCACTGTCACATGTCCATTACGCTAGGGTGGACTGAGTGAAACATACATGTCTAGTGGACTATATACATGGGCTATAGATGATATGAAAGGAAGAGTAATGACAGCCAGTAGGATACTTCTTTGTGCAGTTATTTCAGTATGGTTTTTGTCCCACTTCTCCATTTTTTTTTTCAGTTTTTACTAACAAAATCTGAGTCCAGGTATTTTAAGTGGCCCAACTTTGTATGGAATACTAGTGATAATGGAGGTCTGTAGGCACTTGAAAAGCATTTCAGCTCTGATAAATGGAAACTGTATGAATGTTCTCAGCATCTGAAATAACATTCTAATCTTTTCTGTATTGTTTTGGTTTCTTTTCTCAGGAGAAAAAAAGCAAATGCATGACTTCTATAAAGAAAGAGGATTAGAAGTGCCCAAACCAGGTGAGTTTTAATCATTTAGAGGACGCTGTTAAGGAAATATTTACTATCCCAGTTATCTTAGCTTTCCTTGAAATATTAGCTCACAACTAAAGAAAATAGGTGGTAATGAAAGTATGAGATTTCTGGTTTTCATAGTTCTCAAATTACACAAATAGAAGATGAAATGAGCAACACTTAAGCCCAGATTGTGGTTGGGTATTTTTACAGATTATATTTCACCTCCACCCAGGAAAATATATATAAAGTATGTGCAGATAGTATTTTCTAGCCCTTAATAAACATTAGAAGTGAAGAAGGTGTAAAAATAAGAACTTGAACATCCATAGACAGACGAGGGATTATCTTAGTTATTTTTGTCTTACTGTCAAATAAACCTGTGTTTGGAGAGATGCTGAGCTGAAAGCTAATACAATGCTGGTTCAAATAGCCAGGATGAAAAGTATAAACAGCTGATTTGGAAAAAAAAAATTAGGATGAATTTCATGGGCACTTTCTTCCCGTGAGCTCATCAGTTTTGGTTGGCACACATTAGTGTCTTATGCTGTTTTTATTTCAAGTTGTGTTTGCATTTTGGCTATTTGAATATTTTAGCTGTCCCACAGCCAGTTCCAGCGAGCAGAGGAAGACCTCGAAAAGTTCTGGGCTCTGTGTTCCGGATCCCACCAGAACTTGACATCTCAATACTTCTGGAATTCATCGGGTGAGTTGGGGGCAAATGGAAAAACAAGTGGCTGATGTGAGGGCTCTTAGTTTTCTTTGAGTGCGTACTTCTTCCACCTTGAGTAGCAGGTGGGGGGCTGGTTTTGGCTTACTGTGCAATAGTGACAGCCAACTACAAATACCTTAGATGAGGCAGATAAGGTTAAATATTTAAAGTATCTTCCTATGAAAATAGATTTCTAAAAGGTGTAGAGCTTTAAAATTTATGAGAATTCCTTTTATTTTCAACAAAATAGTATAGTCTCAGTAAACTGAATAACAAAATACCTCTCTTGTGCTTCCTAAATCCCTGTAGGTGGCAGTACCGTTAATGATGACTATACTAGGACTTGCTCGTGGAACTAGGGGGCTACAACTGTACATGATGACATGCTTTTATTAGCCAGAAAAATCACGTATTCTAATGACACCTCACCAGAAAGGGTTGTAGCCCTCCTGAACTAGGGAAAAAGGAAGCAAAGAAACATCTCTGAAATTGGCATAGTATTAATGTTTTGGGCAGTACAGTACAGTTCCTTCAAGGTACAGCAACAAGACACAAGTGACTAAAATACTCTACTCCTAGTTACAAAATATAGTGTCTGCCTGATGCTCTGTGCCTAGGAGAGTCTTTTTCTCTGCTTTGCTGAGCAATATAGATCACTTACTGCAGTCAGGTTTTTACCACTTCAGTACTTGTAAACAGTATGCACGTAGACATCATGCTACTTCAGTAGAAATACGTTCTTGATGTACTTACTATCTTCCAACGTTTAGGGCTAAGGAACTTCTCTGACAAGGTGCTAGGAACTTGAGACCTACAAGGAATCTGTCAAATGCAATTGGTGGTTTGATAATTCATAAGAAGCAAGTTTTATTGTAAATTTATCTGACCAAAACAAGCTAGGAAACCCGAGCAGCAAGAGTGCTAATTCCCTAAATGATATAAATGAGACTAACAGTGCTGTCTATTATTAAGTTAGCCTGATAGTTTCCAAGGCTTTAATGACTTACACTGAAGCTTTTGTATTGGGCATCACCTTTTAGCTATAGCTTGAGGGGTGGGGGGTAGAAATTCCAGCCCAGACGTTTGAGCTGTTTTCAGGAACACAGGAAGCAGAAATTGTATTGCTTTGCCCATATGCAGATTTACATGGCAGTGATTGAGAAGTAATGTGGATTAAAAGCTTTAACTGTGCAGGGGGGAAGTGGCTTGACTCTTGTGCAGCGCATACCCCTCTATGCAGATTGCCTCTGCTTTTGGCCTGTCTGCACAACATGTTCAGAGAGTTTGATACATAATTATTGCAAACTAATTTACACAAATGACGGAAAACGAAGGCCTCACAAACTGGAAAACTATGAGCAAAGCGTATCAACTTGGTTTGACTTCATGTCCTAGCTTTTTTGCATCTTACATCCAGTGTTTCTGCTGCCTCGCTTTATTCAGAGCGTAAAAAAATTCTTGTATGGATAGATTTTTATCATGTAGGTGGGGTGGCTTATTTGTTTTAAGTGTGGTTAACCATCATGTGGCTTTCTTACTTCTTTAAATGGATGAGACAGGAGATTGTAGAAAGCAGGGCTTACAGCTAAACATCTAGGGAAGAATTCCTGCCTGTGCCATGAAAAACGCTTGTGACTCCACATAATTGACTTCTGTGTTAGTTTCCTATATGCGTGACTTGCAGGGGTGCCTCCTGCTCACAAATACAGCTTGAAGCAGTGGGAGTCGTGACTAAAACAGTAGTATGAAGTGTTCTACAGTCATATCCAGTTTTAGTTGTCTCAAACTGAGCACGTGCCATCCTTGGTTACTTTTTGACACAGTCTGTCTCAGGTTCCTCTTTTTAAACAAGGTATTATATTGCTATTCTGCTGTGTAGGATAGTGTGGGAATACATTCAGACGTTGGCATAAGTGAGACTAGGAGGAAATTAATGCTTTCACATAACCAGTAGGATTGTTGTAAGTAAAACAAAATCACATATTGAACAAGGAGAGGAAAGCAAAGACACAGCTATTCAATGTGTATTGTCTAGCGAGCATTAAAAGATAGTTTTTAATCGTATTTATAACGGCTTTTCTTCTTTAATGAATGTTGTATAAGCCTCATGATATAATTAATGCAGGGTCCCAGTGGTCCTAGTGCTCAGGCATGATTTGTTACCTTGTTGGTTAAAATGTGATTAGATGGATGCATACAGACATAAATTAAAACGCTTTGACTGAAATTTCAGTAGAAAATACTAAATCTAATGCCATTTACCCTACGTTTGTGTTGGGCTAGGAATATACATGTGGTTATTTTATTGCCTCAGCTGTGACTGTATCTCAGGTTAGCATCTAGACATGAGTAGGAGGGATGCTCATTCTGAGACCTGTGACAGGTACTGCAGGGCTGGCCCGCCAGGTGGCAGAAGGAGCATGCTTACACCAACACTCCCATGTCTGAGTGATTCCTTGCCGGTTACAATGTAAAAATGACTTTAATAACTGAAATTAAATTTTATTCCAAGTATGTCCCTTTCAGGTTGGAACACTGTTTCTTGATCGCTCTATAGAAAGCTTCCTTAGATTATCTTGACTGCAGGATTAGATACAGTTTGAATTCATTGTGGCAAAAGTACTTCGATTTAGATCTCTGCTGTGAAAGGCTACCGGTTACTCCCCCTGTGGCCCCCAATGATTCTCAGCAGGTACATTTTTCTTTTGTTTTTTTTTTTTTTCAGAGCAAGAGTAGTAGTCAGACACCTCAGATCTCAAAACTAATTAAACATGTACGTGCCTGTGTGTGGAACAAGATGACTTTTTAATCCGTGTTGTATTTGGTTTTTTTGGTAGTTTTATTTCAAGCTTCCATTCTAGTGCTAGCAGCAAAGCAAGCATGAATGTGCAAATAACATCTATAGCATGTGAAACTGTCCACTGTGTTTTCGTTATTTGTATGGAAGGAAGCACAGAAGGATTGGAACAAAAAAGGATGATGGCTTAACATCTGTGGCAATTTATTTTTGAAACATTTTTTAGCCTTTGATCTTATCTTATACCTTATGTTTAAGGGTTAATCTGTTTTCTTCAAAGGTCAAAATCAAACAGTTTATCTTGGCAATGAGATGTTAAGAAAGCTCTTTGTATAAAGAAAACTCAGAATAGATTGGGCAATCCAGCAGGAATTTTTACTTTGAAAGCTTTAGATCGTCTATGTTATGTCTTTAGAGTATAGTAAATAGTCTCCTGTGGCAGGGGAACTATATCAAAGAAAATGACAGCAGGAGTGGAAAAGCTTGTATGTTCGCTTCTTAGTAATTTTAAATTTCAATTCAGTGGCAGAAGTTGGTGATAGTTTTTAAGTCTGTCCGATGGTTTGTACGTATTTAGAGGTGGAGTTATCTAATTACAGTAATTTGAAGTGCCATGCTAACGTGTGGTCTGCACAAGCATTACAAATGCTTGCTATGCAAGCAAATGGTCAGTAGAAATATAGTTAATTTATAGTGCTATTTGATTTTTGCCTTTTCCAATGCAGCGAAATACTGCAATTTAACCTTGCTATACATATGTACTTGCTAAAATAATACAAGAGTAAGGGAATGTCATGAGCTGTGCTTAATTCATTGAGAAATTGATATGCTGCCCTACAGGATGGAGATGTGGAGCCTAGATAACTGAGTCACGTGCTCAGGCTGTGTAAATCAATGAACTTCTATTGAAGGCAGGTAGGAATTTGGTCATTTGCTACCCTCTGCGTGTTTTACCTTCCAGAAAGGCACCTGCTGCTTTTCTGAGTTCCTAGATAGTAATACCGTTAATCCTGTGATTATAAATAGTCTGGAAGGCCAACCACTGGCCCAGAAAGCCTCGTTAGTGGTTGGGCATGTTCTGTCAGCAGCATTTAGGTACTGTCTGTTAAAGTTCCAAACATCAAGGATAATGAAGTGTGGATGTTTAAACAGCATTAATATTACAGCCTGTTCCCATGAAAACCAATGTTATTGTGTGTAAAATATGGCTTTAGGATGTGTTGATTTATTTTCCATTTCATGTAGACAAACTTTAAAGTCATAAATAGCTGAATTCACAAAAAAGAAATGGGGAACCAAATAAGGGCTTGGTGGGAAAGATATATAACTTCAGTGTAATATTGTTTTATATATTAGAATTTAATGAAAGGAAGAGTCTGATTCAAAAATAAGCCTGGTGTGTCAGACTATTAAATCAGCAAGTCATTATTGTAAGGAAAAGAGCTTGAGGGTGTTCCTAACTGTTAACCTTAGCAATATTGATTGTGTTTACTCTTCTCTTGTTTTTCAGAGCTAACGAAGGCACAGGGAATTTTAAGGTGCAGATGTGATTTGAATCTTTCTCTTATGGTTTACTTCAGAAATATGTGTAACCTGAATGTACCTAATTTAGTTTCTTTGTTTTTCTTACATTGAATGCAGCCTGAACTTTCACCAGCATAGCATAAATGAATAATCCTGCATTAGAATGTATGGTCAAGCCTATCGATGTGTAGCATTGCAGAGTAGGAGAATGCTTCCAAGGCTAGGAAACTAAAATTCTGTTGGGAGAATGGGAATTATGTTGATGAAACTTCACCTGGCTGATTCTAGGTTGTTATTCTTGCAACTCCTTCTAAAAGGTGCATTAGTATATCTTTTCTCAGAATCTTAAACAACGGTGTAGTCATTCTCTTAAAAACCTGTTTTTGAAGAAGATTGCCTAATGGCAGTGGAAAGCTCACCTAGGTTATTCAGAGGAAGCATCACCCAAAGCACAAAAACAGTCTATTTTGATATATGATTGAAATTAAAACAAGAAAAATGATGCAAGTTTTCTGGACAGTACAAAGCACTTCCTTAGTCTGCAGCAAATTTATTCTTTTCTATGTTCCTTCACTAACAAAATTAGTTGTCTGAATGGTGGTCATTCTACTAAACAACAAATAGCTTTCCCAATCCTCGCTAAAGAATGTCTCTTCTTCCAGTATAGACTGAGCTGAATTGGTGTTTAAAAAAAAAAAAAACTGTAGATTAACTGCACATTGTGTACTGCGATAATTATTTCATAGGCTGTAATTAGAGATGTGCAGAGTATGTCATTCCACTATTTTGGCTAAACATTTAGAAAAAGATTCTATTTAGGAGCAAGAAGGAGATATAATTATAAATTATACAGTGTATGTTGCATTTTATCTTTCATTGTATTTCATTGTATGTAGGAATCAAGAGATAGAATGGCACAGAATATAAGAGCATTTTACTGGTATTGTTAGCAACAAAACTCCAATTTTACTGTTGAAGAATTTGATCAAAAAGTGTGTTACTAATGGAAATATGGATTGTCCTAGTTCCATTTTTTTAACCAATTTCCTTTGTTTTCAGCTGAGTTGATCTTTTAAATAAGTATATTTTCAGGCACAAATCTGAAATACTAGGTATGACTGCAGTTACTCCTGCTCTTTTTAATACTAACCACATTTGTTATTATCAGAGCTTAGCAAGCAATTTCAAACTCTCAAATAAAGAAGTAACATTTAATAATCACAGAGTTGAAATATAAGTTCAGCTTCATAAATAGAAGTTAATCTATAGAAGGGGAGCAATGTTCCTGAAAATATGCATGGATAATTTTCTTCACCTGTTATACCCCTGCACCTACACAGCATTTTGTTACTCTTTTTTACTCATTACCTGTCACACTATTGTTTGTTTTTATATTCTTCTTACCTCTCTATCACCTGCTATCCTTCCTGGATCTTATTTGCCCTTCTTTCTGGTTTGTTTTTCGTCCTGTTCATTTTGAACCCAACAAGAATAACTGTAGGGCAGTTCAACCATTTTATTAACTTACGTTTTCTGATATTAATGGTTGTGTCAGACACTTATTTTCTCTGATACTCTTTTAGGTGCATGCCATCCCAACAGGAATAGTTTTGCCTTTTAAAAAAAAATACTTGCTCTAACATCATTAAGGAGTGTTTGTGGCCCAGAAAAGTGATTTTGTGTGTCTTTCCCTTTTAAGCCGTAGTGTACCTCCACTCGCTTTAACTCTAGTGTTCTGAAGATGTAGAAGGTGAAGGGCTGCCCACCTTTACTCACAGTGAATAGTTCTGTACTGCTTATAATCCTACCATCCATAGACTAAAGTGCCATTCTGTATTTGTGCATATTTAGATTCCTGTATGATTTTTAAGAAATACTACATCTCTTAACTGATATTTATTCTACTGCATTTTTGATTTCTTTGTTGCATATTAACTTCCTGCTTCACTGTATTTCTTCCCTGCCTTTTGTCTGCATTTTCATGCCTTTTTTTTTTCTGTTTTATGATCAAGAGGTTTACTCATCAGCCTTCCAAATCCCTCTTATGCATTTCTCACAAAACATACCCTGATCCTTTTTTACCATTATTCTTTCTTATCTACCGTATCTTTCTGAACTATGTATTGAACTTCATATATGAAGGGTTTCCTTTTTGTCTTTCTTTATATTTTTTCCGGAGGTGGAAGGAGAGAACAGGTTAAAAGGCAAGGCTTTTGGCCATAAACCATCATTTATATATGCAGCAAGCATAAACCCAGCATAATCAAGTTTGCATCAGCCTAGATCAGGTCTGACTGGCATTTCTAGCTCTTATACGTGAATAAATCAAACTATTGTTCCAAAAACACACTTATCACAGATATGTATCTTAATTTGTGATTGAATTCAAGGGCAGTCTTTGACCCCCTCCCCCTCCACCCTTTTTTCAAATGGAAAGAATATGATGAACCTGGATAGTAAATCACAGCTGTTCAGAAGTTAACATAAAAATCCAATTAATTGACACAAAAGGGAATCCATTTATCACTCTGAATGCAGTCATCTGCTTTGCCTTTGTGCCTATTTGCTTTGCTGCCTGTATCGCCAGTCAGCTGTTTTAAAATTTTATCCACAGAGAAGAAACCCATTAAAATTGTGGAGGTCAACATAATAAATGTCATCTTGTTGCAGTCCTTGCTATGAAAGTATTTAGAAATTATGCAAAAAGGTTTCAGACCAGTCTTGCCCTTGTGTTCTGCGTAGTAGTTTATTTTAATTGATTCTAGAATGTCATGGACTGTTAAGTCGATTCCAGCCTGAGTCATAATACTTCTAGCATGCCAAGGAACTTAAGGTCCTTTGGTTACAAAATGATACGGTTTACCTATGTGAATTCATGTTTGATGCACAAGCCTGATTTGTGGAAAAGAAGCAAATTTTTGGAAGTCTCTTACGCTTCTGAGTAATTGCTTTCTGGGACTGAAGGGGAGCAGAGTTCTTAAAATGCTGCGTAATACCAGTTTTTGTGCTGAATTTAAAGGAAATCTTATTCTCCACTACTTCAATAGTAAAATAGGACTGAAGTCAATAGGTGGTTATTTTTTGTTTAAAACAGCAGGAAGCTTGAACATGGAATCTGTTAATACACATTTAGTCTCATCTGTATGAGGTAATCTGGAAGTATATCAAAGAAAGGTCCAAAACTTAAGCTGTCTTCAGCTGTTAATGGGCCTTCAGTCAGGTTTGGAGTTTGCCAGGGATGGTGGCTGAATATGTACAGGGTCTTAAGATCTTGAATTTGTTCTTTACAGCCTTTGGAAAAGAAGTTTGTGCGTGTTTCAGGGGAGGCAACAATTGGACATGTGGAGAAGTTCCTCAGAAGAAAAATGGATCTGGACCCTGCTTGTCAGGTATGCCACTTGTAATAGCATGTATTAGTTTGCTGTGATCAATGTAATGCCTATGTTTCTGTTGCTCATAAGAGTGTAGAAGTAACATAGGGTTTTTTGAGTAAGTATTCTGTTGAAGTGTTGTGATCCTCAAGGAACAGCTCTCCCACGTAATTTGCAACACGTTTAAGTTCTCATTATTATTTGCATAGAGTTTCTGAAGTGCCACGTAAGATTTCAGCAGATGAAATTGAAAACCAATCTTTCAAAATCAAGCTAGACCTGTGTTTTGGGTGTCTTTCAGATTTTGTGATCTTGAGATTATCTAATAGAGGTAACTTGAAAATTATTTTCCCCGTTAGTTACTTTCTGCTTGGACTTCACCACTTTCTAATCCACTGTTAGTGGGTAAAGGTTACTGGGTCTTAGCTGATAATTTCATAGACTTCCTTTCCAAAAATGTATTTTTTGGGTAATTTTTAGACGCTGAAACAGATGGTTTCTGGTACCTTTTGAAAAGAAAATCACAGCTAAGGGAAATGAAAAGCCTTGCCAGCATTTGAATAACTAGCCCAGATACTCATGCTGACCTCCAAAATTTTTTCTTTGTCCTTCCCTGGATAATATGGGTTGGCATAGAAACTATTGATCTGAGATCTAATGCTTTCTAGGCCAAATTTCCCCTTGGGATTAATCTTATGAGGAATGTCCTGTATATGACAGCTTTCCATTTTAACTTCAGCTTACTTGGTAAGCATTAACTTACAGTTGCCTGTTATCATGTTTGTTATATAAATAGCTCTTGAGTGCAGTAAACGTGTCACTTAATGAAAATAATTGCCATAACGGAAAGGCTGCTTTATTTTAATAAGAATTTTAAAAGCTGTGACCGAGTTATTAAGGAGATACACCTTCAATTTTCCTTTCAACAAAAGGTGAATTTATACTTCCCGCTATCTCACTAGGAGTCAGTACTACTAGTTGGCTTTGATTTTCCCAGCTAGTCAAGACTGTAGTAGATCTATACCACTTCTGTTGCTGGTGCATCCTTCATAACAGAATATATTATTTTTTTTAAGGCACAAGGATTGCTCTGAGACATACATTTTGCAACTGCTTTCCATGCTGAACTAGGATTTTTTTCATTGTATATTTTTTTTTTTTGTCCTAGCAGAATGAATTCTAGCATAACAATTAGCTAGCAGAAATTCTGCTTTCGGTGCTAGAATTTGATGATTGCATTTGGCATTCTGAGCACTATGAGGAGGTGAATGAGAAAAAATTCTAAATATATTAGAAGACACTGATGTTTAATGACTGCTATTTGAAAGTGGAACAGCTGGAGGATGAACAGTGGGATATTTTGAAACAAGAATTCTCATTCTGTTTGGAAAGCTCATCAGCAGTTGCCCCTATGTCTGTTTATATCATATATTGGGTAAATAGGTTATTTTTTCTATTTTTATAGAAAATATAAAGTGTGTCTGTATGCATATTATGTACCAGTGAAAACAAAATTGAGTTTTCAGTACTTTATGGTACAAAAATCATGTAAGTAGCCTTATGAAACAGAAGTAATTGAACTCATCACTGGAAAGCAAAGCAGATATGTCTGTCCTTCTAGAGTAATAAATCTAGAGGCTAGAATGCAAGGGAAACAGGAGAAATAACTATAACCAGCTTTCAAAAACAAAAAGATATGTTTCTTAAAAAGGCCAAATGTTGATGTTAAATATATATTCATGTGTATGTATGTGGATCAATATCTAATAAATTTTTAATGTTATATCCAGGCTTTTTCTTGCTGCTTCCTCCTAGAATCTAAAAGGAGAAGTAATATTACACAATTTACATCTTCTGCACATTTTGGAATTATTATTTAAGATTAAGTCTAGCACGAATGGAGTATTCTGCATTATTCTCACACTATATAGATGAAGTAAATAAACCTGTTCCGAGTCTCTAAGGATTAGAATTCTTGTGTTCCGGTTTCTGAGAATAATAGCCTGCCAGCGTGAGCAGACCTAAATCTTTTCATGAAGAACAGGAGAGAGGTAGTGGGTCAGAATGCAGAAGAGCATAAATACAGACAAGTTGCACTGAAGCACAAAGTACATCCTATTGTGGAAGACTATATAAGAGAAACCATGTAAGAGTACATGTATGATACTGCAGTCTGCTTCCTGACTAGTGCAGTGGCAAAGCGTAATCTTGCTCGCTGCTGAAAGCTGTGGAACAGCATCTTGTCAGCACTCTTGATTTTGAGGTTTGGTCATTGTAATTCAGGTGACGGCCCTCTGGTTTCCATGTCTAGGAATTGCTAATAAGGAGGATATAACCAAGCTGTAGCTGTGAGAGAGACGGTGCTGTGTTAGCTGCTCTAATAAAGAAGCTTATTTTTCATAATAGTCGAGGCATTCAGAATACCTCAGTCTGAATCTATTTTTTCCCAAAGTAACAGTCTTTGTGGGCAGTTACTTAACAAAAGTGCCACCTCCAGAATTGCAGACATCACTGACATGGTTTAGCTGCAGTAGAGGACGTTAGAATTGCAGAATATGCCCTTCACTTGCATCGCAGAAGTATTGATTGCATTTTGAAGAAGGACTGTGTGAAAAGTATTTGCTGACAGAGGCATACAGTGAGCTTATTCTTTTTTATTCAGACCCTTCTTCCAAGCAGTCTTGTTAAGCAGACTTACTCATACATTTTCTCACTCACGGTAAGAGTGAAGGAAGCGCTGGCTCATTTCTTGCTAGTAGCACTGACAACTTGCCCTTATTTTGCAGCTGATGAATGACTCAGGATGTTTGTGGGATCATTTTAATATGTGATCTAAATTCCCATTGAATCCATCACAGCTATTCCTAAACAGTTTTTTAGTGGACATGCCCAACTGGGAGCGAACCAAACTGTCTTCTCTGATCCAGAAGTGAGCCCTAATTTGGGGAGAGCATTAGGGCTGTGCATGCTAAACGCGTTTGAACAGCAAAGGTCAAGATGCCTGTGGCGTCAAACACGCTAGAATTCAACTCTTTCAAACAATATTGGATTTACTTTATGAAATATCAAATGTAAAGGGCTTAATTGTATTTTTTTGCTAGTTTAAGGGTAGGTTGAATTTGACTGTTTTTGTGGTCTTTCACAGGTCGACATAATATGTGGTGATCACCTACTAGAACACTACCAGACGCTGAGGGAAATCCGGCAAGTCATAGGAGAGAGTGCTGTACAGGTATGTATGGCGGCTGGGGCTTTGTGCTAAGTTTTCTGGTTTAAATTAGAATATTATTTAAACTATTAGGTAACACTAACTTATCTGAAGATGTCACTTAGAAAACGTTTTCAGCTTATGCAAAATGTTCTTTGTTTTGTTTTGGTTTTTGAGTACAGTCACTGTTAGAGGAGAAAATTACCTGTTTTGAGTTGCTTTTTTTCCACTTGCAAGTTCATTCATGTCAGCAGTTACTCTCATTGCTGAGGAAAAGTTGGTTCAGAAAGGCAGATAATTTTCACTTTGTCAAAGAATGCGTGTTCAAATTTATGCCTTTGGCAGTATTTACATTGGAAAAGTTTCTCAGAATTCAGTGCAGCATAACAGACGTTGTGATTTATTTTTCTGGGCCATGATCACTGTAATGTTTTAGGGGGTTTAACTCCTCCTAAATAGTTATTAAAATGCTCACAGTTGTTTTGTGTTTTGATTTTTGGGTTTGTCTTTTTTCCATACTGAGCATCTGTGTGTAATGCTGTCTCAGAGCATGATTAAATTAACATAGAATCATAGAATGGTTTGTTTGGAAGAGACCTTGTAGGTCATTTAATTCCACCACCCCTGCAATGGGCAGGGATAACTAGACCAGTTTGCTCAAAGCCCTAACCAATCTGGCCTAGTATAATACAGCTGCAAGACAGTGGGATTTAGCTGTTCAGAATTACTACGTGCCTTTCCAACGAGTGCTGGAAGATTAAATGTTCAACCTTCTTCAGGGTTTTCTTATTTTTTCCCAGCTTCGGGACTACAATCTGATGGTAGAATAAGTATTCCTAATACAGACCCCATACTAACTTATTTATGTTGCTGTAATTGGAGTAAATAGGTAACTATTAGTGGTTGAATGTAAATGACTAACGTTAATTTTTGAGTACTTGATAGAAGGCTTTAAAAAAAAAACTTTTTACTTCACACACCTGTTTTTAATCGTGTTAAGTGCACTTATGTGCAGCAAGTACAGTTTTACAGATTTGTTACAGCCTCGTAGATTTAAAGACAATTTAAGGTTTATGAAATGGGGTTGTTGGTTGAACCTCTCTAATTAGCTTGAAATGTGATTTTTAACTCTATTTAGGGAAGAAAAATACAAATGTTACTGCAGAGAATTAATATGAAAAGAAGTAACTGCTTAATTTTTAAAACTAAAACTTCTGAAGTTTACTGCAAGGAGTAAATTTCCTGCAAAGACTGACAGAATTTTTTGAAAGGCTCAATTTTGCTACCAAGCATTGAGATCTGCCTTGATTAAGAGTTTGATCAAGTAGCTGAGGAAGGAAGCTTGTTGTTAATTACATAGGCATATAATTTCTTCCCTGCATTACCTTCGTCCCCTCTGCTGCACAAATGCAACATGAGCCAAGCTGCTGGTTATTTTCTCCTGTCTGAAATTGTCCTTCTCAAAGCTCTGCGTCACTGATGGATATAATGAGCTCACACATGGGAAAAGCTAAAGAGAGAAGTTTCTTTTATGTCCCTGGCCCTTGGCACAGAGGTCTTGCAGATTATACTGCTCTCTTTGTAACTCTCACCTTTTTGTAACCCAATCTCATTGTATTTTTTTAGTGTCTCCTGAGCTAGGCAGTAAGAGCAGTGATCTGATTTAATCAGTGTGACCCTCTAGCGCGCATCTGGTATGGAAGTGTTTTACTCTTTGCTGTGGGGATATTGAATTTGGAAAGTGGGGCGCTTCTTGTCACTGCTGCTCTTAAAACATCAAGAAGTGCTTATGCTATGATATTTCTGTCATTCAGCTCCACTTTAAAGTTTATATAAGGCTTTAACGGGCAGGATATTTTCCATTTTAGGCCAGGTCTACAAGCTTGTGGCAAAACCCTGTGGGTGGGGGGTTGCTGTCAGAAGGGTTTGTACTTCATTTTGCTTTTCTTTGGGCACATATGAATTATTCTGATTTGAGATCTATAATAAGCAGTGAGATCTCATTTTCTTTTTAGATTTCCTTTTCAGAATAGTATCTAGAGAAAGCAGCTGAACAGACATAAAAACGTATAATATCTGAAAAGAGACCAATTACAGAGTATGCAACACCAGTACTGGATTAAGTCTCAGCTTCTCTTTGTACAGAAGTAGTTGCATTTGGCTTGGCCTTTGGTTTAAGAAGGATATTTCCTGTGTAAATAGCTAACTTCTGTAAATGTCCTATTGCCAAATAGGTCCATTTGAAAACTCATTAATCAAAGAATACATTGTAGCATTTTTTCTTGCAAATATTTCTTCTCTTTAAGCAACTTTTTCATAGAGGAAAATTGTTTTGATCACAGTTGTCTTAAAGGAATTTTGAATGTGCTTTATTTTTTTCTATGGAAGTAGCCAGCAGGCACAATGAGTATAAATATGGCTTTGTGAAGGTATAGCAACATACTGTGTGCCAAGAGGTTGGTAAGGAACTTCGAAGGACTTGTTCCACCTAACAAGAAGTGAAGACAAGCTCTCTTATCTCCACCTTGCAATGCAGTCACCCCACTTTGTCAGGCATGGAGTAAATGTCATTCTTGACAGTTCATACAAAAGAATACTTTGACCCACTTTTCTCAGTGCCTGCATTTTAATCCCTTTGAATCATTGGACACAATGATATCAGTCATATGATCAAGATTGGAGATCAGAAACAAAGTGCTTGGATTTTATTTCCCTTGGATTTGACTTGCAGATGCAAAGTTTGTGGATTTGAAAGTGACTGAGCAAGTCACGATAAAGTTCGTGGGTTTTGTTTTTTTTAAATGCGCCCCTTCACACAGAACTGTACCTTCTGTGGAACATATCTCAGGTCCTAATGTTAACGGATAAAAACATCAACAACAAAATACGGTAGAAATTCTAACACGTCAGCTGTGATTAATGCATTTCTCTCTTCAAAAGAAAACATTTATTAAAGCCTGTTCATATAAATAGGTCTAACGTGACAAGTCAGATTCCCAGAGGATCAGTAGCAGGAACAGGTTTCAGAGGTGGAAGCAGACTAACTGCTAGACCTTTCACCAGCTGTGCGTGTGAATTAAGTGACATAAGTAAGACATTAATGAGTCAGGAAGTATCCCATCTCACAGGTGAAAGGTTCTTTTGTTAACTTCAGTAGAAGCACGGGGATTTAAGAAGTGTTTAGTTGTGCATCTAGAATTAGGAAGAAATGGTAAGCTGGCACCATAAGTTTCTCTAACTATTTCTGCATAAGGAAAAAACTGACAGAATTATATTAAATGTGTTACTGACACACTCAAGACTCTGGCTAGCTTGTAGAGATGTAAACAATGCTTTCCTATTTAAAAATAAATAAAAAGTTTTACTTTCCATATGATCTGTTATGTTGTCTTTCTATTTTAGTTATCGCAGTTGTTAAAGGTAGTAGAGCTGCAAAAAGTAAGGTAGAGCCACCAGTGAATTTAATAAAATTAACATTAGAAGTTGGAATCTGAGTTGCATGCTCAGGCAACTATGTGTTTCCTCTCTCTCTTCCTGCATTCTCTTTCTGTGTCTTTTTGACTTTTGGTGTCCTGAGTTAATGGCCAGATTTTGGCAGCTCGTTCTAGAGCTATTTAAGTGATTTATTCTGCCTTGTAGTATCATGTGGAAAGCAATATAAGTTGTAAAGGGAGCCTATTATATGAAAATGAGACAATTCCATTATAATACTTAAAAAATTGCATTCCTCTTATGGAAGGGGAATGCTCTGAAATGAGGGAGGTTGAAGCTGCAGTTCTGCCACACAAGTGTCATATCGGGCTGTGATGGAAATGCCTCATGGAGAAGGTGATATGATAACACAGTTTATCTCTCTTCTCTCTAGGATGGCTTACTTGTACTGCACTATGGCCTCGTGGTGTCTCCGCTAAACATAACTTAGATTGCTAATACATCAGAAGGTGAAAGAATCCAAAGTCATCAAGCTTCTTCACTGCTGTTTCTCACCAAAGAAGGCCATCGTATTTTCTGTGACCGGAAGCAAGTAAAAGGAACCACTGCTAACTGCTGTATGCTTGTAATTTAACATCTGACTTTATCACTGTAAAAAAAAAAAAAAAAAAAAGGCTTCTGTAGGTACAGCTATGGATGTTGCTATGCTATGCTTTGTGTTAAAAATGACTGTCTTAAAATTTCACTCAGCTCAGGGACTTTAAACGCTCAGAGTTGCTGCATTTCTTTAAATACTTCCTAAAACCACAAGATCTCACAGGGTGAGCAGCCCTTTTCCTCTAAGCTATAGGACTTTGCTTACTTTCTAAGTGTCTAGCTAGAGCAGTGCTCTCAGGGATGATCTTCAGTGGGCAGTATAATGTGTTCTGGGGAGGAGACGGTCATTTGGTGGAAAAAAGTGAATAGTGATCATTTGTCTTCAGATGTGATTTAGGGAGAAGGGAACTCTTGAAATGCAGACCAAAATAGGTAGAAAATAATGTATCACAAACATTTTTTCTAGAAGTAGCATTAAATTTACTTGTTTTTCTTCAAGAAAAACAATTTTGTTTGCACTGGAGATAGATTTGCTGGTAGCTTGACTTATACCAAATGGTGGATCATGCATCTCTACTCTTAATGGAGATGAGCTGGCTGTAAGCTGTTTAAACTATGCATGGAAAAAAAAACGTAGCACCTCTTTCTACCTGCTTGCTGTATTTACAATAATTACTGTCAGCTTGGTTCTGCTGTCACGTAAAATCTGTCAAATGACTTGACTAGCAGGAATACAGGTTCTTTAATCTTAGCACACATCTTTCTAGCAGCAGTGAAAAAATAGTAGCTTTTTCCACTCTTTCTAATGTGTATTAGTGCAGACCAGGTTTGAGGATGTTAAATAACATAGTACGTGCCTGTTACTACTACCAGATTCCCAGAAGATAATAGATATCTTTTTTTTTTTAATTAACATAAAAATGCTAGGGTTTTGTGATAATTATGATATCTCAAGTTCTGTTTAAGATTTCCACTGTTTCTTGTGCAGCATTAAGGATCAGAGCTTTGTATGTTACGGTCTTGCTGCGCTCTCAGTCATACATGTGGGAGAGATCTGTGAAAGCTGCTGTAAGGTACCAGGCTCCCTTGATGGTCAATGTAGTAAAGGGGGTGGCGATTTCTTTGTAAGGCATTTCAGGGTGCCTAAGTTAGCTCAAATGCATTTGCTCCCTGTCATATTCACTGCTGTGCTGTCAACCTGGGAATACTGGTATCTTTTGTCTAAAGAAAGCTTTCATGAATCCTTCCTCAGGTCTTTACAATAAATGTGCAGTTTTGCCTGTGAAGATGACACCATAAGATAAAGTCTTAGTTGAAGTAATTCCTGTGAAGCTCCTAAAAAAATTAACAAACATTTATAATTACGGTTTCCTATTTTACTTTCGAAGTTTGTACAAAATCAGTGTTTAAAATGCAGCAGAAAATGGGATTATTTTGTAAAACACTTTGTGACTTGTGTTGATAAGAGATTATATATTGTAACAGTAAAATAAAGTTTATTTTAGCCAATTTTAAATTGAGCTCTCATATTTCCATTCCATGCTACCTCTGTTAACCTCAAAATTGTAGCAATTTAATATTGAAACTAGTGGATGTGCTCTGGGGTTGTTAGAATCACAAACTTCAGTTATAAGGTGTAATGGTGAAAGGTGGCTTTCAGAAAGGTGGCTACAGAATCTCCAATTGATTTTTCAACACAGATACAGGGCCTATGTAGTTACAAGACTTTTTTTTGTGCTTAATGCAGACATCTCTTTGTCAAAGCCACTAAATTATTTTTGTTCATGTTTCTGGTGGTTGTGAAGTCCCCTGTGAACCAGGTCTTTCTCTGCCATTCTGATCATCCTGGCTTTATACAGAGTATCTGTCTTGACAATACTGTCTCTTCTTGGTTCTTCACTACTTACGGTTTTGTTTATATATAGCTCTATGCTTAAAAAAAAAGCAGTATATTCACATTTTATGTTGCAAATTCTCTCCTAGTCCTGGCTTGAACTTCATGCCTACTGAAGGGCTTGTTTTCTGAGCTAAACAGCTATATAGAAGCTGATAGCATTATTGTAGAAGGACATAAATTTGAATTCTGCATAGCTTCAAGATGACAACATTGCCACTGCCTCTGAGGTGAATGTCAGTCTCTGTCTTAATAAATAAAAATTAATGACTGATCAGTCTAGGTAAACTGCTAAATTGGTAGCTACTGTTTCTGAAATATCTTTGTACTTTATCTGTCGGGTAAATCAAATGCTAGTAAAAATGTAGATGATCAAGACTTCTTTTTTCACTCTTTCAGTGGCTTAATGAGAGGTCGATTAAAGCTTCAGTGCAATTTTGTTACCTAGGATGTTTTATTATGAGCCCTTAGTGACCTCTTTTATTTCATATTTGTTCACTTCTTCCCTTTTCTTCCTCAGTTGCCTTCAGAAAGCATATTCTTAGCTTAGCTTTCTGGCTGAACATCCTGCTTTCTTCTACGTTAAAGCCTACCCTCAAGGTGCTGATGCTTTATCTGCTCTCCAGCTCCTGCTGCACCCCCTGGGGCTCTGCTTGGCACATCAGCATGCAGCGGGGGTGACCTTTGGCAATTGCCAAGGCTGAAATGTGGGCTGCGCAGTTTCCTGCATAAAGATAATCAGCCTGCTTGCTTTAAAATGTGCCAATCTTCCTTCAGCTCTCCCGCTGCTGTTTATTTCTGCTGGTCTCCTTTTAACCTTGGCTTTCCTCCAGTCACTTCTGGTTCTGATGATAGAAGAGCTGTAACAGCAGACCGTCTATGGGATGGCATCTCTGTCCTCATGGGAGATGAGCCAGCTTCACGCTCAGGAAGCGAGAGGAAGGTGTGCTTGGACTTGTTAGTTCACAGACGCTATATCATTTCCTCACTTAATGAAATAACTCTGGTTTCATTTTCTGGTTATCTACTTACCAATGGCACGGCTAAGACAGAACCTAATTAAATACCATTTGTACTGCAGCATAATTCTGAGTCGCTTTATGGATCTACTAACTCCCAGCAAGAGGAGACCATGAGCCCTAGTGTCAGGAGTTCTCAGAAATGCAGAATCAAGCTACCATCAAGCCATGAGTCATGTTGGTTATGTTCTGGGTTTTGTTTTACCTAGATTTAGTGTAACAAGATACGGTTCAAGAGGCTAGTGAAATGTGCAGCTGAGCTGTTTTTAAAATGGAGGGGCACTGTGATAGCAATGTATAAAATAATATTTTCTGAATGCTGCTATTGCACCCAGCCTTGATCTGTATTACCACCAGAGAGGCACACAAGCCAGGAGAACCCTTAACACTTACTTCCATAAATGTAAAACAACCGATGAGCTTCAGTGAAAAATCCCTCAAGCTGTCTGATGCTATTCTGTTGAATTTCTTTTCAGGGAATCATCCAGCTCGTGTGTGCAGTGATTTATGTTAACGTGTGATATCAATTGCTAGCAAATCAAAATTACACCCCAGGCTTTTTTTTTGGCTTTTCTTCAGTGTGGTGCGCCATTATGCAATCTGTGCTCCATCCAGACACTGAGCGGGGATTCACTCCAGCAGTTGAGAGAGGAACTATTAACAGAGGCGCAGGAGGTTTTTGTGCATTATCTTTTGTTTTAAAGGGAAGATAAGTTGTCCACGTGAATCTTCTAATGTGCTGCACGCTTGATAGAGAGGGCACCAGGTGCCAGACTAAATATTTAAGTACTTTAAAATATACTTGTTCCGCTGCGATAGATACTTGCTGAAAGATGGAGAGAATGTTGCAAACAGCACATTCTCATCACTTTTGCTTCTATTTGTTTTTCTACCTCCTTTTATGTAACGCTAACCAATTCAGCACAAAGAGAAGCAAGGTGATGGTAAGTTGAATTTTGCCCGTGTCATTTCTGAGACCACTGCTGAATGAGCTAACAGATACTTATGTTTGCTGAGGTTTCAGAAAGTTGTCATAGATGCAAATTTAATCACTGAACAGGTCCAATTTTGTTTTTGAGAGATGAATGGTAATCCTATCTAAGGTGAAAGATGATAGTGATTGGTTGCCCTGCAGCTGCAAAATTCTTGCTGAAGCTGTATCACCATTTTTTACTGGATTTTGATGTAATATAATGATATATTTGTGTTAAAGCAACAGTGATCTATCAAAAAAAAAAGTGGAAAAGAGCTTATATTTTCTTTTTGCTTGATGAAATAATCTATTTTGAAATGAAATTGTAAGATGTCTGTTTTCTTCCAAGGGAAACATTAACAGTAGAAAAGTGGGTGGTGGGGATTTGGCAGAAATTATGGCAGAAAATAGCGTGTTCCTGGGGGAGGTGCTTTGAAACCCTTCTCGTACAGTGCCGGGAGGCAACCAGTCGTTCCAAGATGCCACGGTGTGCTCAGAGCTGGCTGCTTGCAGTATGCTTTTCTGTAGGTGGTGATGATGGAAAATGCTATGTTATGTAAAGGACCGGTGTATCCTTTCTCGTCTACAGCTGGGACCGAAAGGTAAGAACTCCCTGAGTGAGAAGCCTAATGTCCTTGTCAAGAACCTGCAACCTACAACTTCCTCCTGGGACATGGGAGAACATTTCACCTGCTGTTGGCAATAACAGATGCTTCGTGTGCCGTGACCTACAGACCAAAAATGGTGCTGGCTGAACCTGCATGAGGAAGCTTGTGGGTGGGTAAGCTGAGCTCTGGGATGCCAGCATTCTCTATTCATTTCTCTCCCTGACTTACTGTATGACCTTGAACAGAATTCCTCACTTCTCAGCTGTGTCCATCTAGCGCAGCAACTTCTGTAAAGCACACGGAGTGCTATGAATGGAAAAAAAACTCCATGCTACTACTGGGTATGGAAGGGCGGGTAATTAACAGGGTACTACTGAGGTCCCCTTCGTTAATGTGCCTATAACGGGACTGGTAACAGTATCTATTACCAAAGCATGAGGACTGCTCCTTCTTTGTGTTATGGTGGACACAGCTGAGCTGTCAGTTCTGAGGAGCAGTCTCTTCGTGGTGAATACTGCTTTAACAAGGGTATAAATGTTTGCTGCAAAATTGCAGGGCCCTCTCTGTTTTAGCTGGGTGAATTGCAGGGTTTGGGATGAAGACCCCTGCACAGGCTGTAGGAGTGCATTCCCTCCCATCCCCATAATCACAGACCTTACATCTGCAGCCCTTTTTGCTCAGCTGGAGTCCCCTGGGACAGAGCAGGATAAATAGGCATTAAAGCACCCATACTGACAGCTGGCCCCTCTCACAGCCACCGCTGTTGGAACACATCCCTGAAGTGCAGTGCACTACAGCATGCTGATTGTTGGGGCTGCCGGCTATTCTGCTGTGGCAAGAGGGTTTTTTTCCACCTCTTCCCCTTCTATCCTAATCCTACCTGGACTGGGTCTCTGAGGGTCAGATTCTCTCACCACCCCAAGCAGTGCCCTGTCTGCTTGTTACGCTACGTTTGCCAAGCAATCCTTATTCCCATATGCCTGCAAAGAGTCGCATGAATGAGAAGGGTTGCATGAATGAGTTTGCAGCGCTCATACTATTTCATACTATAAACTTCAATGTGAAGTGTCAGTTCCCACTGATGTGGACATTTAATTGCTCAGGTGCATCGGTTTGACTGCTGGCTTTAGGGCTGTGCATGGGTCACTCGCTCAAGGATGAAGCTCTTCCTGCAGAGGTCTCTCTGCTAAGAGCTGGCAAGAAGAGAGCTGGACGGATCCAGCCTAAGGAGCGGGAAGAGGCTTTGCCCTGCGTTGCCTATTGATCCCTTCTCCCTGAATAACAGGGTTCTTCCCAAGTCTGGAAATGGAGATGTTTTCCTTTGGCAGAAATGCAAATGTTTGGGGGGTGTTTCTTTGGCTGCTTTTTCTTTGGCTTACTTCTTAATGAGTTCCAGCATCCGGACAAGTGTCAATAGCAAAATTGTGTGCAGCGACTCCCAGCTTTTAAGGAACTGTGTATCTCAGCACAGTTACTGCAGGAACCTCCAGTGGTGCCAAAGGACTCTTGGAACCAGGACCATGAAGGAAACCATCTCTTCCGTTACTGGAGCAGCAGGAATGTGACCCAGGCCCACCCCAGGCTGCATGGGCTGTCCCATCTCATCCTCGTGGCAATGAAACAAGCAGAGTCAGGCAGCCACAGGGCACGGTTGCATGGGCCAGCTGGATTTTTTTTCCATGCATTTTTCCTGCATTTTTTTCCATGCAGGAAAAAAACGGTGGGAGCTCACACCCCTGCATGGGGGCTGGATTTCTCCCCACCGTAAAGCTGAAGGCAAGGCAGTGCGATGGAGGAATGGCCGCTCCCTGCTTCTTCCCGGGTTGGTGGTGCAGTGTCTGCAGCTGCCTTTTAGCTGGGAGGTCGCAGCTCTGCAGAGGTATAAATCTTTAAGCAGCTCAAGCGTGGCTCGCTCCTTTCCTCTGGCAGCCTCGGCGTTTAAGCCGGTAAGAAAGATGGGGCCACAACAGAGGACACACTGCCCTGTCCAGCCTGGTGCAGCACCAAACCCCGCGGCCTTCCCAGAGCTCTGGAAATGCAGGAAATCTCTGGAGAGGTCCCTGACAAAGAGCTGCATCTTGTACCAAAAAAACATCCTCTGCCAGCTCCTTTGTTCTCCTGTGTGAATGCAGCCCCTCCAGATCGTTATTGCTGAAGTAAAATCCCAGCTTCGTTAGGAGCATCCAACCAGCTGAGCAGGCAGGAAGCGTGACCAAGGCTTGTGCTGCGAATAAAGGACACGTCAGGCTGTTTATACTCAAGGGACAGAAACAAAGCAGTGCTGGAGGGTATCTGAGGTTCGCAATGCATTACGTCAGCTGCACAGTCCCATCTGCCTGATCTTCCCCAAATGCCTGCTCTGGGAGAAACTCTGCAGGTTTGCCTCAGTGACGGGGAGCGGCCGCACTGCAGCGGGCCGCAGACAGGGCAGGGAGGCTGGTGACCGTCACACCATGACCCTGGGGCAGGTTGTGGTGAGGTGGCAGGGAGAGGAAGGCCATAGGACATCGTGCTGGGGCAGGCCACCGGCACAGGGGATGCGTGCCCTCTTGTGCTGCCAGCTGCGGGGCTCCGCTGATGGCCCCGTCGCTGCTCTCACGGGGACGGGCCAGCACCGTGTCACCTCACGCCGCCTGGCTGCTCGTGGGGCACGCAGGGACTCCTGCACTAAAGGCACGCCTCGGGCAGAGCATGGGCATCTTCCGAGGATAAGCCAGCTCCACGGCCATTGCTGCCTGCTGGGTTTACTTGGGAGGGAGGTGCCCCCAGGTGTAGATTACTTCACCTTCACTGGGGGGTGCCAACACAGCCCAGTTTTAACCCCTGAGCATGTGGAGGAGGCACGGCAGCCATCTTGGGATGCCCCTCACAGCTTTGTAGTTCATTTTCTGGGCAAACAAGAGCAATCCCGGCTGTGGGAGGCCTTGCTCCCTGACTGGGCAGCCATGAGCCCTCCCACAAGGCAGGGGCACTGCCATGGGCACCTTGGGGGTGAGGCCTAAACGTGCCCCACTGCCCCCAGCAGGGCCAGCCCTGCCTGCAGCCCCAGGAGCAGTGTGGCAGCTGTCCCCAGCTCTCTGGGGTTTTTTCCCTGCCAAAAAGTTCATTCTTGTCTCCAGGCCCTTGTGAAAGCCAGGCTGACCCAGTCCGTGGGAATCATCATGGACAGGACGCAGGTGAAGGGAGGGTGCAGGACACAGCGTGGAGCCGCAGGAAAAAAGACAGAATAGCTCAGTTTGGTTCACATAACTATTTCTTTCTTTTTAATTATTAACTTGTGCCTTACAATAGAAGAGGAAAGAGTGTGAGCAAATGATTTGCTGGTTCCAGGAACTATTCTGGCACCACCGAGAGGACAGTAAGGTCTCGTGATGGCAACCTCGCCAGGGCACCGACACACAGCACACGCGGTCTCCGGCTCTTGCAAAAGCGATCGCTGGCAATTTTAAGGCATTGAAGGAAACCTACGGTTGTAAATCCTACATCAGATTTGGCACACGTCGGAAGGCTGGAGCGGAGGCGTGGATGCGATGTTTGGCAGAGCAAGCGGTGGGGCGGGCGCTGCCTCGCCAGAGCCGCTGTGGTGCCCAGCTCTCCCTGCCTCTCGTGGGGCTTTTCGGGGGCTGGCACCGGGGGCTCAGCAGCACCAGTGCTGTGCCCGATGTGCTGGCTCCTGACCAACAAACCCTGCGCATGTGGCTGGACTAACACTACTGAGAAACAGACAGTCATCAGGACACACACACACACAAAAAATGTTCCTTATTGTTTAAAATGTTAAGTGGCTCCTAGACCAGAAGCGAGGTGTGTTTATGGCTATTTCTGTGCTTCTGGGATTAAAAGTATACGGCTACAGCTTAAGGAAGAGGAAACACTTTAGCTATATATGGATTTGGATAGTAAGTGAAGGTCTGTAGCCTTAACCCTAGTTGTAGTTGAGTTTCATTGCCCTTGCCACCCCCTCCCCAAATTGCAGCTCGGGCAGCAGGATCCCCTTGCCCCCCACCTTGTCCCCGTGCACAAAACCCACCAGCATGCACCCAGCGACCTGCAGAGCACGGCCGCACCTGATTTGAGAGGGAGCAATGTGTCAAGCTCGGCCTTCGCCTTTCCAGGAGCATAGGGGGCTGCTGAGCCCCATCCCCATGGGGCACAGGTCTTTGGTGCAGCCTGGTTCCCCAGGGGCAATTAAAAGGCCGAGTGGAGACTGCTCCCCCTCAAATACAAAAGGGACAGGGTCCCCACCATTACATTTTTGCATTTGCAACGATTCCTCCACGCAGGTTTAATCTCTCTGCTTTCTTGGCAGCAGATGTGGTCCTGTCAAGCATTCCAGCCCGACCAGATATCTTGGAGGTCACTTTAACAACCTCGCCTTGCTCCTCTTTCTTGAAGGATGGAGTGGAAGAACGAAAGCCTTGGGGCTGGAAAGAGTAAGTGGGGTTGGGGAAAGGGTTTAGTGCTGAAAGGCCCACGCTTCCTGTGCTGAAGAGGGTCTCCTCTCCCTCCAGCAGCTTCCTGCAATCACAACAGAAGGGAATGGGTTAGGCTGGGGACACCTCATGAGAGACACCTTCATGGAACTGGGATGCAACTGGTTTGGATGAAAACAGACCCAGGTCTGATTTCAACGTGTGCCAGGCTTGGCTGGACCTGAGGCTCGGGTGTGAAGCATCAGCTGCACCTGAGGGTGTGACAAGCCTGAGCACTTCCCACCATCACCCAGGCTTGTGGTGGAAACTGGCTCTGATCACACTGTCAGCTCGCCATCAGCTGTGCTTTTCCTCTGTATTTCTGCAGTACCAGGGAGGGGCAGGAAAAGGCCCCTTCTCCCAGTATTTGTCCCCTGGGTGCAGTACAGAGCTGAGCACTATGAGCTGGTTCAAAATAATATGTTTCTGCCAATCATTTTTGGAACACTTGTGAGACCAGCTCCATCCTCTCCCTTCAGAAACCCCAGGAAAATAAAACTCTGAAGCACAGAGGGACTCGGCCTTCTGCACTGAGCTGGACTTTGCAATGGGGACATGTAATGGTGCCTATTAAAAACCACTGCCTAGCGGAGCGGTGGCTTGGAGGAGCGGGGCCGGAGCAGCCCTACCTGTAGGCAGCTATCTCGATATCCAGGGCCATCTTGACGTTCAGCAGGTCTTGGTACTCCCTCAGGTGCCGGGCCATCTCAGTTTTGGTGTTGCGTAGGTCATCCTCCAGCTGCCCGATAGTGTCCTGCAGGGAGGCAAAGGCAAGGGTGCTTTTTTTTTTTTTTTTTCTATGGGTTTTCCGCTCTGCACATCCCAACCAGGTGCTTATGATCACAAAATCTCACACTAACAGGGATGGAAAAGCAGGCAGAGCACCAGGTGTAGCTTGTGAGTGTGAGCAGTTGAGGGGGCTTTAAGCATTGATGGTTTTCTGTATTTTCCTGTCTACTGCAGGGTCTGTGAGATGGGAGGTCAGTGGGGGAGCCCAGTCTGGCAGGGACAAGGCAGGCACTGCAGAGGGATGGGATGTTGTGGGTTTAAACACCATCAAAGCAGGTGTTGGGGTTCATGGGGACCAGACAGGGTGCTGGGGTTGCAGCGGGTGGCCTGGGGAAGGGCTGCAGTTGGTGACCAGGTCTGGGACACTGGGCTGGGGCGGTGCCCGAGGGCCTCAGCCACTGTTTTTTATTTTATTTTTATTTTTTTTACCCCAAATGCACTCAAATATCTAAGCCTCAGGCTGCTGGCCTGAAAGCAGTAAAACCCACTCCCACGGGGGATCTTCCCAGACCAAATGGTTCCCTCTCACAGCCGCCGGGGCATGGGCAATGAGTAAGCAGTTTGTAGCAAGTGCCGTGCAGCCCTGCCTGCAAAGCCCTGCAGTGGCCACTGCGAACATCAGCTCCCCGGCCCCCACTCCCTTCCCCTCGCCTCCTGCTCCGCCACTGCAGCGACCGAGCATCGTCCTGCCACGCCATCCCCACCCTGTCCCTGTCCTCATCCCTGCTTGTCCCCTCCTTGGTGTCCTGCATCACCTCTGTCGTATCCTCTTAGGATAGCCTAAGAATACAATAAGGAGGTACGTCCCTGCTTAAACAGTTGATGGAAAAATTTTAAAGGCTCATACAACAGGAATTTTCACTTTTAAGATAGACTTCTATCCTTCTCCATCAGTTTCAGGGGAATTATTTAGCTCCTATTCAGGCACACTGTTCAGCAGACTCCCAAGTATTACCACACACAGCAGATCCTGAGGGTCACGTAGTGGGAAGCTGATGTTCTGTAGCTACATCAATCTGAATTATGGTGCTGTTTAATCCAGCTGCATTATTTTTTTTTCCAATTGATTCATTCCTGGAATCCCTCTTTTCGCATGGCATCAAGGCTATATAAGAAGATTATTATGTGTACTCCTGTCATCCACTACAGGAAACATTGCCTACTTCCACAGTATTTGTTGAGGATCCCAGCTACTCATCAAGATTGCAAGCAGCTTGGATCTACAGCCCTAGCTTCCTAGACAGCCTGGCAAAATCTGGCCTCCATGACAAGGCATTACTTGGCTGTGAAACAGCAGCAGCCTTCGGGTATGACGTAAGGCAGTTGTTTCATTATTTAGAAGGAAATGGCTTGATTTAGAAAAGATCGCTTAGTAGCCATGCAATAGAGCACTCTTGGTGTTTATTTTATTTTAAATCATGGATGTTCTCCCTGTAGCAAGAAAATGTGGTAGTATTGTGTTAATGGAGTAAGAGAGATGGAGGGCTTGGTGCCTGCCACACGTCTTTCCAAGGGCGTAAGAGATGCTGGGAGCTGGCTGCAAATTCAGCCTTCGTGTTTGCAGGGCTCCAATTTCTGCAGCGCTGGTGCCAAGGGCCAGGCCACAAGGCGAGGGGCCAAGCCTGAGCAGACGGCTTCGAGGAATTACCCACGGCGCTGGGCAACGCCTGGGCAACTCCAGGGCTGATTTTAGGGATGGGGCGGGAAGGGGGCCATGCCCCGAGCTGTGCTACGGTGAGACCTGCGGGGAAGGGGTCGTGCAGGGGTGTCCCAGCCCCGCCTGTCCCCCTCCCAAGGCTCTCCCTGCTCCCTGGGGTGGTGAACAAGGGGTGGATGCAGCGAGCTGGTGCAGCTGCCGGGGAGGGGTGGGGGGGGACGAAGGCTGCAGGACGCCGCCGGGGGAGGAGGGCGGCACCCGTCTCACCTGCAGCCCGGCGGCCTCGGCGCTGTGGCGCTCCTCCAGCTCCTGCAGCTGCCTCTCGAGGGACTCGTGGGCTCCCCGCAGGCTCTCCATCTCCACGGCGCGGGCTTGCAGCTGCCTCCGGCACTCGCCCACCTCCCTGCGGCTGGCCCGGACGGCCTCCTGGCTGCGAGCCGCCCTCTCGTGGAGCCCAGCGCAGCGGGCCCGGTACCAGTCCTCGGCCGCCTGCAGGTTGCGGGCCGGCAGCGCCTCGTACTGGGCTCGCAGCTCCCGCAGAGCCGCCGCCAGCTCGGGCCGGGCGGCCGGGCCGGGAGCCGGGGGGTGAGGAGCGGCGGCGCGGAGCTCGGCCCCGAGCTGCTCCAGCTGCTCGCCGTGAGCCCTCCGCAGCGCCTCCAGCTCCTCCCGCAGCGCCTCGGCTCTCCGCTCCAGGTCGGAGCGGGCCCGGGCAGCCCCCTCGGCCGCCCGCTGCCGGGCTCGCAGCGCCTGCTCCGCCTCGGCGCGGCCCCGGGCTTCCTCCTCGCAGCGAGCCCGCAAGCGCTGCGTCTCCTCGGCCAGCCGGGCCCGCTCCAGCGCCGCCTGAGCCCGTTCGCCGTGAGCCTCCTCCAGGCGGGCTCGCAGGGCCCGCAGCTCCCCGCCCAGCGCCTGCCCCAGCCGCCGGGGCTCCGGGGGTCTCCGGCGCAGCTCCGCCAGCTCGGCGGCCAGCGCCCGGTTGCGCTCCTCCAGGGCCCGCACCCGCTCGATGTAGCCGGCGAAGCGCTCGTTGAGGTCCCGCAGCTGCTCCTTCTCGCTGGGGCGAGGCGGGACCGGGGCCGGGACCGGCATCGGGAGCGGGGGCTGGGGGAGGAGGAGGCGGCGGGAGGAGGAGGAGGAGGAGGCCGGAGCCGGCGGCGCGGCGCTGCCCGAGCTCATGGCGGGGAGCGGAGGGAGCTGTCCGCGGCCCGCCGTGCTGAACGGGGCGGCGGCGGGAGGGGAGAGGCGGGGAGGGAGGGAGGGAGGGGCAGAGGAGGGCGGGGGGAGGGAAGAAGGGAGGGAGAACAGGAGAGAGGGGTGGGGGGACGGGGGGAGGGATGGAGGAAAGGATGGAGGAAAGGATGGAGGGATGGAGAAAAGGGTGGAGGGAGGGATGGAAGGATGGGGGATAGGATGGAGGGACAGATGGAGGGATAGAGAAAGGGATGGAGGGATGGGGAAAAGGGTGGGGAAAGGGATGAAGAAAAGGATGGAGGGTTGGAGAAAAGGATGGAGGGAGGGATCAAGGGATGGAGGGATGAGGGAAGCGATACAGGGAGAGATGGAGAAAAGGATGGAGAAAAGGATGGGGGGAGGGATGGAAGGATGTAGGGATGGGGAAGGGATACAAGGAGGAACAGAGAAAAGGATAGAGGGAGGGATACAGGGAGGGATGGAGAAAAGGATGGAGGGAGGGATGGAAGGATGGAGGATAGGATGGAGGGACAGATGGAGGGATAGAGAAAAGGATGAAGGGATGGAGGGATGGGGAAAAAGATGAAGAAAAGGATGGAGGGACGGGGAGGGGTAGAGGGAGGGGTGGAGGGATGGAGAAAAGGATGGAGGGAAGGATGGAGAATAGGATGGAGGGACAGATGGAGGGACGGAGAAAAGGATGGAGGGAAGGATGGAGGGATGGGGGAGGGATACAGGTAGGGATGGAGAAAAGGGTGGAGGGAGGAATGGAGGGATGGGGAAAAGGATGGAGAAAAGGATGGAGGGATGGGGAGGGATAGAGGGAGGGGTGGAGGGATGGAGAAAAGGATGGAGAAAAGGATGGAGGGAGGGAGAAAAGGATGGAAGGATGGAGAAAAGGGTGGAGGGAGGGATCAAGGGATGGAGGGATGGGGGAAGCGATACAGGGAGAGATGGAGAAAAGGATGGAGGGAGGAAGGGCTACAGGGAGGGATGGAGGATGGAGAAAAGGATGGGGAAAAGGATGGAGGGATGGAGAAGAGGATGGAGGGAGGGTTAAAAGGACAGAGAAAAGGATGGAGGGATGGAGAAAAGGATGGAGGGAGAGAGGGAGGGATAGATGGAGGGATGGAGGGCCAAAACACAAAAAAGAGGCTCACACACAAAGAGGCAGGTGGACATGCCAAAGGGACAGGCCTGTTCACACACACACACGTACACAAGCCAGAAAAAAAAGATGAGCAGATGTGTGGAGAGGTGCGCACAGATGCGCATGTGAGGAGAGGCAGAAACGCAGAGGGAAGCAGGCAGAGCCGGGCAGGTGGAGAGACAGGGTCAGGCGGGCACGCAGGTAGAAAAAGAGGCAGGCACACACGCAGGGACACCGCACACACGCACAGCTGCTGCACACACACACACACACACGGACAAAGCGCTCATCCCTGCCAATGCTCAAGGGAACCCACACCGTGCTGTGCCTGGTGAAGGTGCCCCAGGAGCTGGTCCCAGCTCCTCTCCGCCAGTGGGGACTGGGGTCCCCCCAGCAGCTTGGGGTCTCGGTGGGATGCGGCCGTGGGCAGTTGGAGCGCAGGGGGGTGCAAGGATAGGGACATGCCTGGAAGGGCCCCGTGACAGGAGCTGCCAAGAGATCAAGGGAAGTGGCTGGTCACTGGCAGCAACATCACAAAACGTGGCCATGAGAGGGGAAAACGGCTTAAAATAACTGTGGTCCGCACGTGAGGAACACGATGAAATGTGCCACCAAGATCTCCTGCTGCACACACACACACACACGTGTATAAATCCCTCCTTACCCCTGGACATCTGTCCTGTAGGGCGTAGGAGGAATAAGAAGCATCAGCAAGCCCATTTTAGGTCAGTGACTGCATGGATCATCCCTGCCCTACCCCATCCCTGGAAGAGTTTGAGGCTGGATGAGGCTTTGAGCAACTTGCTCTAGCGCAAGGAGGCCCTGCCTGTGGCAGTGGGTTGGATCTAGGTGTTCTTTAAGGTCCCTTCCAGCCCAGCCTGTGATTCTGCCCCCTTGTGATTCTGTGATCCAAGCGTTCACGCCATGGGCCTGCAGCCCGCCTGGTCCCTCAGCATCAGCCTGGCCCAGGCCGCCAGGCCCACACCGCTGCTGCAGAAATCCTCCCTGCACTCTGGGTTGTTTCTTTTCAGGTCTTTCACATACTTCTCACACGCAAAGTGTGTTTAACCACTTCCTCAACACCTGTTGCTTTGCATTACTACATCCTAAGGGAGGTTTCTGCTACTAACAGTAACTGATCGAGGAACTGGGAAGTCACCAGCTCTGCTTAGTTATGTGGCATCATTTTGATGACTTTGCTACGGTGATTACTATTGATGATGAAGGTTGCTTTGGTTCTGTCTTGTCTGCAAAAGCAGAGAGGCCTTCCCACTTGTGCTGACATATGGATGTGATCTAAAAGCAGACGTAGGATTGGTAGGACTGTCACACTGTCCTGCAGGAAAAAAAAAAAATATATATATATATATATGATATATATGCAAGGGTTTCTGCAGGGACAGCTGACGCACAGAGTAAAGACCGTGGGGCTGGAACCCTTTGCCTCTGAATGGATGAGGTTTTCTGGAGCTGGAAGGAGCCAGACTTCTTGAAACAGGTGGGACCTGAGCCAGCTGCCAGCGTGACTGCTGGCTCAGGACTGCTGACTGTGTAGCTGAATTTATTGACTCAAAGGAATTTGAGTAAATAAATGATAGTAACTGCTACTCGTGTGCAGAACAGGGGTGCAGCTGCAGCCCGTTGGAGCACTGCTTCTTTCAGAGTAAAAAGGTGGCCGAGACTTTGGGATCCACCTCTGCATGAGCTGTCAATTGAACCTAAACCCATCCTAGGTGCTTGGCTCCCAAACACAACCCCCTTGTGAGCTCCTTTAGCACTTGGCACAGGTCTCAGGGGCTGACTTGGCAAACAAACCTGGGAGCTGCGTATCTTCAATGAGGGGCAGAGCAGCAGCATGGCCACGGCTTTGAGAAGGAGCTGTGTCCTGGCAGCCTGGGAGGATGTCCTTAGATGACACAGACCCAATCCCCAAAACTTGACAAAAGAAAGAGGAAGGGAGAGGGGCATCATTGCAATGTTTTGTGTGGTTCTGTACATCACGTTGTGTTGTCTAATGCACAGAGAAAAGCCTTGAGAATCCAATCCTTTGGCAAAAGGGGTGTGTATGCACTTTGGACTCCAGCAAGTGCAAGTGTAAACCTATGGCAGGCTGTAGACAGCAGGAAGACACCTTAAAACTTTGTGACTTTGCACAGCATCCACCTGCTGTTGGGGCTCATTCAACAGTTTATCTCAGGAGCTGCATTTAGCTTGGGTTTGTGATTAAAAGGAAAGAGCTGTCCTTTCAGCTGTGCACACACAGCAAATGGGATACACATCTTCGGTCCAGTCTCCAGCACAGTCCATTAAACTCATGCTCTGTGTACGTGTTTTACCACCTGGCTTCACAGCAGCAGTGGCCTGGGAGGGAAATGCTTCCCAGCTGCTGAACTGAGGGAAACTGAGGGAAAACGGCAGATCCAAAGTGTTTGTCAGGAGTCTGCTGCCAGACCTGCCAGTACAGGCAGGTCTGGCCCCCTTTGGGAGAGAGAAACAAGGATTTATTTGCTGAATCATGCAGACATAAAACCACTAATGCAAATGTAAAAATAGCTGTACTGTCTCCCTCTAATTCAGGAGCAACTCAGGAGTTTGTCAGGGGCAGTGGGAGATTTTTAGGGAAAGAGCAGAGAAGCGGCACAGAAGCTTCCTTGGTGCAGCTTCTCCAGTTCTGGCCCTCTGTGGCTTTGGAGCTCCCCAGGCAGTGGTCACGTCCCTGTGTTTGCCATCCCTTATCTAATCAGCGTAAGGTCATGTCCTGGATGCCACCATGCTTTGTAATCTGCAGTTGGATAATATGCCTTGTGAAAAAACATCATCTTTGCACTTCAAAGTTGCTGCCAACTGATTTCATTTAATGCCTCTGGTTTTGAGACAGTGACACCGCTGCGAAAGTTTGTTCCTGCCACCTTCCCCACCCCATCTATGATTTTGCAGATCTCTGCCTTATCCTCCTTGGTCTCTTTCATAGGCTGAAAGATTTTAATCTATTTAATTTCCCTTCATAGGGAAATAATTTAATGCTTTTTATCATCCTTGCTGGCTTCAGCATGTCCTCTGTGGGTATGTGTTGGAAAGACACACAGCCCCACACACTGCAGGATGGCACAGCCACAAGGATGTGCGGAAATGAGCTCCCAAATCGAGGAGGACACATCTCCAGGTAAAGCCACTCACTTTGGTGCCCAGATGAGGCACCCCAAGACAAACCCAGGGCACACGGAGGTGCAAGGCGGTGGCTTGGCGTGCGCGGTGCCCACAGGCGGAGCTTCCCATCCGTGTGACACCCCCGCTACTGTGGCCGTGTGACAACTGAACTTTTTGATTTAGCCCAAATTAATGGTGAATGTTCCAGGCCTGTGCTGTCAGGAGCATCCCCTCCAGCCCCTCTTGAACAGGGTGATGGAGTCTGGGGGCCGTGAGGGCCACGAGGCCTGCATCCAGCCCCACAGCACGGTTGCGTGGCATGAGGGTGGCTCGGTGCAGCTGTGGCCCCGAGCGGAGCAGAGGGCAGACCAAGGGGAAGCATCCTAGGGGGGGACAAGGGGAGCAGGGCTGGAAAAGCCGTGCTGGAGGAGAGAGGTGTGCAGGAGCTGAATGGTGGGAGGGGAGAGCGACATGAGCATGGGGTTTGGGAGCCAACGGGGCACTGGGTTGCCGAAACCTGTGGCCCTGTGGGGACACCCCGGTGCCATTTTGGTGGCACCAAGGTGGCCAGGACCCTGCTGGGGCTGAAGGAGAACAGCTGGAAAGGAGGGCTGTCCTTCCTTTCATTTCCTTTTCCTCCTTTCTTGGAGGTCTTTTCCAACCTTAATGATTCTTTATTTAGGGCCGTGCTTTAGTGGGTGACATTGGTGGTAGGGGGACGGTTGGACCAGATGACCTTGGAGGTCTCTTCCAACCTTAATGTGAGTCTATGATTCTGTGAAAATGGGTGTCAGCCCCCACATCTCCCACACGCCCCCTCAGCTCGCCCCAGCCCGCCCTGCAACCACACTCAGCCACAATTAGCCCTTAATTGCTTTATTTTAACGAAAGCTCGGGTTCCTTCAGCCAGCTGAAGGGAAACGCGGACAGCCGGGCTTGCAGGGCCGGGTCGCGGCCCCACGGCTTTCTGCGGGGACAACGCCAGGCCTGGGCGGGGCGGGGGGGGGGGGGTACAAAGGGAGCCTCCGTGCGGCCGTTCCGCGGCTCGGCACTTTGCCGCCGCTCCCTTGCGGCCAGCCGCCGGCCTCGCACATTCTCCCCGCTCCCTGGCGCCGGCCAGGGGGAGGGAGGGGGAGAGGAGGAGGAGGAGGAGGAGGGGCGGGGCGCGGGCCGCGCCTGCGCAGTGCCGCCGCCGGGGCGCTGCGGCAGTCGTGCGGGGCACTTCTTCCGAGCGCGGCAAGGAGGTGAGAGCGGCCCGGGCGCGCGGGGGCAGTGCGCGCGCGCGCGGGCGGGCGTTGCGCGTGCGCGCGCCGGGCGCGTGGCGGCGACCGTTGGAGGGGACCGTTGGGGAAAGGGGGGGGGGGGGGGGGAGAGGGAGCGGGGCGCTCCCCTCAGCCGGGGCGGGGGGCTATGGCCGCGGCCCGGCGTGAGGCGAGGGGGGGAGCGGGGGGCGTGTGGAGCTCCCGGCGCTCGCCCCCGGCCTTTCCCCGTCAGGCGGGGCGGGGAGGACCCCGGCAGCCCCCCGCTGCTGCCTCCCGGTCCCCTCCCCGGCAGGACGCCCCCCGCTCCCAAGTTCCCTTCCCTGTCACCTCTGTGGTGGTTCGGGTGCTCTTCGGGTGTCTGTCCGTATCCGGCTCGGGCTAGAAGCCAGGCACCAAATAACAGTTAAAAAAAAAATAAAGCAACACACAACCACTTTCCTCTCATTTGCTTATGCCTTTTTTTTAAAAAGAAATTTCCCTTTTGTGCCAAAAATACTGTTGCAAAATAGATGACGGAAACAATCCTACACGGGTTTCTGACAGACTGCGTGACTTCGCAGGGCAGTGCAGTTTCTTGTAGCACAGGCTGTTTTTAAAAATTCCTGGAACCAGCGAGATGATGAAATCCGCAAGTTTACTCTAGCGCTACTTTTCAGAAGGCTGCCAGGCTGGATGCTGAGGATCCTTTCAGACGTGGTCTTGGGGACATTCCTCCCAAGGCACGGTTATTACTTACTTTTTAAAGAAGTTTCTTTCTTTATTTATTTATTTATAGCTCTGGAAGATTTACCATTTGAACCTCAAAGATCGCGATATGCTTTCTAAGTGACTGCATAAAAACGTCTCCTTCTTACCTGTGTCGATTTAGCATAACATCTTGTCACCAGCCGAAACGTGGTGTTGATCCGTACACCTCTTTGCTCTGGGAGCAAGGAAATATGTAATGATCAGTGAACGGATTGAAAATAGGAAGGGTTGCGGGTCTTTGCAGGTGCTGCACGGCTTTACTGAAAACCAGAATCAAAACCCAAAACTGCATTTTGATCTCCGGTTCGCGAGCTGAGTTTGTGGTTCCAGCAATGAGGAAAAACCGTAACGTTTTACTTGCAAGCTCATCCGCTTCGCTGCGGAAGTCTGTCACAGCCCTTGTCAACCTAAACATATTTTAGAGTGGAACTGCTATTTAAAATAATCTATTGCCATTAGTCCTGACTCCAAAAGATCATTCAGGAACTTGCTGGTTTGATTAACAGCAGTTGGAGTTTGTTCAAGCATGGACGTCGTTTCATTATATAGTACAATACAACCTTTACTCTGTATAGCTTCATTCAAGCAAATTGTATTGCAAAATGCACCACCGAATTACATTTAAAACGCTCCATTGAATGAAGTACAATTGCAGAGACAAATGGGAGAAAAATTGTAAGAATGGGAGAAATGTTTTCAGCTGAGGTTTGAAATTTAGAGCCCGCTAGTATGTTTGCTTTGGTAGCGTTAGCGTTATGTACAATGTTTCTAGGATATACACTAGCAAAAGTCAGATGCAAGCTGAAATTTTCGCAGGCAAATTTCCAGTTTATAGGCAATCTTTAACAACAAAAATACCTTCAGTTGTTGCTCTTTGTCATGTTTGATTCCTAATATAGCTGTGAAATGAAAGTTTATAAAACCTTCTTAAAAACACGATATATCCCAGCCTTTCCGGATTTAACTTCAAGGGGAATGTTTATGAAAAAACAGAAACCTTAGTTTGGTGTTTACTGGTAAGCACCATGGTATTGTACTCTTCAGGGAAACATGGAAAAGAATGTTGTATTTCCTTCAGAAAACTACAGGTATGTTATTTTTGCATCTAAAGTAAAAGGGAAACAAGCTATTAAAATACGGGGTTTTGCTGATGTTCATTGAAAAAGCAGATAGGTTTATATGCTCACCTCATACCTGTTATTTGCGGGTCAGCTTAATAAAATGCTTCGCTTAAAAAATGACACGTGGGTTGTTAGTTTGCAGGGAGCTGTTGTCTGGGGATGGCCCAGGGCTGGCCGTAGTTCCCTGGGGCAAACGGAGCCGATCCGCAGCGTTTGAGCCCCCCGTGCTCTGTGGGCACGGAGAGCCCCTTCTGTTGTATAAATTTGAAATGGGGGAAGGCTGTGGGATCCGGGTGATCCAGAACAGTGCAACCAGTCGCTCGCCACTGATGGGGTCAGTCCTACAGAGCCCATAGGACCCACGGCAGCATTGCCACGCAGAAGCTGCTTGGCCTGGGGAAGGTGCGTTAACGGGCTCCAGCCAGGCTGCAGTGGAAAGTTGTCATAGGAACTGGCTTGCTGTTTGGCAGGGCCATGCCTTGTCTTCACTCGTTTGAAAGCACACCTCCGTAACTAATCACCTCGGGATAAGAACCTCTCGTATGCTGTCCGGCACAAACCCATGAAGAGGGCCAGGCACTTCGGCTCTGCCCCAAGGGAAGCTGAGGACAGCGCTGTACGTCAACAGAGGACAGCCTGGGTGATGTACCTTGGGATGAGTTCACAGTGCCTGCTCTGCGCCGTGCCCTTGCCTCGGGGTGGCTCACGAACGCTGGCTGTCCTGATATAAACCAGCTGTGGCTTTTTTAGCGGTGAGAATAATAGGATAGAAAACCGAACGGAGTGTGCCCGGGAGTGGAAGCCTTGTCTCGCTCTTCGGGATGCGTTCGGGATGAGACATGTTACTAAGTCAGTGCATGGGAATTCTTCACTTACTGTCTGTATGGCATCTATTTTATAAATTTTATTGTATCAGCAGCACAAACATCATTTGAAAATGATGCTTGATATGGCCGTGGTCTCAGTCTCTAAATGTTGGCTATTCTGTGCTTAAGGATATCTTTTTGTTTGAGTATTTGCAAAGTGCACATTCATATAAATATTTCTTGCTGTAAAACGTCTGGTTTATGCTACTGAAGAAGTTATTATTATGTGTCATGACTATGATGCATGTAGCAGTCATCTGTATTTTGCTTTTTAATCATGACTCGTTAACTGGAATGGTTCCTAAAACCTTGGACTGTGTACTCTGCATAGACAGCATGTATAACATGACTCTGCTTTCTTAACACAACTGCAGAGACAATCCAGTGTGCACAATAAATAGAACTTAATGTACAGTAAATAGATGTTAAGCAACATCTGGAAAATATTGCGCAGGTATTTAAGGTAGCCACTGTAAGCAATTGGTAATCCAAACCTGGCTGCGTAAGGGTAGTTATTAAGTCTCATTCACGTGTTTGCAGGGCTAAAAAGGTACTTGGGAGAGCTGGCTGAGCAAAGCTACGGCAGGGAAAATAATTTTTTTTATATGACAGCGTGAGATCGAGAAGGGAACCTGAATGATTCAGCCTGAAAACCCACAGCAGTCTGTGTCTGCTGCTGACTGCTGCATCTGCCCGCTCCCTCGGTGTGTAACGGCAGCGGGTGCACCTCGCTGTAAGGTCAGCAGCACGTTTGCCCCGACTTCCTGGACGCCTGGGTCCCCACGTGGAGGAGCAGTGCGTGGCTGCGTGCCAGCCCTCGCAGGCCTGTCACTTTTTTTCAAGTCTGCTACAGAGCGGTGGAGGCTGAGCTTGTTGCTTGCTGCTGACCTTAGCTTATCATCCTCCGGGCACGAATACCTGCTGCCGGATTTACCGGCACCGCCGGCACTCTTTTGGTAGTTTCATCAGAGAGAGGGTTCTGACCGAGCTGGGGAGGTTGGAAACCCCGCTGTGCTTATCTGTGGGCTGCCTTCTGTTAACATGTAAGCGAAGGAAGCAAGCTGGTTCTTACCTTGTGCCTCTCACCGGCTAAAACTGCTTTAAATTCTGCAAAGGTGTGAGAGCATTAAATGTGGAGAGCAGGAGTCGCAGTGGTGTTGGTACACGAGCGATCTGTTGGTTTCTTTTTGGAAAATAAAGGAGGTGTGGGCACAGCTTCTGTAGGTAGATGGAAGGAGAAGGGGAGGCCCAAGCAGATGTGATTCTTCTGGGATTTGAAGGTGGCACCAAGGTGTGAAGTGAGTTAGTAGAAACAGATGTGTGGGGACAACGTGCCCTAGCACTGCTTGTTTTGTACCCAGACTGTAAATAAGAAGACTGTTTTGGTGTCCAAAATTCCCATTCTGGTTCATCCTACCACTTCTGATTTATTTAAAAACAAAGGTTCCTTGAAGTCATTACGCAGTCCAAACTTAGCTTAATTAAGTTAGAGAATATTCACCGCTCCCAGCTGTGTTCCAGCTCTTTTCAAACAAAGGCGTACTATTTTGCATATATGCTTACTACCAGATTATCATTAAACCTTACTTGGCACAAGTAAGTTCCGCGGAAAGGAGAAAACAGAGACTTCCTGTACGGGTTTCTGCGGGAGGCTCCCAAGTAGAATGGTTTTCCACTGTTTACTTAAGAACAGCCCTTTGGATTAACTGGCTTTGACCCAGGCCTTGTACTTCTCCGTGTTATCATTGGCATAACACATGAAACACTTGAGATGCATTATTGCTGCAGTTTCAGGAAGCAAATCCTCGCCGAACCCTCCGTGAAGGTACGCTTCCAAAAAATACTTTCCAACCCGGGTGGTCCAGCCCTGCAGTTGCGGAGGGCGGCTGCTGAGGCACCTTCAGGGCGGGTTGCCCCTTTTTTGGGGTGAGCTGCTGCCTTTCTCCAGGCAGCAGCTGCTGCCGGCGCTGCTGCGGTAGCCCCAGCTGCATCCCAGCTGCGCGTGCTGGGTTTGGGAGGGAGCGGGTCTGCTGCTCAAACGGGTATTCCTTAGCGCCTTCGGAGAACGGGAGCTGTGGGTGGCAATCAGCTCGTATGTTACTGCTTGGACCGGGTGCCTCTTGGCTTTTGCATCAAACATGGCACATATGGCCGTGGAATTTGACAAGAGAAACTTTCTAATCGGCTTCTAAAATAACCTAGAACAGCAGGTAAATTCGAAGGAGAGAAGACGGATGGTTTAGTACAAAGCATGCCAAAATCTCTAGACCAGCTGGATTCAGCTGGTGTTTGGGTCAGTTCAGCTGGTGATGAGTTGTACGTAGGCATGCACAGAAATAATTAGGAACATGGGGTCAGGGAAGAGCATGTGAATGTTCTGCCCTCAAGAAACCCAAAGAAGCACTGAGTGAGATGTATGCCAGTGCTTTGTAAACATAACGCAGGGATTACCACTAATAACATCAAAGGGTAAGGGCCAGTAAACTAAACTGCAGGTAATTTTGGAAGTTGGTAAGTGAAACCAGTTGCAATTAAAAAATAATAATAATCTTTTTAGATGTTGGTTCCCTTTCTTTTTTCCACCTCCCTCTGAGATGGTTTTTATCCTTTTTTTTTTCTCCAGTGGAAGATCTGTATACATTGGCAAAGGTACTTCAAGTGTTGCTTTCTGAATTTTCCAGTTCACCGTTTTGGATATTGCAGAGCAATTCAGCTCAATTCTATGCAAAGACATATGTGCCTATAGAAGTCACAGCAAATGGCTGCAAGAGGTGGTCCTGAGCGTTCTGGATAAATCCTGTCCTTTCTGACATCCCATGCAGTGTTCACTGAGACCCCTTAGGAACAGATACCCGTAGCAGCTGCATAATTGCTTCTTTTCCATTTCTTGTTCGTTTCCACTTTTTTAATGTTATATTCTCCATATGTGCTTTTAGATCAGGACGAGTTCAGTCCGTGAAGAAATCTGATGAGGTGAACGTGAATTTCAGGTGCTCTGAGCACCTGTTAGCTCGAGGCTGACCCCGGAGACTGCTCCTCCAGTTCAGTTCTGGTAGCTTTGCTGGCGTTGTAATCCAAGCAGCTGAGTGAAGCCGGAAGGAGGAATTTAACATAGAAGCAAGCCAGGCTGGTAAATCACCCGTTCCTTTTGCTGTCTGGAAACTGAGGCAGGAGTCAGATTTCGCTTGCCACTTTACGTTACAAGCATCAGTCAGTTGGTGCACCAGTGATCTGAATTCTGGGGAAAAACGATAAGAATGAGCATTTGCTAACAAAATCTACAAGTGGTTCAAGTAAATAGACATAAAATCCCTCTGCTCTACTCTTCAAAATGCCCTCTCTACCCGAGCAGTGACTGGCGTACCAGAAGATCTTCTGCTAAGTCCTTTTTGGTCAATAATGTGAATTTAACTTACCCGTACCATTAATCACTTGGTGACTGCAGGCATGCTGGGCAGAACAAGTGGCTCACGTGTTCTGGTGTTTCTTAATATCCTCCGCAGAGTAGTGTTGAAATGGAATGGTTTTACAGAGCGTGAGGATGTTAAAAAATTGCTAGTGCTGGAATCATGAGCAGATGTGTGTGATATTTTTGAGCAAACTGTATACAAATTGGCAAGAGCTTTCCTTGCTGTGATCTGACATGAAATATCCGTATGTAGCTTTCAACAATTCGGGGATTTCTGTTCGTTCTGATGCAGGGAAGTAACACTGTGGCCTTCCTAAGAGTTTATTAAAAGCACATGATCTAACCATTCCTATTTTTTTTCACCTTGAATAATACATTAGGCAGGTTCTTAACTCTTCTTTTACATGTATTGTAACTTCTCTTGCAGAATTGTACTTGGCAGTTTTACAAGCCAAGGCCAAAAAAATCTGCTTGCTAGGCTTGAGCAATCAGGAGGGAAAGGATGATGAAAAACCAACAAAGTTTTACTCATCTACCACTCGTTTTTCTTCACAGCCATGTAGCGGGTAGATATTAACAAAGACAGTAATAAAAAGCACTTTCAGTCCTCATAAATCGATGTGTTCTGGTGGGGTCAAGAACAAATATTGGCAAGGTTAGGGCAAAATACCAGTGTTGTGATGCTCAGGGCCGGGCTGAGGTTTTTCGAAGCGCTGTTAGGAAAGCAGTTAGGAGGACGCATTTCTGTGGCCACACTGGAGGCTCGGTGCTGGCTAAGCATGTGGTCGGCTTGTTTTTAGCATCTACAGTAGGTCAGGTAACGTGCTGCTGTTCTCAGCGAGTGGGGGCTGTCACGCTGCCCTGCCTGGGACTGACTTCTTTAAAGGTGTCTCAGGGTGCAGGGGGTTCTGGCTGTTCGCTCATCTGCAGCAGGAGCACACGGCTGTGCTGTTGGATGAGTCTTCAACTCTACACTAATGAGACACTTCAGGTTCCCCGAAGACAGAAGCCATGGCCAAAGGCAAGGTTTGGTGTCGGGAACTCTCAGTTCTGGTTTTGGGATTATGGGGACCTGCTGACAGTGCTGCCTTAGTTCTTTTTTAATGCTCTCTCACCTTTCAGGCTGGAAGGCTTCTTCCAGGTCACGGCTGCAGCAGTGGATCTGTCACTTCATCCATGTCCTCTGTTGGGACAAGTACAGGGCGAACATCTTGTGTGCCCTCCTCAGCTCCTGCCGGGGCACAACCTCCTGTGTCAGCAGGATTGATTTAAAATATTAAAAAACAGTGAACTGAAGGGTCCGTGGAAAGCTGACGGTTTTCCCCAAACGAGCTTCGTGCTTTGTGTTGTGCTTGGATAGGGTTGCAAAAAGTTTCTGAAGAAAAGAGGTCGATACTGTTGGAAACGGTATAATGTAGGCCTTTGGTATCAGTTGATAAAGCCGAGACAGTTAAGTTATCAAAGGGAAGCCAGAGCCAGCAAAAGCTCCAAGTCATCAGAGGTTGATGTTCTTAGTTTATTCAGTTCTTTTACTGATGAATTGAGTCACGTAGGCTGCGTAAGAAATGCTGGAGGAATAAGCCGTCTTTTGGAAGAGCGTGGGGTACTGCAGGGAAGGCGTTCGTCAAATTAATTTACTCAAAGAGTTTCCTGCAACGGTGCCTCAGTACTACACATCTGTCAAGATTAAATGAGATCTGGGGGCCGATAAGATGTAGGTGGGGACACTATTGTGCCCTAAGGACAGGTTTGTAATTTCATTTGTAATCAGGCAGACTATAATTACTGTGTTTGCCTCTGATTAAAAAAACAGGTCAGGAAAGGAACGAGTTGCGCTGTCTGTATGCAGAAGGGAAGTTCGTGCTGCTCCGAGCGCTTTGAAACACCCACAGGCTCCACGTTACCTGGGTTTCATCCCGGTGCCCGCTCGGTCGGCACGTCTGTCTGCGGGGCTTTCTTCTCGTAGGCAGAGAGCTGCGGCGTGGGACTGCTCGCCAAGAGCAGAGGGCAGGAGAGGTTTTGGGTGAGCTCCTCTCTGATCCGCGCGGTGAGCGGCGAGCGCGTGTCCAGCCGCTGGTGTGGGGAGGCAGAGGGTGAAGGGTGGCTGCTAACTGGGAGCAACGCAGGGAAGGTGAGCGTTGTCCTTCTGGCCTGGGTGAGCATTTCAGGAGTGTTGGGGCCAGCCCAGGAGTGACGTGGGTGAGCTGAGCCTGGGAGCACAGGGTTCTTGCCTTTCCCACCTGGAAGGCTAGACCAGCCTCAGGGAAGGCTTTGTGGAAGAGAGGTGGGTAACCATTATTTAAGGGCAAAAGTAGGAACCCCATGGAATCTGTCATAGGCTGGTGTGCTTCTGGAGCGCGATATGCTAGGAGAACTGAGAATCAAGACCTTCTTTACTAAATTATTTCTGTATTTATCTTCGCAGTGCCCTTTGTAGCCAAGGAGTGTCATTATTTTACATTGTTTGTGTTTTGTGAACAACGAACAAGTTGAAAACTGTCTCAATGTTGTATATGAAGTCTTTGGCCATGCTGGATATTAAGGCTTTCTCTCTTTTGTCCAGTTCCGTCCCATAGTCCTCCACTCACCCTTCTTTTGGAAAAACAGGCTCATTTGTCAATGACGTGATTGTTCTGCCCGTTATTGATAGGTAAGATGTCAAAAAGAGAGACCAAGTTAATACATGAATATTTGGTAAGCTTTTCCTTAAAGAAAGTGGGGAGGTGGGGGATGATGCTGCAAAAGAAAACTCCTAGCAGGGGAAAAAAAAAAAAAAAAGTTCTCACTGTTTTCGACTGAGCAGCTCTCAGAATCACCAGGTCATCTTCAGCTGTTGATCTCAGTGTTTATTTTCAGCAACTTTCTTAGGAAGGAGGAGTTGGTGTTCCCTCGTTAAAGTATGCTGGCTGCTTTACTCAGCAGCACGTCCCTCGGCTAGCGCTGCATCCAGATGCCCGTGGGACTGGTGCGGACTGGCCAGCTGGCTGCACCTGGGCTGAGCAGGGACAGCTTTCAGCCGGGGGAGGTGGGAACTCTCCTCTCCAGCCTGCGGAGATGGCTCAGCTGCAGATTCTGCTGTCACATCTCTTTACGCAGCCTGCAAGCGTGTAGAGAGGTCCCATCCACCATCGAATAGGTTTCAAGTGTCTTAAAAAATCATCCTTATTTTTCCTTTAACTTCCCTTTAACTTTCAGGGACTGCAATCTTCAGAGAAATTAATTTTATTTTACTTTTTTTACCGGTAAGCACTGACAGTAAGGAAAGCCAATAAAATGTTGTCCTCCCTACCTTCCGTGTTTAGAAGATAAAGAGGGCTTTGGGCTGTTTGCGTTATCCAAGCTGAGCCACTTGCATGCTTCCTGGATGACTGCGTGCCAGCTCGGAGTTGCGCATCTCAAATACTTTGTCGGTTACCACCACGCTTCTGGAAGGGCCCGTTAAGTCTGCATTTGCGTCCTGTAGCACAGCGGAATCCAATGAAAGGCGTCATTGTTTTGAAATACCGTGGATCCGCTGCCAAAGGAGCTACTGTTGTATAATCCCTAATAGCAGGTTAGAGTGGCAGCAGTTCCTTGGTTGGAAATCAGTATGCGGAGGGATGGCTTTCCAGTGTGCTCTCCGGGGGTGACAAGTTTCATCTTGTTCACTCTGCGACTTACAGACTCGCACAGAGGTGCTCAGCCGTCGTGAGCTGGTAGCAGGTCCTCACGCAGGTCTAACACCGAGGGTGTCACTTAGAGGTAATGCTTGCTAAAAAAAAAGCATTGCTAACAAATACAAAGATTAACGCATAAAGAGGTTTTAGATCGTTCTGAAGCAAAGCAGCAGGGGTGGAATAGAAAAGTTTATGCTGGCTTTCCTTTCTGATTTGCAGAATTCAGTGTGTTCATTTCCATGCTGACATTTCTGCCTTTTGTGCTGTTTGTGTTAACCTGCAGCTCAGCCAGCGCTGTTGTGCCTCGTCTTCCTACCAATGGCATTAGTATCTGCAGATATCAAACATCAAATTCCAATTCTAGTGAGCATTTGCATCAAAGCTTACCCCCTGGTTTTCAGCTAAAGCAAATACATGTGAATTCTTAAATATTTTCTTTAGGGTGGACTGTATCACAGCAGAGAGATCAAATTCACCCCTACTTCTTAATCTTTTAAGACCTTGTGTAAGTAGAGCAATTGCTTACGGGAAAAACAGGGTGAACAAAGTATTTGAAGTATCTTACGGGTTTCTTACTGGAATTTAACAGCTGGAAACAAGAAGCAGTGAGAACATTATGTTACTAGCCAGGTCCATGCTTGCTTTTGGCAGGTGGTCAATTGGACAACAGTTGGGGAATCCTGCAGCAGAGGTTGCTGCAGGCTGCTGTGCTCTTTTCCTGCAGAAAACCTTTCCTAAAGGAGGTGAGTTTCTTCCATTCTTCTCTCCGAGACTGCTTGTGCTTCAGCCTGTTATTCACTGATACGTCATTTATAAGGTGAGGAATAGTCACCCGAGGCACAATACTCTGCTTGACTGACCTACTGTGACTTTCTTTTTGGCATTAATTCTTGCCTCTGTGAAAAAAGACCGATTTGAACATCCTCTCCCCTTCATTTAGAGCCCAACAGTGATGGAAAAAAAACCTCAAAATTTTGTTTTGTAATTAATTATCCTCCCTGTTAATATTTCGTGTGGATTTATTTAATTTCCAGTCACAGGCTCATGTCCTGTCATCGCTGGACTGAAGAGCCCTTCCTGTGTGCAAATGCTCCCAGGCTATTTCAGATCACCTGCAGAGCAGCTCTTCGCAAACTGGCAAGCTTCCACTCCAGGCTTACTCTCTCTCATGGCTTTATTCCTTCCTCAGTATAATCGCTATCGCTCTTGAATGGGGACAGATGACTGAAGAGAGTTCTCCAGTAGCATTCGGAGCAGCGGCAGACAGGCACATAGAGTCCTGCTTGGTAGCCTTGTACACGCAAGGATCAGATTTGACCTGCAGTCACAGCATTTCTGTGAGAGCTCATGTTTGCTGATTATTCTCTGTGGCATGGCTCTTGCTCTTCTGGATCGAGTCTCACATTCCTTAAGGATGGTCTGCCTTCTTTTTCCTAGCGGTGGGACGGTACTGGCCACATTGGGCTTAGAGAAATGGGGTATCAGCACTACCCCTGACAAACTGCTTGTGTAACAGGCAGCATTTTGGAAGTGACTTAACTAAAATGGCAGTTCTGCAGGAGATGTTGAGAAGCACGAGCTCTGTGGAAGCTGGAAAATATTCTCATTAGCTTACTGGAGAATTTGTGGTTTCTATTTTAAGGCAGTAAACTCAATTACAGATGACTGAGGAGAAGAGATGGTCTCTTGGTACTCAGAGAGGGTCAGATTTGAGGTTTGCTCCTTGCAGAGTTGCACCGTGGATTTCAGAGTGTTTTTCCGAACTCCTTTTTAACCATCCATGAAATTGATGATAATTAAGTCATGTTTAATATTTTAAATAACTAGTGCTCCTTGGAGTTCCTACCTGAACAGAACTCCTTGGATAGAAATGGAGGATCACCCTAAAAAGCTCCCGGTTTATCTGTTCTGTTTTTTTAGGGCATCTAATGCATTTTCAGGTCCAGGATTATTGCTACAGCTCTAGGCATTGTACAGCCACTCTGTGGATATGATTGTCATTAGAAATGATAAAAACACCCATAAAGAGAGTTTTGTTAAACATATTTTATGTCTTTGTTACATAGCCATTTCTTTAACATCTTCATCACACACATAAAATTCAGCTTGAAATTAAATCAAACCCTATAATAAGCCACCCGAGTAGCATTCTGCCTTCTTGTACCTTACCCATCCAGAAATAACCCGTGAGATACTGTCATCTCTCAGTCAGACTATCCTCAGATAAGTGTATGCCTGGAAATACTTTACCAATTTGACTAAAAGCTCTCTCTTGGAAACGCAGCTTCGCTGAGGCCAGCTCTGTGGTGGGGCCCAAGGGAAGCAGATACCCCTGCCAGAGCCAGCGTCTGAAAGGGCAAGCTGGGGGTGGAAGGACCAGCACAATCCTCCGAGCAAGGACTGTGGTATGAGTCTGACGTGATATAATAGATCTTCGTAGGAACCACAGGTGGGACCTGCTGTGAATTCAGTACATGCATCTGTAGGTATTGTTAACAGGTCCTTAACAGCAGGTCTCTACCTCTTTAATATCCTGTCCTGGCTTTATCCTGCTTAAAGCCAACCTCAAGGATAATTATCAGGAGCTGAGGGTACACTTTGATGTTTCTTTTGGAAATAATTTAGTTTTCTAATAGGAAGAGAGTATTTTGTCCTTTCCTGCCATCATGAACCTGAAGTCACCACGTCAGAGAGGTGGCCACCCAGAAGTGGAAGTTCTTCGAATGAAGAACTTACCTTTAGGCACAAAGAGGAAAAAAAGGGGAATTTTCTGGCTTAGATCATTTACAGACATCGCTACTTATATTTGGAAACCGAGGGCTTTCCAGCATTGCCAGACATTTCAAGTCAAGGACATACTAATTTTCCAAAAGCATCACTAATTGAAAACGCCTTTTGGAAACAATTTGCCACTGGCTGCTAAGCAGCAGTGCTGGCAGTAGCACAGAGAGGTTTGAACTGTCGTCCCGGAGCTGGGGGGGAGAGGAAGGAGCTGTGTGTCTGAGCTCCCAGCTAGGGCTGGCACGTGGGGCTGCGGATCAGAGGCAGACGGGAGCATCATTCGGCATCCATGCCATCCCTGCAGCTTGGAGCGCATCAGAAGTCTACTGCTTTGGAACCCTTGCTGTGTGCAGGTACACGTAATTCCCCAAAATTTGTAGATGTGAACTAGATACATAGTGTTATTGGTACTTTGACTGAGATCGATTTGTTTTTGTCTTCTAATTCTTCGCTAATTGAATCCAGCATTGCCATTTTCACTGCATTTCCCATTTCCTAGGTTTGGCATCAGGTAAAGCTGACGTAGCCTGAAATACATTCAGTTAATTATTTTAGGGTTCCTGGGGAGATTTTATCAGACTGGCTTATTAAAAATGTTCATGTCTGTTGTGTATTGTTTAATGTTCCCTTTGTTTGCAAAATGAATGGGAAGCACTTTGTCTCATTAGGGGTTTAATGCCTGCCTGGCATTATCATCCTTTTTATTAAATGCAAACTAGAAATATCTTGTGAAGAATTCTGTCCCTTCTACAATATTCCTCATCTCTGCTCTATAATGCTTCTGCTCCACTGGTAGGATTTTTCTTGTTCCTGTTACACTTTTAAAAACCACCTTTACGTTGTCCTTAGCTCTCCAAAAGCTCTCCACCAAATTTTGCAAATTGCTTTGTCACAAGACTTTTTTTTTTTTTTTTTTCCTTTTTTTACGCTGTACTGGCAGGAGCCAAAGGAGCGGTTTATCCTGTTGTCCAGAGCTTGGTTTGTTGGCTCTCCCTGACTCTGTGATCACGCTGACTTCTGTGCATCTGGGACCTGGTGGCTCTGGGTTATCGGAAACATTTAAATACATACTGGGGAGTCCTCCACCCATTTCTCTGTATTGTTCTTCCTAAGCAGAGCATGAGTCGAGATTTCGGTATGCGGCTCGCATGAATAGCTCCCCTGGGTTTCAGAACCGCCACCTACTGGATTTTTTTCTTCTCCTGAGTTGGCATCTTTAGTTCTGGAAGTTCTGTGTTACCTTGCCTCCTAGCAGCCCTGGAACGCCTTGGTAGTTTGCCATGTGCTTCAGCGTGTTTGTGACGCCCTGAGCTGGAGCTTGGGGAGCGTTTGACATTCACTCTCCTGTGCTGCCAGCTGGGCCTCCGAGTGCTCTACGCATCCCTGGGTGCCCCGAGTCCCTTGGAGGAGAGGCAGGAAGGACCCCTCAGCCAGGCAAGGCGCAGGGTGGAGCGCAGTAGACCGATTCATCACCTCTGGGGAGAGCTCCTGCATGGCACGGTGGTGAGCGTACACAGAGCAGGTAGAGTGAAACAAGCTCACAACAAACAGTTCATTCACTCCCTACTTGCTGAGAACCCCCCAAGCCACCTGGGCTGGAGCAGCTTTGCAGCAGGGGGCGAGGAACGGCTGAGAGCTTGGCAAAGGCACCAGGGGGTCTGGGCATCACTGCCTCGGGCTGGACGCAAAGCCTTTAGGTACCAAACCTTAGGTGTGATCATTTCTGTCTCCGTTCGCCGTGCCCACGTGCGTGTACGTGTGCGGGTCGTGCTGGCAAGGATTCCTGAAGCAGAATGTGTGAGGAGAGGGTAGATCGGTGCCTTGGCACTGGTTATAGCCATGGGTTTGTTTTCTGCTGTACGAGCTCTTGGACAGTATCCTGGAAAAAGTGGGATTGTCACTGCTGTGTTGTTTATCCCTACGTTTTAGCGTGTATGCCTCTGATTTGGCATCGTATCGTCAAAGTGTTGAAAACAGACTCAGAAAAAAATACGGGCAGCGCATTTTACCTGAACACGAGGTGTTAGCAGATACAGAAATTTCTAACCATCTATTGGCCAAGAAAAGATAAGAAAAATAACTAATAAAACTCTTGAAGGGGAATGCTTCTGGGCATGTTATCTCACGTGTATGAGTGTATGAAGAATATACACTATGGATAAATACCTTATCCATGTGATAAGCAAATGAATTTATTACAAAATGTATGTTAAAAACGTCATGTTCTTTTGGACAGAAGCATGCGTGCTGCATTGTAGCTCGGAGTTTTTAAATACTTCTTCAAAATGAGCCCTGTACCGTAAGTGCTATCAGATGTTTAATTAAGATGGCACTAGCAAGGCGCGTGTTTGCAATAAATTACGGGGAGGTGTTCTGACATGCTTCATCTATGTAAAGATTTCTATTTTTATGTGAAGCTATTTACAGATTATTGATTTCAAAAATAGATTTGTAACTAAAGAAAGATGCATCGTATTTCAGTTGCTCGGAGTTGAGAATCTTGCCTGGCTGGCTGCCTGCTCTCTTAGATGTTTATTCCAGTGGCTTACAAGTGTATGTAGTGAATCAGCCCTTCTTGTTTTTCTCTGTGTTTGGCACCCCGGTGAGGAGGAATATTTGTGTTCAGGGATCAGGTCCCGTGTCTCATACCCGCTCAGGTAGGCTCGTTGTACCTCTGAAGCACCGGAAGAATTTCATTCAAGTCAGTGAGACTTCTTGCGTGAGTAAGGTTTCTGGGTGGGGAAAAGGCCTCACAATATCTTTTGTAAGTTGTTAGTGTTTTATTTCAGAGCAGGAAGCTGTTGTTGGAGTGCCAGTGGAGCCTGCTAAGCTGCGAGAGTGCCTTTGAGTTTACGTAACACAAAACTTCAGCATTAGACTCTTTTATTTTAGGCTATGCGGACATTAAAACAACAGTTTTAATAAATAAATCCGCAAAGCTTGAAGGCAGAGGTAATATCTTTTAATAGAGCAACCGATAGAGTTTGAAAATTTAGACAAGCTCGTATGCCCAAGGGCTTGTCTATTTTTTCCAGCCATACCAGTTGGTCTAATAAAAGACATTGCCTCTGTCTACAAACCTTGTCCTCCCTTTGAACCCTCTTCATCACAGCGACAGCAAAATACTGCTGGAACATTAAAATAATTCGGGCCTTTCTTGCTTAACTATGGAAACTCAGATTTTTGTGGTTTCCTCAAGGCTCCGATTTTTGATTCCAAGCACACGCAGCATGCTGTCTGATTTCTCCTGTGGTAGAAAAGGGTTTCTTCACACGAGGCTCAGACTGCTTCACCGACTCCTCATTTTAGAAGCGATGCTATTATCAAAGGTAACCTGCTACGGTTCTGCCATCTGGATTTTAGGATGCTTTGCAAGGTGCTGTTGGGGAACTCTCAGATGTCTGGCACGGATGGACGTTGGGTGCAGTCCTGCCCCAGTGTCTGTGTGACAGTCTCTGCCTAATGCGTTGTGATGGGAAGCAGACGGAGTGGGAAGCAGCTAGCATGACGGAAAGGCTCTGCCTTTGGCTGTGGGTGTAAATCTTCAAATCTCGAGACGTGTGTGACTGGGTGAGGAGTGTAGTGGAGCCCTGCTACGTGGTGTGTAGCTGTGCTCAGGCTTCTTTCAGCGAGCAGACCGAGATCCAGACCTGTCTAAGGGTCTCATGACCAACCATGCTACATTTTTTTCAGAGCTGTTTAGCTTTCCCCTTGAACGTGTGTGTCTTTTGGATGTGAATCCCCAGCTCAAAGTCGGTAGCTTTACAACGGCTCCAGGTAAGACCAGGGTGGTGATGATCGGGACCATCTTGAAACGTGGTTCACGGGTTAGCCGATTTTCCACCCCTGCAGACACAAACCCTTTCTGAGGCTGCAGTCTTGGGGTCACGGTAGACCCCTGCTTTGCCTCATGTGCTGCCCTGGAGCCTGCCCTCGTGCACAACATTGCTGCCCGAGTCCTCTGCTCCAGCAGGGCCACTGCAGCCCTGCCGGGCTGTGCCGCAGGCGCCGTGCCCGGCCTTTCCAGTGGAACAGGTTGGTGCTTGCAGCCTGCCTTCCATCTGCCTTTGGGCATGGCTTGCATAGCTGGTAATTACTTGGAAGCCCTTAGTGGCCTGCGCCCGGGCTATTTTAAAAGCCGCTTCTCCCTGCATGCCCTGTTGTGGAAGTCGCCCCACGGCCCTCCGGCTGTGGTGACCTCCTCTCCCCGGGGTGCCGCAGGGAACCGGCCGCAGAGAGCTCTCAGCTCAGGAATGCCGCCCCTTCGGCTGCCTGCCAGGGCCTAAATTTGGTGACCTTTAGGATGTGGCATCAGATGGGTTTGTAAACGTTGGTTCTAGTAACTGGGAGACGAGCAGAGAATGCAGGGGGAGGGAGGAACATATTCTTTACAGCCAAGCTATTTGCCTTCTGTTTGATTTTTATGACCAACAAATAGTAGGCAAGTGCACTGACAGATGCTCTAGCAATCACAACTGTTGGTCTTTAATCAAATTTAAAACTAAAAAATGATACAGATTTCCTCTAGGAGAGCAAGCACGCCTGTGACCGCCGCAAGCGCGGTGACTACCGACAGTAATTTGGACACACACTGTGCTCTCCTCTCTGCTGAAATCACCTCGTTCCCCTTCTGTAGGACGAGGGCCGTCATCTTTAAAGGTGTCTAGAAGTGGTATCATTACCCGTGTAGCCCGTGGGTGGCTTTGTTTCTTCTAAGGAAGAGCAAACAAGGCAAGCCCTGCGGTCTGGCAGTTGCGTGCGTTGCGCAGGACCGCAGTTCTTCGTGCTGTGCCTAATTCGGGGTAACCGTGGGATGTGTCTCCCACCCCGTTCTCTGCCCTGGCTCTGATGGTCTTGTGGCAGGCTGAGCGACTGTTTGCTTTGGTCATGTAGTGTTGGTGGCTGAGGATTTGGGCTGCTCGGTCTCACCGCGGGGCTGCTTAATCACAGGACCCCATGCCAGGGGCACAGCAGGGCACGTGTCTGGATGGAGGGGAAGAGCAGGACGTCCCAGTGCACCAGTGGGAGAGGAACCCCACCGAGTGTTGCCTCACTGCAGGGCCTTCCTGCAGCAAAAGCCTGCTTGCTGGTTTAGTTTTCACAACTGGTTCTTGCAAAGGGGTGCGGGCGTTGGTGAAGATGCGCTGCTGAATGCAGCTTTGCAGCAGGTTCTTGCTCTGCCTGAATGGGGCTGAGCTGCAGAGGCTGAAAGATAATCTACTTCCTTTCCAATTGCTTCTGCTAATTTGGCATCAGTCCGAAGCATTGTCTTTGCCGAGAGATCAGATGAGAAACAAAGCCAGAGACAAGGCTCTTTGTTTTTACCATGGTACATGTGGCAAGGTCGGTCACAGTGGGGTTTGTAGGGTTTACCTTGCGTGATTTATCTCATGTGTAAAGGGTAGGTTGTCCACCAGCTATCCCTCCTGGATACTTAGAGTAACTCTAAGGTAAAGAAAATGCCTTTTCAGCAATGTAAACAAGGTCTCTGTTTCAAAATGCATTTTCACCATGATGGATAGGAATGTCTTAGCAGTTCCAGCCATGTGGAAAAGCCCTCCCTGCTCTGATTTGACTCCCTATCTCATCTAATATCTCAGAGGAAGGCATCTTGGTTGACCTGCAAACAAAGCTCATCCCACTGGGCACTTTGCAAGACTTCCTGAGTAGCATTGCGTCTCAGCACCAGGAAACAGACAACTTGCTGGTGAAACAGATCTTGAACTTGAGCAAGCTTTTCTTTTCTGACTCTTTCAGAAATAAATAAGTGTTTAAAGATGACAACCTCGTGGAGCGACCGACTCCAGAATGCAGCCGATCTCCCTGCAAACATGGATGGGCATGCTCTGAAAAAGTACCGCCGGGAAGCCTATCACCGGTAAGTCTTGCGTGTAACTCCACAGCTAAACTGCTGAGAGAGAGGGAAATAAGCTACACATAAAAAACACATTTCTTGTTGTTTCTTACTTGCTGGTAGAAACAGAAAGGTCATTCCCACCTTCCTTGCAAAAGTGTTAGAAAATATTTTAAAAGATAGTACAGTAGTTGCCTGCAGGAATGAAAAACAGGAGAGTTGAGGTACGTGTGCCAGAGCAAGTGAGGGTGTGCTTTCTTAATGCAGTTGAAAGCTTCTATCCCCAAAATTAACTTGAGATTAAACTTTGAAGTCAAGAAAGACTAGGTGGCAGACACATTATAGTAATTATTGCACTACAAACTGAGAGAGCATGAGCCTAGACGCTGGAATGCACACCAAAAAAAAAAAAGACTTAAGAAATTAAATGGGAGCAGCAATTAAGTGTTTGAGGGTTATATCTATCATGGTTAATTGTGTGCACCACAGTAGCACATAAGTAGCAAGTAAGATCTCAGCCTCCTTTTCTCTGGTAGGTGTGCCTAAAACCACCTTTGCTGTGAAAAAAAAATAAATTACAGTCTAAATAAACAAGATTGCGGAATAAAAGAAATGTTATTGCTGTCATTTTATCATTTTGGAATCAAAATACAGAGACGAGATTGTTTTCACAAGCTTACGTTGGATGTTTGGTTGAGCCAAGAATTCAGCCCACATCTCCCAAGGCCTGTGGCCTCAAGCATAAGATGGATGCCATCTGCGTTCTCATCACATGTCTGGGCCATTGTGGCATTAAAAACAACAGGACCTAGTAATTGTCAGTGTTCTGTTTGTGGGAGGTGTATCTTCAAAGTTTGGCTTGTTTAAATTGAGAAGTCATGCATTATGATAATCAGAGTGTAGTCATCAGGAGATGGGGAGATGCAAGTCTGATACAGAAATAGAAAAAGTCAACTTTCCGAACCTCATGCTTTAAATGCCGTGTTGCATTTGTGATTCATACGTGGTGGTATTTCTGAGGAAGTGTTTTGGAAGTGTTAGATATCTCTGATTCTCCAAATGGGTTCTAATTAGAGAAAAACGCCTTAGCATCATATGATAGGCCAGGTTGTGCAAGTTGCAATGTCTAAGGCTAAGTAATGGATCCTGTGATACATTTCTGAAGCTTTCCAGTTTTCAGTGAATAATGTTTGGGCGCATGTCTTAAGTGGTGACATTATTTGAGTCTCTTGGTGTCAGCTGGTTTGTCAAGATATGAAAACTCCTAATGAATGCAGCTATAAATAGCATGTAAAGAGAGATTATACCATTCCCTGGCAAAAATCTTAACCTTGTTGCAGTCATTGACGGGTTTCCCTTTGTGTCATAATTTTACCTAGGACTTTAGTAGTGTTACTCCTGATTTGGACTGAAGTGAATTAAGTCAGAGTAAGGCCTTTTTATTTATTTCCTAAATATTTTCTCAGCATTTATTATAGTTAGGTGCTGACGGTTTGCTAAATGTAGTACAAAGTCCAAGGGAAGCCGTACTTGTCCTTAAGAGCTCACACATTGAAGTCCTCATCATGTTAACCCTTACTCGTGTAAGAAATCTTTACTTTCCCTGTGGTAAATGACAATGCATTCATATAAAGGAGGGTTTATCAAGACGAGCTGGGATCTGATAGTCTGAAATCAGCCTCTTTCACAGTTTAAATATACTGTCGTAGCACATAGAAATGTCTTATTCAAAACAGATTGAGCAGAAATGTTGCTAGCTCTTCAAATTCTAATGGAAAGCACAACATTTGAAATACATTAAGGGGAGGCATATTTTCATTTTGAAATTGCTATCCTCTTTAAAAGAGGGAGGGAGGGAGGGATCAAGAGAGAGAGAATGAGAGAACCTGATGCCAAGACTGTAGTATAAATCTGGGCTATTAATGGCTTTGGTGTACCAGTTTCATGGGAGTTATTTTGATAATCCAGTATCGTAAGAATCTGAAACAACCTCATTCCAGAGGCAGTGTTGTCAGATTTCTATTTCTGGTATTTTTTTGTGATCTTAGTGCTAACAGATGTATTGTTACTTAAAAAACAAATTCCGACTTAACATGACAGAGTAGGAACGAAGTTATTTCTCTTGTTTTATATTTTATTTTTTAGTGTTTTATTAATTGTTCACGTGGAGAATGTATATGCTTGTCACAGCCATCACTTCTAGGACATAAAGTTGTTTCAGTAAGATCCCAGTTTGCTCTGATTCTTGGATATTGTTGAAAAACTGTCAATTTTATTAAAAAGATAAAAGGTATTGTGTCAAGATTCATAAGACGTTTTGTGTACTACTAGTAAATCTTTCAATTTTGTTGTCAGACCTGCATTAGTTTGTTAGATGTTGTAAAGCACTGGTAGCTGGAATCATGTGAATGTTTGAATCCTTCCTTTCTCTTCCTCTTTCTTTCCCTCTGTTTCTCTTTCAGTCTCTGTTTGTCTTTCTCTCTTCTTATCCTAGCAGCTAAAAAAAAAACTTGAAAGCATGAATCCACAGTGACTTAGGAACACAAACAAACAAAAGAGATAATTGAATTTAAAGCTATTAATTTATTTATTTTTTAACTTTTAAGCTGGTTTCAGTGATTTTGGAAGGCTGGAAGGGCTCGGCAGCAGTGCCACATTTACAGATAAGCATAACTGGGGCTAGCTTTTGATACCAATGATGGAGGCCCACTTGGGCTCAAAGTCATTCATTGGGATTTTCCAACTGCTGAAGTGTGAAATGGTAAAAAATTGTGTCGTTGTTTGTTTACTTCATGCTTACTTAAATACCAGTGGAGATAGTTCAACCAAATCGATTCCACTTTCTGGTTCTCATGAAGTAGAGCAGATTTGATATGCTTGAGTTGTAAGTGTTGAAGCAGCATAAAATACAGGGAAAAGTTTCCAATGAAAGCAAAATAATTTACCTTAAAGAAAATGTGCTCATGGGCATTAAACTTTTGAAAAACTTTAAAAAAAATGAGCTCTGAAGATGCCATTCTAGTTGTCATATTTTATTGTGGTTGTTCAAACCGGGAATCTGTTTTTTTCACGTGTTGCACTTCTTACTACATCATACCTGATGGATGGATGTTCAACACTGTTGGCAGAAATCCCAGTTGAGACTGGTTCAACTGGTGTAGTGACTCAGAGGATAGTGACTATATCAGAATCATGTGTGAATGCCATAGGCATGAATGTTCAAAATCAATATTTAGAGCTGCTTTCCTCCCCAGGTTTTTCCTTGGTGTTTGGATCAATTTGTATAGCTGCTTAAGAAATGAGAGCGTTGAGGTTCTCGAGGAAGTAAAGAGCTTGAGAACACGAATGTGCCTGCTGTGCTGTGGAGTTCAAGGACTACATAAGCAAAATCAAGAATTAGAAGAATCTTTAGGGGAGGAGAAGTGGTGGTTTAGTCTTGCCAGGGTATTTCTGATCACTTAACTAAGACTTTAAGTTGGCTGGTGTTACTCTCATCCACAAACCTAGTTATACAACACTGCTGGCGCCTGCAGGAGGTGAGGTCTAAAGATGAATTAATATACAAGCTAAATGTTATTCATTCTCTAGAAGAGGTCATTGGTAAGAGGATACCGCATCGCTGCACTATTGGCAACATACGTTTTAATTCGGAAATAAAAGGGATGCGTGGCTGGTAGGTGGCTTTTCCTGCGTGTGTGTGGTTGTGAGGCCACCTCCCTCGTGCAGTGCTTGTTGACTTTTCCGGGTAGAGGATAATCAGTAGGTCATTTGTTCTGGAGGAGTACTGTCATTTAACGTGATTGTAATTAGGCAAGAACTAGGTTGACTCCAAGCCACCAAATTGCCCTAGTGTCTATTTTTTAACTCGGAGTGAGCACTTCTAGGCACCCTCTGGATTATCTCACATAGCTCTTTAGGGTTTAAATAGCAACCACATCTAGTTAAAGCAAATAATGGAAAAAGTTGGTGTGCCATCCAGTCTTGTTACTGACAGTTACCACGATCCAGGAAACAGGTATTTGCATTTACTTTTATTCGGTGGTTTTGGCTTAACAGGGCAGCAAGGCTGAGATGGCCTTTTTGTTAAACATGCAGACTTGGGGATGCTTTTGCCGTTTTGCATCAAAGTAATTTGAGACTTCTCATCCTGAACGTGGGGTTTCTGCTGTTGTTGTAGTTTTGTTTTCTCAGTGTTGTTTACTTGCTGGCTCAGGGGATGTGGCGTCATCATTTCTAATCCTAATTCCGCTGCAGACTGCTCGTAGACTCTCAAATATGTTGCTTCATATTTACATGCTTCAGTTTGCTTTTAAAGCATCTTCTGGCGGTAATATGAGTTAAGCGATTTAAGCTGTTAATGGACTCTGAGACCCTGGGTAAAAAACAGTGGTATATACTTTAGTAACAACAAAGCAAAAGGATTAGCAATCGGTTGGTTTGATTTCTAGGCTTAAATATGTATTTAAGGTACATTTTAGTTTGTTGGAATTTGTAAACTCTGGGATATTCACTACTAATCTTGTTTCTTCATTTTACTGATGCTGGATCATTGGTGATTGCAAACAGCTGGAAATGTTATCTAGACTAGGGTAAGAGGCTTGAAACTTTATCTGTTTGGGTAGCTATATATAAAGTCTCTTCATAATACCAGTTGATTCAGGTGGCAAATGAGAAAAAAACATGGTTACTAGTCTGAAAATGCTGTGTACCTCTCTGATCAGATGCATTCCGGTAGGTGATGTATTTCCATCCGACTTTAAATGACGCAGCTCTGTAGGCAGTGCTGGCTGCGGTCTGTCCTCATATGTCTTTGTGCAGCCTCTGTGGGCTCGTGTAGGGCATGTGCGGAGCTGTGGGCAGCATGTGCCTCTATTTATTTTGCTTTAGTGCTTTGGACATCGGAGGGAGGAGGGAGAGGGGGTGTTAAGGCGGCAGAATGGGCAAGCTTATGAGAAAGCAGAACACTTGCCAAATTAATAATAAAGAAATTACATTGAAAATGTCCCATGATCCCCAGCTTTAATAGCTTCACGGAGCAGACGGGTGTTATTTTGGGATGGAATCCATATGTGAGCTTCTTGGCACTTTGCTGTTGCCTGGGAAGAAAACCCAAACAATGGAAATAGAAATGGCCAAGGCTATCTCCTTCCATCTGATTCCTGCTGAATTTCAGAGGGAAGTGGTCATAGTCGTGTTTCTGGATACAGCCTCATCAGACTCTTCAGTTCCAATCGTAACCTGATTTTCCACTTTTATGTCACTAAAATTGTGCAAGGACGGTTAGTCTTGAGAAATTGCCAGGCAGTATGTTGGAAATGTTACTAGAAGTGGCCATGAAACTTTGATGTCCTTTTTCTCTGTCCCTTATCTGATACTGTTTCATCTGCCTAAATAAATCTCAGGCCCAAACACTACTTCTTAATCCAATTACTGACCTGCCAGAATATTCCTCTTCGGTTGAAGAAGGAATGAAGGAGAACTCTGAAGATCTAACGTAAATAAAAAACCCCAAATGCTATGATAAATAATAATATATGGAATGGTCAGTACTTGCCTAAAGAGCCAAGGCTCAGCAAAAGAATGATTACATCTTTTTTAGTAGTTTAAAGCATTTTTTTTTTTATCCCTCTAAGACAGGCCCCAAAGCATCCAGCACCCAAAGTTTTGATATATCCTAGTATCTTCCTCAAGGTAACCCATATGGTTTACACCAGATGGGTTAAGTCAGTGAGGGGTTCATCCGAGTTGCCTGCCGCTGGAGGAGGACACCTGCGATCAGAACCACAGTGTCATGCAGTGGGACGTCTCCTCTAACCACACGTCTGGGGACTAACTGGTAAATGAGGACATCCAGTTGTCTTAACAGTGGTGTGATAATTACTTTTTTTTTTTTTTTTACATTACTGGTCTTTTTAAAGAGGCTGTGGGGAACTTGGCTATGGGAGGCTATTAAAAGCTAATCCATTTTAGTTCCCTCTTGTTTCTTTTTAACTCTCCTTGCTTATTAAAACACGGAAGTTGTCCATAAAGTGAAGATTAACTAAAGTGCCTAAACTTTGAGGAAGCAGGAATCGGAGCCTTCTGGTTAGTCCCCGTTTCATGGCTGGCTCGAGGCCAACTGTCCACCACAATTTTTTTTTTTTTTTTTAAGCACAAATGTAAATCAAGCGTAGCCAGCTCCCATTGCATTTGCTCTTCCCCTCAGCACTGCTGCGAGTTTCTTTTGTATTTATTTAATTTCCAGTGAAACGCACTCCCCTGACAAAGAATGCTTTTTGCTGCGAGGTCTCTCTGGACACGTTCTGAAAATCCCTGTAAAGTGCTCTGTTCCAGAAACCTTGCCCATGAGGAGCTGCGAGCCATGTGCCAAAGGTCCTCCGTAGTTGTATAATTTTGGTGCATTTTGTTTATTTTGTCGGTCACGTTACCGCCTATTATACATGGAAATTGCATTCGGGGCACAGCACGCCTTTGAGATTTTGCACCAACAAAATAAAAACATTTCTCCCTCTCCGCATGTGCTCCTCTCCCGTGTTACTTGAGAAGGGCTGGGATTTAGGTTCCTGCCTCGGAATTGATTGACAAGAACAGTAACAAAACCGAGATCAGTTCACTTGGAAAAATATAAAGGACTGTGAATTGCAGTGCTGAGGAGATCGGGGCTCTGTGACTCCCTTTATGCGTGCTCAGCAGTTCCTTCTTCTTTGCCATACAACGCATTTTTCTCTTATTCAGCACAATTCTTAGAGCTTAAAAGAAAATAAATACTGTCATCACTGAGAGCCTTCTGCTGTGGCCAAGCTGCAGGGTTTAATATTTGAGAAACAGCTCAGGGAGCAAATTAGCCTCACGGTTTCCCTTAGACAGCTCCTGAAGTTCCTTTTTTCTAAAGGTGCAGGTCTGTGCTGGGCTCAGCCACCCCGACCCAAGGTTCTGTCTCCTCCCACGTTAAAACTTGCTTTTTGGTTGGGAAAGGACAGGTGATGGCAAGAGAAAAGCAGTGCCCAGGCGGAGGAGATGCTCTGCATGCAGGCAGGTGTGGAGCTGAGGAGCTGGGCCCACCACCAACCTCTGCAGGGGCTGCAGGAGGCGTTTCCGTGCCGTGCCCCCGGTTGGTTTGTCGTGTTGCCCGGTGCTGTTAAGCGGTCAGATCAGCTTAATTTTTAACTCCGGTGCTCCTACTTAAAATGATTGTCTTCTGAATGGAAAAGAACAAAACCAAGGGAAGCGAAAGTGTGATTTCTGACTGTGACAAGTGGGAAAATGATTCCTTAAAACTTCCGTGCCTAATTTTAGCTTTAGTTTTTAGTTTTCTTCTTATTCTGACTCCTTCCCTAGACCTTTTATTAATACGCAGGCTTTAGGAGCTCCTGTCACTTCTCTCTATACCGAGTCTCCTGTGGAAACATGACGTTTTTTAGCCCATGGACACGTCAGAGCGGTGTTCCCGAAATCAGGCCGAGCCTCCCTTCGGGTGGGATCCAAGCCCAGCTCTGAAGCAGAGGGGGGCCGGGCTACGGCTGCAGCTTCTGAGAAGCACCTTTCCCTTCTCAGAAACTTTCCTGGTGATTTAATTTCAACTTTTGTCTTTAGTTTCTAGGATTCTGCAGATACTTAATACTTTGAGTAAGCCCCCAGAATTAAGTTAAGCCGGTCAGCTTCTGGGAGTAACTATTTGTAAGTATCTACTCAGCCCCTTGTTTCTGGAGGGCTCCATGCATGGGAGATGTCGTCCTTTATCAAGATTTGAAACTGAGGTCCTGAGCACCTACAAGTAACCAAATACCTGGCCGGGCCCGCACGAGATAAGTGACATTGCTTCCAATTGCCGTGCCCCTGTTTAGTCTGCCATTTAATCTGCCTTTGCATATCCAACTTTAAATCGATTCAAGTGTTCTCATTTCCTGTCCTGAACATGTTGTGCAATAGCCCTGTTTAGGTTTTTGTTGTTTGTTGTTTTTTCTTTTTAAATATTTTATCAGTTTCACTCTAGCACTGGTGGGTGAAGTAATTGCCCTGTCAAATCACTCGGTGGATGCCTTGAGGTCTGCCAGGCCCTGCGGACTGCCGGGGCATGATGAGACCTTGCCACATACGGTTTCTAGGTCACAGGCAATATTTACAAGTTGATGGAGAAAGAGCAATCTTCCCCAGCTGTTACCAAGACAGGGCTGGTATAGTAATTTTCATGTTTTAGTCATAAGACCTGTCCTGGAATAAAAACATGCTAATGGATGTTGTTTGTTTCATTGCCTTCAGGAAACTTTTCCAGATCTTCAGTATCAACATGTGCAGGTTTTTGTTTTTTGTTTTTGTTTTTTTTTTTTCTCCCAGGGTTCAGCTTGTAAATATGCTGAGAGTAAAGTGATGAAAAAATGTCAGAGGCTTAGCGATCTTTTCATGGTTTTGGTCAGTTTGGTGTCGTCATCATCTAAACATAGGCACGCTGGACTGGAAGCGATCTCTTGGGTCACAGCTCCCTTGTTTTCGCCTTTCCCAGGCACCGCCGTATTACCCTTTTTATAAGCGCATTCAGCTCCGTCTTAGCAGTGCTTGTTTTTTGTCCTCATTTGGGAAACCGTTCCCAAATGTTGCAATTCTGAGTCGCTCTCCAGGCTCCTGAGCTTCTTGAAATTTCTCTTCCTATTCCTGTCCCGTTCAGAGGGGGACAGGCAGCCTGGGCGTTTTGCTTTGACGGAAAGCTATGCTTCAGGGGCTGAGCCTAAAGGAAAGAACAAAATTGGACTCCCCAGGTTGGACAAAAAATGTTGCTAGCGTTTCCCAGAGGTACGTTATTCCTTCTTCAGTTTCTCTTTTTGAAACAAACTGCACAAGCATTAGATCAGAAATGATATGCTAGAATTAGATAATAAATAGTGCTTCCTGGCATCAGCAGCAATAGAATGTAATCATCTTCATTCGACAAAGTACGGGACTGCGTTTAGTGCTAAATAAGATTTTGTGTTGGCTGCTTCTAAATCAGAGCTATCGAGATGTTAAGACAAACAATCACTAATTCAAACCGCAGATTCGGATAATTTGCTCCACCTACTCAAAAGCCAGTGATTTCAAGAGCGAATTTTAGTGATTTATGAGCCCATCTCTCATTTCCAAAAGGCTTTTCTTTACTGGTTTGCAGTTTGTTGTTTTTTTTTCCCCCCCATAATTTTGTCTTGTTTAGGTAATCCATAAATCTATCAGAAAAGATAGTCATCGCTAACCTCCCTGGCCCCTCGGTGACAAGCCCCATTGTTGGAGGCAGGCAGTTTGCCAGGAAACTGTGACTCCCAGAGAGAGTGTGCAAGGTTAGGGGTAAAGCAGACTATTGCCAGAGAAACTATTCCAAGTGGATTTGTGTGGAACAACAACGATATCCAGTGACTAGTTAAATTAGCCACAGATGTGTTTTCTATAGCACTGTCCAAGAAGATATACAGTGCTTTAAGGCTCGGTTCAGGCACGATGATCATCTGAAGTCAAATCAGATCCAAGCAAAACTGCATCTGTACTAGGCAAGCTTTTAAGGAATTGTGTAACATGATTCAGACTGGTAGATGAATCAGACTGCTGCAAACTAAACAAGGAGCACATCGGTGAGAGATGAGGTAAGACGGCTCGCATAGGAGCGTGAGAGTTAGATGGGAGCAGTTTGCCGCTAAACCGCGAGCTTCAGCAGACTGGCACAGGCGGTGGAAGGGGCACAGCGTGCCGGCCACCTGCCCCCGAGCACGGCCGAGGCTTTCCGCGGGCTTTGCAGAGTATCTGAGGACTTGTTTTTGCATTTACTATCTCCATTGCTCGTGCCCCTCCGTGTCACTCCTACAAAGACGCCTCGCTGATTTGGGTTTCTAATTACCCTGCTGAGAGCCATGGAGATACTCAATATTTGCAGAATTTCCACGTGCTGAAATCAGGGTACAGGTGGAGGCTCTGGGACTCCTGCCTTTTCGCATACAGGGGATTTTTGCCTCGGTGTCACGGCTCGAGCAGTACGAGGGATTTCTGGCCGAGCTCAGCATTGAGAAGCTCAGCTCCTGTCCCGCAGCCGAGCTCGTGGCTGTGCCGGTGGGACTCGGATTCGCAGGGTTCAGATAGGACTGCCGGTGGGGGAAGTCCCGCAGAATTACAGACCTGCTGCAGGGTTTAAAGTTCTGGGGAAACATAAGCAGCTTAGTTCCTGCAGTAGTTGGAGCAGGCTTTTGTTGGATTCCCTGACCTATTTCTTTGCTGTGTTATTTACTTGAACTAAATTGAATATAGCGTATTAAAATGTTGTGATCAAAAAGCGCCTGGCAGCATGCAGCTTACATTCTCATTGCAATAAGCATTAACAGTAAAAATGGAATTAAAAGAATAGTTGGTTGGTTTTTTTCGTTTTTTTTTTTTTTTTTTTCCTGACGTTTAGATGTTGAACTTAGTGATATGGTTTAGTGGAGGACTTGTTAGTATTAGGTCAGAGGTTGGACTGGGTGATCTTGGAGGTCTCTTCCAACCTACACGATTCTGTGATTCTGTGATTTTTTTTGTGGGGGGGTTGCAGTTTTTAGTACAAATAAAAATAGCATTTCTCATAATAGAAATAATGTATTTCTATGGGTGAAAATTTGTTTTTCAGAGCTATATTAAATGTTTGTTCATTATATTGATATAAATGTGGTAACAGATCTTTGCTTTGAGTTTCTAGATGTAATTCCAAAGAGTGTTGAAAAGCTGAGTTTATTCACAGAAATGTGCTTTTTTTTTCCTTTCCCTGTTATCTCTTCGTAATATTTTATTTTAATCAGGCAAATTGTATTGCTTTCCATCCTCTGCTTCCACTTGAACTCTGAATTCTGCTTCAGGAGCTTTTACACTTCTATTCTTAGGAATTTTTGCAGGTCACATGCAAAGCCATGTGTGTGCATGCATGCGTGGATGTCTTTAGACAGCATACCAATAATTAGAGTAACCCTGCAAAGTGATGGCTTTGCTTCAGGAGAACCCAGGGCAAAAACAGAAACTTTCCTCTGTTTTCAGGTATATTCTGATTTTGAGCTAAAAGGCATCCTGATATGAAGCAGAATACCTTTGTTCTAAAATATGATTATGTTGAAAATGCTCATACCTATGGCTTTGTTTCTTCTTTCTTTACAGGGTCTTTGTAAACAGAAGTTTAGCCATGGAAAAGATAAAGTGCTTTGGGTTTGATATGGATTATACGCTTGCCGGTGAGTATCTCCTTGATTTCTTTGTCACTGACTTAGTTTGGAATATTGCCTCTTGTTGAGAGAAAACCGGTAACTGGTTGGGCTATTCCAGTTAGCAGGTGCTTCCTCTGTTAGCAGATATGTTACTCGCTGTTCATTGCACTTGCATGTCAGGTGTTTCTCTTTATTTTTGTTATCTGGAAGTTGTATTCGGTCATAAACCACATTGCTCTAGTACAGTTTCAAGGAAACTGAAGCTTAAAAAGTATGATTACTTCCTTAAATTCCACTGCGCTTTGATATTGCCCCAATGAAAGCTTGGCTTTGAATAACAAGGTGTTTTTGTTTTTTTTCCTTGGTGCATATGGTGGGCTACACCTTTAGCCAACAGGTCTTCTTGTGTCCTGGGAGGGTCATTTCTGAATAGGTTTTCCTCTTCCCCACTCCTCACTTGGCCACATCAGTGACTCCTTTGTGAGAAGCAGCGAGGCAGGGGGAGCATTGTGAGTCAGCTGAACAAGTTATTCAGAAAGCTCTGCCCATTCTTTATGGCAGATAGTCTTTGGGAGGTTGCATAAGGCCTTTTAGTTTCATAAAATTTTCTGCGTGACTTCTCCATTTTTCAAATACTCGACAGGCAAGTTCTCTGAGACTTCGGCTGGAGGAGGGGTAAAGTTACGGTTTTCTCTGTAATCAGACTTACATGATGCTGTGTATTTTAAGGAAGGAAAAGATTAAAAGCCCACTTCCACTTTCTGAGGCTATAGTGCCAGGCAGGCTTTAACTAAAGGTGTCACATACAATTCTACCTTCCTTCTCACTGCCACTTCCAAGGTTGTGGATAGAAAATTTCTATTGCTCTTGATATTTCAACTTGGAGTTGTGAATATAAACTAAGAAACATGAGGTAGAGCACCAGGGTCACCTAACAATAGGTTATTGCAGTGTATCAAGTACGGTCATCTGCTCATTGTGACCACTGAGAAGAAATGAGAGATGCTATGGACAGCCGGAGGGGTCAGTGGCTAAGCAAAGGTCAGGAAAGACTCCGTGTGTTCATGGTTCAACACAACTCTACAAAAAGCAATTTTGGAGTTTGTGGCAGGTAATTGCAGTTTATATTTCCATCACTTTCTTTTCTTCTTTTATGTAGTTATGAATGAGGCACCAGTTATCTATACAAAAGGGTTGGTTATTCACCACCTTATTTACAAATCTGTTTCAAGTTCCTGACGCTTTTTAAGTCATAAAATGCATCATAGTTAATCTGCGCTGGATCTGACTGCAGGCACATGCTTTAGGTGTTTGCATTTCCCAGCTGTGACAGCCTTGTGGCTGGGCTTTTAGGGCTTTTAAGGAGTGCAAAACAGTTTGAGAACAATTGCTTAAAACAAAAAAAAAAAAGAGTTGTGGGTTTCTCTTTTGTAACGGAAGAACAACTTCCTTGCCTTTCACAACTGACGGCATTTCCAAGGACTCGGGTGATCCCAGTCAGGCTGGCATGGAACAAGAAGTGTGTTGCTAACTGACAGAAGGAGAATTTCAGCACTATCCTCACTCCTCCGACTGTTCATTTCACTCAAGTGTTGCATGTTCCTGTAAACACAGAGCGAATGTGTTGTTATCCACAAAATGACGCTTAGTTTGATGAGAGGAAAAATGTGAGTGTTTCAAGCGTGTTTATACAGTTCCCTGGGATATGGAAATGTGGGGCTCCCAAGGCTGCAAGGTCGTGGTGATATAGTTAAGCAGGCAAAGTCGGTGCATTCAGGGGAGCTGAGTGACAGGGTGTGGTGCAGGAAAAGAAATGAGATGGGGTCTGAGCAGAAGGCTGGAAATCTGCACTGCTCTTGGCCAAGCTGCTGGCCTGTGACTTCTCCCTTGGTACCACAGGATAATAGTTGCAGATCATTTTACAGAGAATTGTAAGAATGTAATTAGGCTGGAATGCCTTTTGCAGATGAAAAGTGTTATGCCTGGTAAGTACTATTTCTGTTTTTTTGAATCATCTGGGAACTAACAATTACCTGTTTGTCATCTTATTGTCTCACAGTCATCCTTTCTTCTCCATGCGGGCTTTTGTTATTTGACCATTATTTGCTATATATAACTGTGGCACTCAAGAAAAAATATTTATTCATTGCAGGAGTTTTAAAGAGCACATTGTTAAAATATTGCTATAATTATTTGGGAAATGATAAGAAATAGGGCTAGTGACGTATTACATTAATGTGTTGTAGTGTATTCTTAAGACCCTGCCATGTTTTCTGTCTGGGCAAGTTATCCCTTACACACTCTTTCACATGGACAAGCTTTCTGTCTAGATTTGAAAAATTACCTATCTGTCTATCTATGTGATACATACAGATATATGTATCTGTATCTATATACATAGATGTATAAAGATAGTTTATCTGCAGTTCAACATCTGGAAATGGTGTCTGCATACCAGATGATGTATGGTGAGCAGATGCCTTTTGGAGGCTGCTCACGACTTGTGTAAATAGACCAAGGAGGAAGAATGGAAGCACCTCCAGTGTCATCATTTCCTCATGTAGTTTTCTGCATTTGTACTTTCAGATGTTGCTTTTCTGTGAAGTTGTTTGAAAGTATGCCACAATCTTCATATTCAGTGGTCGAAGGCAGTCGGAGCCATTAGCCCTGCCTAAAATTGTGCCACATCCTTTCCCCACTCTCTGTCATGATCCTTCACATCGTCTATAAATCGATAACATTCATCCTATGGCTGACAGTCAAATGTTTTAACAGCGAAGGAGCGGATTGATTTTTGTTTAACACCCTGAATTGCCCATCTTGTGAAGAGGAAGCGGTGGTGTCAGTGATAGAAAATACACAGTCCCTCTGCTCTCTTTCTTCTTCCCAAATCTCTGGCCGCTTGTAGCACCAAAAGACTTATTTAGGAGGTGGTTCAGTAACAGAGAAGTCACAATCGCTTGACTCATCTTGAAGTGCAGAAGCTTGAGACAATTGTTCTTGTACTTTCTGACTTTAAGGGGATAAACCTGCTCACAGTAGCACTGTTTTCTGTGTAGAATAAACTAATTTTGGCACATGGCATTTCCATTTGCAAACGTATCGTAACACCTACTTACGCACATGCTGCAGTGACCATGCATTCCACGACTTGCATGAGAACGTCAGCTTGCCAACTGACAGCAGGTTTGATATCATCATGTTACATTGCACATAAAATATGATTCCGGACGTTTGTTTTATAGGGTAGTATTTCTTAACCTTGTTATTAAATCAAAGGACTACTTATCTTGAAAATAAAAATTGCAAGGCTGCCTTGATACAGCACTGCCACAATGATTTGGTTTGCTCCCAAGTCAAAATTATGCTAAGCTTTGGATTCTTGTTAATAACTTTTATGTTCTCTCATTGTGTTCGTCTCTTTCCTTGCATAGGGTTGAGAAATACTGTTAATAGAGGCGGATTAGGCAAACAATCTTTTTTTCTTGAAGAAAAGAGCCCGAAGGTTTTAGCCTTCTTTTCTGAGAAATTATGGACATTAAATTGCTGAATTTTTACCCTCTGTGGTTACAGCTAGAATTAATTTGGCTGCTAAGAGCTCAAAATAAAATGAAGGCAAGTTGAGATGACTCAGGTTTTAGATTCCTCCTTCTGCCTTCAAGGGTTGCAGTCGAGTTCTCATGGAGTGAATGAGGTGTCCGACACGTATGGAAACTCCCAAGACCCCCTGAGTTGTTGTGCTGTGTTGGACATGGAGCTGTCTGTCACCCTCCCATTCAGTCTGCTTGTTTTGCTTGTGGTAGTGAATCACAATCAATACGCAATGTTTGTTTTAAGCTAGGTGTTACTGAGAGGGGAGTGGAAGGAGCGAGAAGAACAGCAGGGTTTTCCTGGGGCATGTGCGCATTGCCAAATAGCTGCTGCTTTGGATCTCGGAGGGCCTGATGCAAGTGAGACTCATCAGCTGAGCAGAGGGTGGGACGGGTTTCTGAGATGTGAGCCAGCGGCCCCTGGCTCTCTGCTGCTGACCTTTCTGCCCCTCGGGCAGGCAGCGAGGCCGGTGCCCTGGTCCAGCAGAGCTCCCGTCTTCCACAGGAGACTGCAGTACGACAGCACCAGCTGTGCAAGTAGCTGGGAAGGGCTGCCTTCCACTGCCAGGGCAAGAGGAAAAGTTTGGGAAAGCTTCATTTAAACCCTTCGATGTGAGGGTCCTTTTGTAGCACATTTTTGTTTGTTAAATAATAGTTTCCTTTAATTATCTGAATGATTCACCTTTGCTTATTCATCCTGACGGACTAGAAGACCAGTAGTCAGTAATACTTCCCGTCTGCTTTCTTGTTTTGCTAGTACTGTCAAAATTACCCATGCTTTGGTAAAGGAGAATGCTGCACATACTCCAAAAGATTCACAGCCCTCTCTTTTGTGTTTACTGAGGACTGCAGGGATAAAAATAAAGGTATGCCTGCGGAGTCTTCAGCACAACACTCACCTGAGACTAGGGGTTGGTGTGGCCCCTTGGAAAAACAACTGAGAGGGTTAGCTTTCAGAGAGGATTTTATTTGGCTGCTTCCTTCTCAGGGTGAGCTACAACTGTAATTATTAGGTCTGGCTCCAGTAATGCATGAGGCATTGGCATTACTAAGTCTTATGTGGGACAGATCGTACAATGAGGTTATGGATAGATAGATGTCCCTTGACAGGCACAGGACTACAGCAGCGAGGCTTTCAAACGGGCTGTAATTTCACACCAGGCCATGGGCAGATGGAGAGGGAGTTAGAAGAATTGCAAGCTGGACTGTGCTTGAAAACATTCTTCAGTGACTACTGTCCTTCTCCAAAAGTTACAGCCAGGCTGCAAGTTTTGTCTTCCATCTCTGAGGTAGGTAAGATCTGAGATCAGTAAGCAGGATGCTTTCCTTTGGAAGGCCTTCTCTGTGCTTAAATCATTGCTGCTTCCATGTTCTCCAGATACCAGTAATAAAATCATCACTAGCGGCTGCAAACTGTTTCAATAAAAAAGAAGGGGAAATGAAGCTTGAAAAATACTGGGTTTATTGCGTGCAAATATGATTAATACAACATAATCTGATTGGAATATAGCTTGTGTCCTAGAAACACTGCCAACGTAATGCCAAGATTTGGTGCACTGCAAACATTTTATGGCCAAATTGCTTATGCTTTCAGCTGCAGCACGTCCCTTCTGAGCACATGGGGAAAGACAAGGGAAAGGCAGCTTCAGTCACTGTTTGTGGCTGCCTCTCCAGCTCACTCCAAAATACAACATGCATAAACAGGTTTTGCCCCTTCCTCTGGTAGGCGTTTGTGTCGAAGCCATCCATGCAGTTTGGGGGAGAGGGAAGCTTTAAACACCCACGTGTTATTTTTGAAACATTTGTCTTTACCTGCTGGCTCTGGGAAAGATGTACTCAAACAGGCGGCAGCATTGGCTTGTTGCTGCTTGTGAGCTGGGAGACAAGGTGGCAGCTGGGCTGAGAACTGGTTCTTCAGTGTATCTGCTATTTGTACGTCAGTCAAGTTGTATCGCTTCTGTCTGGTTCAGCTTCCAAAAGTGAGCAATGGGATTAAAGAATTTGTACTGTGGATAAGATTTTCTGGATTACGCAGATGAAAAGCAAAGTAGAAACGTGGGAGTTTTGTACATGAAAGGTTGAAGCAAACACTTACCAAAGCTGCTGAGCTCGTAGCGTAAGCAACTACAAAGAAATGTTTGTCCTTCTGTTCAGATGTTGTTAGGGTATGTTTATTGGTAACTCAAACACAAATGTTCTAACGGGGCTCTTAGCTTAGGTTAAAGGTTTGTCTTCGGTTTCATCGCAGTGTAAGGACTCCAAGCTTTGAGGTTCTTTTGAGGTGACGCTGAGCAGTTCGGCTTTTATCCCGTGTCTCTGGATAATGCAGCTTTTTGTGCCGCGTAGAAGTAGTTCGGTGGCTAGAGAGAGGAACGGGTAGGTTCGACAACAGCAGCATTCAAGCTGTCCCAGCAGAACTTGAGAGATGCTTTGACTCGTGCACATCTGCTGTCTACATTTTCGCGTTTGCACGTTTCAAGTTTAACAGGTGCAGATTTTGCAAATTTCCGAGGCTGTTTTGGCCATTAGCGTTTTAAAGCTGAAGGCAGATGGAGAAGCTGAGCTGTTCCTAGTATGCTTTGAGCTGGATGGTTTTTCACATACCAGCGCAGTGCTGGAGTGGCTGCTGTCCCTGCTCCGTTTGGGTGGCTCAAACTCAGGAGTTTGGCCATTCAAAGCTGTGTGCTGCAGCAAACCAAAGTCTGGAGCTGTGGTTTTTCAATGTGCTGGCAGTGGGAATGAGGAGAGGAAGAAGCACGTGTCGCTCGCTCTGTCCCAGTAAATCACCGGCTGACAAACTGTTAATCTGCTGTCCGTGAATTCTTGAAGAATTGGAGCGTTAAACAGAAGCTGTGGGAAGAACAAGTCCTCACAGCGTCAGGGGGGTTTTAAAAGCTGCCATACTCTGCTCTCTGGCTGTCAGGAACACGGGAGTAACACTAGCTGGGTCAACAGTTCATGTCTTTGCCAGGCGGATAGAGATGTGGAGATATTTTCAATCTAATAGATGCCCTTATCTAGTAACCTTAATGCCACAATACAAGTGCTATTAAGTTGCAAATGCCCCTGTGATGAAGGGGACAGCTTGCTCTGTAGGAGGAACGAAAGCAGAGAGGACAGCGGGATTTAACTCTGAGATGCGTGTGTGCTGTTGCTTTGTGGATGCCTCCTTTTAGTGGACTGCAGAAAAGCTCATGTATGTGGCTTACTAACAGCATGGGCATTTGCACTGCATATATGCCCAGGCGCATGCTGTTAAACAAATCGGACGTGTAGCTTTTGAGGACCCCTCTCTTAAGTGCATATGGTGAGACAGTGAACCTGGCAGAGCTGGGAGAGAATGGAAGACTTCTGACTTCATCACTCCTTCATCAACCACGAGTTTTCTTTCCTTCTGCTTTAAAAATCAGAAGTCCAAAGGGAAAGTGACCAAGGTCATTAACAGAAACAATATGGAGAGAAATAACGAGCAAGATCTGTTTGGATGCTGATACACCTGAATAATGCCTTAGATAGAGAGTATGAATGGCTGCTGTGCCTTTAAGTCGTTTTATTTCTAGATGCTACCAAATTATGTTTCAATGCGAAGCCCAGACAACTATTTCTTCCCCGTTCAGGAAGTCTTTATTGAAGAAGTAAGCCCGTATTTTGGCACAGTGGTTTGTTTCCATGGAAATGGAGGGCGATTTCCATTACGGGATTATGACTCCCAGCGGCTGCATCTGAGAGAGGTAAATTCTGAAGGCCACTTGTTAAGCACAAAAAAGATTCTCTTGTGTCAGGGAAACTGTAAAACATCCCCATAAAAGAACAGGTGACTGTGTAGTCATCTTTAAAATATTATTGCAGAGCAAAGGAATGTTATGCCAACTATTAAAAGAGACAAACTGAACTTTCCTTGAAATGCAGAGTCCGTCTGAATTGCTTCTCTCAACATGCAAAATGTCACCTCAGTGCTGCTGTTGTTACCTCAAGCCATGCATTTTTATTCTGTACAAGAAATCTTTCCAACGTTAAGCTCTGTTTTGCCAGCCTCTGAGGCATATCCAAACAGCCCAAATCTTCGTTACGTCGAAGGCAAACAAAATGCAGCAGCAGGGAGCTAAAAATATCTGGCATTTACCAACGAGAGCACTAATAAGCCTGCTTTGAAAAGAGTTAAAGCTGATGATACTTGGCAACACTTTTTTTTTTAATATTAAACAAGTAGAAAGGCAGCACTGAAAACAACCTGAAGTGTACACATCCAGCAGTCCAGAGCCAAGCTGAGCATACAGTGCCGTGTCAGTCCTCGGAACAACACCGCATCCAGCCTTTGCAGATCCTTTGGGCACGCAGAGTGGGAGCAGAGGAGCTGATACAGCTCCAGGTCCGAGGTTTTAGAGCCGAAGGCTGTGTGCACATGGGGATGTTTGCAGCAGCGTTAGAGGGAAGGAATTTTCCAGCGCTCCTAGGCTGCAGAGTGGGTGCTCGGCAGCTTTTTCGGGCACTGCTGCAGCTGGGGACTGCAGTCTTTGTTCTTCCATAGAGGTGTGTGCTGGTTCCCTCCCAGAAACCAGTACCGGGCACTGTCAGGGAAGGGTGCCGGGGAGCCGCTGAAGCTCGAATGCACAGGATCCAAAATTTTCAGCCTCCAATGATCAGTGACTCTTGTCTTGCTTCCTGTTATCGGATTCACTGTCAAAAACATCTGTGGCTGCAAGAGGCTCAGTGCAGAACTTGGCTGTTCATGCACGGCAGAGCAGCTCGTGTGTTAGCCGTATGAAAATACCCCAGGACACACCTGGAGGTTTTGTCAAGGCCTTGTTTGCTGATTGCCTCACATACGGAATTTCTAGTGAAATAGAAAAGGCGCATTAAGCAGTGAAGTGTGCTTAAAGCTCAGCTTTGTCCTGCTGACAGAACAGTTCTGCGTTTGAAAAGGTTTCTTTGGAAAAATGAAAACTATTGATCGATGCGGCAGCAGTTTCCTCTCGGTTCACATTGAAAAATTGACTGAACCCAAAGGAGCAACACATACCGTTGCCACCCATTTTGTTTGTTCGGTGCTATGAAAACTCAAACAGAGGCTGAAATACTACAATTTTGTTTTGCATATTACAGTGTGGTTTTATTTATGGTCTAGCAGTTAAAATCAAAAGTGAAGGTTGAAGAAGACCGGCTTCTATTCCTGGCTGTTTTTCAACTTGTTTTGACCTTAGACGGATCCCTTATCGTCACAGTTCAGCCAAGTCCATAAACAAAAGTGATTCACCATGTTCCTAACTTAAAACATCTGAGTAGTCCCTTGGGGTTTCTCGCAGTTACAACCAGGCACGTTTACCGCTTTGTCAGTCTGTTTGCAGGCTCCGAGCTCCCAGGTCAGCACAGCAGAAACGTGAGCGACTCCACTGCCCCGAGCACAGCGAGACGCAGAGCAGGCACATCTTCACACGCTGTGCTGGGCAGAGGTGACCCGAAACCAGTGCTCTACACAGCCAAGGCTTTCTGCAGCAGTGTCTGTGCTTCCCTCTGCATTTGGTGAGGATGCTGTGAGGCGAAACGCCTGCATTTGCTGTGGCAGGAGCAATGGCGTGCGCTCAGACTTGGTGTTTCAGTGACAGCACCTGAGAACATCTTCCCTGGTTAGAAGAGACCCCGCAACACAGAAACTGATGAGCATAAATCCTGTTCTTTTCTAATTACGTATGAAAAATGGCATTGCTCTGTGATGGATTATGAAGGTAATAGGTTCCCTGAAAGGGGTTTGATATATAAATTAAGATCATTACCCAGTTACTTCTGGGGAGCCTCAGACCTCTGGGCCTACGTCCGAGACAGGCTTTCCTCCAAGTGCGGCAGTACGTGAAATGTCTGCCCAACACTCATTAATCTGTTTAATTGGGATTGTTGCTTCAGTGGGGTTTACTTTCTAATGAAATCCCCTGTCCCAAACGCCCTTGGGACTGGTTGCTCCCTGTTCCCTCAGGATTTGTGATCAGAAGCAGCAGGATGTCTGGTGCTTTGGTGAAATAATCAGAGGTCTGGTGGTAGTGGCGAGGTGACTGTGCCGCAGACGTCCTGGCGGTCGCTGGCACTAAGTGCCCAGCTTCAGGGCTGCGTGCAGAGAAAAAGCTCACAGAGTGGAGAACTGTGGAATAGATCTGTCCCGGTCTGGGACGCCCATCCAAGATCCCATTTGATAGACGTGGTGGGGCAGGATACGTAGATATTCGTACCATGACAGGGGATGAGGGTATGGAAGGGGATCTCAATTCTCAAGGCTTTCACTAAGCACTTTTTGTCAGCACGACATTGATATAAATGTATTTCTAATGTGCACTTGCATTATTTATTTGTGATGCAATTCAGAATACGGATCAGCATTTCAGATCAGCAGCACTTTTTCAAATCAGCGGCTCTTTAAGCGAGGTGTGTGGAATTTCAGAAATGTGTTCGTACAAGCCTAATCACACACGTTGTCCCTGAGAAGTGCAGAAACCTGGCTGCTGCTGCCCACCTGGCCGCGTAGGTCCTAACTGCCAGATTTGCATGCCTCGGTCCCTGGGGAATAAGCAGCAACTGGAACAACCTGTTTCTAGTTATTTCACTTTCAGTTCTTCAAGACTTAACACAAAGTAATTGGGCTGCATTTCCTGTGCTTTGGAGACGAGGCTAAACCCTTCACGTTATCTGTCCACCTTTTGGCTTATCTATCTATCTTTGTGTGATCTCTGGAGAAACCAGATAGCGGGTAAAATTGTTGAAGATTTGGCTGAAACAGCACAGAAGTGCAGGGGTTTTGTACCTTTAGCACCTGCTTCTCTCCCATGATCCATGAGCAGCTTGTAAGAAGGGTCGACGAGCCCTGGAAGAAACCATGTTACATCTTCAATGAGGAGCTGCCCTGCCTGAATTGGAAACTTGTGTGTGGGGAGGAGGAACAAGGAAAGAAATGGGCAGCCCTTGAAGGGCTTCCTCCTCCCCACAGCTTGAACAGAGCCGTCAAACCCACTACAACCTTCCCCAGCTATGCATTTTAAAACAAATAGTCTTTAAATGCTTATTTTCAGAGAAGCCTTCCAGGAGGTCTGCATACTTCTGGGGTCATTTCGTAACAGCTTTCCAACTCACTCAGCTTGCATTTAGCACAAATGTGATCTCAAAGGTATTTGCCATGACTCTGTGCATCCCTGGAAGTTGCAGAATAGGTATTTTCTCCTTGCTGCGTGTGCTTGCAAACCAGTGCGCTGCGATATGATGCAGCACCGTGTGCAGGATTGGTTCTGGTTCATCCCTCAGTGCTTTGCACATGAAAGCCCAGACTTTAGCTTAAGTGTTGAGGGACACGGTGGAATTTAGATGTGCTGCACCAGACGGGCTCCGTGTTTGAGGCTCTTGCTGGAAGCGCCTTCAGATGTAGGGCAAAATTCTCTTCTCAAGTTCCCGGAGTAGCTCCTGACTCAGTCTCCTGAGCCTCCTGCGCTGACACGTGCAGGCGTTGCGTGCCGTGAAACCAAGTGCAGGAGTAATCTGTCACCAACAGAGGGATGGACAATAATGGCAGAGCGCCAGGAAGAGCACAAGACCCTTTCTTGAGTCTTGATCTGTGTCCGAGAGAAACTGGAAGGGTTTGTGTCACTTGGGCATGCACGTGTAGCCTCTTCCTCCTAATTAATCCACTGAGCTGATGATCTAAGGCTGCTTTGTGGGTATGAGGACAGAATTTTGCCTGCAGGACGCACGATTACCAACTGTGCCTCCTCTATAAATCAGCTGTAAGTATATTTGGAATCGCTGCCAGGCCGACTTCCGAGCTTACCGGAGGACAGAGCTCCAGCAGATACCGTCCCGCATGGCACAGAGCTGTTGCAGTTTTAAAATCAGTCTGATTTTTTTCTTTAACAGGGGAGCCCAGTGTAACTCCGTCAAGACTGGAGTGACACTCTGAATCTGCATCTGCCTCATGTGAGTTCAAATCCTGGCAGCAGCATTTTGCATAAGCTGGAGCCTCTGTAGAGATTTTTGTTTTTTTTTTTCTCCTTTTCAGGAAGGCTGTAAAATTGTTACTGTGTGTGTGTTGGCAGCACAGGTAAAACCAACCACAGAAGTGCATGAGAATTGCATACCTTACCGCACAACCCCTGCTCCTTCCAGCTCGGCTCCCCACCTAGCACGTACCGTGTCAGGGATGCCTGCACTCCTCACAGACCGAAGGCTCGCGACGCTCACTCCCGGGGTACTGCTTTTTAACTTCCAGTAGCGTAATTTAAAGGCAAGTGACAGTGGTAAGGGGAAGCTGAAGTGCCGTCAGCTGGCTTCTGGTTTTTAAAGACTCGGTTGTTTTCTTTCGAGCCTGGTTACGTAATCCACAAGCACGGGGTGCCGATTGCCCTGAGCCACTGAAGCATCTGTCTGTGCTGAAACACAGATTATTAAAATAACTTTTCCTTTGGAGCCAGGGACTTGGCACAGTGGCAGAGACACGGCCGTCAAGCAGTAAGAAAGCGAAAAAAAATTGGAGTGAGTTGCACCATGCGCTTTGATTTTGGTCTCTTCCCGTGTGCGCTGGGCCGAGGGAAGAGGCGAGGGCACGGTGCAGGGGGTGGCTGTGGGCTCGTGGCTCTGCCTGGTCCCCTTGTCCCGGAGGTGGGGGAGCTCAAAGCTGGGCTCTCCTCCGCTGGGGGGAGGAGCAGAGCACAGGAGGCACTGCATGGCACATCTGAATCCATGCAGCACCACGTCCTACAGATATCTCCAGCTGTGGGCTCAGCAAGCGGGGCTGGGGACGGGGTCTTCCAGGAAGCTTTGAACTATTTTTTTTTCATCATCCAACTGCAGAAGAAAACATTGCCCTGTCCTCTCTACTCTTTTTCTCCAACGATGCCTGAAAATGAGAGTGGCCAGCCCCGAGCACAATATTAAAATACGCTTTTCATCCCGGATAAACGATCTATTAATACATACAGCCGGGGCATCTTCCCCGACTGTGCTGCTGTCGTTACAGCGGTGTTAGCCTGTTCCTGCTTTTGGTCTCGGGGAGGTGGATCGTTTGTTTGCCTGGAAGCTCACGTTACTGAAACAGGCCTTCGCAAAGCTTACGAGAAATGTCAGCGGGCTGTGGCTCGAACCAGCTGGGGCAGCATGTGCTGCGGGGTAGGTGCTGGCAAGGTGGGCTTGGTGAGCTCTCAGCCTGTTCCCAGCCACGTGTCTAATTAAAGGAAAGTTTGTCTTGGGCAGTGAGTATTGTGGTAACTGGAGAACGCTTATTGCCCCTTTCCAGTCTCCAGGAGCCAGTGTCTCTGTTTAGTTTGTGTGACGAGGAGAAAGCTTTCGTTTTCCAGGTATTGTGGTGTGTGATAGGAAAACAGGGAAGGGACTGGAGGTATGAATGAGCTAGTGGCTTAGTTTTGTTCAAAGAGGAGTCGGGGAAACAGAATTTACAACTTGAGAGGCAAAGGGGAATAACTGCCTCGCCCAGACAGAAAAAATTCAGATCAACCGTGCTGCAGTGCTGCCTCAGCAGAGACCTGGGGTGATGAGGGCTGGGACGCATACCTGCTCAGCCTCTTCCCTACTGGTGTTTCGCCTTGTTTCTTTAGGCTCAGGAGAGTTGAAAAGAGGTTTGTAGTGATAAATCTAACACTGAGAGCGAAATAGAGAAGTTGAGTGAGGGCGTTTTGTGAGCGTCCCCCACAGCTGTTCCTGGTGGAGCATTACCAAGGTGCCCAGGCTGGTTAACAGAAAGCCCCGTGGTTTCCCTGGAAAGGTGCTGCTGGAGCTGTTCACAAACCACTTCTGTTTGCCCAGAGCAGGTGCCAGCAGTGCATCCGGAGGTTCTTTATGTCTGACAGCATCACCGTGGCTGGTGAGTTGAGAAAGGACAGGGTTTTTGGCAGAGATGCTTTGTTTGGGAGGGATGTTTTATGGATAAATGGGTTAAAGTCCCAGGAAGCTGATGAGGAGTGCAGCGGCTGCATGGACAGGATGGAGAACCGGAGGCTGCTTCACATCTTGGGGAGCTTTGCAGTGCTCTCCCCCGCTGAGAGCACGTGCGGATGGATGTGTTTATTACTGTTCTCCCTGGGAAGTGCCGTTACTGTCCTGCATCAAAGGAACTCGTTTTTCCAGATGATGCTCCGGTGTCACCCTCACAATGTTCATCATCTAACTGCCTTTTGCTCCCTCCAACTCCAGCTCACTCCCCAGGATTGCCTTGTCAGTCACTGCTTTCTTCTTTAGCTGTAGTTTTTGATTGCTTCTTCCTATCTATAGCTCAATCAACCCTTCCTTTCCTAAAGGACAGACAGGGCTACGTGCGCTGAATGTTGTATCATGTTATCGATGTTTGCCACTGGTATAATAATGCCTGAAGACCTTCATAACTGTTTGATTGCTTTTAGTTATCTGTTCAGGAAGATTACAGGTTTGCTTTTTACATTTTAACGGTGTTTCATTTAACGGGAAAAATTAACTCTTAGAATTCTGGTGCTTTTTCGATTGTTAGAGCCCTCTCGTGTGGTTACTGTGAACTGAGTCTTTTGACAGTCCCATTTCTTCTACAGTCCTTCCCTTTTTAGTATTTTTGTAGTATTTTACAGATCTGTTTTCTCCTCTCAGACTGAACTTCTATATTCCAGAGTATTTACACAGCGGTGGTTATCTGGGCAGTACAGACAATGAGTGTTTTATATATATATATATATATATCGTGATGCCCCTAGATGTGCTAGCTATCCCAGGGAAAGCAGTCTGTCTTCTAAAGAGCTTTCTTACACAGTTTTGGATTTTACTCAGCTAAGTTTGAAACACTCAAGTGTTGAGACAGCCGGGCCCACTGAACCCCCAGTAACCTTCCCTGAAGCCAAGGGCTGCATTTGACCTCGTTACATCTTAGGACCAAGTTAAGACAGCGGCGTGCAGCAAATGTCAACACAGCCAGAGAAACACACTGATTCCCGTCTGTCATAGAGACACTGATTTCCTTCTAAATGTTCATTTAATGATCCAATTAAGTAGTGATATTTCCAGTGCATGGGAAGGCCATTTGCAGGAAGAAGACGGCCCCGAAGACAGGAATGGCTTGTTTGAACAAGTCCATTTGTTTTGCGTTGTGTGTGTCACAGATGCAGCTCCTCTGAAATGTGGCAACAGTAAGCCTGCTTAAAAGAGTAGCATTTTGATGCACAAGGGTAATAGCTAACAGATTTTTACAGTACCATATGGTATTATTAACAAACAAATCGTATGTTAACTTGACAGCTCTACCTTCGAGCTAACTCGGTCTGCAGCAAACATAAATTCCCCCGAGATGAAATCTGGAGACAATACTAATCTTTGGGATCGTATCCAGAGCAGTAACAGTAGCACAGCAGCAATGAGTTTCAGGCTTTCTCACCACGAATACGTGCGCTCCCAGGATTTATTGGTTTCTTCGCCAGCTTTGAGAAAGCACAGCAAAACAAAACCCGGGCCGAGCAGGTGGAAGAGGGAGGGAGCCTTTGTGCATCTGCGTAACAGCACTGCAGGGAGAGGGGCTGCAGCCTGAGACCACTTCTCCTGATGCAGAGAGCTGCCACAGGCCCGTGGGGGCTTCATCTGGTGCTCTGTGGGGCTGGCACCCCGCTGCGGCCCCGTTCGGCCGCAGTCCTGGAGCAGAGCGAACGCCTCTGCGGCTCCAGGCCCGACCGAGGCGGCCGAGGGCAGGAGCACCGAAGGGATGTGGAGGAGGGAGGAGGGCGAACGGGGACATTACTTTTAACTGCCTTCTTGTTTAACCCCCTAGCTGTTTTCAAATTTTCTAACTGGAATCTCATCTTGGTACAGTGTATAAATCCCCTGAATACGAATCTCTTGGATTTGACCTGACCGTAGAAAGATTAGTTTCCATTGGATACCCTCATGAGCTGCTCAATTTTGTGTATGATCCTGCATTCCCTACCAGGTAAATGACTAACAGATACCAACGCAGCCTGCTCGAGGCCTTGAATACTTGTTCTGTAAAGTTCCTAGGTGACATGTGAGGCCAGGTTTTCCGAATTTTGCCTTTGGAGTCCTTGCTACCAAGGAGGCTGAGGGCAGGGAACGAGGCCTGCTGAAGTCATGGTCCAAAAATAACCTTTCAAAGCAAAAACAGCAGAGACACAATGGGTCCGGGAGCTAAGTCAAAGTCAAGGCCTGGGGAGAAAGAGCCGCTAATGTCCACGAGGCCGCTAGGAAGTCTCAGAACATTTTTCGTTAATGCTTTTAATTAATATGGTTTCCTCCGGTGTCGTCAAACCAGACACAACAGGGTCCCGGTGCATAAGGCATCCTGAAAATTAAGCTGACTGTAAGCAGCAAAAGCAGGACCAATCCAGTTCACGTGTCTAGATGGAGCAAATGCCAAAAGCAAAGTTAATGGTGCAAAGTTTTTGAGTTCTTGCATTTTGTCTTTTCGTAGCAGAAGTAAAAAGGACATTGCTTGTTTTACACAAGGCTTTTGATCTAAGCCTGTACCTTTAAGTCATTTCCACTTGTGCCTTTGCTGGATTTTGCTTTCTTGGCTCCTTTGGAGCTTCCTTACAAAAGACTGGACCAGAGGCTTTGTGCCCCAGTTTGCAGCCTGGCAGCCTCCTTCCTTCCCTGCTCTCAGCCTAATTTACCCTGAGACTTGCTGTGTGCTCCCATGCCTGTAAGAACGTGGTGGCCCTTCACGATCCTGGGATGAAGACACTGTTAAATCCACCCTCTTCATCCCAGGGAGGAGACAGAAGGGATGTCTCTGGGGGAAGGCCGCCTTCTCCAGGTGCAAACTACTAGCTAAGCGAGACAGAGTTTTGCTGGACCTGAAAAAATACCTGAAGCATTTTGTGCAGTATTTACGTGCCCCATCTGGCTCTCTGTGCGACAGAGAGATGAAAAGGAGGGGAGAAATTCCCTTATCCCAGTTTTTTCTTCCTTGCAGCCCGGCAGGGCTGTCAGTGACCACAAACACAGGTGTCAGATTCGTGACCCTGCAGAAGAGGTCCGTGTCTTCCCTGGTAAACGCACAGCTAAGCCTCTGCTGGGTTAAACGTCTCCACTTTCAAGTCCACGGAGAGCAGATCAGCTCTACCTTTTAACCTGTCGGTGCAGGTCTGTGTTGTCGCGTACCTGCAGCAGGTAAAAGGTACAGCAAGCACCCCAGCTGCACAAAAACAGCAACTCTGGTCTGGTGCCCCACGCCAAGTAAGCAAGCTGCTCTAGAGCTGATTTGGGAAGAACTGCTATTGAAATGGTCACCGCTTAAAATGCTCGCTCCTTCATGTCTTTAATGACTTTCTTAACAGAGGCCTGGTGTTTGATACCCACTATGGAAACCTGCTGAAAGTTGATGCCTATGGAAACCTCCTGGTGTGTGCACATGGCTTTAATTTCCTCAGAGGGTGAGTGCTGACTCTTGGCTGTTCTTTTAGACTTCCTCTGCTCTTTTGTGTCACTGGTCCTCGGGGAACCCATTGTGTAAGGAGTTGCGAAGACTTCGGATGCTGTGCTGGTGTCTTACAGATCTGGGATTTACTGGGGTTGTACTGGGGGTCCCAGACACAGCAACAGCCTGGGGTGTTCATAGAGAACAGTTTTGTGCCAGCACAGGTACATCTGTAGAGTGCTGGGAAGAGAAGAAAATGTGCTATGGGGAAATAGGGGGGCTTTTTACTCATGCTGGCATGGTTTGACAGGAGCAGCTTGTCAGTTAAGACAGGCTTGAGCAAGGGTTCTGGGAGCAGGTAGGGCCTGTACCAGGTGAGGCCATTCAGCTCCACAGCCATTGCTAAGAAAGCTCGGGGGCCTGAGCTTGCTTAAGGAAGGAACGAGCTTGTTCTACCCCTTTTTGTTTCTGACCTCAGGTAGTCAGAAGTAAGGCACTGCGTGCCATTTCCTGCAACCTGCCCTGGCTGCCTGCATTCCTTGTGCCCCGGAGAAGGCGCTTTAGGAGGCAGAGGGGACCGCAGTGCTGCGTGCCTGATGTGTCCCAGCAAATCCCCTCTGATCCCTGCTGTGAGGGGGATGGATGCAAGGCAAGCACAGGCCAGCCCAGCTCAGGGGCCCCAAGGTGACAAGCTTTGTCATTGCAGCCCTGTGAGTCCCTGCAGCAGGAAGCCAAAATTTAGAAAAAAGCCCTTACATACACACTCAAGTTCCTCCTTGAGTCATAGGAGATCTTCAGAAGCTCCAGAAATGAAGGAAACAAGAATAACTGAGTGACTTTAGTCATCGCCACCCTGCTGATTAATTGCAGAGGGCCCCAGGCAAGCCTCCCGCAGCGCGGCCCTGCGTTCCCCTGCGGAAAGCTGCTGGGGGGTGCTAAACAACGCATAGAAAGTGGGGGAAAGTTTAAGATAAGCAAACTATGAAAGTGCAGATGATGTAAGGCATACCCATAGCCAGCAGCACGGGGCTTAAGGTCGAGTCATGGACTCCCGACCACTCTGTTTCCCTGTGTGGGCTCGGCTCGTTTGCTGACTCAGCAGTGAGGGCTTTGTGCCCGGCTCTGCTGGAGCCAGCAACACACTGTTGGGTGCAGTTTTGCTCTCACACCACTAAGCACACGTGGGAAAGCAGGGTGATGATCAAAGCACAGCAGACTCCAGTTAATGGACCCTGCTACACACATATTGTAAAGGACAGCACATCGTATCCTCTGTATTTTTTCATTCTTCTCCACTTTATCTATTCTCAGGCCTGAAACGCGGGAACAATACCCAAACAAATTTATCCAGAGGGATGACACAGACAGGTTTTACATTCTGAACACGTTGTTCAATCTACCAGGTGAGTCCCATGTGACTGTTTCTGTATCCTTGAAGCCAGTAGAGCTTTGCTAATGTCTTACTCAACTGTTTGGATTTTTTTTTTAAGATTTTTTTTCATTCAGGCACAGGTCCCAGATTTAGCTGGATACATGGTGTTATCCTTGTTTTAAAGTCTTGCTTTGTTTCTTTGCAGAGACCTACCTTTTGGCTTGCCTAGTGGATTTCTTTACTAACTGTGACCGGTACACTAGGTATGTGTCCCCTCTGCTTAGATGTGCTGCTAATGCAGTAAGATGGTTATTATAAAATGCAATACAGCACAACACAGATGCAACTGCTGTTAATATCAGTGGAGTCCTTTCAGGTGGTTTCAGTGGGGTTCAGGCCTCTTACTCTTTTGGTATTAAGAGAATTTAGTGCTGATGAGATGCTCTTTGTGTACAGCAGAGACTGGTTATGAGGGTCTCCTTCACAGGGCATACCTGTGTCACTCTACTGCCAGACACCGGTATTTGGGGCAGCTCATAAGACCACATATGTATGTGATTACAGCCACCAGACAGTTCATTTTCAACCTGTGTCCTTTGGATCCATGTTTGAGCAGGTAACTGAAAGGCCAAATGTCATAATCGAGGATTTTGTTCAATCCAAAGCGAAATATTCAAACACAGCGTAGCTTAAAAAGCTGTTTGTACAACACAAGTATTTTCCTAGCTTTCAAATAAGTATGAGCGTAAACAAGCTGCAGTTTGAAGTGGCAAGTCTGAGTGCTGCTGTGCTTCTGACTCGTGGTAGGTGATCTTTGCATTTGGGTGACTGGAAGGTAAAGGTTGAATGTGATTTTACCTGGGAGCAGAAGAATTGCTTATACCAGCTGTCCATCAGGTGAAGTGTCCTATCTCAGGATAGGTATTGATTATATGTACATATATTATATTAATCATACAGTATATGACTGCTCTCATAATAAATACAACTGTTTAATCCTCCTTGATTCCTTCTGATGGAAACTCGCAGCCTCCATGGTGTCTTGTAGACGAAATTTCTCATGTTAACTCAGACTGTTTAAAAAGACAGCAGTTCCTCCACTCAGCACTATTACATTTAGTTGACTTCTGTGGCACACCCTTTTTTGCTGTTGGAAAGTGGGAGAAAAAGCAGCACTCTGCTTACTTTCTCTGTACCATTTGTCTTGTTAAACGCTGCAAACTGCACACTCCCAGTCTCACTCTGTTAAAATGGAAACGGTTCGTGCACTTAATTATTCTTTTTTCTTCTTGTAATACTGTGGGAGTTGCTGTTGTAGAAAGCTGTAGTACTGCTGTGAAGTCACAGGCCAGTACTTAGAAGCTCACATCCTAAAATTTTAAACAAGCATTATTGGGTAACATGCAGATCCTGTTAAAAACTCTGGTTGTACCCTCTTTCAAGTCTGAGCTGCAGTAAAGGAGTCGATAAGAAACCATTATGGTAAGATGAAAATGCAAGCTTCAAACAGCATTTTGAATCCTCTCTCTCCTTGGCATGTTCCTGGCACCCACACCGCTTGTTTCTCACCTGCTCCAATTGGCTGCTATAACCTCTCCTTTCTCCCCACAGCTGTGAAACAGGGTTTAAAGATGGAGACCTCTTCATGTCCTTCAGGAGTATGTTCCAAGATGTCAGAGATGCTGTTGACTGGGTTCATTACAAGGTGATTGCAAGAACCTGAGACATCTGTAGTCTTAAATGAGTCAGAGGGACTGGTTTGTAACTCTTCAGTTAAGATCTGTTAATCCAATTTTGGGCAAGAGCCCTGCTTTGCCACCTAGTGAGCAAATAATAAATAGCAGTTTTATGTGAGTAAGTCAAGATCCCTGGCACTGGAGCATATCTGTGCTGCCTTCCTATTCCTTTCATTGTGCCCAGATTCTGTTTCCTTGCTGTAATTTGTGGGTTTTAGAACGTGGTGCCACTAAGATATTTGAACTTACAGCCCACAACTTGTATGTCGTAATTTTTCAAAATAGCAATTTTCCTGTAACTAGATTACATTGGTACTATCGTATGTTGTCTGAAAGGCACCTGCATTAAACAGAATTCGTCAGAGTGGAATTCACCTTTTCAGCACACTTGTGCAGAAATTTCGAGTATAGATTTTGGGAGCATTATCACCTCATTAAAGACCTGGTTTTGTTGTTCTTGCTCATTCAAGAGGTCTGTTGGGGTGGGATGGAGAGCCGTCACAGGAGAGTTGTGCTCACAGTTGTACTTGTGGGGGTTGTTTTGAGTCATGCAGACGTCGGGAATCTATTCTTCTTTCCTTATGCAGTGTTGTGTGATACATGTTGGAGTTGGCCTTTGAGTAAAGCATTATGGTCAGTGGTGGAGACAGGTCGTTGACTGTCTTGTTTGGTATGGCAAATCTATTTTTTTGTTTGTTTCTATTATATTCCCTTCTGAAAGGGTTAAAATGCTGTTGAAGTGGATTATTTACCATGGTGAGGGAATCGATGGATCACAGAGTTTGTGATGGTCCCTGCTACTCAAAGCCTCTCATCTCTAGAGTCACTGGTTCAGATTCGCCCTGGTTTGTACTTTCACAGCATTTTGAAGTGTGAAAGTTGGCATTGCTTTGATGTCTCTTACATCATATGTTTCCGTCACCTCACTGGGCTCTGTTGTTTCTATTTCAGGGATCGCTCAAGGAAAAGACCCTTGAGAATCTGGAAAAGTACGTGGTGAAAGATGTAAGTGCGAAGTTCCTTTACTTGTGCTACGTGACACTCTGTACTGAGCAAGCAGGCAAGAAATAAATACGCTGATTCGCTTTACTAAGTCACAAAACAGATAACGCGGTGACTTCTATTGTAATAACCAACGACAAAGTGGAAAGTTCGGATGCAGCCTTTATTCTGAGCCAGTGATCCACGTGATTTCGTACTCACGCGCGCGTTTTTACGTAAAATATAAAAGGCAGAGGAAACGTTATCTGGGACACAGGTGAATATGCTGGCAAGGCTGCTGTTGTTTCTTTTGACGGTGAAAGTAGCTGTGTTCCCTGTCTGTGTTTTCTCTGCCTAGGCAATCTCTGCTGCAGACCTCTTTTTAAAAAGTAACAGAGGAGCATCTTTTAGACAGAAGGACTCCTTAGCCATCCAACAAAAGCGTCACACACGTTTTATTATGAAGCTTTGAGGGAAAGATCCTGAAAGTCTCACCAGTGCCCAGTCTCTTGAAACTCCAAAATGTGTGCTCAGCACATCTAACTGAATGAGCTCCTGCGGTTCCCTTACTCTTGCCCTCTCTGCAGTGTGCAGGGCCCCTTTGGACCAGTTATGTTATAATTATTTTTTAGTTTAAATGATCTCTGTGGGCTCCTCCTGTGGTGGTAGAATACCACTTTGAAGCAGTTAACCTTGTTCCCAGTTACATGCCTGCAAAATTCTTACAAAACCGTCCTGTGAGGTAATCAGCCGCTCTGGAAACAGTCTGAGATTTATGATTCAATAAAAATAGCTCCAGGAATAAATTCTCCCTAATTTGAGGTCGGAATTACAATATACTTCAACTTGTGGCTCGTGGGAGCTCAGATTTCACCTGCCTCTGGGCCTGTTTCAGGACAGGACTTGGAGCTGGAGGGGCGGCTGCAGAGTGCTGGCAGCAGCAGCAGCACGGGGTGCCTGGCACTGGCATGGCAAAGGCACCACAGCCCTGCCGAGCCATTTCCCCTTCCCTCCCTCCCCTGGGCCGTGCTCTGGAGGCATTATGCGGACCAGCAGCTTTCCTGGCTCTCTGGCCAGCACAAAACATGTGGGTTTCTGTGCTTGCTGATTTGATTTGCCTTGTTTCGTCTGGTGGGATCGTAGCTGAGCGGTGTTCTGCCTGTGATGTATCTCTGTGTCTGACTGCTCTGCCCCCTGCCTTGCAGGGGAAGCTGCCTCTGCTGCTCAGCCGCATGAATGAAGTCGGAAAGGTGTTCCTGGTCACAAACAGCGACTACAAATATACAGATGTAAGTGCTGCTTGGATTGGGGTACTGGGATATAATGGAAGAAACTAAAGCCAGCTATTCATTGTGTGGGTTTTGGGAGGACATCTTCTGGCGAGGAATTGGGTGCTTTCTGAGCTAGGATGGTCTGGTGGTGAATGCAGATTAGGTCTCGAGACTTATCTTTTATAGCCCTGCTTCCGTTACTGACCTAGCATGGGCTTTAAAATGCAAGACTTCTTTTTCAAGCGAGACAGTTGTGAGTGCAGAGAGGTCACCTAACCCATGATCCTGGAGAGGTCCAAAGCCACTAAGGGAAGTCTGGTGTGCTGCTGGCATCAAGGGTGTTCCTTAGACTCCTGGCAAATGTCAGGATGCTGCAATGCTGCTAAACCGAAGAATTATGCCATTATAAAGTACTGCAAGATGCATCTGAAACAATGTGCAGATTCCTCAGGCAAATACATTCTTAGAGTATAAAAACGTCTGTTTTAATTCCCTTCACTGTAAGGTCTATCTGTTCATTTTGTCACCAAACCTTATGCTGGCTTTTCTGCAAATCCTGAAAACAAAGTTCTGTAGCCTGAAAAGCTAAAAGCAGAGAAGTGTGTTTTTATAAGCTGCATAAAACCCCATCTTTGAATATTTTCTTTCTGTCTTTCAGAAAATTATGACCTACTTGTTTGACTTTCCACATGGACCAAAGGTATGTGATTTCTGGACCACTGTTCCAATAGGAATTGATGTGCCTAATTATCTGTGTAGCTGGAAAGCTTTTTAATCCTGCTTCATCAGCTGCATGGGATTAGTTGCTTTAATCTGGTTAAAATACGCTTGCTGTTTAGTGTCCTATCTGAATAGGATCAAAGCAAACACAATATAACAGAGAAAAGAGGCATCATCTGGTCTCAAACAATAATCTGCATTAATGATAACATTATTTTAGTGGTAACACATTTTAACTGTGGCATTTTACCGCCAGATTTCTTACTGACCTTGCACAATGTTTTAAAGGTTGTTAAAAAAATTGTGATGAAAAGGAGTTTTATAAAACAGCAGAAACATTTCAGGCCTAATAGTGCCTCAACTATGGTAGTTCCAAAAGTACGTCTTGCTTCCCCTGGTTTTCTAAGGTAATACTCAGCCCTGCAACTTTTGGAGAGAGGCTTATGAGCTGAAGTTCTACTGCTTTCTCAACGTCTCACTGGGACAACATCTCATACTCCAAAGATGTGTTTCTGCACTGTGCTTTGAAGATAGAAGACTAAGGGAAAAAATTTCAGAACATGGAAAATCACAACTGATAGCTGCAAAAGCTCCTTGCTGTGGTCTTTATATCAGGAGTGGAAGCATAGAGCAAAAAAAAATCATGTCGTTTCTTACACTGTGTCCTCAGTCTTCACTGCTGGGTTGGGCTGGGTTTGCCACAAAAGGGGAGTGCTTTAGGAGATCACAACCCAGTGCCCGGCCAGAGGCACAAACGGGGGGAATCAGAGCATTTGATGGACCAGCAGTGTAATAAGATTGTGGCTGGGGGCAGTGACACTCCAGTTAAATTCCCTGTGGTTGTTTATGTTGTGCATGATTGAGTTTTGTTTTTGCCTTTGCAGCCTGGGAGTGCCCACCGGCCGTGGCAGTCCTACTTTGACCTGATCCTCGTGGATGCCCGAAAACCCCTCTTCTTTGGGGAGGGCACCGTGTTGCGGCAGGTGGACACGGTGAGCACCACACGGAGGGTACCTCTGTGGCTGAAAGGGCTCGTGTGGGGTCTCTGTGTGGGAACGGGCTGGACTTGCCCTAGAAATGCTGGGCCGGCATCTTTTCTTCGTAATTCCCAAGCAACCCCATCACCGAGGACAGAGCAGGGCTTGAGGCTTTGCTGCTCTCCCTAATGTACTGCAGGTGTCAATAGGGAACAAACGTGGAAAACCACCACTGGGCTGCCTGGGAGTGAGAAAGAGAGGGAGAAACAGAGAGTGAAGAAATGGTAGGACACAAAAGATCCAGAGCACCAGCTGTTCCTTACTAAGGCAGTATCTCCTTCCCCAGGTGACCGGGAAGCTGAAGATTGGTACCTACACTGGCCCACTGCAGCATGGCATCGTGTACTCTGGAGGTGAGGCAAAAACACTTTTTGCCCTGTGACATGGCTCTGATGTGCCCTAGAGGCCTTCATCCACTCACGCTGGGTGCTGTGCCAGGCATTAAACAAGGCTGTGTTTCCCAAAACACATTGTGCTGTGTGCCTTTTGTGCACCGCACCAGAAACTCTTTATCACCGCTGCTCCACAAAGCAGAGGAGAAGTGGACCCGTTCCTCTAATGCCCTCTTCTTCCTTGCCTGGGAGGGTCTGGGAAATGCCACTGCAGGGCTTGTAGTGGGGAGAGCTGCAGCCGGCCCAGTGCAGCATACCCGGCTGTCCTTACTGTGCTGCCGTCAGACAGCTCCTGGAGCCAGAGAAGGGCAGCAGATGGATGCTCAGGGCTGTCCGTGATGCCCAGGGCTCCATCACTGTCACACAGGGTGGGAGGCAGCATGTGTATCTGCTGCTGTATATCCCTGCAAGGGCAAAACTGCCCTGGGTGAACTCCCGTGTGGGTGCCCTGTGCTGCCAGGGCCAAGCGGGGTGTTAGAGTTACAGCAGTGGAGGTTTCTGGAAGGAAAATGGACTGGGTGCATCCCTAACCCTGGCCCTCTGAAATGAGCCACACATCTTTGTCTGGCTCCCTGTTCTGAGTCACCCTGTTCTTCATCTCTCAGGCTCCTCAGACACAGTCTGTGACCTGCTGGGGGCCAAAGGGAAGGATATCTTGTACATCGGAGACCACATCTTTGGGGACATCCTCAAATCCAAGAAGCGCCAGGGCTGGAGGACCTTCCTGGTGATCCCCGAGCTGGCGCAGGAGCTGCACGTCTGGACTGACAAAAGCGGTCAGCAGCCGGGCAGGGGGGCGCAAGGGAGAGATCACCCCAGCTCGCCGCCTCTCTCCCTCACCCGTCTGTCCCCTCGGCCTTCTCCCGGGGGTGGGGTGTTGGTGGCAGGAGCTGGGCAGCTCCCTGTGAGCTGCCGGCAGGGTCCCAGGCCTTTCCCATGCTCCATCCCGGGCCTCTTGCCCATCAGCAGCCAAGCCTTGGCTGGGGGAGAAGCTGCTGCTGGGTGGGGTTGAGCTTTCCTCATCCATAACCCGGCTCCCAAAACTCCACTCCCTCTGTCCATGCTGAGCCGTGGCTTCTCCCGTTAAACATATCTGACAAGGCACCCAGGTTATTGTCCCTGCAGCGCCTGAGCCATGACTGCTCCCCCATCTGCAGGGAATCCCTGCTCACCAGCTGCTTCCTTCTCCTTCCTCCCGCTTTCTCTGCTGCCAAAGCACCCTGTGCTTCCCATCCTCCAGCACTGCTACTTTTCTCCCGGGTTTGCCCGTTGGTGTCTAAGTAGGTCTGGGGGTTGTGCAGGTTGCCCCGTGGCTAGTTGGAAGGTTTCTGTGAGGGCTGTGAATGTTCAACCTCAGAAACAAAAGCAGCAACCAGAATCCAAGCTCAAAGCTCTGCCGGTGGCACAGAGCACGACTGAACCCTCTCCCTGCACGGTGGCTCTGACGTGCCACGGTCCCTGATGGAGCACCCGCCACAGCCGTGCCAGGGGAGCGGGCAGGATGGCGGGTGTGCTTGCAGCCCTTCAAATAATTCAATTTCAGCGATTTAAACTTACCTTTTTCCCCTTTCTTTTCCGGATTATCCAGCCCTTTTTGAAGAGCTGCAGAGCCTGGACATTTTCTTGGCCGAGTTATACAAGTGAGTGCTCAAACACTGGCAACTTTCCTGCTGCCTCTCCCAGCCTAGCGACAGCTAAGGAGCGGCTGTGACAAACCCTCGGGGTTGGGTTGGCGGCGCTGCTGCCGGGGCTTTGGCTCAGGCCTGGGTTCTTCCCGTGAGACCAACCTTCCCCTCCAGACCAGCCTCCCTCCCCCGAGCCCCCATCCCACAACATCTGGTTCTGAAAGGCTTTTCACACCGTGTATTTACCTTCTCGCCTGTAACTAGGCATCTGGACAGTAGCAGCAATGAACGCCCTGACATCAGCTCCATCCAGAGACGCATTAAGGTACCAACCATAAAAATCCCTTTTCATCCTTTTGGATCCTAAAAGGGCTTGACAACCCGACCCACTGCTCAGCCCTGAAATGCTTTGCTCTGCCTTCGGGTGGGCACGGCAGGCTTGGCAAAGCCATTCTGTCTGCGGACGCAAACGGAGGAGCTTCCCAGCTCACTGGTGTCACTGGCACTCCTGAAAGGCAGCCTGGTCTGGAACATGGTCTCCTTCCTCATGTACGTAGCACCAGCTGACGGTGCTCGGTGCCACAGAGCAGGGTGAAGAGAGAAACAGGCTCGGAGGGGCCGTAGCCTCTGGTCCAGCCAGCCCTGCGTACGGGGTCACAGCCTGGGGCAGGGGCTGGCTCTCATTCCGCATCTGCCTCCCCTCTGTTAGCTGGGGCCGTGCTCTTAGGCCTCGGGATGAGAGCACAGAAAGCCTCCCTGGAGATCCTTGCAGATCTCACCTAGCCCCCAGCCCTCAGTGTTGCTGTGGCTGGGTCGGCTCTGCACTGCTGCGTGCCCGCCCGGGATCTCACCTGCCCTTTGCTCGTAGAAAGTGACCCACGACATGGACATGTGCTACGGGATGATGGGCAGCCTCTTCCGCAGCGGCTCCCGGCAGACGTTGTTTGCCAGCCAGGTGATGCGCTACGCCGACCTCTACGCAGCCTCCTTCATCAACCTCCTCTACTACCCCTTCAGCTACCTCTTCAGAGCCGCGCACGTCCTGGTGAGTGGCAGAGCCGGGGCATCCCCGCGGTGCCTGCATCGTGTGCGTGGCTTCCACGAGCCAGCGGCAGCAGGAAGGCACCTGGAGGGCTGGGTGGCGTTTGGTGGGCCAGGGGGGGGCATGTCCTGGGGTTTGCTCTCTGCCTGTCTTCAGGGAGATGCCCTGGGACAGGGACGCCCCTTACCGTCTCCTCTCCTACGTGTTTAGATGCCACACGAGTCCACGGTAGAGCACACACACGTTGACATCAACGAGAAGGAGTCGCCGATGGCCACGCGCAATCGCACCTCAGTGGATTTTAAAGATTCCGACTACAAGCGGCATCAACTGACCCGCTCCATCAGTGAGATCAAACCGCCCAACCTCTTCCCCCAGGCACCTCAGGAAATCACACACTGCCACGATGAAGATGACGACGAGGAAGAGGAGGAGGAGGAAGAAGAGGAGGAAGAGGAATAAGAAGGAAAAAGCAAAGCATCTCTGAAGACAAACCATGACTCTGGCAGTGATCAGGAGCAGATTCCTATGTGGGGGCCCTTGGGGTGATGGGTTTGGGGGGGTGTGATTCTTGCAAAAGGCACATTTTGAAAGTGTCCGGAAACTTTAAACAAATTAACACTAATCAGGAGGAGACCCTTGTTTTCAGTTTTGCAGACGGTTCAAAAAGCCGAAGGATTCTGCCCGGGTGGTGCATTCAGATCGGACTGCCTGCCTGTGCTGTAATGCTGCTCCCATTACCTTTGGGGATGCTGCATGTTTTTCCCTCTCCCATGATGTGTTCCATTTGATTTTCATTTGAACGGTGTCCTGTAAACGGTTTTCGCCATTTGTTACATTCACTGTGAAGGAGGAAGGGATGTGCTGGGCCCCGCAGGAGGCAAAACGATCCAAATCCTCTTGCCCGTGGGGTTGCTGCCCTTACCTCTCTTCTTCTGTGTTACAACCACCACCCTCCTGCTGGCCACGGTGCGGCTGTGGCTTCCAGCTCTGCGTTCACCCTCTGCTTGGTGTGAGTTTCTCCGTGTAAGTGGTTCGATTCCTCCGTCCGTCACAGCGGTGGGAGTCCGGCTCTTACTTGCACAGCTGCAGCTGTACACGTTTCGGCTTGTAGGCGCTTGTTTTCCCCTCCCCGTGTTTCAGAGCTTTCTTTCATCATTGGCATGTGATGCATGACTTCCAGCGCGTTTCTCCAGCAGTTGAGCCGCACGCCGTGTTCTCAACTCGTTCTGTAGTTTCACCAGTAAATATTAACCCAGCAGCTCGAAGCTCCCGCGTTAGCGTTACGTTAGCTTGTTTTCCTCACCGCCTGTTACTGACCTTCCTGTCTGCTCAGCTTTAAGAAAGCGAAGCATCCCAAAGACAAAACCAGCCACCATCTGGAGCGAAAGGGCCTGTTTTCCAGGGTGCTGCGGGCCACGCGTGCCTGCTCTAAACCAGGAGCGAGCACACGCCGCAGGGCCAGCCCCGCGGTGCGAGCCGGAGCGCTCCCGTCCCGCAGGCAGCTGCCTTTGCCTTTGACCTGGCGCGGAGCACGCAGAAGCTTACCGCAGGGAGCCGTGAGCCAGCCCGGGGACAGGGCACGGCCGGGCAGCAGCGCCCGGTGGCTTTCCTCCGTGTCCTGGGTGCAGCCTCCCTTGCTCCAGCCTGCGCCGTTCACGTCTGAAGGGATTACAGCGGGGGGCCCTCTTGTAACGAATTCGACTGTTGTTTCAGTACCATAAATGCATTTAATCTTTTTTTTTTTTTTCTCTTTTTTTTTTTTTCATTTTAAAGTACCTTAGGAGAAAATAAACAATACACACCACCATCTGAGCAGGAAATGCTGCTGCTGAAGTGGCAGTTTTCAAGTCAATAAATCTTGATGTTTCTAAGAAGCGTTGGGCGCTTTGTGGCATGCCGAGGGCTGCGCGGGAAGTGGCAGGGAGAGCCGGGAGGGGCTGCGGGGAGGGGAGGAAAAAAAAGAAAACCTCCCCGGGAAGTGGCAGCAGGCCTGGCTGCAGGGGTTGGTCTGGTCCCCAGCTTGCAGGCAGGCAGGAAGGAAGGGGGGATGAGGTTAGTGTTACCCCCATCAGCTGCGCAGGGGTGGGTGGGAGGTCCTGCAGACCTGATTAAACACAGAGAAAAACCTGGGGAAACTCAGTGCTGGCACAGCAGGGGCACCAGCTGGGCACCAGCACACAGCCAAGGGCTGCTGGTACCCCCTACGGGGACAGCGCTGGGGTCGGCGCGCTGCTGCCCTCAGCCCGCTCCTGTAACCCGGGTGTCCCCGGCACTGGGGCCATGAGCAGGGAATGCGGTACCCAGGGCCCAACCAGAAAAGCAGCAACGTGGCCACAGAGAATGGCCAACAGTTAAGAGCACAGTAATACTGGGTGCTTGCTAAAAGCCCCAAACCTGGCACTGGATGCCCGGCCCCTTGCTTTTGGGGGCTGGATTGTAGTGACCAGCCCCAGCTGGGCCAACTCAGCCACCTGGCCCAGCTGCAGGAGGGGTTGCAGGAGCCATTCCCCAGCCCTTTGGCTAAAGGCCATGCTGGGATTTGCTAAGTTTAACCGTCCTTTTGCCAAGTATAGCTGCCTGAATTTTTCAAGCTCTAGCTCAGCAGCTGGGAGGCTGCGGGAATGGCGGTGCGGGGAGCTCCGCGCATTCCTCCTGCCACCACGGTCCCACAAATAGCTCGCTGCCCGGCTCCCAGAGAGGACTCTGCGAGGTGGCAGCAATGGAAAATATTTGACCCTCGCTCTCTGGTGGGAAAGCAGCGGGCAGAGCCCGACGGATGCGAGGGCACCGCTCCCTGCCCAGCCTTACACCGCTCTGCCCGTCCTGCGATGGCCACAGCAAGAAAACACCAAGAGAGGTGCAGGACGGCCGCGCTGCTCAGCACAACGCCCAGCTCACGGCTCCAGTGGCTGCCATCCCATGGCACAGACACTGTCCCCAGCCACGTCCCTCACCGCTGACCCCGGGGTCCATGCACTGCCCGGCCAGAACGCGCTCTGCGGACAGACGGACGGCATTCACGCCTCCCGAGAAACAAATGTGATGTGTGGCGAGCAGGGTGTAAAGGAGGGCTGTTTTAGTGGAAGAAGAAGGCCATCGCCCTCGAGGGAGCACTTCAGGAAGGACGTCAGCTCCCGGCCAGCACCGAGGGCCCCCCCCCCAAGCTGCAGGAGTCACGGGCCCAGCCCCACCGGCGCAAGGAGCAAGACCTGGCTCTGCGGGGAACGGGATCCGGCCTCGCCGTGGCTCTCCACAACTGCAGAGGAGGTTAAAGGCTGCCCAAGTGCCAACAGCGGCTCGCGGTCTGCGGAGAGCTGGGTCCAGGACCATCGGCATCAGCCCCACCACCCGCGTGCTGAAAGCCGTCCCTTTGAAAGGAGGGGGGAGCGTGGAGGAGGGAAAAATGCATAAACTGGAATGTCCAACAGAAAAAAAAAATCATTTATCTAAAAAGAATAGAAATAAACAAAATGCTTTTAAACAAAATCACAAAATATACAAATAAATCTGGTACAAAATAAATAGGAAAGCTTGGAAATCTACAACAAAATTTGAATAATTATAAAATCCGTTCGTATGACAATCAGTATATGAAACGTACACACTTCATTCGTGATCTCAGTTGTGCTTACTCAGGTTTATGTACACAGAAGGAAACACTGCAGTCGGAACACTACAACTCCGGAAACCCGACGTCATGTACAGTATGATACAACTGGCAGAGACCAGAGGTGATGGGCGACGGACACGGGGCAGAGACCTCGGGAAGGACAGCGGGGGGGGCAGACAGCCACGAGAACGCAGCGCCGCGGGTGAGCGCAAAGCTGGGAGCAGAGGGAGAAACAAAGGGCGAGCAAATGGAGCCAGGAGGAGCTGCACAGCCCAGCCCCAGGTTCTTGGGCAGGCCCTGATGCAGGAGAGAGGTTTGGTTTCGGAGCCCACCGGTTGCAGAGAACCAGCTGTTCACGGCTTCCCGGTGACCCAGGGACGTGCTCTCGAGTATCTGGGGTTTTCAGATTCAGTGCGTTTGGCATCCAGGTGTCTGCCCAGTGATTCGGTTTCTGAGCTTTGATCTCCAGCTGTGCGTGCTGCAAAAAGGCTCCGAGGACCCCCGCAGGGCTGGTAACCCACCCTGTGCTTGGGAGCTCTGCGAACACAAAGGGGTCAGACCTCTGCGGCTGCTGGGGCCCCGGTGGGTTTCCACTCTCCCAGTTTCACCCAGTCTGCAAGGGAGGCGAGTCCTCGAGCAGTGCCTCCTACCCTCCTTGGTAGCTCACTGGGCTGGGGAACGAAGGCAGGGCTGCCGCAGCATCGCCAGCTCCTGGCCGGCTGCGCCGCCTCCTCTTGCCCTCCTGCAAACTCACCCACAGCACAGCGAGACCAGGGGCGAGGCGGCTGCGGCCCCGGTGAGAGCAGCAGTGCAGAAAGCTGCTTTGCCCAATGCAAGGCAGCAGGCTGCGGGAGGACAGAAGGTCAAAACCCACCGGCTGAACCGGGGCTTGAGAGCAGGAATTGCGCCAGGGCTGACCCAGGCACGGCCGGCCTGACGCTGCTGCGCACAGAGATGCTCACTGAGAGCCCCACCACGCGCCCACGCTGATCTCTGGGAGAAACCAGAAGGTTTCCTTCAGTATTGGCACTTCCAACTAAAGGCCTATGGTCCAGGCTACTCATCTGACACCTAGAAGTTTCTCACTTGAATTTGGAAGGATTTGGGACAGCGGTGATTCCCAGAGGTTAACGTCTTCCTTTCATAAAGCTCTGGGGCCTCCAGACAGCCGAAATGTGACGCTACACTGCGCTGCCAAGCCCTAATGCTGGGACAAGCCCTCCCTCCCCAACAAACCTTGTTCCTCAGCCAACTCCCATCCTGCCTCCAGGAGGAGAAAAGACAAAAAAGCCGAGCCACCTCCTGAGCATGGAGCCGCCTGCAGCCTTTGCCCATCTCAGGCACTTGCCTGGCTCCGAGAGCGAAACCTGAAGCCAGGCTGTACAAGGAGCAGTGTCTGCACCTCTCGATCAGATGCAGCCAGAAGCCCTTAGTACCTTATTTCTGAGGTGCAGAACCATTTTGGTCTGACCTGAGGCTAATGAGAACGCCGTCGCTTTGACAGTTTGGCACTACCGACCTGTGAAACCTCCACCACCTGTACCGTGCCACGGGATGGAGGCAGCTTTCCAGCACCCCCTTTCCCTTCCCTTCTCTTCCCTTCCCTCAGCTCGGCGCTGGGACAACCTGGCAGCCCAGGCTTTCTCCTGGGGAATGCAGCAGCCTCCCCAGGTCAGCATCCAGCCCCTAACAGAACAGCAAGAAGGCAAAACCAGACTGAAAAGCTACACCGTACCGCTTGGCACCTGCATCAACAGCGTCCCCTCGCTCAGACGCAGCCTCGAGGACGTGGCTGTGAAACTACAGGCAGGGGAACACGACCAGCGTGAAGCCAGGCTCCGGGACTACAGCAAGACACCGAGCAGGACTGTGTGGGGCTCTGTGGGAAGCCACGGACGCGTCCAATTCCCCCGTGCCGTGGAGCCACGGGAACGAGGCTGCAGAGACCTCAGCAGCGAGACCTGCACCCATCAGACCAGCTGTAAGAGGAGGGCAGGGGCGGGGGCAGCTTCCCAGCGCAGCCCGCAGTGCAGAGCTCGTCCCCGCTGCTGGCCAGGGCAGGATGAAGGCCGTTCTCTCCTCTGTGCCGTGAAAAGATGCCTGGTTTCGGTCACGCTCGTTCAGCTTGTCATTCCATTGCTGGGACAAAACAATCCAGGGGCCGGGCACTTCTTTGGGTCTATTTAGAGCCCCCCGGTGTGAAGCCAGGGCAGCGGGACGCGCAGCAAGCCCGGGTCCGTACCACACCGAGCCTTTCAGCACTCGCTGGGCTCCTGCTCCGCACGCGGCCGCTTACAGAGCAAAGGCAGGAACGCATCGACGCCGGTCGGGCGCCTTCGGGACGAAGCCTCGAGTTGGCATCACACCGAGGGACTCCCTACGGCATCGCTCCCCTCCCGCCAGCCCCCGTTTTCTCCTGGCAATCCAGACACTGGGTAACTCGACAACTGGTACACAGGTGCTGGTTTTAAAACCACAGACGTGTGTATTAGGCAGCATACAAAATACGGTACATCTTTCACGTGGGAACCGTTTCTATAGATAGTCTAGTTCAGCACAAGGGAGGTGCGTGTCCCGGCTGGCCCCGGAGAACGTGGCCGTGCTCCCCACGGCACAGGGTACTTACGCGGGACGCTCGCGAGGAGACAGCGCTGCTCCTTGCCGTCCGCACCCCACAGCCCTCGGCTGGGCTCCGCAGAGATCACAGGAAGCGGCCCCGCTGCCCAAGCAGCCCCTCGCACGCAGCTCCCTCTTTGGTTTTCTTCCCTCTGAGCTGAACTGAGCCAGAGCCCGACACCAGCAGTGCCGAAACGGCACCCCAGCCTGAGCTGGGCCCTGAAGGCTGAGGAGCAGCGAGGGGCGATGTCCGCAGGTCATCACGGGCAGCTCGCCCCGCTCCCCCCGGGCTGACTCCAGGTCTGGGCTGAGCGCACAGGGCCGTGTCCTGAGACCCCTACTCTTGCCAGCTCCACCTGCACAAAAAGGCACTTAAAGAAAAGAAGAAAAAAAAATATACAATAATGACCCTGCGGTGAGGAGAAGGGGGAATAAGGCTGGAAGGAAGGAGGAACGGACCATGGAGCACAAGGAGCGGCCGACCCCTCTTCAAACGAGCCCAGGACCTGCAAGCCTCGCCCCGGCCACGTCCCCAGGCATGGACAGTTCCCAGCTCCTGCTGCCCCGTGCAGGTCCCGGTGTCCGACGGGGCCTGGAGCAGGACGTGTGTGTGTGTCGGGGGGCAAAAAGGGTGTGAGAGGAGCACGGCTACAGCTGGGAGGAGAGGAAAGCACGGGGAAGACCCACACCATGGGTCGCAGCGTGTCCTGCCCTGCACCCTGCTCCTCACCCCACTGGGACACCCGGTCCCGAGCTCCTGCGCTGGGCTTTGAGGGAGGAGCCAGAAGGGACGGGCAGCCGGCACTCTGTAAACTCTGCGGTCTGCAGAGGGGACGAGGCTGGTTTGCTAAGCCCACCCGAGCCCCTCTCCACTCAGAGCTAGCGTGCTTCGTATCATCTCCACGTCACCAGAGCCAGTCTCGTTTGGAGAAAGATTCTCATTGGAAAGCAAGAACATTCCTTCACTCTTTACAAAGATTTGGCAATACACAGAATTAAAAAAAAAATAATAATAAATCATAGTTACAACAGATTCAGGTTCATTTCATTTAAAGGAAATTCAACCAACAGGAGTGTAAAAGTTATAATTCACAGTTGTGCATTTAAGATATTAGTGTTTAAAACGTCACTTCAAAGAACTCTTGTGCAAAATTGTATTGACAGTAGAAACCATGGCTAGGTGCCCTCCCCAGGCCGTCGGGCCGCCGGCCGCCCCTCTGCCCGCGCCGGGAGGCAGAGGGAGCAGGTGAGCACGGCAGGCAGCGGGAGCCGACACAGGAAGATGCAGTATCCTTTCTACGAGCCAAAGCCTTGCCAAGGTCTGAGGTCAAGTCCAGCGGCTCCCAAAGCCACCAGCTGGTGCCCCGTGCCACCCCGACGATGCGTGCACGTGGCACGGATCTGGGCCCACCTGAAGGCACGGGGGGGGGACGCCGGCGAGCCTGGGGAAGCAGCCCCACGCTGGCAGGACGCCCCCCGAGCCCGGGGCATTTCCACCGCCGCGGGGCCGGCCCAGCCTCTGCCTCTGCCAACACCGTCCAGAGCCTCAGCAGCCACCCTGAGCTGGGCGCGGGACTCCTCTGTTTGTGTTGGCTCCCAGCACGAGGGCAGGGAGCCCCTCGCGTTTGTTAAACAGTAAAACTGCAAATGCCCTGAGAACAGGGAGACGGGATGTTTTCCCCTCCGCGGAGAGGACCATGCCTTGCTCTTCAAGCTAATTAGTAGTAGCAGCTCCTAACCCCTCCGGGTCAGGTACATATTTTCCATCTGAAACACATCTATAATCAACTATTTTTTCTGGAAATTGTTTCGCTTTCCATTACCGGATCTGTACAAATGATGAAAAACAGTCATGCAAAAAAATCGCCTGGAAATTTTGGAACAGTGCAGCATGGGCAGAAGCAGGAGGTATTTGCTTTGGGATCACATGGCTTTGGTTGGAAAATTTGGCTTTTTTTTTTTTATTATTATTTAATGGAAACAGACACTAAAACAAATCCACAACCTGCCATAAGAAGCAAAGTCAGATCTAGTGAGCAGCCTCATCCCCGAGGGGGAGCTGCCTTGACTCGAGCCTTCCCTCCTGCAGCAGGTTTGACAACACAGATACTGCATCTCACGTTCACCACCGTGTCAGACGCTTCCGACAAACTTTTACATTCACCAACGCTAGATAAACAGCGTTCAAACGAGGACAAACGCTGCGACATCTCGCCGCTTTGCTTTGTGAGAAAGGTGCAATACCGGCGGCTCGCTGGGAAGGAGCCGGGCTGCAGCCGGCCGGAGCTGAGCCGCGAGCTCTGGGCGCAGGCAGGGGCACAGTAGAGGGCGACTGGAGTCTAAGGAGATGCTTTTAGATGGAAAAAGTTAAAATTTAACGTAGGAGTCAGGTTTGGGGGCCCTGTTTTGTCCTCCCTTGGCGCGCAGGTTGGACACCGTGCCATTTCTGTGCGCCCTTGTGGGGATGTCACCTCCACGGGCTGCTGCCCTTCCAAGGGGACAGCGCCGCTTTCCTCTGCTCGCCCTCCCCAAACGAGGGCTGCTCAAAGCCGGGAGGGAGAAGAGGAGGGAGGCACCCTCCCAAACCACCCCCAGAGCTGCCGGCCCCGATCTCCTGCAGGAGCTCCCGCAGCCAATATTGCACCTTTCCAGCCAGCGCGCAGCGAGCCAGACCGCGGGCACCGAGGGTGGGGAAGTGCCTTCCCTAAGCAGAGCGGGGCAGGCACGCAGGCACAGAGCTCTGGCGGTTGCTTTTGGGGCTGGGGGCTTCTCTGGGGGTCGGCTGAGGTTACCTGGGCGTACAGAAGGGAAGGGAAATGCTGCGTAACCCATGATGCCCGATTTATCGCTCTCTCCTCGTATCACATTTTGTTCGAGACGGCACTGGAAGGGGAGAGGGTCGGGAGGGGGGGACCGGTTTTGTTTTTTTTCATTTGAGGACTTAAACTCCGTTTGTGGGAGCGGGGAATGTGTGACGCACAACTGCCACGGGGTGCCTCTCACTGCCACCCCATCCGCATGGCAGGTTTTTGGGGCGGAGGAACTGGTGTCTGGTGCCCGGCACGAGAGGCAGCTGGGTGGGAGGCTCCGTGCTCTGCTACCACGGTAATGCCTAAAATGGCTGTTAAAAGGGGCAAGAGAGAAGGAAATGCACTGAATCCGCTCCGAGGAAGGAATGTGGCTGGGAAGAGCCTGGAAACAAACCTCTCCGAATCCCTGAAGTGCAATACACTCGCGTCTGGAAAGTTTTGTCAGTTCTTGGAGAGGGCAGGATGGTCCCAGCTCCTTGGCAGAGCCCCATCCTTGCACTGGCGGAGGTTTGCCGTCACCTGGAGGATGTACTTTGGGCATAACTGTAGCAGCATCTTTTGCGTTAATACTAGAGATCTCACGGGGGGGGATAGGGGCCGTTCCGTGTTATTTAACAAAGACTGCACGTCTGCTCTGGCCCGGGTAATGGTGCACAGACCACTACAGCATGCGAGTGCTTAAAAGCTCGTTGTTTTCAGGTGCACACAGGACTTCACAACGCAACCGTCAGGAACTCCAAGGAAAAATCACCCACTTAGGTCAGCATGGAAAATTACACCTGACTTTCATTTCACCAGACTGCAGTTTTGCTAATTAACTCCTGCCCCCCAGAATCATCTTCAACACCCACAAAGGTTTTGGAGGTTACAAAACTGCAAGTGTAACAATGCTTTTGTCCGTTTTACAAAGAAACCTTCCGAAATTTGAGAGATCATTAAATACCAAAATAACCACTCCTCCTTCCCTGAAACTTAACTGGGAGAACGTAATAATACTCATCCCATGACCCTCCAGGTGGCTGAAACCAGAGTTTCCTTGAAGCTTGCTCATTCTTAGGACACAAATACATACAAGTACCAGTTACTAACTTCTTCAACAGGGCAACAAAAAGGACCAGAGAGGGGTGAAAAGAGGCCTACGGACTTTGGAGCCAATTCACAAAATCACAACAGAGCCTATCTGAGGCTGGGGAGGGACAGAAACAATTTAAAACTCTGCAAAATACTTTTTAAAAACATGATCTCTCTTGAAAAAATAACCGGAGCAGCTTTTAAACTTCTCCATATGTGTTTGAGGAGGAAAAAACCCAACAAGGATCAAAAATACAGATAAAAAATAAACATGATTCTGCTTTGCAGGAAGTATTTTCATTGTTCTCAAGGGTGGCTCACCATTCCCAAAGTACACTTGGGGCTTTAGTCTCTCCGTCTTGCTCTTTGCTCCTTTCTTCCCGTTTCTTCCTCTTCTGCTCCCAGAACGGACGCACAAGTCTTTGGTCTCAGAACACTGGATGCAGCACAGTGTCGCAAGCACATACTAACGGTGTTCACACTCGGGGAGGAGGCAGGAAGGAGCGAGGGCTGGTCCCGCTGAGGAGATGGGATGGGTGGGTTGTGGGAAGTCAGCTCCTAGATGGCTCCTTCACTGTGCATACTGTGGTTGGGCTTGTTGTGAGTCACACAGTTCTGTTCGTTCAGCAGGTTTGCTGTCTCGTCCGGCAAACCGTCATGCAGCTCCGTAAGAGTCAGTTCGATTTTAGTGTTTTCACTGTCCGAGGACTGAGGTGTTTTGTCCATCCGGGATGCCATCAGAGCATTTTGGTACTGCTGTCTTGAGATCTGCTCCGAGCACGGAAGGAAGGAACGAAAAGAACCAGTCACATTGTGTGTCTCCGCTGGACACAAAAGGAAACTGAGGTACCTTTCACACTTCAACCCCTGTTTACCTGGCATCAACTCCACTGCTATAAAACATCCCCGGGCTTTGCAAGCCTACAGCACCCCTGCGCAGAGATTTATTCCTGTGCAGAGATTTTTTAAACCAGACCTCCATTTCCTTCTAACCATGCACATTTCTAGGGCCCAAACCAGAGTTCAGTGTTTTCCCAAGCTTCAGTGAGCTCTGGGAGAGGCTCTAAAAGTCCCCAGAGCAGCAGAGGGCAAGAGCATTGCTGCTCTTGTCTAGGGCAGCAAACGCAGCAGGAGCTAGTTCCTTATTCTGATACGTAAGTGCATTTGATTCTAGAAAAGACTGGGGTCTCCACAGAGTCGAGACCAAATTAGCAACCCATAAAGTCTTCCTCTTCCTGCACTTAGCTGGACAGTCATGACAGGAGCTTGCCTAGAGCACAGAGCATTTTGATGCTGCCCGTGGGGCACCAGGTGTGAGGAGGTCACAGTCCTGTACTGCTGAATATGGTGGTACAGGGGAGAATTCCTCCTGGAGCCATGAACTATCAGCCCCGAACTCCTCCGAGTCAGGCAGCAGGACGTACACGCACTGGCAGCCCCACGTGCTACAACAGCAGTGGATTATCTCAGCAGATGGAAGAAGTTGAGCAAGACTTTTAGAAAATCAAGTTTTTGTAGCAACAGAGCAGAGGGACTGGAAATAGAGAGACTCAGACGGACCAAATCACTACTCTGAAAGCAAAATCCAAACATGCTCGAGCAGGTCGCAGCCCTGGCTTGCAAGGTATTACTTGAAAAATGCCTGTGTGGCACAATGAAAACATGGTTGTTGGGTACTCTGTCCTGCGTACAAAGCAGAGTGATACAAAAGGAGGGGTACAAGTCTGATTGCAGAGACACCAGGCAGTTTAGTATTCAACACAGCGTGAGTTGGAAGGAGTCCGTATAAACCAGCCTAAGATGAGCAGCTGCTCTGTATGGCAGATCGACCATCGAAATCTGCAGCAAGAATCACTTGCCCAGTAATAACAACTCAGCAACCTGAACCATTGCATTTATCAAGTTTTGAGTGAAAGACTGTACTCTCCTTTTAAAATTTGGCTACCCGTAGGTGTGGAACGATTGATTTAGCATTCTAGTATTTCTATTCTATTCCACAATTTCAATATTGAATTAACTTTGACAGGAGTTGAGTTCATGAATCATTTGAGTTGCACACAAAGAAAATGTGAGTGTGCACTTAATTTAAGAAAAGCATCAAGGTCAATTTCTGGCCATGGGACGTCAGCTTCCCTGGGCTCCCAGCTGGGCCGGAACTGCTGCCAGCATTTGCTGCTCCTCAGCTCAGCTACATTTCCTTATCCCACAGGACTTGCGCACATTTCAGCGTGGGATGCACCATGCTGGGGGACGGAGCTGTATTCGTGCAGCCACTCACTGGTAGTGTGAGACATGAGCCTAACGTGAAGTTACGATAAAGATAAATGTCCAAGACATCTCTGAGCAGAAGGATGACAGGTTAGAAAGTAAGATCAAGAACCCCAAACTAAAACCAAAATCAAAAGTAAATAAAAACTGCAATGAACACAAAATGTCTCGTCCTTTAGAAAAGGATGCTGTCAGCTGCTGTAAGATCTCCATTCAGAGGGCTCCAAAGGCTTCACAAGCTACGTCTTTCAGGACTAAAAGCAGAGAGGGTATTTTCTATTATCTCTCCTCAAGGGACCCGAAATCCAGAAACTTGCGTGACCAATCTACTTACAAGGCCTAAATAAGAGGAACACTGAAGACAAATCATCGGACAGCAGATACTGAGAAAAAGTACTTGAAAGTGATTTTCTAGTGGCTGTTTTCATAAACCTATTTACTCATAGTGCTACAGAGCAATCTAGAGGGACCTCCCTTCCCCAGGCTCTCCATCCCATCAGCCCAGCCCAGCCCCCCAGATTTTCTCCTGGAGCTTTATCATGTTTTTTCCTACCTTGACAAACTGAATGTCTGTGAGTGCTTTCACTGAGTAGTCCGGAACATACACTTGGAGGAAAGACGCATTGAGCTGGTTGTTGCTGCTCCCTAACGTCGGTGTCACTGCATCGATGCGATCACTTCGGTTTAAAGAGTCTGAGTGATTCAAGCCACAGGGCCGAGGTGGAGACTTGTTTTCGGCTGAGAAATGGGCAAGAGCAAAAGACATCTTAAATCAAGTAGAAAACATTTAAAGCCACCAGTTTCAAAGGGACATAATAAATCACAAAGTAACACAGAACATCTGCAAATACTTAACCTACTCATACGTAGACATGCAGCTAAACAACAAAACGACCCTGAAAAAGAGCATATTTTGAATCCAGAGCTGGTAGCCAACATCACGAGTAGGATTTAAACAAACCTGGTTTGGTTTGTGCTACAGTGGATGTGCCCTGTGCACACTTGGTCACAGTGCTCCTGCCGATGAGTGGTGAGCACCAGAGAAAGGCAACTTCCCAAGGCTCCCTTACAGGAGCTCTTGATAGTCAGACCGTGCTTAATAGATTTTTTTTTTCTTTATGGTTTACAGTTGTAAATCCGTACCAGACCTTTCATCCACAGTCAGTCCCAGCTAACACTTAGCCCATTTTATTACACCTGGTACCTGCAAATACTGCCTTGTTTCCTGGGTTAGAATAGACATTTTTAAAAGTATCAGAGCGATAAGAGTCTTCAGTGGACCGGAGGACAGTCCACGTGATGATTGCTTCAGCAATGTTCCCTCCTGTACCCCCTGATGCTTGAAGGGAGAAAAACTCCATGAAGGGGAGCAAGCTCCACATGGTGCACGCCAGCCAGCAAAGCAGGGAAAACAGTCCATGCTACACAGAAAAATCTGCATCCAGGAGAGACATGGACAGGAAAGGAGTAACCTAGAGATATTTTCCATCACTGGCCTTTAAGCACTGTAGGGTTTCACTTGAAAATCTTGCAGCTACCCTTAAGAATGTGATGGGCCACAGCTCCTCCCATGTAAACGTGCTTTCAGCAAGCCCCAGGCATTTTGCACCCCTAGCTTCCACCCACACAGTGACTCAGATGACAGGAGGACATGCAGAAATGCATCCTAAAAGAGATCCCAAGCATGTCTGCAGATGGGCTTCTCCCTGGGTGCACACATACAAAGATCAAAGAACTCTTTGGGACTGGTGAATTTTTGGATCTTCCTGCAGCTACATTTTGTCCATCCAGACCAAACTGTAACTTCATGTCATCTGTGCTACTCCCCACATGATCTCCGTTCTCAGCTGAGGCATCATTTTCACATGATCTTAAGATACAAAGCCTCTTCGAGCAAATCAACAACATCCTTGTAAGTTTTTCAAATTTTATGATTTTTTAATATATAAAATTGTCTTTAAAAAAAGCTCACTAAAATTCAATCCTACCTTTGCCACTTAATCACTGTGAACATAATCTCTCTTGCCAAAATGACACAGCCTGTTCCACATCTCTACATCTAGTCTTCCCTAAACCTAATTCTTTAGATGCTTCTAGATACATGACTGGGGATTATCAGCCCTGGTTTTTTTTTATTTCCCACTTGCAATGCCACTGACGTCTTCTGTCCTACAATTTTAGAAAAAGGAATGGAAAAATACAGGTTCTGAGAGCTTGGCAAATTTTCTGCCACTTCTGCACTATGAGGAATTAGTGCAGGTCCCTATGGTAACACCAAGCAGAGGCTTAGAGGGAAGCACTCAGAGCCCTGCAAGGTTTTCCTCAGTAGCCACTTGCCATCTTGAAAGCCACAGCGGGCTGCAGGAACTGCTGCCAGGAACCAAACCTCTGTCTGCACACAGGGCTTGGTGCTCTAAGCCTTTCCGGAGAACAAGCGTGAAGACTGAATGAATTTGTCCTGTCTTTCCCACCTGCGTACACAAAATATGGCCGTGTGTGACAGGAACAGCATCACTGCTGTTTGGGATAAAGGTTTCCATCTGGAACAGCTTTACGTTGGCCTGACTGCGATTTGCCCTCTGTTTTCACCAGGTGTCTCACAGTACGTTACTGATAAAAAGCTAAGGACAGAGAGCTACATGACAAAGCATATTAAAATAAATGGACAAAAGGACAGAAGAAAGAAATATGACTGCTAAAAATAAGAGGGAAAGGACATTGCTTCTGGACCCACGTACAAGTCAGTGGGGAGAAGTTACTGAAGAAGGGAGGACACAAAGGGCAGATGACAGACGGAGCAGCAGGCAGGTCCGTGTTGGCACAGCAGCGCCCTGCCAGTCCCCAGCCCAGACAGATCTTTTCTACCCCAGTTTTCCTCACCTTTATATACTGGGGATTAAGAGCACAAACCACAAGACAAATATCAAGGCAACCATGTTACCAATTTTGGATTTAACAAGAGGATCCTTTTCAGAAGGACCCAGCAGAAGGCCTGGGTTTCATCAGAACTGGCACGACATTGTCATAGTGACCAGGCTCACCATATCAGTTCCTTTTGAAGGAGATTCTTCCCATTTTTATTTTCCATTACTGATTTTTTTTTTTTTTGGTTGGGACAAAAAGCTAGGAAAATACGCTTGGCATTTATATTGCAAACAACCTGCATGTGCAAGGTATACACTTACTTCGAAACGGAAAAAAAAAAAAAGAAAAAAGAAAAAAAAAGAAGACCTGGCAAAACAAAAGAACCAAGCTAAAAAAGATAATTAAAGCCACCGAGCTTAAAAGAAAGCCATCAGGTGCTTTAATTAAAGAAAGATTATATTTCTCCCCCTTCTTTTAAGTTTAGCAGCAGGAAACTTTAAAAGGGCAGGAAAAAATCCCCTGCAGGGCAACAACCTGTAGTTTGTTTGGAAAGTGCATGAGACTAATTTAAGGACTGATGGTGAAATACATTTTCAAAACTGAAAAAAGAAGACAGAAAAAATACAGGAAGCAGATGGTGAAAGTTTATGAATTGCATGATATGTACTGACGTTTAGATGCTTCACTTAAATATGCATATCATTATCTTGTTTGCTTTTAGGTCCAGGGAAAGACACATTTCATCTGAAAAAGAAAACTTCAAAGGGAAGAAACATGTTCAGGGTGGCCCAGATTATTTTAGGATTCTGCTGTTCCTACGCACTCTCCTGGTGGGTTTCCATCTTTCTCAACTGCTCTGTGCATGCAGCGTCTGCAAAGCTCGGTTCTTGGCCTTTCCCAATTTCCAGCTTTTCAGCCACATCTCAGAGCTCATTTTGGCCCAATTTGCTCTCTCCTTGGTCTCTGCTCTCCAAAGGGATTTCTACGTCAATCAACTTGGTCATTCAGCAAGGAAAGGTCTTGAGCAAAATGGAAACCAAAACCCACAGGAGCTCCCTCAGCCTTACTGCACATTCCATTGCAAATCCATCCACTCAGTAAATCTCTGTACCGATTCACAGCATTAACCTCATTGAAAGAAAATATAAAGCTTCTGAGCACTTGAAACGGCCAGACTGCATTCAAACCATAGGGCTAGCCCGTACGAGAATATCAGAATTCTTTTATTAAAGGACTTCTCCTTTTAAGGCAGTTTAGCAGCAGACATTCTCCTCTGCCAAATGCATTTTCTTCAGGAAATTTTTAAGTTCTTAAATCTCAGCTTGGGAGAGAACACCTTCTTTAAAAATCTCCCTTTCTACTTTTCCATCAGTTGACATACAAGAAACAAGAACAAGTGCACATTACCAAATACATTTTTCTTAAATGTGTTTTCAGCTCTTCCCATCTGGATGACTCCTTCATGTTGCTACCAGTTATCACAAACGAAAGTTCAGGATACCTACCTGCGAGGCATAATTCTGTGCTGGACTTCTCCCTAACGAGCAAAGGGGTCAGATAAATACAGACTGCAGCTGACTTTTTATGGCATCAGGGCAGTCACAAGAATGGTGAAAATAGAAGCATGCGGATTTACCTGGAGAACCTGCTGCTAACAACTCTGTTCTGCTGACAACAAAGGTACGAGACAGGGACAAGGGAACTAGAAGAGGGAGAGAAAAAGGATGAGATCACGACCAGAAAGGCGGCAGCTATCCACACTTGACAGGGGAGGGAACCAGTTCACACACTGAAGAACTAAAACCAAAAGTGCAAATCAACTGTGGAAAAGTAAAGGGTTAAAATAAACAACAACAACAACAACAACAAAGACAATTAAACAGTTTTAGGAATGAACCAAAGAACAAGCCTGTGGAATTATAGTGAAGTGAACAACTTTCACTTGATAGTTTGAATGGTCATCCAGCACCGAATGGTCCAACAAGGTACACTCATTTTTAAAATAGTTCAAAAGGAGCGGTGATGCCCACTCCAGCCTGGAAGGCAAAGAGTTAAAACAAGCCAGAGAGCTTTCATGGGTGCAGTTCCTTACTGGAATACAATAAAAATAGAAATAAAACCAAAGGACACTCCAAGTTTTCGGTAGCAAGTCAAGCAAGCTTGTGATTCTCCAAGCTCATCCCTACCAGAATGGGTCAAGCTGCTCATCACCACTGCAACCTCTCCCCAGCTGTAGTTAACGAAAGCTTTGCTGATTTGTTGTTCAATTTTTTGAAAACATGCCTTAATCTCCTGTTATTGGCTTTATATTCCAGGTGGGGAAAACAGGCACATAACATCTCATCAGGAGATGGGGAAGAACAGTTTTCTCTTGTTCTGTAAGGGTTTGTACTCTAAATGAGCTTTCATGTCTACTTAGAGCAACAAGAACTACTTTTATTTTTATGAGCTCATCCTAACAGAAGTCTCTTGATTCTGCAAGACATCATAAAGCAAATTCTCTAAAATCTGGGGGAAAAGTCAGCAAAAGGACGGGTTTGCTACTGGTAAAAGCCAATCAACCACACGTAAACAAATCCAAGGTCGGCCAAGTTTAATTTAAAATAATGTACATGCTTTAGTTTGACAAAACAAATCCAAGATGGATTTCAGGCCAGAGGCATGAAAGGGGGGGCCATTTGATCTCACAGGACTTGGGGCAACTGGCATGGTTGCAGGGAGGGTTAGCAACACGAGAAAAACGGAAACACAAGAACATTCAAACTGAACAATGCTGGCAAAAAAAAAAGATGCCACAAATGATTTCCAAGCGTAGGTCTGGGAGGAGAGAATTGTTCGTGCCTAAGCCAGCTCTGTTCGGCCCATATTGTAAAACCTGAGCTTCGATGTCAAAGAAACAGCAAGGGTATGACACGGTTGTACACACATACACATCACATATGATTCATCGTGAAGACTGCTGCTACTGTACAGTTAAAATCCACCCAATGGTCTGCACACTTCTGTCAAGCCTCAGAAGGTATAAGCGGGATTGATTAAAGTGCACATAATTAAAGAAGAATTACTCTTTCTTTAGCTCCTAACGGAGAGCCAGTAGAGGATTGGTAAAATGGCAACACAGAGCTATCAGCTGCACCTCAAACTTCCATGGGAACTGCTGATGTTTGTAGAGTTTAATATGGCTAAATTCGTAACTTACAAAGCAAGTTTCATTCCAAAGCCCATTCACTGGTGTACATATACATATGTACACATACATACAGAGAGTTCCCGTTAACCTACTACCATAATTAGCTGCCTCTCAAGTGGAACACGAATCTGCTGTGCCTCTACCCAGGAGGAAGTGAGATTTCTGCGTGAGAACTTCTCCCTGAAGTGACAGGGTGAGCGGATGGCCAATGCCAGCACTAAGGCCCCAGTTCTTCTACCTGGGCTGGGGATGCCAAATCAAGACCAAGATCTCTGTGATCTAAAAGGTGATGCTGCTGGCACTGAAACGCATGACCAGGTACAGCAGCAAGTGCAAAGGGACGGCAGGATGTTACCCACTGGAGCGCTGAAGCTTGCTCCTGGATAAGGCAACTCCCCGACTTGTGTCTGTGAGATGCTGGGCTCTGCAGCTACTGTTTATGCACTGGGAATTCCCTCACATCTCAGCCTCAGCTGCCAGCTCTCCCCCTTGCTGATCTCTCAGCTATATCTCCGCACAAGCTACAGGAACAATCTCTTTTCCTTGTCCCACTGCCCTCATTTCCCTCAAAATGCCTTTAGAAACAACAATCGGCAAAGCAAACCATATCAAAACTAGCAGGTTGTTTGTATGCTGCACCACTAGATGTCCCTCTGCTACTAATTATTTATTCTCATTAATTCAATCCCTGCTATGGTACAGTGAGAATACAAAGCTCCCAGCCGTCACCACACAGCTCCCTCGCTAAGGCCTCTGTGTGCATCCTCTGGGAGCCTGCAGGCCGCTGCCAGCTGCTCGGCTTTCAGAGTCAGCACTGCCACGAGCGTCGGTGCGCCCCAGAGATGCTGTGCCAGGCAGGTAGTTTCGCTAGCAAGGAGTTTATCCTTTGCACCAGCCCCGCAGGACGCAGCAGGGGATGCCCTGCGCAGCCCCCTCCCGCCACACACACGGCAGCAGGCAGGCTTGTGCGCGAGTGCATTCCAGAAGCAGAAGGTAAGAGGACATACCTGGCGATGCTGTGAGGGCCATCACCCCATAGTAGGAAAAAGCACCAGCTTCAAACTTCATCCCCTCCTTCCCAGCCTCCACTTCCACCTTCCCCTGTTAAGGAAAAGGAGAGAGAGCTGCAATTAAAAGGGACCACGGGTCTTGAGGCACAAGACCAGACTCGAGCCCCAACAGCTAGTTTTCCCTGACGTCACTAAGTCGTGTCATGGTCCCTGCAGTTTGTAAGGATGCCTGAAAAGAGATAGACCCCGGGGGCCAAAGAGTCTCGTTCCCTGGGCGGTTCTGGTCTTTGGTTCCCTGTGGCCATGTGAGTCCCTGCAGAGGAGCAGGGTCCCCACAGCAGCTCGGGTGGTACTGCTGACATGCTCCAAGGGCTGCCAGGCTGCTTGTCCCCAGTGCGGGGAAAAGAAAAAAAACAAAACCTCCCTCAATATCACAACAGGCTTATATGGGGGACCCCCGTCATCTGGGGTCCTGAGACACCTACGCATTGGGGGCCGTGGCTCACATTCACATGAAGCCCCCTCTAACACAAACACAGGAAATGGAGACGGGAGACAACACACGAGGAGGCCGCCTACTTTCACCGCTGAGATTCCCACAGAAACAAAGCCCTTATTCCTGAAGCAGCAGTCTTGGGGTTATTTTAGTTTTGTCGGTTGCTGGCAGTTTTACACATTCCGGTGCCCTTAAATTGTGATCCTGTTCTTTTGCAGAGTTTTGTTTAGAAGGGCCCTCAGTGCTTCCCAAGCTATACACCACCATCCTACCACGCTATGCACCCGTTTCTGATGTGGTCTGAACCAAACGTTTAACATCACATGCTAGTATCATGCAAAGGAGTCTAGAACAGAAGCTACACTATCAAATGTAGCTGTAAACATCCCAATTATTTGGTATGTAAGTAGGAAGAAATAATTGCCTTCTTAGTGGGACCTGCCTTTCACCTCCATCTTTACGGATACTATACAGAGAGTTACAGCACATAACTGCAGAAAAAAGAGATCTCAAGCATCTTTCAGGCTGAACTACAGCAAGGTTGGGATTTTAGGCAAACAGCCTAATTACCTGCAATGCTTTCCCTCTGACGAGGCTGGAAAGGGCAGACTTGATACTTGTACTAAGTGAATCGAGCATCAGATTTACACAATCAGATGAAAGTGAGTCCAAAAGATTTTATTTCTATGTGTTTATTGCCTTAAATGCTATTTAAACTATTTAAACATGCCTTTAATTTTATAGCACTGTACTGACACAGAAAAACATGCAAATGAAATCAGCCTGCGTAAGACCTGATACTAAGTCAGTTTTCCTAACTGTTGCAGATCAGAAAAACCATAAAATCGATCTAACAGGAAGAGAGAGCCTAGCTCACAAATCCACTTTCCTGCTATCACAAATAACCTCTTCATATAATCCCTTTGAAAATCAATTTCACTCCACAACACCAATAAGTAGCTTATTTGTTCATTATAAGCTTTCCAGTAGGTACAACTTGGTCACCCAGGCCAAGACTGGTTATAAACGGGGCTCGCAACCTACTTGTCTCTACTAGTTGTTTACCAGCCAAGGCCAGGTCTTCAAAACACATACACAAGAAACGCAAGTGGGCTTTGATCTTCACATACAGTCAGTCTGGGTTAGTAGCTAAACAAATACAAGCTAGTAGCTAGCAGCAAGAGTGTAGCTTCAGCTCCAGCACTTTGCTCTGTCAGCACACACGGCACTTCCCGGAGGTGGCCGTAAGAAGGTAAGGCATGCTTGGCATAGTCACAGCAGCTGAAAAACCAAGAACTCCCCACGCGTGCCACCAGATGTGTGCTGCCCTGATTAAACACATGCATCTACGGCTTCTGTTTCTCCCCTGCTTAATGCTCTGACATGAATTTTGAAAGAACAGAATGACAAAACCAAATCTCAAACTGCTACAGAAGGACTTCTCATTAGCTAAAGAAAAACTTGCATACAAGTGACTTTCCAACTAAAGCAGTAACTCTACAGAGGTTAAATTGGTAAATTTAATGCACAGAATATATATTTGTTTGTGTTCTGGTATGCTTTTAATGTGAAAGGTATTCTTGGTATCTCCGGGTGAGAGAATATGCCCAAGACCAGATATTTTAAGTAACAAAAGCAGAGTATTGATCCTCTTCATCCCTGCAGAACCAACGTCACCATTTTTATAGTATGCATCTACTGCAAAACTCACTTTTCCAAATGCATTATAGACTTAGCACACTGTTTTTACTAAATATTTATTGACTGAAGAGTAGCTCAGAAAGAACCAATTGTTCTTTTAGATTGCATATGTCCTCCACTTACAGCTTTGCAGCATTACCTCATCCAGAAGCATTATCTTGCCTCTGGAGTATTTTAGATTGCAACAATTCAGCACGTAAAAAAGAGCAGTTAAAGAGCTACCAGTGGCTCCTCAAACACTTCAAAAAGAAAAACAAAAAACAACCTAATTCTTTTTTAAAAGAGAGGTATGTTGAATCCACAATATCATATTCCAGTGCTTTCTTCATTGTTTATCACTAATGACGTTTAATCCCCCTGACACCCACTCTTTTTTTTTTTTTTTAAGGCAAAGGTAAGGAAGATTTCAAGCCCTGTGTTACCTCTTCAGCTACAACGCCTATGTTTGTAAACCAAAACTCATTTCAGTTATCCAGGGTATAAACATAAGCACCTCTCCAGCAAAATGTTCCTGCTCAAACAGTGCTAGAATGTTCCTGCCAAGTAACAGACCCTAGGAGATAATCAGCACTGAAAACGACCCTGTAGCGAACAAACAGAAAGTAGTCCTTCCACACCCCCTAGGGCTGCAATCTGAAAATCACCCAAATGCAACTTTCTCAGGGTAGGGCAAGAGCTGAGGTGGCAGGGTGCCCAGGGAACTGCAGGGGCTGTGGCAGGAGGTGCCAGGGGTTCAGTAGATGGCGCAATGGCCCCACTAAAACCTGTATTTAGCACACCACCGAAGGTACAGACTTCACAATTGCACGGAAAAACGCCATCTTTCCGAACTGTCAAACTCCCCATGCCTCCTTTTGCAAACCGAAGAATGCATTTGTGAAGCATCCTGGCCAAGCTCAAACCAAAAAATACATTTGTAAAGCATCCTGGCCGAGCTCCTACTGACATGACATTTTTTGTACCCGTTTTCCAAGCAATGCTAGCTGTACACAGGGATTCTTTCACACTGCTGATCCTAGTAATACCTAAAGCATAAATAACTTTAAACAGATGATTGGAAGTGGGAAGCACTGTCTACCCATCAAAGCAGGTTTAACTGAGGCTGAAAGCAGCTGAGTGAGCTCTTCAAGTTGGTAAGCTCATAAAGGAGACAGAAGCAGTTACCACAAACCATAGCTCCAAACCTATGCTTGAATGAAGATAAAATTCAACAAGAGAGGTAGCAAAAGCATTATGTCAGGAGATGCATGATACTGCACATAGCAACATAATCACATGTCTGACCTGTAAAATGAGAATGAAGTAGTCGACAGGCTTGTTTCGCTGGTAGAGGTAGTGTTCTGGGGCTTTCTTGTTCTTCTCGTCGTATTTCAGCTCCTGGATAACGTTGGGATGTTTTAGCAGCCTGAGAAGGATCTTCTCTGACATCTGGGATGGACCAAAGGCTTCTACTTCTATAACAAAAGATACAACCTGGCATTACACTTCATATGCCTGGCAAGAAGTTAGCAATACTCGTTAATAAGCATTTGCCTATAAAAGACACACGGATGCAGAGAGATCCATTATGGAATTGCAGGCTTCCTGTCTTTTGAGACTGTTAGATTTGTAAGGGGAAAAAAACAGGAACGCCTCAACCTTCATTACTGCAGTATTTTTCAAAACAACCAAAAACCATGTCCATCTGAAATGGAAAAGAAAAAAGAAAGGCAGTCTTGCCCACTTGAGAGTGAAATCACAGTCGAATAGGCTTATTGGAGAGTTGTAAATGGGAAGAGCTTTACAACTGGGGCACAGAGAACCTTTGAATGTGCTTTTTCCTTCCTCAGAAGGTATTAAGTTACTGCATTTTTTGCACTCTATAAAAAAAATCAGAGTTTGGGGCCTAGAAAGTTGCTCTAGATAGATGCTCTACATAAATCAAAGACAATTTGAGCTGCCACGGTTCACATGGGAAGAGTTACTCAACGTGAGACACAGTGCAGGTCAGTTCAAACCACGTGGGATTAATACCTGACACACAGAACACATTCCCTATCCACTTGCTCTTCAGTCATCAGTGTTCCCAACAGCAGCTGCTTGAAGTGAAAAAGCTTATCCTTGTGTGAGAGAGTTAGGCCAGGGATGTCGAGATAGACACATGCAAATTGATAAGCTTTCCTAACACCTTTCAGAACAGGACCGTTAATGACCCAGCACCTTTCATCTGCTCCAGGTACTATTCTCAAATTAGAACAGAGAAACCAAAATTGTAGCTTTCATCTTATTTAGCAGCAGCTTCACTGCCAGATTTAAGCTACAAAATCCTTTCATCCACAAAACAAGCAGAGACGCAGCACTGTAAGACTATGTCTGTTGAGAAGGTGTTTAGGGAACTCCACCAAGTCTTGTACAACTAGGTGAACAACGCTTTGCTTGCTGTTAAATCCGCGTCTTCCCGTTGAACTGTTTCCTTTCACCAAGGACATGCTCACATGCACATGAGCCGCAGGAGTCCAAGCCTTTTAAGGATTTACTGTCCCTCAGCTGAGGTGTGATAACCGATCACGCACGTGTTTCTTTTAAGTCGCAGAGGCAAAATAAAGCACGAAGGCAGACTGGGAGCATCTAGGCAGGCAGTTACTGTATCTCAAGAGGAGGGGAAGTACTGCTTTCCAGCTTGAGCTGGCCAGCTTGAGACAGAATGAATTTCAATCCATGAATATATGTCGAATATAGCAGTGAAAGACGCCCGTCTGAAAGGCCTGCACATGAGAAGTCTTTATATGTCAAAGAGAGACAACATGAGCAATAGGAAGGTATGTTTTCCACAAGCTCTCCTGTTAACAGGTCTCACCTCTGAGGTGAAGGGACCAACTTTACGACGGTGGCAATGTCAGCTGCAAGAAACCATTCAAGCCCCTGGCCTCTCTGCCAGACTGCCCACCCAAGGGCTAAAACATCAAGGTGATCTGGGATGGAGACAACTGTCCTCTGAAACCTGGAGCCATCAACGGAGGTCACACAAGCCAGCAAGAAAATCCACTTTTATAAGTACAGTTCAACTGCCTGTGCAGTCTGCGTTAAGTGTGTCGGGATTGTTTTTCACTTCGAGTCAAAAAGTCTCATGGAACAGGTTTACACCTTCCTGCAAAAAGTCCAGCATCTCTTTCTGGATGAAGTGCCAGAGTGCAATTACAGTCAGCTGGCCAGTGGTATCGAGTCGTCTGTGGTTTGTTCCCTGAGCTCTTCCTAATGGGGTGCACTTGCTAGTCGTTAATCTGACGGACTCTAGACATGCAGTGCGGCACTTGGCATTCATCCTTACCTTTCAGACCAATTTAAAGTTACTGGTCCACCCCTGGTAAATGTCTCAGAGGGTTCATGCCGACACTGAACACAGGAGAGGAGAGAATTTAAAAAGAAAAACACAACAGTGGCATTATTTGTCACCCCACCATCCAGCCTCCCTTCCCGCCTGCACTGTCCCACCCACCTCGCCGGCCTTTGCTGACAAACTGCCTCCGAGGCTCTGGCATGATCGTGAAAACAGATAATCCACACTTGCCTGTTGCCAGGAAGCGGTGCATTGCCAGGAGGAGCTGCGGTGATATTTTAACCTTCATCTCGCTGTCTGTCTGCTTGAAGGCAGAGAAGTCCTGCTTCCTGTCCCGATGAGCTACTTTCTTTTTCGTCTTGTTATCAGCTGGGGAAGGGAGGGTGAGAGAAGAAAGGAAGGAAGCGATTTCTGTTAGAATGGGGTCCAACAAGAACTGCGCTGGATGGAGTCAGCCAGGACAGCCACCCAGAGCAAACTGTGCAGACAGACCCCTCTGCAGCACCCATGCAAAGCCTTGCTCATTGATACACCTCAAAAAACAGAAATAATCAGTGACCTGTGCTGCAGGCTGACATCCAGGAACCCACAATCTCTGTCACTTCCATGTGAGAGAAGTGTCTGCTTGCAAGCATCTAATTGCAGAGCAGTTCTGCATGTTGTGCACGGTGTGAGGGCAATTCTAGGTGGGCAGGAGGGGTCCTGCTCAGTGTTGCTAACAATAGAAAGGTGTTCAACTAGAGTATCTGTGATAAATACCTTCTTTTTTATTTTTTATTTTTATATACACTCCTTAGAAAATCCCCAGCAAATACAGAGATTAAATAAGCAATTACTTATTTCTTATGCTTTACCATGGGGTGACTGACTCTTCACAGCTTGAGCAAAATCTGCACGTCTTTGGTCCAAGTAACTCACAATGTCTAACGTATGCAGGAACGTATTCACGGAACGTGAATGGGAAACTAGTCCACCAGAAGCTCTCACTATGTCCTACCTCTTCTAAGAGGTAAGAAGAAAAGAATCCATGCTTTTTCTGAAAAGCTCGGAGAATGCTATTTTTTACAATGCCACATCTGAGATGCTGTCTCACAAGGAGCTGTGTCATTGCCCTCTTCAGTGGCTTCACCAGAAGCACAAGCAGGGAAATGTCTCTTCAGCAGGGCAGTATTCCTGTACTCCTTTATTGCTTTTGTCAATGAGCCCTACCACAGCAAGCTTCCCGCTGCACTGGTGGTACCTGAATACAGCACCAGCATCGCATATGGGAGGATGCCTTAAATCTTTCTGTCTTTCAGTCATCAGGGTAAGAGACCCAGGCTCTTCGTCAATTGATGGGGGATTTCAATTCCTCCCATGGTTTCCTTGGCAGCTTGTCCAAAAACCTTCTCCCAAGAAAAATACTACACAGTGAGAGCAAAGGCACTATCTCTGCATATTTTTGTGAGGAATAGTCTTAAATGTTCTTTGCTATTCAGATAATTACCAAGCTTCTTGTAAGAAACAGAAAGCAAGGACTGGATGGTGACAGAAATAATTAAATCTGTAACCAGGTATTTCCTGTCCTTTCTACAGTGAGATGGAGACCTGGGCGCTTAAATTATCTTGGCAGACTTAAGCTATCTCTGCTTTCAAAGTGATGTGATGCTGTTTGGTTCTGCAACATGAGCAACGTGCCACGTGAGGGATACCCTCAGTATAACTTTAGGTGAGGTATCACAAGTACTGTAGCTATCTTCAGTAGGTCCTGGAAATATTTAGATTTTCCTGTAAATCCAAAGCAGCAAGGCTGACTGTGAGCTCCTGGGCTGCAGGAGAGAACTCAAGAAGAGGATAGGTCCAAGTACAAGCAATGTTGTCATCCCTCTTGCCATATTCCTGAACTTCACGCCTGATGCAGGACAACAATTGCATTTATTTCTTTGAAGGAGCCAGCCCAGTATGGAAGACAGCTACAGAACAGGGAGTTCAAACCTCAGATCACCCGTTCAGCCGGGCAGGAAGGCAGTAAGCTGACGGGCACTGCAAATGCACCTGGACAACTTGCAGGGAAGAGTTTTTGCTGTCTTTTTGTGCTCCTTTTTGTCCTTTTCTCTTTAGGATCTGTATTAACCAGCGTAGACATCTGCAGTGAGCTCCAGACAAGAGAATGAGGACAAAAATCTATCTTCAAATGGACGCGTGGTTCTGTTGGCACGTAAGGACTGTACAATAACCAAACAGCAAGGACAGGGACAAGCAACTGCTTGATATTTGCAGCTCTCCGGTACTCCAGGAACAGCACAAATCCCAGAGGCCCAGACTCACTGACCGTGTGCCCACAGTCAGCAGTGGGATGCCTGGCCCAAGGCAGTGGGAGGTGGATGCCAGAGCCCTGCTCAGCACCCCCCACGTCCCCTTCTCCCTCCTCCCCCAGGTGATGCACACACCCAGGCTGACAGCCTGTGCCCCACATGCTGCACAGTTCTAAGCCTGTGGGTTTGTTTAATTTTAAAAGAAAGGCTTAGGAATTAACTAAGCTAGTTTTGCTAGTTCTTTTGGTCTTGAGGTGGGAAAACTAGGTTGCCCGGTGTCTCATGCATGTTTTGGCAACCGTCAGAAACTCAGCATGACTAAACCTGAAGCTCTAAAACAACCTAAAGTAGCTTCTTGTAAGGATGCTGCTCCTGCAGCCTACCAGTGCTAGACCACAGGTTAGCAAGTCCACAAGCCTTATGGCCAACAGCATAAAAGCACCACTTTCTGGAAGGTGGTAACAGCTTGGGTGTGTCGAAAGATTAGATTCCAGCTGCAGAAAGCTCTGCTCTCCTGGCGCAGGACACTGCCAATATCTGCAGGTCCTGCCAGGCAAATCAGGGTTGCATAACCTTCTGTGTTGCTACGGTTTCACTGGATGACAGTGGAAATACTTATGAGGGCAAACAGTTTTTTAGTCCTGTAGCTCTGTAATTTACTGGGGAGAGAGATACAGGGTTTACTAGCACATATATTTAACATACCTGTTTTGAGAGCTGTTTGGAAATGGGAATGTTAGGGTAAGATGTGGTCTTCCCCTCAGGGAAGTGACTGGCCAAGGCTAACTCATTTGTAGAAAAGCCCTGGATTTTAGATAGGGTCCTCTCAGCCTGTGAGAAGCTTGGAAAATGCGTCCCTACGATAGCTGGGGCCACAGGAGAGCAGCACACGTTCCTGTAGTGCATCAAACGCTCCAGCTTTCCAGTACTAAGAGCAAAACACGCTGACAGCTCTTATCTGTGACACTGGCTGAGATATTTCCAGAGCCCACCTGTATCATAACTGAAACCCCTTCTCTGCACCCCATCAGCATCCCCACTATGGAGTCACACACTCTAAAGCACTCAACCCAAGCAGGTGTTGATAGATCAAATATATTTAACATTTTCTCTTGATCCCAACATCTCTGCAAGCCATAAGGCATAGCAGACTAGAGCAATGTGAAGTAATGCCATGTGTCTACAGGGTACACAGCCCTTGAGAAATTCAGCTGCAGAGCTTCAGCAGCTTTCAGCAAAAACTGTAAATTTACAGTTGCTTCTACCCTAACACGGTTGAAATGCATTTTCACAGAAACAGCAGAAAGGCACAGCTCCAACGCCAAGGTCAGCCATTTCATCAAATCTCCAGTTTCCATCAAAGCACAACAAAACATGTTTAAAACTTCAGAACAAAGGCATAATAACACTGCCAAAACTTGTCATAATGTCTACTTTTAGGTAAACCTTACTTTTTAGCATAGAGCAAATCCTAAGGTTTTAAGTTCTGAGCAAGCTGTCTTGCTCTTATAATGAACAGCACCAGAGACCTCAGATACTAGGGTGGGTTACTAGCACTGACACACTGATATCAACATCAAAAAGAAGCTACCTTAACATATCATGGGCAATAAGCTACCTTCAGCAAGCCAAAAGCATGTTCCAATCACTATACCAATTGGAAGTGGTTGCAGCATACCAATCTGTTCAAATCCAAAACCTATATCACATTTTCTCCTAGCTTCTCTGCATTTCTGTTCTCTCCCTTACCGTCCCAGTTTCCTTTGATCTAAACAGCAGAATGAATTCCAGCGCTTCATAATGAAACCAGAAGGTCATCTTAATGGTACACAGCAGGAGCCACCCCTCAAAATTTCCTGCATCCTCCAGGAAGCCTAGGAAGTTAAGTTTCCCTCCTATTCTGAACTAGGGATTTTCTATACTAAAACCTTCCCAGGAAGGACAGTTTCCAATGAACCAGCTCTATTTTGTTAATCTAGGAAGTCTTCAGATAGTAAAATTAAATTATCATTTTCTTGCCCTCCAACATGCTATTAATGGCCCACGCTTTTTTTCTGTTCCGAAGAACACCACAGCATGATCTATACAGTTCCTCTTAACAAACAAGAATAAAAACCACACCACTATTTTAGATTACAAAAGAAAGTCTGAATTCACCCTGTAAAAGCATTATGTTGTAACTGATTAGCCCAGCAATTAAGTTGTGGCAGTATGAAGAAGATCAATACTAACTGGACTTCTGTGATTTGCATAGTAATTAGACCACTTAGTGCAGTGTAAAACAAAACCCTGATTTACACAAACCTTTGGGCACATAAATTCTGGTAAAATACTGGCCAGCTATGGAAAGTAGTTCAAGCAAAACCAATCTATTAGGAAAAGCAGAAGTATGTCTATCCTACAGTGCAAAGTGCTCCTTTGGCTTTTGGCTTGGAAGGAAGATAGAAGACTGCTTGCATTGGCCTGAAAAAGATGCTGTAGAAACATTCAGAGCCCTTTCATGAGAAAAGAAAAAGAAAGCAAAGGTCAGCTGAACAGTGTGAAAGATATTTAAAATGACCATTTCTATTATTTCTATCACAATAGAATCTAGAGACATCCTTCTGCTACGCTTGAACACAAAGTAAAAAATAGCATCTGCCAGCAAGCGATCGAAGTACAGATAAGACAGATGAAGAATGACAGAAAGGAAGTTCAATGTGCACAGGCCAGATTGTGCAGATGGGAACAGAAGCAAAGACAGTTTAGGTAACTGGTCAAAGACCAGAAAAACTGAAGTGAGGGAAAAAAAATTCCCAGGTAATGCTCAACCTGTACCATCATTTGCCTTATGTTAACACTAACGAAGGAAGGAGCTGTACCGTGTGATTAAAAAAAATAAGTCGTTTAGGACTTGCTGATTTTTAGCCCTGCAGAAGCTTTTCCATTCTTAGGATCTCTCTGAACGAGTGACAGAGATTGACTCTAAAGAGATTCCATTCCTCTTCCCTGAGGTATGGTTATCTGCCTGCTTTCTTTCTAAAATGCAGTGAGTCAATAGACTACAGGCCCTTAAGGTGGAGAGAGGTTAGGGGAAAATGTGGGAGGTCACGAGTGCTGGAACAAAGAGGTTTAAACTAGGCCACTGTGATGGAGAACAGCTAACAGGAGAGACCAGGATGTTGCACATGTGAATCTTCTAGATGGAATGCTCAAATAAAGAAAGCTGTCCTATTTTTGAACTAATACAGCTTAAAGGGGTGAGGTGCCCATGCTGTGAAAACAAAAATCACTTTGACTATCTAAGGGATTTGCAGGTTATTTGTCCACTGATATATTAAATCAGCAACTTACATTTCTACAACATCTTACATCGCATCAACAAAGCTATAAGACACAGCTGCTGCTGGATGGAGTCTTCCCTCTCCTCTGTAAAAAACAAAAAAATAAACATTTCTACTCACTGTATAGGTCTGTTTCATCCAGAATCTCAGACTTGATGATCTCTTCAATCACATCTTCTAAAGTGACAATTCCCAGGACTTCATAAAAAGGATCCCCTTCTCCTTCATTGTTTACTCTTTGTACTATAGCCAGGTGAGACTTGCCTGCAAGGAGACAGATCAGCAATTTAGACATTTAGAAATTCCTGAAAGATCAGAAATTACAGCAGAATTACATACAACAGGTATAAATAAAAAGACAGAAAGGCTGGTGTTGCACCTCATAAAAAAGCTACAAAATTTAAGAGACCCTCAAAATCATGATCTGATTTCCCTCTAAGAAATATATTCCTGGATCACACAAATCCACCTAGCACACTAATGAACAGTCAAAAATATCAGTGTTCTCTTACTAATTTCGTTCCCCAGTGAAACCATCGCCCTGGCTTTGCACTCATTATACTATTTTGTTGATGGCCTTTTCTCCTCTTTTGTCCTGCACTGGCAGAGGAAGGTCTGGCTGGAGTCCTCCTTTGCAGGGAGCTCCCGTGGATGCTCCTCAAGCTTACAAACAACAGCAAGAATGGCCACATCACAGAAGCATGTGGACAGGGTAGAGCTGGGGAGAAGAGCTCAGCCCAACCCATAAATTCCTCTTTTCTTCCTCCCCCCTGCAAAAAATAATTTATTTAGACGTGCTCCAGGCAGTAGGGGACTTATTTAGGAATGAATGGATTAATTAAAATATCCAAAGTGTCAGTGTCTGATTAACAAAGAGAAAAGCTAAGATAAGATATAGTAGTCAAGATCCCTAAGCTGTGCATCATTCACAGTGCATTTCCTAACTCCTGAAGTCCTTTCTGCCACGGGAATAATCAAGTACCATCACCCTTCCAATTCGCATTGACACTGGGGTTGCCAGTATCCCTAGCTGCCACCGAAAGTCGGTCCTTTGTAAAGGTGCCCAAAATGGCACCTTGATCTCTGCATTCAAAGGGTTCCCCAAATGCATGTAGCAATCTGAAGCACAAATACACAGATCTCAAGGTGCTTTGTGAGCTGTTGAGAAGTAAGCGACGTTGTCTCACATTCTTCTTTGTTGATCTCAAAACTGATACTTATCCCCATCTGGGGAAGACAACCAAAATAGTTCAACTTTGCTTAGACCCCTTTATAGGCAATAATGTCTGCATGTTTTAAGATTCAGATTATTAGACTAACAAGCATTCAAACTATTCCAAGCCAGACTTACTCATGCTTGAAGAATGAAAATATCCTGAACAAATTAGACGAGGGAGGAAAACTTATCAACTACTGATATAAACATTGCATCAGGTCAAGTCAATTCACTTTGGTAAGTTTTTCACATCTGCTTTCCCAGGGACCCAACATAAGCAGTTAAAAACAAATTCTTGGTGAATGCTGTCTGTCGAAAGTTAAATTCTTTTGCTATTCCCAGCTTGTGATCATTTAAAAGGAATTTTCCAAAGCAGGGTCTAATATTAGACTCAAAATGAAGTTTCCATTCCACTTAGGCGATATTCTCACCAAAGTAACTACTGCATAATCTGATTGTCTTGGAGCTACTCGTTTAGATGCAGATGGACATACTTTAAATACCAACTCCACAGCACTGCTGAGTCTTATCTTGAAGAGACCTTATTCTACAGTGAATTAATAGAAAGATGATTTGTGATTTTAAAGGATCAACAATCGTATTGTACTGAAAGTCTTTCGCTGTGCCAGTTTTTATTTCTTTGCATTCCTTGTAAGACTTCCAGCTCTTTTTACTGCTCAATGAACGGCATTAAATAAAAGTGACTTCATAAAAGGATGAAAGATTTACGTATTATTATCGTTGCTCTTCCCCTGTAATATATTACTCCAATTTCAATCTCATGATGTTCAGGAAGTGTGGAACAGAAATGCCAACATGGACAAAACAGAAGATTGTAATTTGTTTCCCAGTGCCTGCTCAGGTATCAGTACATTTGCTTTCAAGCCAAAAGACACAACTCCTTCAAGAACTATATCCATCACAGACCAGAACAGCTCATTTGTACCCGCTCATTCAGGTGCTGTTCACCGTTCTCCTCCATCAGTGGGTGGTAAGAGTGCTCAAATCCATTTGAGTGGATAAAATAAAAAAGAAAGCTTCCTCGAACAACAAAACAACGCTATTAACTCAGTGTTTCAGCTTTGATCAAAATCACCAAATTACAGCCTTTTCTTCCACTTCTGTACTTCCTGGGATAAACCTGAATGTAGTTGACAAAATTTTACATTTTGAGAAGAAGTCTTACTAATAGTGGAGTCCTGGACAAATCTACAAGCAATGGGGTAAATTTACAGCAACAGGACGGGGAAGGTACTGAAATGAAAAAGAAGGCTAGAAATGTTTTTTTTTTTTCTGGCTCTGCCATAATCCGTGATTTTTGTTTTTGATTTATCACCCAAAGTATGCAACCTGCTCTAGTGGACGGTGTCCCTGCCCAAGGCAGGAGGGTCGGAATTAGAGGATCTTTAAGGTCCCTTCCAACCCAAACCGTTTTACGATTCTATGACTGAAACTTTTAATAGTTTCAGAAGTCAATGAAATCTTCGGTGCGTAGCATTGATCTTCAGCTAGATCCTCACTATTAAAATTATATTCTGCAGTTTATCTGTCAAAAATACGTAACTTATCCAAAGGCAGATTGATGCTAACTTTCTTTCCCTCTTGACTATCAAGTTTTCCTCTTTCTGACTCTCAAGAATTCATCACTTTGCCGGGGTCAGATGAATTTCAACCAATCTAACTGGGCTGCCTTTTGTTCTCAAACTCTCTCTGCATTTGCTCCAGTACCCTTGCAGTCACTTGATGAAGCAGACCAGACCGAAAAATTACATTTCTTGGGTCTCTGTAAGTTAATTTTGATCCAGATATTTGCCAGAAATAATCAGAGAGTGGAATAAGCTGGTGCTGGTGATAGAGGTGGCAGGAAGATGCATTCCCATACTGGCTACTATCCGGCTTCAGGCTGCTGTGTGGCTGACTGCAAAATACCCTGCAAGTATGGGAGCAATCAAGGTGGAAAAGGCTAAAGGAAAAGCCAAAGGAGAGCAAAGACTTCTTTAAAAATCATTTAAAAAGCACAACTCAGCATGTGCCCAACTTTAAAAGTGGTCTGTGAGTAAAATAATGACTCCTCTGAGTATTTTAAATAGCAATTGGCTACAGCTTTATTCAAAGACTGTATTAGGCCACTGGTATTTCTCATACCATTTTATTCAATTGAAAAAGCAAGGTTTCAGCTGTATTTTCCACTGCTAAGGACTTCTGATACATATCCAACAAGGAGCTGAGCAAAGCATACATCCAGGTAAGGAAACCTGGACTGTCTATATTATTAATAGCGCTTTAAGCACAGAACGTATTAAACAGAGAGAGCAAGTGTGCATGGAAAATAAGCAATTATTTTCTATACTTCACTGATTTTCTGGCCACAGTCTCTAATCACACTGTATCTGTGACAGTAATCTTTCTTTAACCACTCATTTTAAGTGTTGATATAGTGGGAGTCAGCAGGCAGGCAGCTGTGCAGCACTGCCAGCTCCGATGAAAAAGGCAGAAAGGACCCAAGTGATGTGTAACGAGCAGCACAAGGAGACAACTGCGGGCAATGCTCTGACCCAGAACTCCTCTGTGGCCACAGGCAGGCAGCATTTGCTTCAGCCTCAGCTTCCCCCACCTACTGCAGCAGCTGGTAACGTAAGCAAGAGCTTATGGAGCTTGTACATGTGCACAGTGCCAGATATAAATTGTGACAAATGCTCATCTCTCAGTTACCTTCATGGGTAACTACAACACCGAGGAGTTCTGTTAAAAGCAAACACATTCTCATCCCGTTGCTCAAAATCTTACCACTCAACTTGGATTTTGCTCTTTACCATAACTTCTGATTAATTTATTAAGCTAATCAAGAAGCATGAAGATGCTTAGTAGAATCAGCATGGGTCAGTGAACCTAGCATGAGCTCAAGGGAGACTGTATGATTGACTGGCCACACAGACCACCACGGGAAGAAATGCTTGAAAAAATGATACTCTCACAATACCTTGACCATTCCTTGAAAGAGAAATGGGAAGAAAAAAAAAGAAAAGAAAAAGATTCTGTGATGCTGAGGTATTTATATGTTTAAAGAAAGGACCTTAAGAATATTGTTCATGTTGGAACATGAAGAGTTTTGCTGTATGAATAGAGCTGTATGTACCACTTCCCCATGGACACACAAGCTGAAGAAACGGTCTGACAGGAAACCTCTGAAGTTTAACACATGGAAATGCAAAGTTATGAGCCTGGGACAAAACAAGTCTTAAGTGGGACTGGAAACTGACTGGATGGGTCTGCAGAAAAGGACTCAGTGGTGTCATGGACAAGCTGCATGACACCAAAACCAACCAAAGCCAGATGCATAATGCCTGTGTAAGCACACTTCTGGCTAGCAGGTCAAGGGAAGGGATTATTCCTTTCTATTTGGCATTTGTGAGACCATACCTGGATTACTGGATCCTGTTTGGTATTTTCCAGTACAGAAAAGACTTTGGCAAATGGAAGCAATTCCCGTGGATGGACACCGAGCTGGTCAGGGGCTGGGGCACACAGTGCACAAGGAAGGGCAAGGAGAGCTGTGCTGGTTTCATCTTGCAAAGAGAAGGCTAAAAGGGGGATCTTAAAAGTCTTCACATACTTCACAGTACACTACAGGAAAGACAAAACTAGATTATTCTTGGAGCTAGATACCAATGGGACAAGAGACAATGGACACACGTTGCAAAAATGGAAACTCATTGTTCACTATGAGGATGGTCAAACAGAGACCCAGAGGCACTGTGAGATCTCTGTCTTTGGAGGAATTCAAAACTCAGTTACCTGATCCAACTTCAAAAATGGCCTGCTCTAAACAGGGGATTGTACCAGATGACTTCCAGAAGACCTTTCCTAAATTATCCTGTGATCCTAAGAGACATTGAAGGTAGGCATTATTGAAATCTCAGCTTGATTCATTTCTGACTTTTAATTCCTGTATTTCTGCTTAGGAACCCAAATGACACAAAATCTTCCATACACAAGGGTGATATGTTAAGACAGCAAGTATGCTTTACTGATCTGGAATGATACAATATGGTCTTGTATGTGATACAAGTAATAGGAAAACGATGCTACTAGCCAGACTATGCTGCAGAAATTTAATACTGCTGCCATAGCTTTAAATTGAAAGAGTAATCTCTCTAACCTATGGTAGGTCTTTATAAAACAGAAGATTCCTGCAAGTACTGTTGTGGTAAAGCTAGAATCAGACTAGTAAATTTGTGTTAAAAGCAGTAATCTGAGTCCATTTGTTGTTGGTGAGTCCTCTGGAACGTTAAGCTATAACTTGTGTAATACATCTGCAATTACAGGGAGAAAAAAGTCCCAGGAGGTGTTTAGTTGCCCTTGAATTTGCTAACTAACAATCTGTGCTTCTAAAAAACCTCACAGTTTATTCTCATACAACTGTCTTGCTTTCAACTGATTTCAACAAAGGTAAACAATGTGGTCTGTCGGTGAGATTCACAGGTTCAACAACGCATTATGCAAAACAATCAATTTTAAAATGTGTTGTATAATTTAACCATTAAAAACAACTCCCTCTAGAATAGCACTGGCTTGCAAGCAATTATACCCAAGTAACAAGTGTTCTCCTAAATCTCTTTTCTGCAGCACAGTTCAAGGGCATTAAATCTCTTTTCTATTAGCTGAAATTTGCATTCATGCTGTTTGCTTTTGCACTTTGATTATTTTCAACAGGGAAACGGGATTGCTGCTTTCCCCACGTCCTCTTTTACGTCCTGGTGCACATTGTCTTTAGGTTCGCAACACAGAGTCAGGAGAAAAACAAAACTTCTGCACAAACATAATCTAGATTTTAAATGGGCTTTTCAGATCCAGCCTTTTTCAGCAACAAAACACATTTTTTTAATATACATTTGGGAAGGGAAGCCAATAACTAACATTCATTTAATGTAGCCACATGAAATTCATCCAGACCCTCCAGGAAATGAGTGAAAGTACTAGCGGTACCACAGGGAATATGGTGATTCTTTGCCTTTAAACTGGAGAGCTTACAGTCTCATACAAACATTAACTAGAAACCACAGAAGCCTTCACAGGAAAATCAAAAAGTAGCACTTTAAATGGATTCTTTGTGTTAAAAGCCTGAATGCCCATTTTAGTGGGAGGACACCAAAAAAAAAGGAAAAATTAAGGAGAGTTTCAGAATGACTTCCTGACAGTGAATTGTATCTGTAAAGAATACTTTCCCAAGGGAAACAGCAGAAGCTCGGTTACTTGCAACTCTGAAAACTAGACTGGACAATGCTCCTAGAAAGGACTCGGTAATTCGCTGCCCCGTGGCAGATGGAAGAGGAGATGAGCTAACATTTTCCATCTCTAGCAGCCTATCACCCAGTATACGCTAACTCAAGTGCTGCTGCCTACCCCTCAATTTGTTTTGGTCAGACCTCAGTGAGAAGTGCATAGCCCAACTTGATTTACTTGGCAGCTTTTACAGGAAAAGCATGGCTCTAGAAAACTGCTACCTGTTGCAGCTTTAAATGCAACTCAAATGCACCAGGCAATAAACTCGGATTAGAAGCAGAGAAGTCACCTACTAACCATAGGTCCATGAGTAAAAGAAATCAGCAGGCAACCAGAAATAACTTGAGAGCAAGAAGAAAGGTCATTTAAACTCAGGGCTCTGCTATCGAAGAGGAAATCTTAGGGAAGAATCTAGAGAAGTGAGGACATTTAGGGGAAACTATTACCAGGCGCAGGCAGGCAGCAAGACTGAAACTAAAGAGTGAAGAGGAATAGTTTCAAGCACCCTGAACACGAGTACTGATCCCCTGGTCAAGGACAGCGTGCCAGTGCTTCCCCGTCATGCAGTCCTCATCCAGCAGGGAATTTTGGCTGAATATGGCTGGGATTGGCAATAACACCTGATTTCAGTCCAGTAAATGGACAAATACAAGTTGCCTCCTAACACTGGAAGCTAATGCCCTACAGAAGTATCTGCTAGACCTTAAGTGGGAAAGGAGGAGATTGAAAACATAAGGGTTGAGAGAGGAAACTCTCAAAACAAAGCCTTTTTGACATCCTTCTGAGGTTCTTAGCAGAGAGGGTAGTATCAGGACACAGGTGGGCTGAGAAGAGAAACAGGCTGGAAGTTTAAAAAACAAGTCAATGGAGTGCGGCATTCCAAGGGAGTGCAGCAAACAATGTTGAGAAAAGAGGTGGCAACACTGAGAAGGGAAAATATTGAGTCTGAAGAGAGACCTACCTATCTCTATTTGGGCTAACGCAGAAGAAAAATAATGCAGATAAAACGTAAGGCAAGCAAACAGAACACTTGAGTCATTCTTGGTCATGGTTCAAGTCTTCCACAATAGATTCAGAAGATACTGAAGTGTGACATACTGATGTGATTGCCCCCATGCTTCCACTTCCCAAGGCAAGTAATGACCTTTCGGAAAGAAGCATACGAAATGCATCTCTTTACTGACTTGCATCTTCACAGCATGGCGAACAAGGATTTTTCTTAGTGTTCAAGGACCCATGAAAAAGACCCGTGCTAATTTTATTACTTCCCTGTTCGTTCAAGATTGTCCCCGCCAATTTCAGCATTCCTTCAGGGCTGAAGAGCGGGCACCAGCCAGCAAAAATGCAGCCAGCAGAGGGAGCGCAAAACCTTGGGTTTGCTCAATTGAGAGCTGCAGGTCCTCCTGAGAACTGAGTCCAGCAGAGAGCAGGTGGAAAGGAGGGGTCCTCGACTCTGGCCGCGGTGGGGCCTGGGTGCTGCTGGCCTGCTGCTGGGTCTGGGCAGATCTTCTCTGGGAGATGTATACTTCTGGCTGGGCCTCCACAGCAAAAACCAATATCTGCTATGGTCTGTCCAGTGTCTCCCTCTGGAGCTTTGTGTTGTGGCTACGAGCCCACCCTGCCTTCCCAGCTGTCCCCTACCCGAGGGGGGGCAACTTGTTGAGCCCTGGGATCACCCTTGGCGAGGGCGCAGGAAAGTAATTGTCGCCTTGTTAGTGTCCTCCATCACCCCAACCTGTTCAACAGGCTGCTTCTGCTAACCAACCTTTAATCCATGGAATAAAAACAAGAATGTCAAGAGATGTTTTATGTGCAACAAAAATAGCCGTTGGCCCAGAGCGGCGATGAACTCGAATGTTCAGGTAACCACAACATGACACCAACAGAAACAATAGCCTGTTCTGTGTCATCCCAGCCAAAAATCCTAGTACAAAAATCCTCCCTCTAATCCTGCCTCCCTCGATTCCTAGAACAAACAAAGCTTAATTTGGGATTTTGGCATCTACACCATGGGATTTTAAACCCTGCAAAGGTAAAGTACTAGAAGGCACAACAGAAACACGCTTGGACATTAGGAGGAGGTTAGCTGAGGCCAGCGTGCTTACATAAGGACCCAAACAGTGCTGAGAGCAAAGCGTATGAGCTGAAAAGGAAGAGCAGCATCTTGGGACTGTGGGTCATGGTAGGAACCGGAGGCTGGATATATTTATATATATTTATTACCATCATCAGCTTCTGTGGTTTACTTTTAGCTCACTATTTAGGACATAAATTAAAACGGGTTCTTGGGTTACTAACAACTTAATCATTAATATTCTATTTTAATGACCTGTTTTACTTTAGGCCATTTATACCACATGTAGTTTGCAATTCCAGCAGCTCGAAACCCCAACTGGTCGATGGCACCGTCAGATTTTTCAAGCTCAGTGCAGGGCTTTCTAATTTATATTGAGGCATCAGCCAGAGGAAGCTTAACGATAAGCTACCCTGTTAACTTTCTGAATCGGTGACAGCATCATTGCCCAGCGGGATTCACACAGCCTCAGAACCACGTACGTGCCTGTGCTTTCACGGTGAGCAAAGCTGCGGCATAAACATGCCTGTAAACACAACCGGCGGCAGTGACCTTGACTTCGCACGGGTGCAGAACCAGGGCCACGTGAGCTCCTGCTCTCTGACACTGCACATTTATTTCTCTGAAATTTAACGCAGGACGCCTTGAGTCCACCTACTGTGCTGTGGCAACCACCATTAAAGAAAGATTTTAAATTGCTTCAGCAGAAAATGAGGGGTACGCCAGCAACCTGAAGGCACAAGAAACACAAGCTCCCACAAGATTTCTGTTTGGGTCAGATCCAGGTTCAGATACCACGAGATGAAACGATGCAAGAAAGGCTGGGCAGAACGAGGTCTCATGCTGTGAGATGGGTGGAATGTCTTCTGGCTGAAAAGCGGCTGTTAGGTTTTTTTAAAGACTTTGCACATCTAAGCATAGCCAAGTGTCAAGACAGACCCAAAGCCTCAGAGAACCTCAACTGAGAGAACATTTCCAACCCCAACCTCCTGAACCCACCAACAGCATCTTTATTTGGCTTTGGTGCAATTTTAACTAACAGCATGGAGCAGAGCACTGCTGACTCCTGGATCCACGCCTCTTTATTGGCAGCTTGTATAGATCAACGGTTACGGACACTGGGAAAAGAAATCACTTAAAGCACCCAAAGACATGCCGAAGCTGTCTGACACCACAGCAGACAGACAGAATAAGAGCACCTGTCATTTCAGAGCTGGGCATCGACAGCAGTGTACAGAGGGAGGGGAAACTGATTTTGAATTTTGCTAAGAATTAAATATATTTTATCTTGATGACGTGTTATTTCAAAAGTCTATCATGTAAAGTAGCCAAATGAAGTAGGATGTGTAGTTCAACTGCTGGCTCACTCTCTCCAGGAAAAAGAAAGATTCCAGCAAACCACCTTGTTTGAAAGAGTGACAATACTGATGGTATGTTTAAATGCATTATTAATATTTTTGAAGAACAAATGTAGAATAACTGGCTTTGTTCCTAGGTAGAGGATTTTCAAATGAACTAGTAATACACCATCTTTCCATCAAGATATGGCAATGTTATTTGTTTCAAAAATGGTATTACTGGGTCAGATTTTAGATACAGGAAAAGAGAAACCTCAAACATCAGTCTGTGGCAATTACACTATGAATATTTCTTATTACTGAATTTATAAAGCAATTTTTTTAAGTTTGCATTTGTGAACAATGAAGTAATTAGTATTTTTGTGGGCCAGCCTGCACATCTCTTTGGTAGGTTGAGTTTTCCCAGAGCTCTTAAGTAGGAAGAAAACCTCACATCCAAGACAGCAAAGCCTTGCCCCTTGAGCAACAGCCACTGGAGAGAACTGGAGATAAGGTGAAGAGGTAGCCTGTCCCTTGGGCAACAAGACGCTGGAGTCAAAATGAAGAGGAGAAGAGGAGTCCAGAGCAGCAGGTGAACTTGTGAACCTGCCACAACTTGTTTTGCTGTGATGAAGAGCTCCTTTATTCCAAAAAATTAAGGTTCAATAGGATGTACCTAAATAGTGAAGAAAATCAATCTGGAACAGCGACCACACTCTATAATTAGCAACCAACAGTAGCTGTCTTTTGTACGTTTACTTTACAATTCTTTTAAGCAACTCTTTGATATATTCCAGGTGAACCTGTGTCCAAATTCTACTGAAATATTTTGCTACAATATTTATCACAATTTTCCTAGCCTAATGACAGAGACAGTAAGCTTGACATTTGAGAAAGCAAGAAGACGATAAAAAAAATTAGTGGGAAGGCTGTTTATTGTTTTATTTTAAAATTCAGGCCAAAATGACTTCAAAGATGGCACATAAATCAGGATAGCTCCATTGCTTTCCAAATGCTGGGTGTGGATGACAGGGGATGACATGCAGTTCACACCTCCATTACAGCATCATTCAAATTCTTGTCTAACATCTAACATAAAGTGAAGAGACATGATGACCTATTTTGTTTTCTGTGGCAGGATGATGTTCTAGTGATGTAACAGGAATACTGCCAGGATGGTATTTCTTTCATGATCTGCCTGATTAGCTTAGGGAAGTGGCAGTACAACTAATCGTATGTTTTCTTTGGTATTCTGCAGAGGTCTATATCATTATTTTATTCTCATCCAAAATGAATCTGAACATACTTGGTCCCAAATGACCTAAGCATTTAGTTTTAATATCACTCATTTCTAGGACTTCATTTATTTTGACATTTTTACTCCAGAGCAAGCTACAGCTAAGTCCATGATCCTATGGTCTCAGCTGGGAAACACTGACCTGATGCACCCAGCTCCTTTTACAGAGCTCTGATGAGAGCTACGGGAAAGCACAAATCCACTAGCTGGGGAAACCTCAGTTATCACGGTTGAAGCCACTGGCACGGGTCAGATTGGTTAACAGACTCGTGCTTTACAGTTCTCTTGCTTCCTTGGGCAGAGGGGGGATTGAAACTCAATCAGCCCATACAGCTTTGCCCACAAATCTGTGCCCGTGCTATGAGCACCCAGAAGCATACAATACCAGCATCCCCACATCCCTAAAACGTTCTGACCATGGAAAGGGCCTCAGAGCAATGGTGTCCTGTTGTCGTGACTTCTGCCTTGGATTTGTTTGTTTTCGGCTAGGATTAGGCTGAATTCTTCTACATCCCAATAAACACTGAAGTAAAGCAGCTCTAACTGCTGCTAGAAGAGATATGGGCAATTAGGTCACGCAACATACATTCACACACTTCACTGCTATTTTCCATGACCGCTTGTAAATCCAAACATTCTGGGTATGCCCATACAAAAACATCAACATAAACCCCAACCAGAAAACCAGTCTACTATACTCCAAGGACTTGCCCTTAAATCTACAGTATAAACAACAGTATTTATCTAGCATATTAACAATAGCAGAACGGATGTGTGTTGCTGTATGTGCCTCACAGAAGACGAGCCAAGTACTGGGGCATGAGAGATGGAAAAGCTAAAATTCAGAGCCATTTTTTTTGTTTTTAATTTTTAACTACATGGGTCTAACTTTTCAGATCCCCACTGTAATACTCTCACCTGTCCTCCTGCATCCCCTCCTTGGGCCTGCAGTATCCTGACTCCTTCCTGCATCCTCTGCCTCTTTGGGACGGGTCCCTCCACAAAGGCAGCTACAGGCCAGGTGACATGGCCTTCATCATGGGCTGAGCTCTCCTCATCTTACCTCAAAGGGAGCAACGGGAGAAGTTTCCTCTCCTATCCCTACACCACATTTTTATGAAACTTACGGAAACACAGCATTTCCATCCATGGCTTCCAGAGTTATGGAAGACTAGGACAGGTACGGAAAAAAATAAAGAACAAAATGACTGACACAGCGCAGTCACAAGGCTTGTTTCACAAAGACTCAGTCTTAAAAACGAACCAAAACAAACGTACAAAACTCTAAAGAATCAGAAGACCCTACGCCAGCCCCCCGGAAGAAAAACAAGCTTCAAAATATCGCTGTAATTTCCACCTGCAGGAAAGAGATCATCGTTTCTTCATGACCCGCGGCGCTGCGGGCGCTGCCGAGGTCCCCCCTTTCCTCACAGGCCTCGCCGGGGCCGGGAGCCCGCGCGTGCCCGCCGCGCTGCTGTCCTTACAAGGGTTAGGCAAACAGGCCGGCGGACCCCGGCGAAAAGGAAATGCATTTGGAGTTCACGGCACGGCAATCGCTTGGCTATTTCTGTAGCGCCTGCATCTAAAAAAAGACTCCGTTCACACAAGTAGCTATTTTACCTTACTGTCCCACAAGAACTAAATGCATTTTTTCCGATTACACTTTCCCACCATAAAATACACGACAAAATGTGACAAATATTTTGAAATATTCCTATGAAAGCATTTTGCTTATATATAGAAACATGAGTATATATGGAAACATACAAAATGATGTGGTTATATATAGATGTCTCCTCACTGTATAACTAATATTAGTTCATGGAATTGGAAGTCACACACGACAAAAAAATGAATTAGAGTTCCAGTGAGCTTTGCCATAAAGCAGACAAAGCAGCAAAACCCACTTAGATTTATGATAATCTTAGTACAAATTGCTGAATGGTGAATTCCCTTGAGAACTTCTCTGACACAAGAAATACTCAAAAAATAAACAAAGTAGGAGATGAGTCCAAGAGGCTCGCTGAAGAGACATTTATTCCACATCTTTTTTGCTCCTCTACTCCAGCAAAATTTCTGAAAGGAACCACAAGTCAGAGGCCCAGAGGTCTTCTTGGGCCCTAAAGCTTGTTTTGTGGTTAACAGAAGACCATCAGCTTCACTAAGGTCCTTAGCAATTAAAACTGTTTTGGAGGAAACGTTTCAAGTGACTACTACCACTACTACCCTTGTGAGAGTATTCCACGCTATAATGCCTCTTTTAATATAAAGAAATACACTTTGGTAGTCACACAAAGGTCCTAAAAGTTCTTCGTAAGACTTATTTCCATGAGTCTGAAGGGTTTTAATTTTACTTCCTAATTTCTCCTCCACGGTTTGGTGTCCCAAACACCACATTTTTGCATTAGACCAGAATATTAAGGTTAAATTGATTTACCTGTTTCAGTGTTTAAGCTGAGGGAAATAAAACAAGTGAAAATATACGAGAGAATTTTGTTTTAAAGGACAAAATTTAAATACGTTTTCCATGCCCTCAGAGGATCAGTAAAATGGATGCAGAATACACTCCCTCCCCTATTTTTATTAAGCAAACAACTCTCCAATCCCATATCATCACTTCTGTTTAAGCACTATTCTAAATCATGAGTCTCAATTCACAGTATCTATACTATAGTCCTTAAAACTGTCACATAAGCCTATTTTAACATCCAGCCAAACAGCTCTGCTTGTCTGCTTTCATTGATGAGTACAGAATCTTGATTTTGATAAAATGGATTTTTCAGCAACAAAGGTCTGGCACCTTTGTAGCAGTTTCACAGTAAGTACCATCAACAAAAATAATCCTTGGATGATATGGACAATAAATAACTCTTTTTTTTTTTTTTTTTTTTTTTTTTTTTTTTACAATAAAGCTACTGGAATAATGGCTTGCCCAGCCCTGTGTCCCAGTAACATAACTTTGAGTAGCATAATAGAATCTACTAAACAAAGCAAGCAAAAATAATATCTAGAAAGTGGTCTATGTGGGGAAAATACACAGTGGCACTGTTCATAGAGCTTTAGTGGACACCCTCACGTGATAGGGGTGTGTAGCAAAAGTGGCAGATAGTTCTGGAAATTAAGATGTACTGTTACTCTCGGTAACAAAATTTGCCTCCTCTCAATCTTCAAAGGAGGGTGACATCTCACCTGCTTACCTCCATGGCATCTGGATTCTCTTCTCATCAAAAAGCTACTGATACTATGCTCTTGTCTTCTCTCCCTCACTGACCTGTGCAACTCTTGCTGCATCAAATATCCAGAAACGCAAACGGGACCAAGGATGAATAAATTCAATTGCACAGTTGAAGAGGTGAAATCTCAAAGACTTGTTACAAAAGCTTTACAGATTTCTGTCCCACTTCACAACCTTCTTGCTGGCTGAAAATTAACAACTCTTGAATAGGTTCAGTTGCATAATACAAGAGAAGTTTGCCACTATGTGATCTAGAACACAACTAGATCTTGTTCTAGATCCTAGGACAAGGAACTCCAAACCCACCCAGCCTCAAAGAAACACCCAGTTCTTTCATGACGACAAGTGATCAGGAGCTCAGATCTATTATTCATGTAGATGATGACATGTCTGGCAGAACAACAGCTCTTGGCAGAACAGCAAAATATTTATTCAGTGTAATAACTCAAAGGAAATGATTTGCCAAATTGACTGCAACAATAGGCTTCAACCTTTTTCAATTTGTGGACTGCTAAAAATGCTCAGTGGGAATGCAGAACGCTGCACAGACTAGCAGTCTACTGACAACAGACTTATTGTTTTTAAGATACCTTTTACTGAGATGTCAGAAATAGTCCTTGGACACAAGCTAAAAAAACATCCAGACCACGCTATTTTCTGGAAGTGTTTCATCCAAATATTAAGCAATCTTCCTTACCGTATAAAATACCAAGACTTAAAAGCCTGAAATCAAACTGTTACAGCTCTTTCCAAAATAAAGATCTTCTTACCAGTGACATCAGCAAGAGCAATCTGTTTACATGACACATATGGAGACCAACCACCACGTAAAGTGGTCAAATGGCAGAACTCAACAGCACCACTAAATCTCCTCTCAGTCCTGGTGTGTCGCCGGGAGCACCTTTCCCACACAAACATCAGGGAGGCTGGAAGCCCCTAAATGCTGTTCTGAAAAAATTCTGTGCATTAAAACAGGCTCCTGCAAAAATTCTTGTTTTGCCTACAGATTGACGGTCCAGTTAACATTACAAGACAGCTGGTGAGAGCTACATTCCCGGAGAGGCTTAGCACACGTGCACCCAGCTACCCTACCATCAGCATAGCTGCTGATTCAAACAACAAAATTATTTGGGATGGTTTTGTTGCCACAGTCACGTATTCCCTTTGCACAGGAGTCCTCAAGCCTGGGACCGCTCGTGATGGGTATATTATGGAGCAGAATGCCCTGGGGTTCCTCTGGGCAGAAAGCGAGAGTGGATGCAACCCTGGGACAGACCCTGAGCGCCGAATCCCACACCCTTGTATTGCTAAGGAAGAGCTGAAGCTGCAATCAGTGGTTGGCGACAGTGGTTTTTTTAAAGGCAGCATTTAGAGACTTATCAACAGAAGCAAAATACAGGGAGGGGGGAAGAGAAGGAAAGGGAGGAACTCTGGGAACTGCAAATGGGATTCGTGTTATTTCCACTGTGGTAGCAGTTGAATCAGTGCTCAAACCACCAGCCTGCCCCAGCACATTGGACTACCCAGCAATTTGCCTGGTCCTTTAAGGTAATCCTCAGTAAGAGCCACAGCAATGTGGGAACGAGAGAGGCCTGTGCACCCCAGCCTCGCTGGGGGCAAGAGAGAGATCGCAGGTCCACGAGGGGGGCAGGAGGTGGGAATGACGGCAGGATCTGGCCTGTGGCAGTATGACTGCCTCAGGCACTGAAGTGTTTCATCAGATCCGCTATTTCAGTAAATACAAATATCAGCAAGCTGGCCTGGTCTTCGGGCCCCTATGAAATGGCTGTTTGTCACAGCTGAGGTGATCTGAGGGGAACACTGCAGATAAAGCTAGGGAAGGTTTCAAGTGTGAAAGGAGCAGTGTGACACAGCTCATGGCAGAAAGTGTAGCTGAGGTTGACATTGCTCTAGATGTGCAGGGAAGAGGCATTTAAAAACATACAAGAACAAAGAGGCAGCTCCTGCCCGCCCTGCCTCTCTCTGCATTGGTGAGACCACAGTTTCTCCCCCCAATATTGTGCCTTAAGTTCCTCGCTGAATTTCAAAGCGGCATCACCCTCTGCCCTCACACCTCCTGCTTTAACGCCATGCTATGAAACACCCTTTCGGAAACCAAACCTGAGAACAGCTCCTTGTCCCCTTGGTAGCAGACAGGTTTTCCAACCACGAGGGCTAGTGAAACTTGATCAGCAGAGGGGGTCTGAGAGAAGACGGTGGTGTTTCTGGAGCTAGGTTGAAAATGGCAGAGGGAAGCACGAACAGTATGAAAGTAACTTAAGAGATTTCACCGATCTGACAGGAGAAAAAGACATCTTAGAGCAGTCTACTGTTCTCAGAGGACCTAGGCAATATCTTGAAATGTTTAAGGGCTGGTGACTGAATGAAAATGCTCAGACCTAAGGGAGAAAGAAGAGCAGAATAACACGAATACAAGTGAAATGATCAGAAGTGCTGACAACAGTGTACGAGGTTACACCAGGGGATGAGCACGGAAAGCACCAAGGAGGAAGGCAAGAGCACGCTAATACAAGAAGGTATAACTGCTGAGAGGGGCGACTTCTGCTACCCCTCTGCTTGCCTCAAGAAACAGAAGAATTACTCCAGAAACAAGAGGGGGTTGTGTACAGAAATGTCATACAAGTGAGTTGCCCAGTGGGTTACACCAAGCAGCTCGTGAGAAAGTCTCCCGAACCCTGTGAACAATGAAAGCAGCCCTTTTTCCATCCATCTCTCCCAGAGTATTTAAAGATTTGAATTTTCCCATATCATTTTTGGTTCGTCTCTTCTCTATAAATAGAGAAGCAGCAGTGCATCCATCTCTTCTTCATCTTTTTTGGTGGTCTAGCATTGCACACAGGCTGGAATGTTTTTCTAGTAAACGATAAGCGATGGGAAACAAGTTGAAGACAAAGGATGAGAGACCTTGAGCTCAGATAAATAGGAGAGATGGGAGCCTTCTTGTCTTTCCCAAGAGGCAGGTATCTTTTCTCTGGACCAAAGGGTTTTGTTTTGGAAACAAACGTATCTATTTCTGTCACTTCCTTTAGACATGCAGTCTTCATGGGGCTGATAGCAAGACTGACTACAGTGTCTGAGAATGACAGTTTGGCCCCCAAAAGAAAGCATTTCTAACCTAAATATGAAACCCGAAGGAAACACACCCCTGCTGCTAAGCGCACGTCTCAGTGGACTAACGCTGTGATCTATGCTCTGCTCCCAGAGCCTTTACTTTAGGCCAAAGTCTAATAATCGAGTTAGCACTTTGCAAGGAGAGCTAAAGCCCCTGGGGTTTGTGCTGAGCGGCCGGCCGGTGGAGAGGCTGAACTGGACATCAGCAGGTGGCCTGGCTGCCATGGGAAAAAACAAGAGTGGTGTGGGCAGTCGGGGAGCCGAGCGAGGAGCTGCAGGAACGCCTGAGCTCCCCCCCAACCCATGGGAGGTCAACCACATCACTCGAGAAAAACAAAAACACGAGCAGAAGAGAAAGGGTGAGCCATGGCAGAGGGAGAAAATGCCAAGACCGGGCAGCACGGGCTTAGAAACTGCTTCACAAGTCAACGAGGGTTGAATGCAGCTCAGATACCTCAAGCTGTGGCCCCGGTGTATCACTGCAGCCATGAACAGGACTGGCAACGGGACTGCACCAACACCGCGACATCTCTGTTAATTGGGGAAGGAGTTGGGGTGAGCGGCAGGGAAACTAATGAATTCCAGAAGATCACGGTCCTCCATCTCTGCTTAAAAATAGGAACTGCAGTCAGGGGTTTTAGACAGAGAGAGTCAAACCTCAGCATTTGGATCCAGATTTTGAAACCACGAAAGGTCAGAGTTAATTGAGTGTTGGTCATTCAGAGGTCCTGGGACAACTTAAAAATCAACAGAGTGCTGTAAAGTCCTATTCAAGTCAGGCTCCTCTCTCGCATCCAAAGAAGCAACAATATCCTTGAAAACAACAGCCCAGACCAGCTTTGTTCATGGCTTACCTACTCGATACTTCCCGTAGAGGACATGAACAAAATGCCAACTAGCAGCAGGCTCATGCAGAGCCTGGGTGCAAGGGCCGCAGGAGAAACAGCTTTCAAAATAGGCCGCAGTGGGCAGGTTCTTGCAGAGCTGGCAGGGCCGCTGACTCTGGGATAGCCTAATCCACTAACAGGTAAATCCCCTCCACGAAACATTCCTTCCTGTCTGAAAGGACTTATTTGGCAACCAAAGCCCCCTGCTTTAGAGCGAGAGCTGGAGAGGAATGTGACCTGTGGCTCCCGATGGGAGAACGCCCCAGCACATGGAGTACCGAGACCGAAAGCCGCCCAAGCCTCAGCACGTGGACCTTTCCATTCAACTGTCCTGACTCCACGTATGAGATCATGGCTTGGCAGGCGGGACATCAGGCGCTGAAATCTGGGGCCTGAAGCACTCTTTAGATGCATAAGGGACCATCTCTCCAGACAGCTGGATCCCCGGAGAGGAAGAACTCTGTCTGGTGGTTTTGGCAAACGTCATGCCAAGCGTAACGGCTCAGCCTGCTAACTCCGGTGAGGACAAAGCAGAAGGGAACTCAATGGCATAAAATGAAAAGCAAGTGAGAGAATTCTGCTTTGGACCCTACTTCAGCATGCCCCTAGACATTGCTCATGCATGGAGCAAACGCCCATGCTGGGTTTTCAGGGAAAGAGAGGGCATTACAGCTGTGTTACTAAGAGCTGGCCTGCCCTGAGATCTGGATCCTCCTAGCTTATCAATCCCTTCTGTTCAGATTTTGCTCTACGAACTGCAAGTCCTAGATACCACCACTAGGATAGCAAACCAGACAACTTGAATTGCACTAACTGAAATTGCTGAGCAAGAGGAACAGATCCTTTCTCTTCTTCCATGTCAGAGCAGCCAAAGTTTGGCGCACATACTTAAAAAAAAAAAAAAAAAAGCAAGCTAGAAAATGCTAGAAAATCCCACACGGGCAAGTCATTTTTTGACACAGTTTACCCTAGATGATGCACAGAGAAGCCTCATTTTACGTTTTCAACATTTCCCTTATTTCTCCTAGCTGGGGAAGGTTTTGAATGCAGGCACAAGACACAGTGCACTTTAACCATGTTACTGTTCTTGTACAGAGAGGCCTTACTCCCTGCCCAGATAAAGATTCACAGTGCTAAAGTGACTGTAGACTGGTGTGGCATGTGCTCTGTGCGGTCATTCATTCATCACCCCCCCTCATACCAGAATGGCATCAACTCAAAAGGCAGCTGCGTACACATCCATCTCGCCAGAGGCGTTGGCCAGTCGTGGTGGTTTTGTTTACGTGGAGTGATGGAACAGCCTCTTACCAATGCAAATGCTTGCTAAAAGTAGTCACCGGACCTGCTGCAGCTTCTCGAGTGTGCAGAGATAAGCTTCATTATCAGTCAGTGTAAGAGTCAACTGTTTTCCTAAAAGAATCATCAGCCACCCAATTCCACATCTCATTTCTTAGTAGGTGGCAACACGTTTTTCCCCGCCCCAACAAACAACATTTCTCAAGTGCTGAAAAAGCCAAAGCAGAAGAAGTTTTAGGTTCTGCATCATCTAGGAAAAAAGATCACTGCTTTGACCCACCACTAAAATAGGTATGGAAATGTTGGGGGAGAGGGGAGACATGACAAAAAAGGAATTTGATAGTTAAATCATAAAAATGCGAGAAGGACCCATGGGTAGGAATACACACAAATACTTACAAACCAGCCATATTTCAAACTGATGACTTCTCTTTACACATACCAGAATTAGATGCTATTTTTGCATCACTGTTCCTCCAAAGAAGGACATGTGGTAAGCATGCAGTTAACCATTACCAATAATTTCCTGTATTATTTTAGTATCTGGGAGCACCAGACATGTACCAGTACCCCAAGCTACCAGATGCTTGGGCACTACTCCAAGGAGTTTCTAATCTTACACTGGAAAGACACGATACATTCAGATGCGTAAAGAATTACCAAGGGACAACACTGTCAGCAAGGCAGGTAGGGGCTCGACGCAACTTCTGCAGTCTTGTGGCAAAGGCGAGATTTTGGAAAGAAGCTGAAGGAAAGCAATGAAACATTCTCATATACTGAAGGAATGATTAAAAGATGGCAAAATTTCAAGAAGGTGAACGTTTCTGAAAGGTAGATGATGATGAGAACCAGCTCTGGGAAGCAGCCCATCTTTCTTTCACCCACAAAGTCCCTTCATCACAATCTGAAGGATGAAGAAGACACAACTGGCTACTCTCACCTGCTTGCAACTGCTGTGGTCGCTTGCTGAACGAAAATGTGGTGCTCACCCATCCCTGCAGAAGGCACAGCAAGCAGTAAGATGCAGTTTGCGGACAGCAGAACGTGCAACTGCTCCTTCCACAGGAGGCTGGAATAACCAGACCCTGACAGGATAAATCACAAGTCCTTACGTCTGTACAAAAACAGAGGTGGCTAGAATTTGCTCTGCTCTTTGCAGTAAGATGCAAATCCTTGTTCTCTCACAGGCAGAAGAAACAACTAGGGCACATTTAGGACCCTCTAGCTTATGGGTACCTGCAACTGTCAGAACCAGTGATTTAGAGCAAGGCCGTCAGAGGGAAAGCCCAAGCTATTGAGACAGCTAGACCCCTTGGAGATTCAATTCAATCCACTGTCGCTGGATTTGGTTTGGTTTTCCTGCTAAATTTTCAGGGGGAAGAAATCCGCATTTTGGGCTCTAAGCACATTCAACGGCTGATGAGAAATCAGCTCACCGTGGCTCACTTGTTTCTAATAGGATTGCGTGTACCGCTCCTGTCTTTTCCTCCCCACTTTGGGGAGTTGGGGCCGCACAGGAGTTTCCTCTTCTTATAATCCCTCACTGGAAATGATCAGTACTGCTTGTCACAAGCCTATCATGTGGGGAAAAACAAGGCACAGAGGAGGTACAACAACCCCCCACACACACACACACGGCAAAAAAAACACAACAGTACTCTTTGAAGAGGGGTGAAGGGAGATGATGGTTAAGTGGGCTCTATTTGAAGGCTTGAAGGTTGTTTCTTTGTTTTTATTGTTGGCAATAGCCAGGCTAAATCCTAGATCTGTTCACGGTAAGGAACACATCTGAAGCGACAAAAATAGCCATGCTGTACTAAAGGGAAAGAGGAAGAAAGAGAAATTAAACAAAAAGAGAGAAACATCAAGCGAACAAAATCAGGAACTCCTTCAGCTAGCTCCTCCACCAAAAATAAGGCATTACCTGTTAAATTGAGCTGGTGAAAGGAAGCCTCTAGTCTGTGTGAGACAGCACGACAGACCAACACAAACACGCATTCCCTTTAGGAGAATTAGAGAGTAACAGAGAGTTTAAGCAAAAGTACGTGTGCGTGTAAATTTGCTTTCCAAATCCAATTTCCCTTCCAATCCTCTCATAGCTTCTCATCAGCAATTTTCTATTTCTACTATGAAGGGCTCTAGCGTAATTATGCTCAGTTACTGAAAGCCTCTTTACTCTAATCCTCTTCTTAGCCTCAAAGTAACAGCATCAACTGATACCTGTGAGCTTAGCTTCCACCATGGGACACACACCAGAGTTCACAGCACAGAAAAAAACTCCTCATGATGTACCTGCCTACTCCAGCTCCCTCTGTTCACCTTTCCAGTGCTAAGTACCAGATCTTGTAGCGGAGCCAAACAAAATTGTCAAGGTCAAAATTTGTAATTTTGGTATTTTAAAGTTCCAAGGAGAAAATGGATGCAAAATCGCTACTTATCATGAGAACACGTACTGCTCAGGGGGCTTGCTTGTTTGTTTGTTTTTAAAACTATTTTAAAAATCCAGAGGAAACGACTTGTCATGAGACTGGTGGGAAGGGGGTGCAGAAGAGGGGGCACTGTGCACTCTGTTAGTTTGGGCACGGACATTGAAACCAGGCCTTAATACAGATAATTATGGGGTAGACTGAACTCTTCCCCGATGAGTTTTCATCAACCATAAAGCTAAAAGCAAACTTGAAGAGAAGTATAAACGATTCTGATTCAAGCAATGAAACAGAGGCCAGCAAAAGTTATAAGCTTCTTGGAACTCCTTTTGAGAGGTATTACAGCTTTTGAATGAATGCAGTTTTCCCTTTAATTCAGAGCGCTGCAGGTTTTTCAGTCCAGCTGTTTAACCCCTGCAATGCACGGTGACCTTTTTATTTTCCATTGCTCTTGCAGTTTTCCAGCAGTTTGAGCTCATTTGGGCTAATCACCTCAACATGGAGCTGCAAATGGAAAATGTTGCCGGTAAGTTGTTCCATTCACAGCCATTTAGTCTTGCACTGCTTGCGTCAGGGTGCACTACCTGTTTTCCCCGTCTCCTTAGGCAGCAAGGCTCCGGACCTCGGGGCCGTTCTGCTCCCAGCGGTCACGCAGGCTCCGAAAAGAAGTCGGTGACCTTTCAGCAGAGGACTCCACCCTGTGCATGTGCACCTTCCCCTTGCAGCCTGTCCCATGCCGATACCCTGGTGAGACACGCTGTGCCACAAGGCACATGAAGCAGCCCCGAGCAGGAGAACGCACTCCCTGACCCACCAGGAACCTACACGCCTTGAATCCCATTACAGAGAAACGGCGGTCGCTCCAGAGCGGCGACTGACACCGAGTTTCCATTGTAAACCCAAGCTGACCCCTTCCTGACCCTGCCTTCTAAAAAGCACTAATTTATAAAACATCCCATCAACAAGGAAATTGGTAGGTCTGATTTGGTGAAGGAGAAGAAAAAGCACTTTCCCATGCAGATCCCAAGTCAACTTGAAAGCTGGCTTTAAAAAAAAAAACAGAATACATACAATCAAGTATCTAATTGTGGGTTTGGCCCCAACTTTGTGAGATACGTCATGAAAAAACAGAATCACTGATGTTCCAAACTAGCATTTCTAAGCCCTTTATTTTAACTAAGACAAAAAACAAAGCCACCACAGCAAGGCTTGCCTACCCATGACTGCTCAATACTAAGATTTCAGTAATGCACGGTTTTGAGTTAACAGTATTACAGGAACCTATGCCAGAGAAGTAACTTCTGGGTAATCTCAAGTATCAAGAGAGTAACTGGAAATTTTATTTATTTTTTTCCCCTGGAATTTTACAGTCTTCCTCTTTCCCCAATGAAACCATATTAAAGCATGACTTCCATCAACGGGAAGAGCCCTCCGTTCCTACTCAAAGAGCTCCCACCTGCTGTCTGGTCACCTTTACTGAGGGAGTAGAGGATTACCCACAGTTGTCTCTGCTCCTCCTTCCAGAAGAGTTTTCTGATGTCCATGAACTCAGTCCTTCAGAACATGACTCTGCAAGGGCCAACACTGCTACACAAAGTGTAAAACTCCTCCCTGGGAAGCATCCACTATCAGAGACCTTAGGAGAGCCAAAAGGGAAGAGCAGGGGGTCCAGAGCTACCACCTTCAACTGGTCCAGCAGAGCTCTGGAAAAACAGATGCTCTATTACTTCACAGGGTCCAGGGGAAAGTCCATAAGAGCTCTGAAAGGAAGTTGTCTGAAGTCATCTCTAATTATCTGGGAATGTCAAGCACAACCACATTTTATGACAACAAAACATGCCAGCTCGGTACAGGTCTGGTGGGCAAAGGGCAGGAATCAAGTGTGCCTCTGTATCAAAGCTTCATGTGCCCTGGTCAGGAGTTTGGAGGGCTTCCCTGAAAAGTACTTCTTGTTAACAGCAAATCTGTGAGATACAGGTGATATAAGATGTGTGTTTTTAGAACCTAATATGCAAAGACAATAAACTACAAAAGTTAAAAAAATATATATGACACCTTCTCTGGGAAGTACTGTCTTAACCTTCCTTGATACCTACACACTTAAGGAGATAGGGACAGAGAAGTTCTTAAGATTGTTGATATTGTCAAAAGAGAAACTCTCTATGACAAGACAATTTTTTATTTCCTGTGTTGCGGATGATCTCAGCTTAAATTCTTCTTTATTTAGCATCTTCTATATTTGTCCCAGCAGCACCAGGAGGAAACTTTCTTCCCTGCATTACTACAGACCTCAAATACTTCCCAGTGGCCCTCAGGTGCCCACTCGGCACAATCCTGCAAGGTGACTCCAAGCAACGAGCGGGCTGCGCTCAGGCTCAGCAATAGTAGCACTACCACAGCCGGTACCACCAGCACGGCATGGCCACTTGGGGGACGTTTGGTACATAACCCTGTTTGCTAATCTGTGACTAGTGGATACAGAGGGTTTCCCAGAGGAGTTATATTCCTTTGCTAGTTCACACCGTCACCCAGGCAGCACAGTTATCTCCTTGCTACTCCAGCGTTTCATTTATATCATCCATGCAAATCATTTGTTAGCAAAATCGTAAGTATTCAAAACATTCGGTCTCATTTTTCAACTCTTCAGCTCCTGGCCTCTTTTTCTTTTAGCTCAGGTTGGTGTTGGACTTTTATGTAAGGGGTATCCTGGGGCTAATGAGCAACACTGAGCACTAATTGAGGATAGGAGTAGGGTTTATTCCCACTAAAACCCAAGTGTGGATGTGGTATAATGGCTGGGTGGGAAGCAGTGGAACATACTCTTTACCATCCCATATACCTACACAGCCACTCCAGTTTATGCCTTTCTGTGCTCCTTTAACTAGTTCCCTACAGATGGCACTGTACCACCATCCAAAATACCCCTTCAAGAAAAAACAAACTTAAAACAACTTAAAAGAGTTCATGCTGAGCCACCAAGAGGAGCCAGGTGATCAGCAATGTTCCTGCCTTCTCATCCAGATGGTTTCTTGAGTATCACACAGGGAGAGAGCACAAGGGTTTGTACATCCAGCCTTCTCTGCCACAGACCAGGGTGGGAGCTACTGGGAAGATGGGTCCTAATACATACAAATCCTCGTTCGGTATTTTCCTGAAGCATTTGGTCTTTGTCAGTTCTGAAGATGGGACACAGATTGAACAGACCTTGGGTATGACCTTGTCTGGCAATTCCTAGGGGAGGCAACTGAGAAACCTCTCAAGAAGCCAGCATGCGTCCAAAGATTTACACACGGGGCTGCGATGTCAGTAATTGGATGAATGCAATAAAATCTGCAGATTCCTTTTCCTCAGTCATGTATGGTATTTCTATTACTTTCTCTGTGACTGTTTTACATCCAATAAAAACACACTGAACAGAAAATACAGTAGTAGAAGTTACCCTTTGCTCTTGGTAAGAAGAATAATTCATTGGCTTGGCACTTCCCAAGGCATGCGTGAAGGGGAAAAGCACTTGGCTCAAACAGGCTCATAATTATTAGCAGCAAATTCAATCTATGGTGCGTTTCACCAGCTGCTTCTTAATTTCATTGCTGTCAGCTGCACAGACTTGTGATGAGCACTTCATCACAGCATCCCATGATTACTGAAATCTTTTTGCTCTTGATTGGTGAAACTTTGTCCTTAGATGCACGTACAGACTGCCCAAACAGAATAATTATGGCCAAGGCTTTTAAAGTGTTGAGCTTAAGACCTTTAGAGAAAATGAATTTCAGAAAGTAGTAGAGGAAAACCCTTTGATGTTTCTCTACCTGGTTAAATATCAGAGGATCACAGGCACTTAAGTACTCTTGAAAATCTCATCTTACATCCTCCTATTAGTATTGCTCTCAATATTTGCACAAAAAGAAGCAGATTCCTGAACAGTGCCTGGCTAGGTTGTGCAACAGGTTATTATAGAGTGGAAATAAGAACGTTATCTACTGAAACTACAGAAGAAAATGAGGATCAAAATGAGATTAGCACTTGGTTAGGATTAACAGAAATGCCTCAAAATTACAATCAGGATTTCAGTTTCAATAGCAGGAAAGAATATCTCTATCAGCATTGTGCCTGCAACGTCAGCACTGGCTAAAGTTCTGATCCTGTACTCAGAGGAAAATGAGATAAAAAATGCCCACTCTACCCCCACAGCTCTGAGATTATCCTTGATCAGAAATAACCCTGCTCAGTTTTAAAGATCTAAAAACATCACAACCTAGTAAGGTATAAAACTAGATTTACATCCCCTGGTATTCTGGTAGTAACATTACAGCCTACCACTGCCTTCAAAAGGTTTTAGTAACACAGGTCAGGGTAGAAGGAAGTAAAGGCAGATAAATAACCCTGCTGGACTTAAGAGCTGATATTAATAGGATAGTAATTTCTGTGGTTTCATTCACCAGCAAGAGCTATGCAACTACAGAGCTCAGCACAGCTTTCTCTGTATCACAAGCAGTTTCAATCAGGAAAAATATATTTTTTTCTTTTTAATTGAGAGGAAATAAAGAAACTCTTTCCTTTGAGCCACTGCACTTAAGTAAGCAATACGATGCTTATAAAATACAAAAATCCCTTCAATTTAAATTCCCAAAATATGTTGTAATTGAATGTTTTGCAGCACCTGGATTCTCTGCCCAGCTCTGTCTTACCTCATTTTGTTTGCCCAAATTTTATCCCAGTTCTTACAGATCAACAGAACTGGGATATTATGTGGTTTTATGCCTATGCTGTAATTTAAGTCAACCCCTTTAAAAACAAAACAAAAGTAACATAAACAAAGCAAAATAACACAATGCATTAATCCCAATGATACATTCTTCCCATAGAGAAGAATATACCTTTCTAGCCCAAAAGAAATTTAGTCAATTTTCAGATTATTTAGCCATTTTTCAGAGTACTACATAGATATTACTATTTTCCTTTCTTAATATGATCCATTCCAGATCTGCTAAACCTAATGAAACATGACTCTGTGGAAAACCAGGCATGTTTCCATACAACACCTTCCCACACTTCTTGCCTCTGGTATTTTCTATTTCATTTCCCCTCCCGCTCCCTTACAGTGCTTTCCGATCTATATTCCCAATCAATATTCTCAGGTCCTTCTTAAATCCTTCAACGACGGGCAAGGAACAGCACATGCTGTGGCTGGCTCGGAAATGTGTGCACTGATCTGACAGCCGATAAGATGAGCTCCCAGGCCATGGAGCAAAACAAATTGACTGGATGCATAATGAGGTTGGTGGCGCTACCTTCATTCCAAGGGAACACTAAGTTTTTGCGTGTGGGTGCTTTTTTTCCCCACACGTTCCTCACCTCAAATTTCCCCAAACTCGTACAAATTTTACATTTTGTAGCCCGTTTTCATCTGCCAAATTTGATAAAACAGTTTCACAAGTTATTGGACAGAAGCTGATAAAGGAGGGGAAAGGGATGAGATCAGCAGAGTGCCTTTCTACAGGAAATTGGACTAAAAGCACTGATAAAGATATCAGGTAAATTCAAAGCCTATGAAAACAAAAAAGCAACACTTTTTTCAGACAATAAGAACCATATCATGACACCCACTGCCACATACCTCTCTAAGAACAAAGCTTTTTTAAGAGTCACAAGATAGGATGGGTGCTCACATGCCCAGGCAGAATGCCCAATGTTAGACAGAGGCAACACAAACAGTAATTCAAGAACCCCCTACTTCAGAGTTGTATTTATCACATATTGTGATCAGCACAGTGGCAGGAGCAGGTAGTTGCACCTCTCCCTCTTAAAAGGCTCTTGCACCTGTCTTAGAAGGGTTTTTAGGATTAATTACAGATGACAGTATACTCACCTAGGCAGGATGCTGGCTAAAAATGCAAGGCTGTTCCTACCTAGGAATTTATGGGCAGGAGTGACAGTATTTCCCAGCTGCTCCTTGGTAGGAGCGGTAGGACCTTACCCTGTTCCTCCACTCTGCTCTTAACCACTGCTTGTGATCAGCTTTTCCTTCTCCAGTGTATCCAAATTCAGTGTCGGTCAACAGCTGCTTTTCAACCAAAATCCGTAATGCTTGAACCGAATGCCCACCAGGGAATACTAAATGAACCTTGTCTTCCAAAGCATTTAATCACAATTGTCACAAGCAAATAAGCAGCCAAGCATAGCTCTAATGATGTTGTGTTTGTCTGGGAGGTTTAACTGGGTATGCAGCTCACCCCTTAACTAAAAGGAATTAATTTCCACTCCCTGTTTTCTAAGGTAATAACACCGCTGTAAAGACTGATTTATTTACAGCTTATAATTTCTCACATAGTAGCAGGATTGCAAAAGCTATTTTGTGGCATCCACAACAGACAAATTGTTTTACAATCCCTTTTATAAGCACCATCAAGCACCATCTTGCTGTGTTCTTGTTCCTGTGACTGGCTGGCATGCCAGTCCAGACCTGACAGCTATAATGGTGAAGAAACCTTCCTCCCACTTCCAGTATAAATCCATTCATAGCCAGTTTACACCAACTTGTTCTAGTACTGTCCTTCACCTTAGGTGGTTCTTCTCCCTTTCTCGCGCTTAGCCTTCTTATTCGTTACACAGAACAAATACATTGACTCTTAGCCTTTGTTTAGCTGGACTAAACAAGGCAAGTTCCTTTAGACCAGATCTCTCCATCTCAGTAATCTAACAGAGTCAGGTCGGATCACCAGCTAGAGACGCCTGCAAGAGGCAAAGTTCACAGGCGGATAATAGCTCCCCTAATGACAGAGCTGGGCAGCACTATAGATTCCCCACCAGATCCTGGAAGTTGCTTCCCAGAACTGCCAAATTCTAAACATAAGGGGGATTTTTGTTTAGTTTTTCAAAAACTGAAAAAAGTCGCTCTTAAACAGAAAGCACATTTTCCTGGCACTTCCCTGAGTGTAGGCCAAACTCTGTGCAATTACCCACCAGGTGTAAATCTGGTAAATGCTTGCTTTTTGAACAAGCTATTGGGAAGATACAAAAGCTGTAGACCAGCTTACCCCACAGGACAGCATGCTTTCCCCATGTTGCTTATCAATGTCTCTGCACTGACCACAGCCTAAAGACGTGCCCTCCCAGATGAAGTCGCAGTTGGCAGTGGGATTTGCCGAGCAGCAGCACCATCACAGGTTAAGCCTGAACTCTCCTCTGAAACTGGGCTGCTTCCAGCTTTCTCTAAGTGTGTACCACGTCACAATCCTAATTCTCTATCATACCTATCTTTCTAGTAACTCTCCAGAGTTCAGCTCTCTCAGCTCCGACATACCACTGCACTGAGATCCATGTTTGTTTGGTTTCTGGCTGCTCTGCCGTGGCCTGGTGAAATGGGAGCTGTACGCTCTAGGGGACATCCCCACATTCCTGCATGGTTGGAGCCCATCACCTCAGGATACTCTCGATCTTTCCTCAATTGATTTAATCTGACAGCTTGTAACATACTACCACAAAGATTGGCACCTCTGTCAAGATTCTGGTTTTTCCTGCTCTTGATTAGAGATAAGGAAATTTCGCTTACAACCTCCCTTCATTGAGAAAACTGATTGCTTAGTCTTTACCTCTGAATCTTACATAGCCGCATTAGGATTCCCTTTCATCCCACTGCAATTTGCTGCTTGTGAGATGTGGCTTTCCCTCACAGAAGCTCTGTGAAATCCCCAACGCACACCACCCAGCAATGGGCCTCGCTAGTGCAGGCTGCTAGGGGCAGACCTCAGATGCAGCAAGAGGAATCACACTTACCACCTTTTAACCTTCTGGTACCAAGGGAACTTTCAGTGAGAGATTATACATTGGTGTTTAGATATTTTGGCCATGAATCCCTATAAAATTCCTGAGTGAAAACTATAAGGCCAGTGCCATTCACTACTGCTCGCACTGTCCATTTGTTCTAGACCTTCTTCAGTCAGCATCGGCTCCTCTGTGTCCCCCTGAAGGAAAACTATGGTGTGAAAATCTCCACTCTCTTTCAGAGAAACACAAGATCTTATTTACACTTCTGCATGCTCTTATTATTCTCTCTGAATGTTCCTTTTATATATACTGACCATCTACCGACCAAACATACTTACACTCTAGTTTCTCCACTGAGACCTGGAATTTCCATGACAGGGATGCCAGGTGACGCACTTATGCATCAAGTCCAAACCAGGAGCTGGACTCAATGGTCCTTGTGGGTCCCTTCCAACTCCATATAGCCTATGATTTTATATTGTGATTCTATCCTGTCACCACAGTCACTTCATGTGAGTCTAATTTTTATTGAAGAAAAAGCAATTCAGCTTTAGGTGAAATTATCCAAGGAAAAGGTGTGATAGGGGGCAGAAGTCATTTCCAGAAATCTGGGCCAGCAACAACATATGCGCATGACCCATCACCATCTAATACACCAGCTCAGCTCTTCCAAGATGTTCAAGAGTGACATGTCCCACTGCTGAAGACACAGCATAACACGTACTGACACTTTGATTGTCTCCCGCAGGGCTGTATCATTTCTGAAGCTGCAAGAGTTCGCGCCTATCTTTGATCCAACAGCCCTCGTCCTTTAGCTCTGACGGCCAGGATTTGTGTTTTAAAATTCAGAAGGATCATGCAGTGACAGGTGTCAATAAAGGCAATGCCATTTAACGAGAAACAAGAATGCTGCGCGTTAGCTTTCCTGGCAAGAGGAGCTGAGACTGGCTGCAGGGACACTCCTCCACATGGCTTCCACCCACTCAGGCCCTTGCCACAGGCTCCTGCTGTACTGGCACTGAGGGCTGGCGGGTGACATGGGGAACCGATCATGCTTAAAAATAATTGTTAGAGAGGGAGATCTTTTTAATCTAGTTCCACTCATTGTAAAGCTCCACAGATTATAATCTTGGCACAAAAGAGCACAAGTTAGTGGGGCAGGCTTCCTATGTCACTCATCATCAAGAGAGGCATCCTGGTAAAAGGTAGGAGCTCTAGAGTCTAAGCGTGAGACTTGGGTCATTGTCTCTTACCCCAAAAATAGGTGAAGTAGATTCGAAACAGCATCTTTATTCCTTCAAGGGGTCTAGACACAGAGATCTGGGTAGGGTGACAATTGCATGCCCTCCAGACCATCATTCAGAGTCACAGGATGGTTAAGGTTGGTTACCTGCATGTTGACTACACAGCGGCCTCCAGCCCCCACCTCTTGTGCCAAAAGCTGACAGCACCATTACAGAATATATCCTTGTACGGATATTTGAAATGTACTTGCCTGAACCTATAAAAAGTCATACTGTAACTTTCAGCACACCTTCCCTGCACCCCATAAATAGAAACCTGTGCAATCCATTTCATACCTTAGAAAGTAAAGCATTAGGTGGTTTAAAGGGAGCCTGAGGAACATAATGAACACATCTCAGGAAGACAGCACTTTCTGGAATAATTTTAATTAACCTTGCATTACACTTTTCCTTCCAGAATGCCTTAAAGATTCAAACAGCTCATGAAGTCCAATAATGCATTTGGCATTGATCTTCTTACTCAAAAGAGCTTTTACAGAACGCTTTCTGCTCTGCTAAAGCTGAGTTAAGACCTTAATTTTAGCAGTGAGGGCCCTACTGCAGCTCTGAAAGATATTTTTTACTTCACTGAGGTTTCTTTAAAAAGAATTTATCACTACTTACCTCAGGCTTTTTATTTCTTTGTAAGAACTCTTAATAATATTGAGAGGAGGAATAAATTAACAACATTGTCCACTAGAAGGATTTTAAAGGTGAGTACACTCTAACTCCAGTTGCAGTAGGTTTATGAAAATACATTTATTGACGGATGCTTACATCTCATGGTTTTTCTTTCTCCCTTTGATATCCTTCCAACTCCACCTAGAGAAAGAAACTAGACAATAGCCTAACACTCCTTCCCAACTGACAGAGGCCTTGCTCGCAGAGTTGTCTCCTCGGATCCAAAGGGGAACCTCAAACTACAAAAGCACTGCCCTTCACCCCCTTCCACCCCTAAAGGGGAAGGAGTTTCAAGCAGGGCCCATACAAAAAGTGGTCAACAGAAAAGTGCTAAGCAGAACAAGAACAGGCACCAATGGTCCAGAATATTTATCTTTACAGACTGCCTTTTATAGACGTAATTTGTTGAGCTGTCAGAAAAACAAGTGCTTTAGTGAAGCTTAACAACTTTAAATTCTGTCCCAGCAGGGCTGTCAAACCACGCATGTAGCCTGAAGATGTTACGATGACAAGTTCATGCAACTTTGCAGGAATTTCCTAATTACGGGGTCCTGTTTTAAATTAAGTTTAATCCCATTTTATTGGCTAATGTTTTCATACTGCTGACGGAATCTGTCATTTTCATACATCTGGGAAATATTACAGATTTTCTGGAAAGCTATGCTAGCAGTTGCCTTCTACTTCCCTCCCCATTTATACTAGAAAAATATATAATTTCGATAGACTGGCAAGGGTTTGGAGTTGCAGATTTTTCAGTGAAATTGAAAAAGGAGTTTTTATCACTGAATTAGAGTTACTAGTTGTGCAACATTTCCAAAACACCTAAACAAGGACATCAGTGAGACTGTAATCCAGTGTTACAATCCAGGCTTTCAGCAGTAAGCATTCTTATCAGCATGGTTTTCAGTGCCATCTTCAGTCATGAATGATGTTTCAAAATCTTTCAAGTTTTTGTTTCACTGAAAATAAGATATAAATATGGGACCATTTTTGCACATAATCTACACTGACTCACTGCACAGGTATACACTTGAAAGAAATCAAGCACTCCCCAGGAGCCCATCAGTGTTTTGGATACAGCCATCTCAGTAGAAGAAAAAAACAGGCATGGAATCAGTAAAAATCTCCTCAAGTTGGAATGGAGAGAAAGCCCTGACACTGTTTCAATAATATGAATGTAATTTTTTTCCTGCTAATAGAATATTCTTTGCCTAGTTAAATATATACAACTGGCCACAAGAATTCACAGGAATTGGTGCTTATTTGTCCATTTTGTTACATCAGTCTTACATGTCAAAATTCCGCTATGTACTTGCTTCCACTGAGTTTAATTAGATGATTACAAAGGACTGCACTACAGTGGTTAAAGAAGCTATGTTCCCAGCACTGGAAGTCCCCTGCTCCTCAGCTGGGACACAGTAACTGACCCCTACGCATTCCTCCTCCGTTACAAAGCAAAGCAGAATGGGTCTGAAAGCACACAGAAAAAGGAATAGGAGAAGAACTTGAGCCTGCAGGCATGTTGCTTTGGGTCACACCAGGAAAGAAAAGAAAATAAGAGCACTTGTGCTTTTGTCTCTGGGTATTTTAAACTTTTTTATTTTTTTTCCTGAATGTAAATGGAACAGTTTTGAATGGAGAGGCAGCAGATAAAGAGCAAAGAAAAGAGCTTACAGGTTTCTTAAAGGTGAGGAGTGAACTGCATGTATGACAGCAGAACTGCAGTCCTTACGGGCCTCCTACTGAACAGTGTCATTTATTCAATACCTAGTGAGGAGAAACGGGGTTCTACCTTAACATCAACTTCTGTGGAATAACCAAGCCACCAGAGGCTGTTATAACACATTATTCTAACCTCAAGCATCCCAAATTTACAAGCTGAGACTCCTAAAGATCAAACAGGTGGAAAGGATCCCTAAGAACATCAGCATGGCTTTTTGCTTTGAGGTCATCTGGGTGTCATGTTCTCAGTATCACATCTGGATGTCTACAGTTAAGAAGGCTAAAATCTCTCTTAGGCAAGATGTACTTGTGCGTTGAGCACAAATATTCCTCAAAGTCCCACACATTACAATCACATGCTCCACAATCACTATCCAACATTCCTCTCTAGCTAGCTGAAAACCAAAACACGCAGAAAGCAGGCACAGCAGTACGAAACAGCAGTTTCCATGTGCACCCTCCCACAGGAGCCCTTGGGACAGCAAAGGGGTAAAGTTAACAGAAGAGGTGGTCTAGAAAGGTCTCCTCAGAGAGCTAGGACAAACACTTAGAAAAGTAAATGAGCCTGAAAAGCATTTCCCTAAAATTTTTCAGGCCATGACAAAGACCTTAGAATAAGGACAACTTACAAAGCATCTTGTTCCCCTTCTGCTCTCCAGTTCAAGCAGAACTGGATTTTAGCAGACACCTCGTGAATTGTGACAATTTGAGATTAATACTTCATACTGTTTGAAAGCTGGGATTTCAGAACTTCTTTCAGAGGCTATAAAGCATGGGTATCTGGCTTCAGCGGTTCACAAGGCATCCGCCACTATAATCAGATTGGAGTTCAGATGGGGGAAATGAAGATATGCAACTTTAAATTCCTGTTAAGAGCTCCAGGAATTGAAACTCCATCTTCCTCAAACTAATGAAGCACAGATAAAACTCTTCAACAGAAAACAAGTTGCTCTGCCACAGATACATAATCTTTGCTTCCAGGCAGGGTGGCATAAAAACCCCTTGATCTTTAAAACCACTGGCAGCCCCTCTGGCTGTGGTTTCACATTTAGCTGGAAGGACAGCCACACTTAAGCAGCCCTGCCCCGTCCCAGTCTCCTGGGTTGGTTCCTTTTCTGACACCACTGTTTGGGCATGCTGGTTCAATGATAACACCATCCACATTTGTTTAAGGAGTAAGATAACCATGTTATTCCTCCCGTTTTTTTCTTGTGTTATGAAACAGTTTTTATTTAAACATAGGTACAATTTGTATCAAACTATTTAGAGAGAAAGTGAACCCAAATTTACAAGCAAAAGATGACAGCATTTAAGGTTATTTTAATAATCTGTTTTAACTATATTGAATACAGTTTTTAAATGAGTAAATTCATCTGAACATGATTTGCATTTCAAAACAACTCAATCAAGAAGGAGGTATTGTCTGCAGTGAAGGAAGTGAACTTGTCTGAAGCATATGATAATCAGCTCTTAGAACTAGCTGATATCATCATCTCACTCCTGCTCTTTTATTCATGGATAGAGTTATCTTACTTTTTTACCCCGCTTTTTCAATTCACAATTTATTTCATTTGGCCATTAAAATTCAGAAACTGAGATACACAGCCTCTCTGTATTCCTCTGCATACCCACTTATAATGTTACGGTCATCAGAAGTTACTTTACTACTTCAAACAAATTCTAGTTTTGAGCACAGAGCCACTCACCTCCGCAAATTCAGCGGATGATTTAAATCTTCAGCAGGAGGTATAGACTACTTAATGACTTTAGGTCTCTAAGATAGCTACCGCTACTTGAACATGTGAATATGTATCACAAACACAAATCCTACTTAAGAACAACATCAAAGATTTCTTTTTTAATAATATATTTAAGCAGCCTGCTCTGAAGGCAACACAAATATTCTTTAATGAAAAATTGCTTCATATAGAAAAGTTCATCAGAACAATACTACAGGCAGCCAGCCAGCCACAGACTTTGTATATATCTTGGCAGAGGTCAGCAACCCTGACACTGCGTGTTGGTAAAGCTCCTTAGTTTGATCCCTCTACTCTAGAAAATCTGCCAGGTTCTTGCATAATTCCCCTTCTCTCCCAAGCACGTTGCCCTCATTCTTACTTCCTTGGTTAATTTTACGTCAGTCTCTGGGAGAAACAACGGTGAAACACCAGTGGGCCACAGCTCACTGCCATCACTACTCCAAAGTGCCCACCAATTAGCATTTGGCAAAAAGGTCAGACCTGGATCAAGTCCTTTGATTAATGCAATCTTCTAAGGTACAAAGGAAAAAGTAAAGTTGTCCATGATGCTTCTCTAAGGCTTGCAAAAAGAAATAAAAGTGCTTGTCTTCTACAGGTCTCTCATTGGAACTGAGAACTCCAAGTTCAAACACAACATATGCTATTCATATAGGAAGGGTCGCTTCTGAGCTTAGCATTTCAGCTGCACTGCCCTAATGTGTACTTTACCAGAAGCTTCTCCATATGCTATCACTGCACAGAACAAGTTCGTTACTACAGCAAGGCAACTATATCAAAGAGCCAGAAGAATTACCAGCCAGAAGAATACTTGCACCATGCTGTTCCTCAAAGCCTTGGTGTGTTAGCCTGTGTAAGGTGGAAGAGCGCGATAACTTACATCGAATTGATTTTTAACATGCTAAATAAACCTTTAATTCTTCATGCAGACATAGTCAGTGTACATGCAAGATCATGTACTATGTGTACATACATACAAAAAGATGGATACAAGTGCTGGGCAGACACAGTGACCGCTGTAATTCAGTGTCCATCTGGATTGAGACAAGGGAAAAAAACAGGCCCCACTATATGCTGCTGCAGAGGGCATAGTATGCATGGTACTAGCAGACTTACAGGCATCCATAGCCCGCTTCCAAAAGAGAATAGAGGTAATGCATAATGGTGACGCGAAGAAGGTGGTAATGATTTACAACACTGCTGAAAACATCTGAGTTAGAGAGAGATGAGAAGATAGCATTCAACACTTCTGATCATTCTTCAGCAGAGGGTTTGGTGAATGAGGCAGACATCTGTCTAACTCCTCAAAGAAGGCTATGTTCCTCTGGGTGAAAAGGAAGGACAGAAAAGGTTTCATTTCAGCTTTGTCTACCTTGAAAGCATGCTTAATGCCTTTTTGTTAGTCTCTGCTCTTAAAACTGAAATGAAGAGTTTTGGTAGGGCCAAAAGGTGGCAAAGCACTGCAGAAACATAACAGAAACGGAGCAATACCTAGTACTGATATACAGTACTGACTCTTGGGATATTTTCAGTTTTGTTTTGTTAAAAAATGTATTTTTTTTTCCCCTTGCATCAACAGAGATGGTCATACCTCACAGTTCAACTTTTCCATAATCCCAGAGAAGCTCTGAGTCAAGGAATAAGCCTTCCCTGTTCCCAGAGGGCCGGGGACAAGCAGCGCAGTGCTCCCCACAGCCAGGCGGCTCGCAGGAAGCATGGCTCTGGCTACAAAGACTGGAATGTGCAATTCCATGAGCTTTTTGGGAAATGAAGCGGGGGGTAGATGTCAGTCATAGTTAAAATTCCCAAACAGATGAGCTCTACAGGATTACAGTGACTCAAAGCTGGGTTCATACTTGCAACCATTGTAAAAAATGAAGAGGGACAGTCCGGCAATTAGACCAAAGGGCAGGAATCTAGGGATCTGAGCTCTGTTCCTGCTTTACAACTGGTTTATCATCATCCTGGGCAACTGTCCTCTACTCTAGACCCATGCTTTTCCTCCTATTCCATGCAGTGATACCAATTTATCTTAGCACACAGTGAGCAGCATTCACCAAGCTTTTGTGAGAAGTTCCAGGCAACAGGAAAGGCTTTGCTATATCTTCAGAGTACCTAAGTGATTGCAAGCTGATAGCCTATCCAAGTGATATTTGTACTTGGCCAATGAACATTGTCACACCTAACGTAAAGAAGTTGTCACCTGCATTGCCACTGCATTACTGACTGCTGGGACTCTCCTGAGACAAAGGGTTCTCTTGATGTGGCACAGAAACTAGTCAGAAAAGTTATGTCTGAGGGTCATTAGTAATAGAAGAGAGTAAGCACAACCAGTGTTTCTTTTGCTACTTAAATATGTTAATCTTCTAGATGTATTGATTTCAGGAGAGCCAGCAAGCTTCCCCTCCATGACAAACACACTCATTCCCCTTCTCCCTTTATAAAGGTTTTAAACATACAAGACGAAACACAGGAACATATTCCAATTAACAAGGATATTACTATAGGAAAGGAGTAAGATTAAATCCAAGCAGTATGCCTGACAAATACTATTATTAGCAATGCTCACACACCAAGTCCTTGAAAGGTTCAACTACGTAAGGCGCAGAGCAAAGGAGTGAATCACTCAGCACCTCACAGGAGCATAGGGCAGCTTACAACATGGTGCCCACGAGGACCTGCAAACAGGTTAGGGAAAGCTGTATCCCCACCGGAATCACCACTCCTTTTAATCAGCTGAGCACTGTAATAAGATTAGAGATGATTGGGTTGAGTAGTAGGATTAAACCCATCCAATAATCCCCAGAATTTACTATTCACAGCTCAAATGCATTAGCCCTTCAAAGCAGAATGGGCTTCATCCTCCTCCTAAAAGATGCAGCAGTCAGAAGAGGTATGAGATATTTGGTAAAGGAAAGTGATCTCAAACACCGTTAAATGCACACCATTGATTCCTGCCTTCAGAGCATGTCTCAGCTTCACGGCCCAGCTGGGCTGTTTATTAGCAAGCAGCCCCATCCTACCAGGACCCTGCACAGAAAAACAGCGCGTTTCTGCCTCAGACCTATCAAAACTAACCAGACAAGGCTGTTATTGAGAGGGGAAGCTGTCCATACAGGAAAGTAAGGCTATCAGGAACAGCTCACATATTTATTGTGCAATTTTTTTGGCCCGCACATGTTTAAAGATTCCTTACAGGATGAGGGTAAAAAACTGAAAAAAAAAAAACAGGCTGGGCATACAGAAAAAAACTTGTCGCAGTCTCTGGAAAGGGGTGATGAGGTACCACCTGAAGTAGCAAGCTGTCCAAAATAATTCTGTGTAACAGCGGGGCAGTAGGTGGGTAAGAAATACCAAAGCTTGGAGCAGCAGTAGGAAGCAACTGTGTAGATACGTAGAAATATTTTATAAAAACTTGTTTGTGAACTGGGGAACAACTGAGTAGTTACATGGTCAGTGAACCAGCAAAATGTGATGAACCAAAACACCAATGATATACCAAGAACACCTTTGGGCTTTTCTTCTAGCCCTTATAAAATCCCTTCCAGTTACTTCACTAGACTATTTATCCTAAATAGGAGAAGGTTGAGCATCTTTTTGGGATGCCATCCAAGCACATATTTCCTGCAGGCAATAACCTGCTCTCTATCCCCTCTCTTACCAGCCACTTATCAGACTGTGGACTCACTTGCACAGTAAACTGAATTTTCTTCAATTCTCCCATTACAAAAATCCACTGTATTTTCAAAATATCAGAGAGCCTCACACTACCTGGAGCAGAAGAGACATGCAGGATCCCTCAAAATAGCTATTTTAGCTATCTTTATTTTTGTAACTAGATTGGCAGAGAAAAAAAAAACAATTAAGGCTTCAGATGTACAAAGCTGATTGAAAAATCCTACCCCTTTAATATGATCAAAAAGATATCCAGAGAGAGTCCCATGTACCAGCATTCACCATTGCCCAATTTCCTTCATTTTCTCAGAACGCCGTGCTATGTTTTAGGCCTGAAGAGCCCTGAGAAGGCAGGCTACTAACAGAACAGTTTAAAGCACATTTCCAAGAAACCCTCCCGGTCTGCTGTTAGCCCTTTAATAACAGAGCCTTCCCTTAATGCAATCAGCTTTTATTTGGCTGGTGTATTGAGCGGGTGACCACTGACCTAAGGGTCTTTCTAAGGACATCAACAGAGTATGAAATTTCAGAAACTGGCAGAGCACTTTCCTCTGCTTGAGTCCCCGAGGCTGAACTGAGGCAGTCTGGGGCCATTTTGTGTTCTGAAGATGGAGAAAGCAGGGCTCTAACATAGTTATTGCTGAGATATATCAGTAAATGCAATTAGTGTGCAGGCTTTTTCCCTTAAGTTAAGGGTTTGTCTAAGTGTTAAACGTGCCTCCGACACTGCTCTTACTGAAAGCTCAGACAAAGAGCTCAGAGCAGCAGAATTGCTTCCCGGGCTGGGTCAGTGGGCAGACTCAGCTCCGCTCCAGCACCACTCACCGGCCTCAGGCATTCAGATCTACCAACGTTCTTTTTAGAGCTGCTTTACATAAAGCACTTCGAGCCCTACGAAACACTCGGTGGAAATTCTGCTTCCGTGTTTTCTCTTTCCTCTTGAAAACTCGAGGATGAGCAACTTCCCCAAAGCCTCGGCAGGTGGGATCGCAACCCAGACAGCCTCCAGCTTGGACAAGTTTCTACCGTACCAGTGCCTTAACTTCAGCCTGTAAGGTGCAGACCCAGGACGAAATGATTACATAGCCTTTTCACATTATGGTCATCGGGGCATAATTAGGGACGACGTCTACAGACAATGAGGTAACTGCCAGGCTGAAGAGTTCAAGTGTCTGCATTAGCACGTCCTCCTGTGGCACACGCTCCTACTCTCCTAACAGGGCAGCAGGCCCGTGGTTGTGCTATTCCTCCAGAGGCCAGCCAAGTGCAGCCCTGGGCATAATCACAGAGCCCATCACATCCTGAGAAGGGCACGAAAGCATTCAAACATACATTCTTGCACAAAGCAAGCTGGGGCACCTCTAATGAGGGAGGAATTCAAAACATGACACGTTTTCACACTGTACGGTTACAGAGACTGTCACAGGACAGCTACACAACACCACAGAGAAATGGAAACTGCTAACCCTGAAGTATAAGGTGCTGTTCCTATCAATTATGTATTCCAGGGAGGCTGACAATGGCAGTTGCACTCGGATATTCACCAGATCGAGCCTTAAACACAATGCTCTCCTCTTGACATCCCACACAGCTGCCATTATGTTGACGGCCCTCCAAGCCTTTTCAAGACAATTCTGAACTCACATACCCAAACCAAGGTAAAACATCAGCAGAACACAAGTCCTGGCCTGTCTTTCCAGGCTGTCTTTCCCTGCATGCAAAATCTCAACACCAGGGACCTGTCACTCCAGAGAGCGCAAAATCTCTCCTACCAGGACAGGGGCCAAGACGTGGCACCCAGCATACCTGAGCACAGGAGGATCACGAGCCTGCCAGCCTGGATCTCACAGCTTCAGTAACCCCTCCCGGCCCCTGCATCTGCACTCTGATCAGCAGTATTTGGTCAGACACACCAAGACAACCAGGAGTGAGATTAAAAGAAAGACTTCTCAAATTGCATCTCAGTAACATTTAAAAATTTTCTTTAAACCTAGTCTAAGACCTTACTTACGTTGCTATCTGTGTTGTTTATCTCCTTTATTTCATTCAGACAAAAGTGATTTGTTGTTTGCATGAAAAAAACAAATGGCCCCAGATAAAATAGAGGGCCTTTGACAGCAAGGGTAATTCGTATTTTGCAACTTGGAAACTGCAGCACAGAATCCATGCAACTAATTCCAAGGCCAAGAAGCTTCAAGCAGAGGTTGGAATGGGCTCCTGACTCTCAGCTAACCACCATCACAATACACAGGAAGTAATTAGTTGGAAAACTAAGGCACAGTAGATACTAAAAAAAAAAAAAAAAAAATCCAGGGGCCCACCTGCACCCAGGCCTTCGTCCCCACAGGCTGCAGGCTGGCTCCAGCAGGGAAGCCAGGCGGGTGCTGCTTCAGTCCCTCTGGGACACTGCAGAGCTCCCAAAACAGGGCACCAGTCACCCTGGGAAGAAGCTGGCTGCTGGCTCATTTTCTGCTCCCCTCCAGAGGGACTCGGCAGATGCAGAACATTCATCTTCGGAGGCTTACAGGACCAGGCCACAAGCCTTAAGGCAACAGGAAGCTGAGGAATTTCTTTCCACCCCTTTCCTTCTGTAACAGTGTTTTTATTTCTCGTTGAGCTCTCCCTCCCTGAAAACTGCAAACTATTCAAACAGAGAAGGGGCTGTGGCTGCAAGCCACCACTTACAGCTGATTAATACAGGAGTAAGGGAAAACATTTTGGCCACCAGGTCTCTGTCAGCACGTCTGATGGCAAACTGCAAACTGTCACCAATGGAGCCGGGAAGAAAAGCAAGCAGCCTTCCAAGACAGCACTGCTGTTCTCTCCATTGCTGAAGAGAAGACCATCTGTAGGGAGGACAGGGAGGTACGGAGCTGTGCTGCTCTTCTTCCCAGCAAAATCCAACAAGTGCTGCTGCAGCTCCTGCACGCAGGTTTCTACTTAGGAGTTTGTTACTTATCCTGAGCTTACTCGGCAGAAGGGACGCAGAGCCACAACCCCAGCACAGATCTAGACAGTAAAGCAAAACTGAATTTCCTCCAGAGGGCCACTACATTTACTGGAGAGATTTTTTCCCAAGATGAGCTAGCAATGAGGTCAGATCCTCCCCCCAGAAAGTTAACAAGCTCCAGCAATCCCACAGCCTCCCCCTCAAACAGAGTTCCTCTCTGCAGAGGAGGGGAAGAACTGGACAAGGGACACATTCATCCCAGCCTACTTCTAACCTACTTCTCCAGGAAATGGAATGACCAGAATGAGGAGTTTGGTCACAATCCAATCTATATATATTTTCGTAAAGCTAGTCACCGAAACCAATCTGCTCCAGACATCTTTGAAGCTTGGTATTCTCACTAAAACATCCTGTGTGCAAGACTTGAGGCACAGCGAGGCCACGTTCAGAGGTTAGCTTGGTTATGTGTGTATGACCCTGCACGCATAATGAGGAGAGCACAGACGCATGCCAACACTGAAAGGTAAGCTGTGGTGAGCTGGGAACTGCCTGAAAAACGGTCCCGTGGTCCAACGCTGACTCAGGAACAGCTCAAGAGATAACAGAACTTATCTGGTCCAAAGCAAGTTTTCCCACTGAAACACGACCTAGCTTGTGCAGAGGCCAAGCATCTTCTTTCATTTACACGCATCTGAGACCTCAGTTCTGCTTTCCGTGCCCATGTTGCTCCGACACTAGGAGAAGCTTACATAATGCTTGCAGGCGCTGCCAGAGGATGAAATAACATCCTGACCGCAGAATTACTATAAAGAACACATTCAAAATCCACAGGTAAGGCAAAATCTGCTCAACAGAGGTCAAAGTACCCTGAGATCATCCATACCATTCAGCGACGATGTTAGAGAAGGTAAGCAATAACAGCACAAAGAGCACAGTATACAGGGATTACATTGTGTGCAGACATCCAGACAGAAATAGGCTACTGTTTCTTCAGAATACCCAGATAAAACAGTCAGTGTCAACTTTCACCAGAACAGTATTTCCAGATAGAAGAGGAGATGCAATTTGGGCTGCCCTGACTATATTTACCTTGGGAAAAGAATACACAGCAGAAGAGAAGAGCTTTCTTGGTTTTAAAGCTACCAGCCATCACCCTGGAAATACACAGATGGTGCCAGGAGACAAATACACCTGGTAACACGCACAAGATGGGTCACCCCCTCAAGACGGGAAGCAGAAGATGGTCCTTTTGAGACCCAAACCAACAGCTGAATATTGAACTTGTCAGAATGTAACCCTCACTCTGAACTGCATCCAAAAAACAACGTAAAAACACAGAATCTTGGGGAAAAGAGGCAGCAAGCCCTAAAACAAGGGGAAATCATAGAATGGCTTAGACAGGGATATCACCCACCCTGGTTGCCCAAGGCCTTGTCCGACTCGGAATCACTAGCATCCCCTGCCTGCAGCCAAGAGACAACCCCCTCAACGCTATTTCAGTCATCAATCTGATATGCTGCAAGAAGAATCAATTGGGCACATGCGAAGAGCACGTCTAAAGCAGAACACAGGCTATAGCACAGAGACAATGCAACGCAGGACAGATCTACAAGACCCTGCAGCTTATTTGCCCAAGTACAGAAGTAGAATAACACAAGAAGATTGGATGCGCTAGCTTCAGGCCCAAGGCAGTCATGAAAATATCTGCACTGGGCTCGCCTATATTTTGAGGTTTTAAGATTAGCCCAAGGAAAGTCTGCTCAGCTCTGTCTGTAACTGCTGGTATAAAAATAGCCCATCTTCTGTCAAACAACACATAGCTAAACCTTGTGTTTTACTGCCCTCAACTATTGTCTTATGTCCATGATTTATGTGCTTTAAGGCGCAGTAAGTAATGAAGTCCTCCAGGAAGACACTGAAAAGAAATCATGGCTTCACTGAAAAGAAATCATGGCTTATCAGAATAAAGAATTTTTAAAGTAAGGCATATGATTAACTAAGACTGATAGTAAAAAGTCTGTAAAAAAAAATGGGGGGGGAGAGAAGAGGGAGAAGAAAACAAGCAAAAAGGAATATAAGTACTACCATCTTATCAGAAAAAAGGGTTAATTTAGTAAGTGGGGGAGGCAAGGAACAATTCTGCCAGACATGGCAGAGTAGTCATGTAACTACAGGTGGACTGAATCAATACAGCAATGGGCGCTGCTTGATGAAGATATTGAAGCTACTCGAGTTCAGATATTTGTTTAAAGCACAACTTAAAATTATTTCTAAAAATCATCTCTAAATTCCAAGGTAATATAATAGATCAACAAGGCAGTCAAGCTGTCCAGTACGGAAGTGTAAAACAGCAGATACTACGTAAGCTGCAGGCTAAGACAGCTCTGTCACTTTGTATTACATCTGAATCCTGCCTTCCTAAATGCTTTCCTAAAGTAGCCTTATTTTTCTAGTGTTTTTAAACAAACTGTTTTGTAATTATGGTTATAGAAACATTTGCAATGCAAAGAATTAAGCTGATCTAACCACAGCATCATCAGGTAAACTGTGCTCTTGGTCTTTAAACAATGTAACAGCCTTCCTACACTCTGAGTTTAGTCTCAGAGACAAAACAAACAACGTTTGTTAAACATCTTAAAGACTTATCATTTTCAGGGGAAATTCCTCACAGGGGGAAAATATGCATCACTAGCAAATAGAAGGGACTAGTCTATTATAAAAATAATCAACAAAAAAAAAACAACACCCCTTTAATGCCTGCCCCTACCTCAGGTTAGCAATGACAGAGAGAAAATGATCTAAGTAGGCAAACACAATTTCAGTCTTCTCACTGAACTCATCCTTTGAGCATCCTCACCTCCCAGCGCTGTCCAGAATTTCCCTAATTAACTTATTCGATTGCTCTATCATCACTTTTTCCTAATACGTAGCTTGAATCATCGTGAGTGGCATTTTAAGCCTTTTACTGCTTGCCTAAGGAAGATAAATATAGGGACACCCCGTTCCTCTGGCACAGCTATTTCAAGGTGCAGTCTGCTATTTAGAACTACCTCTGCAGCTTCAGGCTTCCATTATACGCTGATCCTTATTCTGTCCTGGACAGTGTGTTGCTGTTCTGCACTGTCAAACAACCTTCACGGTACAGCCTATATCAGTGAGAACAAAAAAAAAAAAAAAGATTCAAACATGGTAAGAACAATGAACAAGAACCTGACACAAACAGCCTTTTCCTATGGTCAGCTGCTGACTCAGTTTCTCCCCGATCATATTCTTTGCTTACACTGTACCATCAGGACGAGCAGTCCAAATGAATAACCACTTCCAGATTCATTATGGCTTCTGCAGGTCTATAAAAGTCAGCGACATGGAAAAAGTAACAAAGAAAGCATTGCTCAGGCTCTTTTCCAGCAGAAAAGGTAAGGAACATGAACCGATAGCAAGGTCAAAAGCATCAAGGGGGAAGTAGTCACGTGCACTGGTGGTGTGGATGAGACTGTCTTGGCATAGTATACTGTCAGTGATAAAGGTAAATACAAGTTAAAAGAGAAGAGGAGGGACTCAAGGAAGAGAAATCAACTGAAGGCTACTAAATATAAGGTTGCTGCTTCTGTTTGAGAAAGGCCCGGAGCCACAGGTACCTGGAGGCATAAAGGGTGTACTGGGGGCATACAGAGCCCTGCACGTGCACAGGCCTTCAGCATATTCTTAGGAAGAAGAACAGAAATGCAGAGGTAATTACAGTCACACCTAACCAGGCCTGAGAAACAATCTGAATCACGAAAACAATGAGCACATGTTCTTAAATCAGGCAGGTATTAGACATATGTTTCAAACAGCACCCTTCCTAGAAACAGGTGTGTGAAGCCTGGGAGACAGAACAGTTATTTAAAAGAGGGAAAAAAAAACAACTTTGAATTAGTTGAGGGCTCAAAAACCTTTAAACATTAACAGGATACAAACTTATTTGTTGACAGAAGACAAACGTAGACTTCCATCTTAAAAATAACTTTTTAAACAAAAATAATCACAGTTGCAACAGAACAGTTGGACAGAGAGGTTACACAATTACAGCCATTGGAAGCTCAAGGCGAACAAGCAGCAGGAGCAGTTTCACACCAGCAGAGGGTTTTTATCTCACTCACAGCAAGACAACTCTTGGTGCTCCAAGCCCATCAGATGCAAACCACCAACTCCTGATGCAGGGTGCAGCCGTCCCTATTAAAGCAACAACAGCAAAGCTACTTCTGCCCAAGCCACCAGGTTTTCTGCCAGCTGCATTTAATTAACAAGTTGAAAGTGTCTGAAGGCAGGTTTTATTTTCAATGGCAGATGAAGAAGAGGAGAGAGAGGAGGAGGAGATATCCATGATTGAAGAACACAGCCAGAAGCCTGGCATCAATAATTACAACCAGCATGAGACACAACACATCAGGGTGCTCCCACATCATCCAGAGCACAGCATAAAGAGCAACAGCAGGTCCCCTGAGAGACCATACCCAGCTCAACTTCAGAATCAGAAGCTGTGGCAGCTTCCTCTTGTACAACAGGTGTGACAGCACACTTGCTAACACAATGGTTTGAAGCCCCCAGTAGTAAGGCACACCAAGAATGGTATTAGCTGCAGATGTGCAACACATCTGGCTGGAGCAAAGTTTGAAAAAACAGCTAACAAAACACTGTGCAGGGGTTGAACAGGTCGATAGGGAAATAAAACTGTAATAGAGGCTGCATCCTGCTTCTGAGATCTGTGGCTTTTCCTCCGACCTCATTTCCCATGTAGCATTTATGATGCAAAGGTGTCGAGCCATTACAAAAGCTAAAATCACAGAGGTCTTTCGTGATCAAATACCAAGCAAGCTGGCCAGCAGAACTAAGAGCAAATTCTTCCGTTGCAGTACCAGGACCTCTGCAGGGATGCTGGAAACTTGCAGGGAGTCTGGCAGCAGTTCAGACTTGATATAAGCTACATAAAACAATGCTAGTAAGTATATTAAAAAGGCTAACATACACATTGACAGAATGGCTGGGGGCTATTGCACACAATAGCAGCACTGGCTTTTCCCATGCTGCGAGACTTGATGCTAAGTCACTAGCACCCGTTCTTAAGTTGCCCTCACACCCTGGTTCTTCTCCAGCCCCTCTCCCAGCTCAGGACAGTAGATTTGCAGAAAGTTAACCCAGAAGAGACAGTGAGTAGCTCACTTCAGGTTTAATATCCCAAACTTAGTCATGGAGGGATCACCTGCACAGAAGAGAAAGTGGGACCCCGCAGGGGGAGGGTGGGACTCTGGCAGGACCATCTCACCTTGCCTTACACCTTTGATTTGGTGGGAAACCACGGCCCAAGTCACGGGTTTGGCCTGGCACTGCTCTAGGAGCTCTCAAATGGAACAGCCACACAAGGTCAAAGCAAGAAGCCCAGCACGCTCTTTGCAGCGATGGTCAAGAGCCCAGGGTGTAGGTCTAACCTCTTACTGACACTCCCCAGAACGTATCTGAAATTTAGGGACTTTCCTAGGAAAAGGTGGCGTCCTGGCAAAGCGGGTACCACGCAGGACTTGTGTGTCTACAGAAGTCTGACTAGAGCTCTCCTGTAACTCCAGACCTTGCCCCAGCCTTCCTTGTGGCAGCCCTTAGCCAGCTGGCTCTTCAGCCCTCCCTCATCACCGCTTCCCCACCCCAGTGTAGTACACTCAGAACAGCATTCCCTGGGGCAGTGGGCCTGAACCTCTCACAAAACACTTTGTACATTTGGTCACCGCCTTGAACACTATGTCCAGACTGAAGTATTTTATATGAGCGTTAACACTTATTGCCTTTTAATACTGAGCAGAGTAGGCTACGCATACAAAGCAAGCAGAACTAGTAAATCAAATCTGCCTGCAAGTTTAAGGATTGAGTAAACAGAGCCATATATTTCCACTCACGATTATAGCCCCCAGGTTGACCCACTCTGCCTGGACTACTTGCAGCACTAGCACAAGATCTCCAACATCAAGTTATCCAAAAGGAGCATGTGCTGCTTGTTTTGCTTTTAATTTGAAGCAGATTCGGAATAAATTTTGAAAGAACAGAAGTCACTTGCCTTGATCCTACACAAAACAACAGTTTCTTGACAAAGAAATAGGAATGGGTACAAGTTCTACTGGAAGAGACTCCACTGGAATTTGAAGGTGCCGTAGACCAACAAGCAGGTACTGACTGCCATGGGAACGCTGAACCCTGAGGAGTTTGCCACAGCTTTCTGAGAAAGAAGGAAGAAAAGTGTCATAGGAAAGTTACCCTGTAATTGAACAAGGAACACGCTGCTGCTTAGAATGGTTGCGAATCGTATATAAGCTCCACTTTTGCATCAGATTTATTATGCTAGCCAATACATCAAAATGTCCATTTATTTTTAATTATCCAGCTATCCTTAATGAGACTTTTCTACTCTGCTTTTCATCATCTGCCCTTGGTATCTGGGCCAGCACATGTGTAAGTATGCAACAGAGTTTTAAGCATCTCGCTTGCCCTGGGATTCTGATTAGTTTCGTGAAACAGACTTCCCTGCTGTGCAAGAAAAGCCTAAAGTCTGTGCTAAGTAATGTGGTCCCCAATTCAAAGTTACTGAGTTCAGATGAGGGTTGTTGCAATGCAGACATAAAAATCCAAGTCACCTACATTAGAGACTACTCAAACCGGTGGTTTAATGGAGTACTTGCATCATTATTCACATCATGCATGTGGATTGCTTCAGAACAAGCTCATTTTAAGCACCAGAAAAACAATTTTCATCTAAAATATTCAGAAAGGGAAACTGTGCTTAAATGTATTTTGTATTTTGTTTTTCGTAGCAGGCAATAACAAAAAGCTACAGCATGACTTACTGGTTGAACAAATTTCTTCTGTTAAGAAGGAATAACCAAGATCATCCTAGTTAACAGCATCCTAAACAGCAGTCCACACCCATGCATCCTACTATCTCTCTCTCTTATTTGGAAACATAATTTCTCATTAGCACAATGGATAAAGGCCTCTCTCTAAATATTAGAGAGAAAAAAAAGTTGCACAACAAAAACATAACAAGAGCCCAAAGTCCTGCCCACTGCAGGTTTTCAAACATGTTAAGACAATGTAGTACTGTAAAAAAAGTTTTGTGCAAACATGCATTCTGACTTGTATTGATATTAATGCCAGTTACGACACAGCATCTAACGTAGAAAACATATCTTAGCAATTTGCGTCCTAGAATTCTTTAGTCTTCCGCAAAAGAAAATAGAATCAGTGTTCAATAAAGCGAAGTAAAAATATTTTGAAATATTTTTCAAATTAAAAAAGACAATGCTTTTCTGCATTCAAACAGGCAGTCAGACGCCTTCAGCAGGTGAATACTGAGCCATGTCACATTTAGGCAACTGTAATAGTTACTTCAGAGGGGACAAAGTTTAAAGATTAAATTACTCTGAATTCACTTAAGGACAACTGACTTCCATACATCTGCATTCTATTTTCAATTCTTAAACCAATGCGTATGTTCTGTTTAATGATGTATGAGCAGAAGGCTCCAGGAGTCCTGCAGTTCACCTAAATGCACTCTAGGTTTCACATAAAAAGAGTTTTTAGTTTTGAGCTCCAGAATATTGTGACTGGGAAAGAAAACTCAATGTTCATTAGTTTAATGACGTTCTGGAGCCAAATATACTGTCAGCTGTTATGTAATCTTCCCTTTTGATTTCCCAAGGCAAGATGACATGTGCAGCCTGCCAAAGACAAACTTTCATATTACTTAACAGCGGGAATAATGCATATGACATGGATTGAAGGCAAAAGAGTAAATTAGCTTTCAAATGAAAAATAATAATGGAATAAAAGTTAACAATGGTCTCTGCCCAGCAGGGAAGTGTTGAGTTCTCCATGCTGAGTCACCACAGAAAAGGTCAACAAGCAGAGCCCCCTCTCAACCAACTGAGCACCAAGGCATTCTTGCCTTAATTACATGTGAACCGAATGAAGTCGAACAAATCTTTATAAATGAGACCTCAACTCTTCTACAAAAAATGGAAACAGCGAACTTGGTGCGAAACCAGCCTCTAGCAGTTGAACATTATGCGTCTTCATCTAGAAACATCCAGGACTGTTGGGGCATGTTTGTGGCGTTCATTCACAGTGATGTCTGGTTGCACGTATGGGGACTTTCAAACCCCTGGCAGATCAGTGTGATACTTTGAAAGCCCTCTTGTCTAGCTCTGCAGACTGCTCCTGTGTGCCGTTTTGTTGGGGGATGTGTCCTACGACACATTCACACTGAAAAACATTAACATTGCCTCAAGCCATCGAATCAAGTATATGCCTCAATACATCACATCAAGTATATCCAAATTTATTGCAAAACAAATTAGAGAATGACAGGATGCAAAACTCTGTCAGCACATAAAAAATCAACTTTTGAAATCAATTAGAAGCTGTCAGGCTCACTTGGCCAAGCTAGACAATACTACGAAAGATTATGAATGTTGACAAGAGGTACATTTCCAGGGATTTCAGTTCTTAACTTTTAAATATTTCGCTGTTCTTAACCAAGTCATCCTCATAAAGTTGCAGACCTCCAAAGAACAATTGAGAAGGACCTGTGCACTTACCATGGCAGTGATGTACTACCACTTCTATGGGTTTTTGTGGTTACTCCGTCGTTACTGAACTCGGGTACCACTATTAACAGGAAGCATTGTGCAGATTGGTCTCCCAGGTTGTTGGTGACTTCAGATTAAAGCGAATAAACCCACTTAATTCTGGATGTAATTTTTTCAGAACACTGGAGACTCATTAACCAGTAGTGCAGTAATGAACATTTGCGCCGTAACTTGTCGCCTAGGCAACAAGGGACCGTATTTATCAAGCGTGAAATTAGCATTAGAAAGTAGCTCCTATGGAAATTAAGCAGAAGCTATTGTAGCACTGTAGCTTCTCACCAAAATTTGAACTGCTGTGAGCCCTCCCCTCGAAAAGGCAATTACTGGGGTGAGGGGGGAAATCTTTCCTCCATTGCAGAGGTGAGTCAGCAGTAGTTCCCATTAAAGTCCTTACAGTCAGTCATGTAAATTCAGCAGGACAAATTAATTACTAATTCTGTAAGAACTCACCGTAATTTAAACAGTAAGAGTGGGTCAAACTGAAGGCCTGGAGTGGAAGGGCAGGAAGGGACTCAGCTTCTGTATATTAGGACAATATTTTATTCGTTTTATCTTCTTAATTTTTCTCAGACACCTATTCCTACCTGAAGTTCAACATCTACCTTGCTTGAAGGTTTATCTGCAGCTATTCTAGCAAGAGGATTAAGTGTTCCAGCTAAAGAGATGGCAACTCTCTTAGCTCTTTTCCAACAGCAAAGGCCTGCACACAACAGCCATTTCTCCATTAAAATACAAGAAATAGCTGAACTTGCCCTGCTGACAAATTTCATGGCCCATCTGTGGCCCATCTCCAAAAGACTCAGTGAAAGCCTAAAGCCGCATCACCTGTAAAGTGACAGACCCCACATTCTCTCAACTTCATCCCACTATTTTCATTGTCCCTTCAAAGTCAATGCCATAATACAAGACACAGAGAGCTCCATCTCCTTGTGAGCACTGCACAGAGTGCCCCAGCTTCTAACTTTTTCCCCCATTTTGCCCCTTCAACTTTTCCTAAGCACACTTGGTTTCAACAAACACTCAGTGCCTTCCACGATCCTGGATGACTCTGGGTCCTGTCCAAACGGCTGAACTACTTGTCTGTTTGGATTTGTACTGCTGCCTGCCCAACGTGAAAAGCAGACTTCAGAAAATGTAATGGGGTCACTTAAAAGTTAAAAAAAAAAAGTCAGTAGCATCTAAACCCAATTGGCAGAAGAGTTAATTTTGCTAAGCCAGAGCTGCTAATTAGGCCTGATGAGATTAAAGAGCAAGATTCATCAGAACATAGCAGCCCCAGTGGGAAAGCTATGCCCCATAAGCATCTTCTCATTTTTAACCTGCTTGCAAAAAAAATAAAATTAAAAAGAAATCAAAAGCCCCATGCACCCAAAGATACAAAACCCCCAAGAAGACAGCACACAGGATCAGTCTACAGAGCTAGACAAGATGGCTTTCAAAATATCACACTGATCGGCCAGGGATTTGAAAACCCCATACATACAACCAGACATCATTGTTAATGAACGCCACACACACCCCAACAGTCCTAGATGTTTCTAGATGAAGACACCTAACATTAAATTGCACCCCCTCCCCTTCTCCTTTCCTAGGACAGATATCATGGCTACGTCTCTCTCCCTACAGCTAGAGATCAGAATGATATGAACTGGTAGGAGGAAGAATCTCACTTTTCTCTACCAGGTCTGAATTGCAGTAGCAGATAAATATCTGGATTAAATGTCCTTAGGAATGCTATTTTAGGTTTCAGGAAGACTTATTATCCTAAGGTGAACAAAAAATGCAACCTACAACAGTGCTGAAGTTCAGGTAAAAGAGCTTGCTTGTTTTACAAACAGGCAAGAAGTCTCTAAGAGAGACTCCTTGTATATAGGCCAAAAGTAAGACTGGCTTTAAGTCACACTAAACATTCGCAGAACCACAGAATGGCTCGCGTTGGAAGAGACCTTAAAGGTCATCTAGTTCCAACCCCCCTGCCACAGGCAGGGAATTCGTGTTTCTTGTGAAAAAAAAGTATGATCATATAGATAGCCACGCAAATGAAATACTGTCCCAGATGTGGCCCCAAGGGTCAGAGAGGTGAGAAAGTTATGATGCACGTCACACAGAAAGATTTATGGTATCCTCAGGAACGGTGACACAAGCAATAAGCTACAAGCAAGGTAGGTGCACGTTCATAGCTCATTAACTACGCCGCGGTAGCTGCCTGCATGGAAACTCTTAGCTAGTAGTACGCGAGGCAGCTAGCTCCACTTGTACCGAAGGGTCAAGCCCTGCTGCAATGAGCATGTTATTTATGCACGGCGTTAGCTGCCTGTGTAGGCCTGCCACGTAGAAACAAAAGCCAACGTTGCTTTTAGTGAAGCAGCTCCGGGTAGCAAATATCGTAACATAAGCAAGACCAAAGTTTTCATCCGGTTCCGCAACCATTTGGCATCAGTGAGAGGTGTGCCAGATACTCCTTTCGAAAGGAGGCAGCAGCAAAAGGAACACCTTTCCTACAGACTTTCTTGTTTAAGGAAATGCCAAGAAATGGAGCAGTCACAGGCAAGATAATTGTCCACAGATGGCAAGCACAGAGGAGGACACAAGAAACAACACGGTAGACTTCAGTCAGAAAGGAGAATGCTGATTATGGCAGGTTAAAGATGCACCTGAGAGGACAGAAATAGCTTTTACTGCTCCAACCAGCGGTAAGAGCAAATGCAGGTTCAAATGCGTGTTGTAGGCTAGCCACTGGCTAGAGGATGAAACCAAGGTTTTGACTTCAAGACCTACATGGCTTTAAACCATCGTCCTGGAGATCATTTCTATTGGGATACCACTCATTTCCACCTTGCTGTTAGGGAACAAGCTGAGCTGAAACCTGCCAGTGAATTCACCCTTCAGCACCATCATTTTCATTTCCAGTCTGTAGCCATTGAAAGTCTTGCTGCCTGTCACAGCCTTAATGCTGAATTCATGTCAGACATGAAATATTTTCCAAGTGAAGCAATCCCTTATAATCACATTCCAACATCCTGTATGCAACATAGCAATTAGAGCTATACACGGCAACGTTTGACCTCGTTCACGTTGTGGAGGGAGAAAAATAAAACACTTTGAAATTCTAACTGTACTTCCCTTCCAGTAAGTACTGAAAGCCTGAGTACAACCTCCCTGACAGCTAACTGAAGGAGGATCCGCCTTACAACGAACACAGCAGTGGCACAGACATACCATGTAACAGCCAATTTACAAGCCAAGAAAGTAAAGACAGGATGCGTGGGACTAGGTGGTCTCTTCAGCACAATGCTCATCAGTTCTGGACACCCAGGTCTAAGTTTGTCAGCAACATTAGAAGCAAGCAAAGACCTTTTCAATCTTTTGACAGCCAAGACTTATATCTGGTCAGCAGCCCAAGGAAATAAAAACATGTAAACCAGGACACTGCTACTTTTTATAAGCCTAAGAGAGCTCAAGAACTGGACAAGTGATGCTATACATAAACTTTACAGTACAAAGTCAAGGTCACCCATGAGGGTATTACGGTTTCATCTCACCGAGCAAATTCTCCATCTAAAAAGAAACAGATTAGTCCAGATGGGTACCAGAGGGCAAACAGACAGCCGACAGAGAAATAAGCTGTCTCTTTGTTGTAATATTTCGAGGAGCTTTAAAAGCTCTAATTCACAATCTCTTCTTCAAATATCACATTGAGAGCTTGGTTTAACCAGACATACGTACATACTCCTTCGCAAGTTCATAGGTCAAATACTTTTTGGATAGGTGCTGTATGCTTTTGTCCAGAAGGCTGTTGGAAAGGCAGCCACCAGCCAACGCAAGTCAGACATCACCTCCATACAGATGGCAATGGTTGAACAAGGTTACAGAACTTCAGAAAAAACAGAAGTGAAGCTTATAATTTCATTCAGTTACAGCAACAACCATGCCCATGAGGACCACCAAGAATAAGAATAAATGAAGACAAGGAGCACTCCAAGAACATTCTGCCAAGATTCGCTCCACAGGGCTGACATCTTAATTTTTCTTTCTTTTTAATGGCAGTAGTGTTTTACAACCTTTTTTCACGTAACCCAGCCAGAGTAGTTATACACAAGCTTCACAACAGAAATACTTCTTAGCTACTGTACTGAAATTGCTCGATTTGATTCTGAGATCTAAACATCAGAATCTCAGTAACTGACAAAAAGACACTGGTAAAACCCAACAAGTATTAAAACAGATTTCAGTTTTGATGCATTTCTTCCTCTTCAACAGTGTCACACTGAAATCAATACACTCATTACAGAAAACAATAAAAATCAGCTTGGGCTCCATCACACTGGGAAGAACCATTAATCTAACCGCCTGTGATCAAGAATGGCAGCAGTAAGCTTATCTTTATTTTCAGGAAACATTAACTTATTATGAAACAAATCTCAGCTTAACTTAAAATCCTAGTTGGCTATCTATACCTAGATTAGATAGGGCAGATACCTTTCATCATCAACAACTCTCCATCAGTTTCCTTCCGGGTCCATGCACCCCGTCACACTATTTATAAAAAAAAAAAAATCAGACCCATTTCAAACAGCCATTCCAAAAAAAATTGCATTTGCTTCAGTTATGAGATATCTGAAGCAGCAATGCTGCTGGAAAGAGGGTGTTGAGGGACAGGAAGAAGTGCTAGAAGCAGAGCCATGTTCCCAATATCAGGTAATCACTCTCCTTATTTAGGTCAGGGGAATCATCTCAGTCACATATTGTCAGCTTGCTATTTTTGTCTAGACTAGCTTTCACACTGAGCAAAGAGACTATGCTTCTGTGCTTCCTGGTTATTTGTTATTTATTTATCCAAATAATCTTTACAAAGACACTGATGCCAATTCCAACACTTAAAACCTTACACTGGTCAGACCATCTGTTTCTTAACTTGGAAAGGGAGGAGAGAAAACTATGGATAAAAGCACCTTCCCCCATCCTTTTATATAATCCAAAGCAGACAAAAATGCTGAGGCCTTAACCTTGCAATGAAAAAAAAATGTATTTATTTTGCTGCATTTATCATACAGCTTCTGTTTCCTCCTACGTGCTACTATAAAGCACATTTAAAGCAAGGAAATTAGCGATAATGAAAATACCTCAAGAATTTGCCCAAGAAAATTACTTTTCAAAAGCCAACTTATCACTTCTATGAAATTATTTTCTTTTGTTTGTTTGTTTTGTGGTTAAACAGGTATTGGGAAAGCTCTAAGTAAAAAAACAGGAGAAGAGCAAGTGGAGGGGAGGAAGGAACCTGCTGGGGAAAACAAGCAAGCCTAACGACAGGGGAAGGTTTGGAGGGACACAAGACAACCGCTGCCTGGCACAAACTGAGTTTCTGATGGCCTGCACACAAAGCAGGGTCTAAGAGGAAAATGCCCCTCTTCTCGTTATGAAAGGACAGCTAGCAAAGCGTAGCAGCACCTTCCCAAAACAGCAGCTCCTTCTGTCACAGACATCAACAATCCAACACACATTAAACAGGTTTTGCTTTCTCACAGCTCGTGACCAGAGAATTACGAAGTTACCTGTTTCAGGCTGGGGCCCCACCTTGCCCTTCTTGTTGATAAATCCAGTGGTCAAGAGCTATCCGTCCCACAGGGTCACAGCCCATTTCTGCAGCAGAAATCCAAACTTCCCACCATCTCCACCGGGCCTCTAACCTGAGGCCGTGCTACCCATCTTGCTGAATTTCAACAGCCACAAGAGGCTGTTAGGAGCCTCCCAAAATTGCTGGTAATATTGAGGATCCTGTTTCTTTGAGTGGTTAGCAAGCTCTTCCCACACAGAAGAGTGAAAACTAAGCTCAACTGGGTTAAAAGGAAGATTTGCTATCAACTATGATAGGAAGAGAATTTCATTTTGTTTCTTAGTCTGGTACTGCTGCTCTCAAAAAGGAAATATAATCAGGAAAAACTGTTCTCTCTAACTGCCTCTCCCCATCCCTGAAAATGGGAACCAAGTAAATTCAAAGCATGTTTATAAGAAGATCTTAGAAGGGCGGCCTTTTGAAAATTGGGCTCTGAAGCCTTGCTTCCACCTGTTCAAACACCCTATTTAAAGCAGACCGCTTACAAAGCGAACGACTGGACCCGTTCTCCTCCAGTTTCACAGACTGCAATGCAGGAACTCAATAGCATCTAGGAGGTTAAAAACATGTTTTCCATACACTTCTCTGCAACAACAATGAGGGCAGTGCAGAGCTAACCCAGAGCTGAACAGCAAAACAGTCATATCTGCAAACGTGCACATTCTTGGCTATAGCTGTTTACAGGTTTGTGATTCATAATTAATACCCCCAATGAAAACAACTACTCATGTCCGAAAGCCCTAAAGCCACACCGAGCTAATTACTAATAAAAGCCCTACAGTCTCTGTTAAGCTGTGGGAATGTAACCGGGCACAGCAAATAGTGCCACAGTGAGCAAAGTTTCAGCACTCTGGGAACTCTTTGATAAAAACCATCTAGTTTCCCTCTTCCCCTTTCCTTCCTCCACAAAAATAAAATACCTTGTTCCCTAACACGACACACGAGAAGGAATATGAAGAGGCAACCCAAGCAGGAATAACAAAAACTGAAAACACCCAGCAAAAAATTGAAGGCAGAACTAGAGAGCGTCAGTGCAATCACAACCTGCACTCAGGCTCAGGAAGGAAGGATGAAGGACTGTGTGTAGTTGACGTATTTTTTTTTGGTAGCAAAGAGGCCTTCCTGGTAGCAAAGAAGCATAACACAGACCTCCAGATATGCTTTTCCTCAGCTTCTCTTGCACTCTCCAAGTTTCTCACAGTGCAAGCAAATAGCACAGTAAGTTACCTAACTGGACCCCCAGTTTAAAAAAAAAAAAAAAAAAAGTAGCAATGTGGCTCTTAAATCAATAGCAAGGAAGCTAGAACTTAGTTTCATTACTTAAGACTTTGTGTTACAGATCTCAAAGCTAGAAATCATATTTACCAGGTGGATGGAGCAGGTTTACCTGCTGCCTGCGCACTAGGGAAATGTAACCCTCCCCAGCTTTGACTGGGATTGAATAGTCAGCCAAACAGCTCTTTTCTTGCTGGAAGCTCAACACTTATAACTGAAAATGCAGTTTGGTTTCTAAGAATCAGTGTGGATAAGAGTTTCAACTCAATGTTTGCAGAGATTAATATCTTTATGTGACTGGGCAGTCAATCTACATAGAGAAAGATACAACAACGTCACGCTCGTCTCCTACTCAGACTCCCCTTTTTAAAAGCAGCTCTGGTACCAAGACGAGTGAATGGCCGCATGCATGTGGGTACAGGGACAGCAAAGTGCTCTTATCGTCCACAAACAGCCGTCGGTGCCAGGACACACTGCGCTAAGCACACGTCCCAGTTAGCAATTAGCAGGGATGTTCCAACCATCACAAGATGATATTATTGCTAGATCATACCTACGGCAATCCTGACAGTTAACGGTGGGGCTGACTAGAGGTATTTGTTGTGAAACTGGGAATTACAGTGCCGGGACAACACTCTGCTACCATCAGATCTTAAAGATCATCTTCATTTTCCTGCTGGCTTGTGTGCGGCCACTGCCAAGCAGCGAATGCCGTGCTGGGAAGCAGCACTGCTCCCGAGGGCTCAGGGGGGATCCAGTACCACCACACAGAGTTTCTTGCGTGGGTGAAGAAAAGGAGGCAGGAAATAAAGCCAGCAGCCTTAATTCCTTGGGAAAAAAAAAAAAAATCAAGTGATTCACAACAGTGAGTGTTTGGACATGCGACAGGAACAACAGACCAGACGCGATTAATGAGTATTCACGGAGCTGTTTCTGTTTAAACAACAGGTCCTTAAGCATAACGTAGGTTGAGTGACTTTCAGAAATCCTCTCATTTATAGAAAAATAACTTATTTTTGACATTTAAGAAGCTAATCTTGTCCGCTGTAGCATTAGGACTTTTTAACTTTCTCTTAATCAGTAACCACTGCTTCACGAAGACAAGCTGTTCTGAAACGTAAAGCATGCACATGCAAGTGTTTTGTGAACTGGGTTGTCAAAACTGCTACGCTTAGACAAATCACAGCCACTGTAGTTATGACTAAAAGGTATCCTAGTGTAATAGCCTATGTCTGCAACCAGATCTGACTCCCTACAGCAGGAAGAACTCATGGGAATGTAGGAACAAAGAGAAGGTAGGACTCTCTTGTCTAAGACGTGTTGTTGCTACATTCCCTCCTGCTTAATATTTAAGTATCCACACAAGCCTGTTGCTCATTAACCACTGAAAAACAAAAAAGAAAGTGTTGCTCGTTTCTCAAGAACGAAAGAATATCCAGCTTCACAAGCGTAAAGTCACCAACCCTTCTCAGCAAACAAGGATGCCCGCAGCAGAAGGCAACAAAGCATTTTGACACAGCTCCCACACCAACTGCATTTAGACGCCACGTGTGGAAAGTGAAACTGGTCCGAAAGCATCAGGGTGGAGATTCATCACCTCCTTTCTCCTGTGCACAATCTTAAAATAAGATCAATATTGATTTTGCTTTCAAGTCAGACAAAAATTCAGACCATCTCCGGGCTCCTAAGCAACCGTGGCCACAACAGCCAGCCTGCTAGCTGCCAGGAACACAGGCCGCTCCTGTGCACAGGCTTTTGTCACAGCAGCTCTTCAGCCTGGCTGGAAAAGAAGGTGAGGAGTTCTTGCTATACTTAAGTGGCCAGAAAGGCAGATAAGAAGGCGTGTTTTGTTATGTGGGATATCAAAGCAGGATTAATTTACAAGTTACCACAGCAGAATATGATCCAGGTCACAACCCCAGCCCACTCCAAAACATGTGCACAACTGACATAAATTCTCTCCGAGAGGTTTGAAAGAGCTGAAGTCTGGAACCAGTGAGAATCTTCCAAAATCCCTACTCCAGAGTGCTGCTGATAGATCGAGTCTTAACACATTCCTCAGCACTGACCTTCCCACCAGAGCATCACAGCAATTCTGAAGAGCTGCTGCAGAGAAGCTGCAAAATCACCCAGAGAGCATCCTACCGAGAAGCGTACCAGGTTTCACCCTCCCTCACCTTCCTACCCAATGCAAGTTCGCAGGCAGTGCTTCCCTCTGCAGGAGCGAGGCCACAAAGAAACCTTATAGGGTAAAGAAAAGGAATAAATAGTTAAAGAGGGTCAGTTTCCCCTACTCATCCCTTATCAATAGTCAAGCTGTAAGTTAAGGAGAGGCATCCTTAACCTGCAGGGTTAACTGCTAGGCCTCTTCCATCCTGAACTCTAGTAATTATCACGTGAACTCATTCCTTCACATCCCAGATACCAAGCAGCAGTCACCGCTCCAATTAAGACTGCTTTGCTTTTTAGTGGCCAAATCATCATCTTGCTCTGCTTGAGGGGTTTCACCTGAAGTAGATGTACAAGTCTGACAAATTGGTGACACTGCTACAGACAAAACACAGAGGATACAAATCAACAAAAAATCCTTATTATCCTTAAGTACATTCAGTTATAGTTAGACTATTTTTCCTCAGATTAGCTTCACTACTTAGCATATTTTATAATAGGAATAGTTATTGGTTGATGAGGATCTTGAAGGCTATCTATCAGGCTCAATGTATTTGGCAGAAAAAAATGTGGACTCTACTTAAGAAGCCTGATTTTTCAGCAGCACCCACCAAAAATTAAGGCATACGTTGCATGCTGTACTTTATTCTCAGACTGAAGAACAGAAGTGGGAGTCACTTCACATTATTTTGGGGATGAAGTTTGCAGAGCAAGAGCATCTTTTTCACTCCTTACAGGAGGTCTGAGTGGCTGTGCAAGTGTGGGGGCAGAACTTAGCCCTGTCGTATCCATGGGTAGGCTGGCTGTTTGCACATACAATTCCATGAAAATCCTTGAGCATGAGTGGCCCCCTCCTACCACACCCCAAATTCAGTGCCAATAACTGAATTCATGCAAGCTGTTTTACAGCACAGAAACTATACATTCTCCATCCTTTCCTGCCCTCAATTCGCAGGTTTCTTCCAAGTAATCACCCAGCTCCTGCAACCTACATTTTCACTCGCTATTCCATCCTTTACTCAGGATTAAAGTTGAATTCAAACCTGCAATATTTATTAACATTTCTAATTAGGCCTATCTTGGAGTTTTGCCAGTGTCCTAGGTAAGCAACCTGATTCAAACTCTGAATTCCTCTGTTTTAAGCGGAATATTTTTTTTATTTATAGCCACTATATCAATTTTATCTGATGATTTACAGAAATCATGTTTGAGTCATCTCTGTGGAACTCAAACTCAGCATCTATGTTATCAGCTTTGATGTTGCAAAATAAAGAGAGTTGAATTAGTGGGGTCAGCACTAGCAAAGGAGACTGCAAAGATGCTTGCTTTCCAGCATGGGAACAATTTCATAGGTGCATTTATGCCTAACAAAGTATAATGTTGCATCATTTTATAGCCACTGAAGAATTTCTAGCAATGATGAGTCAAAGAACGGTTGCCCTGAAGGAACAGGATTCCAAGTATTTGCCATTACAGAACAAGTGCTTTTTTCCTCATCAGCAGCCTTTCACTCAAGTTTGAGGTAGTTTCTCAACATTTCTCACCTGCATTAACAGCAGTGAAAAAGGCAAGTTGTTTTTTAAGCTTTCACATTGCCACACAGTTAAGCCATATCAGAAACTACTTGCACTGTGCAGGATGCAAACATGCAAAATGCACTTCATCCTCACTTAGAAACCGACCTCTATAGGGTCTAAGGAAACAGTGTTAATTTGCATTGTTATCACTAATTATACACTGAATACAGTAACCTGGAACACTGGTGTTTGGATTTTTTCCAGGAGAGTTTTGCAAATAGGAAAAACCAAAACTAGTGTCCCCTCACAGCAACAGATGGTACAGTACCACGGCCATTTCAATGGGCAGCTGCACGCAGTTTAAACAAAGCATGCTTGTCTTGACACCAGTATTTTGTCATCCATGCCAACCAAATCTTGAGGTTTGACCTCCCACCATTTTGACCAGACACACAAAGAGCTCATAGAGAAAATCAAATATATTTGCTTCAGACAACTGAAGATGGTAGCACGCATCTCCTGTGATGTAGAAGAACATCACAGGAGGAGGAACATGACCTTTTTCACTAAGGGAACGTCCAAGTGCACTGGCAAGCCTTCCTACCACAGTTTTAAAAGCCATTTGAAAGTAAGACTGTCTGTTTCTGCCTTCGAGCGTACTAGATGGTTAGGTTTCTGTTGTCCTAGATCAGAAGTCTACACTTCTCAGCCACCACTTGAGAGCTGTGGAGGCATCCCAGGTGCATCATTCATGCTGCCATACACACTGCCCGCATCTGAGCCCAAAGGTCCACGTTCCTTTCCCAGCAGCATCTCTGCACAGCCCTGATTACCACACGAAGTAGTAGTAACTAACTAACTTTCATCTTCTCTACACAGAAATCTTACTCGATCTGTTTCCAAATGAGGCATGTTCGAACATGGGACAGGAGACACATGCTCCGCAAGGTAATTTCAGCTAGGGATCCCTAGATGGCCAGCTAGCCCCAGTTAACCAAGGAACACCTCGCATCTAACACAAAAGCAGCTTTTAACAGAGTTTAAGAGGAATGAATTTTAGAGCACACCTGTTCAAAGTAGAGGAGAGGGAGCCATTTGTTGGGAGGTCTAGGTTACACACCTCTTTCAATTTCAGGTATGACCAAGCGATGGCAAAGGCATCGGCAGTCTCAGCCTGCGTGTACCACCACAGAGAACGAAGCCGTGCAAGGCCAGGGCTGCTTAGATCTCTCCAGCAGAGGAAAAGTGTGTCAACAAAACTCCACAGCCACAGGGACAGCTGACAAGGACAAGCAGTGCAAGAATGGACACCAGATCTCCATGGTCTGTCAGGAGAAGATAGTCAGATCTAGACAAACAGCCTCCAGACTACACCCAGGTCAGTGCTATCCAGCGGGAGCCAAGGAAGGTTGAGACATCGAGATAATCTCACCCCTGCCTTAAAAGGAATGGAATTAATGACCACCAGCATGAAGACCATAGCTTTGTGAGAGGTCAAACACATGCTTCCTGCCAAGCAACGGACCCTGCCCTCTAAGCGACATCGACATCATCACATGAAGCTTCCCAATAGCCTTTCTCTGCTGTAAAAAGCCCCAGTTCCCACGGGGTTCTCAACTCAAATAAAAGCTATACACAGAATGACATCTCCTATCTACTCTGGAAGGTCAGCTAAACTGGCCACCAACATGAAGAAAGAAGAGGACACTATCCTCAGTGTCGCTACTCGGCCCAGCAGCCCTAGAAGGACCTAGTTCCTTCCCAGCAACACAAGAAGGAGCCATTTCTCTAACCCCCACGATAGCCTTCAGCACTGCTGAGACCACACAGACAGAACAACAACGCAGACTAAAATAAAGGAGGGCAAAATGCAACTTCTCATTTCACCTTAAATCACGTTGCTCTCCAAAAAAAAACTTGTTTGGGTTTTGCGCTTATTTTTCCTGCCAGGTTATGGTAACTATCTGAACTCAGAGCAGCTGCTGAACCTGCAGGCTCGAGAGCTGAGAACGCGCCCACCTGAAGGACATCCTTGACTTCCAGGGCTGTTTGCCACCGTACTGTGTCCTTTGCAGCATGACTTATGACGCTTTCTGGATATGTGCCTATTCAGAAAAATGTTTTGCTTACCCAACAAAGCACCTTTATAAAAATAACCTGAAGGACAACAAATGAGTTGGATTCCTTTGAACCAGCAAATGCTGGTTCCGCACGCAGTGCACGATCCCTACAGATCTCCATGCTAAGAGCAACAGCAGAGAGCACACACTAAAGGTGGAGATACCATGCCAGTTTCTGTGCTCCCTTCTTGCACAGTCTTAGAAACAGGCAGGGAAGTGAACTAGACGGGAATCTTATTCTTAGAACCTCTTAACGGTGCTTTAAAAAAAATTACGAAGCAGTGTAAGTAGAGACAATTTCAGACATCCTGAGAAATCCCCATTTGATTCAAGCTTTCCTAGCACGAGCTGCCCAACTGACTGATAAAACTCAAATTTTGATAAGGTTTAACAGAATTGTGAGAGACTACATCTCCTAGGTTAAACACAGTGTTCAATTTGGCATTGCAATCCACAATAGCATTTTCAGACAATTAAACTATTAACTATTTAGAAAAGAACAGCACAACACGCATAAGCCTTTTTTCATGTATTTCCATCGACCTTCTCAAAAATGTGACATTTGTGGGAAGTCATAGCAAGCTACAAATGCAAATACTCCTTTGGCAACGCTGGGGAGCCCCATGAAGCTTTGCACAACTGGACATGGAGCTCTCTCAAAACCGATATGAAGAAATTAAAACACTTTTCCCATTTGATAATACATGTATCACGTGGCAGGTGGAGGTCACGTAGCCCTGTTGAAGCAGGCATTGTGCAAGCGTGTATCGAGAGCTCAGACGTGCAGAGCATTGTGCAGGTGGCATACTAAAGCAGCACAAATACTTGCTTCTGAGGGGTTGGGGCCTAGGTGGGGGGCAGGACATGGATGACGACTATCCTCGGTTTAAAAGAAACTGGGGAATTCCTGCCTCTGCTTTTGTATTTTTCAAAGACAAGAAGAACTTAAAGTCAGAAATTACTATAAATTTCTATTATGTACCAGAACTGGAAGAAGCACTAGGTTGAGAATATCTCTGAAGAAACTATAATAGAGCCAATACATAACCCAGGTATCAAGTCCAGTTATTTATCTTTAAAACCCACATTTTCAGTAGCTGCATGTATTCTCTAGCCTGTAAAAAACGACAAGTTCCTCAGGATAACGGATTCTGTCTATTTTAGATAAAGGTTTATCAAACTAGATTGTGTCTGCATCCTCATATGCTATCTCCTGACCTCTCCCAATCTACCTTCTCCAGAACTTTGACACCCGAAGTAAAAAGCATGCTTCCTTTCTGGTTGAATTCAGAAGTCCAGAGGACCCACTCTGACAAGTACCTGAAGAAAAACGCCTCTTCAGACCAGAGAGACTGCAGGGAGGGAACACAGCTCCCAAGCTCAGTGGTAGTGATGGGATGCAGAGGGTAATTCCACCCCAAGTCTTTCTGTCAGCTCAATTCAGACTGCAAAAACTACACATAGTGAGAGAAGTCAGAGCTGAATGGAGACATACCACAGAGGAAAACCCCAGAAGTAGATGGTCTTTAAGGTCCCTTCCTACCCAAACCATTCTATGATACTGTGATTCATCCCCCACTGTCAGGATTCAAGATTATTTTAATTTAGGAAGTGCCATTTGTTACAAGTTGTAGAAGTCACCTAGAAATCCCCAAGGCTCTAACTACACAATTGCAATACAAGCCATTTGGAGGATTAAGGCATGCAAATACATAAAGGGATTTTTAGAGCTCATACTGTAAGAGCCTCCTTTTGCAAGCATCCAGAAGCACAGCACCTAAATAACTCGTATAAAGCCTCCATCACTGTGTGAACAAACCCGGCTTATCTTAGTTTCAGCCGTGAGCTCTACTTGGCTATGAATTACCATGCTTCAGTATGCAGACTGCCTGAATTAAAAAGAACCAAAGTCTGTTTCTTTCATCAGTTTCTAATTAACGACTACAGATAAAACAGATGGAGAGCAGGTTTTATCTTCATGCTGTGTTGGTCCCCCTCTGGTGAAGGCAACATAAGAAAATTACTTTGACAAGCTAACTGAACAGACAGGGTACCAGGAGTTGCACTAGGATCTCTTTCCACCGGGGCATCTTCAGCTGGAAGAGAAGGACCAAGCACCACCAGCCTAACGCACGCCGTGGTCTTCTGCTCATGGACTAATGAGCCCACATCCCATTTCAGCAACTGTGCTGGCTTTCAACTGCCTCAGAACAGACATCTGATAAGAATCTGGCAAACTGGAAGCTCTTTTAATTAGACTTCATGTTGAGCAGTCACTTCACTGATGTCTCCGTTTTCAATTTAGTGGAGGTAGCAGACCTTGGCCTTGCTGCACTGCTGGCTATTGCTCTTCTGGCTGCGAAGGGATCACTAAATAGATGTCAGTCTTTAACACCTTTCTGCCTCGCTGTAGGCATGCATTCATTTTCACCTGAAAAAGAGTCTATAAAAAACTGATGCACCAAAAAAAAAAAAAACCAGGTAACGCCTACCACCTCACGCCCACCCCAAGTGATTTATAAAAAGTGTATAGATTGTCTGTTTCCAGACAGGGAAAGCGAGCCCCGCTATCCAACTGAGGTTAGTAACAGTGTGTGGCACTGAACAAGGCAGCTTGCTCCAGGATGGAGTATTTTGTAGGTCGCAGAAGTTCTGCCCAGAAAAGACATCCTTAACTCAACAGGCTTAAGAGGTCACGGGTGGGCTTTTTCAAGCTATATATTCTGCGGTTCCCTTTATTTCTGCATGCTGAGAGAACTTTTTTCTTCTAAAATTTGTAAAAATACTTTATAGAGCACCCAAACCAGAGGACAACGGGTCTGCTGAGCTGGCTAACAACAAACGGGGACAGGTTACACACGGCTTAACCACGAGTACCTTTTGTGCTTGCAGGGCACTAGAGGGTCTGCTTCAGCTGGAGACCTCACAAACACCTACTGAGTCACGAGTGATCGGCTGACTCATCAAAGAAGAAGCCTTTGCACATCATTTCTTCTACAACATTTTCAGTTTCATAAATTATCCTCTGTGCTGTGCAAAACATCTTCTTGAGAAACCCAGTGCAGCGTTTATCAACTTTAAGGTACCACCATTTTCATGACTCAGCTGTAGTTTCAGCATTACAGATTAGACACCTGCAGGCGTAAACAGCAGCACTCTTGCCATCTACAGAAGTTACTGCTAATTAGGAGTTTTTATGAGTAGTTATTCAAGGCGGTTACTCCAACCGTCTGCTTTTAGCTCCTACCTTCTTGTAACCCAAAGTTTTATGTAGTAATATCCTAGATCGTGCCTTTCTTTGAGACCTTCAGGACATTTCAGTAACTTCATGATGCAACTGAACTACTGTCCACCATAAGTAAAACAAAAAGTTGTCTGTGAAGAACATTTCTTATTTTATCCCTCTTACACAGCAGTAGCAGAGCTTTTCCTAAAAATGTGGTGCCTTTATTGGCACATTAGACTACCAGAGACAACCAAAACACTCACTTGCTGAAACCCTGGTCTTACACATCTCTACCACGCTAAGTTTCCGAAGTTTCTTTCTTAAATGTGCACGGATTGCTTCCATACTGTTTAAAATTCCATACTGCTTCCATTATCCCTATTTAAAATTCATAGCGAGTCTTCTTAGATTGCATTACTCTTTCTACAACACAACATTTGATAGATTAAAATGATTGCTATCTCATTTCCCTCTCCTTGAGGGATGGTGCATATGCCAGTTTCGCACAACAGTTTTAATAATTCATCTAACTGTACAATGTTGTACTTTTCATGTTAGAAAACACGAGAAAACACTTGTGTTGATAGAGGAAAAAAGCACTTTTCCAGAAGAGATTCTCTGTAAGCAGAACACACATAGCTGAGGCAAATCTTCTTCGCAAGCACCTTAAAGCTTAAGACAGCTACATTTCTCGTCTGCCTGCAGAATTCTAAAAAGCATCTGAGATCACAAGAGTAAAAAGCAACTAGCCATCTTTTAGTGAAGCAGTAAACGCACAACATACTCTTAGGACATCTGAATTCCTGTGCTAGGACTTCCAAAGGCAGAATTATTTAGGCCGGGGGTTGGGGGGCGGGGGGAGAACTAACCTCACTGTGCCATCCTGAACCTTCAGAGTACAGGGTACTGCCTGTTTTGGCATGTTGTCTCCCAAGAGGAAAAGCGATGGGAGGAAAATTGACTTGCTCTGTCATGCACAATGAAGCAACTGCTCATCTCAGGCAGTCGCATTCTATTATCCTCTTTCTATCAAACTGTAATGCTGCATTTGCAGGACGAAGACAACCCTCATTCACTACTTTAAGGAGCCCAGAGACTCAGAGTCTTTGGCCATATGTTTAAGTGTCCAATTTAAGCCATGAAAAGACAATACAGAAGGCAATTAAAGCATTTTGGAAATCGGAAAGCATCTCCTCTCTGATCAAAGGCAGATTAAAGTGATGTTTCAGGGTTAGACTATAATGTCTAACAAAGTTCGACTTTGAAGAGGACAAAGTCAGGACAATCCAGAGCTCAGAAGGAATGCAGGGGTCAGACTACACCATTCCAGCCTGACATCTGCATCTTCACCAGCCACCACTGACTCAAGATGACTTTGGGAGATGCAAAGGCTTTGCCAAATACATTCACTGTTGATTCAGCCCATGGCTTTCCTGAGCCTCCTGGGACATGACTGCCATCCACCCCAGCCATGCATGCCCCTGGAGCTGCAGGGACAGGGCCCAAGCTCTAGCACCTAAAGCCTTTGCTGCTGAAAAGCGACACACAGACGACCTTCACAAGCCGCGGACTAGCCTAGCAGTTGCAGCACACGGATTGCCAGATCAGATCGGTTTGTTTCTAGCATGGCCACACACGCTGCTTCCAACCAGCCTCTGACCAGACAAGTAACATTTCTCTTAATTTTAAGCAAAGTGATATAAAATATTTGGGCTCCTACATGCACAAATACAGTCCATGCAGCACTAACAATAGCACATGTGGCCTCCTGAGAGGATGAAACCACAGAAACACAAGGGAATACACGGAAACCTTCTCACAAACACAATCTTTACCAACAGCTTGCTGACACAGGCACATGCTGCCCTCCACAACCTCAACGAGGCAACAGGACTCTGGGAACACCCTCAGCATCCCACAAGCACCCGTGTATGAAGGAGCCCAGAGCTTTGCAGAGAGCTGAAACAAGCTTTGGGAACAGCAAGGTCAGGAGAGGATGGTGAGATGATTGCAAAGAAAACACCCATTCTCCTGCAATTTGGGGCATTCTTACAAATGTAAGGCCTTGAAATGACTGGAAGTCCTCCCCCCCATCTGTCGGCAGGGAAAAACCCTAATGAATTTGCCACGTTGCCGTCATGAAGAGGAAAGCTGAGGCAAGCAGTGATCTGCCATGCTCACCTGGCTTTAGCACTTCCAGGGCCTTCAGCAGGCCTCTGCTCTGCCTAAGCCCTTGACCTACAAGCCCTCAGTTCCCTAAATTGGGGCAGCCAGCCTGGAGTTAACAATGCCTTTGGCCAGCACGGAGACAGCCTTGGCTGTTACATCTCCCCATTCTAAAATATTTCCATGACATTACTCAGTTATTTCTGCTCCTAGCCATGAAAATAAATACGAGGCTGATCTCATTAAAATCTCCCCAAGCCTTTGATGTAATTTTAATATATTACCACACTGCTGTTCCTACAGCTCTCTTGGGCTGAAGTGACACAGTTTTCCGACCGCTCTACCCAAAGCAGGCTGTAATGCAGGTTGACGTGAGTCAGCTTCTCCCTCCGCTCAGCTTGGCTGGGAGGGGAAACAAAGCAGGGGGATTTTTTGGGATGTTGTAATTCCCGATGCAGGCAGCCTTCCCTGCTTAACATTCACTAATGCATCGTCTACTGGGGAATAGGAGCTGCAGGTGCCTTCCTGAAGAGGTGCGAGCTGGTGATGCAAGAGCCGAAGTCCTGCTGCTGAGCTGCTCTTTGCCAGCTCCTCACAGTGCCCTCCTGCCGCCAGCCTTCCCACACCCCCTGCAGCTCTCAAAAGCACCACAGTCGCCCTCCTCCCTCAGAGGAGAGGCATGGGACCGCAGCAAGGTATGAATAGCAATGCTATTTGCCATTTAAAGGTAACACAGTTGGAACTAACCGTCCCCTATCACTTCAGCTGAAGTCAAACATGACGCTGAATGAACACCGTGGCTCTCAGCCTTTCAAATTCAGTCAGCTTTTGCTTTCTGCTTTGTGTGCTCTAAAGCACAACATGTCCACAGTTGATTTTTCAGAAAACTTCCATCATAAGAAAACAATTAAAAACACTGCTGGGATTTAATTGCTCTTAAGTCGCAGTTCTCACCTGTCTCTTGCAAAACATCTATCTTAAAATTACCATCTCTCTTCAAGATGAAGGCACGCTACCGATGATGCCTAGGCCACCCTATATCCCAAAAGGAAGTCAAGGTGAAAACCACGCTAAAGTACAAAATACAGTTACGAGATATCAAAGAATAATAAAATTCATAGGAAAATACCATTAGTGAAGCAACAACTTTCAGAGAAGAAAAAAAAGTCAGAAAAAGCTGACTAGCATGCTAGCTTGCAAAGTCACACATTGCAGTGCCACCCAGAAAGTGTGAGTTTTGGCAAAAAAAGTACATTTACAGAACTGGTTTGACAGACTAAACAGCGTCACAATGCACATTTTCTTCTCCAGTTACAAGTGAGAAATGCTGTGTCTGTTCAGTTCGCTTGATGTCCCATCTTGCCTGGCAGTTCAGTGGTTGTCACCACGGGACACTGCATCCCTCTAATTCTACCCCGTGGCTTGACAGTGGCCTGCTCTTCAGTTAAGCTGCAGCAGCATGACATTGCCTCAGTTTCTTTTTCTGCAAGGAAAGTGATTAATATTGCATGACCAAAACTCCTGGCTCCCCGTCTTGCAGCTTTGTACAGCCAATCTTTGCAGCAGTTCAATATTGATGCTGCTTCTGATCACCAGTCCGTGTGAAGGGCAGCTTAGTTGGTTATCTGTTCCACATTTTTCAAAGAATTTGGGATTATTTCCTTAGGCTTCCGTTCTGTGATTGGAAGCAGTAAAGCCTCCGAATCATCAAGATAGAAAAAGATTCTAGCCCTGAGAAGCAGTAACCACTTCCTTTTTGGTCTCTGTGAATAAATACTCAGCAGAAAGTTGAGTTCAGGTAGAAGAGTTTTATGCAATGCCTCCTCCACACAGCCCAGTAATGCAAAATTTAGCCCTGACACAAGATCTCAGAAAGGTTTTGTTTAGACACGGGCTTCTTCAAGCAGTGATCACATAATCTGAAGGAAATTATGAGCCGGTAGAGGGTCTTCAGACTCGAGACACTGTTCACCCTCACTTCTGAACCAAGTACTTTGGACAAATACCCAGGCCCTTACAAATTTATTCTTCTACTTAGAATTGTGGCAGTGATTCCCTCACAATATTTTTTTCTTAAATAAAGAATTATAGAAAATAACTTTGTACAAACAGTATGAACCAGAACAAAGTACCCACTTACACTTCTCAGCCTTTTGAGTCTGCTCAAAAGCATTCAGCAGGCTTTCCCTGGAGCCACGCTCCCAAGGCTTTCTCAGGCTTTAGCCTCTTGTTATTCCTCCTGCCATCCCCTCCACCTTACCCCTCCCCTGCTTTTCTGCTCCAACTGAGAGACAAATACTCACAAAAATAACCAATGAAATCTATATTCTGCACGTTGTAAGCAGAGACGTGATATTGTGGAGAGGAAGCTGTTTGCCATTTCTTTTGGATTTAAAAAAAGTCTTTCCTTTCATCACCCCACCCCAGCCCCCCAAATGATCCTACAAGGCTGTACAGAAAATTTTGCAAGCAAGAAGTTTCATCCAGCAGCACCGAGGTGAAAAAGCTGCAAACAAGTCACGTTTTGCAAACCTAGGCTCTCTGCTCTCTGTAGGCAGAGAAGCAGGCAAGGAGCATCTTCCACACACCAGTGAAACTGGGCCACAGAACCTAAAGCGAGGAGAAACAGCCGAGCAGCATCCCTAGGACGGGAGGACAAGAGCTCATTAACAGCTCCAAAAATGACCCTCTGAGGTGCAGGATGGGAACAACTCATTAGTTCCTACCTGCCCTATTCCACATCTCCCCACCCAAGGAGCTGATGAACTCTCCCTCGGAAAGGCAGAAATCCCCCCAAGGCAGGGAACGAGCTGGGGGAGGGACAAGTGAGGAAAAACCAGGTGGGTAGAGCCAAGCAGCCTACATGCGGCTGAGATGAAGGTACAAGTTTTAATTTTGCTTCCATGGATTTTAACAGCAGCGAGAGCCAGGGCTTACTCAATTGGGATTCCTAAAAATAGCACTTGCCTAAGTAACCACACAGGACCACATGGGGCTCTATTTTCCTTAACTAGCTTTTGATCTAATGGAATTCTTCAGTTAAGTAAAAGAAGAAACAGGGTCTTTGTGGTGAAAGCACATGATCAGGCGTTAGGAGAACTTGCTTCTGCTCTAAACTGCTACAGATCTGGTATTTAGTTTTCCACGCAGCACAATGTAGCCCGAACTATGCTTCCACCTGAGTCCAAAACCTGTGACTACACATCAAAGCAGATGCGCCCATGCCAGCTTCGCTCCTTCCAGCGAGCGAGCCAGCTGCAGCTTGCATGGAGCTCTGGCTAAGTAATATCTATCCAACATGCAGACAGGCACCCAAACAATTATCCTGGTCGCACTCTGCACCGCCATAGCTATGCTGGTTGCAGCAGAGCCGATGTAAAAGCCTTGTGTGCATCTGAGCATACTGCATTTATCCTTCTACAATCTGTTGTAGCACTGAGCTTCGTACTTGCCTCAAAGTGCAAATAAGTCTCCTTACAGAGGTACAGCACGGGTCATGAAGTACCGATAAGATGTTCCTCCATCATCTAAAGGTGTTATTTTGCTGCAGTATTTGAGCAAAGCTATTGCACTCCGCATGAGAAAGCAGAGCAGCCGTTCGGTAAGGTTGGAAAGTGCAAGAGCGGAGCGGAAGCTACATGCTGGTATTTCAAACAGTCAACAAACAAGTAACCTGGTAAGACCTCTGAGACCTTGACCAGGATAGACAGGCTCTGCCCTGCCCGAACCGGCTGCTCTCCAGGGTTTGCAGAACCCTACCACTTTCCCACACGAGGGAGAGGCTGAGCCTCTTCCTTCCGCCCTGCGACCTGCTGGCTGAGCCTGGCGTGCTCCCCAAAAGCTGCCACAGCCCTGCAGCAAGGGCTGGGACTCTCCACCAGAGCAGTTTAAGCAGAAGAGACTGGACAACAAGACAGGAGCTGGAGGAGACCGCAGCACCAAGTTAACCCCATCTGTGGCTGACGGGAAAGCGAGCCAAGGCTAGCACAAAAGCAGGAGACAATTCGGCAGCCACGTTGCAAAGACGGGGCATAACACACCTGACAATACACTTAAACAATGCAAAACATCCTTTCCAACGCCTGCAGCAAATCAGCTCATATCCTAAAGATCTAACACACATGGGCCCACAAGCGCTTGCCAAGTTGTCAACATGGCCTTTGATATCGAAAAGCTTTGAAAGCCCTGCCTTAAAGGCCAACACTTGTTTCTCCACCCATATTTGAAATGCAAGATGCCTGAAAGCTATAGAACTATTTTAACATTGAACATGCAGGAGTCCACACCGCAGAGCAGACACGTTCACTGGGAACCGCAGTTGGAAAACTAACAAGTCCCCTACTGCTACAATAACCGTAGCTGCGTAACGCAAGGCTTGCCAGCGATCGCAGGAAACTCAAGTATTTCTAGCGCTTTCTGTGATCTCCGTTAAGTGACCAGCCCGAGGAGCACCTTATTTACGCTTACATTAAGTGCTAGAACACCAAGGGATGCAGGGCAAGAAGAACAAATTACCTTCTTTTTTTTATATGAGAAAAAACCTCTTTACTCAGGTTGTACACCAAATTGAGGCCTTAAGAGTTTGTTTTCTTCAGAAGGACAGAAGAGAAAAAAAAAAAGTCAGTAGAAAGTTGTTTCCCTGTATGTCAACCAAAAACCCGAGCATCCCACCTTGCAACTCAAGCGTGACAGCTAGCAGAGGGGCACTTCACTCATTTTTCATCTTGATGTAATCCATTCTCTATTTTATTCCCTTATATTTCTTTTCCAGGGTAATGTTGACAAAATAGTGATTTTCCAAAGTCAGAGGACACCATCTCTAACCCCACGCTTTCCATGCTCTCAGCCGGTCGTGCTGTGCCCCAGCTCCTCTTCGGCACGTCCCGGGAGGACCCCACTGCACCCGAGATGCTGGGACCCCACGAAGTGCCACAACCCACCGGCTCCTACCAGGATGGGGCCCTGGGGTGCCAGCCCTCAAATTTACAGCCCCAGACCAGCGCGATGATTTCACTCCACACACAGCTGAACTATTCACCAACTGCTCAGAACACCCTCATCCACCGACACGCACAAAACAGTCCCAGCACGTGTGCCAGTAGGAGCCTAGGCTTCCCCCTTCGGCACAGCAATTTGGGAGCTGTAAGACATGCATTAAGGCTGGACTGATCCAGACTTTTACAAGCTTTACATTTCACACTGATGTTATCAGCTAGTAAATCACACACACTGCAAGCAGAAGAATTTTTTATATGCTTTCCCTGTAAGAGTTCCTCAGAACTGAGCGTTCTGTGTACCTTAATCGTTTTCTGTCAGTCATCTTTCCAATTAAGATCTGCTCCTTCCTTCCTCCCTAATTTTTCCAGTATGTTACACAAAATTTAGTTGCTGACATGTTCCAACAGGGACAAGAGGAATGATCAGTAGAGATTAGAGCATGCCATGCAGCAGCCAACTTCTCAAACAACTGACAAAGGAAACGCCAAGCATCTTCAAAAGGAAAGGATTACAGAGACGGCAGCTCTCTTATGATGGTTGGTCCCACTTGTCAGTTGTCAGAAGTGTTTGAGGGTTGCATTTAAAAGAAAAGGCAATGAAATCCCCTAACACAAGAGAACCACCCCTATACGCCACTTCCACGTTTTGCCAATTCAAATCTAAGCAAGACCTATTGCTTCTTGGAGGGTCATCTTTTAAAGTCTACACGGTATTACATGAGCTCTATTTCTGGTTAAGCAGGGGCAGGATCATGAACAAAGCTAACACAAAGACAAAGCAGACAGTGCCCTATGAATTACTTTTGTAGGAATATTCATTACTATTAGCATCCCAGCTGTTTTTGCAGTCCTTAGGCATAGGAGTTTGTCAAAGGCTTCAGATCAAGAGCCTGTCTATCATACGTATCTTTACATAGAGTGTGCTATTTTAGGAGAGCAGCACCTACCAAACAACTCCAGATGAACAGTAAATGAACCATCTACTTGAACCACAGAGTAGCTAGTGGTAGGTTTTGTTTTTAAAGAAAGATGCTACTGATTATACATCAGCAAGAAGTCAAGTTGCAAGGCATTAACTAGTATGCTCTCATCTCATTTTCCCACCAGCAACAGGATTCACAGATCCAAGTTTTATTGCTCAATAGCCACAGTTTCTGCCAAAAATCACAAGGGAGCCAGGGGGAGGGGATGGCAAATATGAAATGGGACAACAGCTGTCAAGGTAATTTGATAGCAGTGATGGCTTCTTGAACCAGTGGACACTCTTGAGAATGTGAGCCAAGGCCTCCAGGCATCCACAGAAAAGCCAAGTAAGATAAAGAGCTCGGTGAGAGAGCTGATACAGATGTCTGAGACGGCAGAAAGAACAAAGAAAGCCAAGGCCATCTAACTTCTAAGAACTTCAGTTTTCCAAATAAAAACAACAAAAAAAATCAGAGCAAGTGTCCAAATCAGCCCTTCCAGCCATGAAGACAAACCATCTTTTGTCTGAAAAATGTTTGCAAGTTTTCCCAGTGCCCTTTCCAAAAACATCCCAAAACTAGTAATATCCAAACAGAAAACAGGAGTGACAAATGAACTGACAGATTAAAGGATCAATTTAATATTCTTCTGTAGGTTTGAATCTAGCTGGGCTTCTACTACCAAGCAGCTACCTGTGTTGAGGCTCACATAAATTAAACTTACGTCCTGCAAATCAATTCTTAAAAGACCAGTGTCCACACTCAACATTTTCCTTGCTGCATGCGTAACACGAGAAATATCCAAAGGAAATAGTTATCGCTGGAAACCCTGACAAGTTCCACACTTTTAGTTTAACCGCTCTGCTAAATGAACCATTGCTTCAGCAATGAGTCACATCCTTCGCTGGAACAGTAAGAAGAAAGCTGATTTGCCCGTGTCTGCGGCACCTGTTTTAGTGACATTAAATGGATCACCGAGACACACCAAAAGCACAAACAGCAACTCAGGAGCACGTTAGCTGTGGCAAGAGCAACAGAGCAAAATCAGATACTTCATCATTATTCAAATCAGTAGGCTTTGTTTTCCCTGATTTTCTATCAGAGCTTTTATTTTCTGTATTTATGCTTTAACCTTCTCCCATGCACTGAACAACTGCAGTTCTCTCGCTTTCCCTCTCTCTTTTCAGTTTCTGGATTCCCCCTACCTACCCCTGTGCTCAGCCTTGTCCCAGTCTTGTAGGAAGTTGCAATAGCTGGAAAATAAAATAGGTGCAAACAGAAGCGTTCATCGCTTTGGTCAGTATTACTATTAGCAGTCACCTGCTAAAGATGTCCAATATACCGAGACATTACCACTGCCCAGGCACATCTATGTGTACATGATACAGACAGACCCGTTCTTCACAATGAACTCGGCATTTTGATGGGCATTAATGCAGTCAGCTACCTATGTTAAAACCACTTTATTCTGACAGAGAAAAGCAGCACATGGCTATTGGCTTCAAGAATTGCAAAGCTTTTTTTTTTTAAAAAAAAAAAAAAACAGCAGTGATCTTAGTATCTAGTTTTAAATCAAACTAGAAACCTAATTTAGTGTTCAATTTCTTCCCTAATAAGATCTTCAAACATCGTTCCCAAGCATTGCAGCGTCCTTATCTGACCCTGGAGGGACGTCTACCACTATTTTTGCGAGCAGTTATTGAACTCAACCAACTTCACCACCACAGGAGCTTCTGCTTTAAGTGCTGGTCCTGCAGAGGGGACGTCAGACACGGGCACAAGCGGGTGGCTTCTGCAGGCTCCTGACCCTCACCGGAGCAGACGAAGAGAATGCCCAGAATGACTGACTCGAAGTCGAACAGGTTTAACAGCCCTTCCCCACCTGAGGCAGCAGGCGATTTGCTTGGTATGTCACAGGTAAAAATGTGCCTGAGTGGGGGCAAGGGCAATGACACATCGACCACGTGCCACTTCAAAAGGTTCGCAGCTCGGAGGTTGCGACACTCCCATCTCGACCTTGGGCGTCCTTCAGAGGCTGTTCGACCTACTCCGCTTCATGCCCTTCATCTCCCTGTTCCAACACAGGGTTAGGAATTAAGGAAAAGCAAGTTCTCCTAAATCATAAATATATTCCCGTCACTTCTGATAGCAACTTCTCCAACGGGATTTCTGAATTTACAGCCTCACTGGAGGACACTATTCATTCACCCCCCTCTTTCGGTTAGCCAAGGGGAGAAGGATGACCCAGTCCCTGTCCATCCCTTTCCTGCACAAGCCTAATCCCTGGAAAACAAAGAGAAAATAGATCAGGCCTTGATCAAGCAGCAAAATTCTCAGCTCCTCCATCCCGTTCCTACCTTCCACATCAAAGAAAACAAAGACACAGGATGGAGCTAGATGGAGCAATACAATCCCAGCCACGGCAAAACTTCTCGCTAGCACAACACAATGGTGCCCTTGATTACGAGTCCAACGCTGAGCTTCTGTTCTAACAGACACTTTAATCAGGCATGGAAGTCATTAACGGAAGCACGGAGAGACGCAGCGATAGCGATATCAACAGGACACAGACTCTTTAGCTGTGTCGTGTACACGAGGCCAGCCTCGACCCCGGGGTACGCGTGGGCCCAGCACAACCACCGCAGAAGTGGCAGAACCCAGCCTCTGTAACGTACTCAAGAAAAAGCAGGAGTGTGCCATATAGCAGTGTTAACATGCACAACCCTAGAGCACGGCTGCGCTATCAAGAGGACAGACCTCACCTACCCCGTAACAGCTGACAAACAGCAGGTTGGTGGGCTGCTGCTTCCCCACGTCATGACAGCACACACAGAATGAGGGGAAAAGCCCAGCTCAGCCACCCCTGTCATCCCAAATTTCACCAGCAGTGAGACCAGACTTGGATCTACGTCACAGCTCCCCTCTTACCCAGACTGCTCAAGACTCCTTCGAAAGGATGGCAATTAAGAGCGCTAATTGCATTAGCCACAGGAGTAACCAACCTGGCCTTGATGCAAAACCATCTTTTCAGCTGGAACATGCAAAGCTCGAGACTTCCTTTCTACTGGGAGAGCCAAGGTTTTTAGTTTTACTTTGGTTATCACCTTGTCACTTCTAAGAAGAGAGAGCTACTTGCACATCCCTCAGGAGTGGAAATTTAAGCAATAACAACAGGCTTGACACTTAAACACTTGCCTACTAAGGTTTTCAGCCCAGCAAAACAGAAAAACATTTAGCGCACAATCAATCATAAACTGGATGTTACTTCAAAGCCGTCCGAAAACAAAAGCCAAGACACATGGGATAAAAAAGGATAAATGGTGCCTCTGACACAGCAAGAAAACAAATAGACTAAAAACTTCTGGGTCAGTAAGGGGTTAGAAATCACTCGACAATGAACTTTACAGCAGTAATTTTAGTACCCATAAAGCTACACAGAATAAACCATTAACTACTAGGACATTCACCTTAACTCTATCTCCACTCCTTGTCTAGTGGATGGCCTCATGTCACCTGTAGCTAGTGTCTCCTTGTCCCTCGCTGATTTTCTCCACCTTCTGCCAAGCAGTGCCAGGAGTACTGAGCACTGATTTTCAGAAAGGAGAATGAAAATACTAAAGATATTGACAGACAAAGACCTCAGGGTGAGAGAAACAAAAATCTGAGTCATTACAGGGACTGTGTCTACAGAGAGTTGCAATCATCATGAAAGAGAGCTATTACATGAAGATTAAACGCAGCTCCTATTATGTATCTAAAATTACAGGGGAAAAGCAGAAACATACTGGCTCCCACTAAACCATTCAGAAGATACAAGGGAAGGGAACAAAAATTAGTCCTCGCTCTAGTGCAAAGTAACTGAAGCACAAAGGGAAGGCATCACAGTCTATCTACACTTTCCATCTTCTGAATTTCCTTGTGCTGTCCAACCACTTCCCCTTCAAGGGCAAGGCACTCTTGGCTGCGCTCCTCTAGCACACTACCAAAGAGGGTAACGTGAATGTAAAACACGTGCTGGTGGCAAACACCATGCATCTTGGCAAAATGGAGAGGTCTGCTTCTTATCCCAGGTGAAGCCAGCACAAAGCCTTGCTCTGTAAAGGGAATCCTCCCCATCAACCCCACCACCTGCTCCCTCATGCATCAAACACTACCTAAAAAGCTAGTTTAGCCTTTATCTGCTCACGTAGCTTAAGGACTTACGGTCTCTCCACATTATCCCTGCCAACTCTCTCTCAATTCACTTGGAGCATAGTTACGCCCTTGGTTTCCTTGGGTCATCTTCTGCTTTGGAGAAAAGAGGAATAGGAAAAACAAAGCTAATGCATGCATTAGCTTAAGTTGTTATAAGGTTAAAAAAAATGTTTCTATCTGTAAGAACTCTTTTAGGTAGTCATATCTTTAGGTTTTTCATGTCCTGACTACCCCCAAACCCACAGAAAACACTGAGAGATGAGAATTTCTCTCGTTAGAATTGCTCATGAGCATTACGACAACGAGAGCTCCCCCTGCTCCAAGAACTCCATGCTGCCTCTAGCTGCGGAAACACTTGTTTAAGCACAGTACGCACTCACTCCTTGCTTCAAGTAGTAGCTGCAGTGCTGGAGAGCACAGTTAAGATCGACCACGTTTGTTAAACGAATCTCTTCAGTTTAGAGCATTTATTTCCCCCCTGAAAGAATGCTCACATCGAGGCTTCCGCCACAAACTGGCCGGACACTTGTTCTAGTACTGCTCAGAGGAAACACACGTAGGCCCATGCTCAGTATAAATGCCGCCCACGTGCCCAGGCCCACCAGCTGCCTCACGTCGTCTGTGCTCAGTATCCTCCACCTGAAGCACTTCTCAGAGCACCCAGCTCTTTCCACTACTCAGGAGGTAGATGCAAGTAGGCGGCAGGGTACCTGGATGCAGCCTCCAATACCTCCAAGTGATTTTTCAGGATTACTCAGACAGAGGAAAAAGGGGCAAACTACAGAGCACTGTCAATAAAAACTTGGAAAATAAAAGATTTTGTTCATGTCTCTGTTTTAAGATTAGATTAAACATTCAGAAACAGTTATTAGTTCCAGGATGGCTGCATATCTATCTTTAAAATACGTATATATTTATGTATACTGATCTGTCTTTGAAATCCCATTGTCTTCACTGCAAAATGGTCAGGGATACAGCTAGACAAGTTCCCCCTTTCTGAATATTTTCCTTGGAACTTTTGGGTTGGAGCCTGCGCATTGCGTGGGGCTGCGAGGGCTATTACTCTTGGAAGCTATTCTCCCAAATTCTTTCCTTTACTGGAAGATGTGAGGTTGATGATTTACAAAGAAGAAACGTATTAAGGCCTCTTACCACTGGACCATGTTCAAACAGCATGCAAGTAACAAATCCAAACCCAGCTTTCAGGCCAGGAGTCAGAAAAGCGCCTTCGACACTCACACGTATGTGCATCTTCCCCCCTCCCCACCCCTTTACCCAGCCTCTCTCACACACATAAAAGAGAAAGCTTGTTCAAAGTTTATAGCAAAAACTGGAAAATTCAAAACAGCTGTTCTGGAAAGCAAGAAAAACATTAGCAGAATAGAGCCGCTGACATCAGAGCTCTCCTGGTAGACATCTCATCCTATACACAGCAGGTGTGCTCCTGCAGAGAGGAGGAGAGATCGGGATTCCCATCTGTGATGCATCACAGAGCACAGGGAATCCTTCAGCCCCACCTTTAACCCCAGGGGCATTGGGGAAAGCAGGAAGAAAGCTACTGTATTCGCTCCACGTTGGCTGCACACCCTACAACTGCACTGACAGGTTCAACCCTGTGATTGGCATTAAGCAACAGATTGTTGTAGATCTTGGAGACTGCATCCATTAGGAAGGTAATTAAGTCTTTTCACTGCCCCAGCTGCCTTCCTCAAACTCTAACCTCGGGGGATTCCCACGTTGGGAAGCCTCAGCCTGCCTTCACCCCCCAGCAGGGCTGCCTACAGGGCAAACTGTGCAACTCCTTGGTTTCCAGGTTCCCTTCGGAGCCTGCTGTCAGTACAACACGAGATGGATTAAACCAGTAAGCTACTGGCAAAGCAATCCCACATTGGCAATCACAAGATGTCCCCCCACCTCGGTCCTTCGTAAAATGAACGGAAAGACCTACAAAACTGTCAGTCCTAAATTACGACAGAGAAGAGATGACTTTATCACTTGATCATATGGAAAAGGAATAAAACTTGGGATCTTGTGATCTATGTAACGGTCACATGAAAACATATGATACAAGAAAGTTTTTAACCTTGTCATTGCTCCTGCGAATGAGCACTCAAACATCTAGTAACTGATGGAGAGTCTGAAGTACTGCACAGGATTTTCAATAGGAGAAACTGAATGATATTGATAGGGATCTTGGTTTCTCTGGGAGAAACCCCATCCATGTAGTTTTGGGGGAATGCTTGCACTAAGAAGGAAAAACACTCCCAGCAGTGTGAAGTCCTAGAATTCAGCTCTGCGGTTATCAGTGTTTTCAACCCTAACCACCCCAAAAGGCTCTGGGCAAACTAGAATACCAAGAAGAAGATAAAAGTTATTTTCCACAAGGGCAGGGAACCAACATGCAGCAACGGTCAACTCACGCTTGTAGAGCTGTATAAATCCCATACGGCTACAGCAGTGCAGCCCATACTACGAGCTACTCAAACAAGAACTACCCTGCCCCCCGGTGAGGGATCCCTTATTCCTCCCCTCCGCTGGAGGAAAGCAAGACCTAGTCAGAAAGTCTTCATAAACCCACTGCCTTCAGAGAGGCTCTTCCACCCACCCTCACCCCATCACACTACATCAACACAAACACACCAAATTAAAAGCTGAAAGCCAAAGTTTTATCTGCACACATACCTCAGTTACAAGGGGAAAATAAAACAACACAAATTCACACAGCAAAACATATCGGACTAATTTACCCATCTTAGAGCAAAAACAACTTGGTGACGTCCCTTGGAGTTCAAGCCAGAGCTACTGAATAACTCACAACTCAGGCCTATTCAGCTAGCACAAATTTAACCGAGGGCTCTTACTGGATGCCCTAATACTAAATTAAGGCCCGTCTGCACTTGCTGCGTACAGGAATTGTAACTAAGTGCTGTACTTGCTTCAAACGGAAAGATGTCCCAGGCTAGATAGGAAGAAGTAAGCCTGCAGCTTGCCTAAACCCCACAGCCACACCTACTCCCGGTGCCAGATTATAAATTTTTATCAAGAACAAGTTCACACCGGCAGAAGATTGTCTTCCCTTTTTTGTAGGAGACTGGAAATCGCTGACAAGCAATTCACAAGCAATAAAAGTGGGCAACCCGATCATCCCTGTCCTCACGTAACCGCTGCATGGGAAGGGGGCCTGCAGGCTTGTTTTCAGGGCTGCACTTTGAACCCCCCCCCCCCCCGAGCAAAGGGCAGGCGGGACAACCTTCTGAAAGCGGGAGGTGGAATACTGGACGGAAACCAGACATGGCAAGATCATTCTTAAAATTGTTTGCTGGCAGCAGAGTATCCAACTGAGAGGCAGAGTCAGCATTTCATTGCTCTGATGACCCACGGACTAGTAGGGGAAAAAAAAAAAAGCTTTGTTCACCTCCACAAAGATCAACAGTCGTGGATGGCTCCGTCATATCGCTGCAAGAGATTATACCACCATAAAAGCTCACTATAAAAGAACAACTTTCATTCACGCTTCATGTGGGAGAGAACCTCAAGCAAGGAAGAGCCCAGCCTTGATGACACGGCTCAGCCTGCGGAGAGCAACGTTACGACACCACTCTCAGGATCCCTTTAGGACTGCCAGCGAAGGAATGGTGCAATCCCAACGGAAAGCATCACAGAACAAAAATATACCGATCTTTTGTATTAAATGTATGTGCTCATCTTCTGGCCCCAGCTCCTTTGGCTGGAGCAAAGCTCCTGCTTGGTTAATCAGTAACTGCAGGAGAAGCGCGTTAGCTTACAACTCCAGGCCTCGGTAATCACCAGGTTTCAGTTCCCAGGTTGACAGGCATCACACTCTTCCCTTCAAATTACAATTCCTCCATGAGAAGGGCTGCTGTTTCAAGTTTAAACACTGAAATTCCTTGTACCCAACCACATTTACAAGCAAAATGCTTCAACACAAAGGGACAACAAAGTCCCATTCACACAAGCTTTCCTAGCGCTGAGGTTTCTGCTCAATCTAGGCCTTGGGTATTTGAAGACAACTCCGTTACAAGACAAGTTGCTTTCCTTGTATACATTTACTAGACCTCTCAAGCTGATATCATCACTGGTAGGTAGAGAGCAAGATTGACTCATGTCTTTAAACCACAAAGATAACCACAAACGCCCATGTAAGAATCCTAATTTCCAACACGCCAGCCAAGCCAACCAAAGAAATCTCTCTTGCATTTACAGGTTGTGTGCTGACACACAATCACCAAAGGCAGACAATCCTCGTGATGTCCCACAGACAACGCAGAAGTGTGGCAAATCCTGAAAAATCCCTCTTCTGTTCAGTGAAAATTGGCTGCCTACCAGAAGTCTGCAAGGCTCCCAGGCAGCTTTAACACAAAACATGAGAACAATGGCTCGAAGGTCTCCAAGGGCCCCTACTCATGACTCTCCAGAACAGAAAGCTAGCACAGACAGGATTGTAAACAGCAGAGAGTACTTTTCAGTAGAGCAGGACAAAAAATAAAAATAAAATGGGAGAGTTTGTAGAGACAAGCTTGGAAATAATCAAAGCCTCTACGTTACTGGGAACCAGGAATGGAAAGATGAGCTGCCCAAGCCATTGTGTTAATGCAGCTCTACTGGCAAGATGAAGCACCAGCCAGATCCTCTCCAAGCACAATGGCCTTTGGTCTGAGAGAGGGATCTCTACCTTCTCTGCTGTGATCTTGCAACCTTGTGTTTCCAGCTGAACCGCTCAGTGGGGACCTGATTCTTCCAAGCTCACTTTGTGAAAGATGCTGTATGGTTGAGAGCCCTTGAGTCATCACATTACTGATTTTCTTTCAGATGCTATAGGAAATCTTTTAGTTTCTCTGTCTAAACCCATAATAATACACTTTGAGGATTCAGATCTTCATTACTACATGCTGTACAAGACGACATTTAGAACCTGAAGGAACTTCTCAACTTACCTGTCCCAAGCCATCTGTTTCTCTTCCCTACACCCACCTCTCTATAAGAAGACCTATACTAAGGTGACCAGGCCATCTCTACCCCTTAGAGTTCCTTAACAGCTTCCCTTCACGCCCTTCTCACAGATGTCTTGTATACCATCACGCTTGGCCCTAGTTTATTCCCAGCATGGCTCCTCCTGCCAGCAGCTACTGGGCCATGCTGGTTCCTAGGCCAAGGGAAAAGGCAGATTCCACCTGAAGAAAGCTACTGACAGATTTACACATCTCACTTCAACTACAGGTAATCATAGAAAAAGTAAAACAAAAAGCATCATTAGATGGTCCTGAAATGACTCAGTGACCTTGGCAGGAGCCAGGCTGAATCAACTGGCTGATCTGAGATTTTTTGCCATATGCTGTTCACTGTAGCTCGTTAGCACCAAGTGTTTGTACTCCCATTTGTAGCTGGTAGGCTGTATTTGAGGATTTTGTCAAATTAACAGGAGTGCCAGGTCACGCACACCAGGGTATGGTTCAGAGTACTGCAGAACCTTGTGTTGAGGACTAGCTTTTCGAGCTCCATTAATGAAACTGAGAGACTCCACATTAGAAGTGCAATTGGTTGAGGCACGTAAGCAAATGAAAAAGAGTTCTTCTTAAATATTAACGGAAAAAGAAATGTAGGATGAGATATAGACTCATTCAACACACCGCTCAGCCTCTCCGTTCATTCTAGACCCATTTTATGGTACCTAGGCAGCTGTAAAACTGACTTACAGCTCTTAATATTAAGCATACTTTGCAAAGCGTTTAGAAGAGGTGAGGTGACTAACTCCCTCCTTTACTCTATTGCCAGCTAGAGCGATGCTACAGCCTGCAAAAAATAAACCTATCGTTGGATCGCTTTGCTGCTGAGCTCTCCTGCAATCGCACGTGCTAATGGCTCCATATTTAGGCATCAGAACAGATTTCATACGTGAAATAAAAAAGAACGATGGGTCTAATACATTAGGTTAACAAAAGGATGATTTTGTCCCAAATATTTGCTTTGGCACAGAGCACTGAAGAGGCTGATAAGAGTATCTCAAGTTCACTTACTCAATTACAGGGCTACCCAGAGGTCTTGAACAGACAGTCTGTGATCACATAATTAGAAACGGCATTATAATGCTTCCATACTAGTGTCAAATAATAGTTGTACAGGCAGCCTCCGCTGCAGTATTTACTAGCTTTGACTGAACAGCAAAATAGCAATAGCGTTTCCACAGTTCCCAGCATTTTCCAGAGATGACGATCAGAATCGCAACCTTTAGATCCATCTCCTTCTGCCACTCACATTACAAAGCAACTGATGGGAGATACCACGCTATTGCTGCTCGCCCACACACAAGAGCTGACAAAGCTTCAGCGTTGATTAGACACGCTCGCAGAAAGAAACAAACATCTAAGACGATTTATTAAAGACAATATCTTTAGTTTCAGAAGCTCTTGAATTGCAGCTTGATGAGATCACCAAGCTTCCAGGGGGAACAAAACACATTTCCTCTTTTCTAGCACTCTTTCTCTCTGTCACTGATTTTACACCCTTGTAGTTGACTGATGTTCACAGAGTGATCTGCTCCTCAGTACCTCACGTTGGCAGAGAAATACTGAAACTCAAAAAAATCTCAGCCCTGGAAGGAATCCGCAATGGTTACACTACCCGACCACTTTGCTGTACTACTGAATTTGCTCAGAAGTCAACATTTTGCCTCTTCTCTCCGTTCTGCTTCAAAACTGGCCAGGAAATGCAGCTGACAGCACAGACTGACCTGAAATTTGTAGCTGTGCCTATTACAGGTAGCCTTTACAGACAGAGAGAAAGCAGATAGGAACCTGGCTCACTTGTGGAATTCACCCCAGTGGGTGCAGGAGTTTGCTAACTTGGAGAACACTGTGGGGAAAATGGCAACAGCTTGTCTTTGTTGACTAATGAGACTCTAATGATGAGTTAAAAAGCAATCGAAGAATGATGCCAAACACACGTGTCAAATTCAGACCTGTACTGCTCTGAACATTTCAGGCATTGAATTTGCTTACTTCCTTCCGTGATCCATGTTTCACTCTGCCCTCAGCAGCAGAACAGAGCCTCCAGCTGGGCTCCTCACCACAGCCAGGCTGACAAAGCACTGCTGCTCTCCAGCACCATCTCTCCTTCTCCTAGGCCCACAAAAGCATCCCAGCAGGGAGCCCCAGGAGAGCTGGAGCTGCCCTTGAACGCATTCCCCAGGAACAAACCTGCAGGCACATCATACTAAGTCTTCTGTATCTTGGTGGCAAATTCCCTAATTGTTGCCCTGTTCTCTTCACACAAGAATTCTTCGTGCTGGACCTCAACACCTTTATCTTTATGTGAATTCTCCTCAGAGGATCAGCGGAGATGCCTTTTTTTAGCCAAGCGGCCTTGAAAACAATATTGTTTTCCAAGAAGGAGTTTTACATGCCTTTGATAATTCCAGAAGGGATTTACGTAGTTTCTTCCAGTTCCTCGTAATGCTGCAGTCACAGCCTAAACAGAAAAACAGCTTCAGAGACAAACAACCTGTTAGACGAACCAGAAAACAAGCATTCAGATCCCTTAAATAAAGTTTACTTATGGGAAGCCTGGACTCAGATTCAGCAGGATGGGAACCCATGAAACCTGAAAGAGACCAGGAAAGAAGCGAGCTGCAAGCGTGGGTTGGAGTTGCAGCAGAAAGGTAAGCGACCTAATAATAAAGAGAGCTCAGACCACAATAACAGCAATGCAGAGCTTTGGATTTGTGGGCTACCAATCACTCGCCGTCCCTCCCCTCAAAAGTAAGGGTTTCAGGTTCCTGGGCCATGGCTTTCTTGGGAGTGGGAGGAAGAACTGGAAAAGAAATAGGACCCTGAGAAAAAAATTGGTCCATGTCCACACTAAACAGACACACTCTTAATGACAGACAATAAAAATCAACAGAGCGTGAATAAAAGATCCTCAAGTTAAATCTGACAAGGTTTTTAGGGGAGAAAAATCTTTTAAGGTTCAGTTGGCAGTAATTTTAATAAGGAATCTAGGAATTTTCTTAAGGCCGCCATGTGATTCAGAGAATAAGAGCTCAGGACTGCTGCACGCAGTTACCATGACTTCTTTGTACTAGGTTATTAACTCTGATCTTCAGTATAACATAATACCAGAGACAGATACAAATACGATCAAAACATACAACTCAAAGATCTCCAAGTACGGATAAGGATGACTCTGACTGAGAAACTGCCGCGCTACAAAGCTGTCCAGGCCACCACGAAAACAGCTGTACAATGGCTGGTAGAAAGAGGGCCTGTCTTAGAATATTAATATTAGAAAACAAGGCTTTGCAAGGTGAATTCTTGTAACTCTGGCATTCAGAGAGCTAGAAATGGAACACTTTAGATTTAGGATCACACACGAGAAGATCCACCAGTGAAAAATAGCACAAGCAAGTGCCAGAGACTTAGGAAAACCGTCAAGATAACAACAACAACAAAAACACTTATTATCAAGGGAAGAGACACCAGATGAGACAGTCCACAGCTTCTTTCCAGAAATGACTTTGATGCTCATTCACTCCCTGCTGCACCTTAGGAGCCAGGATACTAATTGATCCTGAAGGAGATGACGCCTTGCTCCCCTTTACAGCAACAGCCAGCAATAAGTTATTTCAAACAAGATGCTTCTTTGTGCTGAGCAAAGTCAGGCAGGTCCTTCCCTTGACCAATGGAAAGGGTACCTTGTACCTCCTTGCATTAACGTGGAGTTGAACAGATTGAATTCAAGTAAGCTGAACGCCCAGTCTGCACAACTAGCTGGCAAATGGATTTGAGTGAGGTCCGTTGACAGGAATAGAAAGTTACTCCACTTTCAAAAGCTTTTTATTTATTTTAAAATAAACAATGCTTTTTAGAAGAGAAGCTTTTTAGCAGGCTGCCTCAGAAGTCATGTTTATTCATACTTCAAGAGATTAGAGTAACAAGGGAATGGGAATGTGCTGCAGCTCTCTTAAAATTAAGTTTCTTGCCTGGCAGCATAGAGGTGAAACATATATTCGTTTTGCAACTGTGGGCAAAGAACATTAATAATACGCTCACCACCAAATCCTCCAGCTGCCCAACCTAAGCCAGTACAAAACTACCAGTTTCATCCGCCACAACACCATAAGGACATGTATCCTGCCGTGCTTGGCTTTTCGTCTCTTCCCTGTCAGGCTCCAATTGATGTTTGGGGTAAGTATATTTTGTTCCTTCCCCAAAAAGTGAGCTTCAAAACCCCATCCTCTCGGCTAATTCCTAAACTTCCTAAAAAAAAAAAAAAAAGCCTCTTTCCTTGAACAGATTAAAGCCTTTAACTGACGGCAGCGCTATCACACGAGCTGCTTGCTGCACCGAACAGGGTTGTAGCCACCTGGGTGGGAGAAAGGCACGCGAGAGCTTTGGAGCAAACCTACTGCGGTGGAAGGTCAACGTGGTGGGAAAGGGGCAATTAAAAACCGTAAGCTTATTTATTTTCAACGCTTTACCAGAGAACAACATGCAATTTGATTCTCACCCTTAATTTGTACATTCTCACGGGAATTTGGCAAGGTTGCTGTGCAGAAAGGAGTTTGAAGAACTCTTGCAAAAGACACCGCGCTATGCCAGATCAAGCAAGCTATCAGTTATTTACATTCATTTCAAAGGACAAAGGAAGCTATTTGTTTCCACCATATCTGCATGTTTAAAGAAAAACCAGTTAAGACGGAACTAGTCCTAACACCAGGGCTTGTCAATACACACCAACCAGCACAGCTGTCCTGGAGTAAATATGAGGCACGGTCAAACTATCCCAAATTAATCCACTACTACAGGGATTGCTCCAGAATGCAGTGGTCGCAGGAGGGCATTAGGAAGTCATCCTAAACTTGTGCTACTGGGAATTTACCTGGTGCAGGCAAGGGAAGTCCTCTGGCTGTCAGCAAAAGCAACCTCTGGTCTGTACCTTCCAAGCAACCCAGGAGAATTAAGGAGCCTATTTTAAGCACAAATTTCAGGAACTGCAAAGAGGCCTATTTGGCTTTGCCACACTTGCAGGATTAAAATGCCTGATTCTCCCAGCTATTAAATAAAAGGGCTCCTATTTTTAAACACACAGGAGTGTTTCACCTCCTTCAGACAGGGAAATAAAGTATGCAACATTCATTTCTTCAGATACATTGCTACAAACAAAGCTAGAAAAAAAAAATCAGAGGTCCGGCTGCAGGTTAAGAACCCTGTCGTGCTACCTGGAGTCAGAGTAACGGAGGGAAAAGAACTGCAGGCCTGCACGCACAGCAGAACCCACCTTTACCAGCCAGCAGTTAAGTGACATAATTGAGCTTCCCAGATCTGAGCTGCAGATTCTGCAGCACAGAAACCACAGGCGAGGCTCTCCCACATCTCCTGCTCAACAGCTCCGAACCAGCGTAAGATTTCCCCATCACCACACCGAGAGAGAAAGAACTATGCAGAACAACTGCTGTTCTGGTCAGCAAAAAGCAGGAGTACCTTCACCTTCCATCTGAGAAAGAAAAGTGAGGATGCCAAAGGAATAACCCTCTGAATCCCCTAAATTGGGTTAAGCAGGTAGAAACAGATCAAATACCACAGTATGTGGACCAAACAGTACCTGGAAATCTAAACAGAAAATTAAATTTGATACCTAGAAAAAACATTCATCAACTTACCAAGGTATCTTCAAGAGAATTCTGCATTTGATAAAAGGCTAATTTAACTTTTCCCCGTCAGCCTAACTGTGGTACCAATGCAGCTATGAAGATCTCTTTCAGTCAGATCATCTCTCAGAGACAGAACCGCTCGACGGCACATTGCTCTGAGCTCCCATGGGTATGATTGCTCCGTGGCACTCACTTTACCTTCAGTTACCAGCATGACGGTCTGCAAGTACCTAACTGATCAGAAATTTCACTTACTATTTCCTTTAAAGCACTTTCTTGCACAGGGCATAGGACCTGCGTTATTATTTGGCTCGCAGAGAGGAACAGATTCAAAAAGGGAAAAAAAGTTGTGTTTCTTTTTCTTTTCCTCATAAGCAAAGGCTTATAATAAGAATTAACGCACATCTGTCAGGAGAACACCTCCCACAATTAAGACAGAAAGCCCCCATCCAGTTCTGAAGCAATGAATACAAACACTAGACCAGAGATGTAGAAGGGCTCACGTGTTTGCACGGCTGAACCTGTGGTCCTTGGGGTAGAGGAGAGCCTAGGTAAGAAGGCCTGTAACCCCGACGTGCCACCCGGACAGGTGCATTCAAACATATTTTAAGACCCTGGAACTATTTATGGGTTCCCAGATCAAAGCATCAATCAGAATAACTGTAACACGAGCACAGGGCTGAAGTCAGCCAGCCGAGCCGATGAATGGAGTGAAAACGCCGTGTTTATCTCAGCACGTGTGTGCACTCTAAGCCGGAAAGACAGGAGTGACCTACACGAGCAGCCCACCCGCTCCTCGCTGTCAGGCCAGCTGAAAAAGCACAGAGAGGACTGAGCCAAGTAACGGGCGCGCATTCGTGTCAACAGTTCCCACTATAACGTGCAGATGAGTGGAAAAAGAAAAAAAAAAAAAAAAAGCAGCCTTGCTTGGCACGATGCCCACCCACACAGCCCAGTAGTGGGGAAAAGAGGCAGGGGGCGCAGACCATCAACCAGCCGTGGCTCAGCCTTCTGGGTCAGGGAGCTGGCAGACGCCTAAATTCAGGCCCCTCTGTCCCAAGCGCACTTTCCCAAAGCCTCTGCGAGGTGAAGCAGCGAGGGCTCCCCGCAGAGCACCCTTGTCGGGGGTGCTCCCCGCCACCGAGCTGCGCCTGCCACCCCCGGGGCCCTGCCATCATCCCACCTTTCTTGAACTCCTCCAGCATGGCGTCGAGCTTGGTGTCGTTGAAGACAAAGTGCAGCGGGTGGTTGTAGAACCGGGTGATGGTCTTGAGCGGCGTGCAGTCGTCAGGGTCCACAAAAGCCAGGTCCTTAACGAAGAGCAGGTCCACGATGTTGGAGCGGTCACCCTCGAAAACGGGGATGCGGGTGTAGCCGCTCTCCATGATCTCGGACATGGTGTTGAAGTCGAGCACGGCCTCGGCTGCGATCATGAAGCAGTCCCGGAGCGGAGTCATCACGTCCTCCACCGTCTTGGTGCGCAGCTCCAGGGCTCCTTGGATGATGTTGAGCTCCTCCTTGACCAGATCGTTGTAAGGGTCAGTGACCCGCAGCATCTCCAGCAGCTTCTCCCGGTTATAGACGGTGCCGATCTCCTGGCCCAGGACGCAGTCCAGCAGCTTGCTGACGGGGTAGGAGGCCGGGAAGGTCATCATCATGAAAAACTTGGTGAGGAAGATGGTGTTGGCGCCCACGGCCAGGCCGTGCCGGGAGCAGATGGCCTGCGGCACGATCTCGCCGAAGATGACGATGCCGATGGTGGAGACCACCACGGCCACCAGCCCGGAGCCGGCGATGTCGTCCAGCAGGATGGTCAGCGTGGTGTTGACCAGGACGTTGCCCAGCAGGAGGGAGCACAGCAGGTAGTTGCCCTGGCGGCGCACGGGCTCTATGCGCTTGGCGTAGTTCTTCTCCTTGTCCGTGCCGCAGTTCTGCACGATGCGCAGCTCCATGGGGTCCAGCGCCATGAGGCCCAGGTTGAGGCCGCTGAACATGCCCGAGAGGCAGAGCAGGAGCGAGATGAAGATCACCTGCAGCCAGAAGGGCAGCAGGAACTTCTTCTCCTCCCCGACGATCATCTTGGTGTCCTCTCCGTCGTGGTAGATCCAGGTGGTCTCCCCCCAGGGCGGGGGTCCCGCGGGTCCCTCGGCACCCACCAACCCGCCGGCGGCCCCGGGCCCCAGGGCGGCGGCGGCGGGGGCCGAGACGGAGGTGCACAGGTAGTAGGACTTGCTCTTCTCCGTCTTGCGCAGGGGCTTGATCTCGATCTCGATGATGCCCGACGTGCGGCGGTTGAGCACGATGTGCGGCAGGATGATGATGTCCGACGTGCGGATGCCGCAGCGCTGCGGGGCTCCGCCGCCCCCTCCTCCTCCTCCTCCTCCTCCTCCACCTCCTCCTCCTCCTCCGCCCGTCGAGGAGCCGACTCCGCCGCCTCTCCCCACCGCCGCCGCCGCCGCCCCCCCGTCGGCCGCCGCCGCCCGGCCGCCGCCCCGCCGCCGCTCGTGCTCGGTGAAGGCGATGCGCGACCAGGTCTCGTTGTTGATGTTCTGCCCGTACACCCGCAGCTTGACCCGCGTCCGCTCGCTCACCCGCAGCGCGCCCCCCTCCATGAAGGAGACGTCGTCCGTGTCCTCCAGCCGCAGCCCGATGATCACCGTCTCCTCCGCCGACGGCGACGAGGCGGCGGGCGGAGCGGCGGCGGAGGCGGCGGGCGGCCGGCGGCCCAGGCAGCAGCAGCCGAGCAGCAGCAGCAGCAGCAGCAGCGGCGGCGGCGGCAGCGGTCCCCGCGCCCCCCGGCCGCCCCCCGCCATGTTCCCCCCGGGCAGCGCGGCCATCTTTAGTCAGGGCTCGGCGCCGCCGCCGCCCCGCATCGCCCGCGGCGTGCCCCGGCTGCCACCGGTGGCGGTGCTGGCGGTGGCGGTGGCGGGCGGGCACGGCTGCCCGCGGGACCCGACGGGCGGCGACTGCCGGGCCGGGCCGAGCCGAGCGCCGCCTGGAGCCGCGGCCCTCCCCGCCCCGCCCCGCCCCGCTCCGCCTCGCCCGGGCGGGGCCTCGGCCAACGGCCGCCAACCGCCGACCGACAACCGCCGCGGGGGCGGGGCCGCCCGCGCGCCCCTCCGCCAATCGCCGCCCGCCGCCCGCCCCGCCGGCGGCCGCCGCGGCCCCCCCCGGGGCGCGTGACTCCGGTGTGGGCGCCGCGGCCGAGGGGGCGGGGCCGGCCCGAGGGAGACGGCCAATAGCGGCGGGGCTGGGGGGTGGGGGGGCGGGGATGCCGAGGGGCGCGACCAATGGCGGGGCGGCACCGGCAGCGGGGCCGGGGGGCGCGGAGCTCGGCGGGGGACGGCGACGGGGACGGCGACGGGGACGCGGACGCGGACGCGGACGGGACGGGACCGGCCCGCTCCGTTCCGTTCCGTTCCGTTCCGTTCCGTTCCCCCCGGCCCCCCCCTGCCGCAGCCCGGGGCCCCGCCGCCCCCGGTGAGCGGTGTCGCAGCTCCCCCTGGCGGCCGTGTGGGGCGAGGGGACGGGGAAGGGGGGGGGGGCACACATCGTGGGGAGGGCCGGCCCCGGGAGCCGGGGAATTATGAAGGGAAAAGCAAAGAAAATCGAAAAAAAACCCACAAAAATAAATAAAACAAAACGAAATTAAATTAAATAAAAAAATAAAATAATAATACAAGATAAAATGTTTAAATAAAATTAATAAAATAAAGTAATGAAATAAAGTAATGAAATAAAGTAATGAAATAAGACAAAAATAAAAACATAAAATAAAACAAAATAGTAAGATAAATACAAAATGAAAAAGAAAAAGAAACAAAATAATAATTTTATTTAAAAAGAAACAAAATAAAATAATAAAACAATGTTATATGGTTTTTCTAGTCAAAAAAAGTCAAAAATGAATAAAACAAAATAAAGTAACAAAATAAAATATTAAAATAAAATATTAAAATAAAATAAAATAATAAAATAAAACAAAAAATAATAAAACAAATACAAAATGGAAAAAATGAAAAAAAATAAAAGAAAATAAAATATTTTTTTAAGAAACAAAATAATAAAATATTTTTCAAAAAGAAACAAAACAAAATAATAAAATAAAACCACAGACGAGGAGTTATGGTTTTTCCAAGCACGCCGCTCTGCGGCCCTAAACCCGACCACTTGCAAGCTCCCGCGCACCGAACCGTGCGGATTCATGGGCCTATCCGAACCCAAAAGGTCGGGCTGGCGAGGCGACTTGCCAGGAAACCATATTGACGGGCATTATTTATGGGTTTAATCCCCAAACCGGGGATTAATCGCTCCCCTGTTTCGCTCCTGGCAGAGATCAGGGTAAGCAGTGCGGGGCGCTTAGGAAACCCTTTCTGTGACCGGGAACTGCTCTTACAGGCCTCGTACCTTTGTAAAATCCCGCAAGGATCTCCTCCCACACACGGCCTGATGGGGCCAAGACGCGGGTCAAATGGCAGAGAGGGGATTTTGGTCCCTCCCGGGTGATCGGGGCACGAGGAGGGGTGGAAACGTTCCCTCACGGCTCAGCTCATCCAGGGACGTGGATGGCATTGGGACATGGGCGCCGCTCCGCAGCCCGGTATCGGGGCAGGTGGGACGCGGGAGCTGGGCAGCCACGGTGCGGGATTTCCAGAACCGCCGCATTTCCCCGCACAGCTCTGCGGGTGCGAGGCTTGCACCGCGCGCAGGGCTTCCCGCTAGATGGAGGCCGGGGGAAAAATAAACCTCAGCAGCGCTGCACGGGGAAAGGGAGAAGAAATCCCACGCCGGGGACAGGCTGTGGGGCTGCCCTCTGCCTGAGGGACGGTTTCAGAAAAAGCAACGGGGTGGGGTGTGCGTGCAGGGGGCTTTGGGGGGCTCAAAGCAGAGCTGGACTGGTACGTGGAGGTACACGGTGCAGGGTGCTGGGAAATCCCACACGAGGGGACGCACAGCTCCCTTCCCGCAGAGAACATCCCTCTCCGCGTGCCCCACAGGGAGCGAGGGGACCTACAGGGCGCTGCCCGGCCCCACCGCAGCACAGCCTGCCCCGCCAGCCCCGCTGTGTTCACACCGAGACTCAAAAACACGGCACCCCGCAGGCTCCAACCCCACAGCGTTTCATCTCGGCCATTTATTTCTATTTTTTCCCTGGCGAAAACCACACGCCCTGTGGGCCGCGGCCCCCTGCCCCGCTGGCACCCAGCGGCACGGGGGCATCGCTCGCCGCTCAGCAGCAGCCCCGGGGCCCGCAGGCGCCAGCGGGACCGCAGGCAGGAGCCGGGGCCGCCAGCTTCTCCAGCAGCAGGAAGGGGTCGCAGATCTTCTCCTGGAGGGCAGAGAAGAAGCCAGAACAGGATCAGGCCACAGGGAAACAAGAGGCCCCCCACGGAAGCAGCATTTCCCCACCGCTTGTTCCCTGCCACCGTCGGGATCATCCTGGTGGCTTTTCCCTGCCCTAAGGAGGACGCTGAGGGTTTCTGTGGGGACTTTCACTCTGCTTTTATCTGAGGAATGCCTTCTGCTTGGACAGGGACCCAAGACCCCAGTACAAGGCTGCGCTCCAGGGACACGCAGCTGCAGGGCTTTATCTCCCTTGCCTACTGATGACCCCTGCTGGCCCGTCTGAAAGGCCGGCCGTGGGGCCGAGGAGGGAGGCTTCCAGCAGATAAAGGTGCTTCGGGCTGTGGGGTCAGGGCCGGCGGCCAGGGCCCAGAGCTCGCAGCAGCAGCGAGGAGCAGCTGGGGTGGTCACTGCACCCCGCGGCAGGAAGGACCCGTCCCCATGGAGACCTCAGGCCTGCCCAGCCATCAGCCCCAGCACCCCCCGTGGGCATGAGGGGCAACGGGCCCTCACGCCTCGCACAGCAGACCCCTTTGGAGGGCTCCATCCTGCACCGGAGGACCGTTGCAGGGCACTGGGCACCATCCACGGTGTCCCGTGGGCTCCTGCTTGGCCCCAAAGCCACAAGTCTCCTGTTACCATGTCACTGCCCCTCTGGTGCCTCAGAGGACCCCTCCTGCTAGCAAGGGACAGCAGTGTCCCCAGCCCCAAACCCAGCACGGAGCTGCTGCTACCAACCTTCACCCTCCTGCCACAGCAGCCCTGGGGTGCGGCGGCGGCGGCCCCGCCGGCTCGGATGAGGAACTCCTCCGCAAACCTGGAGCTGCGCAGTACCGCGGCCGTCTCGGCATCCACATCCACCGCCTCTCCTTCCTGGGGACAGGGCGACAGTCACGGGGCTGGGGCCTGGGGTGCACGGACCAGAGTCCCCCAGCCGCCCAGCCAGATGATGGGGGGACTGAAAGCAGGGCCCAGCCTGGCCCAAAGACTGGAGAAACGCCCACAGGGAGCAAGCAGCGGGCTCCAAACCGCCTGGTGAAGCCACCAGGGACGTCCTGGTCTCATCTTCACCCCCAACACAATGCACAGCTCTGTCTCCCTCTCCCTGCCCTATTTGCAGTTCTGGTTTATATGGCCCCCATCCACCACCCCCTCCACCAGACCTAATCCCCCAAACTACACACTGCATCAGTGCTGCCCCATCCCCAGTCCTTCAGGCCAGGTCTGCTCGCCATCCCCAGAAGCCCAAACGCACCTCCCCGTACCTTGAAGGTGAAGTTGGCGTCGAACACCAGCTCTCGCTCGTGTCCCACGATCCCACCATTGTAGATGACCTGGCCCAGCCCGGCCCGGCTGTTCCCCGGCACCTTGAAGAGCCGAAATGTGGCGGAGACGAAGCGGCAGTCCCCTGCAAGGGAGAGGCCGGTGGGTCAGGTGCTGAGCACGGGGTCCCAGCACCTCTCCCCATGGCCAAAAAGAGCCAGCACTCCCCGGCAGGACCCTCACCGACGACGCCCTCCAGCTCCTTGTCCCCGATGGTGATGGGGCTGGCGGTGACCAGGCGCGGGGGGCTGAAGCCCACCTCCTCAGCGATGCTGTACAGGTCTCCCCAAAACAGGGCTCCCGCCAGGCACTCCCCTGGCACAACAGCACGCACACGGGTGACACAAGGCAAAAGCTCCCCGTCCCGTGCCGCCCCACATCCTGGAGCCCTACGCACCCCACAGCACCCTGTGCTTCCTCACGGCCTCGCTCAGGCGCTGGCTGGCGTAGACGTCGCTGAAGTACATCTCTCCGCCGGGCTGGAAGGCAGCGAGGAGTGAGCAGGATGCGATGGGGCAAAATGGGCTGGGAAAGGGCTGTGCTGGAGCGATGGCCCCCAGAACCCCCCCCAGCCTGCTGCACCCCGCTTGCTGCATCCCGGTGGCACCCCACGACATGGCAGCCCCAGCCCCGCTCCGCTCCCCACCTTCAGCACGCGATAGGCCTCCCGCAGCACGGCCCTCTTGTCGGGGGCGAGGTTGATCACGCAGTTGGAGCTGGGGAGGAGGAGACCAAGGCTCATTTGCACCATCATCTCGTACGCTCAGCGCCGCCGGCTGCTGCACAGCCTGTCGCTCAGTGCAGGATTCAACCACAAAAAGGGCAGTTCCCATACTCCCAGGCCCTAGCCCAGATCCTCCTTGGATTCTTCCCTTTCCTCACACGTGGCTGAAGCAAGCAACTCAGGGGGATGTGGGTGCAGACCCCACACAGCCCTGGACGGCGTGGTCCCCTGCAGGGTACCTACATGACGATATCGTAGCTCTCATCGGCCAGCCCGGCATCACCCAGCTTCTCCATGTAGCCCTGGAGGAAGTCCACGTTCGGCTTTTGGTAGCCAAACTTCTCCATGTGATACGCGATGTGCTTCTTTGCCACCTCGACCTGGGAGCAGGAAGGGAATGAACATGGGGGGACATGGAGAGGGGACAAAGCAAGCCCACGGGTGTCCCCGTGCCGTACCTGGCCCTCGGTCATGTCGATGCCGGTGACGTGGCCCCGCTCCCCAACCAGCTGGCTCAGCAGGTAGCAGTCCCTGCCGCTGCCGCTGCCCAGGTCCAGGATCCTGCACGCCGTCAGGCACTCGGGGACGACCAGACCACAGCCATAGTACCTGGGGGAGCCGGGCTGAGTCAGGGTGCGGGTGCTCCTGCCACCTGGGGGCTGCAGCCCACGGGGAGGTGGCAGCAGGGGGAAGCCCCAGGTCTCACCTGGCCACCACCTCCTCGTGGACACGCTCCAGAGCATCTCTGATCACCTTGGGGACCGGCCTGGCCGAGGTGACGCAAGCGTTGGTTTTCAGGTCCTCCGACTTCTGCAGCTCTTTGCCATAGTAATCCTGAGGTGGGAAGGACAGAGGCCACCCTACTACAGCAAGCTGGGCCACGGTGACTCCGTGGGGTCACAAAACATTGGATCATGCTTGTACTCTGCTTACACTTGCCCCCAGGGCCCTCTGGCACTGCACCCAGCTAAAAATCAGGCTAACATACCCACCCTCCCTGGTTTCCCCTGCTTGTATGCACGGGAGGGGATTTCATTGCTGTTTGCAATAATTTTGCAGGCCACGGATGCTGTTTCCCTGACTTGGGGGTGCATGCAACAAGGGCAGAGAAACACAGGTTTGCTCAGCTCCCTCCTCATCCCCACAGGGAAATGAGCAAAGTGCCTGCTCCAAAACCCCGCTGGCAGCAGCCAAATGCCCTTAGCACTCTCCCTTAGGTCCCCAAATGAGCTTTGTCCTCTGACTGTGGCAGGCGTCCTGGCACTGCCTGGGCTCGCTGCTCCCTCCACGGCTGCCCCGCTCGCCCCCTCACCTGCACCTCGCGGTGGATCTGCTCCTGGGGGATCCGCTCGCGGGGGATCTGCTCCCCACACGGCGCAGCCACTGCAGCAACGGGAGTACAGGGTTGGTGCCGACGCCACCACCGCGGGCACCGCACCAGGCCCTTCCCCAAGGCCCTCACCCACTCCCCCCTCCCCAAAATATGGGAGGTTGCCCCCCCCCAGCAACCCCCGGGGAGACCCCAACCCAAATCCTAGTGGGAAGAGCACCCCCAGCCAACATCCCCCCCACCAAAACACCCTGACCCTGGCTGCCCTGGAGGGACTACCCCCAAGGACGTCCCTGCAGGGCGAATCCCAACCCTCCTCAGCACCCCATGGGGTCCCCCCCACAGGGCCCCGGCACCCTGGAACCGGAGCCCCGGGGAGCCTCGGTGCCTTACTGCCTCCGGCTGCAGCGCCTCGGCCACGCTCCGCCCCGGCGCCCTGCGCCGCCCCGGGCCTGGCTTCCGCCCGACACCAGCTCCTGCCAGGCCCGAGACATGGGTAAAAAACCCGGGTACACGGCCACGCTCGCTACCAGCACCCACGGTGTCACCTCACACCCACAGCCTCAGCCCTTGGATGCCCCCACCCTGCTGTGTCCTGTCCCCCGCTCCGTCTCCTGCTCACCCCAAACACAGGGAGACCCCTGTGTGATGCCCCAGCCCCTGCAGAGGACGGGAGCTCGCAGGGAAAAAGGCTGCCTGCTTCTCCAGAAGCTGGGGGAAAAGCTTCTCTCCCAAAACGCAGCTGTGAGGCCACGGATCAGGAACCCCCCGGGCACAAACAGACCCCAGTGCCCCCATCCTTTAGGCATCACCTCACGGCAGCCCCTGCAGCACAGCCCCTGCTACCAAGGTAAGCAGGCACAGGAGGTGAAAAGATTAGACTTAAAAGAACGGAAGCTGAAATCCAAGCCTTTATAACAAAGCAAATCATTTCGGCTCTTTAAGCCCTCTGCAGCTGCATCCTTGCCAGGGCAGAGGCGCAGCACACAGGAGAAACTCACAGCACCGCTGGGCACCTCCACGGGGCTGCAGATTTGGTGCCACAAGGTGAGGCCAAGCAGGGAAAGACCTTGGAGGGGTGGTGAGGGTAAAACCAGGCAAAGAGGTTGTGCCACACGGAACCGCACCCCAGCAGCACCTCGCTGCAGGAACACAGCAGGCTGATCCCCGCTCCCAACCTGCCTTCTTGTATCAGCTGATGAAAAGCACACGGGCAAACGAGTGCTTCCAGCGTGCTCCAAGTGCTCCGGGTAAGTGACTCAATGAAAAACAAGACACAATATTTATAGTCCGGACCCCATCTCACTGCCCAGGAAGCAAACGGGAGCCCAGTCACTCAGCCATCGACACAGAGCCGTGCAGAACTGAATACACTGGCTCTTGATTTTCTTTTACATCTCACTGCCTGCTTCCCAGCTGTGCCTCTGGACACCTTCCCAATCAGATAGACATACACACTTTCAAGGCTGCTTAATCAAAAGCTGGAGCAGCAACCCAGAACAGGAATGTGGTTGAAGGCCGAAGGCAGTACAGATGGGTTGGCAAAGGGATGACGTTCCAAGCTCTGGCTTTGTGGAAAATAAGATAACCTCTGAGCAGGATGCTCGCCAAGGCATGTCCAGCTGGACCAGGGACAGAGGTGTCTGCCCAGATCCACGCTTTCCAAAATTCTGGTCTTGGACAGGCACCTCAGTCCACTCTGAAGCACCTCTCACTCACCCAGCCACTTACAGCTCCCACTGATTAACGTGCCCTAAATAAATTGCACCGACCATCTGTGTCTAAATAAGGACCCGTGTCAAACTTCAGGCACCTGTATTTAAAACCCACATCTCTGATTTGTACATTTATTGGGAGGGGGGGAGCTACTTTGTATGAAAACTCTGTCTCTGTGCTTGCTGGTTGCTGGCAGGCACAAGCAGCACTATTCCGTCATCTTACAGGAGACGAATGCTAACGGAGCAGAGCTTAGATGGGAAATAAAATCATCCCGCTCCGCCTGTGAAAAACATTGGACAGCCGACCATCTCGTGTGACACACAGGAAGCAAGCGAACGCAGGGCTTGTTGGGGGAAGTGAACTTTCTGCTAAGTTTGTTTCAGTCACACGTGGGGAAGCAGGAGAGCGTTCTGGAGACAGAGACGTGGATGGGACCGCGTGAGAGGGGCCCACACGTTCAGGAATGTGCGCTCTGCACGTATCCCAGCTGGCACCCAGCACCGTCCAGACACAGGTCTGAGCCCCGGTGAGGAAAGGATGCCTGGCTGCCCTCAGTGCCAGTCGAGAAGTCCTCGTGCCTTCAGCCACGCTTCATTTTAGCAAGTGACTCAGCTGGTCCCGCAGGTTCGATGACTGCTCAACACTGGGGACAAAACAAGAAGAGGTTCACAGTGAGATTTGCTGCCCAGGGAGCACCCAAGGGACCAGAACAGCTCTGTCACTGACACTACAGAAAAGAGAAATGCCGGGGTTCCCCACGCCACCTCCATGTGCCCACAAGGCAAACCACACTTTGGGTACTCGTGCATGCTAATGAGAGAATCAGAAGTTTAAAATAAAATCATCCCTTCACCCAAGTTCTCGTCTCTTCACAGTACTGACCTTCACAGCAGTGAAATGCTATCTTGCTGGGCCAGCATGTTTCAAAAGCAGCTGCAAAAACCTTCCAGCTGCATTCTCTCCCCCCCCTCCATATTACTCTTTCCTTCCCCATCAACCGCTATGTGCTGTTTCCCATGTCCTCTTGGCATTCCCTCAGCTAGGTACTCACTTCTTCTGAATTGCTTCCTGCCTAGATGAGAAAAAGAGAGAAAAGAGCATTAGAAAAGCACAAATTTCTGCAACTGGGTTCACTTGATGTTGATGAACAGGGACTCAAACAAGGGCTCAGGAGGCCAAAACCCTCATGTGTGCCCGCATTAAGCCCAGAGCGGAAAGCAGAGGCACTAATTTCTCCCCCTTAGTCCTAGATGCATTGCACGTTCTCACCGGAGACCTAGCGCATAGCAAACAGGAGGCAAAAATCTCAGCTCCCACCCCAAAACAGCCTCATCCGTATCACTGGATGTTGGAGGGAGTACAAGATCCCATTTCCAGGGTCTGCCCAGCTTTGGGGAGCCGGGCAAACGGGATCAGCCTGAGCGGCCTCCATGCAAAGCCTGCGCAGTCCTTATGAAGAAGGGGAAGGGATGAATGGCACAGCTCAGCTCCCCGCAGAGCTGGTGGTGCCCCCTACTTACTGGTACTGTAGGTGAGTGGTTATTATGGCCATTTTCCTTAGGCTCTGTGGAAAACAAGACAAAGAACGAATGTTTTGTTCATCAGCAGCTTTGCTCCGCCCGTCAGCCCCACACCACGCGCACGTATTTCATTTCAGGGCTCCGGTCGCGTGTTTAGCCCCCATTCTCCCAACCCTTCTCCCCCCTTTCCTAATAAAAAGGCTATTTTGCAGTGCCAGGCACAGCTTACGTCCTCCGAGTGCAGGATGGCGTCCTCCTGCAGCACCATGTTCCTCGCGGCCTGCCCCAGGAGCTACGAGACAAAAGGACAGAGCTGCCAGACCCAAACCGGCCGCCCCAAGGGGCCAGGAGCTGCCCTCGGGACTACATCTCCCAGCATGCCCCGCGCCCCACCTACACCTCCCGGCGCACCCCGCACACCCCCGCTGCCTACATCTCCCAGCACGCCCCGCGCCCCGCACCGCCCGCAGCTCCCGGTGTCCCCGCCGAGCAGCCGGTGGCTCGCAGCTTCCCGGCAGGGCCGCCCCGGGGGGGGGGGACACGGAGCCGGGCCGGGCCGGCCCCTCCACCGCCCCTCCGCTCTTCCCCGAGGGCCCCGCGGCCGCGTTGCATGCCGGGCCTTGTAGTCCGCCGCTGGCGGCGCCCGCCGCTCACCTCGGCGCTGCGGGAGCCCTTCAGCACCTGCTTGGTGAGGGCGATGACGTCGGTGCCGCAGCTCGTCACCTTCTCGGTCAGCAGCCCCTTCACCGAGTGCCCGAACCGCGCCTGGGCCTCCGCCGCGCCGCCCGCCGCCATCTTGCCCGCGGCACGCCCCGCCACCGCCGCGGCGCTACGGGCAGCGCGGAGGGACAGAAGAGGCGGGAAGGCGAAGGGCGGGGGGGTGCCAGTGGTGACCAGTGCTGCCCAGTACTGACCGGTCCTGCACCATATTGCCCAGTGCTGCCCAGTACTAACCAGTTCAAACCACTCCTGCACCATATCGCCCAGTGCTCCCCAGTACTAACCAGTACTAGCCAGTTCTGCACCACATTGCACAGTGATGCCCAGTATTGCCCAGTACTAGCCAGTACTGACCAGTCCTGCACCATATTGCCCAGTGCTGCCCAGTACTCACCAGTCCTGCACCGTATTGCCCAATGTTGCCCAGGACTGTCCAGTGCTGCCCAGTGCTGCCCGGGCATCCCAGTGCTGCCCAGTGCTGCCCAGTACTAACCAGTTCAAACCACTCCTGCACCATATCGCCCAGTGCTGCCCAGTATTGCTCAGTGCTGCCCAGTACTAACCAATTCAAACCAGTCCTGCACCATATTGCCCAATTCTTCCCAGTATTGCCCGGGCATCCCAGTGCTGCCCAGTGCTGCCCAGTGCCCCAGCCCCTCTCGGGCACCAGGAGGGTCTCACAGCGTGTCAGCAGCCCCCAGCCCTCCCCCGTCCCCAGCCCCGGTCACTGCACCCAGAGGAGCCCCCGGGGGCTCCCCCCATGCTCCCAGCCCCTCCGCCCTCTCCCCAGCTGCCGAGCTGGCCCAGCGCCCGTCACGGCCCGCCGCCATCCCCCCGATAAGCAGCCGAGCCCGTCCCAGGGTCAAGGGGACGCTGCCGGGCGGGTATAAAGGAGCGGGGGCCGCACAGCCCCGCAGCCGCCCCACCATGCTGCCGCTGGCCGCCCTGCTGCTGTGCCTGGCCCTGCTGTGCACCTGGGGGCTGGCACGCCGGCGGGGTCCCACGGGGACGGGGACGGGGCGGCTGCGGAGCCTGCCAGCCCTGCCGCTGGTGGGGAGCCTGCTGCAGCTGGCCGGGCACCCCCAGCTCCACCTGCGGCTCTGGCGCCTGCAGGGCCGCTACGGCAGCCTCTACGGGCTCTGGATGGGCTCCCACTACGTGGTGGTGGTCAACAGCTACCAGCACGCCAGGGAGGTGCTGCTGAAGAAGGGGAAGGCTTTCGCCGGACGGCCCCGCACCGTGAGTCGGGGGGATGGCTTCGGGGGATCCCCCGGTGCGGGGCGAGGATGCTGCGGGGCTGCCTGGCAGCAGGGTGACCCCGTGGCCGTGTGCCCCGCAGGTGACCACGGACCTGCTGTCCCGGGGGGGCAAGGACATCGCCTTCGCCAGCTACAGCCCCCTCTGGAAGTTCCAGCGCAAGCTGGTGCACGCCGCCCTCTCCATGTTCGGGGAGGGCTCGCTCGCCCTCGAGAAGATCAGTAAGTGTCCCCCGCCACCCCGCTATCACGTGTGTGTGTCTTTTCTGTCCTCATTGCACCTCCCGGCCTCTCTGCTCCATCCTACCCCAAACATCCTCCCTGCTGCCCAGCCCCTCAGGCTCAGCCCCTGCTGGAGGTGCCTCCTGCCACCCCCTTGGCCACCCCCAGGGCTCAGCGTCCCCTCTCCTGCCTCTCCTTCCCCAAAAAGTCTGCCAGGAGGCCGCGTCCCTGTGTGAGACGCTCAGCGCCGCGCAGGATGCAGCCCTGGACATGGCCCCGGAGCTCACGCGGGCCGTCACCAACGTGGTCTGCTCCCTCTGCTTCAACTCCTCCTACCGGCGCGGGGACCCCGAGTTCGAGGCCATGCTGGAGTACAGCCAGGGCATCGTGGACACCGTGGCCAAGGAGAGCTTGGTGGACATCTTCCCCTGGCTCCAGGTGAGCGTGGACACAGGCACTGCGTGGTCTTCTCATGAGGGAAGAGAGGAAGGAGCTGGGGTGTGCCCTGCAGGAGGGAGCTAACGCTGGGCTGAGCTGGAGCCCTTTGCTGTAACGGGGCTTTTCTCCCCCAGATCTTCCCCAACAAGGACTTGGCCCTGCTGAAGAAGTGCCTCAAGGTCAGGGACGAGCTGCTCCAGCAGAAGTTCACCGAACACAAGGTGCCGAAGGGGCTGGGACAGGGGGCTGCGGGGTGCTGGAGCTGAGGTGGGGGGCTCACCTGTGTCCCCTGGCAGGAAGCCTTCTGTGGGGACAGCGTGAGGGACCTCATGGATGCCCTCCTGCAAGTGAGGCTCAGCGCCGAGAACAACAGCCCGCCGGCACCGGGGCTGGAGCTGACAGACGACCACCTCCTCATGACGGTGGGGGACATCTTTGGGGCTGGCGTGGAGACCACCACGACCGTGCTCAAGTGGACTGTGCTCTACCTGCTCCACTACCCTGAGGTAAGGTCTGTGCCCCATGGGTCTCCCTCCTGCACCAGGGGCATCGGAGGGGGCTTTGGGGAAGGATAATGCCAAGAGAGATGTCAGGCTCTTGGAATAAGTGCTATCAAGCTGTGAGGAGCACTTTTCTTCTGCCCTCATCACCTGCTAGGACGTGCTGGCGGTGCTGGGTGCTCACGCCCAGCCCTTGCTCCCCTCCCAGGTCCAGAGGAAGATCCAGGAGGAGATGGACCAGAAAATCGGCCTGGCCCGTCACCCCCACCTCAGCGACCGCCCGCTGCTGCCCTACCTGGAGGCCACCATCAGCGAAGTGCTGCGCATCCGGCCCGTGTCCCCCCTGCTCATCCCACACGTGTCCCTCACCGACACCAGGTGAGACCACCGGCGCGTGGGCAGAGGCGGCGGGCGGGAGCGGCCCCCTCACGCCGTGTTCTCCCCGCAGCATCGGGGAGTACGCCATCCCCAAGGGCGCCAGGGTCGTCATCAACCTCTGGTCCGTGCACCACGATGAGAAGGAGTGGGACAAGCCCGAGGAGTTCAACCCCGGTGGGTTGCGTGCCCTGTGGTGTGGGGGGCACAGCAGGAGAGGGGCCAGGAGCTCACGTCCTGCTTCCCCCCCGTCCGGGGAGCTTGTGCCCGCCTTGCCCTGCTCCTGCTGCTGGCAGGAGGGACACGCAGGGGCTGAATTTGGGCAGGCGTCAGGCAGAAAGGGACCGATCCCCTCAGCGTGCCCCTTCTCCTTGCAGGCCGCTTCCTGGACGAGCAGGGCCAGCACATCCACTCGCCCTCGCCCAGCTACCTGCCCTTCGGGGCCGGGATCCGCGTGTGCCTGGGCGAAGTCCTGGCCAAGATGGAGCTGTTTCTCTTCCTGGCCTGGGTGCTGCAGAGGTTCACGCTCGAGTGCCCCCAGGACCAGCCCCTGCCCTCGCTGGAGGGCAAGTTCGGCGTCGTGCTGCAGGTGCAGAAGTTTCGGGTGAAGGCCAGGCTGCGGGAGGCCTGGAGGGCGGCCTCGTGACGGGGACACCCCGCATCCCGTGCGATGGTGGGGTGAGGTGGGTGGATGCCACAGAGCCTTCACCCTGCCTGCCTGGTGGATGCGAGGCTGCCTGAATAAAGCCATTCCCAACCCAGCACGGCTCCGGCTGCTTTTTGGGCAGGTGACAGAGGGCAGGAGCGGGTGGGAAGGTGCCTGAGGCTTGTGGCGGCCCCAAAACCTCACGTGTGTGCTGGGCTGAGATGCCACGGCCCCTCTGCGTGGCTGCTGGGGGGAGAAGGTCCCCCCCACCCCATCCCTGAGCTGGGGACAGCGTGCTCCCTCTGCCTGGGACCTGCTTCACACAGGGAAAAGAAGGAAACAGCTTAAATATTCCTGCTGCTTTACTCCTGCCTGGCTCCCTCTGTGCACAGACACACACCGCTGCACGCACCTGCACACATACGGGGGGGTGTGCCCGTGCCTGCACACCCGTGTACTCACCAGCATGTGCAGGCACACGACAGCACAGGGCTGTGTTTATGTATGCCCACACATGCACATATATGTTCGTATGCACACACACATGTATGTGCACGCAGAGCCCCTCCCAGATGGGACATCAGCTGCCATAAAACGCCCTGCCAGGGAGGGCAGTGTGCAATTAGGTTTCTGCTCCTCGATTGCTTGACCTTTTAATATTTAACTAAGCAGCAACACGGCTGCGCGACCCCTCCTCAGCCCTGCACACCTCGCTTCCTCCCTGCCTATTTCCCCCTGCGCTTTAACTCTTGCCGGCAGGCAGGAAAGCCAGCATAAAACCAGTCCCTCCCCACCGCTAGCCCTGTGCTCTGTTTCACAGCTGATGTTTGCACTTAGCCTGTGCGCGGCCCCCTTGCTGCTCAGCAGCTGATGCCAAACGGGTGCCTGTGGATGGTCCTAAGCCAGAGGACGGCACCACCCGCAGCGATTTGCACAAATCTTGTGCTCCAGCTGGGTTTCCCTCTTCGGCAGGGCAGGCACACACCGTCCCCGGGCTGGGCGAGCAGCCTCATGCCACAAATGCTGGGTGCTTGGCCCCAATCCCAACCGCAGCCCACCTCTTCCCCACCATCTGGTTGGGGTCTGAAGCCACTGCAGGGGATTTAGCTCTCGGTGCTGTCTGCCCTGCATCCAGGCACTTGGTGAGCAGCTGCCGGCACCGCTGTGGGACAGGCAGGGAGAGATGCTGCCGAGTCACGGGGCTGGTATTCACAGCTGGGCAGCTGCACGGGGCCGTGCTGCTGTGTTTGAACACGCAGGTCCAAGCCCCCGAACCCCACCAGGCAGCTTCAATTGGGCTGGTGGCAGCCGGGCTTCGCCATCCATCCTCCTGCCATGAGAAATGGAGGTCCCCGAAACCCAAAACGTGCAGATCCTTGGTGCCCAGGACGAGCCCTCCAACCGGATCAGGATCCAGTGACCCCAAACCGGGGGCTGGCTGTGGCCGTGCCGCGGGAGAGCCGGGGGTGACCTCGGCGGCAGCCGCCGGGTTTCGGCTGGCCCATTGCAAGCAGCCGCCGCTTTCCCTGCCAAAATAACCCTGCTGATGTAACCGCCCGGGTCGCGTTGCGTCTCTGCCCTCCGTCTGGGGCCGCCCGGGACATTTGCACGGGGGAAAAACAGGATATGAGTGTGCTCTGCATCCAAGGGGCTCGGGAGGCAGCTACGCGGGGCTACTGGGAAGCAGCGTGCCGCGTCTCCTCCTGCTCCTTACAGCCTGCGAGGGAGGAACCGACGGCAGGAAGGCGGCTTTCCCATAGCTTGCCCTGAGCACCATGAAGAGGTAGCCGTCCCCGGCCAAAAACAAACCGAGAAATGAAAACAAACCGAGAACCAACCCCGCAGCCCCCCCGGCACAGAGCACACGGCGCTTGCACCACGGACCAGGCAGGCCCCGGTGCGGGGCACGATTCCCATCTGATAACAACAGATCCGGGCTGCAAGGGAGCGGGGGAAACAGCTCTGAGGAAGAAAAGGGAACGGTCCCGGCCTTCCCAGGCCTGCCGGGAGCAGGTCACGGCGGGACGTCCCGGCTGGGACGTGAGGAGGAGGAGGACGGGGTCCTTCACAGAGGCTGGGAGGCAGGAAGCTCCGCGGGCCAGGCGCCGGCCTCTGACGCACATCCCGGGGTGCCGGGGAGGAGGCAGAGCCCGGCTGGCGTCACCGGCACCCTCTCAGCGAACCCACACGTTCTTGGTCTGCCACCGAGGAGGCTCGCCCCGGCCTCCTGCCCTGTGGCCACGTGCAAGGCAGCTCGGCTGCACCACGGCTTTCCTGGGCCCTGCGCTGGGCAGGTGAGCCTGCCTCCTCTTCTGGTCGTAGGGTTACGCAAACAGGCATTTCCCACCTCTGGCTAGCAGGGGGCAAGGCTCGGAAGAAATAATGCACATGAACAGAAGGAAAAATACAAAGCCTCATGCCTGTTGAGGGGACCCTGGATTTTTGCTTTTTTTCCACCGTTCTTGAGCTTCAAGTGCAGGAGCACTTGCCAAAGCAGCTTCATTGATTTAACACATGCAGATGTACCAATAAGCCACAGGATACACTGAAGGAAAACTGCACGTCTGTTTCCAGGGGGATTTTGTGCCGTTGGAGCAGAAAAGTCCCTTGTGAAGACAGAGGGATGCTCCCCTGTCCCCACCAGGAGCACACCTTGTGCCCAACAAACCCTGCCCCTGTAAGCTCCATCAAAAACAGCCTTCTTTGAAGGCATTATCGCCAACGCCACTTAGAGCACCCTGTAAAGAACATGCTGGTGCGCTCTTTGATTTTCATTTTACACCCAGAGCATGGGACTTTCTACAAAGGCACACACATGTGAGGATCCCACACATGAGGTGAAGCTTTTCTAAAGCTTCAGAGCCATGGCTTTTGCAGTCCTCTGCCCATACCTTTTCCCCAAGGAGGCACCAGCCAGGACATCTGCTCTGCCAGGATCCGGCCCTGTACCCATGCCACCTGCCTGACACCTGGTCTAAAAGCTCGAAGCACTGAGAGCGCCACACTCACAATCCTGCACGTGCCAGCTTTCTGCCACAAGAGCAAGAAGGGCTTAGGAAAAAAAAATCAATGAAATAAAATAGACATGGCTTGTGGGCTGTTTGCTTCTTTCTGCTCTTTAAAAGCCTGAAGAAAATGGAGGGGTCACAGAACAGTCACACCACTGCCTGTTCCTGACAGCTGAGGATTAGAAACATCCGCAGGGCCGACTGTCCCACGGGCACTCACCTCGGTGGCCAGAGGACTGCAGGTTCTCCTGCTCTTAGTGAAAAGGCAGGAAAGCAAACACGGAGATTTTTGTCTTCTAATAACAGGAACGTTGGCAGAAGTTCTCCCACCAGCACAGGGCCATTCCCAGGATTTATAGCAGGAAAATCCCACACTGTAAGGACTGATGTGTTTTTTTTTTCTAGCTTCCTTCATGATGTGAGGAACAAACCTCAGTGCCAGTACATGGGGAATTTCTAGGGGTGGCAGCGAGGATCTTTAATTCTCTTCTCAACTGTGTGAACAGAGCTGCAAGCAGTCAGTCCCTACGCGGCTGCACAGTAAGCCAGCACACCCCAGGGGTATCACTCCATCCCTCTCACAGGAGGCATCCAGAAACAAAGTTCCCTGAATCCAGACCAGAGCCTTTAATTCTTAAGAGCACCCTAATACACCTACTGAAGTGCTGTTTTGATCAGCCGGAAGGAAAAGGCTGCACGGAGCAAGGTTCTCCTACAAGTTGCCCTTTTTTAAGTTAGAAGTGTTTTTTAAGTTAGAAGTGTGAGTTTTACCTTCAAGCATGTAAAACACTGAAATAAGCACCACTTGCTCCATCATCTGTATTCAGGACAGTGCCACGTACCTTCAGTTAAAAAAAAAAAACACCAACTAAAGAGATCTTTTTCTTAACTCAAAAAATGATACACATACACGCAGGCAAGTTATCAGAAAAGACATTATATTTTGGTTTCCACCTCATTTGAAACTGATTTTGGTTTTCAATCAATCAAATCTGAGTATGACTGAGTTCAGTTTTCAATTTTTTTTCCCCATAACAGTAATGATCTGGACGACCATAATTATAAAAGGGACGGGGAGAAAACCCAAGAACAAGATACACAGTCTGAATTGTGCTCTCTTCCACACGAGCACTCCAGGGAATGTTAGTTTCAGCTCTTACTTTTTTTTTTTTTCCCTTCGGGTTGTTACTAACAAAATCTCTACCGTTTATTAAAGCAAAGCTACAGTAAATTTTCTTGCAGTCTTACAGCAGGTTTTCATATTACCAGTAGGACTCGCATGCATGGATTGCAGTCACACACACACGCTCACAGACATTATACAGTAGCCAGTTGCCACCATAAAAAAAAAAAAAGAAAACAGACATTCATTTCCTGTAAGTGGTCAACATCAGAATCGCACCAAACTTTTGGATTAAAAAAAAAAAAAAATACTGCACAGGTCTTCCACATCGACATGGTAAAGTCATCCCTTCGCAATGGACGGAGCTCTCGTCTCCATTTGTTCAACATGCATCGCTGAAGCTTGAAGGCACGCTGGCCAAAGAGAGCCCTGTTCTTTTTTTGTCATCTTAACTCAAGTGTGCTGCACTCGGGGTGCAAAATAAGGAAAAAATAAAGCCAAGCCCTTTTGCAGCACACCGGGAAAAGGTCATTCGGAGACCACAGTACTTGGAAGGCAGCCCAGCTGCCCTGATTCTACTTCTAACTGTGCTCTTGGAGGCATTGAACAGATACACTTGTCTTTGAAAATTACATATAAAGGCAAATTTCTGCAAACCCTTTCTTTTCAGACTGCTTATGGTAGACTAACACTCCTGGAAGAAACTGGTCCTTCAGTTACCAGCTTCAAGTGGGAAATCTCCTACCTGCTGTCTTAAACACTGAAGCACCAGAGATTATAGGGCTGATGTGTTGAGGCGTTCATCAGCTTTGGGAAAGTTTAACACACACACACACAAAAAAAAAACACGTTAAAATGAAAAGAAATCCACAATGCCTCAAGAGCACGATATCAAACCAGAACTCTTGGGCTACTGACTGCCGGCACTGTCAGAAGCTGCTTGCTTCTGGGAAGACACCTGGAGGTTGAAGCCTTACGGTGATTTCGTATCCTCCCAGGGTGAGATTTGCTGAGCTTTACTGATTGCGAGACAAAGCAGTGTTTTGGAAAACTAAAACCAACAAACTCATAATAACCATCACCAAAATCACCATTGGGAAAGTTCAATTTGTTAGAAGGTCTCACTGAGAAACACAACTCCCTGCCTCACAGAGCAGGATGGACATGATTAACAAAACCCAGAGCAACCCGTCCCCCACAAGCTGGGCCTTCGGGACTAGCCCCCGAATTACACTGGAGGGGAGGAAAACTAAAAAAAAAAAAAAAAATAAGGTTGTATATCACCTTTTCCTCCTCTTAAAGTTTTAATCTGCTTATTTTTCTTTTATTTCTTTGTGTTCTTTTTTCCCCCGATTCTCCCTTCCACTCTTCCACCTTAGCTGGGGGAGTTATTGGTACGAGAGTTTGGAGAGTCCTGCTCATTTATTGTGTTCAAGAGTACACACACCGGCTGCCGGGGCAGGTGGTGGTGGCTGTGTTCACGGTGCTGCTCTTCCGCGGCATTAAAAAGCCCTTCCTCCTCGTCCCCGTGCGGGCGGCCGCTGCAGCTGTCGCAGAAGTCCAGGGGCCCGTCCAGAGCATCATCGATGAGCCCGTCGAACTCCTTGAGGTCGTCGTCGTGATGGCCCCGGTTGCATACGCAGACTTCGATGCCCGAGTCGCCCGTGAAGCGGCGCTGCCTGCCCGGCGTCTTGTCCTTCGCATCGGGAATCGCGCTGCTCTGCTCTAAGCTCTCAGAGCTGTAACCTTTTAGCAGTTCCTCCTTGCACTCCGTATCCTTTTCGGGACTGGCCCTCTCCACTAGCTCAGCTCCCGTGCTGGTACCGCCGGGCTCCACGCTCTGCATTTTGGCAACTGCTCGCTCGACCAGCGCGGCGGTGGAAGGCTCGGGGTCCCCGAGGCCGGGGGACCCGGTGTTGTCAGTACTGCTGTTATTGCCGCTGGGTGCCGCCGAGCTGCTCTGTGCTGGCTGCAGGTTTCTTGGCGTGTCTGGGATTGTGCTACTGCTGCCTGCTGGGACGCACTGCTGATGTAAGGCACTGTATGGCGGTGGCGGGGTTGGCGGTCGGTTCACCACTTCCTCGTAGGGAGGTAGTAAATAATTTGGCAGAAACCCTGAAAGCGGGAGGCAAGGAGGAGAAGTTATTTCGCGAACAGCTTATCTCAGGAAACTTGTTATTAACGTAGGTCGGTATGTCGTTTGTCATCTGCCAGCACCTTGCCACCAAACAGCTCAACGGGCTTTACGAGCGGTGCCAAAAATTAAACCAAAAGAGATGTTCGGTGTTTTAGAGAAGCAGCGATCGCAGCACAGGAGGGTACAGTTACAGGAGGAGATGGACACGGCTGGAAACAGCAGCCAGACCTTATGGCTCTCAGGTCTACACTTAGGGCTACCAGGCAAACCCAACCATACCCCAAATGGCCCCATAAACCACACCAAGGTGTGGCCTGTGTTGGCTGGAGGGAACAACCTGGGAGATAACCTGCCAGCCCTCTCCAACACTGGCTTCTCAGCTGAGTTTTCACTTTCAAGAGCAAAGATTTCATCTCACAAAGCTTTGTGTGAATATGAAGAGACGCAAACAGTTACAAGAAACTCAGCATCTGGGCTCATGGTGGTTGTTTCAGTGGTGGATTCAGTTTTTCTAGTCTGGTCAGAATAAACTGGCAGTACCAGCAAGAGAAGTGGGTTTGTTGTACTTACAGACCCTCAAATCTAAGAAAGATTATATTTATTTCACAACAGGCAACAAAATAGCCTATACAGACAGAATGGACTTAAATAATGGAAACCTGTAGAGATAGCACTGTAGTTTTCCACGCGTAATTGCGTATCCCTGGGGCTGGGGAGGAAAGAGCTGCTGGGGCAAGAGTTGAATGAGAAAAGCAGGTCTGCACATGCAATTCGACAACCTATTATAGGAAACTCAGCTGTGGCACCTCCAGTCAAAGGCTGAGGGTCACCACTCCAGCATACCGCAGCAGGGCACTATGATCACGAATCACTCGTGCTTTCCCTGAGCCACGGACAACAACTCCTTCACGGAGTTCATGCTCGCCAGCAGCACTGTGGCCTGGGAGCTGCAGCACGGGGTGGAAGCCAGCACGGTCCCAGCTGAGGCACCACTTCCACCCAGCCCGCGCGACCAAATTTCGTGAAGCCACCCGCTCACATCTCACTCCCACCAGCTGTGTTTGCAGGCTGGGAAGGAGAAGGAGCATCCCGAAGGAAATATTTTTAAAACCTTTCCAGGAAGGCACCCAGGTGATCGCTGCACACACGGCCAAGTCAGCAGTACGTGTGAAGGGGGCTGACACGCATCCAGCAGCTGCGATACGTCACCTACATTCTCCACAAGCCCCGGTGAGGCAGCAGAGCTGTCCCCACCTCTCGCTGAGCCCAACCGCCGCTCCCCACGGCCTCTGGGAAAAGCGACGTGAGGTACGTACGTAAATAGAAGGGCAGGGCTGAGTAGTTGTGGGCTTCCCGGTAAGCGATCAGGTTGATCTCATGTTGCCGCTGCTGGGCCTGCAGACGGTGCTTGGTGCGTCGGTGATGGCAAACACAACAGCAGCTGAGAATGATGATGATGGTCCACACCAGCCAAAACCCTGCGGGGGGGGAGAGCGAGACGTTAGCCGGGGCGCAAGAGCCACATCCAGCCCAGGGAACTCTACAAACGCGATGGGGAAGATCCCTAGGAAGTCTAGATCCGAACCCCGCGCTGCTCTAAAGGCAGGAATACACAGGGCACCGGGAGGCTTCTGCACGTGCCCACCTGCGTAAGGGACTGCTGCTCGGGGAGCCTTCGCTGATTTGGGTAATTTTGTACGTGCTTTGGCACGACATGGAGCGTGCTTGCTAGTCACGGCTCTGGAGGAGAACAAAATACGGAGCTCTGGCTCCCCCACCCCCCAGAAAAAACCATCCATCCCACCCCTTGGAAATTACTTCTTTTGGCAAAATATATAAACAGATCTGCGAATAGCATTGAATTTGACTCCCACAGCCACTTCGGTTTGAAAATAATAATCAAGACACAAAAGACACTCTGCAGATTGACCACAGAAGAAGAGAAAAACCCCAAGCACTATGTTTTGCTTTTGTTTGCGCTGCTCTTTAATTTCTAGCCCAAATCCTTCATTGTTATGTTTAACAAAAACATACTCTTTTTACATAGACGTCTCAAAATATTTTTAAAACTTATTTTTGTATTCAATGTCTTAAATTATCCAAAATTAAATTAATCCAGCCCCCCCACACCGAATCCTCAAGAAACCGAGCTTCTGCTCCGTTTGTGGCCGCGGCTGGTTTCCGTGCACTGCCACAGGACACGCAGTGCTCTTTAAAAGGGAATTTAACATCAGCGCTTCCTGAATTTTCTCCAGCCCTGCTAACATGCCAAGTAACTCCCCCCCCCCCACGCTCTTTAAAGCTCCCTTCCCACTTGCGTACATTAGAAATACGTTCCAGAGAGATATCAAAGAGCTACACCGCTTACGCCAGGTTAGGATTTGGCCTCCTGCAACTGCAGCCCACAGCCCTGTCTGGCTCAGGGGCCTCTGCAATCTTTATCATTTTTAAGCTTAATTTTCGCAGCTAAAAATACCAGGAGAGTTCCTCCTTTATAAACACGAGGCCTGGCAACCGCTCCTCGGCAGAGATCACAACACGGTTTCTCTCTTGGTAAGACTTCTGCCATTCTTTATTATTCCCAAACATACAAAATCAGTGCAAAAAAACATTTTCAACAGAGTCGTTCTGCCCTGTGGTATCAGCCTGCTTTTTTCTCCCTAATAAAACCCTCTGGCCTGGCTTTACAACACCTTGTTTTCAGCATCCCCTTCTGAGTTAGAAGTGTTTTCTCTGCTAAGAGCTGGGTGGGGAAAGGTGAACAGTTTAGGAATCTCAAGAATGAGAGGAATATTGCTCTGTCTCAGGACAAAGTGCAAGCGAGCCGTATCGCTGCTCTCAGAGAGCTGTTTGCAGGTGAGCTGGATGTGCTGCATCGTGCCTTCCGGCGTTTTGAGCAGGGACTTGCACCTCCCTGTGTCGTAACCCAAATTCTCCCTGTATTTTGGCACAGCAAACCGAAATCTCCCTCTCGCCTTGCACAACCTGTTTCCCTAATGAGCTAGATTCTGCCTTGTACCCAAATTTATCAAAACTCGCTATCAAATTACAGTCTTGCATGCTTTTTTTTTTTTGTCTACTGCCCTCTGAGCACCCTCTTGCTCCTAAAAAAGCCTTTTTATTCGAGTTACAGGGATCAGTCTTGCCCACCCTTCCCTCCAAAGCCAGGCGTTTGCAGTCACCGTCTCGCCGTTTGAAAACTCCCCCCAGTACATTTTATTTTTTGCTAAGGGAAGGTTCCTTGGCCCGTGCTTGCTGAGGAAGCAAGAACAACCCCTCAAAACCAGGTCACTCGCACAGCACGCCACCGTGCGCTGAGGCAGGCCTGCAGTTCATCTTCCAGTGCTCCTTATTTTCAGAGAGCGATCCGTGATCGTCCGTTCAAAAACAATGGAAAATTACACCCGGCTATCCAGGGATTTTAGCTAGTTATGAAAACAGATGCTTTTTAACACATTTTTTCATGTCCTTTCCCAAGGACTCTGGAGGCAGTGGTAGCAGGCAGCACTTCGTTAGTTAAGATGTCCTGGAGAAGTGCCACTGTTAAGCAATCTCAGCTGTAGCAGCCGAATTTTTCTGCAGGGAATAACTGCTCCCACCCAAGCCTGCATCCAGTGGATTAAAAAACTATTTCTTTAGAAATCTCCCCTACCCATTCCAAAGAAATCCCGAAGTGCTTTGCAGACAAACTGATGGACAAGCTCAGAGTAGGGGTCAAAGTAAGCTCAGCCATCGCCGGGAAGACACGCAGCAGCTCTGTAAACAACAGGCAGTAACAGCACACAGCAGTTTGGGCTAATAAATTAATGCTGGATCCTACTGAAACCACAGGTGGCATTTTTAAGTAAACAGCCCATAATTTACTGGGTTGCAGTTCGGTCACAGTGCCAGGAACAACACCTCCACGCCGGTGCCAAGGGTCTCCGTGCACGCTTGCGACCACAAACGGACAGGACCTGGTGTTTCTCATGTGAATTTCCAGAAAAAGAACCCACTAATACCACGCTATTGCCTGGTTTCATTAACCACGGACGCTTCCTGGAGCTTCTAGGAATTACTCAACTCCTGACTCAGCGCGAGCCCCGGGCCTCGCCTGGGTGATCGCAGGGGATTGGCGCTGCGCGCCCGCCACAGCTGCTTGCTCCACCTGGCTGCTTCTTTGAGGGCTTTGCCCCCACCTCGCCACGCAGCAGCACATCTGCGTTCCCCAGCACGTAGGAAGCATCAGCGTGGGACATCCGTAGGCGCTGAGGCAGGCAGGGAGCTGCTCACCCGCTTGAAGGTCTGGTTGCAAGCCCAGCACGGTGCTGGGGGCCCGCGGAAGGCCCCATAACGTGCCCTAGCCAGGAGGCTGGGCACAGCTGCAGTTCTGGCTGCAGAACCGAAAACCTGCGGAAGCCTAGCAAATATATAGTACAGTCATTTATTTGAACTGAAGCTCCACGTAAAGGCCAAGTGTAAATATTATGTCTAAAAGGATGGAGAGAACAGTGAAGATGTCCTGGGCCGAGCTGTGCATTTGTACACCTGGCGATGCTCGGCTTCCAACTAGCAGCAGGGAGGGAAACGGAGCAGAGCGCTGGCCCACGCACCCAGCGGCTCGTTTGGCAAGAGGGGAAGGAGGGGAATTTCAAATTCATCCAAAGACAACACGACACGAGCAGGAAACGTGGAGGCTGAGCGCTGTAACGGTACAAGCTAACACCTGGCCCGTGGCAAGAGCAGGCACCAGCTCTGCTTCGTGCTGAAAACGGGTGAGATGTGCAAAGGCAACAGAAGTCTGGCATTAAAAGGCCTCCAAAAGCCAAGTAAAACCGGGCTTCCAGTTGCCTTCGTTGTCCCCAAAAGCTTTCCCTGAGCTCTTCAGCACGCGCCTCCTGCCCATATGGACATGAGCTGGTTTCAGCCGTACCGTGCTGAGCTGTCGCTGCAGCCACTGGAAAAGGAGAAAATGTCGGGAGGCACTGGGCAGGCAGATCCAGGTCTGTCAGAAACAGTCCGATTCGAGAGAGAAGCTCCCGGGGGCATTTCCCACTGCCAACCCGGCTGTGACCACGGGGAGTAAAAGCTCGCTGCAATCGGAGGGGGAGACTGACAGGCAGAGAAAAACAGGGTCTTCGGAGAAATAGTTGCTGCTGATGAACACGACAGACAGAAGCGATGCACCAGTTCGGAGCTAAACATGCAGTGGGGGACCGTGAGATTTAAAGGCAATTTCAGGCTCGCTCTTGGTTTATGGAAGAGTCAGAGGTTGACATGCTCTGCCGTCCAAAAAAGGCTGAGAAGTGCTGAGTTCTGAGAAGTGCTGCTGTATTTTCTGTCAAATTCACTGGTGATGCCAATGGGTTGATAATGATGCAAGCAAAGAGTGAAGCAGACACAGCCAAGGAGTTGAGTTTTGCCAAGAGATTTCCCTGCCAGAGCATCAAAAGCTTTCATGAAAATAAAACAGCAGTACCAAGCTCTTACCAGCATCACACAGGCTCAGGGAAAAGCACCAAGCTCTACGTGAGCACCAAGCTCAGAGGATCCAAACAGGAGCTGCAGGAAGACCTGCAAACAGAATTACCTCCCAGGGAAGGTAATTCTCACTGTGCTCACAAGCACAGAAAACACCTAGGAACGAGGAGGCTGCTGTGTTCACAGCTTCCTTGGGAAAGGGAGCTCCATCAGAGGTCACGCACTGAAGATGTCTTCTGCCAGCCATGACAGAACGTGCCAGGTTTAGAGCTTCGAGAAAACCTGGGGCACTGACCACAGTTTTGCCCAAATTTAAGAATAATTAGGAATAAACCATCCTGAGGGTAAGAAACAGAGCATTCTCTCCCTATGAAAAGTGGGGAGCAGCGTTCAGTCTGATGCCGAGGAGGACATGCACTGTGCTTGCTGCCTGGGATGCTGCCATCAGCAGCCCCATCGAGGGAAGCTCCTTTTATCCTGTGCAAAATGGAAAACATGTTTTCTGGAGCGTTCCAAGGGTAGGAACAGAGAAATCTGCCCTCAAGTTCACGGTAAACTTGGGCAAATGCCATTGCTCTATTGGCAGGAAGTCCCCTAAAAGGGAGCCAAAATATACTGCAAAGTGTTTTTGTGTCTGCCTGACAAGCATCTGGGTAATAGCTTTGGCTTCACGAGAGCTGGTTCTAAACAGAAGAAGAAGTGGGACAATTTCATTGACTAAAATGCGATCTCCCAAACAACGGCCTCACAGTTGGCCATGCCTGAAAAAAAAAATTGTCTTTCCCAGGGCCAACGCCATCATCAAAAACAGGAGAGAGATTTAATTGGTACCACAACTCGGATGCACTTGGGTTTTACAGTGTCCTTGGCACAGGGACCGTGTCGTCTCCTGCCTCTTCGACACCAGCCCGCGTGAGTCAATGCTGCTGCTCAGGAATGCGAGACGAGGATCCAGGCCATAGGCCTAGGAACATTTTAAAGAAAAAGAAGGCTGCTGAACGACGAGGTCCCTCCAGCCTGTCTCTTCCACACCTTGTGCCAGCACAAAGTTGCGTGCAACTGTGCTTTGAACTGGTTTTAGGGAACTGTCCTGGTTCCAGTTAGGACAGAGTTAAGTAGCTCATAGTAGCTGGTAGGGTGCTATGTTTTGGATTAGGATGAGAAGAGCGCTGATAACATGCTGATGTTTTAATTGTTGCAGAGCAGTGTTTACACCAGGCCAAGGACTTTTCGGCTTCTTGCTCTGTCCTGCCAGCGAGCAGGCTGGGGGTGCAGCAGGAGCTGGGAGGGGACAGACCCAGGACAGCTGACCCAAACTGGCCAAAGGGGTATTCCATACCATCTGACGTCATGCTAAACAATATATAGGGGTGGCTGGCCGGGGTGGGGGGGGCCGGCTGCTCGGGAATAGGCTGGGCATCGGTCAGCGGGTGGTGAGCAATTGCATTGTGCATCACTTGTTTTCTTACACATTATTATTGTTAATACTATTACCATTATCACTATTATTATTATTATTGTTATTATTATTTTCCTGTCTTAATAAACCATCTTTATCTCAACTCACAGGCTTCACTTTCCCGTTTCTCTCCCCCCATCCCAGAGAGGGAGGGGGGAGGGTGAGCGAACGGCTGTGTGGTGTTTAGCTGCCAGCCGGGTTAAACCACAACAGGAACCAGCGCAGGTTGAAACTCATCTGGCCCAACCAAACAGCAGCAAGAGAATGACTGTGACTTTCAGTGACAGCTTTATGTCAATTTAAGTCAGCAGAACTGCAGCCCCAGCCCGATCACACTGCAGGAAAGAGTTATTGAATTGCAGTGGTACAAGGAGAAAGCTGAAGGCAACATCTCCAACTCCCGCTCACTGCCTCCCAGCTTGGTGACTCGTGGCAGAAGATGATGGACATTAACTGCAGCTGGTTTCTAGCTTTCAGAACAGTGGCCAGAATACACAGTACATCCACCGCCATGAGATAAGATGGAAAAAGACATGTTTCAGAAAAATCCTTTGCAATGAGAGGCGAGGCAGTAAATCTGCAAACTGTTGTTATGCCTCTTCTCCCGGGGAGAGCGCCTTTGAAGAACAATTGTTCCTGTGCTCCAGAAGACTTTAAGTCCAGTCAGTTCTGGCATAAGAGTTGTACCCCATCAAGACCTTTATGTTGGTAAAATGCACGTTAAATACCGGTCTAACATATACCAGAGAGAAGCATCCAGCTGAGGCCATGCCCAGTTAACCTGGGACCAAGATGTGGATAAGTGATGGAGCTGGGGATTTGGTGAGGAGCTGGGTTGCAGGTGCAGAAGGCAGGGGGTGAAGCAGCAGGGTTTGGCTGTCTTGCCTTTTCTTACTTTTTAGCAGGTGGAAGTAGCCCACGTGGGGTGAAGGTCAGGATCTGCACAGTAAGACTATGCAAGAGAGAATGCCTTCTTTGTATAGGTGAACATCACCACACCAAAACCAGCCTAAGTTGATTTTGCTGTGCGGATTAGGCTACAGAAATACAAGAATAAAACTCCTCACTAACCCCATTTATCTGTTTCCACATAGTTGTGACATCTGTTTTGTTTGCTAGGCTTCATAACAGCAGGGTCATCGCTGAAGCATCAGCTGAGGAGTAACAGCAGCCAGAATTCAGTTTCATACACCTGAGTTAAAGAGAAAGCAAGCACAGCCATGCAGGAGGCTGCGAGAAAGGCAAGGAACAGGGCAAATCCCTCTCCAAAAAAAGGACTTGGTTAAACTGAAGGATAAGATAACGCGGGGTGAGAAAGAAAACATGGGACTGACGTGTTATTTGACTGAGGGCTTTGGAGACTGCAGCAAAGTCTTTGGAAATGAATTCCTGTTATAAAGCTGACCTGGAACATGTACGTGTTACAGCAGTTGCTAGAGCTTTAGCAACTAACCGGATTCCTGCCAAAATTTTCTGGCAGCACGTTTTTTGGGGAAAAGAACTGTCTAGAGATTCCAAAGGGAAGCGTGCAGAGATGAGCAAAACGTTCAAAATCAGCAAAAACATCTACTGTGCTGCCTGCAAACAGATTTTTTCCCGTACAACCCTTCCACTAAGGCCCAAATAGTCAAGACTTTTTTTCTTTTCTTTCAGAAACAGAGGGGCTCAGTGTCAATGCTAAGGCAGCCAAAATGAAGCAAAATCTGGTACATCTAACATCTGAATCGCCACTCTTCACCCGTGCTGGTTTGCTGCGCAGTACCTTAATGCTCTGACTTTGAGGGGCTGCAGCTGAGATCGTCTGCGTGCTGTGACCAGCTGCCTGTCTCCATGCTCTGCGATTCCTGAAGCACCGCACACTATTCTTCCAACCGCACCACATAAAATACTTTCTGCAGCTTAGCTGGCTGTGTTCGGTGCCTCAGGAACTGTCTAATTTCATGCTGCTCCTCATCAGGGCAAGGGGGAGACAAGGATGGATGTCAGGAGATCTGGACTTGGTTCTCAAAACACATTATAGGCTTAAACTTTGGAAAATCCAGAACTTCTGAGCCTTAATTCTTACCCGACAAAATGCAGGTAACTGCCTTCCTTGATTACTTTCTTTCTTCTAGTTTGAAAAGTGGCATCTGGGAACATTTAAGCAATAAAACACCCATCGAGCCTGGACCAAGGTCAACATCAGAAAACTCCAGCAAATCACAAGCACATCATAACAGACCTGAATCAAAACTGTTAGCAAGCAAAACCCAGTGGCTGCTGCTGTTCTCTCACAACCTCCCCCTTGAGTACTGTGACCTCTCTGGGGAGCCCAAGGAAATTGTTAGGCTAAAACATGCAACCAGCTCAGCCACCATCCATCCAGACAGCTTCCCCTACGTGGGGAGATGCAACAGTGAAGCTCCTTCTCCCCTCCTGCTTTTCAAAATCCTACTCCATAAAAATTAAGAGACATACTGCCATATCCCCCCCTCTCCCCCCACGTTAACAGCTAGCAACCCTCAGCTAAGAACTAATTGAACCTTTATATAGCTATGAGACCTATATATATATATAAACCTGGATATAGTTTTATTATTTGGCAACATGGCACTATATTTTTTTTTTAATAAGAGATGGGTGGGGAATCTGAACCAAGCTGTTGTCTAATTTTAAACACAGGCTGTCCACCTGCTTGGCATATCATGTTCTCCATTCCTCCACTCCACCCCTTAACAAAATAATACCTTGATTTTGCATCCCATTCCATTACCCTCAAGGACTGGTTTATAATTACCGTAACCTTACTTGCTGTCTAGAAATGTTGAGGTCAGCCATTTTCAAAGACAAACTTCCCTCAAATTCTTAAATGGGGGAAAACGATCCTTTTTATGGGAAATCCTCCAAGTGGCCACAAGACAGGCTCACATTTCAAAAGGCATATCCAACAAAGACAGACCAGCTTTCTTTTCCATTTCAAATGCCACCCTCCTCTGCTTCTTGTCCCCACTAAGCTGTGGTGGTAAAAAAAATCCAGCATTTAATTCAACAGGACAAGGAAGAAGGCCAGTTTTCAGGCACACAGTAGTCCTGGTGGTCAGAGAAGTTTCTGGGAAGAGTAGAAACTTCTGAGAAGTTACTCCAGTACATGCATACATTGGTTAAAGTCAAATCATAAAAGAAGCATGAAGCCATACTGAAAAGTTCCAATTTAACTGTTCATTAACAAAAATTTATTATTAACCTTTAAAAAGCTAATCTATTCCCTAGCGAGTAAAGCTGTTGCTCGCCACATCATCAGTTCACTCCTGTTAGTGAGCCTATTTACATAAATTATCGCCTCTGTTCACCTTAAAGGTCTTACGGGTGCCTCAGCACACATACATACCGAAGATATTCAACAGTCCGTGGAGCAGCAGAGCAGTTCTGCAGCTGTGGTCGCACGCTCTAGAACATGAGTTTTCATTTAAAAGGACATGCTCCCGCCCGCACCTCCACCCCCCATCCCAGAAACCTCCTTCTAGCACACATAATGGCAAAGCAAGCTTTGAAAACATTAACCAACTGTAAATCAATGCTGGGCATTTGCCCAAATTTGCAGAAAGCCTGCAAGAATAGGTCTCGAGTTTGCACTGTTCCCTTCATCTCCGTGCGGTATATGATGCTCTTCACTACGCAGGAGGAATGTGAATCTCAACGCAGAAACCCACTTCCCCCGAGGAACCATTCATCAGCGTGTGCCATTAATATGTTTACTCCACGCTCTCAAAGCGACTCGTGTGCTTGCCCTAGAGAGCAGCTCGAAATGTTCTCCTCCCCTGTAATAAAATCTGTTTTTATCTTCCAAGACCTTCCATGATGCAGCCAGGCACTGCCAAATCTAGAAGTCCGTGCCATGCAGTTACAGTTAAAAGCAAAATCATTTCATTAAAATGGCAGGGGGCTATTGTTCTGACTCTATTGTTTGCGTGCAATTCAATTAAGCCTCTTTCAAGGCGTCCATGGGAGAAACATGGTGACTGCAGCAAGCATCAGTGTGCAGCTGTACTCCATGCTGTTGCTCAATTTAGATCCTGTTTGCCACAGAGCATGTAAGCCCCTGGATACATGCCTCTTCCTCTGCATTCCCACCCACACAACCCCAAAGCAGGGCCTGACCTTCCCCGCTCTGCTTTCTCCATGCATCCCCATTTGGTCCGAACAAATTCCAGCCGTCCGCCCTGCCGGCTGCTCTGAGCCTGATGCTCCGAGGAGGCCGCACGTTTGGGCCTGCACCTCGGCCTGCTCGTGTCCCCGGAGCTACCCGCCCTGTCCTGAATAGTTTCTGCTGCTGTTTGGAGACTTCTGAAGTCCCCAAAAGGCCCACAACACGTTCAACTCGTACCACTTGCGCTGACACAGCCAGGTACTACAGGCCTGATGCCTAATGCCTTCTCAAGGAGTCCCTTAGAGTCCTGTTTAATTTGCAACCACATCCTCCATGCTTCACTGGTTACTCTGGAAAGTAAAAGTGTATTTCCAGACTAAAGGATGAAGCGTCAGCTATTCCTGTCCTTGGATCCAGGTAAAGTGACGCTCTTCGTATGTATAACACATTTCCACACAGACGTTTCTTTGAGAAAGTGAAACTGTCGGCACCACAGAGGGATTAAGTAGATAGCACAGTTACATAAAGCTACAAGATACCGTGGGGTGTGGTAGGAAAATGTCACCAGTCTCTAACGTGAGGGTGCAATGTTCAGAGTTCCACATTTCCAAATTTCTGGAGCACAGATGCCTTCTTAGCTTTGGTTCCTGGCAGTACCACAGCATGTCAAGATCAATGTTCAACCCTTTATGGTTCCTACTCGGGAAAGGAAGACACTGTCAGCCCAGGCGCAACTCAAAGTCCGCCTCTGAACTTCAGCATTTCTTATTTTCCTGTCCCTTCAGCTGCTTTATCAGTCTTTCTGACCTGCTTTGACCTGTCTGCTGCCCTCTAAAGAAACTTGGAAGGTACAATCACTTAACCATTCACTAGAAGCATGGATAATTTTAAATCCCGGATTTCACAAAATTTCCCAGGAGACAACAAAGCCAATGGACAATGAATGTTCCTCACAGCCCACGGTATTCAGCTCCTGGCAGCCCCCAAAATATGCCCAAGACCTCCTCTACCCAAGGAGCTGTACTCCCAACACAGTGCTTCCTTAAGAGAACAGGCGTCCCAGCCCTGCTCCTCGAGAGGACAGCTTTAAAAAGATAAATCAGATGTAAGCTGTCATTCTTGCAAAGAACTAAAACAATAAGATGAAAGACACTGAATTAATTCCGCTTGAGTGTGTCAAGCTCAAGAGTTGTGCATGTTGGCATTGTCCCTCAAGTGTGGTTTCTCACTCACATACAATGCTATTTTGAGTACCCTCAGTACTGCCCAAACCAGAAACAAGACCAAACAACAAATTTCCAGTCATGAATGTGGTAAGACAGCCCATTACTCCTCAAAAAGCAGGCAGTGCCCATTGTAACAACAATATTTCCCTCACTGTATCAGGTCAACTCCGGATTGCGTTGCAGCTAAATGCAATGGCAATGCATGACAAGGGCTGAATACAACACCCCACGAGACACAAGCCAGACCTGTAGTATGACAGCCATGCAGATTAAGAAGGGAAACCATACAAAACAGAAGGACTTACACCAGAGTTCATAGTAGTAGTTGCAACACTGGGATTGTCCACAACAGTGTCCCGTTTCACATATGTAACTTTGATTGTTGACACCCATGCAGGTTTCCTTGTCCTAAAATTAAACAGACACACTTTTAAGATGTTTTGTCAGTATCTTCTGTAAATGTAGTCTTTTTTTTACCCAACAATCTGCAAGCAATTTAAGATTCACAAGTTATGGTCTTGGGAAATTTTAAAATACATGAAGAGATTAAAATACAACTAGGGACCACCAAAGAATATATTCCATAAATGACAGTTTTGAAGAAATCCCCATATCTCCAAACTCGTGAGTTACATTGCTTTAGCACCTAGACAGCGCTGCTTTCTTATCATCCCTTTCCTTTTCCATTAAAAGTTATCATGTTTTGGGAGCCAGGCATTCTCTTAAAGACGAGATATCATTTGTTTCACATTTTACACAATATCACTGCATTATTGGGGCTGCACGCCAAGTGAAAAAAATGCATTCATAAACAGAACATTATAACTTGAGAAAAGACTGCTTGGATTCATTTAGATCTCAGTGATAATTACAGTATGTTCCTGCAAGATTCCAATCTAAAATGATTCCTTCATAATTAGCCATGTGCTTTATATAAGATCAGCATTCCTGTAAAACTTCTTCCTGGAACAGTGAAGTAGTCCAGGAGCAGAGCCAAATCAGCTGTACTGTATCACCCAGCAGGTCCTCGGGACACTTAAGATGGAAAAGGCGGCTGGTGTGAAGTCTCAGTCCCCCCCAGGAGTCCATGGTTTCCTGCTAGTCTGAAAACATGGGTGGGACAACGTACAGAACATGAGAAAACAGAAGTCTTTTACAGGCTGTGGTGTGTACGTCTCTAAGAGGTGTTGGGGCAACCTGGAAGCTAGAAGGCAGTGCACCAGCTCTTAGAAAACAAACAGACCTTAATAAAAGACACTGATGATGCAAGCAAACCTGGAACAAAGTCTAAAATTATCACTTTCTTTCACTTAAAATTTCTTATTAATAATGCAAAGAAAGCATGGGAAAGTTTATACTAAAGATGTGTTGAAATAAATCATTTAAGTACCATCTTTCAAATAAAAGAGAAAAAAAAAACAACCAGCTAGGATGAGCAGCAAACCCAAGGAGCAGGCTCTAAGACTGTGCATCTGTGGGTCCCAACGCCTGCTGAACTGCACTGTTTCTGTATTGTAAGTGCAACACAGCCCCACTTCGCATAAACCTCTACAATAGTCACCACATGTGCAAAACATGAAGTCCCATTCAAACTATGGATCAGCCCACTGAACAAGTGGTGAAAGGCAGCAGTTTCAGTGCAGAAGAGTCCCACACTAAGTTCAGGCAAAATTAATCTACAAAGATGAGCCAGAAGTGCAGGTTGAGTCTAAAACCAGAATTTGTTCAAATTTCATAACCAAAATGACTACAGCTTTGTGACGTCTGTGACAAAAATGACTTTTGGAAAGGCTTTGATATTGTGTGGACACAGCTTAGCAAACATGACTCTGCCTAAGATAAACCACTTCCCCTTCTGCTACAGGCACCACGAGGTTCCCAAAAGCCTCTAAAGATCATCAATGGGCTACCCTACAACTCACCGCAGACACACCAAGGTGGTACCTGCTTCCCATTTCCAGGAGAACACCACTTTGCTGGACAAAACGGCCAAATTGCTTTGCTGTACGTAGCTAAAGCAAACATTTCATATTCTCATCTTAAAACACCGCACATCAACAGTAGAAACAACATTTTCCTATAGACTAAGGAGCAGTTTTCCATCTGTAATTACAGTGTCTGATAGCAACTTTTAGCAGACGCTGCTGAGCTAGCACAGCATTTTCTGCTTCAGGAACACTGCTCATTCCAAAAACTGTAATTTGCATCAGGAAAAGAGCTAGAAACAGGACACATCTCTTCTCTCATCTGTTCTTATTAGTTTATTTACACTTTTCCTCACTTTTGTTGGCTTTGCAGAGTTAAAGCAACTGATGAACAGGATAGATTTTGGCTCTCACATCAACAGAATTGAGAAATTAAGATCCCATTGCAAAATTGCAATCCTGTTGATAACGCACAAGCCAAAAAGTCACCAGCTGAGGTCTGCGGTTGTGACATAAGAAGATCAATGTGACATCTTGAACTAGCAAACGAGTCACGTGGAGCTGGTGAAAGAACAGAGTCCCACAGTGCCATTTCAGGATCTCCTCCGCATCACAACACTGATCTGTCCTTGACCACCTGTGTTTATTCCTCCCCAAAATTTGTTCCATTCAGCGTTGCCTGCTCCAAAAGGAAAGCAACAAGGAACACATTGGTCTTTTGGCAGCAGTAACCTATATCAGCTTCAACATTGCTATATTCTTCCTGCTTCAGAGCCTGCAGCAGTCCTGGTTTCATAGGCTCTCCTCTGCTTTTGGAGATCCAGTCTCAAGCAACATCCTGTTTTCCCATCTGAATTAAAATTCAAGACTGTGGTAAACGCACTGTCTGGAGCTTCTCTAACACGCAAGCACCTGTACCTTTGAACAGGCTCGCAGTTTGCTCTCAGCACATGCAGTTCAGAAAGCCCAAGTTGTAAAAGCCCTGGTGGTGCAGGGCCACCAGCTTTGCTCCTCAAATCCCAGGCAGGATGCAGGACTGGATGCCCTGTGCCAAGCGTAGCAGTTGGGATGGGAAGCTCCTCTCGGTGCAGCCCTCTGCCAGCCTGTCCACCAACAGGTTCTGGGAATGTGGAGCCGTCAGACCCCGTTCCACGTGTCAGACCCGGAGCTGTCACCCTTGTTTCCAAATAGTTTCACAGAATCAAGGAATAATTTAGTTTGGAAAAAATCCCAGCAGATCATGTGGTCCAAGCCCTGGCTCAGAGCACAGCTACCTCCAATGTGAGGTTACTCAGCTCAGCATGGGGAAAAAGATAAAAGGTAAAGGCACCCAAACGTCAGGAAAAGCCTACCAGACAAAAATTCCAACACGAGGAGAGCACCGCTTTGGGTTGCATTACAAGTGTCTCCTTCCCTCTTCCCCTCTGAGGTCAAGAGCCATTTCTGCAAAAAACGGAGCCACTGTACATTTCTGTCCACTGTTTCACAAGCCAAGGAAGAGGTTATGCACGCCCAGGCCATGATACAGGATGCACCATTTTTTGTTAGGAAATTTCTACTTTCTGCCGAGCACTTTGATTAGGCTTCAATTTCTAATTAAATCCTATCCTGCATACTTCTTATCAGTGTAAGATTATTTTTACTTCCTTCTTCCATTCATTCTTTGCATCATATGCTGCCAAACTAACTACTTAAGACATATCAGCAGTGTACTTATCTACAGTCTAAATGTCTCCTGGAAACAATATCACAAAGGTTTGTGCTTCCTCTTTCACACCAACAGCCACAGACAAGGCACAAGATTGAAACAGTAGTATTATAGATAAGAAATATATATACGGGAAAGAAAAATAGAAGCAAAGTTGGAACATTCGCATTTTATTGACCTGCCTTCATCTCTAGTTCCCACCTAACAGCACTTTTAATGATCATTTTAAGTCACTCTTAGCAGCACGGAGTTTGTATTGAAGTACCACAAAGAGGTTTTGTTGTTGTTGTTTTTTTAGGGTAATCTTAGGAAAACAACAGAGGGGGAGGGTTTCTTCCCGAAAGTGTTTTCTTCCCCAATAGCCAGTGGCTATTGCATTCCAACGCAGGCTTCCCTGCAGAAGGACAGCCTTGTTTTCTGGCTGTCCAGGCAAGCACATCCCTCCCCGCCAGCCTTTGTTGGGCTAACTGCAGACGCCTCCAGACAGGATTACTAAGCAGCTCTACCCGGGTCTGTTCTCAGAGAGTGTTCAGCTCCATTAGAGCAGAGTATTCCTGTTTCACAACTAAGAGGCCCGAACACGCCATCCGTTATCTCCCTCCTGCAAAGCCTTGGAGATTTCCAGCTCATTTCAAGGAGCTGGCTTTGTCCTGTAAAGCAGCACGTACTCTGGGCTCCATGTACATCGCTGCCTCCTTGGCATTAACGCAAGAGCTGACAGATCTGGGAAACTGGAATCACTGGATCCCCCATGCACACTCAAAGGCAAGAGCTTTCACGAGATGGCTCTGCAGTCCCAGAGGCCGTTTCATCTCCCCCTCCAATCTAACAGAGGCCACTTGTTACATCTAAAGCAGGCTCACTCTAAAGAAACTCATTGAGATGTGAAGACCTCATCTTGCTGTGTTTAGAGAGTCTTAGTACTCTAGATGTGTTTTCCTTACTCTAGATTAGTTTTCCCTTGTCATATACAAATTTTGTAAAGCAGCTTCATTTGGATACAAAAAAAAAAAGATGTGTTTTTGCTTGTTTTTTGTTGTTGATACATTGGCATTTGTGATAAACCCACAACCATGCTGGCAACTCTGCCAGCAGCACACTTTTGCTGTCAAGTGCTTTTACAAATAATCCTTAAAATATCCAGCAGTGGTGGGTATAAGAGAACTCAAGGCAGTGGCATATGTTGTCAAGCCTAAAGCTACAGCTAACGCTAACGTCAGTGCCAGGGAAAAAAGCCAGTTACTTTCTGCACCTTCCAGTTTAGTATTGGACCTCTGCTGGAGGTCTACGTGACAAACTAAAGGTCAAAATGTGGGGCACCATCATGACGGGAGGCATTCGTGGAAGCCTGTATGTTGGCTGAACTGCCCCTCAACGCACGGAAGGACGTCATCAGACCTCCTTATCCCACTTTTGTACAGGTTTTCAGAACTAAGTGGTTGGGTTTAATGGCCATAGCTGTTAGGATTTATTGCCTCTGAAGCCAATATAGGAAATGGAGGGAAAGAAGAACTGACTGACAATGAAGTATTATTACAATAAAAGGATCGAGAAACTTCAAAATGCACTTTTCTACTTTCAAAAACCAGCAGTTAACCTGGTAATGCTGTTGCTATGTCAAAAAGGAGAAAGATGAAGATGAGCAGATTCCAGACCAGCGTGGCTATTTTCCAAGCTGAAAATTAATACGTGCAACTGCAGCAACAAACACCGCAGCCCACGCTCACAAGTGCATAGTTGGCAGTGAACCACCTACAAAAGATGACTCCTCAGCTGGCACTAACCAGGTAACTCAAACCAGTAGTGGCTGATACTGCTGAGATCTAATAACCTTTTTAGCTTTTTGCTCTGTCTCTTCTTTCCAGAGAAATCCGGCCTCCGTTACCTTAAATATGAGCACCTTGCATGTGCATGGCCTGCGTGTGTCACTCAGCCTGGCAGAGCATCCATCCATCCCAGCCCCGGTAACATCCAGACACCCTGGAAAATACTTTGAAAAGCAACTTGCATTTGCTGGCAGCAGGCTGCATGCTATTGCTCTCTTCAATAGGATAGCCAGATTTTTAGACCTACTCTGATACCCTGCTCTCTCCAAGCTTCAATACAGCGTTTGTACAGCACTACACAGCAAATTACTATTTGGACTGAAAGAGGTGAGGATTAATAATGGAGTGCCATGGGTGAGTAAAGAACAGAGTAGCAGGCCTACAAACAGTGGGACGTGGTGAAAAGACCAGCAGCGGGAAGGAGACAGACTGCCAGGCTGGCATCTGCCCGAGGGCAAGGTGCTGCTGGATTTAACAGGATTCAGGCTCAACCTCTGACCGCTCTGGTTTCATGGCTCCCACAGGGGACTTTGGTAGTAAGCATCTATTTAAAAACAAAGTCCTGACCTAGTTATGTCACTAATCTCACTACTCACAGGCAGCAGACCCTTGCTTTCAGTACCTAGCTGCACCCACAACAACCAAGCAGGATGGATTCAAACATGCGACACCATCTTAGCATGTAAAACCTAGGTATTTTTTAGTAACTCACAATCACTATTTGAACCATATAAATTCTTTAAGCACACAAAGTAACAAAATGGAAGCGACTACCAGTATCTTAAATACGTGTGTTAGAAACAGCAGGAAAAAATAATTTGATACAGCTGAGGTGCCACTTGGCTTTTTACTCAAGTTCACGTATCAGACTACCACTAGTGTTTGTTAGCCAAGCCCATCGGTGACAGCTCACAAGAAGGCAAACACAGAGCTACTTGAGAAGGTGAGCATCTCTGTCAGATGAGAGACAGAAGTGGGAAGGTTAAAGTCGCTGCTGAAAATATTAGGCCAGAATGCCAAATCTTGTCATAGGGTATACTACAATTCATGGCCAACAGTTACTAACCCATATTTATCTTGGGGAAAAAAAAATAAATCTCCAGGTGCTCTCAAGGTAGGACAGCAGGCGGGATGACAGCAAGGAGTGGTATGGCCTCACTTGAGGCCACACCAGCAGCCCCCCGGCCGCCCCCCTGGCTCTGTGGTCATCACACAGCATCCAAACCCCCCTACGTTTGTTAGTTCCTTGGAACATACACCAGCAGCTATCTAGCCAAGTGCTCTGCCTTTGGTGGGACCAATTGAACGAAAGCACCGAAGTCTGGTGAGGATGAAGTTGGCTTCGATCGCCATGCTTTGCAGGAACCTGGGGGCTCGGCCCCCCAGCACCACAGCGGATAAATTCCTGCCAGCCTGCCTTACGACAGACACCTGGGGCCAAGAAATAAATGAAGCCAGGACACTTATTCCTAAGACACATTACTCAAACTTTGTTTTCCTGAAGGCAAAAAAGAAACATGTTAAATACAAACATCCAAATACCCCAAGTAAAATAAAAGGGGAAGGAATTATGCCTCTGAGCTGTCCTGGGCACAATAAAATCTCCAAAACAGGAATTCTAATCCACGGCATTTATTACTTTGCTAATGCTAGCATCAGGAGAATTATATTTAAATCGCCATGATTAATCAGCCCAGCAGGCCCATCTTCGCCTCCTTTACAGAGGATGCAGAACCTCTGAGGTTTTATTAACCCTTACCTAAGGAACAAATCGGTTATCTGCATCCATTTATCTTGGAGAAATCACCAGCCATCTTCAAAGGAGCACTGCTTCCCCATATGTAACAGGCACACCGGGATACTTCAAAAAGAGCCGGTTTCATTTTTGTTTGTAGCAAGTTTCACTTTCAGACGGCACGAACTGCCGTATTTGCGCTGTATGGGCCACGTGAAAGTGTTTACTTCCTCAACACCTTGCTAGAAGCTTCCCAGCGGCAGCCCCGGCCCTGTCGCGTTAAAGACCCGCTTCCAGGAAATGACGGCCGTGAAGAGGCTGCGCTGCGCTCGGTTGTTTTAAGAACCAAACAGCTGACAACACCAGAAACCTCGAGCAGTTCGAATTAAGAAATAAAAAATGGAAGAGTTAAGAATCCAACATTTCAACCTTCCTTCCCCTTTTTCTTTAATGTTTCCGCAACGAAGCACAGGTGGACGTCTCCAAGCTTCCACCTGAGCAAACTCTCGAAAATGAAAGCCAGGATCCTCCACGGCCACGGTTCCCGGGCCAGGAGCCTTACAGGCACCCCCACATCATGCTGTGGCCAGATGCTGCCGGCAGGCGAGGGCTGGACGCGGTGGGCAGTCGCGGATCCCACCGCACCATGCAGCTCCCAGGAGGACGCCCGCTCGGCTCCGTGCGCGTGGACGGGCGTCAGGGAGCAGCACCCCTAGCGCTGAGCAGGGAAACGGGAAGAAAGGCAGCCCGGACACCCAAGTGTTTACAGTCCGAGGGCAAACACAAGAGACAATAGAGGCGGATGCGTGACGAGATGTTCCTGAATTCCTCCCACGCTTTTAATTAAATAGCGCTGTTCGCTAACAACTCTTTTGTTCCCCCTTTTACAAGTGGGAGATTTCTTAATACTATCTGCATGCAGGACACAATCCCAAATACCTTTTTTTTTTTTTTTTTTTTTAAGTCTAGAAATGATTAAAACTAACATTCAAGCAGCTTGTTTCCACCGTATCCTCCATCAGTGGATAAAAATAGTCGAGAGCTTTGCTCAACTGCTCTTGAGGCAACACCTTTTTTTGCTTCCTGTAAATGCCTCTGTATCTATGCTGAAAAGTCACAAGCAGAGAAAAAAGCACCGTCCAGCCCACCGAGATAAACAGACCGTCTCAGTCTGAGCAAGTGAAACAGAAGCACACCTCACTGCTGGTTTTACATCTTATGCAGTACCTCAGTTGTGCCAAACCCCTTTCTAAAACAAAAAGATCCATTCAGAAAAAGAAACTTTAGAGAAAAACATGCCCGTGCAACTCGAACATTAAGCCAGCTGTGCCTCACTGCAAGTTGAGAGTTACCTGAAGTTGTTTAGCTTTTGTGCCCGAATCTCCCTCCTCGGTTCAGTTCCTATGTTTTTAGGGAAAGTCTCTGTGCCCTGAGTGCTAACAAGTGAACTATTATTACAGCTATTGCGTTCAATTACAGAAGGTCATTGTGCTAGAGGTAGTTTCTTACGTAAAAGTGTTTTCAAATCAGCAGGGTGGGGGGAGCTGCATTTCACCAAAACCTGAACTGATAAGGAAAGAGACAGAACTGTTTACTCAGCAGTGTTAAGTCATTTTCCCTTCATTTCTACATGACACAAAGTAGGTAGTTTAAACATGCCACAGCCAGATCTTGAAAGTTTAATGCCACGTTAGAAACTGCAGGCAGCACTCTGATATCATGCGATATCTATTTATTGTGGATTACAGATCCCAGCAGCACTGGAGAGAGTTTACAGTTAAGATTCCCCTACAGACGTGCCTCCCAGACCAAAAAAAGGTTTTGCTCTCGCCGAGCCTTAGAACAAATAGTTGGCACTCTCCTCCAGCAGGGAGCAGCTGGGCAGTTGCTACCGTTTCTCACTCCACTCCCCGTGGCCAGCCATTACATTACCCCAAGTTTCTTGTTCGAGCTGAAATCTCCCAGAAAAAATAGAAAGTCACCAAACTGGGGGGCACGGCAAGTTGCCATTTTCTGTTCGGTGACCTTTGTCAGAGAAGAGAGACAAAAAGAGAAAGAGATACGTGCCTTTTTTTTTTTTTCTTTTAAGTAGAGTTTAATGCTCAAAACACTGCTCCCGCAAGAAAATGGTTCAAAGTTTGGCACCAGTTTTTAGGCACGGTATATAGATAAATTCCATTTTAAGGACTGTGGAAAGTACCCCTAAAAACCAACCAAACAACACCAGCACAGGAGCACGACACAAAGAGAAACCCTGCCGGCAGTCCTACCCCACCACAGCCAAAACAAGAGTTTCTTTCCTCAAACGGCAGCTTCGCTCCTTCCTCGCTCACCAGAAAGCAGCCCTCCCGCAACCGCGCTCCCCAGTCAAATGCCACGGGTGGGGAAGTGCCCTGTGGAGGGTTCTGCTCTGGGACAACTGGAAATCATTTCCTTATGCGAGGAGGGGGGATAAAATAAAAGCGAGTCACGTCCTCGAGCAAGCAGCGCCCACCGCACCGAAGCCGGTTACCTGTCTGAGACCCAAGAGGAAAGGCATTCTGCAGGCTCATCCTCTGCACCCGTGCATGGGAACGCAGGAATTTAAAGCCCCACAGCAAGCATTTCCTCATCTGCTGCGGGAGCCCGCGCCTCCGATCCTATTTAAACCAGGGCTTCCTCGGCTGGGAATGCTATGTAAACAGGGTCCTGGGACACGGCACGCACTCTGGCTCCCCCTCCTCCTCCTCCCACTCCCCGTGACATATCTCAGACGCAGCCGAGCCGGGGTGTTTGCAAGAGGGAAATGACATCAGGTCGGGCACTTCTGAAAAAAAAAAAAAAAAAAACAACAGCAGAAATGAAAAAAAAAGCCAAAACTTTAAGGCAGCTGCCGGTTACCGCCAGGCAGCTCGCCGCGCACAGAAGCGGCGCTGCCGGTGCGGGACGCTGGCAGCGAGCAGTGGCTGAGCAGGGGCCGCTGCTCCCCGCTAGCTGGATGCTGCGAGCGGAGGAAAAGCTATTAAAATCGTCGGCGAGAGCCAACAGGTCCTCGGCGATGATTAAATCTCCCGAAGCAAAAATAGCTCTCTCTTCAAAAATAGATTAAACGCCCGAATTCGCTGCTGCTTGCTGCACGGCGAGGCGAGCAGGCAGCGGGTTTTATCTGAGCATCTCCAGGTGCTGGGGACCTGGATGGAGGTTCACGGACCCAACGCACTGCCCTGCACGCTGCTGCCACCGCGCCTGTGCTTTTTCCTGAGCAACTCTTGCAGCACTGCTCACCTCGGCCCCTCCAGATAACAGCAAAAGGCTGCTAAAAGCACGAGCAGCAGTTCCCTTGCTTTCGGCAGGGCCAGGATTGGGCTCCTACAAAAAGTCCTACAGTGTAAGACAGGTGACGGGAAGACATCTTAATCCCCCTCTCCCCAGGGAAAACACGACCGGCCCCGACGGATGGTTTCCAATTCTACTCGAGCTCATTTCACATTTTCGTGCCAAGGGGCAATTAAGCCTTATAAACAAATTCATCATCTGGTGCACAGGATGGCATTTCTTGTTTGTCCTCTCCCAAGCAAGGAGTACAGCAAGTTCCACACCGGGGTAGGAGATGACACTGCAGAAGGTAATCTAAATTTAACTCCTTTTCCTACCTACACTTTGAAAGTTCAGCAACCTCTTTTTTTCGTGCTTCTCTTTAATCAGCAGCTGTTCTCGTCTGTCCTGTAGGGACCGGGGCACTGCCACCACTCCCATGTGCTGTAGCAGCAACGCCGTGGATGTTTAGCAGAGGGGAAACTCCCCTTGCCATTGGCTGCTTCAACTTTAGGAGCTCAGTACATTAAAATATTTGACAAGGACAAGGAGTGTATTTTTTTTTTTCATAGAGAGTTCGCTGAATCCCTTTTTTAGTAGAAGTTTTAACAATAACTTCAGAGGGAGAGCAAGACAGCAAGAGGCACAAACCACATACGATTCTTACAAATGCTAATTTGCAACAGCAAAAAAAGAAGGAAAAATCAGAACAGAAAATCCCTGAACAACCAGTTTGCAGCAGTGTCAGAGACAGCACCCGTTTTCCACACCAAAACTCAGTGACTGCTGTCACTGCCACCACCTCCCAGCCCTGCCCTGGGTTGTTTCCCAAACGAGGACCCCATGGTGGGGGGACCCCTACAAAATCAGGCTGCAAGGCTGTAATAATTATTACCTATTTTTACGCCAGTTTAAAGCTACCATATAAACCTGCTGTCGAAGGCGAGCACGTCTCTGTTTTTCCTAAGAGAAAATAGGCACGTAAGTAATTTCCTGAAGGACACAAAACATCAGCATTAACTATCACCAGGCAATGGGATTTTCCAGCTTTTGTGCTTCTGGATCAAACAAACTCTCAACCTTTGCTTTTCCAATTCTATGGACAAACACCGATGATATAAAAGGGCAGCTTTCTGTTTTAGTAATCTGTTCTGTGGCCTCATGCTGGCCTTTGAAATATCCGATTTTGGCTGCTGCTAGACAGAGCCCTGGACTAGACAGATCTCAGGGCTGAGCCAGTGCAGCCATTTGTGAATCCCTACTGTCAGAAGGGATCTAACTTTAACAACCTGCCTCTCCTCCAGCACGTACTCAAAAAGCAAAGCTTCATTCCAGATCTAAGACAGGTCGTGAGGGACTATCAAAGGCAGTAACTTAGTGGAAAAGCCAAAACATCCTGATTTGTGTGTGAATTCAGTGATTCTGAAAAAAACTGACACAAAAAATGCGGTTTGCAAATAGGCATTGCCACATCTGACTGCAGCAGCCACCCTCCCTACAAGTCCCTGACTGACAGTAGCCAGCGATGTGCTCCACAAAATCTGCGGTAGGTGACTATGGAAAAAGCCCTGGAGAGAAATAAAAAGCAAAACAAAACAAATCCTCCCCAGCCCCAATAGCTGCACAAGTTAGCTCATACCCTTTTGATATCCTAATCAACCCAGTCTTTTCAAAACACTCAGGTTCTTCTAATCTTTGCAATTGTTTTGGATATTTCAAATAGTACCATTTTAACCCCCACCTTTTTTTTTTTTAAATCCAGGAGTCCTAGCTCCAATGGCAATGAGTTTCATAGACAGTGGTTATAAACAAATAGTTCCTTTCATCAGTAGTGAATTCACCACCTTCTAATTTGACTTTCATATTATTACCAGGTGGGAACAGAAGTCCCCATCCATCTCCTCACCCATTCATTAGTCTGTACCTGTTAGCTATCTTCTTGTAAGAGATATCCATCTTCCTAGTCCTCTTAGTGTAAAATCTTTTCCCAAAGCCTTCAGCTGTTCATTGCCTGTTTCCAAAACCCTTCTAATTTTCTATTGCCCTCTGCTTAGGAGCAAGCAGAGCTGAAATAATTGTTAATTTAATGAGAGCAGCAGCAGCTTTAAATCAGGCTCAGCATGGGTTTCACTTCCTTTACGTGAAACTGGAGTTTAACATCTGCAGGGCCGTATCTATGATGTCTTGTGTAACTATCCAAGACGTGAGGAACAGAGCAAACAAGTTCTCCTCTGTAAATAAATCACTTGAGAGCTCTGAAAAATCAGGGCTAAAGTCAGGATAGATTACGGGATCAACATTATTTTGAATATCTGCTTGTTTAGGCAGCCACCAACCCTCCTTTTTCAGCATGATCCCACTGCAGGTTAGAGGTGAGCAAGTTCTTATTTTTGTGGGTTTTTTTCCGAAGCAGAGGGAATAAAGACCCCTTGCTTTATCTGACAGTAGTTCTGCTCTCCTGAATATGCCATCTGCACCAGACACAATGTGCAAAGGACGCTGCTCGACAATTTCACAAGCCCAGCACAGCCTGTGCCTTGTGATCTCAGATATTAGCATGCTACCGAAGCAGACGATGGAATTTGTTTGGCCCATTTTAGAGCTGCTCTGATGTTTGATGGGACAGGCTCATGAGTGGGTTTAGTAACCCAGCAAGATCCAATCCCCATTTTGATACCCCCGAGGAGACAGCTTGACCTTTAGATGATCCAGATATGACAACATGATTGGAACAAAAATGAAGCTGTGCAGCTCAAATCTGTCAGGCCTGAAGCACAATGCTAGTCTCAGTGGCTCCATTATTGGAGTCCTAGGCAGGAACAGGTTTTGAACAGTAAATATGAGTGGTCTGTAATATCCCCATAAACTGCAATACCATTGTTCTGGAAAAAAAGAACAGTGCAGCTATATATATATACAGGTTAACCATAAAGTCAGAACAACTGTTATCTAAGAAGTCCTCCATTTACCCCAGGACGCTGTTATTTTCACGTTGGTAACAGGAGCATCCCTTGAGCATCAGCTATCCATTTTCATTAGTCAGCCCATAGCCTTGGGTGCTAGAACCGAGACTACACAGATCTGTCAGGCACAAACAAAATGTGAAAGGAGCAACCTGAGCGGGGGTGACTTTATCTTTGCCTGTCCTGAAGATGGCTTTGCAAGTAAAGAAAAAAGATAAAGATATAGAAAGGCATAAAAGCAGATCCCTGCTTCTCTTACGGTACGACATCATCCAGGAACAACCAAGCTCCATCTGCCCTGACAGAACATACTCTAATGGGGTTTGTTTGCTAGCAAAAATGGCATAAGATGTTTGGAAACCATCCATGCTGGGTCCGCAGTGCAATGCCTACACACCATTCCTGGTTGACCACCTGCCTGCCAAGCCTGCCTACTTGTTGCCGACTCCTGAAAAGCAGAGGGCCCCTTACCCACCCTGACAGCACCAGAACAAGAACACAACTTTCCAGCACCAGGAGCAGATGCAGTGGGTTCTTGTAACGTGCAGCACTGGTGCTGCCTACACACATCATCATCAAGAAATTCCAGAGGAACAGGCCAGTCTGATAATTCCTCAGTACCTAGAGGATCTTCTGTACTGCTTAAGGAATACTAATAAGCCTTTTAGACCCTTTGTGTCTAGTACCACTGGACTATTTCAGAGGTGGTTAAAGCAGGTCCCCCTTTTAGTATGCAGTCAACTACAAAACAAGGACACTGAAGTCACTTGGGTTTAACGTTTCTCAGACCAAAATCCCTTCTTCATTGCTGGAGAGAACAAAGAGTAACTCCAGCAAAAGACATCTTACATGTGGAAAAATGACTTGTGAGCCAGCGCTACAGCCAATCTGCTGTACCTATGAATTTTAATGTGCAATGAAGCACAAGGGCTTGCAGTGGTCCCAGCCTGTCCTTGCGCAGGTCCCCCTTCCCTGCAGCCTGCTGCTGCTTCTGTCAGCTCGGTGGTTTTGAAGCACAAGATGCTTTTGCAGCCAACTCAGTCTAGATAAGCAAATGGGGACTGCATTTCAACCTCACTGCTGTCACCTGTGCTTTGTCTCCAAGTAACTGGTTAACCAGGGAGGTAGAGACTGAGCACTTCAAAACACGCTCAGTGCTGCGGGGAACCCCAGTGCCTACGATTCATGCTCGACTCTGGTCGAATTTTGCACAGCAATTGTCAGCCGAGCAGACAAGTGAAAATACACACCACGTCCTCCACCTGAAAGCCATGCGTGAGCCCTGAACCAAAGGAGGAGGCATTGCATAGGAAACCACCACCCACAGTCACCTGGTATTTTTGCCTGTCCTCCTCTTCAATTTTTGTACGTGGGTGAAGAAATACCAACAGTAAAGCACCTTCCTTTGCATTTTTGTAAAGCAAGCAATCGCTCCTCTGAGGCTGCTTTCTGCAGTAAGCTATCATAAGGACAGATAAGAAAGGGCAAGAGAAGCCCCCTCCAACGCCCACCTGACAGAAGGCCACATCCAGACTGCTCCAGACTCTCCTACCAGCTCTGCCATTCAGCTGATCACAGAATCATTAAGGTTGGAAAAGACCTCCAAGATCATCTGGTCCGACCATTCCCCTACCACCACCGTCACCCACTAAACCACATCCCTAAGCACCACGTCCAACCTTTCCTTAAACACCCCCAGGGACGGTGCCTCCACCACCTCCCTGGGCAACCCGTTCCGATGCCTAACCGCTATTTCTGAGAAGAAATGTCTCCTCATTTCCAACCTGAGCCTCCTCTGCTGCAACTTGAGGCCATTCCCTCTCGTCCTATCGCTAGTTATCTGCGAGAAGAGGCTAACTCCCAGCTTCTATATTCTATATCTATTTTCACCATTTTTTTTTCTAAATTACACTGAATAATTTGGTATTTTAGAAATAGCACACTGGTATTCTGTAATGTCACATCATTTCGAGGAATCATATAGTATGGTAATGCCGCTATTGAAAACAGTTATACACAAAATCCCAGGCCCCTTCTCCAAGACCAAAATAAATTTTGTTAACCGTAGCTTGAAATTTTCAGTACTCGGCGGTGTTGTTTCCCACTGCTTTTTACACAAGGAGGAGAAAACGACAGCCACAGGTCCGGCATGCTTTTCTGCACAGCAGCAGAGAGGTGGCCAAGCCAGCGCAGTGTCTTTTGTAATACAAAAGGCTATTTGCACGATTTTGTGCCACCAGTTTCACCACCCAGGCCTGCTAAAACCCAGAGGCCTTAAAAAGCTTTAAAGGCCTCAGCCCCTGAGGCGGGGGGGACCGGAGAGCTGGAACGGCCCTGTTCAGAGATGACGCCACCTGCGTCAGCGGAGACAGGGCCAGTTCTGCCCCTTCGGCCTTCCCAGCTTTCAGGCACCGATGCCAGGCTTCGGTTTTAGCCTGGAGTGGGTAATGAAGTCACGGGAAAGCCGACTCCTTTCTCAGGGAGGGAGAAGGGGAGGGGTGGGGGGAGATCAGCTGTTAAACATTTGACGGGACTGTCTCAGCGGGGCCAGCGTGCCCGGGGTGGCGCAGGGACACTCGCCAGGCTCCTTGCTTGTTGGCAGCGCAGCTCTTGTTTTCCTCCTGCCCGTGTGTGCAAACAGGACCTTTGGTAACGGATCAAGGGGAGACGATCCGCTCCAGACGGGGCTGAAGGCAAAGGGTGCAGACGGTAACAGGATCCCCCAAACGTGGGATCAAGACGGTGAGCGTCTGCTCTCGTTTTAGAGTCTTGTACCATGCGGGTACCAAAAATACAGCCTGCGTGTGGCCTTTGGTCACATCATCACAGCAGACAGCATTGTCCAAAGCTATCAATGCGTTTGCTTACCAGCACAGCCTTGGAGATGGAGATCTGAAGATGCCCTGCTCTTAGAAGAGCTATTAGTTTTTTTTTTTCCTCCAAACGACAGCAACTTGCTATTTTTAGTGCTCATCTCATATGCCTGCTTGGCATTTCCCTTGGGCCTTACCCTCGTTTCACACCACTGATGCCAGCTCCCACGAAGCATGTTTTTGGTGCCAGAGGGGCTGGTGCCAAGTCTGCCTGTCTTGATGCCAAAATGGCAGCTGGCTTTATTGTTGAGATAGGATTTGCCAAAACTAACGGCACTAGTGCTAGGGTGACTGGCATTGATTTCAAGGTTATTTTCTTCTTTGCTCTTCTATTGCCTCTAGACTTCATGGGATAATACTGCTCCAAATGACCCTCTGGGGTCCTAGGAGATGAATTTTTCATCAGGGTCTAAGGCAATTATGCCAGCAGACAGTCTTAATGCATGAGACTTCAATAAGGAGGATACATACATGCACAGAGCGATTATCTGGGACGCAGCACTGCCACTGCTGGGTCCAGTTACAACAGACACAAGCCCCTTTTCTCCACCTGCAAAGACGTTTAAAATAACCTATCACGAAAACTGAAGATAAGGACGGTTACGTGGCATTTCATCACCACAATACACCTAAGACTGGAGCAGGAGAAGAGAGTCAGGGATCACCCAAATTGTATTACATCCGCATGGGCAGGAAGACAAAACACACCAAGGTCACGGCCTTCTGCCCCTCCTGCTTCTCGCAAGTGCCATTGCAAAGCGCTCAGATAAAATCCAGTCTCACATGAGGGATAGGTGCATTGACATGGGAAACACCCACACGGATGCAACTACATAATTACACGCTGCATCTATTATAAGTGCACAGACGCATATAATTTGACATGATGGCATCCCTTCAAATTAGGAAGTATTTGCATGTTAATCTATGCTATTTTTCTTATTAATATTATAAAAAATTGTTCATAAATGTTGGTGTCAAATGGGCACCTGATTGCATAAAGATGCTCAGGTATTTCTTCAGGCACGGTGCAGTTAGTTAGCTTGACGAAAAGCACAGAAGTGGTTAAATGGCTTTGTCGTGCGAGACTTTGCTGGGATATCTGACATTTCTTCCAGCCTGGTCAGAACTTTCTGAAGTTCGCTGGTCTTTTCTGAGCTCAAGTTTGCATCTTGAACAAATTTAGAAAAGCCCCCAAAATCCCAGCAGTCTTGTTTTCCTCAGCTGGTTTTACAAGAAAGAGGTTCTTTTATTGAGTTCTGAGAATTAAGTTTCTGTTTCCAGCAGAGCACCATTTCTACATGGCTTGCATCCTTCTGTGAAAGGAATGGATTTTCTGGGAAATCCTTTAGGAAAAAGAGGCATCAGCAGCTGCCTTGTTCCCAGCACGCTGCTGGATATTACGGTTCAATAATGTTACACTGCAGAGCAATATTGCATAGGTTATGCTGAGGCAAAGAAATGTCCTCAAACTGCCCTACATATGTGCAGCTAGAGCACTTTTCCACTGTTATCCCTGGACTTTACCCCCCAAAACTCTGCCGCGGCACCTACATCCCCATCGATCGGTGGGTTCTGGGTCACACACAAGCCTGGTTTTGTGGTACACAGCACTTGGTTAAACCATTGTTTTGGGACTTCTTCCTCTTAGAAAATATACGTAGATCCCTATAGGGTACTTCTGATTAGGAGCCTACCAATTAATCCCATGGGTTATGCAGTACTGGAGAGTTTTGCATGCTTTCTGTTACCTAGCAGAAAACTAAATTCATCTGAACTGCTCCGTGCTGGCAGAGGCTCGGAGCTTGTGGTTAAACCCCGGCACAAAGAGCAGGAGAAGTCTTTCCACTTGGTGTGGCCTGACTAGCGAAAAGACAGGAGGGCTAGGTCTCTTCCAAAACAAAGAGCACTAAAGATTGCGTACGTGTATCTTCGTACAACCAAAGCAAAGAATGGAAGGAAACCACAAGTTTAACTATTAAGAAAGCTCAATACCACAAGCATCTGAAAGATCACAGCACAACAGTGTTAAAGGCATCGCTTTTAAATCACTAGACAAAACACTGAGAGTGCTATCAGATCTTAACCTCTTCTGTTAGAAACTTTTTTAAACATGCAACTTCAGGGAAAAACCACTTCAGAAAGCCTCATCTTAAATACATGCTCATCTCCTCCAGCTTGAATTCCTGTGTTGTTAGGAACTCTCTGAGTGCCTGAAGAGAAGCATGAATTCTCATCTCTTTTCTAAAAGGAGGAATAAACAAAAATTGAGGAATAAACAAACCAACACAGTATATATTTAAGTACAGATTCCAGCTGTCAGTGAAACAGCAGGAAATATCAACACCTTCGAGCCTAATCTCTCCCCTGCTGTAGTACCGGTTCTGCTTTGGCTCACACCATTACAAAGAAGACAAGAAAAGCTCCCCAAAAGCCCACATACTTTGTTGCTCTGCCAGCCGCAGTGGAGAGGTTTTGGGATCCCCTCACACATGAAAGCCTTCAGAAAGCATGATCTACACAAAGCAGTGAGCTCGCGGATGTAGGTTTCCAGGTACAAGCTTGGTTCATTCAAGCACACAAGGAAAAAAAAAATAAAAAAATCAATGCCTCCCATCACCAGCTCCTTACTCAGCCATTTTCCTGGCTGTAAAGCGAGGAGTGCGCCAGAAAGTTGCTTGAGATTACAACAACAGGACTCTAAGCACAACTAATTGTTGTGCTTTGTGTGCCTAGCAGTACCGCCACCGGTTACCCACATATTTCCTGCAGCCGCCCCAGGACAGCCCCCGTTACGCAAAGATCAGCGGCTCAGAGGAAGCGATGCCCGCGTGTCGCGTTTCAGCATCGGCCGCGGCATTACGCAGTTTGCACTTCGCTCAAGCATTAAAAGCACTGGTGGCACCCAGAACCGCTGCCAGTTTCTAAATTTCAGTGACATACCTGCAAGCCAGGCAGCTCTGCCATTCCAAGGGCAGACACCTCGCTGTCTTGCTCCCCACCTTCACGGTATCTGCAGCATTTCTCCTTCGGTATATGGACAACGCGCGTTCCCCTTGCATGCATAAGCACGCTTTATTTAATAAAGCTCAATGCCCAATAATTACAAACTCATTTCAGCCTTATCTCAGGAAGAAACGCCGATCAGCATAACCTGCCTTTATGGGTATTATCTTATCCCAATTGCTGTAATTTCCATTAGTGGTTGTTATTCCGCTGGCAGATAACGCGAGCGCTCCCCTGGCTGCAGCGGAGCTGGGGGAGGACAGGGTGACCCGCGCTGCCGTACCTCTTTCACACATTTCCCTGCAGGAAGGTTGCAGGCTGGGGGAAAAGCAAAGGGCGAGTGGATTTCCCCCGCTGAAGTCTGGCTGCCAGGCACACATTTGCTCTAGATCAAAATACCAGTGGCCTCTTACTTTTGCAACCATTGTTTTCTTTCGAATTCTCACGTAGCACAAACTAAACAACCCAGATGTATCTGTGCAAAAAAAAAAATCACAAAAAACAGCCAAACAAAAAAACTAATGGAGATTTTTCTTTTGTAGAAGAACTACAATTGCTAATTGGTACTAATTAGCAGGAGCAGAGTAATGCAAAAAATCTTGAAACAAAACCAACATTAAGTGTCAGAAGACAGTTAATTTCTTCTTCAAAGGTATGTGTCACCCTCATCACCCAGAAAGCTCGAAGACCTGTGGGTGACTGTAGAGCTAAGAAACTCTAAGGCAAGGGAATCTTTTCAGTTTTTAGAATTATTCACTCCCAGCACAGTATCCCTACAACAGTGGTTTTTTTTTTCCCTGAAGCAGGTAATGCGGGGAGCAGGAATTCTGAACATCTCTATTGGAAAACCAGCACCAACCTTCCTTTCCTGGAAGTGAATGAGAAAGTTCCCCAACCTATTTCACTGCAGAGACCAGACCTGCAGTGTGTAAAATCATCCGATCACTGAAAGAAACGTCTTCCAGGCAACAATACATCCCAAAGAGGCATAAAAACAACTCAGGGGGGGGACAGCAACATTTGTGAGCAGGATTTAATTACAATCTGGCCATCAAACTGTCCTCCTTTCAGCACTTGTTCCTTAACACAGGCATCACACGTCAGGGCTGTTCAGAAAGAAAAGATGCAATCCCACAGGCATCGGGCTGGAAAGCCTTCTCAATAAGTCACCCAGTCAATCAAATCGCTCTGGGAAGGGCTCGCTGCACCTAAAGCACCAACATTTGTTAATCCACAACTCAGGAGGCTGCAGTCAGCTGTGGTGCCACTGCCTCAAAAGGCAATGCCATCTCATGCTGCACACTCTTCAAAAGTTAGGATGTTCTCCCCATTAACATTAATCCAGGCCTTTGTGCAAGACAAGGCAGCAGATCTTCTCTGCTAAAGCAATTTCTTCTTCTCCACTAAGAAGCGGACACCTGATTGCAGTCATCTTCTTAGCCTAGCTCACCTGGAAAATTGCTCCAATCCTTCCTAAGCTGCTTTCAGAAGACAAAAGCAGCCTTTTTTTTTTTCAAAGGCCACAGGGATTAAATCTTAGTTTTACTCTTTTCAGCCTCCAACTTAACCACTTCTCAAAATGTGGGATCCAAAACTGCATACAGCACTTACAAGTACAGAGTACTACAACAGCCCTACGTAGGACACTTCTATTACTACATCATAAAATATTTGTGTTTTTTTTCCAGCAGCTCTGCTCCATTTCTGATGCATCCTCCCTCTATTTGCCTTTCTCTTCACATTTACTTACCGACTTTGGTGCCAGGTTTCACATCATTTCTCCAGGTTCTTCTCCCACCATCAAAAATACATGCAAGCCTCCAGCTTCATCTCAAGCACTTTGCGTCCCAAACTGTTGGCACAGAGGTGGAACAGACCTCTCCAGGACCCCCTCACCTTTACAGACTATTCGTTAGCATGTATTCCAGTCACTTAATGAACCCACTGTACTGTAATTTAATCCTGAAGATGGATCTCTACACAGCATCCCATAAGCGACAGTCCCTCAGTCAGGTTGGATTGGGAAAAATCCATTGAATCAAACAAATTAGATTCATTTTTCCCCCCATGAGGTCATTCCTGATGAAGTCCCACTGCTTATATCTCCTGTTGCCTTATAGATGCTTATAAAGTCTTCATCAATTTATTCCAATACTTACTGGAACCTGGAAGAAAGCTACTAAGTTCAGAAATGGCTGTGTCTACATCTGTAAATGCTCAGCAGTAAATTTCACGAGGCCCTAATGATTTCACATTTTTCTAGCTTTTTCTTCTGCATTTTCTTCCTTTGCTTTTGGCCCCTTTATACTTCATACTCATTTTAATTTGTGCAGGATTACATCTTGGAGTTTGTGTGTTTTCTGGATTTCCCCACACACCCAAAGGACCAAAAGAGCAAAACCTATCAGTCTGTACATCAGTTACTGAGTTACTGTTTGAGTTACTGTTTATCCACCTTCCTCATTAAACTCTAGATTAATACTTTCCTTTTTTTTTTCCACCTTCAACTTTTAACACCATATTTGCAGAACATTTTCTTAAGCCTTTGAGTGTTCCTCCCTAGCTGCAATACAATTGTTAGACCAAAGGTGAACTATATGATAAGTAAAGTCTTCATTATCCCTTCTGTTTTGGAAGACTGATTTTATTAGATGGCTCTACCATCAGCAAAAAATAATGCCTATAACAATAAATATCAAGATCCCTTTGAAAAATCAGATGTTAGACTGCTTAAAATGTATACCTCATTCGTGCAATTAATTCAGCATAAACCAAGAGCATGACTACCTTTTAAAGTGTCAGCACTCAGCAGGCTATTTCCTGAAGTCTGACCTCATGCTGAGTTGAAGTCACCATAAAGAAAAATAAATGACCGTCAAAAACGTCCCCAAATTGTGAGGAAATTCGAGCAAAGTTCCACTCAAAAAATATAAAGCAATCTTTTGTAAATGCAGAAGCTCATTAGTGAAAGGGGACTTGTATCTGCCAAAGTGAGCCAGCAGCACCAGTGGCTCAGTGTGTCTACCAAGCACCAAAAGAGGCCCTTACAGATGCTTAAATGGACTCAGTTTGGAACCCCGATCAATAACAGAGGTAAATCAAGCAGCTTCGCTATCGACCAAGCACGCTGGACCGGGTTTAGCTCTCTACATGCAGTTATTGCACTGCTGAAGCGTGCACTAGGAGGCTTTGGGCTGTTATTGTGCCTTACAGTCACATAGCTCTGAATGATGAGCCCCTCTGCACTTCTTCTTTCAAGGCAGGCTGAAGGAAGCGCAACCCTGCTGCTTCCTCATTAGTGTAAAGCACTGCTGCCAATTTGTCTGCAACGAGCTCTCAAACTGCCCTGAGGGATAAGAACCTCTGAAAGCTCAGCAAATGCACGGAAAATGCTCCTTCCTCAACTCCCGAGGAGCAGAAAGATGCACCTGTAGCTCCTGCAGTCTATAAATTGCATCTGCTTTGCAAGTCCTGGGGCTGCTTCCAGCAGCTCTCGCCAGATTCTCATGCAGGTCCTCCACTTCTTGTCCCTCTCATCCGGCTCAGCTGGAAGAAAACTGGATGCACACAGATGTCCCTTGTGAGTCGCATCCTCAGGTATGAGGTATGCCAACTTAAGACAAGGGTTTGACAGAGAGCCCAGATCTCTGAAGTGTGATAACTCTGCCAGAGCCATCCTGCCAGCTCCATAAATCCCGGTATTTTGCAAATTAACAGGGCAATCTGAAATAAGATTCCTTTCTGAAGGACAAGCTGGTGTTTTATAGGTTTTGTTCTATTCCAGGGCATTGCCCTAGATGGATTAACTGCACAAGCACACAAACTGTTGATGGGCCACTACAGATGCCAAGCATTCAGTGAAGGCAGGAGATGCTAATGCCAGCTAATGACAGGACCATTTTCACAAGACAATCCCCACAGTCCTAGTTTTCATATGGATTGTGCCTAGCACAAACCAGCCACTTTTGCACAGAAGATTTATTCTCAGGAAAAAAATTACACAGTGGGTCACCTCTCTTAGAGACCCTAGTCTCTTCAAGAAGGGTCAATATTTATTACATCCCTCCTTAAAAGAAGTCTTACCAAGAATCAGAAATGAAAGGACACCTTCCAATGGCACAGATTGAGACATTCTGTCAAGATCTGAATGCTTTTGCCATGTCTTTCACCAACGCAGCACAAGACTCAAAAGCATTACTCAAAATGAAGGTGAACGTAAATTTACCAAATTTGAGTCAGAAAGATTTTCCGAATCTTAATTGACATTTATAGCCAGCCAACAAAATATGAAAATCTGACAACTAAAGGAAAGAGCATTACCCAATGTATTTCCCCCCACGCACGCACTTATACGCTGAGAACTGCATCAAAACTTGTTTTTGTAATAATTTCTTCATGAGACAGTTGGGCTTTAGTGATCTAGGAAGTGGTGGATAAGCCTCGAGAACTGAAAATGTTTTTGGTACGCTTTCTCATTTCTCCCCAGGGAATCTTATGCTTCAGAGGAATATTAACGTGAAGTATTTAAAATATTTTGTGGACTGTTTATAACCTAATGACTCCAAATGTAGCCTTAAATGCCGTTCCACCACGAGTTAGCTATGTTCAGCAGTTTGAGCAGAGCAGCACAGCCTCTCAGGCAGCCCACTGCCACCACTCTCCCATTTGTTTCGTTCAAGCAGTTTCACATAACACAGTTATCTCACACCGGTATCAGTAAAACACTGCCCAGAATCAAGCCAATATAAAACCCAAGGTTGCATTGTTAACTAGTAGAGTTATTCCAAGGACTAGTATTTGGAAACGCCTGTTCACAGGTACAGCCAAAGCTGAAAAAAATGCAGCTTCAGGTCTTACTTAAACGTACCTTAACCATTAAACCCAGCATTTGCCTGGAAAACAAATTTTGAAAGAAACACTTCAATCCTTCATAAAAAAAAAAAAAAAGCAAAAATTCATATGGTTCCCACTGGGTACACTTACTATAAATCAAGGCACCTTTCTGGAAGCTCAATACGTATATGCTAAATGAAAATAAAACGTCTTTTATGGCTTCACAACCAGAATTTGAAAAGCAAGGAGCTGCAGGAGTTAAGGCTTTCATCTCAATGTTAGTTTAGCCAGTTATACATCCCGACAGCTTAAAAAAATATATATTTAAGAAGGAAAGTGTTACAATCTGTGAAGTCAATACTTGTGTTAAAAATACTCATGGAAAAATCAAGCTGTTTGCTTTCCAGAAGCCACTATTTGGTCTTTTCTACTTTTTCAAATTAGAAGAGGCCTTTGCAGAATTATAAATAAAGCACAAAGTTCCACGTGACTTTCCCATATGTAGTTTTTCAACAGCCAAGTGATTTCCCTTCTCCCATCCCCACTGTTTGCATACCACGGCGGTGTTTGCCAAGTCTCAACTTACAAATTTGGCTTCAAAATTCTCAAAACCAAGAAAATAAAGATTTTGTTAATATCCTTTAATCACAGAGGTGCTTCATAAGAAAGGTTAAACCGTGGAGAGAAGGAAGACCAAAAAAAGAAAAGTCATATGTTTTGCCATCAATTTACAAGGGATGTCACTGTAGCAGTACAGAAGATGTGGGAAATGGTGAGAATGCCAATATTAGCTTCTCTGAGCTTTTAAGTGCAGTATATTTAGCCTTCCCACTTCTCCACGTGTTCAGGGAGCACAAAATGCTCTTCACCCATTGAACAAACAAGCAGACCTAAGCCAAAAAGTGAAAAAGTTGGGTTAAGAGAGCATCTCAGTTTTATCCCACTAGGTCTGCTGGCAGACACAGTGTACAGAAGGGATTTTCCAGTCTGCTGCCTTTCTGGTTGCCTTCATTCCCACCACAATGTCTGAATATTTGAAAGCCCAATTTCCAAACAGCTCCCATGCTATGCATCACATCCAGAAGACTTGTGGAGGTGACCTGAAACCGAGCCTTCAGCTTTCTGAAGGGTAAAACATCCGGCCACATCTACAAGGAGCAACGTGGCAGGGAATTCCGAGCTGGGAGGAGGCAGCAGGCAAGGCTGAAGAGCACAAAGTGGGGCAACAGAAAGGATCATGTCCCAGAGGAATAAGCAGGGTACAAAGCACAGAACTGGCCTTCCCTTGAACAAGTAGGGCAGTCTAACAAGGAAGACAAGAAAGTCACCTGCCACCTAACATTAAGACTACCATGTTAGACAATGCCCCAAAGCAGAAGTTGGAGACACGTTCTTCCCAGGACACCAAAGTATCTCTTTTCCAGTCTGAGCTGCAGCACAACATTCATTCCTACTGACCTCACTTTTCCCCTTGGATGAGGAACACACCCAGGAGACTATCTTGATCAATGCAATCTCAGAAAGTCCTTCACCTCGTGGACGAGAGCAAATCTCACAGCATGACAGAAACCGACTCCGGGACAGCTTGAAATTCTCATGTTTTATTGAACCTATATCAAGTCTTACTAATATCTAAATACTGCTTTGACACCAGGAGTGAACAAAACACGGTGGTGGGCTGGTGACGACCTGCAGCTTTGCTTGACATGACCCCCAGTCTGCATCGTGAAAGCCTAGCACCGAGACTCGTATTAAGACGCTGCACTCACACCAAAGGGGGTCAAAAAGGCTGCTCAACCCTATGAGTAAAGGTGTTCTCTGGTCCTACATACGGCCTGAAAAGCGAGAGGAAAGAGGTTCTTTGTTCTTTGCAGCCTCATTCAGTTGTGCTTGACGCCTGCGTGCCTCCTAAGTTACGGCCACTTCCTGTTGACAGATACGTCCTTCTGCAATCTATTTCATCTGTTTTCAAAAAGACAGATAACATTTTTTAACATTAGCCATTTTTTCCTGTAAGACAAATTATGGCCTTTATGTAACACACGATCAGGACTCCAAATGACTTGTGGTCCATCTCCAAATTACACTGAACTTTATGTTTGGCACTCACTATTTTCTGTTCCTTTTGTTTTCCATCAGCAGAATAAGAATAGCATTTATCATATCAGACGCGGAGGCAGAGTCATTAACATTTGAAGATAATATCTATTATTTTACACTGTGCAAAAGGCTGGACATGTTTTTTCATGTTAGTTCAGTGTCTGCATATGTATGAAAAAGTACCAGGATTCATACCTAAGTAAAAGATCACAGGTTTCAGAATTGGACATTGCATGACTGAATGATTGGTCCATAATGAGGGAAAACAGATAAAGTCATCATCCCATTTGTGAAAACTAGCAATTGTAGATGACAACTGTATTTTTAGGGCCAATCTTCAGACAATTAGCAGAGAAAATTGGGCAACTTCCTCTAATTTATCCCCATCCTAGGCCAAGGATCAGAAAAAAAAATCCTAATTAAAAAAAAATCAAAATAACTTTTTTTTTCAGTCCACAACAGCAAGGAGACTGAAAGCATAACTCACCCTAATAACTTTCTGTAAAGGGAGGATTAATGATAGTAAACACCAGATTTATATTTTCCCTTGCAACTTGCCAATCTTGCCATGACTCAGAAAAAAAGTTTCCTTTGTACTTCAGTAGCTCTCCATTTTCAGTCTCCAGCAAAAAGATGGATAATAATTTATGAAGATTTCTAGCTATGCACTGTTTCGGGTTGCAATCACAGCTACAGGCCAAAAACCAGAGACTTAAGACATAGACCAAAGTTGTTTAGTGGTATTCCTTTGCTAAGCCAGAACCTTAATACTGCCTTTATTAAGCAAATCAGCATTTAAGAGAGGCAGAAAGCTCAATGCTTCTGAGATACTTGATGGTAACAGAATATTTTAAGTAGGAAATAATAAATATAATCCCAATTGTCTCTGAGATAACCAGGGAGATGGTAGCAATAAGCGGCATCAGGAATGAAAACGAATGACCTCGGAACGTCTCCCAAATTGCCAGGAAATCAGAACTACATGAACAAAGACTGGTAGTTCCCTCCCCACCCCTTGCAGGGTACACATATAAAAACTTATAAATAAGACAGACAGCACTGAAATCTCAGTCAAAAAATGCCACAGTGATAACTCAGGTTCTATGGGTGGTATTTTTTACTGTCATTAAAAATATATATTTTTTTAATCTTTTTTTTCCTCCTGTCTCCATACCTCATAAATACTTTTTGTACCTCAAAACACTGAGGAAAGTCACCAGTGATTTCCCATGGCAGCAGATGCACAGGAAGCCAACTCAGATCCTAACTTCTCAACTTAGGAGCACAAAGAAAGAGAACACTTGTACCGGCTTTAACATCTCTTTTCTTCGCATCTTCAAGTCTCTGCTAACAGACTCTAACAACCAGGACACCAGAATTCATACTTCAGCATCTTCAACTTCTTTCCTGAAGGACTCCAGCTACTGACTCCTGATACGCTGCCAACCCGGTCCCTGAAACAAGCCAGAGAGCGTTCAGGAAACATTCGGGAGAAGGTTGGGAAGTAAGAAGTAGTTGCAAGCAGGTCCCAGCGTACAAGAGGTCAGGGCCCTGACCGTAGGGATTCATGAGGCTTTCTATATCCCAATTATCCCAACAAAATTGCAAGGATTAGCCAACCTTTGAAAAATGAATCAACAAAGATGAACTGCAAAGCTGTGAGGGCCCACGCGACTGAACTATCTCAGGCCCTGCACAGTCCGGAGAGTTATCCTAAGTATTCAATTTCACCCTAAACTGAAGTCTGCATCTCCTATCTAGAAACCTGACATTAAAGGCAAGATTTAGATACGAAATTTCATACAAAGATTTTGATCTGAATTCTGGAAGAAACAAGGAAAAACCCAAGCAACCGACCAACCTTTTGGGTGAAGAGCAGCTGCCTTGAAGAATTTGAAAAGTACTTTGTCCAGAACTGTTTGTTACCATCCCAAGCGCTCTCCCTGCATTTCAACATCAAAACATCTCTCTCTCCAAAATCTATTTCTTCCTGTTTTCTTCAAAGGCTGTCGCAATTCAAAAGTCATAGGAAGGCACACCAATAATACCAGACTTGACTGACGCATACTTTTTTCTGCCAAATGAAGTCTCCTTTCTGCTTTGCATCCTATGCACTGAGCCACCCACTCCTCTGGGAAGATGCTACTTTTATTTCTGCTGAAGCACTGGGAACCACACACAGATTTACAACCACATACAACCATACATAAAAATCAAACAGGAATTTTTGCTATAGAAAAATCTGCTTCTAGTCTTAGCTTCCACTTGAGCCCTTAATTCTGAGTAGCAAACATTGTTTTTAGTTTAAGCAACTACGCATAAATCTTGATGAAAGGTGTCAGGGGTATAAAAATATCCATTACCACTCTGGACTAGATTTGAACCGGTGACCTAATGATGTGACACTCGATAGTTCTTTAACAGGCCTGTGATCACAGAGATTCGCATCAGCAAATACTTAAATCCCAGGAGATGATACTTCCTGGGGATAAAAATGTTAGATAAATGAAATCTTCAGAAATAAGAGCTTCTAGATTTGCGCAACTCCAAAAAGCAATAAAATGCAAAGAGTGGTCACCAGATTCCCATGAGCTTCTGGAAGATCCTTATATTGCGTGTATACAAGCAGACAACTTTGTGCCAAAAGTCACAACTCACAAAGCTCAGCTTTCATTACTAGACAGAGGTAGACAGAAAAAAAACAAGAAAGGCATCCCTCATGTCTTTAGAAACACACCAAAAAATCAAGGCACGTTTTGGATCAAAATGCACAAACAACTCCACTTGGAGTCAATGATACAAAACTAATATTGGCACCATCTGTCCATCAACTATATCGTACCGGATATGCAGAGCCTGGCATCTAATATCTATCCTACCAGAACCATTCGGGCTCTTCATTTATTATTTTTAATCCACGAACCTCGCACCAGCATCCCGGAGCTGTGCCAGCAGAGGTAGGTGCAGCTCCCGGCGAGGCACACACGTGTTTCTCACCTGGTTTCGCAGAGGCATTGGCTGAAAGCAGCAATCAAGTTTCCTCTCGAGGTGAAGCATCCTGTAATATTTTATTAGGTTGCAAAAATTTCGCCGCGGTACATCTGCTGGAGAGGCAGACCGACCGAAAGCACAATCAACGATTCCCATCAGAGGGAACATCCTGTTTAACATTTTTTAAAGTGCTGCATGGGCACAGGTGCTTCATTTCACTGGAGAGCCTCCACATAAAGAAGTTTCCCAATCAATAGCAGTATTTTCAATCTCCCTGATGAAAAATAATACTCCCCTGAATAGCCACCCGCCCCCCTCCCTGCACACGTGAGTAAACTCAGCCACAAGTGCGACCATTACTGCAAAAGGCCTCTCGAGAAAAAGCATCTGTACGGCTCTCTGCCTGCCTGGGGGATGCGAGTCCTTCTGCTGGCTTTGTTTATAAGCTACAGATGTATTTCAGATGCCCTACGCTCGCTCATTCAAGCACCCCAGACACACCAGCCAAAAGCCTTTTGCCATCCATGGGAAGACGGTCACGTTCTCGGTTTGTACCCAAGAGGCATGCAATTTAGGGTTTGCCCAGAAAAGCTGCTTATTGTTGTTAATTTTAACAATATCATACATATAATCAAAAGTTTCAAAAAAAAAAGGAAAGGAAAATGTAACATAGATTATAAAGACAGAAGCGATAAATCTTCCAAAAGCATCAAAAAAGATCGCAGTAAAGCTTTTAAGGGTAAGGAACCTGGTTTCATAAACACACTCTCGATTAACCCTTTTGCAGCTTCAGGAAAGATACGATCTCTGCTGTTGCTGAGCACGTCTGCCAGAGCTTGCCAAGGAAAGCATGAGCAAGCAGCTTCAAAGGCAGAATGACGTACCTATGGCAGTAAACCCTAATCCTTGCTGTGGAAACCACGCAATTGAAGTTAGTCATAGAAAATGGGATTAGAAACTCTAAAACAAAACAAGGGGCCGGAGGAACTAGCAGTCGTCCCAGGATCATGTTGAAAATCTTGAGCAACTTTTAAACAGCTACTCTCAGGGACGATGAAGAGAATAAGACTAAGACTAACATCTCTCACAGGAAACCTTCAGTGGATGGGGATAAGGACCAGGTCGGCCTAAAACCTTACACATCAATCCTGCATGGATGCATGGCAAGGAGCGGAGCTGCCAGCGAACAACCCTACCGCCTCCTCCAGGAATTCAAGGGCACGGACCCCTAGCAAAAAGCCTATGTGACTTGCCCATACAAAACATGGCAAGGATCAAAGCAGCTGGTGCTTTGTAGATCAGAGCGGTGACCCACACACCGCGTGCAGGGACAGAGGATCAGTTTTGGAAGCTATCTGGGAAGTACAGCAATCTTCTTTCCACGGTTCATAATGTTGTGCAGATACACATGTCCAAAAATGCTGCAATTGCTCAAGTGACCATTTTGGTAGCACCCTACAGAGCACAAGGCAGTAATGCAGAAGTTGGGATTTCTGAGGCAATCCTCCAAGGAGACACAGTCAACGTGACTTTCAGAAGCTCCCCATGTTTCTCGCACGCTAACATCCTGGACAACAATGCTGGATATTTTCCAAAGACCAGACCTAACTCAAATTACAAGTTTACACAGCCCACGTGAAATTCAGGTTTTGAAGAACGTGCGTTTTCATTTTAGGATAAGCTGATTTTCTAACTCAAGACAATCTTTGAAAAATAAACTGCGTCTGCACATGGGGTCAGGATGAGATCCTAAAACAACTGTTTGTTTGAAGGAGCTTCCCTGGCCCTCTCACTATCAGAGAAGCTTCATTTGCAAGTACCAAGTATTCAATTCCTGATCATTTCAGTAGAGAAAATAAAGAGAACACGAAGACTTGCATCAGGAAAAGGAAGGCAGGAGAAGGAACAAAGACGACCAAGGAGAGAAAATAATACCGTGAGAAAAAAAAAAGGAAAGAAGAAAAGGCAGACTCTCATGATCGAAGTGTTGATGAAATCTGCTCCTGGTCGATACGGAATGTGGCCATAAGGTACCAGCCGATAGTCTGATGACAGAGGGCATATTCTCCCTTTGATCATTCTCCAGTGTCCCTGGAAATCCACCGGGGCTTGAAGAGGCATCAGGTCTCTGAGAGATGAGTATCTAACCTAGCACGCAGACCATGAATGGAAGTACAAGTGTTTCTTCCCCTCCTCCCAGGACTATCACTTGCATTTAATGGAGTCTGAGTGGTCGGATTTCAGCGAGCTCCCCCACTTTCTGCCCAGACGTCAGGCTCCTTTTTCCTTTAGAAAGGCCTCAGTGAGATCCCTGTCACCAAAATGGAAAGGAAACAGGAAAATATCCTAGGTACCACAGCTTACACGCAGGTCCTCATGCTGCACAAATTCACGGCGAGAGCAGAATGGCTGCGTTATCTTCCATTTATCGCTGACATTTCCATGCAAGTCTTTTCTCCTTTGCAGCCTAGCAGATTCCAGCAGATCCCCGCAGAAGAGTGACCTTGCAGCAACGAGAAACCATATAACAATACCAGGTAGTACCCAAATCCAAGGTCGTAGCAGTTTCAAGTAAGGCATATACGAGCGGAGAAGACTGGGAGCTGCTTATCTGGAGTCCCTGCAGGGAAAGGGCAAAGGCACTTGAGGACCACCCTACAGAAACCTCAAAGGTTTCAAACCAGACCTGCACACGGACCCAGAGAAACTACAGGAATTCTGCTTCCACCAGCTGCAGGATCCTGATCAAAGGGCAGAGACTCTTCCCTATACTTGGTCAAAAAATTGAAAGAAAATGAAGTTAGGGCATTTCACACTCAGTCTCCTGAAAGATGAAAGCAAAGAGGGGATTTTTTTTAAGTACTTGCTTAGAAGTTCAAAAAAAAAAAAAGTCCTCTTAGCTTTCTTTCTGTGTTTAGGCAGAGACTTTTGTATTTCCAGTGTTGCGAAATAGAAGAAAACAAATCTACTTTGCCTACACAGCAGTGCCAACCAGGAAAAAAAAAAGCCACAAAAGCTTGTATAAATACATGCATGTCCCTAAAACAGATGCACCTATCAAAGCACTGTTTAAAGTTGTTTCAAGTTGGGAGCCTACCTGAGCTTTGTGTTTGCTGTTAAGAACAATTTTATTCAAAGTAATAACCAGAATTGAAACCAAGTAAGAAATAATGAACTTGGTTTTAATTGGTTTCAAGAAACGCAATTTGCAAACGCTCCCCATAGCCAGCTATTGAATACACGAGTTGACAGAGCCCAGAAGGCACTGTGATGAGTGACTTAAGTGGAGGCACCCTACACCCACCAGCATTCCTGCTGAATGAATGTGAAATCTGCAAGAATTGCTTTTATTTATCTTACTAGAAGCGTTTCTTGGAAGGTCTGGAAAAATTTATTTCAGATGGATTTTTCAGCTGAGAACAAAGTTGCATTTATTATAATTACGCACTCTCCGATGTGGCCGGCCTTGCTGAGAAAGAACATTAAATTCAGCTGCACACAAACTCACGGAAGTGACCTTTTGAATGAAAATGCTGCAACAAGAGACTTGTAGAGCATTCTCACTAAATAATACCCTACTGTCTGCAGCTTGCAGATTAGTGCTCAGACCACTGATTTCAGCTGCTACTTACACAGGCACAAGTCCACACGAGGTCAATCAGCTGAGAATAAATCATGTTTGCTGTAGACTACAATATGGAGAACTGTACTTGGGAAACTTACTCAGTCTCTGGTCCAGTTCGGTTTTCTGAACTTTTATTAAGCATCATGCAACAGCATAACCTTGCAAGGCACTTGAAAGAGGTCTCTTCTGCAGGACACCCACTATCTAATTTAAATAAGAGGATCAAAGGTGTTATTGACACACACAGCACCACCTCTCACTTTGATGAGAGCAATGAATGCAAGGAGGAACACCCACCACCCAGGCAGAATTACCCTGCTTGCTCTTTTCAGAAGGACAGGAGGGTTATCTGAAAGCCCAAGCAGGTGAGGATGGAGGCACGTTAGCCCTAAAGAACTAGGAAGTCAACCTAGCAGGTTTGTTTCATCGCCTAAGTGAAAGGAGAAATGTGAAATGGCAAGCAGTGCTTGTTTGGACACGGAGAATGTGTTTCTGGTGTGCAAATATAAAGCATCCTCCTTAAATACAGCAGATCGTCTTACTCTTCAAAGAAAGGTTGGGCATTATGAAACGTAACCCATCCTCTGAAGAACGTGAAGCAGATGTCTGAGCCTTCGCAGCAGCTGGGTTGCTGGGCAGTCAAATTCCCTGCTGCCAAAGAAAGCAAGGCAAGCCTGCGTGCTGACATCCACATCTCAGGGGCATTTGGAAGCCGCTCTGCCTGCCTGGCCCAAAACCATCATACAAGGACAGGACCAGCTGGCAGCCGGCTCTGGGCTCCCTTTCCCCTTCCCTCTCCACGGTACGTACGGCAGGCTCTCGTGGTTCATGGCCATTGGAAGATTGTTGGTTCGTGGTTCACAGGGCTAGAAAAGAAGCTGTCCTGTTCCGAGCATCTGTGAATTTTTCAAGCCAAAATGCACCATCAAAACAGTCTGTGTTAGTCTTGCAGCAAGCTCTCGTTTCACAGCTCTGCTCACTGAACCTGCTGGTTTAGTCTCGAGTTTGCGTTTCTCTGTGCTGTTGCCTCCAAGGGGGAATACAATACATCGAATTCAACTTCCTGACTACAGAACCAATTAACCAGGAATTGCAAAGCAAGAAAAGCTTTTGCTTGGAATATTCGTTCTCTGTGCTGCAGCAAACACAGCACGTGCCATTTGTGAGGTGCACAAAAGCTTGACCCTCGTGTGTCTTCGCATGTTGATTATTTACAGTAATGCCTCCCAGACAAATGGAAGAACAGGCCCCACTCAAGCACGGCAGAAGCCAAGAACCATAAAACCGTGTCTGAACAATTAGGTAAAGTTTGACCATACTACTTGAGGCTATTGAAAACCTCTAGACCGAAACCTTGCAGAAGAAAACTAGGAGTTTCTTCGTTAACAATTAATAATTTAAACCTGAAAACTCCCCATCTAGGCCTCCAGCTGAAGAGGAAAACTATGCACTATGTATACACCAGATAACACAAAATTTCCTTGTATTTTGACACACAAAAAAACCCCACAGCTCATAGTATATTCACCATCTAAAATGATGACATTAAGACAAAAAATATGAAATTGTTTGCTTAATATTAAATGATAAGCCAGGATCAGCGTTGAAGAGTTCTTGCAAAAAGCAGCAGCGTACCAAAGAAAGGACACGGAAGCACACCGTGGCTTTTAAAAATCATTATTTTTTGATAATATTTCAAAATTCACCATCAAAAAAACCCTGCCAGCAGCTAAACCCAAGGCATTTTCTTAAAAAAAAAATAAAAATAAAAATCAATTTTTCCCCTCATCTTCCCCCTTCCCACTAAACCACCGAGACACTTCATTGTCAAGAGCTCTCACCACCAGCGAACATGCAAAATGCCTGCTGTTGGGGCAGGAGAAAGATGACAAGCACAGCGTAAGACCCATAAGTGAACGAGTTAATGGGTTGAACTTGGAAAAAGCAGTATTATTAAAGCCTATTTCTTTCATTAAGGATGTTAGTTAAAAGTATAAACAAGCTTTACCTTGCACCCCGTCCCGCAGGAAAGGGAAGTGCCTTCAGAAGAGCTGTTGGCAGGCAGTGCCTGTGTGAGAGAAGAGCTAGTGATAAGAAGAGCTCTCACAGCAAGGGTACAAACAAACAAAATTTAGGGTCATTCATTCAAGAGTCTGTCCCAACTTTTAAAATGCCTTAAGAGCTTATGGTTTCCTACGAAGAGCAATGAAACTATGAGGAGCAAAATCACTCCAGACTTCCCTGAATTCATCTTTTAATGCAAGGATGGTCCTTGGACTTGGCCAAGGGACAGGCCTAGGGGCACGGAACAGGTCAGAGAAGAAAACTCCCTACTCGTTTCCACAGCCTAACCATTCTCCGGTGGTTTAGTACGATCACATACTCTGGGAAGACCTGGGAAGGACAGGGATACAAGGACAGAGCACAACAGCAAGAAAATCTGTAAAATAACAAGCCACAAACATGAGAGATTTAACAATCAAGCAGATGAGATGTAAAAGATTCCTAGCGGATGCTCCTTTTCCCTACAAAAGAGGAACAGAACAATGAGACAAAAAACAATACAGCCAAAAAAGGAGAAATAAATTAGGAGATAACTCTTGTTTTTGACACTGCAATTTAAGACAGGCTTTGTCTGAGTCCAAGTGCTAAGTGTCAGTAAACGGAGACAATCAGCAGTGACAGATGTCTGCAAGCCTGTTTTATCTAAGCTTCAGATCACAGGAGGCTGGAGAGTCGAATGAAAGCTGTTCGTGAAGTTTGCTTCTTCTACAGAGACAGAAGTCAAAATGACAAGGTAATTTGAAGACAACACAATGCACACGCAACCCTCCTCCTCCTCTTCAGCCTTCGCTGTTTGAAAAGCGGTCTGCGGCCCAACAAACGAGACAACCGGTGACAAAAGGACCAATTCATCACACAGAGACCCAGACATTAGTCATAACCTTCACACACAGTCAGGTAGCTGCATTAAATGCTTTCCAAGCACAGAGCAAAGGTCCTTCTGATTGTATCTGAAGAAAAGACTTTCCTCCCCACAAGAAGAGGGGGGCACTTTTGGGAGCTTTCCCCATGCGATTACAGCGATTGATCCACAGGAGGGGATGAAAGCAGCTCAACGCCACGGCCTTGAAGATACTGCAGTCTTAGAAGTTTTGCCCAGTCTCTACAATATCCCTGTATAATGCCCACCGCCCCTTCCAGCCCTTCCCCTGGGGATGCTGCCAGCCAGTGTTTAACCCTCTCATTCCACACTGGTCGCTCCCAATTCCTATTTCAGCCAGCTGGGACTGATTTGCTGCCCCCAGCTAGTGCAAATACTGTCCCCAAGACCCTTTTCGAGACCCTTTTATGCAAGGTAACAGCCTGAACTTCCACTGGAGGCAGAAGACATGCGGCTCCTGCGGTTGCCTGTTGGCCATCACTGGCCACCTGGGATTTAAAGAGGATCCCACATCGGGAAAAAGTTTCTTTTTAAAACATGCAACTACCAAAGTGGCATTAACAAGTAAGCACTTACTACAAAGAGTCAGGACACAAGTGAAAAGCACAAATCGGTTCTGCTTATTAAAAAGCCTCTGCAACGTCTGCTGGCATGCCATGAACGTGTGAGTTTCCTCCTGCTTCCAACAGGCAATGCTTGACACCTCTCACGCAGGGAAAGCTCAAGATGGATGGCGAGATTCCTGGCAAAACACACTCTTCATAACCGTCTCTACAGCTTATCAGCCTCTTCCCCTTCAATTTGTTGTTCAGCCAGCAGGAGACAAAAAAAGAAAAATTAAAGCAGCTCTGTAACCACTGGAGCTCCGTAAAGCCGACCTCCCATCAGTTTGTTCCACAAGGCTGATTGACTTTGCAGCCTAGCCAACTGTGAGCACTGACTGAAGCTTTTCCAGAAGCCAGAGCATATATCAAGCCAGTCAATCACCATTTCCCAAATTTCCTAGTGCTTAATAAGCTAGCAAGGGTAGCTTCTCACTCAGTGATGACTCCCTGTTTTCTTAAGATCTCTTTGGGTCTGCCTGTTTTCAGAAGTTCTGTAGAAATCTTAGGCATCTTTGAGGTCTCTTTGTATCAGATTCAGTTGGACAACGGCTTCAAAATTAATTAATAGGGAGGCAGATACTGATGACTGCATGACCTCCTTCTGTGAACTTGTCTTTGCATCAACAGAATCCACTGTTTGCCTGGGTAAAGTCACTCGCCACCCCACAACAGGACTTTGGCAAATCAGTATTTTGACAGGCGCCCCTAGCCTCGAGTAAAGCCAAGACTCAGTTTTTGCTTTTGATCACGATCCCTCCCAGACTGCAAAAAAATAAAATAAAATTGACCTCTGCTCTTGAGTTGCCTCTGAAATTCCCATCAATGTCTTGTGCACACCAGAACTAGAGATGAAATAAAAACACATCACCACTAGGAGCAATGAACTTCCACCTCATAGTAACGCAGAAGATTAAAGAGGAAAGAAGAAGGGAGAATCCTTTCCTTTTCTGCTAGCGGCTCTTTCACCTCTTTAAGCAAACTCCTTCCTCTGCTTGTCCTAAGGACTGCACTCAGGACCCTGAGGTCCCGAGCCCCATGAGGAAAGGGTTTCTTCTGTTCTTGTTCCCTAAACCGACCACCCTATGGCTTGTATGTACTGGTAGCTGCTCATCATACCCACCGACTCCTTTGCAGCCCATTATCAGCAAGAGGTCAGCAGCATTTTAAATGGCAGAAGCTCTTTTCCCCAACACACTGGTGAGTTCTTCTGCGCTTACGTGGTTACTTGCTAGCACGCTGCCAGCGCACCGTCAATGGCTGGATTTGCTGTATAACGTGCTGGCACAGAAGTGGTTGGGAAGAAGGAAGAGTCAGGAAACTGCATCTAAATCTCCTATCTCAAAAAAAAAAAAAACAGGACAGAAGGGTGATGTTAAGTGAAAGGAAACAGCAGCACGCTCCTTTGTGCACACCACCATCATTGAAAGGACAAGGGCATGTCAGACATCCTATTTTCTCTTGCTGGTTTGGAGTCAACTCAGGTGATGACGTTAAGTTTGCAGACCTTCTCCTGCAAACAAGCAACACCCCAAGCTGCCTCTGCACAAAATAAAATCTCCCCTCTCTCTGTGCAGGTGGCATTACACTGTTTGGCCTGCTGCATCAGCCTGTGAGCTGCACACATCGCCCCGCCTTGCACCCAGCAAGCTCCCTCCTGCACAGTGCTGTGACGGCTTCACAAGGCATTGCAGGGACTATGGGGTCACCTAAAAATAATACTGGGGGCAGTGGTCCTGCTGGTAATCACGTTGTCAGAAGAGAATCAAGTTCCTCCTTATCCTAGCAGGTAAATGGCAAATCACTGCAGCACCTTGAGCCTTCCTTTGCAGTCAAACAAAATTATGCAAAAGCACGGAAAAGCATCATTTGTGACAGCCACACCAATCGCTCCTTGTCACAGGCAAAGCACGGGTCTGCAATTCCTGCTCAGCAAGCCTGTTCTCCCCAAGCCAGCTGTTATTTCAGGCGTGTGCTACGCGTACTGTTCACAGGCCACGCGAGAATTCAACTCTCAGAGCTCCACTGCCGCAGCACCTGAGTGTCGGCATCTCAAAACCTATCTTGCCAGCCATGGGTTTTGTAGCCACACAAAAGGGGGATGGAGGGACCTGTGTCCCCCACCAGCACCTCTCCGTGAAGTCATCCAGAGGCACCGTCCAACGCTCCGCGCTCAATTCCTTCCAGCTCAGAAGCAAGGACCAAAACCTTGCAAGCAGGACGCCTGCAACGAGCGTCTCTGCCCTGCCATGACTAACGGTCCTGCTGAGATCGTCTGCCACCGGCCCTGACTCAAAGACTGCTTTGGGGACATCCTTTCCCCTGTGTTGCAAAAACAGGGACACAACCCTGTCAGGAGCAGCTCGCCCAGATGCCTTGGATTAGCGAGCCCACTGAGACAAACGCAGGACAGGAACGCGTCCAGCCATAAGGTCACCAGCTAAATGCATTAAGAAATTGAGGAGATTCTTATGCAGCTAACCAGAAAGGGCAAATTCTTACCTTGTGCCCCGTAAAACAGGGCAGTGCAGATTAGAGGGACACCCCCAAACTTGCACGTTGTCCGGAGGCAGAACAAAAGGCCACTGTAGCTCTGCGTTAGCGAGGCTCCAGGATGCGCTCGGCAAGGACGGGTTTGCACAGGCACAGCCACGACCAAAGGGCACAGCACAGACACCGCTGGGTGGAGAACGAGGCCAGACGATCAGCCCATCACTAGCTTTTTGCTATAAGCTAAGGACTACCCAATCCTGCCAGCCCTCCAGATATGACTCAAAAAAAGGCAAAAAGAAAGAGTGAGCATTCTGCATTTACTAAATACAGATTGCGAGGAAACACGGACTGTCACCCACGTACCTGTTAATTCCCTCCTAACACCACAGAGAGACAAAAGCCAGCTTCAGCACCACGTTGGTTTAATACAGAGGAGCAGTTTCCAGCTCTACCAGCAGAAGAGCAGCGACCGCTGAGGACAGCGTCCCTTGGAACCCAAGGGGATGCCATCTGCTGGACGCTGCCGCTAACCAGGCGGGGTGACCCGGCCCGACCCTGCCTCGCCGAGAGGGTGGAAAAATCCCCTGGCAGAGGAAACTTTCCGAGTTCCCCCACAGCGCAGCACAGCTCCACAGAAGCTGCCCGAGTTTATTCTGCAGGGGTTGTTAGGTTTTTGTTACTTAGCGTTTGGAGGGTGGCGAGGAAATTCTCGGAGTGGCAATTACAGGACCCAGGCGCGGAGTCGCTTAAGCCACCCCGAAGAAAATTGCCACACTCGTACCCAGGAGGCACCGGACACTTTCAGACCAGGCTTTTTTCCCCATCTGCTGCACAGCTGCAAGGAGAAATTCCTACAGCGTTGTGTGCGATTGTGAGGGCAATTCACCAGTGGAAGAATTTTAATCAGTGGGAAAGCGTGCTCTGCAGATGAGACACTGGAGTTCACGGTGGTATAATCATCGTGGTACGAGCAGTCCTTAATCCAATCTGCACAGTTATCCCGAGGTTCTGCTCCGAACAAGTACAGGACGTACTTTGATCTCTGCTGCCTCCTGCCAAAACCGTGGAAATCGGCAAGCCAAAACCCAAGAATCCCAACGATACCATGGCAGACCGAATGCAAGCCTATGGCTGTACAAGCAGCTCTCCTCCTGAAGGACCCACGGCGTTTCAGGAAGCACGGGAGTGCAGCTGCAACTACCTACCTACACCTTAATCAGAAAAAAAAGGCTTGTATTTAGAGATGAGCCTAAGATGTGGGTGACTGTAACTCCACTGCTCACAGACTACCTGAAGTGATGCTCTCAAGGGCAGCCGCGCTCTCGGACGAAGCAGCACGGTAAGCCCGTGTCGGTGCCATCGGAGGTGTGGTGACAGCGAGAGCACAGCCCTGAGCGGGAACACTGCGACGGCCACGCCAAGTCCTTCCTCAAAGCACAGATCCGTCCCCTCTGTCGCCAGCGATGAATCATCCCTCAAATCGCAGCACTTGGAGCAAACTCTTTAATTTGGGATGAAATGGGCCTTTAAGAAGAGCTTGCTTCCATCAGCTTTTGGCTCAGAACCACCTTATTAGAGAAGGACGAATTCCTCGGACTCGTCACATAGTTAGCATTCACTTAAATCTCTTGTTTTTAAAGAAAACAACAGTAGAGAAAACTATGTGATAATTAAGCTGCTTGCAGTGGGAAGCAGGCAGACAGTTAAGGCAGGCAAATAACCTTTGGTCTGCCCTGTGGAGACATACTACAATAGAATTATGATTAATGTTAAAAGTTTTTCATTACAAAAATTAATCAAGCTTGTTTTTAAAAGATATTAGTTTCTTACTTCCTCTCTTCCTCAAGCTGAGAGGACAGCACACAGCTCAGGTGTGCAGTTAAGGCAACAAGAGTGGAGTCATAAATGAACCCAGAGAGGTTTCTTCTTCCTGCGACACTTACCCTGACTTTATTTTTGTTATATAATTGCAGCATATCTTCCCTAATCTACATAGAGGTGCTTCAACGTCTGTTAACAGAGTTTTGTGCTCTCATTACAAATGCAATTGCACCGAACAGTCACGGACACAGTTACAGCTTTAACTTGGACTCGGGATGGTGCTGAGCTAATTATTTTCATTCTCCTCCATCCGCCACCTGAAACAAGTCTTAATTAAAAGAAAGGTCTTTTAAGATCCGAGACAGCCTGGACTTATTTTAACCTGCAAAATCAGACCCTCTCGCACAGTACAGCATGTTCTCGGGAATGTTTGTTCAGTGCGGCTAGGCAGCACAGCTCCACCTCCCGAATTATTTAGAGGACACACTTCCTGCAGCACCTCCCAGCCTCAGACCACCAGGTCTGCAGGACAGGATTTAGAGGTGAGGCACAGACCCCGAACAACACGCCCTCCCCAGAAGAAGCAAGCAGGGCATGGCGAGCGTCTGAAACGTGCATGGAAGCAGGCAGCAATCACGAGAGGCAGCACGGGCAGAGGACGAGAACCAAACACTGCCAGGGGTTCAGCTAAAAAAGCAGGAACCCTTGGCGCAGAGACCTTCCAAGTCCAGCACCGCCCCATCTCCCCAAGCCCATCAGCTCCAAGGAAATCATACTCTGAGGCAACACGAAAGCAGACCAAGTTTTCCTACGCGCTCATTTTCAAGATCCTACATTACCGCTGTCTTTTTTGAGTGGGTTGCTGTCAATCTGTAGCATGCTGCGAGATAATATCAGCCTTTTGACAGACAGAGTCTACATTAAGATCTAAAATAAACCGCGTGAGTTTTATATAGACAAACTACGAAAAGAAAATGAGTAAAAGACGCATCCGCATCTAAGCGCTCTAAAGAAAACACAGGCTGCCAAAGCTCTTCTCCCCCACCATCATGTACTGTACCACCCAAGACTTGCTATTTTAGGATTATTTTCCGGTGCACTGATTGGAGAGGGTATCTACAAGTCATCCACACAACTATTCCACAAGCAAGCTTACTGTATGAATGCTTCTCATTCCTCCTGCTTTTTCTCATCCTCCTTCTCTACCTCCTATTCCTTTCCTCCACCTGGTCCTTGACTAATGTATATAGGCTGTACAGGCCAGGGAGCTTCTTTATTCAGTCTTCAAAGCAGGTATAGTATTTTAATTGGCATGTATAGGGTTGAACTTTCACAGCTTTTGTACAGGCGATCCTACCACTAGACCACCGCTCACAGCTGGAACGCCACAACACCACGCGCTTATATTCATTTAGTTTATGTACCTCAGCTTGATGACGAAATGAAGCAAGCACTAAGACTTCCACCAGTCTGAGGCAGTGGAGACAACACGAAAAGCACAGTCTTGCACCTGGCTCCCTAGGGCAGCAATGGCTCAATCATAGCCTCAGTGCAACCAAAGGGAATTTGGGATGGCACTACCAACACTACCAAGCCGTTAAAGTCCATCTGTTGCTTTCAGTACGCTGAAAAGAAGAAGGAAACTTAAAGGGGTGGTGACATCTGTAGCTATCAACAAACTCCTCACCTCCACCTGCTGCAGGAGCATCAGGAAGCTTCTCTACGGATGCCTTCCCGAAGGGATGCTCCATACCTGCGTCCCCATGACATTAAACACCGTACAACCCACAGCACCCGTGACCTACAGTCACGGATCAGCATCCCACGGCTCAGACCTTCAACAAACGCAAAATTCAATTCGCACCTCCTACGTAAGCCACCGCAGCAGGTCAGAAGCCATCATACTCAACCTATGATGTACAGGGGGTACAAAAGACACCGGGACTGCGCAGAAAACAAGCTCCTGGCCACGCACGGGACACTCGGCCTAGAAGAGCCATCTCCAAGTGACACCGGGCGCACGCAGCCAGGCGAGGAAGGACGGCAGGCTCCTGCACTGGGTGCAGCCAGGGCACAGGGCAGGGATGACAGGGAGCAAGTTAACGTCATGGGATCCTTCCCAGTCACAAATTGACTTCTGGGGACCCTTCCCAGTCACAAATTGACTTCTGGGGACCCTTCCCAGTCACAAATTGACTTCTGGGGACCCTTCCCAGTCACAAATTGACTTCTGGGGACCCTTCCCAGTCACAAATTGACTTCTGGGGACCCTTCCCAGACACAAACTGACTTCTGGGGACCCTTCCCAGGCACAAATTGACTTCTGGGGACCCTTCCCAGGCACAAATTGACTTCTGGGGACCCTTCCCAGACACAAACTGACTTCTGGGGACCCTTCCCAGGCACAAATTGACTTCTGGGGACCCTTCCCAGGCACAAATTGACTCCTTGGGACCCTCCCCGGGCACCAAGGAACCGTGCTGGCTGCTCCCCCGGCTCACTCACGCTCCCCCCGCAGCAGCCCCGGCCCCCTACCCCAGGACCCCTGGCCCAGGACCCCCCCCCAGCCCCCCCCTCGGGCCCCCTGCCTCCCCAGCACACCCGGGCACTGCCGCCCGCGGCTCCCGAGCCCCTCCCGGTGCTCCCAGCCCCCGGCCCCTCACCGGGGGGCACCGTGCGGGGAACAGCAACCCCCAGCCCGCCCCCCCCCGGTCACGGCGTGGTCCCCCCGGGGCTGCCCCCTACCTGTGCGGGCTCCACGCTGGCCGGCAGCCCCCGGGGCAGGGCCTGGAAGAGCAGCAGGGCCATGGCGGCGCGGAGCCTCCCCGCCATCCCCCCCACCCCCCGCCTACCCCCGGCCCGACTGCGGCCCGGGACGGCAGCGCAGGGGGCACCCCCCTCCCCGGCCCCGGCCCCGCCCCGCCCAAGCCGGTCGCTGATTGGGTGGGAGGAGAGAGGCGCGGGAGGGTATTGGGGAAGGGAGGTGTCACTCAGAGGGGCAACGGGAGGGGAGGGGTCTGAGAGCTGGGAGCTGCCATCTTGAGTGTGGCGCGGAGGGGAGGGAACGGGGGGAGTGGTGCCGTGGGCGCCATGGTGTGAGTGGCGGAACTGAAGGGAGAGGGGTGAGGGGGCTGCGCCTTGGCCCTGCGCCCTAACGTGACACCCTGAGGTGCTCCCTGGCAGCCCGGGGCGCTCGTCCCCATCCACCGGCCCTGTCCTGCCGTGCCCAGTCCTTGTCTGGCCTCCTCCACGTAACACACACACACAGCCCCAAAGCCAAGCAGCCCATTAGAGCCTGGGGCTCACCGGGCGATGCGTGTGGGGACGGGGCTAAAATGGCCCCAGCAGCACTGGGGTGGAGGTGAAGCGCCCCAAAGGCGGGGCGTGTGCTGCTACAACCCACAGGCAGTAGCAAACAAACCTCGGGCCAGGGCCTGAAGATGAGGCAGTGAAGCACGGGGCAGTTTGTTCACCATTGTGCCACCTCAGCGGGGAAGCCACGGCCGTCCCCCAGCCCTTCAAGCCACCTTCCAGCAGTGCCCAAGCGTTGTGCGTGGGACTGAGCCGGCCGGGGCTGGGCAGAAATCCCTTATCCCCCAAAATCCAGCAGCAGGGGTGAGAGCTATTGGCAATTACCAACCCCTGGAAGAGGCGGCTGCAGGGAGCCACCCTGGGAGAAGAGAGGCGTGAGGAGATGTCCTGCCACAGTCGTGTCCCAGCACAGCCCCGAGTCCTCCTGGGGCAGCCGGGGAGGCGGGGGCGTCACTGTTTGGGGATCGTTCACAGCTCTTGGGCAGTGATGGAGGCTTTCTACACCACCCCTCCCTGCGTGCCAGGCAGCCGCCACAGGGGATTGGCACGATTGATGTTTATCAGATGCTCAGATAACACGCTCAGAAAAGCCAGGAAAAAAAAAAATAAATCAATTTAGCAGCTTATCTCCTACCCCTGGGATCTTTCAATCAGGGCGATACTCGGGGCACACCTTACCCTGCTCACCCAGCTGGCGTGGGCTGGCAGGAGCTAACCCAGTGCACACGCACCCTGTTTGCTCCTCTCTCCTCCAGCAGCTGCCTCCACCAGCGCTTGGGCAAGGATCTGGGACCGGTGGTTCACCAAGGGAGACCCCAGGCTCTCAGGACTCCCCAGACGTCTTTGGTCTGGTTGTTAATTGAAGCTGGAGCACTTACGTTTCGGCCACGTACAGTTCTTAAAGGAGCTTTATTCCTGTTCCCATCCAGCCCTGAAATTACAGGCAGGGAGAAGGAGGCGAGAGCGGGGAGCATGGGACAAGCCCGGGTTGGGTGTGACTCACTGCTGGCGCCTAATTAACGCCCGCAGCTCTTCGCAAACAAGGATGAACCTAGCCCTGACTCCTGGCAGTGAGGTTTCTTTCCTGTTGCAGCAGTGGAACACGGAGGCAGAGCTGGCCAGAGCCTCACCAGGCAGCAGCAGCTCTTCAGGGGGTGCCTGCTGCGGCACTTTGCTTTACGAGCACCGCTGTGTTCCTGAGTGTGCCAGAGGCACCTCGAACCCAGCTCCATCCCAAGCTGCTGTATGCACCTTTCCAAAAGTGCTCACAGACATTTTGGGTGTAGGGCAAGCGCAATCTGAATTAAGGAGCTTAGGCAGACAGCAGAGATGTCTCCTTGTGGCTTCTTCCCTCTCCCAAGAGGACTGACATGTTTTGCTTCACGTGCTTATCTATTTTTTTTAATTGTGCAATAACAAGAGATCTAATAATGACCAGGGAACAGATAAGCAACTGTGAACACATCTCCCCACCTTTTGCTGACCTATTATTTTAGAGCTTTTGTTCAGTCATCTAGCTGTAGCTACATGTATGTGTTTAGACATTATCCTCCATTGCAGACCGAGCAGAATAAAAACCTGCTTTGGATACAGCTTGGCCCTTCAAGAAGTGTCTTTTGGGTTCCGCTGCTCTCTCTGCAGGAGCAGGGTGGCTAATGCCAGATCCTGTGTCCCCTTGGGGATCAGGCACGTGTACTCAGCCGGAGGGACGAGGGCAGACCAACCACCGGGCCTTGGGGCTCTCTGAGCTGCCACATGCAAAGGATTGGTTATAAACGTGCTGGTCTCACCGAGGGATGTTCATCATCAAGCAGGAAGCCCAGACACAGCTCACCAAGGGCAGGACCACAGCCCAGCTCAGCCCAGTCCCTGGTGCCTGGCCAGACACTGAGCCCACACCTTTCCCTGTTGAGGCAAGCACAGCCCGCGTACCAGCCCCATTGAGGTAACCACGCACCCAAAGACCACCCAAAATCAGAACCTGCAGCTGTTTTAAAAATCACCATGTTTTATTTGCCAACCCTCCTCTCTGTCAGTTGCAGCATTGCCTGTTCAGAGCCTGAGCTCACACCCTGATGGCTTCGTGACCCCCGTGTCTCCTTCCCCCTGTGCAAGGGGGACAGGAATTGAATGTCCCCCAGGTCCTTGGTCCCACCGTGGGGACAGCGAGACACAGGACAACAGCTGGCTTTTGTGCTCAGAGGAATGGGTAATTTCAAAAAATTAGAGCTTAAAAAGAATTTGCTATTTCTCTTTGGGATTGTGACAATCACAAAGTGAATAAAATCTGAACCTGAGAGTGAGGAAGGCATGGTCCAAGCACTGGTCCTGGGACTTGGTCCGCCCCCCGTGCAGAGGGGACAGGTCCCTTCCAGCCTGCCGAGGGGGATCCAGCTCTTGGGAAGAGGCCCCTGCAGTGGTTTAAGGCAGCAATGTGGTTTGGGAGGGAGGAGGGATTCCCCCGATGGGGATATGGCTGGCAGCAGATGGGGGGAGGCTCTGGACCAGCCGACCCCAGCTCCATCCCCCAGGCCGGGCTGACGGGTTCAGACCATGCCTCCGAGCCCTGCTCAGGGGATGTGGGGCTGACGGCGGCAGGGGTCCAGAGGATTGTGATGGCTCCCGAAGCAGCCTCCGTTCACAGTCCCTTGTTAAAGTAGACGTGTGGCACTTTGTCCCCGTGCTTGGCCACAATGCTGTCCCGCAGCTCCGGCTCGAGGCTAGCCAGCGCGAGGGAGCTGCGAGGGAAGGGGACAGAGAGTGAGACCCGCCATCCTGCCCCCGGCCAGGACACCCCCATGGGGTGCCCATCGCGGCCCTCTCGGGACGGGGAGAGGAGAGTGAGGGGAGGAGGAAGGCTCCCGAGCTGGCATGCAGGAGGGGAAGCAGCGGGACAGGTACCATCTCTGCGGGAACAGGGCGCAGGCGGCCGGCACCATGAACAGGAGGCTGCGGGGAGAGAAGAGTGGGGGTTAGTGCTGGGGGCTGCAGCCCCCCGGATGGGGTTTCAGCCCAGGAGGTGCTGCTCACACCCCGTTACTCCCAAAAACTGGAGAAAGCGTTGGGAAGTCTTTTCCCAAGCTGACTTCGGGCATCTCTCGGTGCCACACACCGGGCAATAGCGGGTTTTTGAGATACTTACAACCCCCCGCAGAGCAGCACCTGCAGTGGCGCGTGGAGAACCCGGATGCGCTGCAAGGGAAGAGCGGGGTCAGGCCCCGGCCGGCTGCTGTGGCCCCGACCCAGGAGCAGCACGGGCTCACCTGCATGAAGGGGAACTTCTCCAGCCGCTCCATGATGACGGGCAGAATAACTAGGTGCCGAGAGAAGAGGGGAGGGGAAGAGGTGAGGGACCCCGGCTGGCCCGCAGAGCCCCAGCAGTGCCGGCCGTGCTGGGAGCCGCCGGGTTTTGGGTCACGGCGTGGATCCGGCCCCCAGCCCAGTGCCCCGTCCCGCACTCACTCATGCCCGGAGCTGCCATGGTGATCCTGGAGACCACGACCTGCGCGATGCCCTTCACCGCCGCCCTCTGCGAGCAAGAGCGGCCAGCTCAGCCCCACCGCAGCGCCTGCGCCCCCAAACCTGCCCCGTCCACCCCCCCGCTGCCCCCAGCACTCACCCTGGAGCGTCCCAGCTCGTTGTTGTCCTCGTCCGTCACCGTGACCCCGTTGATGATCTCCCTGAGGGGACAGCGAGCGCGGTGGCCCTGGGGCTCTGCCCCCCCCGGGCCCTGCTCTGTCCCCAGCCCAGCCGATGCTGCCACCTTCAGGGCACAGCCGCGCAGGGGCCGGCTGTCACCGGGACCCCACGCCCCCAGGGAGCACCCCCCCAAAATCCCACAGAACACCAGGACATCACGCACCCACAGCCGCCTGCGGAAGGGCTTTGGGTCCGAGACATCTGCCAGCGGACCCCCAAATGGCCACCCTCACCCCCAGACCGCCCTCCTGCTTCGGTCACAGCTGCGCCACCCCCCCCCGGGGTGCTCAGCAGAGACCTGGGGGTGCTGAACACGGGACGGGGAGCGGTGGCAGGGCGGTGCACCGGGGATGGACGCACTTACTGCTGCCTCATCATCGGGATGTTCACGCAGTTGGCGGCGGCCACGGCTGCAAACGGGACCCAGCGGGCAAGCAAAGGGGGGGCTCGCTGCGGGAGAGGGGACGGCGTCAGCACCGGGGGCAGGATGAGGCCGGGTGCTGCCACGGGGAGCAGCTGCTCTGCACCTTCTGGGGCTGGGGGCGAGGGAAATCGCCCAGTGCCGGAGAGAGCACTGGGACGGGGGCCTTGCTGGGAAGGGGCCTTGGAGGAGGGCCCCTTCCCCATCCCCACGTACCTTGGTGTAGAGGTTGAGCCCCACCGCGGTGGCCAGGGCCGTACCAGTGGCCGTGACGTAAGCCACTCCGATTTGCCTGGATGGAGATTTGCGAAGAAGGGAGAGGAAAAAAATAAAAATAAAAATAATAAAAATAAAAAAGCCACCAACTTTGACACCTTGATCCTGCTCCTTCGGTGCCCAAGGGTCTTTTTTTGGGGCATCCCATGGGTACAGGGGCACACTTACGCCAGCGAGATGGGGGAGGCGGCGTTACGGTTGGTGTAGTTGACGATGGCATTAAAGGACTGGTTCACCCACTGCCAGAAAACCACGGCCGGCACCGTCCTGTGGAGGGAAAGGGCCAGGAGGAACTGAGGCACCGCAGCCCGACCGAGGGCAGGGATGAGGAGGTGGGAGCCCTCGGGGGGCTGCCAGCGCCGCGTCCCCAGCCGGTGCGGGGTCTCACCGGTAGAACTGGAGCATGCAGCCGGTGAGGGCCATGCCCCCCGGCACCTGGAAGGACATCCTGCCGATGAGGTTCATCTTCTCGCCGCTGTCGGGGTGGAAGGCCGAGTCGTACAGCTTCTTGGCGTACAGCAGCTGCTCCCGGCTGCTGCCCGGCGGCACCAGCCCGGCCCTGCCAAACCCGGAGCCGTGGGGAGCTCAGCCGGGGACCCCCGGGGGCACCGCGGCCAGAACCTGCCCCCGCTCGAGGCTCCCCAAAACCCGGGCATCTCCGACGGATGCCGCATCCCAGCACGCCGGCCTGGGTTGCCTCCGGCGTCCCCATGGGGTTTTTGGGCCTGGCAAAGGAGGGGGTGTCCCCGGCACCGCGGTGCCCTCACCTGCAGCCTGCCACCACCTCCCGCGCCCGGTCCAGCTCCTGCTCGGGCACCAGGGCCGTGCGTGGGTCGGTGATGTTGAGGAAGTGCCGGAGGCGCCCGGCGAACGTGCTCTGGTCCCAGCGCGGGGCGTCGATGTCGAAGCCGAGGGGGACGGCGGCCATTTCGGCGCGGAGCTGGGGAAGGGGGACAGGCGGCTGGGGAAGGTGGCACCGCGCCGCGGAGCGCCGGGCTGGGCGAGAGCCACCGCTGGGTTTATGTTTAACGGTGGAGATGGACTTTCAGCGGCCCCCAGCCCCGGCTGCGCCCTCCTGCAGCGTTGCGGCCGTGCCACCGCCATGCCCTCCATGCAGGGGTCCCCCCCCCAGTCATGGGGTCCCTCCCCAATCATGGGGTCCCCCCCTAAACATGGGGTCTTCCCCCAATTGTGCTGTCCCCTCCCAATCGAGGGCTCCCTCCACAATCATGGGGTCCCATCCTAGTCATGGGGTACGCCTCAATCATGGGGTCCCCCCCAATCATGGGGTCCCTCCTTAACCATGGGATCCCTCTCCAATTGTGGGGTCTCCACCCAATCATGGGGTCCCCCCCAATCCTGGGGTCCCCTCCCCAATCCTTGGGTCCCCCTCCTTGCTGCCACCCCCCAGCAGAGCCCCCCAGACCCCAAAACACCCCGACCCCCCCCCCGCCCTGCTTTGCCCCCTGCGCGCCCCCGACCCCATAACTCACCACACCGCCCCCTGCCACTCCGACGCACACCGTGCCCCCCCCCCCAAACGCTGCCAGCCCCCCTGCAGCCCCCCCAGCCTCCAGGGTGCGCGCTGCGCGGCCCCGCCATGCACCCTTCCCTCCGCGCCCCCCCCCCCAGCAGGGCTGCGGGGCTCCCCCCTAAGCCTGCCCGGCGCCCCCCTTTATTGCTGCGCGCCCCCGCCAGCGCTGCGCGCCCCCGTTAGCGCTGCGCGGCACCGCGATGCGCGCCCCCGCGCCCCCCCCCCCCCCCCGCCCCACGTGACCCTTACCTGCGCGGCCCCCAGACCCCCTCGGCGCGCGCCGCGCCGCGTGGCCGCCCCCAGCCAATCACGGCGAGCCGAGCGGCCGCGCCCACCCCGCGGCGGGAGGGGGCGTGGCGAGGGGGAGGGGGCGTGACCGTGGGGCGTGGCCAACCGCGCCGCCAGCCCCGCCCCCCCCGTGAGGCGGACGCACGGCGGGGAAGCGGTGACGCGCTTACGCACGGCGGCGGCGTGTGCGTGACGCAGTTGCCCATGGTAACGGCGGAGCCGCGCGGAGGATGGTGAGCGGCGCGGCCCGGCCCGGCCAGGCCCCGCGGGCGGGGGGGCGGCACCGGCCTCACGGGGAACCCTTGGGGGTCTCGGGGTCGGCCCGGGGAGATCGGGGCTTGAGGGGGGGTTGGGTTGTGTGGGTGTGGGGGGTGGTGGGGCCTGGGGGGGGTTAATGAGGCCTGGAGGGGAGGGGGTGGGCCTGGGGGGGGGGGCGTCCTGTCAGCGCTGCCGCCGCCGGGGGGATGGGGCGGGTTTGGTGCTGTGAGGTGTTGGACGGGGGCGGTGTGGGATGAAGGGAGGAGCTGGGGGGGTCCTGGGCGCTGCGAAGGGTCTGCTAACGGCAGCAGGCAGCGCTGGGGGACAGGCGGGTGGTGAGGGGCGGTGTGGTCCGGACTGAGGTGGGGTGCTGGGCTGGTGGCAGTGACCTGGGTTCGGGCGTCAGGGCGGGACGCGGGGAGCTGGCAGAGTCTCTGGGGGTGCCGGGTGGGTGAGGACCAGCAGCAGGGCTGCGGTGGTGGGGGGAGCTGCTGCTGGGGTGCTGAGAGCACAGGCGGAAGGAAACGGCAGCAGGGACGGAGCTGCCCCGAGGGCAAAGCGGTGCGTTGTCCAGGAGCCCGCTGGGTGCGTGCATAGGAGGAGGCGTGAGTGAGAGCAGCAGAGGCAGCTCCACGTCTTCACTGGGTTAATTCTGGCTGCGTCCCCACCTGCTGGGCCGCAGAGAGAGATCGGGATAAGGTCTGCGGGGATCTGCTCTATTTTAGATCAGTTGATGATGGAGCGTGTCACACCAGGCACCAGAGCCGTCACAGGATGGACATCTGCTGTGGAGATGAAGGCAGCTGCCTCCAGCAGCGCCGTGCTTTGTGGGACACATTTGGCCTGCAGCTGCTGCTAGCCAAATCTGCTCTTCTGCCTTGTGATGTCCCGATAAACTGGTGTCGTCTGGGATCTGGCTGCTGTTATCTGAGGGCTTTGTGTGTGGAGAGGGTGGGCTGGGAGTTTTCCAGCGCCTGTGTTATTTGATGCGGCGTTTTAATGCCTCTTTGTCTATTTTCCATTTCTGGGAGTTGTTTGTTGGATTGCAGCCTCGCAGACGGGGTGGGTGGCACTTTGGGGTGCCCGATGGTCTGGTTGTGCTGGGCAGAGGACCGGGGAGCTCTGTGCTGTCTCTCTGGCGTCTCAATTTTCCCTCAAACTGAATAACTGTTAGTGGTAGGAACCCTCTGAAACACCAGCAAATATAACTAGAGCAGCCCGGGGGTGTGGGTCAGCAGTCAGAACTGATCCAGACGGCTCGATGTAACAACTTCCTGCTTGTCATCTGAGCGCGTAGCTGCCCCGAGCGTGTTTCTGGCCTGTCGTGATTGCACTGGTAGGCACTGAAACCCCCTTCGATGGCTGCGTGCCCTGACTCCAGTGACAAGAGGGTTAATGCCGAGGTTTGCATGAGTTCGGTGCTCACCCAAGTGAGTAGGTGCAGAGGGGAAGCGTCTTGTTCCGCAGTTCTTGCAGCTGTGGGGCAGAGGAGGCAGGAGGTCAGAGGTGGAGCACGGAGGGAAAGACAGGCCATAAAAACGCAGAGCGTTATATCGGGATGCGCAGCGCTGAGCTCTTTGGCTCGGCTGAGCAGCAAGCACGCATGCTGGGCTCGCAGTGAGGCGAGGGGAGATGCTCCAGGAAAGGATGGGCAGCTTTCCAGAGTTTGGGAAGCGCTGGGCGAAGCAGGGCTTGTGGGGTACTTGTCACTGCGTAACCATCTTCACCGGAGGGGCGGCGCCTTCCCGGCTGATAGCGAGGCCGGAGGACGACCCGCGTTCTTCTCAAACTGTTGACCGAAGCTGGCGTCGTTGTGTTAAAACCACGGCTGTCAAAGCACAGCCCTGTTGTATCGCTGACGAAACCGAGCCGTGGGGTGTCTAGAGAACACCAGGCATGTCTCGTGGAGAGCATGCCATGCCAGCAGAGCCAGGTGTGTACTCGGGCGTCTTCCTCCTGGCCCTGAGCTCCTGTTTCCTGCACAAATGGCATCGCAGGGACTGGATGAGGCTGTCAAGTGCCGAAAGCGCCGGAGCAGAGGCAGAGGGTGGTGACATCGTCTGGTGGTGGGCATCAGCTCTTTGCACAGGGCAGAACGCCGCCTTGCAGCCTGCTCAGAGCGTTCGGTTTTAATTATGGGAGGCGAATCCCTGCTGCTCCTGGTTAATACACCGAAACAGAGAGTGCCGGGTGACCTCTTTGACAGAGAACTACGTTAGTAGGTTTGAGCTGGAAGGACTCCGTAGGTGACTTGCCTCCGCTGAATGTGAGATTTCGGAGGAGAAAAGGAAGTCTGCACTGAATGACACCATATGGTGGAGACATGCAGCAAGCAAATGGCTTGGTTGGGAGTTCTGCCAGAGGAAGAAGTATTGAATCAACTGCGCTCAATAGATTAATTTACTTCGGTTGTATTTGGAGAAAGGCTGGGTGATTTTATGACCATTAGTGACATTTGCAGCTCTGCAGCCGAAGATAAAGGTAATCAGACGTCATTCTTCAGGGCCCCAGCTAATCAGCGCAGTTGTCAGAGCGGGCTCTTCTCCTCCAGCTCCCTGTGCGCAGAAGCGCACACGGGACCACAAATGCAGCCTCAAATATCCCCGCTGAAGGCCGGGTATGGGGCTCAGTGAAACCACCCGTCCTTCCCCAGGCGTGTGGCCGCTGCATGACAGCCTGGAAGCACCGCTCGCTTGTCTTTATCTCGCTGTTTAAACGTGCTGAGCTGCTGCTGCGTCGCTGGTGGCGGGCCAGGGCTGCGCTGCGCTCGGTGCTGCGCACGCAGAGCAAGATGTGTCCCCGCTCCGCGGCAGTACGGGGCGAGGTGCGAGATAACAGAGCGATACGAGGAGGAGAACGCCGGGCAGGTTGGAACTTGGCCCCTTCGCTGCCTCAACCTCCTCCAGGGCTGTAGGTGTGGCGGGGGAGGAATTAGCAGGAGCCTCGAGGGGCGGCTTTAGGGATGTTTTGCGAAGTTTCTCCCACGGTGGTAGGGGAGGCGCGAAGGGGCTGGGCTCGGTGCAGCTCGGTGCAGCGGAGCTGTCAGCTGGAGGGGGACAGCACGACGCGGGGACGGGGCGCCCACCTGGGGACCACGGGGTGAGACGTGGCCACGGGGCGGGCCGAGAGGCAGAGCTTTGCGGCCACAGCGCGTCTCGGAGAATTGATTTGATTTCGGCTAAATATCCACGTCTACCAGATAAGCGGTCGCTGGTGACTGAGGGCGGTTTTGTTTTAAATTCATTATCTGAGCTTTGTGGCTAACAAAGTTCAACAGAATACATTTACTTCCCTCCCCTAATAGGAATCAACTGTGCTCGGCCGTGGCTTGCGGGCCGTGCTTTATCCGTGCCCTGTGTATCCAGCCCTCAGTACAAGGGGAAATTGTTCTTTCCATTCCGGCCGCGTAGTGCCGATCTGATACAATATTTAAACAGATTATCTCAATGCTCTGTTTGTCCCAAACCAATTTTTGTTTTGGCCTATAAAGTGAATCTTCCTTTCAGCGGCTTCTGTGGTACAGGATGTAGTTACATGCATCAACTAGTTCAAAAGGCCCATCTACAGCCTGGATTTAAAGCTGAATAAACCCACAAAACCCTTAGCTAGGACTATAAATGTCACTGTATCTTTATATATGTCTGTACTTTTTTTCTTTTTTTAAGAGAACGGGATTACTGCGTGCAGCTATAACTGGAAGCCCTTTGATAATTCAGTGGGTATTTTAAACCTAGCAATGATACGCTTTCATAAAACCGCACATCCCTGTTTTCTGAAGGATGCTAATAAGATGGTTAGCCTTTCTTTCATGTTCAACGTGTTTATGAGTGCACTTACCCATTTAGCTGCATCTCCGAATGTAATGCCCCGCTCTGATTTCACAGTAATTGGCAGGAGCCTTTTTTTTTTCTCTCCGTGTGTCCCCGCTCACTGTCTGGAAAATGCACTCTCCTCCTTGCTGACCCCATCAGTCTGTCTCCTGGTGGTGCCATAAAGCAAACCCTCTCCACCAAGGATAACGATGTTTATAAACAAGCCAATCTGATAGAAAACACACGGTTCGCTTAACCCCGCGGGGACCGAGCGGCGCGGCTGCCGGCCGCCTGTGCCCGGCCTTGGGTTCCTCTGCGCGCCTGCCCCCCTCCAAAGGCTGCACGCGCTGCCATGCTGCGCCGCTCGTTATCTCAGCAGCATCTCCAGTTCCCTTCTCTCTTACAGATGCCGCAGTCTGCTTAGTTTTGTGCAAGTGACGGGCTGCCCTTAGCCTCCTGCCGGCCGACTCTGTGGCTCCTCGGCCTGGCGACGTCTCCACCGACCTGCAGGAGACGCATCCCGCTCCTCACCCTGCTCCTCACCCTGCAGCCCAGCCTCTGCTGGGCATCCTCCCTGCTCGCTCCAGGCTACGTCCCAGCACCCAGATGTTTGTCTGTTAGCTGTGCCGCCTCAAGGGCCTGTCTCTCCTCGGTCCAAGTTAGTTTCGGCGTGGTGTTTGCAAGCAGAGGAGTGCTAATCCATCCGTGTGCGTGCAGGGAGGGTTGCTTGTCCCATGTAGCGGCTGCGCGCAGCGGGGAACTCGGCTGAGTTATTTTTTCCAGCCTACCGAGCTGTCAGGAAATGCTTTCTGTCTTCCTAGCTAGTGTGCTTGTAAGACCAATTAAAGAAAAATAATAAATACATTAGAAAGCAGTCTGTGAACAGCTTTCCTTAATCTTAAATATTCACTAGAGGGAGAATGCAGGGTACGAGTTGCCAGTTATCTTTACCGAATAGTAACGGGCGTAGTAGCCAAGGCTGTTATTTGGCTGGTGATTTAAATTGTGTATACAAAGCATGTAACCTATGCTGGCAGCTGCTGAAATAAAGTCCGCTTCTATATTGGCTTGCTTGTCTTCCAGCCTTTTAAATCAGCTTACTTTATACCTTAGAGAATACTTTTATTTCTATATATATCCTCGCGCCTATTGGCTACCCCAGCTAATCCTGTGATCAGCCATGCAGCGGTGTCACTCGAGTCGAATAGGGAACGATGCTGATCGTTTTCTCGTAGGCTGTCATACTAGCCCAGAAATAGCATCCGTCTACAATGGGAGAGAAGCTCTATTAACGTTTCCAGCAGTTCCTCTTCCCGACCCCTGAGAATTGCTCCCTGGTAGATAAGCAACGCTTCCGAATGCGTTTCTCTGCGCTCGCTATTTTGGAGTTGGATCCTGAAACGTAAGGGTTCCTAATCCTGCTCTGCTCTGGGATACGCTCCTCTGCTCTTAGCAAGTGGTGCTGCAGATAGGATTAGCATTTCAACAACTTCTTTTTTTAACTGCGAGCAATAAACTAAAATAATAGGGCCTGATTCAGGGCCCTCTGCAGTTGGCAGTGGTGCTCGAGCTGGTATGCGTTGGCTTCGGGTCAGCCCTGTAAGAATGGGGACTTCACAGCCTTTCCCTGCAAAGGAGGGGGAACGTGTGAATTTTAGAGTTCCTGCTCTCGTGGGGTCTGTCCACACCGAGCCGCGCTCCGTGGATTTACAAGCCAACAAACACAGCCATAAATTTGCCAGCAGGTGAAAAGCAAATGCGCGTTGCTCGCCAGGCAGTTAAAACTTGTGTTTTTTAATGATGTCAAGGGCACTGAGGACACGCACGTTAACCGGCAGGTGTTAGGGGCGTTCCTGCCGCTCTGCCTTTCCCCTGCCCTCAGCCCCATGAAGCGCAGCCCGTCGGCAGAAGGAGCCGGGCGCCGTGGCCGCGGGAAGGAGCCGCAGGGCTGCGGGGAGCTGCGGCAGCTGGCTCTGCCTGACGCGGCGCTTCAAATCCGTCAGCCACGGGCCTGGCGGCGGGAGCCAGCTGTGAGCACCCTCGGGCTCAGCGCGGGGCGTCGCAGGCCCGCTCCCTTCGACTGCTGGCACCCTGTGGGCACGGCGCCCTCTGCCAAGCGGGGCCTGTTCCTGATTAACGCCTCTCGAGCTGGGCCCGCATTCCCAGGTTTTTACCAGCCTGCTTCCGATAGAGGGGATGCAGCCCCAGGGGCAGGCTCGGGGTAAGATTTCAGTTTTGCTGTTATGGTTCCCTGCGTGAGCTCGGAATTTCTGACCCTCAGCTCGACACGGGGCGTTCTAAAAGCACAGGCACAACGGCAGTCACACAGATTTTTACAAACACCCTCCAAAGCCAGTTTTAACAAGTTCCTCTTCTCCCCGTTTCTTTCACGTCGTGTATTTAGAGCTGTGTCTGGCAATTAAAAGGATAACCAATAAATTACTTCCCCATCAGAAATGCTTAGAGGGGTGGATCAAACCTAACTTGCGTTTGAATCTCGGCATATTCTCGCTCTGCGCTATTGAAAGCTGTGGCGTCGTGATCTGTAGGGCCGTGTCCTTTCCGAAATGCTCTGTGCCACCTTTGCACTGAGCAGGCTCAAATAGTCCTTGGCTCCCAGTCAGAATATTTAGAGTTGCGAGAGCATCCGTGCACTGCAGGTCCAGGTGGAATTGGGGTGATTTGCACCTCTTGGTTGCATGCCGGGATCCCGAGCGCTCCCCCAGCCGTCGCAGAGAGGTCTCCGAGCGGTGGCACCGACAGAAGCTCGAGTGCGCTGCTGTAACGTGCCCGGCTGTAAATGAGCTGACCTGCATATTCTGTTTCCTAATCCTGAGTGATACTGTCAGCTCAGAGAGCTGAGCCTGGCTAATGACTGCAATCCACTGTGCTTTTCTTAGCGAGGACGTGTGGTGATCTGAGATAGTTGTTAAGTGCTACATCCTGAGAAGCAGAACTGCACGTGCCCCATGGGTCCGGCATGTTTTAGGCAGATAAACGGGGTTTGAGATGATCAGGGAGTTACTATGAAAAGAACTGATGTCAGGTACACAGTAACCTACAGCTAACTAGGAGAGAGATTAAATTAATGGGGTTTTCCCTCTGATAAAGATAATGAGGAGCTTGCAAGGATTTGGGTTGCAGCTCCTACACATGATATCCTCGGGCGCTGTCTTCCTGGCACAGGCAGCGCCAAGCAGCTGCGTGACGTGAGCGGTGCAGCCAGTGGTGCACCCCACTGAGTGACATTTGTGCTGTCTGAGACCTTGCTGCTGGTCCTTGAGATGAAGGAAAATTGGGGGTAGAAGAGGAAATGGGAAGGGGGTCAAGCTGTCCTGGAATCCACCACCATACAGAACCTGTTTTGAGGGAAGGGGGGCATGGCGTGGTGAGAGGAGAGAGTCAGAGGGGAAATAACAGCTAGACTCTCTTGCTGATTTAGGGTTTACTGTCAATCCTGCGTAAACTGAAGAGCACCCCAGACCAGGAGGTAAGGATCCTCCTCTTGGGACTGGATAATGCAGGCAAGACCACACTCCTGAAACAGTTGGCATCGGAGGACATCAGCCACATCACACCAACACAGGTGAGGAAGGCCTTTCCCTACCCAGGGCAGTTCTTGTGGTCCCACTTGCTTTCCAAAACTCTACAAACCGGAGTCCGGTGCCCCATTTCAGTTTCTGAGTTGTCTGCGTAAGAGGAGGCTCCCTGAATGAGCCAGAGAGCGCCAGGCCAGATCTGCCAGGTAGTGCAAACGTGAATGTGTGCCGTGAAGTTCTGCAGAAGGCTTTTGGGTCACGCTGGTGTTACGTGGACGAGCCACAGCTCCCGTTTGTCCGCACCAAACACCGGACGTGGGCAGGGGACGCTGTAGCGTTGGGCATGTCCCCGTCTCCCTGCATCTTTCACCCGTCCAGCTCCAAGCGTCTCGCATATTCCATCGCTGCCTCTCCGATGCCTCTGGCCCCCTTTCTTTGAGCTCGGGGTTGGGGAGAAGGACGTCACCCATCAGGAGTGCTGCAGCATTGCTCCTGTGTCGACCAGAGGAGGTTGCTAGAGAGCTGTGGGAGATGCTTCCCCCACCCCGTAGCTGCCTCGCAAAGCTCCCAGCCCCGACACCCCGATTCCAAGCCCCAGTCCCCTGGGTGGTGTGGCAGCACGTTGCCGGCCCACGCCACATCCTGTTTTTCTACTTGAATGCCCTTTCAATTGGTGCTTTAATTGATGAAATGGACCCTTCAGACATGCAGCTGTTGCTCTTTTAAGCCTGGCATTAGTTGTGTCGTGTCGAATTGAGCTGAGACCTCTGGCTTCGTGTTAGCTAGGACTCTACTCAGCTTTCACAGGCTCGGTCCTGCTTCTCACAGTGCCCTTGTTTTCTCCTTATCTGCAGCTCTCCCACCTCTTCCTGCACCCACCCTGCTGAGCCTTCCCAGGGCACTAACTGCATCATACGTTTCCGTAGCCATGACAGCATCAACCCTTGACCCAGGAGCGCAGGCGAGCTGATGGCTCGGCGTCTGTGTTTGCTTTTGCCGGTGCCTCTCCTGCAGCCGATCCATCTTTGTGGCTGCCTGGCCCACCTCGCGGCACGTTGCAGGCACGGGATGTGTAAGGCGTTAATGTTCTGCCTGTGAACGTGATCCAGCCATTCAGGTTTATGCTCTATGTGGCTTTGTTTCTGCTCTTTCCAGGGCTTTAACATCAAAAGCGTACAGTCCCAGGGCTTCAAGCTGAACGTATGGGATATAGGCGGACAGAGGAAGATCAGGCCGTACTGGAGGAACTATTTTGAAAACACTGATATCCTTGTGAGTATTGGCTGCAGCTGAATGCTGTGTTCATGCAATGGCTTTCCAAGATCTCGGCCAGAAATTCAGGAACAAGCAATGTAATGTCCCAGTCCTCAGCAACACCATTGCCATTGTAACAGGAGTTATTCTGAGGAAAATGGCAAGATTGGTTGGGTGCAGTAAGAAAAATACAGTGATGTTTGGAGAAATCATGCAGTTGTATGTTTTTACTTTCACAGGATGGGGCTGGTTGGAGCTAGCCAGTTCCTTTCCTCTCATCTCAGGCTCTTTCAGATGAAAGAACATTAATAACTTTTCGTTTGCCCATCTGTAGCTCCTTTCACTGGAGGCTCCGAAGGCTTGTCATGGGTATTAGTGACCTGAGCCTCACGTACAGCGGCAGGTCAGTGTGGTGCCTTTGTTTCATAGCCGGAGAAACTGAGGCACGGAAGAATTCAGTGTCACGTCTGGCATCAGATAGGAAGGCTTCTGGCTGAGGGGCACAGAGAGACCCCTTGTCTTTTTCTTTGGTCCTTTAATCGTGAGACTGTCCTTTAATGTTTTTGATGTCTTAGCTGCAATTACCTTCCAATTTGCTACAGTTTACTACAATTGTAATTACGCCGCAGGACCGTGCCAGAGCACGTTACCCTGGGACCCTCCGAGCGAGTTCTGGCTAGTTTCAAAGAGCACCTCTAAAACTCAGCCACGCATGGCAGGCTGGGGGCTCCAGGCCCACCCTCCTGCCGAGCAGCGTTGCCAGTGGGAGCAGAGAAAAGGCCGCTCTGAGCAAGGCCTGCAGGCTCCCATGGGAAAGCAGGAAGCTCGCTCTGAAAGACGCCCTTCCTCCCTTCTGTCACACACATACTCACCAACGTGCTGGGAGCTTCAGTGCACTTCCACAGAAGGATCAGTGCTGCTAGGAACAGGACCCTTTGCTCCAAGGCTCGTGTCTGGAAGGGCCGGGCAGTACCTGCAGGCTTAGAAAACGTTGTCCAAACAAAGCTGTTATTTAAATGCGACTGAAAAGTCCCCAGCAGTCTCTCTGCAGATTCCCCTTTTTCAGCGTTAATTTCTGATCTGGTGTTTGAGGTCAACCACCGTGGCATAAACCTGGGCAGTGACTTTGGCAAAGAGCAATGGTGCGATCTTCCTAGGGGGAAGATCCGTGTTTGAAAAACCAGCAGGACAAACGTCACGTACCCCTCTGTGGCCGTCAGGAAGGGGAGCACGGCACGGCTGTGAGGTGATCGGGCCCGCTGAGTCCAGGCTCTGCAGCTGCATGCGGTGGGGAGGCCGTAGGTTTGCAAATCAAAGTCAACACCGCAGAGCAGCAGCTAGGGGATCTTTGTCTCTGCTACAGCATTGCTCAGGCTGCAGAGACTGCGCAACTGCAAAACGCTATCCGGGAGTCTGCTGGCAAAAACGATGAACTGTGCTGGTCTGTGGGCTTCCCCCCTTCCCAGGGTGCGCTGCACGGGAGAAATAAAGATGAATTTTAAGGCTGAAGGAAATGAAAGCAGTTGTGTTCCCTATCCTCCTCCCTTCCCAGCTAAAGCAATGCACAGAGAAAAGCTTTCTTTTCATACGAGTAAGAAAATAGGTAGAAGCGGAGTCAGTTTGGGGGAAGCAGCAGAGTGAATTCAGAGGGGGAATGAGAGGTGTGCATGTGGACCTGAGCTCTCCTGCCTGCGTTCCCTGATGGCCAGCTGGCAGCCAGTCCCAGACTGGGAGCTATCTGTGTGTTAGTGCAGTGCTTTGCCATGTCCAAACACATCAAAACTGGGATAGTAGCTAAAAGGATGGGATTGAGCTCTCCTGCCAGCCCTCGCACCCCTTACAACCGGTAATTTATCCCCTCTCACAAACCTGGTGCACGTCACGCCTCCGTAAAATGAGCTAACTTATCCCTCATACTATTTCCTCATCCAGCCCCGCTGCTTGCAATTTCTCCCCAGCCCACTTACTCCAGGTTTTGTTTTGGCCTGTTGCTCAAAGGAGGCACCCAACTTTACAGGAATTTCTTTCTCAAGCTCCAGCACAATGTACTCAAGGGCTGTTCAAACTGGTGAACCATGCTGCAAAACACTACAGCCAGAAACAAGATCTTGTGTGGGCCTGGCTGTAGAAGGAAGATAGAAATAAGATACGCCACAGTTCCCAGGACCCCCTGCTTCTGTCTTCTCCTAAGCTATATTGCACAAAGCAGAAAGGACCCTCTAAAGGGTATTAAAAAGCAGGAAGCGATTGCAAATTCAAATCCATGCAGGTGCCTTTGAATGAGAGCTCGGTCTTGCATCACACACCTGTGATATTTGGAAGCTTAACCCAGGCAAATAAGGTGTGGATATCTGGCTGATTGCATATTCAGACAGGCACCTGCAGCTATTTGGCACAGTGCTTTCTGGTTTGGAAGTAGGCACTCCGCACATACTTCGCCTTCTCTGTGCTGTGCTTCTGTGGCTTTTGCCCTGAGCGCCGTTGTCTCCAATTCTTATCTTGCAAGATAGCTCCCTCGCAAGGAGCGGAGAGAAAGCCTGGCTGGCTGGGACTCGGGGCTCTTCCGTGCCAGTTAGAGGAGCACCGTAATAGGGGAGGTGCCACCTCTCAGACGAGAAGCAGCACAGTGAAAATACTCACATGAGCATTACATCCGTGTATTGCTAAGCTTCCCCTGAGATGTCCTGGAGGAGGGAAGATGACAGTCAGTTTTCACAACCGCCAGCCTGCAGCTTCTTCCTTTCTTTCGGTTTGTGCTTCCTACCCCGAATGGGATGCGCAGGGGTGGGTGCTTGGGAGGGGCAGGGAGGATGGAAGCAGCTGGTGCAGTATTGCTGCGCGTACTTGGGATCACACTGCGGGGAGAGGCTGCCACGCATGCCCGTGGGCCTTTCCCCCTCACGTGGCACTGGGCACGTGCGCTGCTGCCACGTCCCTGTACAGCTGCGTCCAGCCCCGCCGCGTATCCCCCAGCCTCTGTCAGCACGCATCAGCCTGCCCTTGGGAGGACGACAGACCCCAAGCGATCAGCAGAGGACTGCGAGGTTGCTGGTTTTCCTCCTTCTCAAGCCTGGCGTGCAGATTCTCCTGATGTGCGTTTGATCCTGTTTTAAACAACCCCAGCACTGCTCGTTAAGGGAGTGCCTACAGTTTAGTAGACATTGCTGCTAGAGATCTTCCCTCCCCCAACTATTTGGTCAAAAATATCCTGGAAGTCAGGAGTCTTGACGCTGAGACTGCCTGGGAGGATGCCATTTATCTTGATGGCGGGGTGCTGTGCTCATCTATTCCCTCAAAACCAGGCTGACACTTGCTCCCTGTAAGCCACCAGAGCATGCATATGACATGCTAACGTCTTCAGTCAGCGCTGATGGAGAATGGCAGGGACTGGAAGCAAAAGGCTCTGTGTTTGTCACCAGTCCTGGCCCTGTCTGCTGCCCCAGCATCCTTCACCTTCAAAACCCTTCACAAGTAATGAAAAAGGGGTGCCAGGAGATTCTTGCCTGAGCATTGAGGTTCCCCAGTTTCTTTAAATGTGGCTTGGTATGTGACCATGCTGAACTGCAATGGTATTGCTGCAGGGAGGGAGGGTGGCTGGACTTACTAATTACTTACCTAGGAGGGCCTTCAAGGAGCCTTTTAGCCTGTGCAGACTGAGAGCTGCCTCTGTTGGAAAGCTCCTTTGCATTTACAGAAGGAAATCAGCACATGGAATGCTGCTCGGAGGCGGTGGAGACCCCCTGCCAAGGCAGGGAGCCCGCAGGCTGGAGAACCACCCTTCTGCTACCAGGGGACAGATGTCTGGCTGGGACCTCCTTGTGGGCTGCGGGATGTGGTGCCCAGCTCCGAGGGGGTGGCAGGGCTCTGTGGCCACGCTTGGTGAGCCAGCTGCTCCCCGTCTCCTCCACCGTCCTGGTAAACAAGCTGGCAGCTGAAGACAGAGTCTTGCAAGCAGGATCCAGCCATCATCCCTGCCCACCTGTCCCAGGAGGTTGCAGTAGGAGAGAAACTCACTGTCCCCAATATATTCGTGCTTCCCCTGTCCCCTGAGTGCCGTCATGTGCCTTGGTGGCTTACGAGGAGGCGATGTGTCCTGCTAGAGGGCAGCATGGCCTGTTCACAGCAGTGCAGTGCTTGGACTCCACGTTTACTGGGGTGAATGGCCATGTCTGGCTCCCCACGTTTTGCCATCCTGTGCTCAGCTTCGGCCTGTAAGCTGGTCGTTACTAAAGATGCCAGGCGGTCTCCTGTTCTCTTCAGGTAATAGATACCACAGAGGCAGTAAGAGCATTCCCAGTACTGCCGCCAGCTCCTTTCTGATCCCAACCACATGGCTCTCCACTCCCTCTGGCTTTTAAAAAGGTGGTTCCTCGCTTCTCCGAATGTCCCAAAGTTTTGTCAACATTTGCTGTATAAATAATACCAAGCATCTTTATGCCCCGAAGCATAATTATTAGGCTCAACTCATTTAAGCACATGCTACTGTGGAAGAATACCATCTGGGAAAAGTAACTTTTTCCCCTCATTTCTTTTTCAGATCTATGTCATTGACAGTGCAGATAGGAAGAGGTTTGAAGAAACGGGTCAGGTGAGTTTCTTATGCCCAGCTTTCTTTGAAGTAACTGAGCGCTTCTGAGTGCCCCTTGCTCACAAAAGTTAGGAGGATGATTTTGTTGTTTATGAGGGAAATTTGCATTTCAAGAGAGACTTGCCTTTCAACATCAATGCAGATTATTTTGGTAGATGGGAAACAAGGAATATAGGTAGCCTAATTCTGTTTAAATAGAACGGTTTTCATTAAAATTATACAATAATAGCAAACGGAGCCCAATACTGAAAGCAAAAACTTCTCTAAGTCCTTTAAACCTTGCCAAACCAAGACCCTGAGGAATCTTATTTTCTTATTTACAAAGTTGAAATGGAAATCATATTGACTTGATTGTCTTTTGGACGTAATTGAAAAAAAAAAAACAGGAACTTTGTAACTAGGACTGGCTAGAAAATACGATTTCCGTTTTGCAAAGTTTTGATGTTTTGTAACATTTTGTGTTTTAGGATGGAACAAAAATAGGACTTTTGTAAAATTCAGAAAGTGACAGCGTCCCAAAATAGCTTGCAAGAGATTCACCCCCATGAAATGGGAAAGTCAGAAGTGAGAGATTTAGGTTAGAGCCCTCTGTTCTGCCCGATTTGAAGGAGGCACTTGATCTTTTGTCTCTCAATTCTCAAGGGCACACCCTAACAGCAGGACTGTTGGTTACTCTAGGGGTGGGGAGACTCTCCTGTTGGTGCTGTTTCATTTTATATCAGCAATTAAATATTCATTAGGCAAAAGAGAGGAAGCAGAAGCTTAGAGCACTTGCCTGAGTCAGGCGGATTCAGCCTGGACCCCTCACATTTCCACAAACAATTTGGTTTCAATAAATCAGACGTGTCAGATGAAAGACCTATTTTGTTGAAAAATTCCCAGCCAACTCTGTTTATAACTCCATTCTCTTGTCCTGTTTTCCAAACCAAACATTGCTTTTGGGGGGATGGAGTCAGATTACCGCTGCAGTTTAGCATCTCCCTGGCTGCACTCATTTAATTCAGAAGTTTCTAGTCAGGGGGATGAAAGATGTGAGGACAGTATCTGAAAGTGAGACCCTTCCAGCTAAATAAGGAGCCCACAGAAATCTCATCTGCTCATCTGTCTGCAACGCCAGCAGTCCCTGCAGGTTCAAGTTCTGCTGGGCTTGCCATATGTTCACATGGGGAAGTGACTTGAGACTGTGCTCGTTTCACATGAGGCCATTGCACAACCCTAGACATGAAGTATTTCAGCCATCGTTGATCTACTGCAGATTCAGATTTGAGCTATTAGAAGACTCTCTTTAAGTCACCCACTTTTAAATGAACAAGCCCATTTCTCAGGATACCACCCAATGTGTGCTGCACATATGGAGCCAAAATCCAGCGAATAAAGCTGATCTAGCTTGTCTTCAGCTAGCCAATGCTTTCAAAAGCATTGCCACTTTCTTGTGGGATTTCCATTTCTGGGAGGGAAAAAAAGAAAAAGAAAAAGCCCTCTGCCACTCAAATTGCTGCTTATAGTACTTGGAACAAAACCCCGAAACTCATTATTAGCGAAGATATCAGGGCTTGTGTCAGCGGCTGCTCAGGTACAAATGCCAGTCAGGCAGTAACTTAAAACAAACTCTTCATACTGCCAATTTACATGTTTTTTGCTGTTTCATCAGTTTTGGTCTCTGAGGAGCAGAGACTGGTAAAACACAGAGTTGTAGCCTTTAAGGCAACTGCTAATTTCAGACTAAGATGAAGATTTTTGTAACCTGTAATTGGAAGAAATAGCTTTTGAACCTTGGGCACAGATGATTGTATACATTTTTGCTCTCTTATAATAAGATCTAAGTTTCACTGGAACACACTCTTCCAGCGTTTGCCCTAAATATATTCCTAATTAGAGACAGCCACTGGTGGTTGAAGGTTTTCTTCCCTTCCCTCTCTCTGTCTTCCCCCCACCCTACTCCCTTGTAAATGATATAGGAGCTGGCTGAGCTTTTGGATGAAGAAAAGCTTAGTGGCGTCCCCGTGCTCATATTCGCTAACAAGCAGGATTTGCTGACGGCTGCCCCTGCTTCAGAGATTGCCGAGGGACTGAACCTACACACAATCCGTGACAGAGTCTGGCAGATCCAGTCTTGTTCGGCTCTTTCTGGAGAGGGAGTACAGGTGAGGCTCTGGAGAAGGCTTGCTGTGCCAGCAGGCCATCTGCGAGAGAGAGAGCTCCTTGTCTGTTGATCTGCAGGGTGGGGCTGGATCGGCTGCGTCGCGAAAGAGGGTCAACGCAGCCAAACCCGCGCTGCGCACAGCACGGGGGGCGCATATCTCATCGCCCGTGCGAAGGGGAGGGGGAGCTACGGGCCCTTGGGGTCTCTTCATCCCTAGGAAAGGGGAGCCAGCACCTCCCCACCCGGGACCCCTTGGCCGGGCCAAATGAAGACATTGATTTATTTTAAAGAGACTGCTGTCAGGTTAATCATTTTCACAAAACAAATCGCCTTTTACTATTAACCCCTTTGACTGTTACAAGTGTGCACTTTAGAAATCTGATTTACCTTCACTACTAATGTCATTTGGCGTTTTGCTCAGCCCAGGCGCCAGGGAGAAAGCGATCAATTTTTCTGGTCCAGAGAAACACAAGAGCTGCACATGGGGCAAAGACCACTTCTATCTAATGGCAGTGTGTGGGGCAGCAAAAACCTGCACTGGGGGGGGGCACTGAGCTGTGTTCCTGTGCCACACTGTAATAGCTGAGACTTGTGCTGCTGTGCCGTAGCCAGTTTCTGCAGTATAGTAGCTCTTTGTAATGTAAATGGGACCTAGGTTTGTTTATTTCACTCTTAGGCTTTCCTGAATTAATGAAATATTTGCAGTGCTCCCAATCCGAGCAGGCAGGATTACTCCCTTCAGTGATAGTTAAAGAAACAGAATCATGAAGATATTTATCTTCATTGCAAATTCAGTAAAACCCTATCTGCAGATGCTACAGAGATATTCAAGATAGTCAGATCTCAAGCTGAGTATGAAAAGTCACAGAAGAAGCCCACAACACTGAGTGGGCAGTAAAATGGCAGATGAAATTCAGTGTTGACAAGTGCAAAATGATGCACAAGAGGAACAACAACCCTAACTATACACTTACAGTGATGGACTCAAAATTAGCTGCCATTACTCAGAGAGCAGATCATTGGGAACAGCAGCTTAGTGCTCATCAAAGGCCAAAAAGGAAAATCAAATGCTAGGGAATTACCAGAAACCAAATAAGAAACTTTCCAGAAAACATCTCTTATGTAGCAGAATAAAAGCATAGTGGCTCCCAGCCTTGAACGTCACATTCCTTTCTGCCTCTGTTCCCATCTATAAAGACTTTTGTAGTAGTAAAATCAGTCAAAGAAGAATTTAGGTTAAAGGGTCTTCAGGACGTCTTCAAACCAACCTCCTCCTTACAGCAGGGATAACTACAAGTGTAGCAGAGGTTGCTGAAGACCTCGTCCAACCAGGTCATAAATAAGCAGGGAGATTCCCCAGGCTCTCTACGTAACCTCATCCAATGCTTAACTGCCCTCATCAGGAAAAATTGTCCACATACCTGCTCAGAAGTATGAGAGATTTGAGGATCTTCTTTTGAGAATGATCAGCAGTACAGAGTGGCATCTGTAAACAGGGAGAATAAAAGGATTAGGACTTGCAGCTTGGAAGGGAGAGGACAGAGTGGGAATGTCTTCAGAATTTGTAAAATAAGGCTTTAAAATGGCAGATAGACCGTACACTATTTTTCACATTGCTAGAGAAAGGGCGTTCTTAATGAAATAATCAGACAGCCTTTTAAAAGGAATAAAAACTGCCTCTTTGCTCCCTGCACAATTGAATTGTGGATCTCATCGGCACAGAATGTTGAGGAGACCAAAGGTATCGGTTGGTTCAGAAAAATACTAAGCGATTTCTAAAGAAGAAGTTATCTGAGAATCATCTTCAGATAACTGCTGTTCACCAAGATCTGGAGATAGCTTTTTAATGAGAGACAGCTTGGGCCATGGACTGGGAGGGAAGAACCGAGCAAGGGAGACCCTGTTCCTACATGTCCTTTCCCTTGGCATCCCAAAAGGCCATGCTGGCCTGCAGGGACCCCTGGCCTGACCCACTGCAGCAGTTCTGCTTTGAAATTCTTAACCTAACATTTAGACCTAAACGCAGCAGATGGTGTCCTTCAAAGAGCCTCTATTTAGTTAGCTAAGATACAAATTGTTGTAACCAACCCTGTGAAAAGCTCCAGCTCTGTAATCTTTATTTTGAAGCGGTGGTCTTCGAGGGAAATACATTCCTCAGTGGCAGCGTATGTTCAAGTCCAAAGAAATGTGATCAGGATCAAGAAAGTGAGGCTGCAGTTCAAAGGCTTGCAGACAAGTGCAGGTTACCTCCTTCCTTCCTCCAGACCCTCCCCTACTTTATGTGAGCCCGAGCTAGCTCCCCAGCTGTGAAGAGGCAGTAGGATGGTGGGTGAAATTCAGGGATACGGAGGAACTAAATGATAGATAACAGCATTTCCTGTTGATGAGCTTTGACAAAAGCCTCCTTCCCAAACTGATCTGCGGGCTCTCTGAAGTGCCCTGCCCGCTTATTTGTTGTTAGGTCCTTCTTTCTGTGCCCTGTCCTTGAAGTACAGTGTATCTCTACACGTTCAGTTGAGTAAAATACACAGCCCAATATCCTCAACAAGAAAAATTATATTCATTTCTGTTCTTACTTCCAGAAAACAGAAGACAAGAGCTAAATAAAAGTATTTGCAGCCATATATACTTTGTTTATCATGCTTATCTAGACAAATTAATTTAGATGCAGGCCAGATAACATCCTGTTTTGTTGTCCCCAGTCTCCCTGCCCTAAATACTGCAGCTTATTCCATAAATGATTGTTGCAGAAAGGTCAGGTAAGTTACAAACTCTCTGCAGCTTATAGAAAAAAAGCCCTTACATATATCTTCTGCTTTAACTCCAGCCCTGTCAAATCAGGCAGCAAGGATGCCAAGCTCTCCCTTTGCTTGCAGATTCATTGAACAAAATGTTCCGTGGGATGGCTTTTAAACTAAAGGATTTTAGGTGCAACTGGATCAGCCCAGGAAGAAACAACATCTTCATCCCTTGACCTCTCAGGAGAGGTTAACATACTCAAAATTTAGGGCAATCAAAGAAAAAAAATGTTTAAAGAGTGAGATTAAGAAAGATAGTTTTGAGGATCATGGCACACAATACCAGTGGCTCAGAAAGGGAGCTCTCTATGTGTAGTTAAATCTCAGGTCACTGCTTTAAGGACTTCTTTGGGAAATGACAACGAGTGACAGAAAAGTAAATGAAGATGGGGAAGCATCAGGTATTCAGAATGAAAGCCGAGCAGCGAGCACGCTAACCATCGCTGCTGATGGAATACATGAGCTAGAGCAGAATCCGAGACATCACTGAAGGATTTTGCCAGTAAGAGTGGTGGCATATCTGGTACTGAGCACATGCATGAACGGAGTTCATAGGGGAAGATTTTTGTGATAGCTTGAAGGAAGAGCAATGAGGAAAGATAAATAACGCCAACAGATGAAGGAGAAATAGTTTGAAGGTCATTTAATTAGTTTAGCTGCTAGCACCATGGTGTATAGAATTGGGTAGTTAAGACTGGGGATTTCAAGGTTAATGAGATTAGATTATGGTTAATAGAATGATATAAATTTAGAGAATTTAACTATTGTTTGAAATAGGTTATTTAATAAAACTGTTAATTAAGGAGGGAATCCATATTGTCATCTTCTCTTTTAAAACACACCGTTGGGGACTAGAGGAAAGGGGCCCAGCAACGTCCTGGGCAGGCTCAGAAGAGAGGTGACTGGGTTAACTGGAAATTCTGTGTGGAGTTTTCCCCTGCAGAAGCCAGCTGGCGTCCCCCATTATGCCAGCTGAAGACTTCATTACCTCCTAACTGAAACCATGGGCAGCACTTGTCTTCTTAATCAGACTACGTAGTGCCATTGAGAGAGGAGCAGCATCCCTCGTGCTTAAGGGCTATTTCAAGCAAGCCGTCTGCTTGGGTCTCATTTTGACCTTCAGACCTAGTTAGGAGAGCAGGAAAGCCTTTCCTCCCTGCCACAGCCCCTTGGACCGTGCCTCTAGAGCAGCATCCCATTCCCACTTACCCTGAGACCCTTGCACGTGGTACAACAAACGAGGGAGGCGATCGCTGATGCTAGCAGAGAGATGCAAGAGAGCTCTTGCCTCACAGCAGCTCTCCGCTGCCACGTAGGCTCTCTTGGGGTTGCGCTCTCCGACCAGATCTCCAGTTGTAGTCCTTGGCGTGCAAAAGCTCTGCCCGTTCCACCCCAGCCAGCCAGGGTGGGGTGAAAGCAGAAAGGACTCCTCTGCTTTGCTGCCTGCCCTCTTGCTGGAGGTGCTACTTAGGGGCCAGGGCGTGTATTAAACATGAGTCAAGCCTTTGGAGCGCTCCGTGCTCTGCAGTTCGTTTCTTGTTTGAAGCAAGTCTCCAATCAAGGCAGCAGGAGCTCAGCGTGCCCTGAGGAATCATCCTCCAGAACGATGCTGCGGCATATTGTGTCCAGAGTCTCCCAAGCATAATGGTCCCCTGGAGACCATTAAAAGCCAGTGGAAATGAGAGTAGCCACTAAACTTCTCTAATTTATGCCAGAGCTGCTCTGGCCCAAAGGACTGTGGGAAAGGCTGAGCCGCTTTCTCCTCCCTGGCTCTTTCAACCTAGATGAGAAGGGAGCCCGAGCCCTGTGTTGTGCTGGTGCTGCCATTCAGCACTTTCACAGGGGCAAGATTGAGCACAGGGCTCCCAACAATCATCTGTGTTGTATCCTCTGAGCTAGGTTTTGTCTTAAAGACGTCTTTGCCACAGCAGGCTACCCAGAGTTCCTCCACATCTTAACAAGGTTCTGGGGCTACTTGTAAATGTGATTTAAAACCAATTTTGACGACTGGAGCTCTCCTGGGGCAGGCAGAGCCAGTTGATGATGAGGAAAAGCAGCGATATTTCCAGATTACAGGGCAAAGTCTTGTGATTTTTAAGCAGGGTAAGAAGAGAGTCTACAAAGCTGCATCAGGGATACAAGGTCTCAGAGGACAAAAGAAAAGCTTGCACCCAGGCAAAAAAAACAATGGTTGATGTACTTGTGGGAGCCTGTAAAAGCCTGCCTGTGCGATGACTGGAGGTACAAAGAAATGACAGATAATGAAGGCACAGTCCTAGCTGTGCAGAGAGAGAAGAAAGTGACAGTTAAAATAACATACACCAAAAATGCTAGAGATGGAGAATTTTGCACTCGTCTGACCCAATTTATTATGGCAGACAGAGGATTACATGAAAGGATTAAGCTTTGCTGTCCTTAAGGTCACATTAGGGGTCACAAGTTTGTGGCCTTGCCTGATCCCTGGCTTACAGGGGAGCAGAAATCAGGAGGCTTTTTCTGGGGTGGAAGGGACTTGTTCCCTGTGTTTGAAGTCAGATTACTTCACTCCCATAGCCGCAGAACTGATAATGCGGAGAATAAGCAAGCAGTGGGCTAATCTTGAGCAGGACTTCGTATTTCTCCTGGGGGAGGCTCTAGCAGCTCTCTCCCAAAGGGTGCACAGTACAACTCCCCTGGTGCAACAGCAGATGTGACTGCAGCAAGGCAGGGTTGTGCCAGGCAGCATTTCTCTGCAAGGAGCATTATCTTCTTCCCTGGAGTTCTCTCTCTTTGCTTTGGTAAAGTTTACTAGCTGCTTGTTAAGGAGCTAAGAGAGCTGAAGCTGAAAGATCTGAAATCTTTCCCTGGCTAAGTTTTCCCATGGTTGACTTGAGGCTGGAATACTAATATTGTATCCGTCTCCATCCTCAGAATACCTGCCAACGCTTCTGTGTCTCAACAAAGCAGCCCAAGGACATCTATCAAGATCTAAATGTTACTGTAGGGATTGTACTTTCTGCACAGAGCCATCTTTTAAGCATGCAGATACAGGGACAGAATGTGTAGGGACAAAGGATGACAGCAGTTGACTCCTTGTGGGCTTGACTCTTTCAAGCATCGTTTCCTCCTTCCCGTGTGCTTTCCCCACAGCAGCTCTTTGTGTTTATAGCAGCTTCTCTGGATTTCTCTGCCTTACCAACCCCCTGTCCAGCTTCACACCTTAGGTAGAAAAACTGCAAACATACCTTTTGGTTTCTTCCGCCTTCCACTGCATTCGCTGTTCTCCAAAGCATTTGGGGATACTGCAGAAGACATGCACCCTGACAGAGGTGCACCAGAAGCCACAGAGGTAGTTGCGGTGTGGCTGAAGATGAGCAGAGTATCTCACACATACCTCTCTGATACATCACACTTAGAGCTGGACACATTTATTTTCTCTTTATCACTGTCAGGCAGGGAGATATTTACAATTAAATGCAATTTTTCCTGCCAATTAACTCATATTAGAAGAGAGGTTTAAAATCGATTCCTGCTTTAAAAGTTCGGTGACCTACTTACGTATTTCAAGCCTGTTTGGAGTTCACCTTTCCTCTCGCATTTTGCTATGTCATTCTTTTGCCCTCGTTACATGCTTGATGCAGCCAGGCTCCCAGCCATGGTAAATCCCATCATAAACTCTGCTTTATGACCCTCACCGCACTGGTGCTAAAATGGTCTGCCTTTCCCCTTCTCGAGCTCCCTAATGGCAGCAGGCAGAGTTTTAATCACTGTGAATTCAGGTTGTGGTCAGATTAGGTAGAAGATAGGATGCATGTTTGTTGTTTTGCAGTGATGTATTGTTTCTGGGATTACTGGGCTGAATAGCAGAGGGTGTCAGCTGATATTTATTACTTTAAGCTGTCTCAGCTGTTCTGGTTCAGCAAATAAACCTACATTCAAAATGAATGAGGAGCTCTGCTTGCCTTGTATGCCATGATGTGTGCAAATGTGATTATTGCTTCCGAGGCAGGGGAAGCTGAAATCATTGTGGGAGCATTTTTAGTTATTTATTTATTTTTACTCTTTGCAGGCAATCATGCAGATTTCTAAAGCACACAATCAAGCCAAAGGCTTGACACCTCTCCTCCTAGCCCCATTGTTGAGCCCTAGCATTCCACATGCTGGGAATCGCTCGCTCCCTCTCTCTCTAAAGTGATAAGCTTTAAACCGCGCTATTGATTGCTTAAGGCATTACATGTTTTACACCTAGGTTATCAGTGTTATTGAAAGGGGAAGACACAAAGCTACTGGGCCTTAAAATGAATCTACCTCTCTTCTTTTCCCATTTGCTCGGAGGATTTCAGACAATTTGTTTTACACCGATCTCTGCTGCGGAGATAAATAAATGAAAGTGGAGACATCAGCCCTCCCCGAGGTTAGAGTTAGAAGTGTTATTAGTACTGGGCCTCCTGTGCACCCCGGCACAAACTGGGCTTGCCAATTCTTTATTTAAGGCAGCAACAAGGGTCAATTTCAAAAGTTGCTGCTCCCCTTCAGATAAGAAGTGTCACGTAGCACAACAATCAAGGCAAATTGGTATTTGCAACTGAGAACCTGCTTCTGATTAAGCCCTGGGGACTCCCTCTTTCTCTCTCCTTACTCTTCAGCTCCCCTCTGACGTGGCCACCACCTTTGTGGCTGAGGGGGGCAACGTGGAGGCACACTGGTGGGGCTTGGCTCACCCAAAATGATCCCAAACTGACCACTGAACATACCACAGTGAAATCCCTCCGGAACTGCAAGGTGACTTTAGCCCAATTTGCAAGCACAAAGACGTGCAGCTCTGCTCCCTTCCACAAAAGCCTCCCTGCCAGCAGAGATACCTTGTAGACAGGGTGGAGGCGGTGGATTTGACAGGACACAAACACGAGGAGACTGTGCATCTTGCCCCCCCTTCTGCTTGTCTCACAGCAGATAGTGACAGGAGCAGACAAAATGTCACTTTGCCCTTCAGTAGCGTATCCCAGTGTGGGACCTCAGCAAAAACTCACGCTCGGTTCCTCACAGCAGAAGGGCCACCCTACAGCTTGCAGCGGTCAGAGACGCTGCACACTTTTTTACGGAGGCACCCTAACAAGCGTATCAACATCCCCAAAACTTGACCACCCCTATTCTCACTGAAACCCGGTGGGATCCCCCAGCGCCTCTTTTCTGTGAGGGCCCCGCGGCACGGGGAGCAGAGCCCACAGCCAGTTATTTCGGTGGCTCTCGTCCATCTGAGAGGATGTGATTTGGCCAGGGACGTGCAGGAAGCTTGCAGCTGAGCAGAAAATCAGAGCCATGTTAGAGCTGGCTGTGTAACGAACAGCCTCGAGTGCCCGGTCTCAAAGATAAGGTGACGTGCCCAAGGTTACACAAATCATCCGAACCTGGAATCGAGCCTCGGTCCGCTGCTGACATACCTTAACTGCAAAGCGATCCTTCCTTGAAGGGACATAGTGACATGATGAGACGGTGAAGCTTTTTATGGGCAGAAGAAGGATTTAATGACCCCTCTGTGCAACACCCACCGAGCAACGAAGCGCTTGTCTTTTACCCGTGGCGTTTTTGGGGAGCAGAGGGCAGGCGTGGGGTAGCTGAGGCGGCAGAGCGCGGTGCCTGCGGCACGGAGTCGGGTGGGACTGGGGGATTCCTCTTCCCTTCGCTCGACTAACACTGCCTTTCTCTGTCTAAAGGACGGCATGAATTGGGTGTGCAAAAATGTCAATGCTAAGAAGAAATAAAGCGGTCTGAGCTGCATGGAAATGGAGGAGCGGTGGGAGCAGAATTCTAGCCCGAAAACACTAATTTGCTGCTTTCTGACCAAATGTTTTTCCATCTGTGCACAGCTACAGCTGTTAAAAGAAAAAAAAAAGAAAGAAAAAAAAGGGAACAACATTGGTTAAAATCTACTGCTGGATTTGGAACTTGACCTGCTCTTTAGTATCATTTTTTATCCCAATAAAGGAATGATATATTTCCTCCCTATGCATAAATAGTATTAAATGTCTGATTAGCAAGCAAGTTTGTAAGCAGAAGCAAGGCTGCGATTCGGTGTGAGGCAGAGGGAGTGGTGAATTGCTGTAGTTGCTTAAATGCATAGGACCTGCCCTATACGTGCAGGCTTGCGGTCGCTGAGGACACGCTCAGGTGTCAGTCACAGCTTTTCCTCAGCGACAGATAAAACGTGGTTTTGTTACCAATTGTGGGTAGTTTCTTTTTTTTTAAAAAAAAAAAAAAGCTGCTAAGAAGTCATTTGTGTAATGAGGGTAGAAGACTTCCACATATTCCTATAGCCATAAAAGAGGAGTTTGATCATAACGAGACACTGTTGCATTGCGACGCTGCCGTAGAAGGAAGAGGAAGGTTATGTGTGTATAATTGAAGCTCTTTACAATTGGAATAATGCAGGATGAGCGTGCCTAGGGCTTTTCTCGCAGCTGAAGGAGAATTTAGCCCAGCGTTTCACCTTGAGCCAGCAAAAACGTGGTTCCTGTGTTCAGTAAGCTCCACATGTGAGATTAGTCTTGATGTTGAACAATCCCTGTTGATTTTCCTTTGATGTTAAGGCAACTCCGCAGCAAAATGCAATTAAGTCCATGATTACTTTCTCGAATGAGATACCAGGTCCCAGGCTTCCTTTCTGAAATGTGCGAAATATATTCTCCTACCCCCCCTGCCTCGGCGGGCCCTGCCGAGCCCTCTGGGAGCAGGCAGGGGACTGCCCTGCCGCGGGCTGGCTGCGCAGGGCTGCCGGCCGCCCCAGCCCGGTGCCAGCTGCACATCATCCTGGTGGAGGGCGACGAGCCTGGGAACGGCAGATGGGAAGCGCTCTTTGAAACGAGGATTCATTCTTCCCTCAACTGCCTTTCCGCTAAAAGGATGCGGTTGCCGAGATAGGAAAGCGAACGCTTTTTCCACCTCCTCGTCCCCGATTCAAATCCAGCCCCAGCTGACAGCGGGCAGGAGTCATTAGCACGCCAAAGCAGCCATGTCCTGCGTGGAGCGAGCCTGGTGACTCCTGGGCCGGTTTCTAACGCACAGATGGTAAAATAATCCCACTGCCCTGCTTGCCAGCTTTGTTTGCTGCCTGCCTGCGAAAGGCCAGAGACCGGCTGGGGACCACGTTACCCCTTCCACCCCTTGCAGACGGAGCAGCGTGGGGCGAGCCGTGCGTAGCGCAGCATGTGGCTTTACCACGCGTCAGCGGCTTGACTCATGGACCCAGGCAGCCGGCTGACACCCCTGGAGCTCCCAGCTCTTTGCTCCTCCCTTCCCCTGGACACCTCCAGCTCACGGCAGAAACATCTGCAGCGCGCGCGGAGCAGCTCCTGGCCGCCTACGTGTTAGGGCCCGGCAGCTTAAAATCATCCGGGGCTGATTCCAGGTCCACCCCCCCCCCCCCCCCCCCGTGCAGCGGGGTGCGTGCAGTGGCGGTTCAGGGGTTGAGCTGCGTGTCGTTCAGCTGTCTTTGCTGTGGCTGGGGGCAGAGGGACAGCTGGGACAGCAACTGCTTTAGCAATCCGAGTTTAATCTGCCTGCGTCCGTGAGTCAGCACCCTGTGAGTGCATCTGTCTCCAGCGCCGAGGCAGGACGTGCATACGGAGTGAGGCAGCCTCGCTGCAAAAAAAAAAAATAAAAAATAGAGGATGACTGGGAGGGGGGAAGGAGCAGGCTCAAGTGAGCTGTTAGGCAATAGCTCATGACACAAAGAAGTGACACACTTACAGCTTTGCGTGGCTTGAGTAAGGAGTCATGGGGAAAGATGTTCATTTAAACACAGCAACTGTGTTGGCTTACGGGGAACCCCAGGAATCCGAGCCCCGCATGTTCCCGGAGCTGGTCGGCCAAAGGAGGAGAAATGCATCCTAGCATGCATGCGAACGGTCGCCTTTTCCCCCCTATTAATGCATTTGCCTGATGCAAGCACTGTAAAGAATTGCAGCCCTTTCTCGAAGGCATGATTTGCGCTGGCAGAGTGACAGAGCTGTGTGACAGAGCCTCCCAAACTCTGGATTTGCCCTCACTGCATGCGAGGTGCTGAGTGAAATGCTCTGGCATCTGTCCCCCGGCCCCGTCAGGGCAAATCAAAATCCCCCTGGGGAAGGAGAGGCTCCTTCTCTCCTGTGAGGGAGCTCAGGTGGGTGCTTCCCAGCTCTCTCCTTCCCTAAGCAGTGACAAACTGCTGTGACACCCAACCTGCTCCACGGTTAACCTCCTGGAGCCAAAAAAACAAAAATTTTTTTTTTAGGCTCACATCAGTTACGCTTAGAAACGTGTGTAAAATACATGATACGTTTGTATCGCAAATTTCCTCTTGCTCCAGTTTGGAAGGAAAAAAATCGCCTTACTGAACTCAGGACCCAGAAGTGTTTGCTGGCTCATTCGGTGTGCCTGCACGTGGCTGCACGCAGCGGTTCCTTGCCTCTGTGCCAGCCGGAGCTTTACCTGCAGCCCAGGTAGACAAATGTGGTCTGCCCGGGAGGGTGAAAAATGCCCCCGGCGTCAGTAAATCACCCCGCAGCAATGGCCGTCAATGCTCTTTGTATTGTAACCTCGCTCCGTGCATCCAGCTGGTGAAAATGTAAAAGGATTTGAGATTCCCTTCCCCTGCTCCTCGTCTGGAAGCTGCCCGCTGTGCCCCGCGCAGGGCTCCCGTCCCGCAGCACCGGGCTCGCTCCAGCCAGCCGAAATGTCTGCGGCCACGGAGGGCAATCCCTGCCCCTCTGCCAGCCCTCCGGATCCCCTTGGGTTTATGCTGATTGCCTGAGGAGGCTTTGTCCTTCCAACTCTGTCTGCTTTGCCCTCTTTTAAGGAAGATCCGAGGCAAGCAAAGCACCTCATTGGTATGGGGGGAGCCCTGCCACGCATCGCATCGATTCATAGATTTTTAAAGCCAGAAGGGACCATTATGTTCCTCTCTCCTGACCTCCCGCATAACACAGCCCATTAAATTCCACCCAGCGAGTCTCGCGGCGAGCTCGGTGACTTGCGGTTGAATTAGAGCACCTCTGCTAGGAAGACGCCCGGCCTTGATTTAAAGGCTCCGAGTGACAGCCGAATCCAGCCCGGGCCTCGAGGAGTTTGTCGCAGGGGTTAATTCCCTTCCCAAGGGGAGGTTGTCGCGCTTCACTTTCACATCATTAAATCTGGTTTTACCTTTGTGATGGATTAAAGACGCCTCTCCTGCCCGCTTGTGTTCTCTGGAGGGGAAAGATGATGGAGAAGGAAAATTTTCCAAGGGCACGTCAGGAAATGGGGGTTCACGTCCCTGCTCCAGCAGCCCCTATGGGAGGGGGGACTCGTGCCCGAAGCCCGGTTCCCCCAGGTCAGGTTTGCTGGAGAATTTCTCTCCTTGCCCTTGGAGAAGGTTGACCAAAGCCTCGTGCAACACCCTCGCGCTTCTCCCCGGACCCCAGTACCGCTTCTTGCACGTTCAAGGCTATTTCCTGTCAAAAACACAACGGATCAGAGACTTTTTTTATTACTAAGTGTGCTGGGATGAGCCCAGCCCAGGCAGCCTCGCTCCCTGCCCCACGGGGCACAAACGGGCTCTGCTGCAAAAGCAAAAGGTCGCCGCTGCCTCTTCCCGTCGCATTCCCTGCTCCGTCCAGGCCCACGCAAGCTCTTTCTTTTATGTTCCCTTTTTGACTTTCACCAAAAAGGGGTGTTTGCAATATCTGGTCATGTCGGTACTCGGTGTATGTTTTAGATGTCTTTGTCAAAAAAATAAATGTATTAAAGTTTAGTAGAAAGACGAGCTGTGTCTCGGGGTGCTCCTTTCCCGTTGGCAGGCCCCTTGTCCCAGCGGTGCGGCCGCCTCCGCTTCTCCCTCTGCCTCCTCCTCCCAAAGCACAGCAGCGGTGGTTTCCAGCTCTCGGACAAGCCGAAAGTTTTGGAGCAGGGCCCTTTTCCCCTGGATTTTCACTTGTCCCAAACTACCACGAAAGCGAGGAAGACGAACTTCGAGAGGAGCTTATTGTCTCAAAAATCGTTTTGTAGGTTAAAAAAAAAAAGAGCGTGTGTCACGAAAGCCATTCCCTGCTGATCTGGCAGGAAAATTAAAAGGGGAAAAAGAAAAGCGGAGAATGATTTGGTTTTGCTGCAACGTAGCTGAGGTTGAAGGCAGTTCTGAGGGGGAAGCGAATTCTGGTTTTGTTTCTTTCCAACTAATTTGACTCATTACTGCTCCTGCAACGCCAGAACAGCCCAAAAAGCAAGAAGCTGTTAGAGCTCTTTAAAACATCAGCTCCTTCCCTGCACAGCCAGGATGCCTGGAAGGCTGTCGGAGCGATTGGAAAAAAAAACATTATAGATGGTCACACTTAATTTCTTTTCTCTTTTTTTTTTTTTTTTTTTTTTAAGGCATGCTTTATACCGATTCCTGCTATTTTTTTCAGCAAAGTAGGAAATACTTTTTCATCTTGTTTGCCTAATGGATTGGATGTGAAAAATATTTCTCTGGCAAGTGAACACCCTGAGAGTTGTTTGACTTGTCACGACGTTATATATCGGCCCCCGCGGCCCCCTGCCCCCGAAGCCTCCGCGTTTCCCCTCTCCTGTTGCTGTTTACAGTGGGACACGCCATAATTTATGGCGAGGCTGTGTGTGACCTTGCATGCGTCTGCTGGAGCGAGCCGTAGCTCCCTTCCCCGCACAAGCCCCGCTTCACATTTACATGATGAATTTAGTGCTCCCGAAAGGACGCGGAGCCGAGTGGATTGGATGCGGGGAAGGGGGGGGGGGGGATGGAATAATAATAATAATCCACCGCCTGGAGGAGAGACAAACAGTGAGATTTTTGTTCCTCTTTGGTCGGTGTTGCCCGGTTGTTCACGGCCTTGTGCACCCCGGAGGAGCGCCGCTAGCAGAGGCCAGACGGCCTCTGGGATGGCTGGGCTGGAGGTTTCAGCCTCTGCGGGGGCATCGTCCTCCTGTCCCCTCCGCCAGGACCCTGGGGCGCCCACCCTCAATTAAGGGGATTTTTTTTAATTTTATTTTATTCTGTCTAAGTGGAAACGAGCTCATACCGGAGCCTCGCGATTGGCTCCTGGCTAAATTGCAGCTCCGGGCTCAGTTGGCTGAACTGGGGCTTGTTGTATTTTTTATTGCAATCTGTTCACTTATTTCCCTTTCCAGTGGTGATTGGAAGCAAAACTCCCGTAAATCTGCAGCCGGGCTGGGGGACGGCTTTGTGGGACCGGCACAAGTGTGTGCACATGTGTGTCTGCGTGTGCCTCCCCACACGGTTCCCATTTAGCTGGTTGAACGAGATGAGTATCTGTATCCTCTTTAATGGGGGAAAAAATAAAAAAAAAAGACAATCCCTGTCCGAGGAGGACGGGCTGGAAGGAGAGCTCGTCCGCGACGTGCCGTGACCGCACCACGGGACAGCGACGTGCAGCCCCGAATAAATAATCCTAAAAGGAAGGGAAGCTGTCAGGTAGGTTAGGCCCCGAGTCTGATCTACATTAGGAGCTGGCAGGAACGCCCTGCAGATAAATCATCCGGATGAGAGGTATTTTTAAATACAAGTTGTCCTTGCTGCTCGGCTTCGCAACCTTTATTTCGTGCTACCATCGGAGCCGAGCCCCTGCCTCCTCGGGGTGCTGAGGGGGATGAATTTAGGGCCTGCAGCTGGGGGACAGCAGGGCCCCTGTGCCCAGAGCATGTCCTGCGGGCTGGGGACCCCCGTGTGCGACAGCTGGGCCCCGACCCACGCTTTCGGCCTCCGCGATGCGGGGCCGGGCGGCTCGGGGTGGCCGAGCCAGCTGTCCCGGCCCGGCTCCTTCCCCCCTGTGCCAGACGCGAGGATTTACGCGTGTTTCGAGTCCGTTTTTATAGCCGGCACCTGTGAGGCCAGCGCCGGGCGGGGATGTCCGAGGGGGCCCAAGCTGCAGGGTCCGGGCTGGCCAGCTCTTGGCCTGGGGAAACTGAGGCACCGGGGGGCGGCGGTGCTTGTGTCCCCGGCTGGGGGCCGGGCACCCCGCGAGGGGCAGGGGCTCTTTCGGTCCCCGGGGAGGGCAGGCTGGGTCGCTCGTGCACGGATCGCCCCGTCCTCGGGCCAGGAGAGCTGCTGAATCAGGCGCATTGAGCGCGGCACAGCTGGTGCGGGCGGGGGGGAAGGGGGGGCCGCAGTTGCTCCTGACACTTTTGCCTCTGAATGTGATGATAAACTCCCTTTCCCGATTAGCGCTGATCCCTCTGCCTCCAAAACAGTTGGCCCTAATGAACATACGGCCCAACAGCTGTAAGCGGTTATACATATGCATGGATATATATATTTATCCCCCCCCCCCCAGCCCATCCATATATACTGGAGATCACAGCTGTTGCTATTCTTCCTTGCAATGCAGATCAGACGCTCTCTCTCTTTGGAGTCTTACTTGACCTATTTTGCAGGCGCAAGATTTTTTGTGATGATGATTTCCCCAGTTGGTGCTTTTGATTCCGCCTGAAACATCTTGATTGAAGGCAAACAATGGCAGCTCCGGCAGCCGGCAGCGCCCCGCACCCACGCGCCGCCCGGCAGCCGCCACGCGACGGCTGCGGGCCCGAGGGACGGCTCCGGGGACGCTCCCCGGGGTGGCCGGTGCCTCCCGCCCCGTCCCTTCCCCGTGCCCACTGACCCCCCGTGCTGGCCTCCCCGTCCCCTGCCACCTCTGGGACACCCCCTGCTTGGGCCCAAAATCTCGCGAAATAAGGTGATTTCCCTGTGGGGACGCTCCTGGGGGGGACGTGGGTGCCCCAGCTGGGGGCTGCGCATCCCCTGCGATGCTCTGAGCACCCCAAGGGTGATGGGGACCTTCCCGTCCCGTTCCCTGGGGGGTCCCTGCCTCCGCTCGCCGCTCATTGTGGGGTTTTGGGGCCGGCAGCAGCCACCCCACAGCCCCCCCGGAGAAGGGCCCCGAAGCGGCCGCGTCCCGGCGCGGAGGAGCGGCGGGCCAGGAGCGCACAAAGCCATTTTTTGTTTGGCTTTTCCGTTTGAAGTGTGTGTCCTTCATCCCCGTTTCTACAGCAACCGGGAAGTTCACGTCCTGGCCTGGATGGAGGGGACGAAGCAGCCGAGGGGGAGAGGAGAGGGGAGGACGGGGAGAGGGCAGGGGGAGCCAGAAATAGGTTTTCAGGGACAGAAGGCCGCACTGTACGGCTCTGTCCTGGGCACGGGGAGGCCGCGGGGTCACTGTAGCTGGGGCAGGGCTCTGAGCCCGTCCCCGTCCCTCCATCACCAGATGTGATGTGGGCAGCGGGGGGGGAAGTCTGGGGACATAAAACATCATCCATTGGGACCTGCCACAAAATGGGGCTCCGTGGCCAGCACCAAAAGCATCACGGGGCCCTCACATGGCTTGAGGAGCAGCCGGGAGCACTGCGGGGGCCACCACACAGGGACCCCCCCATGGAGCCCCCTCTGCCCAGCCCCGGCCCCGCTGCAGCCCCTCCGTGGTGTGAGGGGAGAGGGCGACCTCAGAAACTCACTTTCCTTAAAAAAAAAAACAACGACGAGCCGACGGTGCTTCATCTTATGCAGCGAGTCTCTTCATTTATTCATTACGAGATAATACCCAAATCTGGCTAATTAATATTCCTGCATATTTTCCAAGGGCTGATGAGGTATCTTAAACATCTCTCCGAGATGGGCTTTCATATTTATAAGGTTGATGTGCAAACTTAAATTGACGGCAGCTAAATATACTCCTCATGTTTAAGCATGGGGCTGCGTTCCCGGGGAGGGGGGATCCTGGGGCACGCGCCCCGGCTCCAAGCGGGACCCCGGGGGGGGGCTGTCAGCCCAAAAAGGCTCCCACGGGCTGGGGTGTGACACCACCGTGTCCTTCTGCAGTGCTGGGAGATTTCCCTGTTTAATGGCAGCGGATCCGGTGGATATTTGGGGTCTGAGGTCCCCGACCGGTGGGTGGTGCAGGTGCTGGAGCAGGGAGCGCGGGGTCGCGCTGAAATCCTTCTGCAGGGTTAAAAATAGGACCTGGTCGCGAAGTGGAAGCCTGGTTTGCATTCTCCCTCATTATGCTGATTGCTTATTTACGTGTATGCAAATGGTGGAAGAAGCAGCGGTTCCTCCACCTGGGGACCCTTTGGCTCAGTGGAGCCCCGACCCCGCCGGGTAAGTCCCTAAAACGCCGGAGGACCAGGACCCCAGCCCTGTGGCTGCCCAGGACTGCCACCCCCTCTCTGGGATCACGCTGAAAATGAAGCATCCGCCCCCGTGACGTGCTGGTGCAGGGGACGAGCGGCCCAAGCACCAGACAGCGGTGGCCAGGGCGCGATGGTTATCGATGGTTATCGGCGCCGCTCGCCCCGCACCGCCAGATGTGCGTGTCCGGCCCCAGCTGTTCCCCATCAGCCTGCCCCCACCCGCACCGCCGGGCCCCGAGATCCTTTTTCCACCAGGCCCCATGTCCTTCATCAGGCACCAATTTGGTCCGGCCCAGCTGCTCGTTTTTCTTTCCGCCGTGTGACATGTTTTCACCCGGCTCCTAATCCGTCTCCTTCCATTCACAACTCGAGCTGTTTATTGATGGGCCCCCGCTCGCCCCCTCCTCCTCCTCCCTTCCTCTCCCCCTCGGACCGAGCCATCCATCAACAAAACCCCGAAAAGCTTCGGGCTTCCCCTCCCGCCAGCCCTACAACTCCTTAGCCCACCCCGGCCAGGCCATCGTGTCCCTGCGTGCCACCGGTGCGATGCTGCGGGGCTGGGTGCTCGTGTCCCCCTCGGGGCCGGGGGACAGCACCGGGGCTCCACAATGGGCACCCTCGGTTGTGGGGCGCTCCCCATGACGAGGCACAGGGCAAGGTGGGGACGTGTCCGGTGGAAATGGGCTCGGTACCAGAGGGGACGGGGAGCTGGGCCCTTACCGGGAGAGCCGGGGCTCTCTCGTCTCTCTCAGCCCCGCTTCTCCTCCGTTTTTGGCTTTCTGTGACCGCCTCCCCGTTCGCCGCTGAGCGGTGAGGGGGAAGCAGCATGGAGGGGATCCAAACCAGAGCAAAAACGAGGACATTCGGCAACCAAAAAAAAAAAAAAAAACAACACACAAATGAGCCCAAACCTGAAGAGAATGACAGAAAAATCCCTAATGGTTCCCCAAAGCTGCTCTTTTCCCATTTTTCCCCAGATAAGGAGCTTGCCCCTTGTGGCCCCGGCTGAAGGCTTCCTCCTCGCCCTTCCCCGCCCCGGCCTGGGGCGCTGCCAGCGAGGACAAGGCCTCAGGGGCCAGGGCCGCGTTGCTGCCCGCGCTGGGTTCGGGCACGAAGCCGCCATCCCCGTCCCCGTCCCCGTCCCGCCACAATGGGGATTGTTCTGGAGGCCGTGGGCAGGATGCGGCCCGGCCGGCCCCACGCCTGACTCACATCCTCGCGGGCTGGGAGGGAGCCCATGGAGTCACCTCTCCGGCATCCCCCAGGGGACACCAACCCCGGCGTGCCCCGCGCGGGCTGGGACGCGGCACCGGCGCTGCTGGCAGCCACCCCGGGGGCTTTTTGGGGTCTGGGCTGGGGTCCCCGCTTCTCCAGGTCAACCCATGAGGGCACGAGGAAGCCGAAACCGCGGATGCTGCTGGCGGCCCCGGCCGGCCTCCCACACGTCCCCCACAGCCAGCCAAGCCCCGGGGCCTCCGCCGAGCTCGGTGGAAAGGTTTGGGCAGGAAGGAGCCTGGCGTCGCCGAGCCCGCGGCGTAAATCACCGCCTCCGCGTCCCGGAGGGGGCCGCGTGCCCCCACGCTGCCTTCGGGGTTCCTTAGCGGAGGGTCTCGGCCCGAAACAAGCCACACCCGAGAGCGGAGGAGGCAGCCGGCTCTGCACCACGACATACGTGTCCCCCCTCATCCGCCCCGTCCCCGAACTGCTCCCCCCGAAGAAGCCCAGGGCCGTCCATGCCCCTCCGGGCTGCTGGGGGAAGCGGGCGGCAGCCTCCTGCCAGAGCGCCCGTTCCCGGGGAAGAGCCGCAGCAGAGCGAGGCGTTTGCACTAAGTGATCACATTTATTTGAATATTTTTTTTTCTTTTTTTTTTCTGTGTGTGTTCTAAAATTGGTTACAGAATAAATACCTGTGCCTTATAGCAGGAAGTCCACTTTTTTTTTATACAAAGTGCTTGTTACAGGAAGTTGCATCAGCGATACGTTGCGGGGGGTGCATTTCGGCAACGCTTCCCCTCCTGAAAACTAGAACAGATTTTATTTATTTATTTATTTATCCGTTTTTTTTTTTTTTTAAAGTTTCTTTTCCCTTTTTTTTTTTGTGCATTAAATTTCCTGCCATTGTGTATTTACAAATCTCTGAAAGAAGGAAAAAAAAATGCCAATATGCATGAGAAGTGGCCTTTTAACACAAAAAAAAAATCAGCCTTTAAAAAAAAAAAGTAACAAACCCAAAATCTACACGTATCATTTCATACTGAATCAATGATAGATTTTTTTTTTTCTTTTTAAAAAGGGGAAGAGAGGGGTGGGGAAGGGGGAAAACTGAACCAAACCAAAAAAATGAACTCAGAGAAATTGAAACGGAGAAGGTGCAATTGTCCCTTCTGAAGTTTTCCGAAGCCAGAGAGTAGCAAGCAAGAGCGTGATGCACAGAACCAGACGCCCGACTGAAATCCCCATCGATTTCTTCCGTGTAATTTCTCCCTCGTCTTTTCCCAGCGAGGGACAGGAAGGACTTTCCAAAATTAAATTAAAAAAAAAAAAGAATTAAAAGGAAAAAAAAACAAAACAAAACAAAATATTATTTTGTTTTAAAACGGAAAGAGAAAAAAAAAAAAAAAAGAGATGAGAGAACAACCCTCCCCAAAATCCTGGAGAGGCACGAGGCGGGAAGGAAACCGGGTTTGATTTGAAAGAAAAGAAAACAAAACAAAACAAAAAAGCCAAAACAGAGCAGACTTCTCTCTCCGAACGCGCCATCAACCAGGACTCTCCGGAGAGTGTGACGGTTAACTGGTGACGTAGTGTTTGGCCGACGGCTGGCCGTAGACCCTATAGAAATCCTGCCGCCCGTGCTGCTGGGATGCGTCAATCCATTCCCGCACGGCAAGTCCCGGGAGCGACTGGGGGACGGCGGGCGCGGGCGGCAGCGGGTGCGAGTACTCCTGCGAGGAGACCGTCCAGGGGAAGTGCCCCGACCGCGGGTAGGGCTGGTGCCCGCTGTGGTTGGACACCGAGGAACAGTAACAGTTGTCCACTGAGCAGACGAGGATTTTGCGCCCGCCGTACTGGGAGAGCACGGACTGCTGAGATGACGTGGTGTTGGGGTAGTGAGATGGGTTGAAGACGGAGCCCGAGTGCACCGGCTGCGGGCCGCTGGGAAGTCCAACAATGTGCTGCGTGGAGCTACAAGGCACCATGGCTTGTGCGGACTGCCCCTCGCCGGCCGAAGCGCCCTGGCTCATGTACTGGCTCGCCACAGTCCCGGACGATGGCTCGAGGAAGCTGCCCTCGGGGAAGGCGGTGGAGTGCTTGCGCTTCTCCGCGCCGGAGTTGCTGACAGTGCAGGGGTACATGGGGATGCTCTGCAGGAAGGGGACGGGGGTGCTCAGGGGACCTGTGGGGGGAACAGGAGAGCAGGACCGCGTCAGGTTTCATCCCGATGGCCCCGGGGCCGATCTGCTGCATGTCCCAGCCCTGTGCACCGGGCGAGGTGTACGGCACAGCTCGGCTCCTTGCCAGGTGCGGGGCGGACACGGGGTGCCCCAGCCACCAGCCCAAAGCTGCATCGAAGTCCTGAGACCCGCGCCCTGGCCCTGCACGAGCTGAAGGCCCCCTGGGCTGCCCTGCTGCTGGCAAACAGGGCACTCACCCACGTGCAGGTGAATTTGGGGACCTCGCCGGCAGGTTTGGGCTGGCCCCAAGCGCCGCTCTCTAAGCACGTGCACAGGCTGAGCCCCATGCGCAGCTCGGTCCCCGTCCCAGGATCAGCAGAACCCCAAATCCCCCGAGAATACAGGACCACGAAGCCTCCGCGGGACGTGATCAGCTCCCAGGCAGTCCCAGGCACGGGACGGGGGCTGTGGGACCACGTCGGTCCCTGTTTGTCCCCTGTGTCTTCCTACAGATTTTTCTGCCCGTGGCCAGCTTTTGCCGTGTCACCCCCAAACACATCCATTTCACAGCATCTCCGTGTCCTAACCCTGACCGCAGAGCGGCTCCCGGGGGTCCCTGCACCCCGACGGCCCTCCCCACCCCCTCACACTGGGACCCATGCAGGAGGCAGCGAGGGCCTGTCCCCTGTCCCCCCCACGCCCCCGGCTTCACCCACCTTCCAGCAACTTCCTGAGCTGCTTCTCCTTCTTGGCGATCTCGTTCAGGAAGAGCTTGGAGTTGAGGTGCCCGATTTTGGGCGGAGGCAGGCTGCCACCTGTACAGTTCTGGGTCCTGTTGGGGACCGGGGATGGAGAGGAGAGGTGAGGGACAGAACACACGCAGGGGAGGGTCTGGCTCCCCCCCGGGCTCCTTCCCGCACACCCACGGGCCTAATCCCTTCCCCAGGGAGGCAGCAGGGACCTGCTCCCAGCCACCGCCCGGGCCCTTCCCCAGTGGCTCAGGGCAGCCCCGCAGCCCCCCGGCAGCTCCAGCATCCCCAGCCCGCCTCCACCTCCATCGGTGGTGCTGCTGCGCCCTGCAACAGCCCCCTTCCCCCCCCAAACGCGCCTGCCCCCTGCGCTTACCTGTCCATTAAGATTTTCACAGACTTGGTGTTCTAGGAGGGGAAGGAGAAGCCCTGGTCAGTGAGGACAGGCCCTGCCCCGGCAGCCACCTCCCCTTCAGTGTCACCTTCTGGGTTCCCCCCTCCCCACCGTGCCCAGGGCTGTGTGTGCCTCCAAACACCGTGGGTGCCAGGATGGGGCAGCACCCCCCCAAAATGCCCCGGACCACCCCGCACTCCCCGGTCCTCATTCCTCCCGCCGCCCTCCCCGTCCTGACGAGCCCAAAATTCAGCAGGGCACCGAGCCCCAAACCCCTCTGTCCCCACAGCCCGGGCTGCCCCAGCCCATCTGCATGCAGCACGTCCTTGTCCACCCCTCCTCGCCCTGACCCCTGACGGGAACCCTCTGGAGCCAGCAGCGGACCCGACGCGGTGCTGTCCCCTGCTCCTCACCGTGCCCCACGCCGTCCCCGCTGCCCCGCAGCACCAAACCCGCCCGGCGGCAGCAGCAGTGCTCACCTTCATGAAGTTGATGTCCTCGGTTTTGTCAAACATGACCTGGACGGAGCTGAGGAGCTTCTTGGCCTCCTGCATGCGCTCGTTGAGGTGAAGGACCTGGGCCGCGTTCTCGTTGCAGAACTTGGCCTGGGCCTTGTCCAGGATCTCCATGGTCTTCCGCAAGTCCTCGTCCAAGATCTGGTGCATCTTCTCGTACTGCAGGCGCACCTCGTCCTTCAGCTGGCTCACCTTCTCCTGGGGGGCGGCAGCAGGCTCAGCCCCTTGGCACCCCCCAGCCCTCTCCGTGATGCCCCGGGACACCCGGCTCCTTCCCCAGCTGCCAGGGCGGCTGCCACAAGCTGCAGAAACCCTCCCTGTTCCCATCCCCACCCCAGAGCCGTCCGAGCCCCAGGCTGGGGACACAGCATGCTCCAGAACCCTTCCCTCCACTCCCCGGGAGACCAAATGGGGCCTCAAGGACCAAGAGCCCATCTCGTTTTATCTGTGTCCCAGCAAAACGCCCACTTGCAGTTCTCACCTCCCGGGTATTTCAGGGACTTACGGGGATCTGCACCTCCAGACCCTTCCCTCCCACTTGGGATGAAGCTGGTAGCCCGGGGAAGGCTGTGTTGAGCTGAGGGTGCAACGTCTGGTACGTAAGGACAGCCTCCGTCCTCGCCCCCAACACCCAGGGGGCTGTAGGGCAGCCCCAAACACGTTTTGTCCCCCCAAAAGTGTGCCTGCCAGGGCCGAAATGGAGACAGCGGGTAGAGCAGAACCAGTTCCTCTATGCCCATCCAGCTGCAGGCCCGCTGCCCACCCCAAAACCCCGAAGCCCCAGGAGCAGGGGGTGGCATTCCCCAGGGCGAGCGGCGGCGTGGTGAGGCTCCCCTTACCTCCACCAGCCGCTTGTCCGACTCGAGCTTGTAGAGCTGCTCCTCGATGTCCTGCTCCCGCTCCTCCAGGCGGTCCTGCTGCTTCATCAGCATCTTCTGCAGGGGAGGGAGAGGGCGGCAGCCGTCAGAGGCGAACCCGGCGGCCACGCGCAGCCCGCGGGGCCGATTGTGCCAGCTCTGCCCGTTTCACCACCCGGTCCCTGCAGCTTGGCCGCAGCCAAGCCCTGGGCGCCTCGGGGGACGCGCAGAGGGGCTCGTCCCCTGCCACTTGGACGCCCGCGGGGCCGCCGCCAGCCAGCCGCCGTCCCCCCCGCACCGCCCGACGCCACGCCAGGTCCCTTCCCCTGTCCCTGCCGGCGTGACGAGCCTCGGAGCCAGCGTCAGCGTAATCGGGAGGGACGGAGAGGGGAGGCAGCGAGCCCGCGCTGCCCCCAGGGCCGGGCAATCAGCCTAAGAACTGGGACGAAATGCCACCCCTCGCCGGTGCGTGGCCGCGGGATAAATCCCGACCCCGATAAGTTCCCGGCGCAGGGCAGGGCTCGCCGGCACCGACCGCCCGGCACCAAGACGCGGCGTGAGAGGCTCTCGACGGCGGGGGCGAGACGGGAAGAAACAGGCAGCGAGGATGAATTTCGAGGGGATTATTGCTATTATAAACCGCCGCTCGGGGATTTATAATCAAGTAATTAATTCCTGGACTAGGCGGGAGGGGGAGGGTGGCAGAAGCACTGCTGGGATTAATTGCATCGCAGGGAAAGGCTGTCACCTCCGACTCCGCTCGGGAGCAGGAATTTGAAGCCTTCTCCCTCCTGTTGTTTTTCTTAAGGTCTTGGGCACCTCCAGCCCCGGCGCCGCTGCGCTCAGCAGCCGGGTCAGCCCCGCCACCCGGCACAGAGCAATCGCCCTAAAAGCGGCTCCCACCACTAATAATAACGAGGAGCTTAAAAAAAAAAAAAAAAAAAAAAAAAAAAGCATCTTCCCACTCACAGCCGCGCTCCACATGCGTGCACAGTGCCCACGTGTGCGCCCACACACGCACAGAGGACGCGCAGACAGCACACACCCGACAAAACGGGGCCCGAGAGGCAGCGCCGGCGCCGCAGCCCCTAAGCGTGTGCACGCTTGTGCCAAAAAAAAAATAGGGCTGCAAGCACGGCACTGAAGGGCGCACAGATTTTGGGACCAGCTAAATTTTGAGCGGCGGTGTGGAGGGAGATGTGGCGCATCTACAGAAGTCTCCCTTCGCTCACTGCTGCCTGCGCTGCCGCAGCACTGGGAGGCTGCAGCCGCAGCATCCTGCTGCCTCCAGGCTCGCCCCCGCGGGTGGCGTTTTCAAGGTCCCCAACCTGCACCGTGGCCCCCAGAGCGGGAGATGCTGCAGATCTGCACCCCAAAAAGGGATCCTGCTCGAAGAGCTGCCCGGAGAGCAGCTCTTATGGGTTCAATAGAAGGTTAAATATGGTGAAATATGGCTGGCACAGGGAATTCCCACCAGGCTGCCCAGCTCCAGGAGCTCCAGCAGGAGCCGTGGGTGGTGGGTCCCCGATCCTGGTGGCCAGCACAGCCCCTCTGCTCTGCTCTGCCCTGCCCAAGCCAAGCCCTGCAGGGCACCATCCTCTGCACCGAGCCGTCCTCTACGCCTCCCTCCCTGCTGCGAGAGCCTCGCCGCCTCCACGCCCACAGCCAGAACAACCCTACAGCAGCCCCCAGCAACACCAGAGCCCCTGCCCAAAACAGCACCCGAGAGCAGGGCCCCGACGCTGCCCTTGCCGGGGACAGCAGCCTTTGCCATCGATTCAACGTGCCCGCAGCTGCAGAGGAGGCTGCCAGCCCCGCTGCTGTTGAGGATTCCCCCAGGGACCGACCGAACAGCCCTGGCCACGCACCGTCCCCGTCCCCGTCCCGTGGCGGGGCTGCCAGCCGCTGCCTTTTGTAACAGGCCTCACGGTACTGCCCTCCTGGAACCGCGCAATTACTCAAAATCACAAATATATACACAACTTTATACCTAAAGTTAACTTAATAGCCTCTCGCAGCTGGAAAAAGCGACCGAAATCCAACCTAAAGCCGTAGAAACCTAAGAGGTTTGTAATAGAGGACATGCAGCGTGTTGGTTTTTGTTTTTTTTTTTTTTCAATCTCACATTTGAACCACTCTCTTGATTTTAGGGTGATTTAAAACCATACGTGCCTGAGATTGCAGCGGGATGGGATTCTCACCCACGGCAACTGAAACCTTAACAAGACACTTGGGTACGAGCTGCCCCTCCTGGCTCCGAGGAGCGAAATCTCATTGTCTCTGCAGCACAGGCTGAATTCCTTAGGTATTTTGAAAAGGAAAATATATCCCTTTCCCTTCCATCCCCTCCCAAATCTGGTATTTCTGAAGTCATGAACTCCTCCTCCTCCTCCAGGATCAGGATTTCTCAGGGTAATTTCTCATATTTCATGCATGACCTTGGTGCTGGGATAGCTGCAGCTCTCTCCGCGCACGCTCTTCGCACGAGCCCTTCCCAGGCTCCGTGGTCGGAGTTCGCCTTCTGAGGCACGCAGCGGTGCTGGGACTACACGGATCGGGCCCCCCAAATGCCCTGTATCGAAGAGCAGGAGTAAAGCTGCAGTAGATGCAAGCACGGGAGAGTGGCCGGAGACCTTCCAGCTGCAGGTTTTGGAGGAGAACCTCAGCCCCCAGAAGGATTAGCCCCCTCCGGTCCCAAATCCGCAGTTATCTCCCACCGCAGTTGTAGACGGGGTCCCCCAGCACGGGGGAGTATTGTATTGCGGTGTCAGCAGAGTTTACGCGAGCTGATCTGACAAATCATTAATATATTAATCTGCGCCCGGGGTAATTGGCTCTTCTACCCCAGCCCGCCAGGTCCCAGCAAGACAGAGCTAATTGCTGGACACCAGCTTATCCTGCTGGAATTAAATGTAATCGCCCCCCTCTCATGGAGAAATACAGAGAGGAAAGCCAGCTGGGACCCGAGAGGAGGGCAGAGGGTTGCTCTGGGAGCAAGCGACGGGCATGAACCCCACGCAGGCAGCAGAAATGAAGTGAGATGATCCTCCCCCACCTAGGCGGAGCAGGGTGAGCCCTGGGGAGATCTCACTCACGTGGGGCTGGTTGGGGCACGGAGGCCGAGCACTGGGAGAGGGACGTGCTGGGAGGCACCCCTCGGCGGGACCAAAGGCCAGCACTGTGAGAGCTCACTGCGGGGAGGTGCACAACCGGGTCCCAGCAGCATCGTGCTGGGGAGAAGGACGGAGGAGAAATCTGCAGGCAAGATGTCTGCCCGCTTGTTCAGTGCTGGTCTCCCTCCATCCTCTCCTGAAGGACGGTGCTAAGTTTGCGGTCACTGCTGCAGCACATTACAGCCCCGTCCCGGTGCTGGCAGCGGGGCAGTGAAAGCAAAACCCCAGCAGCAAACCCAGCCGGGCAGCAAAACCCCACAACAGACCCAAGGCTTCACCTGCACCCCCCTGCGCTTCCCAGGGGGCTTGTTTCACCCAGGCCACAACCCCCCGAGCAGCTCTTGCTTTAGATGAGACTGGGACCAACAAGAAGCCAGAGGCGCTTGCAGCGCTGGTGGGGAAAGCGAGGTCTCTGCAGCTTCTCTCTCGCCTAATAAGAGCGGGAGCAGCAACCTCGTCTCCGCACGCTGACTGAGGATGCTTACAGGACTCGAATTCCCACCCCAATTCCGCCGGGGCTTTAACAAATGCCCTCAAAAAGCCCCACACTGCGGAGGAGAAGCCCGGCTGGCCCGAGGCAGCCCCTGCAGCTGGGGAGCTGGCCGGGGCCGGGCGCTGGGCTCCCCGCATCCCTCCTCCCCGCTGCCTCGCGCCTTCCCCCCGGCCGCCAAACCGCGGCGTGAATGAGGACATTGTCTGCCGCGGCCGGAAAGACAGGACGGAGGGAGCGGGGCGGCAGGGGAGGAAGGGCGAGGAGGAGGAAGGTGGGACGGCAGCGGAGGAGCCCTGAAGGGCAGATGCCTTTCTCGGGAACGGCTCCAGACACCTGCAGCTGGGCCCAGGGCCCCGCCATCAAGGGCGCTCATTGAGGCGAGCATCCCGGCACGGAGCCGCCTTGGGGAGGGAGCGGGGGGCTGCAGACGGGCCCCGAGTCACAGCCGCTGAATGCTAATGCGCCGAGAAGGCCGGGGTGGAGACGCAAGAGCAAACTTTCGCCTCCCCTGGCCGATTTGCTGCTCCTCGGCCCCGCTCTGCCGGCAGCTAGACGGTTTTCTGAGAAAAACCCACACGCGGAGCTATTCTGATCCGTCCCGAGAACGTCCCCCACCGCCAAACCCAACGCTGCTCTTGTCACCGCAGGGCAGAGCCCCCAAAAACAGGGGAACCCCCAAACCCAGCATGGAAAACACCCGGTGGGACTGGAACTGGGGCAGGAGGGAAACCTCCCAAGCTCACAGCGCCCCACGGATGCAACAACACCATACCGTGACGGGGACACCGGGGGAACCCCACAGACCCCACACACCCCCGGGACCACCAGCCCTCGCACCCCGTGTGGCTCCTGCTGCCCAGGGCCAGGCCGGAGCAGCTCTTGAACCCCCCCCGCTACACTTGCAGGAGGCCGATCGGCTTGCAGAGACAGGAAGGAAATGTTTTCTGGTCGGGGTTTCATCTTGCACGCCTTTACAGTAACCGCCGGGCGGGGGGGGGGCTCAGGACGGGGCACGAGGCCTTCCCCCCGGCCCCGGGTTTTGCTTTTCTCGTGGGTTCTCCCCAGGCAGAAACCAGGCTGCAGCAGGCCCCATTGCTCCCCGGGGAGCCCGAAAAGGGGTGCTGGGGCTGAGCATCTGCTTGCCTGGCGTGGCCTGGCTCTTCCCAGCCGTTCCTAAACCACCACACAAGGTGAGAGCCAGGGGACACCTTCCCTCGTGGCATACGGACCCGCGGAGCGGCCCAAAACCAGCAGGCCCGAAACACGGCAGCCTCGCTCCCAGCATGGGAGGAGAGGGGCTGGGAGCACCCCTCCAAGACGCACGCGGGGCCAGAGGAGATGTCTGCCTGAAGGACACGGCAAGTCCCGGCTCTGCAGGACAAAGACTTGGGCTCCTTTCAGAGCAGCCTCAGCCATGACCCTGTGCCCGAGAGGAGCCCGGGGAGGCGGCGTCCGGCCGGGGGGAAGCACCCCCACACCCCCTCGCTGCCCGCTCCTCCCGATTCCTCGGCAAGGTGGTGCCGGCCGGGACGTTGGGCGGGTGCCCTCGACCCCAGTGAGGCGGGGACGAGCCCAGCTCCAGCGGCAGGCAGCGCGGCCTTCAGCTCCTGCTTCCTCTCCTTTAGACCCCGATTTCCTCACACAGCGATGCCCAGGAAGGCTGGCGCTGTTTGCCTGCGGCGGCATCCTCCCAGCAGCCTGCAGGCACGGGGAACAGCCACCCCTGACAGCATGGGGTGGGGTCCAAATCCATTTTTTGGACCCACACAAACCCAACCCCAGCTCCACGGGGCAGCAGGAGCAAACGCGGCGCACGGGAGCTGGCGGGGATGGGGCTCGCAAGGATCGGGGCGAATCGCTCGGTGCCTGCAGGGGCCAGGCCCCCGGGGCAGAGAGCAGCCCCGGGAACCTTTTTCCTCGCTGCTGGGAAGGGAGGAAGAGGAGATCCCCGCCCAGGCCCGGGCGCGGACGCCAGCCTGCCGCCGTTCCAGCCCGCAGCGCTCCCGGCCAGCGCTGGGGAGGGAGGACAGCACAGGCTGCCTCGCCTGGGAGCAGAGGGAGCCAGGAGCAGCCCCAGGGCTTGGCTCTGCGCGAAGGACGAGGTCCGGGTCTTCTCTGCCATCAGGGGCGTGCAGGAGGAGCTTTTTCCCCGTCCTTTCGGGGACAGGGATGGGACAGAAGCTCCTGGGACCTCACCGCCATCTCAGCAGCACCTTGGCACCAGGAAAGCGCAGGGCTTTGAGATATCCTGCAAAGTTTCAGGACTCAGAGCCGAACCCCAGCGCTCTCAGCAAGTGTTTCCAGCCCCTTGAGACCTCAGCCTGACATCAACACCTGGAGGACATCTGGGCCCTGCTGACAAACATCCACCATCGAGCCCTCGCGTGCTTCCTCCCCTCCACGCCAAAAATAAAAGCTGGGCCTTGCAGCTACGCTGCCGGCCTCGAAATCCCAGGTTAAGGTGCTCCAGAGCACAGGGACCCCGCGGAGAGATGGGTTTGTACCCCTGGAAGGTGATGGGAGAAGGTCTCCTGCTTGCTGCACTGCCCCAGGCAAAGCCCTTCGTCCTGCTGGGCTGCAGCGACCAGCCCCGGGGAGGGCTGTGGTGATGGGGAGGACCACATTCACCAGGCTTCACGTTTTTTCAGAGCCTAAGAAATCACATAAGAAGTCCTGCCCCTTCCTCCTGCTCTGCGCTTGTTGCTCCTTGAAAGCTTCTCTCAATTTATGTGTGAGCTACAGGAGCCCTCCTTAACCTTCTTTTCTCCTTCCTCAGTCCCTAGTCTTATAGATCTGCCCCTTCCTCATCATGGATCCAGCTGAAAAAAGAACTCAGGAAAAAAAGCAGCCTGCTTTCAGCCGGATCACCTCCCCGAACCGCGCTCCTGCAGCTCCAGGAGCACCCGGTGGCAGCCCGGGCACCAAGGGGCGGTGGGTCAGCACCGTAACTCGGACACATCGCAACACCCTGCTCCTCGCATGAGCCCTCTTCCACGCTGCTCCACCATCTATGAGTCGTTCCTTCCATAATCCCCATGAAAAAATAAACAGCCTTTGGCAGCACCCCCAGTCCTGCCTCGATCCGCCGGCGTCCCGGTCGCTCCCAGCTGCTGGATCCCAAAATCTCCCAAACCTGCTGCGTTTGGTCCCGGCCAGCGGTCCCAAGGCTGCGGCAGGCGGGACGCCTCGCCTCCCAGAGCAGCCACCCCCCTAAAAACCCACTCCCACCGCCTGGCAGCCAACCTGCCCCCATCTGCAGCCCCTGCACGGCTGAGAAACCCTCGCTCCCTCTTCCAAATAAACATCTTGGATTCAAGATCCAGCTGGCCTGGGTGATCTCAGAGCCTTCCCCCCGCAGGGGTGAAACGCAGCCAGCCTCTCCCACCCTCTTGCCGAAGGCTGAGCTGCCTCTGCCCTGCCCAGAGACCTCTGCTCGGGGCTCAGCCCTGCCACGGTGAGACCCCAGCTCCCAGCGGCAGCCCCCTGCCCTTCCTCATGTCCCACCAGCTCAGCGGGGTGGGCAGGGGCTGAGCTCTGCTCCCCGGGAGCCAGCCCTGGGGACACGGACCCTCGAGAAGGTCATCGAGGGCGCCCCGATGCCACCGACGTGCAGAGGTGACAACCCGCCGCCGTGCGGGCAAGAAATCCCCGCTTTGATTTAAAGGCAGCGATTTTTTTTTTCCCCCCTCCCATCTGATCTGGTTAAACTTCCAACTGCTCAAGGCTATTTTAATTTGTACTGGTAAGTTAAATCAACACAAACAAGGGCAGAACAGGTTTACACGCACCTCTATTACCGGCTAGCACAGCTTGATTTCTCTAGGCAGCTTTTTTTTTTTCCTAATAAAGATAAGGGGGGGCCTTTCTTGTGCACCTCCGACTGACAAATGGAGCCTGAAAGTGACTTGGGAGTCAACGCCTTCCAGCAAGTCAAGGTGACTTATGCGCCAACAGGCTGGATTCAAAGAGCTTTGCAAAAATGCAGATCAACTAACAAGATTTATAAAACCTGTTAGGGGCTTAGAGGCCGCTTAATTCTCCAAGGTGCCAATGAAAGCGCCTGACTTGCACAGGAATGGGTAGGACTTAGGGAGGTGGCTAGCTCAACCTTTAGGTTGCTTCAAGGGAAGGGATTCAGTTTCTCCTGGAAACCACGGTTTGACGCGAGACGTTTACTCAAAGCCCCGGCTCCTCCATCGCTTACTCTACGGAGAAAGAAACAAAGTCCTGCCGCTGCCGGCAGCCCTTACGAACGCTTACCCCAAAGCCGCAGCAGAACCTGCTGCTTCAGCTAACCGGCGACAGAAACCGCCCAGAGGAAAATGAGACTCTGCGGGATTTGGCGCAAAACTGGGGGGGGAAAAAAGGCGAGAAAGCGAACGGTGAACTCCTGCAGCATCCCAAATCTCCGTGGGGCTCTCCAGGCGGGGAGCAGCCCCTCTGCCCCTGCCCGCGGTGAGGGCAATGCGCAGCGAGCCCCTCGTGGTTTGGCACCAAGGATGCTCGAGGATGCTCAGGGAGCCGGCGCCACAACCGCGCGCCGAGGACCCCTCCACCGCCTCCTCGCAGGAAAGCCGCTGGGTTTTCTCCCTCGCCCATTTTATTTTTTAATTTATTTATTTTTTTTCCTTTGCGAGGCGGCTGTTGAGAATCTGAAAGCCCGGATTATAATCTTTATGAATCCCATAGTTAGAGCGTGCTGAACAGCAGCCCAGCAACACCAGATGTTCAAACAAAGCTGCCAACCGACAGCTGTCTGCAGCTTGCAGCGTGTTTTTACTTTAAAATGCAAAATGATACCAATCTATATTAAAAGAGAGACGTTCGGAGCCATGCGATAGCAGCTGAAGCCGCGGATATTGCTCTTTCTTGCAGGGTGTGGCAACAGAAGGAAATATCTCAGAAACTACTGCTTAAGCTGCCCTCCCAGCCCCCCCCCCCAAATCCTGGCCCCTTTCCTAATGGGAAAGAGCCTCACGTTACTGCTTGAGTGCCGTGAATGTACCAGTGCGTGTCCAAACACGCCAGTAAAAAGAAAAATGCAGCATGAACAAACACCGTCTGACGGAGGGTGCCAGAACGAATCTGGGCGCTGCGGAGCCCGCACCTGGCCCCAAGCGGCGCGAGGGACGGAGGGAGCCGGCCCCGCTCCTGCCTCGCCGGCCATCGGCCCTGCCCAGAACACTTCGGGGGGGCAAACCCAGAGCCCGGCCGGCTTCTGGAGCAGGAGCAGCTCCTAGGAGCAGGCACAAGGCGTTACGCCCTGCGACAGAGCCGGAGCCAGGGGCTCGGCCTCGCCGTCCCATCCTCTGCCCTTTGGATACGCCGGCCACGCACAGCCACCGGGTTTCGGAGGGGGCGAGTCCTGCGCAGGCTGGGCACGGCACGGTACTCGCGGCTCGAAGGAACGGAGCTGAGGGCTCTGGCTTAGCCAAACGTGACGTCCCGTATCCCCCACCAGCCGCGGTCGCAGGAAATCCTTGGGATCGGTCCCAGCATCGCCTCATTGTGCTCCCAGCAGCAGCAGCATGAATGAATCACGCTCCTCGACGTGACACCCAGCTCCCGGCAACGTCCTCGCGATCAAAATATTTACGTTGCAAACGAGTAAGAATGGGACCAAATCCCCTCCCCGGCTCGGTGACACAGAAAGGCCGATCTGCTCTTGCACCAGGCAAGCCGGTGGCTGGAGGATGAGGGCGCAGGAGGCCAGGACCCGGTGCTTTGGCAGCGCCAGACCCGATCCCAGCTCCGTGGCAGCAAAACCCAGGTGGGAACTACGAGTCCCACAGCCCCCTGCTCCCGCCGGAGCCCAGGAGCCACGAGGGAGCATGCTGGGACCTGTAGTTCGCAGCCAGCCAGCTGCCGAGCCCCGCGCGCCGTAAACACGTCTGGAATCAAACAGACGCGAGGCCCCCAGCTCGTGGCGCGACGCCAGCGGCGGCTCCTCGCCGGCAGGCGCTCGGCGCGCTCCCATGCGATGCACGAGCCCCTTTCCGCGGGGAGCAGGGCGCCTGCACCCCGCAAACCCCTTGCAGATGGCGCAATGGGAGCCCCAGGAGGTGCGAGCCCCTCTGCTCCTGCTCCCAGGGCTTCGTTTCGGCCCTGGCGCGGCGCGGTGCCCCCCGCGCTCGCCGGCAGCGCGGTGTCAGCAGGCATTATTACTTCACGCCACGGCCGGGCTTCCTGGCGGGGAGGAAGGGGAAGAGGAGCCTGGGGCAAAGGCAGGCGGCACCTCCAGCTCCCAGCCAGGAGGTGGGCACGGCCCCTTCTCCTCTCATCGCCCTTGCGCTCAGGAAGGAAACATCCTATTTCCTCGCCCGCCTCCCCGAGCCGCGATGGAGCGCGTACCCCTCGCAGGATGCACGGGAAAAAAAAAAAAAAGGGGGCTGGAGTTTATTTGAATTCGCTCTTGCAAATAAATCAATTCCACCTTCTCCATCTGTGGTTGTGGCTGCCGCTCGCCGTGGGAAGGTGCCCGGCTCCGGCTCCCACGGGAATGGCCCCAACGCCAGCGCCCGAAAACCGGCGCAACCGCGCGCCCCGGCTGCCCATCGCCTGCCCACGGGTGGCGACGCGCTTGTGGTACCGGTTAACAGATAAAAACAGGTAAAACAATGCATTTGAGAAGTTGTTCAATAATGACGAGCTTCCCAAATTGCTCTCTCCAATCCCCTCCCCAGAACCAGGCGGTACCCACAGCACCAGAGCAGCCTCCTGCTTCGCCACGGCCGCCGCGGCCCCAAATCCACCCCTGGCAGCAACAGCCCCCGGCGTGCCAGCCCCCAGGGGGGCTTTCTTTTGTCTGCCCCGCATCCCCAGCTGCGTGGGGAAGGTGATGGGGCGGTGCGGGAGACCTGCAGGACCCGCTCCCTGCCAGGGGGACATCGCTGATGGCGTGGAGACAGCTGAGGGGAGGGGGGTTTGGATGCAACCCCCGCCGCGGTCCTTTAACGTGCTGACTTGTGCTCCTAGGAGGGCGCCTGTCATTGGTTTTTAATCTCGCCTGATTACGGGCCAGCCTTTGACATTATTGATCCCCGGCCCCCGAGGTGCCATTTATCTTCCAGATCTGATGGCACATCGGAGCCCAGCAGCTCGGAACCCGGCCGGCTCCATCCTTCCAGGGAGCGAGGACCCGCTCAGCTCCTCGGCGCTGCCGATCCGCGCGAGCCACGTTGGAAGCTCCGTTTCCATCCCCGAACGAGACGGATTTTGCTAGCTGCTCTTTCTCCACGTAAATGCTGCAGAATCGGGTGCAGCGGGCAGCCAGAGCCCAGCAGAGCCCAGCAGAGCCCAGCAGAGCAGGGCTCAGCGCACAGCAGAGCTGCCTCGGGGAAGTCGGAGGGCGGCCGGACCTGGCATTTGATCTCCTGACTCAAAACTCCAGCTCCTCGGGTCCCCGGCAGCTCAGCAGCACTTCATCGAGCTTGGCAGCCCAAGGTGCCTCCAGCGCCCGCCGCTTCCCCCTTTCGGTTCCATTATCCTCTTTTAGAGGGGGGACGCGGCACAGCACAAAGGTTAAGGACGTGCCGAGGGCCACGCGGGACGGGGCAGCGCAGGGTACAGAGGAGCCATTTGCAGCCGTGACCGCGCTGCCATTTTCTACGGCAGCAGGACCAGCTCCTCGTCCCCACAGAGAAATTACCTGCTGCCTGGGCTACGTGGGGGCTCCTCCTCACCTGCCCGCACGGCTCGCACCCCCTGCTTCCTCCGTCATCCGCCCAGGCTGGCAGGAGGCCCCAGCCCCCACCTGTCAGGAAAAACAGCATTTCCCTCAAATTTCTGACACGTTACCGGGGGCAGCGTGAAGGTTGTCTTCTCGGACGCTTCTTGCCTCTCTCTCCAGCAGAGCCAGGCCTCGCCTTTTGGGAAGAAGGGACATTTCCCGAGGAACGCTCCAGCGGGCGGCTGCACCGCGCAGACAAGGGCTTTGCTTTCGCTTGTCGCCTCCGTATTATTTATTAGATTACTGCAAAAGCACCTTGATAGATGGAGATCAGCGCCGCGCGTGCTGACAGATAGCAGTAGCCACGAGCCAACCTTGGGGAGGACCAAGGGCAGGAGCGTTTGGGTGGGGGCAGCTTGCCGGGGACGCCGCAGCATCCCCAGTAGGACCAGCCATCGGCAAAACCTGCCTGAGTTTCTGCTGCTGGCCCTCAGGAGAGCCCCCCAGCTCAGTTTCTCTCCCCCAGGTTGCACCCCCATTCCTCTACCCAGATGCCAGGTCGCCGCAGAGGTTAGAGTGACCTTTTCCTCCCCCAGCGTAAATAAAACGCCACAAAACCCCGGGCTGGAGGACGAGCCGTGGCTTTGCCCGCTGGGCTCACGTCCTTGATGGGTGACGGGCTTGGAGAGGAGTGGTCTTTGCAGGGCACACACGGCATCATTTCCAGCCCCTTGCCCCGCAGGCTGCCAGCAGGCGGGGGCAGAAAATAACCCCAAAAGGCGCCCCGATTTCCCTGCTGGGGCAGATCCTGCCCCCCACCCTACGACCAAGCCAGCTCCGACACAAGCAGGGCTCACCGACCTCAGCCACCTGGCGCAGGGGGGGCTGCAGGAATTCCCTCCTGGATCCAGCCACCCCCCTCACCGAGGGGCCTGCCACAACACCCGAGGGAAGGCGGGGAAGTGGGGAGGCACTTTGTGTCCCCCCCCCCCCCTCCCTCCCCAAAGAGGGACCGCGCCGGGGACGGGGACCTCGGAGACCTCGCGGCGCATTTATTCCGCTCCATCCACCTGAGAGCCGCGCGTCAAGGGGCTTTTGCCGGCGGAGCCTGGTGCACCAGGACCCGAGAACAAAGGGAGGCACCCGCACCCCCATCCCTTTGTCTGAGCGCAGAGGAGTTTCACCTGCGGGGAAAGCCGGCTCCCACCCCAAAGAGCCGGCGGATCCGACGGGGAGAGGGACGCAGCCCCCTGCCCGCGGGAGGACAAGGAGCACCAAGCGAGCCCACGGCAGCCACCCCCCCCCCCCCCCGTGCTTCCCAACGAGCGTCACCGCTGGGTCCAGGAGCCCAAAACGCTGCCAGAAAAATAACCGAGCGTGTGGCCGAGCACCCCACAGCCCGGGGCTCAGCTCCCCTGCCACCAGGAGCGACGGCCAGGGGAGGGGGTCAGAGCTTTCTTTCCTGGGGACGGGGCTTCAGAGCCGCAGAATAACCGGCTCGAGCCGGGGTTTGGATTAAGTTGTCGTAGGGCGAGGGAAGCTGCCGCCTCCATTAGGCTCTGGGGGATTTTCTGCCCCTTTTCCCCAAGCTCTAGGACAGAGCTTCGAGGTCACCCAGACGGGCATTCGGGAGCGGGGGGGACGCCGAGCGAGCAGGGGATGCTGCACGCAGGGGTGGGTGGAGGGAGGAGAGGGCAGCTCAGCCCTCCCCGAGCCCCGCGTCCTCCAGTCGGCCAGCCTGACAACGTTTACTCATATTTCAGAGAGACACAGCCATCCGGAACGTCACTCCCTGCCAACTGCCTCATCTGGAGCCATCCCCAGCTCGCTCCTTTCCAACCCGCGCCGGAGACGGGCCCCCCCCAGAACAGCCACAGACCGAGGAACCGAGACAGGAAAGGTAGGGGGAGAGAAACAAACAAACAAAAAAACACAGAAAGGGGGAGAAAAGGCAGAGAAATTAAATCAATTTGTGTTTTTTTGTGGTTTTTTTTTTTTATCCTCTAGGTTGGTGCGCCGTAGCAGATCGGGCTGTGAGCGTGGTAGGTAGAAGCCACCGCTGCAGGGCGGCAGGGCGCTGCTCCGAGCAGCTTTGCTCATGTTACCGTCACAAGCAAATCACAAGACAGCAAGTGGACGAGCACGATCCCCTGGCGAGAAGGGGCCAAAGCCGTCCTTATCGGGAAGGATCCAGCACTGGGAACCGCTTCCCGGAGTTCATCTGGAGGACACATGCACAAATCTCTCGCGTGCATCCCGCGTCTCGTGCTTGCACATCACCACCCAGCCCTCCGGATCTGGGACCAGGCTTCTCCTCCAGCTCCCAACCTCGCTGCCTTCAGCCCTGCTGGGCGAAGCAGGGTTGGCTGCCCCTGGTCTTCCTCCCGTGGAGGAAAGGGAAGAGGAGGACACCCCACACCATCCGTCCTCTCAACCCCGCAGCCCTGACCCCACCGAGCCATCGTCCCCTGACTCCCACCAAGGCAGCGCCTCCCGCGCCCACAGGCTGCTGCTAAACGCCCCGAGCTGACGAAGTCACCAGAGACTCGGACGGATCCGCAGCATTTTATCTCGTTAAAATAAAAAAAAAAAGCAAGGCCGGACCAGATTCTGCCCCAGAGCCTGCATGGCAAAGCAGAATCTTGCTCCAAGTGTTTATTTATAAAGCTGTACATACATGTACATCTGAATTCTGACAGAATTAATTCTGGCATCCAGCTAATTCAAAGCATTCCTCCCCCATCACACTACTGTTGCAGGCCAGCCCAGCACAGAAGCTGATTATAAAATGCTGCACTAGCCAGGCATTTCTGCAAAGGCTTGTGCTATTGAGCATTCAGTCTTTCCTTGCTTGGCTATTTCATTGTTTCGGTGTCGATCCCTCCTCTCTTGCCCTGTGTTTCCTGGTTACTTTTGTCCCTGCTCTGGAAGCACTGCTGCTCTCAGCCCCATTTCAGTGTCAGATTAAAAAAAAAAAAAGAAAAAAAGAAAAAAAATTACGTGAAATTAAAGAGAAGGCAAGAAAAAATTACCCCCGCGTAGCAAGATTTCCAGCAAACAGACAGGTAACAAGCAAAAATAGGCCAGCGTGCTGCAAGGCGAGCTGCAGGCGGACCTGGGGACAGAAAACCCACTGCCTTCCTCCGAAGCACGGCTCAGAAATCCCTGTGTGGTCACACGCTGTCCTCCCGAACAGAGCGGAGAGAGGTCAGGGCAGGCAGCAATGTAAGAGCCTCTTTATTCTTGGGCAGTTGCACGAATCTGATCGCTTGTGCCCTTTGTGAGCCATGGAAACGTGCCTCCTCCTCCCGCCCCTCCGCCACCCCGCAGCTCTGCCCTGCTCGGAAAGGGGCAGGGGCCCAGCGGCTCCTGGGGAGCCACGGGAGGGGAGGAGAAGGGAAGAAGGCCCCGGGGCTCGCGTGCTCCTTGGGGGACTCGCCCGGGCTCCCACGGGGCTAAGGAACGGAGCCGGGACGTCACGCTGAGGTCTTTTTGCCTTCCCCCTCTGCACCATGGCGGTGGGCGCGAGGAGAGCGGCGCGCTCCACGCCTGCGGGCACGTGGCACCGACGCGAATATCACGGGTTAGATTTAGGCTAAACCGGGGTCTGGGCTGAGCGTGCGATGCTCACGGCCAGCCAAAGCTGGGTGTGTACCTGCTGGCTGGGAGACCAGACCCCAGCCACCGGGCTGCCCGCGTCCTCCACCTCCGCTGTCACTTCTCGATGGCTCTACGCAGACTTGTGGCTGCGGGTCTAGAGCAACCTGATGGGCTAAGAGCATGGAAAATGGTCAAGCCCAGCAGGAAAGCAGCAGGGAAAAGCCCTTAATCCAGACCCCGGGGAAGGAGGCAGCTGTTCCAGCTCAACCGAAGGGCTGGGACCACGAGGACCCCACCGCTGCACGGCCAGATGGGTTCCCACCGGGGCGGCTGGGCACCCCGGGGTCTCTGGGGTAGCACAGGTTGCTGTCGGCTCGACTTAAATTCCCTGCTGCCCCGACAACAAAGCACAGCGAAGCTTGACGGATCAACGGCACGCTGCTGGGAAGCCGGGCTAGGTGGGTGCTGGGATCTCCACCGCCGCCCAAGGCCCGAGAAGTCACTGCTCATCAGGGCAGCTTGACCAAGCGACGGCGTCCCTGGGCACAACCATCAGTCACGTTTAGGAGCCTGGCGCTGGGACGAGGCCCCTGGGCAGGAGCTGGGGACATCGGGAGGCAGAGACGGGGGCTGAGCTGACAGGGGAGGAGGCCGGGGCTGGAGGTTTGGCCCTGGGGTGCCTGCAGAGGCTCAGGTGGAGGGCGCAGGGAGGGTCCGCGCTGCTCCGGCTTCCCAGGACCTACCGCCAGAGCAATACAGGGAGCAGGTATGTTAAAGAGCTCCATGGGGAACGCCTGCCAGGCACCAGCCCACACCATCTACAGTCACGAGAGCGAAATTAATGCCTGAGAACTTGGGCACTCGCGCTCACGATGCCTCCAGTGAGCTGTGTGCCGCGCTCCTCCTAAACAAGTCATCTGGAAAATAAGTAAGCCTGTAAAAATCCAGCCCATCGCGAGTTACCAAACCTGTTTCAGAGTAAAACAACCTCCAGCAGCTCGAGCCAGGAGCCTGCCGGCGGGGCCGACCCCAGCACCGGGGCTCCCCAGGTCCCAGCTTAGCACCTCCGGCACCGAGAGCAGCATGGGGACGGGGATGGGGACGTGGCATGGCACCGTCCTCAAGCAGGAAGGTGCCTCTGGTGGCTGAGCCATCCACCAAGGGAAAGCCGGCGGTGTTTTGGTGAACACCAAGCGCTCACCTCTCCTTTCCCCTATTCTTCATAAAACACCTAAGCAGAGCTTATCCATGGGGTAAGAAAGGGAAGCCCAACCCGCTGAGGAGCGGAGGCACCCAGGAGCCCGGTCCCCGTCCCCGCTGTCTGCAGGACTGCTGCGGCTCCAGGGCCAGCCCTGCTCCCACCCGCCTGCAGGAGGCTCCCGAATGTCTTCCCGCAGGTCGCAGCACCACAGCGCGCTCTCTCCCTCTTCATTCAAAAATGCTGGGGATTTTCAGAAGGCAGAGGAATTTTCTCATGACTTCCACACGGTGCTGTAAGCAAGGTCAGGGAGAAAGCCGTCCCTGTTCCCTGAAACAAGACCGAAGCAGGGGCAGAGCCTCTACTTAACCCCTTTTCCACCGGTGGCACCTTCAGCTCGATGCATTCTGCTGGGACACCCTCGAGCAAGCTCTGATGCCCCCAGCTTCAAACAACCACGTCCCATACAAGGCTGGGGTGAACGTGGCAGTGCTCAGGAAAGGTTTGGGCGAGCCCCTTCCTCCCATCGTTCTTTGGCTGCTGCCTTCTCCCCTCTGCTTCAACCCCAGGAAGGTATTTTTTCCCCATTCTGCGGTGAACAAACAAAAATTAGGCAACCTAACTACTTCAGCCTGGATGAACTTTCGTTTTTAACCCTGGAAGTGGGTTTCCCCATGCATGGGAATAGCAGGTGGGAGGCACCCGGCTCTGACAGCAAAGGCAGAGATGGAAGGAGAAAATGTTTCGTTTTGAGACCTTGACACGAAACAAAACGTCAAGAAGCAAAAAAAAGAGGGTGGGTTGTTGGCTTTTTTTTTTTTTCCTCTCCTCTTTAAGTGCTACAAAAACAGGAAACAAAGGAGAAAACATCTCACAGGGGGGAAGGGGAGGTAAGCGTTTTATACGCCCACGAAAGAAAGATTAACCACATATTTTATTTACTGTTTGTATTATGGTTGCACCTTCTAGTTCACCCAACTGTGAGCCAGGGCTCTGCGGGTTTGCGCAGAGAATCCAGTATTGAGAGGTCCCTCTCCCCCAAAAACGACCCCAGCACCAGCCTCTGCTTCAGGACGTGGAGCTCCCTTGCTCCACAGCCAGCCTCCTCCTTCCTCCCACGCCGACCTGCCTCCAAGCTTTTGCCCAGCAACTGCTCAGTGGCCCAAATCACCAGCTGAGAAAGCACCGGTTCTGCCCCCGGAGGGTTTGAGGCCTCTCTTCCCCTGCCACGACACCCTCCGAGGTGGGCTGGAGTAACACACGGCGGAAGAGGGCAGTTTATCTGAAGAGCTCTTGCAGGCTCCCGGCTCTCGGGGCCGCCTCCGCCACCGGGTCGACCTCACGCCCCGTAACGCTCCCGGTCCCCGCGCCAGACACCGGGCGGAGGACGATGCTCCGAGCCTCCAAACTTTGACTCATTTCTCAATTAAGATCTTCCCAGAGGAGAGCTACAGAGGCACGCACGGAACAAATCTCTCACGGCCGCTCGGTCCCAGGGCCTCCCCTGATCTTTCCAGCCCTGCCTCGCTCGCACGTCCCCACCGCGCTCACCCCTGGGGTGCTCGGGGACCGCATCCACCGGCGTGGGGCGAGCCAGCAGCTGGGAATCCCGTGCCCGACCCCAGCATGTGGGAAGCCGTCACCGGCTGAGCGCACGCAGGATGGGACACGCAAGTGGCCTAATTCGGGAGCCGACGCAGCCGCATTCCTGGCCGGGACCAGCTCACGTGGCTCGCCGAGGATTTCCATCAGAGACCTGCCCAGGGCCACACAGTGAGAGCAGGGAAGAGCCAGGAGCTCGCCTGCTGTTTGTCCAGGGACTCGCAGGGATGCTGCTTGACCTACAAGACCCTTTGGCTACCCCGTCCCCCAGCTTCGGGCTGCCCCAGCCTCTGAGCACCCAACGGCACGCCCAGCGCGAAGAGACAAGCTTATCACCGCAGGGACGGGAAATTAAGATAACGCGGCGATGGAGGTACTAAGGGATTTTGCCAAGGTCACACAATAAGCCTGCGGCCCTGCTATACGGGCACCTTCAGCGCCTGGCCATCCATCCTAAGATTTCACACCAGGGCCAAAATTCAGCCTAGCCAGTGGCAGCGTTGCGCCAGGTCATTAGGAGCATGAATCTGCAAGGAGCAGCGAGCATCCAGCCGTAACAACAGCCACAACAACAACAAAAAAAAAACGCAGAGAGAGTGGGAATAGATGAGATCAAAGTGTCCTGGAAAAGGACCTGGAAAAACACTCTGGGTCCCTGACTAACACTCCCGGGAAACACACGCACGAGCAGCCCCGTCCCAGCCCCACGCAGCCCTCCCAGGGTGGCTCCTCCACCCTGGCAGAGGGAGACAAAAATGACTTCCTATAAATAGAAGCAGAAAAGTGCTTCTCAAAAAGCCTGGCTGGGTCTTTCCCCTTCCAGCGCGTGTGGTGGAGCTGCTGGCACCTCTGTGGAGGTCTCTGGTTTTCCCCCAAAAAACCTGGAGAGGAAAATAACCTTCCTGTTAGCTCACGCTGGCTGCTCTCCGCACAGAGCCGCCTCCCCCCCTCGCAGGCCTGGCCATCCAATTGGAAAGTAATTATACTGCAATTTTTATTTATGACTCCTTTTTTTTTTATTGCTAAATGGTGACTCATTTTGGCAACATTAAAATACACAGGAAATCGTCCCCATTTTACAGTAATCACCATTCAATTCATTGTTAAATATTTATTCGGCAGACGAGCGCCGGGCCTCTCTGGAAGGGTCGAGGCGGGCGGGTGGGCAGCGCGGCGGGGAGGCACGGGGGGGTGGCAGCGGGGTCGCCCCCGGGGCCCTGCAATGCCCGCCGGCAACGCCAGGGTCCGGAGCCAGGGTGAAAGCTCCTGCCAGATGGCCCGGCCGCGAGCGAGGCAGACTCACTTTCCCCGAGATCCAGCGCTACGCCCCGCGCTGCTGGAGGGCCGGGGGCCGGCAACGACGCAGCGTTTGGCCCAAACCCAGCCCCGAACCCCGACAGGAGCAAGAAGCCGCATCTCCCCCCGGTCGCTGACACGAAGCTCTCCCAGCTCCGGCCTTACAGAGAGGGAGGGGAAGGCCGACATGGCCTCAGGGGGAGACGAGGGGGAAGGTGGGAAGAGCCGGGCTTTGACATTCACGAGCCTTACAATGAACAGGGCCTGCGTCCCCGCCGTGCGGCGGCTTTGTCACCCCGGGAGCCGACGGTCTGAACCCCATTTCAGGGCACCTCAGACCCGGGATGGAGCCCACCTCACCCCCGCTCCCCCGGCACTGTCGCACGGCTCCATCCACCGCCAGATTTTAACGGGTTTCACCGAGCGGCCGCCAGCTGACCCTGAACCACAGCGGGGCCAAAACGGGGAGATTCCTCCCCAAAACGCCCTCTTCTCAGCACCATGACCTCCACCCTGCCCCACACGCCGAGGGGCCACCCAACGGCGGCGCAGACCCCCATGGACGGCCCCGTCCCCTCGCTGCTCGGGCAGGGGCGGCCCTCCCCGCCGCGCCCCGGCGTAGCCGCAATCTAACATGTCTGCTCCTGCCGACTTCCTCCTGGCTGCCCCAGCGCCGCGGAGGGCACCGGCGAGGCGCTACGTCAAAGGGCCGGGGCCGCAGCGCCGGGCAGGAGGACGGGGTTTGGGTAGGCCCTACGCAAACACAGGCCCGTTGGGAAACAAATAGGGCACGCCACAGAGCAGCGGATTCAGGAGGAGGATGGAGAAAAAGAGGCAGGCTGCTGCTGTGGGATGCGTCCTCAGCAGGGATCTGCTGGAGGCTCCTTCCCTCACCAGCCTCGACGGTGGCAGGGAGCCTCCTTGACCCATCCCCAGGAGGGTCTCACGGTGGGACGTGCTTGGAAGAAGGTCCACCACAGCGGCACCTCCTCAGGAGCCAGTCCTCGAACGCGGCGGCCAACCTCCCGCCACGTGCATCCCACCCACGGCATCCCCACGCGGGGCAGAGGCCACCTCCGTCCCGAGGGTGGACGGAGGCCGAGGCGCGCGTGGGCTGGTCGAGGACGGACTTACCCTGATCTCATTGCGACGGATCTCCACGTCGCAGACCGAGTGTCCCTGGTGGGCCCCGCTGTAGTAGCAGCAGAACTGGCAGACGGCCACCTGCTCGGCTTCGCAGTGGTACAGGCGGTAGGCGTTGTGCTGGGGGCAGCTCCAGGCCCGCACGTCGTCCGCCTCCACCAGGAGGTGCCCACGGGCCGTGGAGGGCTGCTGCAGGTGGGTCTGGACGTGGGACTGGCAGCACGGGGCCTCGCACCTCAAGCAGATCTTCTGGGCGGGCAGCGGCGGGCCCCGGCGGCAGAAGACGCAGTGCAAGACGGAGGGGGGCTTCTCCAGGTTGAGGGAGTTGAACTTCTCCACGATGTTGGTGAGCTTCAGGTTCTTCTCCAGGTTGGGTTTCTGGTTGTACGCCTGGTTGCACTCCGGACACCGCACCAAGCCCGACTCCTTGGCCCACGCCTCCCCGATGCAGCCCCGGCAGAAGTTGTGCTTGCAGGGAAGCTGGACGGGCTCCACGAAGACGTGCAGGCAGATGGGGCAGATGAGCTCCTCTTCGAAACAGTTCTTCCAGTTCTCGGCCATCTCTACCGGCGGTATCTGGCGACTCTCCCCCCGCTGAATCTCTCAGTTTGGTCTACAGATGGACGCCGGGGTCTCTTCTCCCTGCAACAGGAAGTCTCGGGGTGAATCGCTGGGCTCCCCCCCTCCTCCCCGGCACGCACGGTAAATAAAAAACCTCAACAGATCCCTAAAATCGGGAATAAAAATGAGCCACGGGGCAGCACTCTAGGAATCTCAAGCACGAAAACACGGTATCTGTGTCGTTTCATTAAAAAAGCAAGGCAAACGGTTAAAAAAAAAAAAAAAAAAAAGGCGTGATACTGTAGGATTTACAACCCGAAGTCTTAACAACCCCCAAAAGCAATTTGTCTCTTTTTATCCCCGAGGGCGAATCGAAACTTACCGAAGGTTGAAAAAAATCCATACAAAATCCAGCAGCAGGGTCCAAGTGCCATATAAACCTCCTAAATTTAGCGCTCCGGATTTGATTTTTCTTTTCTTAGGTTTGCAACCGACATTCAATATTTTAAAGGGACTTTTGTCCCCCACCAACCTGGCTAGCAGCTGAGAGCCCAGACTCGCTCAGATTTTTTTTTTTTCCTGTATTCCTCCTCCCTCTCTCCCTGATGGGAGTTCGGAATCGGAGTCTTTTAAAGGAAACAGATCAAAGGGTTAAGATCCAAAACGGGAAAAGGAGGAAGATTAAAAATAATTAAAAAAAAAAAAAAATAACAGCAATGATGACGACGGTGAAAAAAAAACCGACTTCTCTCCGCGGCCCCAAAGGTTTGCTTCTAACCCGGCAGAGCGGCGAAAAAAAAAAAGGAAGAGGAAAAAAAAGACAAGAAAAAAAAAAAAGAGAAGAAAAAAAAAACGCCTCTCGCCTGCTTCAAAATTGTGAGGTCTTGAATGGGAGAGCTCAGAGGGAAGACAGGCCAATCATTCAGACGAGATTCCAGCCCCGAGCCCAAAGCAACCCTCCCAGCCTCTGCCTCCGTTCATAAATAGGAATGAAAAAAGAAAATGGGTTTCGCAAAGGGAGGGAGGGAGGAAGGAGGGAGGGGAGGGAGGGGGAGAGCCCGAGCGCCGCGGACCCAAAATCAACCTGCTCGGAATTCTCACGAGGGGCCGGGTCCTCTTCGGGGGAGGAAAATAAAATATTTAAAAAAAAAAAAAAGGAAAAAAAAAAAAAGAAGGAGAAGGGTTGGGGGGAGGAAGCAGGGTGGGGGGGGCTCCAGCCTAGCCCGCTCTCATTCCAGCCCCCGGAGCGCCAGAGCCGCCCCCGGAGGGAGCCAACAAAGGGGCCGGGGCGGGCCGGGGCTGCCCAGCCGCTACCGGGGGGGGGGGGGGCTCCGGGAACCGGGCACGGGCGGCGCAGCTCGGGGCGAGCCGCGTCAGCCCTCAGCCATTTTGAGCTGCCCTACCGGGGGAGAGAAAAAAAAAAAAAAAAAGGTATTAAAAAAATCAATAATAAAAAAAATAAAGCCCCAACCCCAAACCCACCCGCGGCAGCACGCAGCCTCGCCGCCGCCTCCTCCTCCTCCTCCTCCCGCAGCCGAGCGGGGGGCGCTGAGGGTTGGGGGGGGGCGGCCCGGCCCCGCTGCCCCCCGGTGCCCGCTGCCGGTGCCGGTGCCCGGTGGGGGCCGCTCAGCGCCCCCCGCCCCCGCCGCCTCCGGCCATCTTGGGCTCGCCCCGGGCGCCGCCCGCCGGGCCCCACGCCCGGCCTCCCTCCGCCGCCCCCGGGAGGCGGCCGCGGCCGGGGCCGGGGCTCGGGGCTCGGGGCTCGGGGTGGGGGGGGAGCAGCGAGCGGCGGGGGGGGGGGGCGCGGAGCCCCCGGGAGGGGGGGGGGGAGCGGGGCGGGCGCGGGGCGGCGCCGCGGAGGAGGCGGCTGAGGCTCAGCCCCGGCGGCGGGGGGCGGCCATGGGGGGGGGGGGGGGAGCGGCGCTGCGGGACCGGCACCGCGGGACCGGCACCGGGAGCGGAGCGGGAGCGGGTCCGGATCGGCACCGGCGCCGCCCCCCCCCCCCTCCCGGGCAGGCGTCACCCGGCTCCGCCCCGCTGCCGGGGAGAGGGCTTCAAGCGGCCACGCGGCGGTGGGGACCGGCGGGGAGCGGGGGGGACGGGGGGGAATGGGGATGGGATGGGATGGGATGGGGACGGGGATACAGATGGGATGGGGTAGGGTGGGACGGGGTGGGTTGGGGATGGCGATGGGATGGGGTTGGATGGGATGGGGATGGGGATACAGGTGGAGCAGGATGGGGTGGGGTGGGATGGGGACAGGGGTGGAGATGGGGACGGGGATGCGGGTGGGATGGGGTGGGGTGGGATGGGGGTGGGGATGGGGATGGAGGCAGGGATGGAGGCAGGGATACGGGTGGGGTGGGGTGGGGATGGGGATAGGGTTTGTGTGGGGCAGGGTGGGATGGGGGTACAGGTGGGGTAGGGTGAGGTGGGGATGGGGATGGAGGTGGGATGAGGATGGGGATGGAGATACAGATGGGGCAGGGTGGGGTGAGGATGGGGATGGGATGGAGACAGGAATGGAGGTGGGGATGGGAATGCAGGTGGGATGGGATAGGATACGGGCGGGATGGGGTAGGGTGGGATGGGGATGGGGGTGCAGGCAGGGATACAGGTGGGATGGGATGGGATGGGATGGCGAGGGGATGGGGATACAGGTGGGATGGGAACGGGGATGGAGATACAGATGTGATGGGGTGGGGTGGGAAGGGGATGCGGATGGAATGGGGATGGGGATGGAATGGGGACAGGAAGGGAGATGGGGATGGGAATGCAGATGGGGCAAGGGTAGGGATGCAGGTGGGATGAGGATGGGGATACAGACATGGACAGCAGCTGCCCCACGGGAGGAAAGCTCCTCAGGGCCTGTCCTTGTGCTTCCTAAGGTGAAGGCCACCACTGTGCGGCACCTGGAGCTCCTACCTCTGCTGCCCTGAGCTGCGCGCCCTCAGCACCACGCTCACACCGGAGACACTCCTGATAACGTGCGGGACACCCTCACCTGACTGCAGCCCCACCGGCCATCGCTGTCCCCGTCACCTAGGCCTGTCCCCAGCTGGGACGTGCGCCCCGCTGGGGAGTGCCCCCGTGGGCAGTGGGGCCCGGCCGCCAGCACCCCCCCACACCCCAGGGAGGGGTCTGTCACTGGGTGCCATAGAGGGGAGGGGAATCCCCCAGGAACCAGCTCACACCTGGGCCATCCCTGGGTACCAAAAGTGCCCTCCAGCACCTTCTCGGCTCCCACGAGACACGCTGTAATTTCACACGGGACCAGGCACGTTCCCTCCCTGTGCAGAGCAGTGTCCGTTTGTCCCACGGGGCTGTCCCGAAGCCAGCTGCCCCAGCCCCTCCGCCGGGCACAGAGGTGTCTCTGTTAGCAGCTCTCCCACCAAATGTCCCCACAGCTGTTTCGCGGGACGCTGCGGATCCAGCCCCTGCCAAATGTGCCGGGAAGAAAGCACGCTGCTGGTGTAAGGCCGCTTCCCACCGACGAGGAGGTCACAAATGGCCTCAAAACGGAGAGTTTGGACCAAAAGCTGCCCAGCTGCGTTGGCAGTGGGGCAACGAGGGGGTAAAGGCTCAGAGAGCAGCTTCAGCATCCAGCCCCCGACTCCTTTGTTCTCACCTGCCCGGTGTGCTGACGGGCAGGGATTTAGCCAAAATTTATCCACAGACCAAACTGTCTGGAGACCCCATATCCCTGTAGCCCCAGTGCTGCAGACCCCGGGCTGCCCGCAGCGGGGTGAGCAGCCTGCAGTGATGGGTACCGGCTCCCTTCAGCTTGGTTTTAGGTTCGGCGTTCCCATTTCTGTCCCTCCGCTTTTCCCCTCTCGCTTTATGCTTTATGGGCAACGTTTTGGGGCGGGGAAGGTCCCTACCTGCAGTTCGCATCTGCACGCTGCTCCCAAATGCCACCGCGGGGCAAATAATGGCAAATAATTGCAGCGTTGGTGTCCCTGCACGCCCCGTGCTGCTAACAGGGCTGCAGTCGGTGGCAGCACCGGGGCTGGCTCGGGACGCCTCGTTCGCCTCTAGTTCCTGGGTGAGATTCCTGCAGCCTCTTTGCCACGATAAAGCCAGTTTGGGGATCTCTGCTGCGAACGACGAAAGCAGCCCAGTTCAGGGGGCTGATCGGGATTTCTGTGCTGTCGCGGAGTTAAGTCCGGACACAGCCCCTGCCCCGGGCACCGTGGAGCGAGGTGAGGGGAAGGTGGGAGGAAGAAAAATGTGCTGGGACAGGACGGAAACCCCAAGGCTCGCAGCCTGGCCAGGCTGTTCCCACAGAGCGATCCTGCAGGGGTTGCAGTTTATCAGCAAAATAAATAAAAGGCTTTAGGAGCAAAAGGTTGGAGGCGACCGAGGTCGCCCCATGGGGTGTCGGAGGGGGAGCGGAGATTTACAGGAGCTACGTTTGCTCTTTAGGGCTGTGGACTGAGGGGAGCTGACTGGGGAATGAGGCTGTTTGCAGGGATTTGCAGCAATGGAAACGTGATGGGCTGGAAACGTGATGGGCTGGAAACGTGATGGCTTCCCTGGGGCCGGGATCAGAGGGGAGCTGGATGGCTGCTGGGGACAGGGTGGGGGGATGTCTTCGTCCCCCCTAATGGGGGGAGAAATCCTCCCTGTTCGATGGATGCACGATGGGGGCCCCTTATGTGGCAGCGGAGCTGGGCTTCTTCCATTTCTTCCCTACCATAAGGGCGGGTCACAGCACATAGCCTCATCCTGGGGCAAATTCAGGGCAAAACGGCCAACTCCGGGTGGAACAACCAAACCTGGGGGCGAAGCCCTGTTTGCCCAGCCAGACGTGGGGCAGCCCAGCCAGAAGTGTCGCTGCCACCACCCCGCCGGCAGCGGTGCCAGGGCGATGCTGGGCGCCTTGGCCAGGCTCTGGTGCCACCGGGGCCGGTGGGGAGCGGGCGAGCGGGGCCGGTGCTGCTCCCCTGCCTGGTGGGGTTTCTTTCTATGCAAATGCCTGCGAGCAGCTGCCCTGCCGAGTGACTCATTTCCTGCTCTTGTGTCACATTCTGGTCAGGCCAGTTTGGCAAAGGCCTTTTTTCTTTTTTTTTTTTCTTTTTTTTTTTTTCTTTCTCTTCCCTCGCTGGCTTTTTTTCTCCTTCTCTTCCCCCACCGCAGAGGGCTGGGATGTGCATTCGCTCAGCCCCTGGCAGGATGAGGCAGGATTTTCAGGAAACTGCGTCAAAGCCACAAACCTCCCCCCCCAAAAAAAAAATAAAAAAATAAATAAAGCCAAACAACAACAAAAAGAAAAACAAGACAATTTTCTTTCTTTTTTTTTTTTTTCTTTCTTCTTTGAGAGCGAGGGAGTCTGGCAGCCACACGGGCTCCTCCTCGCTTCCCCGGGACGGGACAGAAAGCTGCAGAAATCCACCGGGGGGCAGAGGGAAAATAACCGCGGCTCTGCCTAATTTTACGCCCTGCTGCAAGCGGGACAGGTGCTGCCACAGCCGGGCTGCCAGCGGGGTGCGTCTGTTGGGATGCCTCGGGGCTCGACCCCACAAACGCAGGGATTTTCGGAGAGCGCTGGCTCGGTCCCCTGGGTGGGACACGGCCGCGTCCTGCCCTGCGTGGGGACACGGAGCCCTGGGGCCTGGAGCTGGCCACGGGAGGAGGACGGCAGGAGTGGGGTGGGACGGATCCCGCCCGGGTCGAGGCGAACCCTTTGCAGCGATTCCCAGCCTCCCTCTTCCTTTTCTGCATGCTCCGTGCAATTAAAGCAAGCTGCAGCCAAATGACCCAGCATCACACGCACGCTAAAAAGCCCCCCGCCGGGCAGCTACCGAGCTCGCTTTGAACGGGGGAGTGTTCCTAGGGCTGTGACCGCGGGGCAGCATCCGCCGTGCCGCCGGCAAACCCACGGCCCCTGCTCGGCACGGCCGGGGAAACTGAGGCAGGGGACGGGGCTGCCCACAGCCGGTGCATCTCCAGGCTCGAAAGCCGAAGGGGTTTGCTTGCCATGGGAAGAGCACCACGGTATCAGCGGCGTAAATTAGGTCAGGAAGCATTGCTAATAAAATGTCAATCCCGGTTGTGTAATGGGAGCAATTATGGGTTTAGGTCTCGTTAGGACACCAGGAAGGAAAACAGGGTCTGTCTGAGGGTAGTAGGAGTGCGATGGCAAACAAAAAGGAGGGTCCTGTTGACAGAAGGATGAAGCTGCCGTGGCGTCGGAGGCGTTTCCTTCCCAGCCCCGTGCTTCGGCCGCCCGGGGCTTGCTTCCAGTCCTGCTCTACGCTCGCTCTGCTCCTTTCCCCGGGGCTCAGGGCAGGGTCTTGGCCCCCTCAGGTCCTCCTCCCGTTCCCAGGGGACCCCCCTGCGCCCAGCGAGGCACGGGAAATTCGGGAGGCTCCCGGCGTGAGCCAGCGCCCGCGCGGAGGGGATGGGGCGCCCCGCGGCCACGGTTAGCCTTTAACCGCGAGCACCCGGTGCAGGGGGAAAGGGAAGTCTTGAGGCATCCATTAACATAAAAAAGAGTCATACGTTACGTTCGGTTCCACTTACGGCTTATAAATGATTACTGCATGTTTTAATAAATGGTTAATCAAGTGTTAGAGTCCAAACAAGTTGATGGGTTGCTTATTACCACGGTTTATAACCTTTTATGAATGCCTTCTGTCGATGTTCTTATAAACATCCATACCACGTACTTCTCGTGTCTTGACATGTTGGTCACATCTGTTCGAAGTTTGTTAACTCTTGAGCTGCTCGCTAATGGCAGCCTAATAGGGGTGCTGGTGTCCAGCCCAGCACCAGCCCCGGCTCGCGGGCCACCGAGAGCAACACGAGTGCCCAGGTCCCCCCTTGTCCCCGTCACATCGTGCCAACAAAAGGGGCAGTGGGGATGGTGGTGGGGACAGGCCCCCCGGTTCGGAGCGAGCCAGACACATCCGAATCCTAAATAAGTCAGCAGCGTTTTTTTTTTTTTTCCCTCGTGTGTGCGTTTTTTTGCCACTAGGACAAACAATTAAGGGAAGTAAGTGGTGGATTCTTCATCACTTGAAGTCCCCAAATGAAGACAGGATGTCTTGCTGGAACGCGTGCTCGAATCAAAAACACAAGTTATTGGGCTCAATGCAAGAGTAATTGGGTGAAATTCTCTGGCCTGCGAATACAGGAGGTCAAACGGGATGATTTAGTGGTCTCTTCTGGCCTGAAAATCCACAGAAACATCCTTGGCCGTAGCTGCTAATTCTGCGGGTAGCGCATCTAAAGCCCCCCTCACGTCACATCGCCAGGAACGAAATAAAGCCCTCAATAAGCTGAATAACAAGGAAACAATTTCAAATAAAAGCGTCCCCGAAATCTCCTTTTAAGGCAATGACTGGGATTCCCACCGCTGATCGTGCTCCTGACGCCTCGCAGCATTGTGGGGCCGCCGCCGCCGCTGCAGGCAGGCTGCCACGCCGCCCCGCAGCCCCCGGGGACGAGCCCCCGCTGCGCTTCCCGTCCCCCATGCCTGCGAGCCCCCCTTTTTTTAATTTTCCCTGCTGGTTCCCCTTTTGCTGGATGTTTCGGATCATTTTGGGGTTAATTCCAGCCCTCCCTCACCTGCTCCAGGAGTGTGCTGTTTGCTCCGGTGGTTTTTAGCAGCCGGATTCGCGCATTTAAGTGATGGGGAATATCCCACCCGGCACGGGGAGCTGTGCTTCCCTCCTCAGGTTGACCTCAGAGTTTTTTTTTTAATACCCTCTTTGTGCGTTTTCCTCCAGGCTGGGTGGTTAGGAGCACGCGTGGATTTCCAGGGGCACGCCGAGCTCGCCGGGTGCCTGCCCGGTCCCTCCGGAGCGCTTCCCTGGCTCCGGCTCGCACCTGCCTTACCCGTCACCAAAAAGCATCCGCCTGCGGGCCCACGGGGAACCTGTGGTGAACGGCGTGCCCGGCTCGTCTCCAACACATCGCTGTTTGCAAACAGACTTAACCAAAGCACGCATCCCAGCCTCGCGGCTGCGGGGCTTCCACGAGGCTTCCCCTGCTCGCTCCTCAGGTCTCGGGCACGCAGGTGAGGCTGAGGAATCGCCCTTACCTGAGCCTTTACCACCTGGGTAGCCCTCCTTGCTGGGAACGATCCCAAATATCTGAGCCTGATTCTGCTCCCCGGGGCACCAGCGGCACCTCCAGCACCGTCCCCGCCGTGCTGCCTCGCTGCCTGCCCCCGGCGAGTCATTTGTGGCCGGTGTGGAAAGTCTGAGGAAATGCGGATGATGGGAAAGTGCATTAAAAATACTTTTCCCCTCGGACAAAAAACCAAAACCTCGCCACATTTTTTGGGAAGCTGCTGCAGCAATAAGCGGCTGCTGCCTGGAAGGTGCCCGCCGGGACGGCCGCGCACGGTCTCTGCGTGGCAGCCTCCTTCCTGGGGTGCCAGCGCTTTGGCGCTGCCGCAGAGCTCCCGACGCCTCCTCCCAGAGCACGGAGCATCCCTGAGATGCTCTCTCTCGGCACAGGGGCAGTCTGAGGGCGCTAGGGGGAAGAATGCGGGGGGGAAGAAGCGGCTCTGGTTCAATTTCTCTTTTCCAAAGCCATCGGTGCTCTCCCAGGCGAACGTCCCAGCGACACCCGGACTGGCAGCGCGCTCCTGACGTGCCCACGCCGAGGCTTCGAGCAGGGGCTGCAGGATGAACTCCGTCTCCCACGTGGCGATTCCTGGGGACTTGCTGCATGACCCCAGCGTCTCGCCAGGGAAAACCCCCCTGAAATCACCGGCTGTGGGACCGGACCAGCTGTGCCCGTCCCCTCGGGACCCTCTCTGATATGGCCCGGCCGTGACACGGGGACAACGCTGGGTGCCCGAGAGCTGCACAAGCGGCGCTGGTGAGCAGGGAGCACCACCGGGAGCGTGAGCCCCTTGCCACGGGGGCCCCTTTCCCCATTCCCCATCCTCTTGCCAGCCAAGGTCCCCAGGTGCTGCTGTTCACTTTTTGGATGGGAAACGAGCCCCGGCCCTCCCTCCGCACTGTAAAAAGAAAAAAAAAAAAGAAGAGTGAGAGAGAAATAAACAAACAAATCCCTTCCCTCTCCTGGCTTGGCATCTGCTCGCAGCCCTTCCATTATTAATTAGAGGAGCTGCCGGCGTTATTAGCAACAAACCGCTCCTAATGAAGTTCAGAGCCGCAGATCCAGGAGGGGCTCCCAGACACCGCTTTTCAGAAACCTTAATTAAATTCACCGCCCGAAGGTGCGTTCGGCTGGGGCGGAGGCAGCGCGGCGAGGCCAGGCACAGGGCTGGGGCGAGGGGTGCTGGCTGGGGTCCCCTGCGGATCTGGGGCCGTGCTGGGCCTCTGCTGGCTCTCCCTGTCCCCGGATTTACGTTCTGGGTCTGCCCTCGCTGCGGGGCCCGGCACGTCCCCGCTGCCCGAGCGGCTGCTTATCTCCCCGCGCAGCCTTGATGCGTTTGAATGATTAACTGGGCGCCGGCGGGAGGCTTCCCAGCACCGCCCGGCCCCGCCGTCCTTGCCGGGATGTCCCAAAGGGGCAGCCCTTCGCTTGCAGACGCTTCGAGGCCTGGGAAGCTGACACCATGCGGGGTTTTGGGCGAGGGAACCCGCTGCAGGCTGCGCCTTGCTCCCCTAACCCCGCACCCGGGCTTCCCCTTCGACGTAGGAAGGCCGAGACAACGTCCCCAAAGGAGCAAGAGCAAAACCATGCCGGCTCTCGGCTCCTCGCACATCCCTTCCCTCCACCCCCCTACGTATTCCACCCTTCCCCTCTCCGGCCTTGAAGGAATTTATTGTCGAGGAGCACAAAAAGGCCGCGGGACCGTCCCTCGGCCACCGATCCCCGCCGGGCCGCCCGCACAGAAGGACACCGACAAGTATGCAAATACCTTTAATGCACTTAGGATACACGGGAGGAAAAAAAGGTTTAGTGATTCACAAAAATATTACAAAAGTCACGTGCAGGCGAAACACACCTAGCACCGCAATAACAACGTAGGAATTTACATTAGAAACTAATATAAAATATTTAAAAACCTCTGCTAGTTTAGCTTTCCATTTGTCTTTTATATATAAAAAAAAAAAAAGGGGGTGGGGGGACAATCGCACACGCACACCAGGAGCTGCGGGGAGCTTTGCTGCCGAGCTGGGGGCTGCCCCGGGGTCAGGACAAGCCGCGGTGGCCCCGGATCCCCCCGACAAGTTTTGCCTTCACAAAATTCTGCAGGAAACCCCCCCAAAAATGCAAACCGACCCCTGCAAGCAGCACAACCCGCATCCCGCACGGATGTACGGAAGAGCCTGGGCTGGAAGGAGAAGGGATTTGAAGGGCTAAAACCCCACGCTCGGTTTGGAGCGGGGCTGATGCCCCCCGCCGCCCCGGGGCGGCCAGGAGGGGAGGGCAAAGGGGGCACCGAGCCCCACCTGCGGCCTGCCCGAGGAACCCGCCCGGAGCTCCCGCAGGCACCCTGCGTTGTGTTTATGTAGGACCTACCGCACGGCGACAGCGCGGGTCCCTCCCACCCGCACCGCGCGTGCAGCGCGGTGTTTCCGGAGCCGCTCTCTCCTTGCAGTTGGGCCCCGGGGACAGGAACAAAGGAGCCATTTTGATCTCCAGCCTCGCCGGGAGAGGAGGGAGAGGGCGAGAGAGAAAAAGAGCAGTGTTCGCAGAACACAACAAGCGGCAGGAAATTTCCCTCCGGCTCTCAGAGGTCCTTTCTGCTTCTCTCGCTTCCCCTTCTACGAGAGGGGAGATGGCAGCGCTGGGAGCGGCGCAGAGAAGCGATGCCCGCGGGCCGACGCGCCGCTCGCCGGGGTTTTAGGGCCCGGCAGCAGTTTTAGGGGAACTGCGAAGCCCGTCACGAGGCAGGGTGGCTGCCCGGGAGGCGCAGGTCAGCGCGGGGCCGAGCTCGAGACACGTTTGCAACCCTCCGGCTTATTCTCCGTTTGAAATTTTGGACTCATGTCGAACACAAGGCTCTTTTTTTTTTTTTAAAAAAAAAAAAAAAGGAAAGAGAACAAGCAGGCACTGCACAACAGAAAAAAAAAACGTTACAAAAACAGTAGGTCGCTACAGAGCTCGTTAAAAACCACAACGGTCCCAGAGACCGAAATTTGGCTTTAAAATCTCGGGACATGAACTCCCCCGGCAAACGTGCATTCGGAGCTTGTTTTGGATGCCGGCTGGCTCCTGGGCAAGCCCGCTTTTATTGATGGGGGCAGACGCACGGAAAGGGACTCCCGGTTGCTCGACAGCTCGTCTGCCCTTGCAGCGTCGCTCACAGGGAGAATTAAGGCACAACATACGCTCGAAAGGGAGGGCAGCCACGAAAATGATCAAGCCTCTAGGGTGCGGAGGGGCTCTCGGTGCTGGCAGGGGGCCCCCACCTCGCTCGGGGTCCCCGATTTCATCCAGCAGCGCTGCAGGGTGCAAGGCCATGCCCTGGCTAGGGGAAAACGGGACATGTAAGGGTGGCCTCCAGCCTGAAGGTCTTGTCCCCACCTCAAGTGACGCTGCCTTGCCCCGGCCAGACACGAGCCTGCGACTCTGGACGCCTACAGAGGAGGGGATGCTCGCCGGGACAGACAAACACCCGAGCAGCCAAGCCCCCGAGCAGCCCCGTCCTCCAAACACCAGTCCTGCGAAGCACGCAACCAGCCAAGGGTTTTTCGGTGAAGCACCCTGCGCCCCCCTCAGCTCCTCTCGCAGCCTCGAGACGCCGCAAGGGCCCTGACCAAGCCCCGGCTGCGGGTGCAGGGGGGGCTGCCAGCCCGACCCCAGCACGAAACCTCTTCCCCCTCTCCCCGGCAATGCGTCCCCTCCAAGCCAAGCGCTGCTCTCAGCTATTTGTTTTTGAGGCTACACCCCCGAACTATTTCCACCGGTCGCGGATGAAAAACAAAACCCCCACTTCTTCAAAGCCCATTTCATGACCCGACGGTGTCATTTCAAAAGCCATCCAAGAGCAACTGCATATTTGAAGTGAAGAGCTCCAGAATATCATTTCAAACCACTGCTGGCAAACCTACGTGCAGGAAAACCAATACATCACCATCCTCAAAGACACCAGGCACAGCAGGCAGCACCTATCTAAGCCACTGAAAATATCACTGCAGGTCACTCCAGCTACAAGACTGACTGCTCCGCTCAGGTCACATCCCGCATGCTTTAATATTGAAACTGTACGGTATTTCTTCTGTTTTTAATCATGAGCTGAGAAGGAAAGTAGCCCTGGCTTTTGGGACTTCTCTCGTTTCAGAATTGCGGTCACATGTCGGATTTTCAAGGCACTGCGGGCCTGCCATAAGGCTCCTCGTCGCTGGAAATACCCCTGCCTGTCTGCGTCATGAGACTTCTCCAGGAGAGAGAAAACCTGGACCCACTTATTTCAAACTGTCATTTAGATCCAGATCGCTATCTCTAGACAACAGACGCCTCGCGGGTTTTGGCTTTCTATAATCCTGCTTCCAGCCTTCTACACAATCTAGAACAAAATCAGCACCAAGCAGACCTACAGTAGATCTCAGCAGGTTTGGGCTAGAAAATACCGCGGCATTTATTAGCACTGCTGCATTTCCCTTTTAAAAACTATTTGCTTACTAAAATACAGAGGTTTCTTTTCCATTTCCTTCACACACAGACACGTCCTCTTGCCCCGAGATGAAAACATCCAACCTCGAGATCTCGTTTACTTGCCAATGAGTAAGGCTTTGGCACGGTTGCAAACCTGAAGCAGATCAGGGGAGGGGATGTCCTGTGGGCGCGCAGCTCTTCACAACACTGAACACCACGCGACTTTCTTATTCCTGATGACTGTCGAGAGGCAGCAGCGTGACCTTGGAGCTTCAGGGTTGACTTTCACCAGTTTCCCTCTTACAGTTGGCCTGACGATAAGACAGAGACTTCTATTTTAGCAGTTATTTGTCTAAGAGTTTTCCCCTTAGCTAAGTAGGAAGATTTCCACTTCCTTCCCCTCAAACCTTCCCCTCAATTGTTATCTGGCTACCGGCAAAGCTCTGTGAGAAAGCGTCTCAGAAATAGGGATTTCTGGCATGCCACCTGTTCCTAACTCAAATACACAGAACTATATATAAATACATGACACGGAACAAAAATACACACACACAAGGATACCGGGTGGGTTTTCGAACGCTTTCAGTGTGCTCCCTCTGAAGTCAATGAAAACCCAACCCAGAGCGTCTGAGGAGAGTAAATACGACGAGGAAAACATACACATAAGCCAGGCAGAACTGGAGCACGAGGCAGCCCCGAGGAGCTGCTCTCCCTGCGCTGAGCACCACGGCCCCGCTGCGAGGCTCCCGGAGGACACAGGGCAGAAGGTCCCCAGCCTTCCCGATGCGTGTCGGAGCCCAGCGAGGGTCCGATGGGCTTCTCTCTGCCCCGTGATGATCTCCGCGGGAGCAGCAGCGATTGACCTTCCGAACGTCCCTTCTCCGCTACGACGTGGATTGGAAGCTCCTTTTAATGAGGGCTAGCATCTGGAAACGAGGAAGAGCAGCCAACAGTGTGGCAGCGAGCCAGCTCTGCTGCAGGCACCCCCAGCAAACCCGTCCCGGCGCGGTCCGCGGGCTACTGCTGGCGGATGGCTCAGGGACAATATTGTAGTCGCTGCCCTTGCTCCGTTCCTGACCGCCACAATGGTCTGTTTGTTCATCATCTGGCGGCGGGACACTCGTGTGCATTGCTCTGGAAGCTGGACCCGTCAATTTTCATGCTGCTCCCTAGCCCACGGTGTCCCCTGGATAGGCATCGAGTGCAGGAGGCTCGTATCGGCTTAGTGCGAAGCGGGACAAGGAAAACTGGCCAAGAGATCCCAGGGACGAACGCAGGCTGCCACGGCACAGAAACCACTCTGGCTGGCACACGCAGATATCTGAAAGTTTGTTCTTTCGCAGCAGGATTTTAAGATGATCCGCTGAGTTCAGACAAAACGACAAACTCATTTACATGTAAATTGCTTTCGTAGCTTTGCAGAAGGGAAGGTTCTGCCGAGCGGTGTTGGACCCTGCATTTGGCCTGCCTTAAATTATAATATAACAACAATTATAATAATACAAATGCTACTTTGTACACAAAGCACGCCCTCCCCTGCAAACCCTGGCATGCTTCGGTAGGTCCTACAGCCCTCTAGTCAATAATCACCCTCTCCGCACAGAGAGACATTGAGTGACTTGCCTGAGGCCACAGAGGAATTCTGTAGCAAGTCCAAGGAAAGCTTTGTGGCTCCTAGCTCTGCTTCTTGACCGGCGTTAACCAGCCTCAAATATATGCAAAAAGACATCAAAGCTGACTGTGCCAGGAAGAAATTAACTCAGAAAACAAACAGAAAACCAACCCTGGGGTACTGAGAGGCCTCCTGGACTTTGCTGTTTGATCAGGGGAGTTAAGTGTTAAAAGCTTTTGTTATACTTGTATTAAGATCACACGACAGTTGCGCATAAATCGGGAAGAAGGAACGGCCAAGTCAGCTTGTCAGCAGAAAGGGGTGGAAGAGAAAGCTGCACCTCCCCTGCCGAGGAGTGAAGAGTTGCCACCGAAAGACAATGGGTAGAGAAGGGCTGGGGGAATACGTCAGGGACAACCTGCAACAGCAGCGGGGGGCAAAGCCGCAGTGGTTTGCTTCAGCATATCCACAGTGGCCAGCCTTGCAATGCGGAGGAGACACAACGTGACCGTGCAAAGACTGCATCCTCTGCACACCACGTTGTGCTCCGAGGAGGAGGCCACAGGGAGCTAGAGGACAGAGGCTTTTCAAACTGATTTTGATGCTCTACAGTCCAAATCCAAGCGAAAGGAGAGACACCAGCTACAACAACGGCCACCGCAGCAAGGCTGAAGGGGAAAATGGAGCTGTGCTAGAGCCCAATCCTGCTGGAACAAGAATAGTCAGATTTATTGAGGCTGAGTCTCCCCTCTGCTATGCCAGGGCAGCGGAGATCTCCGTTTCATACGCTTTCAAGCAGCCCTCTGGGTCCTGCAGAGCTGCCTAAGTTATCCCTGTGAACAAACGGTTCTTTCTAGCTTCTCAAATTCTGTACAATAGCAAGGAAAAAATACTTGACAGTATCTCTTTAAAGATAAACACACTGTAAACAGGAGATCTCCCCCGCCCCGGTAGCTTTCTTCCTCCTGCTTGTGCAAAACCAGAGGTTGCGACCTTCCCTGGGGTTCAGGCACAAGGACAGGATGCGCGAGAATAAAGTTGCCTCTGTTTGCAGTGATACCATAGCTAATAGCACCAAGACCAACACTTAAAACATGCCTAATTTGAGGGCAGGGAGGATCTGGGTTTGTTTTTCTTGACTGAACTAGAAAGTTCATCTTTAAATCTGTTCAGCTTCAAGCATGTGAGCTTTTGGCCTCCTTTAAACAGGGGAAATACCATTCCGTTTCTGAAAAGAAAAAAAAAATAGCACATGGAAGAACAGTTCTGCAGTCAGTAAAAGTTTGGCTAACAAAAGGACTCCAGAGTCACGTAAAGAACATTTAATCCATGGATTATAGGCTCGCACCTGGCAGAATGCATGTGTAAATACAGGCGTGCAGAGCGTCTACACCCTGGGCTAAGGCAGAGGGGAGTTCTGTAGCTAGGAGAGAGAAAGGGTTCTTACTACTGATTTTCATAGTTAAATATTTCTCACTCGCACTCACACATACGCAGGCTGTTCCCAGAGAGCTCAGCCTTGGGAAGGAGAAAGGAAAGGGCTCAGTTCGGTCTGGGCTGGTGCTGAGGAGCTCCTCTTCTGTTTGCAGTGGTTGTGCAGCAAACTCTTTTATTTGCAGGCAGAGTTTTTACTGCATTAATTATCCTGTGAGTCACTGGGTAATGGACAGTAACTTGGCTCTCCCAGTCGTTAGGAGGGTGTAATTCAGCTCTAATGCAGCGGGTTGTCGAACACAGCATCTGGCAAGATGGAGACTTTCAGTTTCTTTTCGGGCCAGCTGTACTCCTTTGGAAGTTTAAACTGTAAGGCAACACAGAGAACCAGTTAACATATATCTCTGCAACCTCATCCACAGGAAAAAAACCAAACTCGTTACAAAGGCAGGCAGCCCCCCGTTATTATTATTATTTAAAACAAGAGGCCACTAGGAAAACATTTCCCCATCAGTATGTTTTGGACAGCAGTGGACATTAGATAATGTGGCCTGTGCCTCAGCTGCCAAAGTAAAGTTAGGAGATTTCAGCCCGCGCATTATTTATTTCATCAGATGGATTCCGGAGGGTTTCTGCTCCCATCACCATCTCCCCTCCCTGATCACACCGAAAATTCCCAAGTCTCTCCCCTCCCACCCGACCGTGTCCCTTTCCCTCCACCTGGCCCCCGGAGCCCCCCGTTTGCTTCAGAGGGAGAATTTTGGCACGCAGGGCGGGGTGTACGCGAGCTAGCGAGGCTCTGCTGGGGGACAGGATCAAGAGGGCTTGCAAGGGGCTCCGGGAGGGCAACCGGGAGGGCAACCTGTGCCCCGGGGAGGGGCAGGGTGCCTGAGCAGCACTTCTGCTCCAGCCCAACCCAGCCGGTACAAAGGCTTTGCATTCGCACAGGCACTCAGCTGCTCGGGCTGTTTTGCAAACACAGATTGAAGCGCGGGGAATGGAGATTTTTGCCCCGGTCTGGTTTACACAGCAGTGTCTCTGGCCAATGTTTCCCAAACAGAGCAAGCCTCCTGTCCCACTCGTCCCAACGCTGCTCCAGGACACCCCGCCCAAGGCTACGATGTCACCCCCACATCTCTGCCCCCAAACGTGACCGCCTGGGACAGAGGTCCAAGGAGCCCCTGTCGCAACCACGTGCATTCACACAGAGCTCTCAAAGACAGCGAGGGGGTGCGGGAGGGAGCCTGGAACCGAACCATCACAGGGAGGAAGGACACCGGCCATTCCCAGGCATTAACATCCCCGCAGGGGTTAACATGGACCAGGCCCTCCCACCGCAAAGGGCAGGCACAAAAGGATGGAGCAGGGGCAGCTTGGGAGGCATCCGTGGGGTTGACAAGTGCAGTCCCGGAGCAAGAAAAGCTCCCCTTCAGTGTCACTTCAATTTTGTTCTCACTGCTGAGCTGGCAAGGACATGCCTAAGAGTGCAAGCAGTCCAAAAAAATGCAAACACGCTAGATGTAGAGCTAGCAAAGGCTTCAAATCCTTACGTGGCAACACGGCAGCTGGATTTATGCTGTTCTCTTTGAGGATCTTTCAGGCTACAGATCTGCCCCGGCCATGGCTGGCTGACAACCACTTCTGGGCCTGCATTGCAGGCAACCCCGCTGCCTGGCCTCAGGGTCCAGAACACATCGGGGACAGCTCTGGAAGCCAGTTTGCAGGATGATTTTGCCTAAAACCCTGCTGCACCCATGGCGTAGCACTGCCTGATGCAGCAACAGTCCCTGACACCCCTACGGCTCTCCCAGGGAGGAATCTCGCTGGGATCCCACACCACCAGCAACAAACGGACCTGGAGGCAGCTGCTCCAGGACCACTACAGACACAGCGATCCCCTCCTGCAAGAGTCCTCTGACCAAGGCCAACAGTGCTGGAAGCTACACGGGGCTACGTACATCAGAGAGCTGGTGCAAGAGAAAAGTGACCTGCAAACAGTCCACCTTTATCCCATTAGTTGTCTTTCTTCCCGTAAGAGCCCCACTCTGAAGGACATTAACAGGCTCAGTGGCAGGTTGCTGCTGGAGAAGTTCCCCTCCAGCTGCCTGCTCCAGAGCAAGGACGGCTCTAGCAGGTTACGACTTTGCTCCTGACCTTGCTCTGCCTGCAGCCCGCGCACCAGGGTGACTTGCACTCGGTGCCCATCGACCCTAATACGCCAGGCCGGCGGGTCAGGGGCTGACCGCGATCCGGGGGCACAGCAGGATCATTCAGGATACTGCCTACCACAAACTCCTACTTTTTCTCCTCTAGGAAACATCAACAGTCCCAGTCCCACTTAGGGCTGTTTTTTTTTTAAACTCAAGCTCTGTGTATAGCTTGCACCATATAATCTAGTGGTCCCATACAGCCCAGGGGATCCTTCTGAGTTCAAGGTCTAGGGTATGTAAAAAATAAGCTGAAGCTACTCAAACAGCTAATTTCACTTAACAGGGGCAGCTCGTTATGTAGCGAGGGAAAGGCTTTCCTTGCAGCGCCGACGGGGCTTCATTCAACCACATGAATATCATCAGGAACCAGCCAGGGCTGCTGAGGAATGCGTGAAGTTGGCCCAAACTGGGATCCTGCAACTTACAAATCCTTGGAGGGATCTAGATGCTGAAAGATCACATTTCATCTCAAGCATTTTTCCTTTTTGTAAACAGCAGCGGTTCCAAAGCGCTCCTCTCGGAGAAGCCATCCTTTGCGTTTCTTTGTTTTTCGCTTTTTAATTTAGCAAAGTCCCAGCAGCTCGGAGGCGAGCTGCCATGCCCAGTGCCTTCGCCTCTCGGCGGAGAGCAACGTGAGCCGTGCGAAGCCTTAACTGCAGGGCCTGCAGACCAAGAGCTCCCGGGCTCCCATGTCACCGGCAAAAATGAGCTTTGGATTAGGTTTAACTGGATAAAAGCTGGCCTGAAAGTCCCTGCCCAGCCAGCAGCGTGCTCCCCTCGCTCACGCAGCGAAGAACACCCTGGCATTAAATCAGCTCCGGATTAAATAATTAGAGCCCTGAGATTTTTCCTGGGGGGAGGGGAGTGGGGCGAGGGATGGGAGGGCTGCTCTGCAAGCCAAGGAAAGTTTCTTTAGAGTCTGCAGGGAGCTGTAAAAAATGGGATTAAAAATATTACATGTCATTTCTGCCACTGCTCTTTGAAGTCAGGCAGAATATTTATATGGCATGCATGGGAGACAGGGTGTTAAATGTTCCCCAGGAAGAGATCACATGGCAAGGGGAAGTTTAGCACCGCACAGCAAAGCTTTCTAAAGCTCCCTCGGCTGCTGCTGCAACGCTTCCAGGCTGGTGATGGTCTTTTGCACACTGTGCACCGGCTTACAGGGGTGGCAGGTGAAGGCCAAGCAGCAGACGTGAAAAACCCCCCGTCTGCTCCCTGAAGTGGAAAAAGGAGGCCCCTAGGACAGATTGTTCGGCAGCAAATGTGCTGCCACCGCTTTCAGCCTTTCTGAGAGGGGGAGAGGAGGTGTGCTGGGGGCTGCTCTTGAGGATGGTGTTACCCACAGCACGGAGACAAACCCTGATACCCGGCCCAGGGGCGGCACCGCTTCGACTCGGGGTGCTCAGATACTGAGTTGGGAACAATGCTTGTGGAAAGGATGCGCAGCACCTCCTGTAACACCCACCGCTGCCCTGCATTTCTTGCAATCCCTTCTCTCAGTGCCTTAGCCCACAGCAGATGTGATGTGAAGGTCTAGCAAAGCCTCGAGCCTACAGGGCAGGGCTGGGTCAAAGCAAGCTGCGGGACGGGGCGAGCTGCAGCGTTGCTCTCTGGGGCAGTACCTGGGGGATGCGGGAACAAGGCAGCCTTACCTCCTCCGGAGAATTCAGATCTTCTAAATCTTCCAGCATTCTCTCTACGAACTCTTCGGTCAATAGGATCTGCAAAGGAAAGACAGCAGTTTATGCCTCTGCACTCCCAGTTTTAGCTAATTGCCGAGCAGCAGAACAACTTCTGCACTTGAGCAGGCCGGACCAGCTCACTCCTTCCCCACGTCCTTCTTTCCTGCAACACAAAGGTTTGAGGGCAGGAGCTCCTAACTTTGCCTCTCGCCTCAACCGCTGCAAAAAATGTTAAAATTATATGGCAATCTTTTTTGACCCTCAATTATCTTCCTAAGTCTAAAATTAGAGGCTCGGCTTTAGACAGACAGAGTGGGGAAGGAGGAAAAGGGGTCAAGATAACAACTGCTGGAGAGGCAGTGGGAGACAGAGCTGCTTTCATCTGATTCCTTGAAGTGAAGCTCACAGCTGAATTAGAGAACAGCGGTGCAGTGAGAGCCCGAAACCTGTGCAGAGCCAGAGCTCTGGGCAGGCGGAGGGCTGTGTCTGACACACTGTGTTGTTTAGACAAACTGAGCGCTTGGCAAGGGAGGTGCCCGTGGTGGGAGCTGAGGTCCCAGGACCCTGGCTGTGGCTCCTGGGGACCCTTCCCACTCCTTGCCAGGACAGCAAACACAAAGTAGCCCATGAAAGGGGCTGCTGACAGGCCGAAATCCCCAGCTGAGGGCCACGGCTCCACAAAGCCCCCCAAGTCACGCAGAGCAGAGGCACCGAGGGGAACCAGCCCCAGGAGTTCAAGGGGAGAAACCACCACCCTCTTTACAAAAAAGCACGCACGAGCCAAAAGCAACCACGTCCTGCCTCTCCGTGCAACAGCCACGAAGGCCAGAGCTGCAGGCACCCAGCGGGTTTGGCATGGGAGCCGTGACGGCCATGCGGGACGAGGCCAAGGTCCCCACACGGCGCGGGGGCGTCGCAGCGACGTTCCTGGGAGCTGGGTTGCAGCAGTGCCCGGTGGCTTATCCCCAGCTGAGCCTACAGGTCTGGTTCTTCCCCGCCGCTCCTCCTTTCCTTCCTTCACTCCACCCTTTCCTCTGTCCCTGGCACCGCTTTCCATCCCGAAGCGAGCACCGTCCCCAGGCCCCTTCCTCACCCTCCCCTGGCCCTGGAGAGTCGAAAACACTAAATCCAGATCTGAGAGCTATGATGCTTCTGAACTTCTCTTCCCTTCTACCTTGCCACCACCGCGCACTGATTTCCCTGGGGATGAGGGAGCTACAGCCTCCCCTCTCCATCACATTTCCCTCCTTGCCTAGCTTCGACCTGCAGCAGGCTTCAGGCCAGGGTTTACGACTGAGCTGCTCAGCGTGGACGCAGGCAGCTCCACCAGGCCTCTCTGCTCATACCTCGAACCTGGAAAAAAAAAAAAAAAAAACACAACCCTGCTGCAGCCAGGAGCCAGGATCTCGCTGCTTTGGACATGACTCTGCAACCTGGCACCACTCCGCAGACTGGCAAGCCGAGAAACATCGCGCTGAAACACGCAGTGCCACCGCAAACTGCTGCAGTCTCCTTGCAGGAGGCCGTAACCGCTCTGCCTGTCGGACTGGAGACACTCGTTTGTTGGCTGCCTGCAGAACGAGGAAGCCGGCTGGCCGGGCTGGAGGCAGGAGGGCGACCCGACCGCTCAGCTCCGGAGGAAGAGCTGGGTGGGGAGCCGGGGCTCCGGCGCGGAGCAGATCGCTTTCTGCGGAGGTGCAGCCTGCAACGGGGCGAGGGAATGAAAACAATTTGGCAGGCATCGAAACGCAGAGAGCAGCCGGAAAAAGGAGGAGGAATTGGTATTCACAGCAATCAGGCAAGGAGGAAATGAATATTCAGCCCTCCACGGATGAGCAAAAATGCCAGAGGCTGGGATGGGTGAGGGAGCAGGAATGAGGAGCCACGGCTTTGGCAGGGGAACTAGGCGAGGAGCAGAGCAGGAAGACCCCTGGGCGCTCCCAAGGTGCCAGAGGCAGGGGAGAAATGGGAACCACGTGTGCAAGGCAGCCAGCTGCTCTTAGCCTGGTGGAAAACAAGGCAGGGTGTGCAGGGGTAAGCAGCAAAGGGTAGAGAGAGCGAAGGGGGGACAGGTCAGCTCTTGGCTAAGCCACAGGCTCGCAGAGCAGGGACAAGCCCACGCGGAGCACTGTGGCTAGCACCGACCTGGGGAGCGATCCCCGGAGCTGCCTGAGCCCATCTGCAGCTCGCTGCCACCCTCTCAGCAGAATTTGTTGATCTAGCTGAACAAAAACCAAATTCCACTGATTTAGCGAGCCGAACTGGCTCCCTGAAGGGCCTGACAAGTGGAGTGGGACAGCCGTCTGCAGCTCAGCTGTCTCAGGGACCGTGTTTGTGGGATCTCAGCGACGGCAGCCTACGCTGTGCAGCGCCACGGAGCAGGCTGAGAAAAGATCGCAGCGCCGTGCTGCCAGCCCTGCACAGACACTTAACTTTGGTGGAGGGCAAGCGTCTACGGCTGCAGTGACAAACCGCTGCAGTGACATTCACGCAGCGCGTCACTCGGAGCCTGTCCTAAAGAGCCAGCCGCAGCCTGCGTCAGAAAAAATATACCCCAAACCCGACTACCCCGCGCAGCTGGGGAAACCTGCCCTAATTCCTGGAGCAGAAGGGAGTCTCCGAAACACGGGTGTAACCAGAGGTGCACGCGAGCTGGTCCCTCGGCAGCACTCTTGAACTCTCTGGAGGATGCAGGGGAAGGCAGGCGCTCTCAGCACACCAGCTGCTGGAGAAAGCTTTGAAGCAAGAAGCACAGCGATCCTGGATTCGCAGCCAGACAAGACTTCTCCTCTTAGAAGCAGCCCAATTTAAACAGCCCAAGAGCATTAAGGTCTGGCCATAGATCAGGCTGACACCCACACCTGCGATCAGCAAAACCAGCTTTGTGCTGGTGAGCGAGTCCTTGCTCCTATGGAGGAGGATGAGAATAAATCCGATCCCATCTCAGCTTCTCTCACTCACAATATTTCAGGTTTCCAGTTCTTGCAGCATGCCTGCTCCTGCACAGTATGATACCCCATTACATTAACACACACACGTTATATGTGCATGATATTAAAGGTGACATTCCCAGCAAATAAACATGACAGACTGCCATTGCTCTAGGCACCTAATTTAATTTCCTTTGGGATTTAAACCTTAGAAGCTCAAATTAAACAAATAGGCCCTGTTCACTTTATATTTCAGACCTGAATCTAGAGTTTTCCTCTGATGCTGTTAGCCGATCTTATCAACAGGACACTGCACAGAGATCATAATGATGAAGCAGCTTTTTCGCTCCACAAAGGAGAACAGAGCTGCAGCCAGGGGAAGTCTCTGCGAGCTGGTAGGCAAATGAAACAGTCCCTAAATGCAGAGACAGCCTTTTTCCCCCATGAAATCCCTTGGCCATTGCTGAAGTGACGGAGCTCTCCCGAGCAGCAGCGGGTGTCCCCCAGCGCTGCAGCAGCTTGGTGCTCGCAGCAGCTTGGTGCTCGCAGCTCTGTGTTTTCACAGCTCTGTGCAAACATTCTTGCCTGCCCGGCCTGCTGAAGCTGGTTGCAGGGTGTAGCTCGGCCTTTGTGATGCCTGTTTGCAGTATGTACAAGGGAATGGCCTTGCCAACCAGCTGGGAATATCTGGGACATTCCCTTTGGTGCTGCACAGTCCTGCTTGCACCAGGATCTCCGTGACCTGACCCGGAGAGGCCCAGGCAGATGCCATCCCATTGCTAGCAGATCCCTACTCCATTCCCCATGCGCTTTGCATCTCTGTGAACGTTGGTAATGCTGCAGGTGCTTGGAAGAGGATGGCTACCCTAAAGATAAGTCCCAGTTTTCTATCACAGGTACCTTCCACGCAACCAAAGCCCAAAATTTTGGTTCTAATAGCCGCATGTGTCCAGACGCGTTACGAAATACCACGCCAGGCAGCCTCGTTCAGGTGGATGCGTTCAGGGAACGCGCTGTCTGCGAGCATGATGTCTCCCTCTCGTGGCAAGTCCCACCTGAGCCTGCTCAAACCTGCTTCTTACCTACGGGACTCTGCTACAGGTCAAGTGAAGGAGACTGTGTTGAAGCTTTCATTGTTGAAGCTTCCATGCCCGCAGATAGTTGAGAAACCTGTATCGTGACTCCTTACAGGTAGGCAGCTGCGAATGCAGGAAAACAGGTGAGATCTGAAGATGTACACAAGGTCATGGGGCTCTGGAACAGTTCATCTGACTTTGAAAGCAACCTGTGCTTAGTAAAACATTAAAGACTTTATAGTCAGCTTATAGGTACCTTACACACCTAGCACCCCACCTCTCGCTTTAGGGTTCAACCCTACCACGAGGACTTGACATTCTGTGACCACAGGTCACGCCGATGCTGATAGCCCGGCACATCTGGCAAGCCTCTGATCAAAGACGACCCTCGGAAGCTGAGCTAGGAGCTGAGTTGCAGCTCTGTCCAGCTTCAGGGAACACGCTTTGTCCAAGGCAAGAAGAGACTGACCCAGGGACAATTATGCAGAGATGCTTTAACTGATAATACCCATTTTTCTTGCCTACCTCAAAACAAAAGAAAACGATCCCACACTTTGCCCTAGTGCTTTGTTTGCATTAAACATTGCCACTAGCTTTTCTAACAGGTTTGTCAAAGAAAAGAAAACGTGTTTTATTAGATCTGGACTTAGCACAGAGCTGGCTTGCATGGCTCAGCCAGAGAAGGTGGGGACACGTCGCAATAAACCCCTGTGTAAATCCCAACCCTCCTCAGACACTGCCCATCCATACAGATGCTGTGCCTGGAATGGGTGGAGCAGCTGTACCCTAAGCCGCATGTCATCTGTTACCTCTGCAAATACCCAGCAGCTTTTAGGAGCCCTTTGCCCTAAAATCATTTCAGACTAATTCCTGTCGACAGCCCAACAAAAAATGCAGCTAAGGCGTGTCAGCATTCCCCCCTGAACTTAAACGTTACCCGCAAACCCCCTCAATGAATTTGTGCCACTAGCACCCCCCAGCCCATCTCTCCACAGTCCCCCTGGCCTGGCCTTATTCGTGCTGCCTTGCTTTGGTTGCAAGTGGTTCAGGGCCTTGTCACCACATCTTTTTCTGTCATGCCCAGCCCTGGCACTGGCTCCAGAGGTACCAGTACTGCAACAAACACCTTCGATGGGAAATTCCATTCTTGCTCTTCCAGGAGATTCATAACCCTCCGTGTCAAGGAAAACATCCACTCGCAGATGCCTTAGGGACCCTATTGCTTCACACCGTGATGTTACAATCCCAGAAGAGGAAGTACAGGATGACGCCAGAAGATTTTGACCTTGTGGGATCTCTCCATGACATTCCCAGCTACAAGGCTAGTCCCGGGGGCTCCTCGTAGCCCAGCCTGACAAGACCCATCTTGCAGACAGGGCTGCCTGCAGTGAGCACACAAAGTTTGGTTCAGCTGGAGAGGGCTGGCAAGGGAGCCAAGAGGACAGGCAATACCCATTCTTTCAGAGTGAAAATGCTACAGAAGAACAGGCATTTCAGGGAATGCTCCGAGCAGATGAGAGAAGAGCTACACACAGTAGCCAAAATGTACTTTGAGTAGCAAGGGAGAGGCACTAGTCTGTCGGATAGTCAGCCAGCTTAAGAAGGATGGAAGAACTTGACTCATCTAAAACTAGCCTGGACAAAGCACTAGGGAACACGCTGCAGAAGGGTTGATATGGGAAGGATCGTGATGACCTAACGGGACGTTTTAACCTCTAAAGCAAGCTTTTCCTGGTGTCTCGTGAATTCAGACAGTGAGAAAGAAGAACAAAAGGCGATATAAAGCTATGAGGTTTTGTGCAGTACTGGGGGGATGATGATAAACTTACTGGAAAGCGTTAGCTTAGGTTGTCCTAGGCCCGGCCAAGAATTTGGGGAAAGCAACCTAACAGATTTAGAAAATGTTTTTCTTGGGACAGATACATAAAACTGTTTTGGGTAAGAGCAGGTTGTAGTTGTACGTGACTGAAGCCAGTTTGCGGGCATTGTCCTTAAACTCACCAGGCTAGGCACAGCACATCTAGTTTGGTTCTGGGCACATCTATTCAAGCTGGGGAGACCAAAACCCATCCCCTACCACTTCAAAAGAGGACTTGGCCCATAGCTGCCACTTACAGGCGAGCATCTCAAGTACCAGAGTAGCTCTTCCAAATGTTACTTTGAACCTCTGCTGCTGCCATTATGCCAATGTGCATAAATGATTTAACATGTGGTATAGCAGAGAGAAGAACCAGATGTGCTCATTTCCAGGGGAATGTCCTAACGCTACCGGAACAGAGTCATTCTCTTGTGCTGTCTCTGTGACTAATTCAGTGTTTTATATGATGTGGAACGACTCCAATTGGATGAGCTGAGGAAGAACCAAAATACCCTATAGCTGTGGTGCCCATAAAGCTAAGAAGTAGAAATAGGGGCTGAAATAAAAGCAAGGGAATAGAACATGAGTTTCTCATATCCTGGGTGAGTGGTTTATCCCCCAAACACTGATTAGAGAAGGCAAAACTTCTAACAACTCCAGTTCCATTCTGTAAAACTAGATTTTTTTGGGGCTGTTTTTATTGAAGAAAACCTTCTATTTCTGGTTTCATTCAACACAAAGGGATTTTTTTTCTCCTTTTGGTTTCTTTAAGGCTTTTGTTTCAGCAAGAAAAACTGAAAAATATTTAAAGATTGAGCTCGGTCTGATCTTCTTTCCCAGATTTTTCACTTAGGTTGCCAAACCAAAAGAATGGATCGTCCCCTATGACCCTGCTCACTGCAATCTCCCCCCACCCTACAAGTGCCAGCACAGATAGCACATGTTGATAGCTCCTGAATGCTGGGTGCTTCCCACAGGTTCCAGGTACCTATCCTGCCTATAAACTTGCTTGTTTAACATTTTCTATGAGACATTTGACCTTGCTGTCCTAAACCTCAACTTATTTTTCCATGCTGGATGTCTTGGTTTTGATTTTTTTAAGGGTTTTTAGGGGAAAAGGAATCAAGTTATCTCAAAGAGGTGTTTTGGAAAACGTATCTTTTGACAGTGCTAACAAATGTGGATAATCATTTTGTTGCAAACAACTGGAAGTACCCCTCACGAGGAGGGCTACAAAGATTAGCAAAAAATGTTCTAGAGGTCAAAGGAGCCCTTCTCTCCATCATGAGAACGCTTTGCCAAGACAGAAGCCTCTGGAAGTGACTGTTTGCCCACAGTCTTTCAGGGAAGGGCAGAATAATGAACTGAAGAGCCCTTCTTCATTGAGCACGTCCTTGCCCAAGACAGCTTTTCCCCAAACACAGGGCAGAGGCAGCTAAGTAGGACTTTCCCTTCCGATCATTCCTCCAAGCGATGAGGAATTGCTATGGCACCACGCACATCAGGACGAAAGGCAGGGAAACTCTCCAGCGCTCTCAGCATTTCTGCTGGAAGTCAGGCAATGTGGAGGAGGAGAAGGAATTTGCCAACTTGAATGAAGGGGAGGAGAGAAAAGCAGAGACGGGCCAGGATGAGGGGAAGACAAAGACACAAAAACAGGATGGAGGGCAGACCAGAGGCCAAAGCCGGAGGCGACACAAAGGGTAGGGAGCCGGGAGCAGAACCCCGTTTCCACAGCCTCAGCATCCACACAGTGACTGCTGGACGCTGCAAAGCCACTGGCACAGGAGGCGAGCAAAGCGTCCTCCGGCAGGGGCTGGTGCCAGAGGATAACACCCCACCGCAGCTCAGCTCACGTGGAGACAGACCTTGTGCTGAGAATTGGAGGGCGCCAACTGCAAATGAACCATAGCCTCCATCTGCCTAACAGCATTTGTTTTGAAACGGAGTAAATTACCTGGAAAAAAAAACAAAAAAACAACCACCCTCTACATTCAGAGACCAGCAATATCGGGCACACAAAACTTTGGAAATGGCTGAATAGAGATTGCCTGCGCAATGCTAATTTGGCCCCAGCGTACGTCTGCATCACGAAACAAATCTGTAATCACAAGATCGCCTGCAGTTTTTCTCCCACAAGACCTCTGCCCTGCTCAGTCCTCGGGATGGTTCTGCTCACTGAATGCAGCATTAGTCATCATTTCTTTTCATTATCATTCAAGTTGTTTGCCCGTTCCCTCCTACTCTCTTCCCCTTTATTTAGTATGCTCCATCCGACTACTGCCAGCATGGATTACACTGGAAGCACCAAATCTTACCGTCCTTACTGCTCGCACAGTCTCTGACGTGCTCAGCCTCACATTTCTGCGAGGCAGGGAGCGCTCCTCTCCCTGCAGCAGATGGGGGAGGGAGCTAAAAGAAGCTGAGACCTGAAAAAGTCTCCGAGAAAACCTATAAGAGCAGGGGGTTGAACATGAGTCGTCGACTCCCAGGCTGAACCCTACACCCCATAGAGTTCCCTTTCTCTCTCCTGACCTGTAAGAATGAATTTTAATATCTTCCTGAAATTGCTTCTGGTGTTCATCTGTGGTGCTGGAATGCTTGGCAAGCACTGAATTAATCTTCACAGGATGACTGGAAGGTTTTCCTTAACAGACAGGGGAAAACAAGCGAAGAGGAAATTGAGTCTGAACGTCCACTTCTTGCAGGTGCCTGCCTCAAGACTCGCAGGTCCCTGTTTTCCAGCCCACTCAGCACTGTGGGGCACAGGGGATCTGCAGCAGAATTCCTCCTGGCCTCGGGTGCTGCTGGCAACATGGATCAGACCTCGGGTCTCAAGCTGACCATTCAGAAAATAAGGAACACAAACTCATTTGCCACCTGTGAATATTTTAGCTTAAGAATCTAGAATAACATTGAGAAAGAACAGAGTAATAGAGGCAGGGACAGGATCCAGTTCTCCAGGGTAACATTTAACAGGCTTCACCATGGGACTATTGTGATTTTTTGCAATTACCTGCCTCATTCACTACACACCTTCTAATTCTGACAAACAAACCAAGTGGAAGTCCTATAGGCGAGAGTCTACCTTACTCCATACTCCTGATTCATTCCCAAAACACGCTGTATGCTTGTGCACTGAATGAGGCATACCTTGTAAAAAAAAATAAATCTAATCATTCAATTAGATATGGCACTGAAATAGACATACGTAGCAGGGGCAAGACTGTTGTTCAAATACTTCTTAAATTCTGTATGCTTGATTTTGCAGTTAACGAGGACTCTTTAACTATAGGTTTGTTTTTACTGCACTGTATTGGCTTGTATGTCAGAGTTTGCAGCAATATCTGATGCGTAACATGCACGTTGCACATGATCAAAGACTCGACTGTCATCTTCTTCCCTAGAACAATGACTGCCTAAAGCAGCAGGAGCAGAAATTATCTGAAGGTAGTGTTAAACAAACCTCCTTCTCCCCTCTGGGGAGAGTAAGCAGTCCAGGTGAGCAAGGTAGGAGGGGAGAACAGTCTGCTTTGTGCTAGACGGGCAGAGAGCTCCACATAAAAGCAGGGGAGCTTTGCAGAAGCATGTCCTGACTCCCATCACTGGAGACTTAATGATGGTAATTCCCAAAGGATGATGCATGCTGACAGGCTTTGACACAAACTACCCCAGGATAATATTAATATGTATTAAAGGCTCAGGCAACTTTATTGGGTCGGGCTTGATCAGTAACACATTTCAACAGAGCGTCTCTATCATCTGCCTGAACATAAGTGAGGGAGGGAAGGAGAACACACGCACAACCTCACCTTGCTTCGGGTAGGTTTACAGACAAACAAGGTTGATCTGTGATGAACCGCGTGCTTGGCACAGCTCAGACCAAGGACCTCGGACACTCTGCCACGAATACAAATGTGTCTGTGGGGCAGTTATTGTCAGAGTCTTTGTGCAAGATCAACGTCCTTAACCCCCTGACACTGGGCCAGACAGCTCCTGCACAGCCTTTCACCGTGCATCTGGGACATCTACCCCTCGGAAAGGAGAGGAGAGGAGGCAAGGGGTGCTTAGGAGGCAGTGTGGGGACACTGCTGCCACAGCACTGGGGGAAGGGGGAATGGAAGAAAGAAGGGCGGAAGCCTTTGATCATGTGTGATGTTAATGCAAGTGTTACACATCAGAGGCTCTGCCACAGTAACTAGCATATAAACAGGAGTCTAGTGTTAACAAGGAGGGCTTCTTGAATATGTTTGTATGTTTCTGAGTCAAAGCAATTTCCCTATTCAACAATACATGACACAGTGGAAGAAGTTCAGAAATAAACCAGCCTGACATGCTTAGACCTTTAATAGAATTTAGCTTCTTAGAACTAATTAAATGTTACTTAAATGAAAAAAAAAATTCCAAGTACTTGGGAGAGGTGCCAATTTGACAGCTCTGGAGAATGAAATAATCTAATCACCCCCAGAGCACGGGCAGCAGCAGGACAGGCTTCCCCTAGTAACATACCTCGAACGTGACCTGGAAAGGCTGTTGACAGAAACGGGGCGTACAATCATCGTGGTCTAATGACTTTTCTGCTGAGACTGCTAAAACGGCTCCTGCCGAGCGCCAGCTGCGGCGGCGATTCGGACACCTGCCTGGTAGGAACGGCGCCGGGACCTGCCAAACTCCTGTCACCCGCTAACCGTCCATCAGAGCCAGCGACTCTCAGATCATCACTCAGCCCGGGCTGATCGACTGACCCACCTTGGACACGCGCCACACGAGCCCACGAGATGTAAACAGGAGGTACTGTGTTTAGTCTGCACGTTTGGGCTCCCACCGCACCAACGCTCGGGCCCAAGAGGAGTCAGTCGCTGGCTGCCGCACAGAGTGGAGGCCGGGGTTTTTCGTGCCTCCTCCCCAGGAGGAGAGAGGCCTGCCGTCTCTCTTCCCCTGCACGGTCCCTCCGTTTACAAGCCTTTGCAGCAAGCCCCTGCATTGCAGTGCTGTGTTTCAGGCGCTAGCTCTCCTTGGAGCTCGTCGCCGTGCCTGGGGTCCCAAGCGAGGGAGGAGGCAGAGCCCCTCCGGGCCTCGCTGCGAAAGCTTGGCGGGGCCTGCCAACTCGGCCAGCCCAGGCTGCGAGGGACTGAACCCAACACAGCTCGCCTCCTCGGAAATTTTGCGCACCACAATTTCTTTTACTTCTGAAGCAAAGCCACACGAACCTCCCTCCTCCACTCCCAACACCACAAGGGACTGCAGAGCGCAGATGAAGCCTCCCGTTGCATATTAAGCCAAGAGCCTCAGACACTCCCACATGTATCTCACAGAGCCGGGTGCTCCTCCTCTTGTCCCAGGCTGCTTCTGGCCTCCCTTCCTCCCCCACCCGGTCTGTCCTCCTTCATTCCCATCACAGGATGGGGCAAGAGCCAGCACAAAGGCAGTCACATCAGAAGAGAAGATCCAATGCACTGACCTTGTGTAGGAGACAAGCGAGGGAACTTGCTTCTCCCTACCCTGCAGGAGCCGGAAACTCTCCACCTTTCCCTCCCACCTACTCCAAAAAAATACATAATTTTCGGCACCCAAGTAACAGGCACAGAAGCAACCAGGCTCATAAGGGTTAATACTAGCTGCTTGTCTGAGTGGTGACCTAATTATTGCCATTCTTCACTCTTAGAGGTTACCTGACTACTCCACACATCAATACATTTCAAGATGTGATGTAAATGCAAACAAACACTCTTATGTTTGGAGTTAACACAGTCACAAGATCCCGTGTATCATGTGTTGGCAAGCACAGGAACCAACAGCAAATGACCCACCCTTAAACCTGACCGTTTGCTGTTAATCATTACAGGAGCGTTGCACTTTCCAGCCAGTACAATCAAAGCACGCGAGTTCTTTGAAAATCCCTACACGAGATGATTTCAGCCAAGATCAGCTCCTTCACAAGTCGTACAGATTTCAAGGTATGATGTCCTCCAGACGTATGAACAGAGGCAGTGGAATGCCTTGAAAACAAGTCAGTGGAAGGTTAAATGCAACACTGCAACGCTAAAACAAACCTCTGCCTTAAAAGCAGAAGGGGAGGCAGGAATGCCACAGTAACAATGAAGGCAGAGATGCACTGCATGTATACAGTCCCTCAGAGACGGGCTTTTCTGCACAAACACGTTCCCTAAAGCTTTTTTTTATGTTTGCAATATGTTTATAACCGTGAAGAAATTCAAGGTTAGAATAGCGCTGTGCCACCATATCATTAGTGCATCACTGGCTCCGCAGGGCTGACCCTCAACACCAAGCAGATGGGGAACTTCCAAGGGAAATCTGTGATACAGAAAAAATCTGGTGCAGAAAACGTGTGGGTGCTTCAAGAAACCACAGACTTTTGTCAAAGAATCAATAGGAAAGAGGTATAACTGAAAGAGGCTGCACTATCCGTGCTGCTCTCCTGTAAAGGACGATGTAAAACCGAGATCCTGGCTCTGTAGGATCAAAGTCCCACAGCCTTCTCTTGAGATCAGCTTGCTACTCTTCTGCCCTGGCTCCATTCTTGTTTAGGTCATTCCACTCTGCCTCCCCAAATTCCTTTCTGGAAGAAATCAAGTGTAAATACAGCCTGCAAAGTGTTTGCTGACTCCAGGAAATGGATACTACTGTATTCACAGATGATTTTAGAACTTTCCAGCCACTGCTTATCGATTTGAGCTCCGTTAACATAAATTGTAACAGCTCACCATTATTTTTTGAGTCCATAGTCACTGAAAATATTACACAAGAACTATAAGAAACGTTGCAGCACGAATGGACAGGTTTGATACACTTTTAACCCACATAAGCCCTTAGCAGGATCACTTTTATGACACTGTAAAGGAGGAAAGGAGAGAAAAAGGAAGAAGGCTCTCTCACTTGTAACCAAGGTCCATGTGCTGCATAGGGGTGCTCTTCTGTTGCAAATGCTCCTTCTACTCCCGTTGATACAAACGTGATTGCTGTGTCCCCTGTAATACTTTTATATGTAAAGTGCCGTCCATGTAAGAGCCTTCCCCTGGGGAATAAAACATGCGTGTGAATTGAAAGGCTGTGAGCAGCATTCAACAGACTGATGAAGATATATCACTGTAATATAGCACTATAGCTTCTGCCATCAGCATGGAAGCCATTTGAAGGCAGCGACTATTAATTTTTTTTAGGAATATATGACTGATTTGCTTCACAAAGCCCGTCACAAGTCTCCTTCTGAGGCAGGGAGCTCTCTTACCTCCCCCCTTGAACTCAGGGCCTTGTTTCAGAGCTGTATTAGCTCACCTCGGTCCCCTTGCACGCCTATCCCCACAACAAGGCACTGATGCATGCATGGGCAGGGCACTGCCAGCCTTTCAGAGAGATGAAAGCTGCAGGAGAGAATCCAGACTCCACATCATGTGGTAGGGTCTAAGCAGGCTCATCACTGGGACCAAACTTATCTACGGTGACAATGCCTAGTAATCCACTGCCCTGGTGCTTGACAAATGTAACCTGTGTTACTTACGCATTTCAATGAAATGGCTAGAAGATACACATACGTGATCATCTACAGAATCAATTCCCATTTTTTCATTCAGTGCTTTCCATGGGGAAAGCGATGCCTCTGGTATTTAGGCTCAGAGACTCTGCATACAAGCATGCCTCCAACATGCAACTGGGAAACGTTCAGGTAAGATATATGGCACCTAAGAACAGTCACAGCTGCCTGATGAGTTACTGCTGGTCAGCTGAGCTGTGGTAAGTGATCAGGACAGACTGTTCACACATTTGTAATGTAAAATAAAATATGTTTGCATTAACTGTCCCATTGGTTTCTCAACAGGCATAGGCAACCGTGCACCTGCTGCTGATAACTCTGATACCACAGGCACGTAACTCATTAAGCCAAAGTAACTCAATCACCTGCAACCGTTTGTCTTATGCTAATGACTACAACATTTGCCACAGGTATTTTTAAAAATAGCGCCGATTGAAACTGTGGACATCTAGAAAAGTCACTTACAGTGGTATGCACAGCCTGAACCTTCGAAAGATAAGGCATAGGGCGTACACACAATGTTCTGTCCTTTCATTCACCTAAGTGCCAGAATTTGACTAAAAACATACTTGCATGCATAAACTGACTGCAAACGGGCTTTGTACAAATACTTGTGTCTGAGTCCATAAGCCATAGTTAACAACTCAAGGGATTTCTTTGACAGAATATGATAAGACATCTCTTCTTTATCACAGTTGCCAGCATTAGACTAATAATAATAAAAGCATACTAATCCCGTCCTGTTTCAGCACTCAAAATACACTGGAGGACAAAAAAAGAATGAGAAACAGTCTTACCACGATGAACACACATGCAAAGAAACATCTGTTTTTAATGTGTTTTGGCAAAATTATCTCAACTCTGGCCTTTAAAGACTCATGGCATGCATGCCTGTATGGCGAAACAATGCCACAAGGCAAAAGCTGCGTGTTAGTAAAAGCTGAGGAGGAGGACGACCTCACTCACCTTAGACAGAGGGGAATCAGCGCTCCGGACTCCTGGTTGAACTTCAGGTGTACACTCTCCAGCTGTCTCGTGCGGATTAGCTCGTGAGGAATGATAGCTGCTGAGCTCTCGCTTTCTAAACTGTCCTTCCGGCTTCTGGGAGGAGAGACAAAACATGCATAGTTAGGGTCCCAGCGCTGTGTGCCATCGCTGCTGTGATTCAGATCGACTGTGCGAATGCTGAAGGACACAGGAGCAAACTGTTAGGAAGACGCATCTGTGTTTTCATCACCCCTACAGAGACGCAGCCTCCCGCAGACTACCAGCCCCAGCATGCAGCTCTTCACTCTCATTAGACAACCTAGGATATGAATTGGAGCCTCATCCCTTCCTAGCATACAAGAAAGAAAAAATCTGTGAAGAACTGGGGCAAAACTGCACTCTCCAAAGCCCAAACCGCTACAAAATAGCTTGGAAGAATTAGCAGGTATGCCGTCCCTCCCCCTTTTGCTCTATCTTCAGGTTATTTTAGGCAGTGGCCTGTGGGAAAGGGTCAAAAAGTCTCTTGTGCCCTTGCTGAGTACCTTTAAGGTCTGAGGCATGCCTACAATTCTCTCCAAATCGTTTCTTTCCACAGTTCACCCAAAAGGTTTTGAGAACTCTGTTTCCACCAGCATCAAATCAGCCACAAGATGGATTCTGCACGTGATGAGTAGGACATCTGCAGACTGCTTTCCCCTTGAAGCGGGGCTGCTTTAAGACAACGCAGCTTTGCTTCCTATTTATTCATCTCTGCAAGGCCAGCAGCATGTCATGGAGCTATGACTAAAGGTTATGTTGTTACATGATTAGGAACTTTGCCAGACAGAACCCTCCAGATAATCAAGCAGGTGTATCTCAAAATACTTGACCATAAACACTTTATATGTTCAAAGAGCAGTTACTTGATAGCCCAGAACAAAGAAGGCAGAACGCAGGATTTACAGTTTCTAAGGATGACACGTATTGATGCAATGTGCCTGAAAAGTGGCTTTTATTTTTGTGACCCGATGTTCCATGTTCACTTAGTAGAAGTAAGACTTTGTGAAGATTGTTTCCATACAAGAGAATCACCAGAGGAGGGGAACAGGGAAGGCAGGAGAGAGCTGAAAGATGCCACATAGCAGTGTGGTTCTATCTTGCCAGACAGACCAAAAACCAAACAAGGCTACCAGGCTGCAGCTGCACTTGGGAACACTGTTAAAACACGCCCAGATCCCTCCTCCACCCAAGCTGAGCCATCTTTAACGTACATCTGGAAAAACTGTAAAGAAACAGCTTGAACTTCGTGAGCTGACTTAGATCACACCTCTACTTGACTTTACATTTGGGTGTTGTCACAAAATTACTCCCATCCACCACACACATAGTAATATAGTTCAGAATGGCTTCCAAAGCAGATCAACCTCCACACTCTGCCCAGTCACCTAGTCCCAGGTGAGCCTTCCACCCAGACTGCTGAGCTGCTCCCTCTAAAAGGAGGGTACGAGCTCAACTCTTCTATCTCACCACGCCTTCCTGCAAAGAAACAGAAACGTGCAGAAAACAAACAAACAAACACAGGGCAGCTCATCTCATCTCATCTCCCTGCAAGATAAAAACTGTGAAACGTGTCCTGTGTTCTGCCTTTGCCACACACAAACTGTAATGGACTCAAGGACACAGGAGGTCAGGACCCAGTTTATGCACGGGGTGGGCTCTGGGCTGTCAGTCAGCCAAGTGTCAGGCTGGTGGGTTAACCCTGAGGCAGAGACACAACATGCTTTGTAGTCTATAGGTGGCACTTAAAGCTGTGTTTAATCTACTTCAGCAAACATTTTACAGCTCTTTGTAGGTGGGGTCTTCAAAGAGCGGAGTGGGCCAGCATTTCACAGGCTGATTACCTGAGAAGTGCACGGTTGATTAATGATCAGTTGACCTTAAGCTAAGCTTTGCCTGAACTTCCTTATCAGATCTTATATACACAGCAAGCTGTGGGAAAGTCAGCCTGTGGTCTACCGCTTCCAATCATTCATTTATCAATCCCTACTAAAAGGGTCAGCCATTAGCAACACATAGCTTTCAAGCCATAAGCTCGCACTTAAATGCAGTTGCAGAGTTTATGCACCCTGGAGCAGATCAGGAGTTACACAGCAACGCTTCTGCTACGGAAAGAGACGGTGCCCTCCTCACCTGGATTGCCTAAGTGCTCTGGGCACGTCTCCTACCACTGCATCGCAGGCAATAGGTGCTGTAGGTTCGTGTTGCAGCAGGACAGACTGCCGGAGGACAGTTCCCCAAAACCCCCGGCTCCAAACTCCTGGAGCTGAAGGTGGGTTTTTCAGTTTCCACCACGCGAGCCAGTGCAGCTGCCAGCACAATGGGGCTGCAGTCCTGAGGGGAAACAGCCTCCGGTTGTTAATGCAATAATAGGAATGACGACAATATTCTGCAGGCAAGGGGCAAAGCTTTCTAAATCTTATTAAAAACAGCAAACGCTGTTTGTCATTACACACTCAAGAGAAGATGTTGACTAATGTATAACTATCAAACGGAACTGTCATGACTTTAAGGCTGTCAATAATTATGACTTCACATTAATAAGTAACCAGCCCTTCTGTCAAAAAGGTGAAGGAGTGAAGCAAAATGGTAGTTAATTCTTTGAATGACATGAAATTATTAATCCTTTCCACAAAACTTTTCCAAAATAGTCACGGTCTCCGTGTTTCTTTTTTCCCTTTAGTGGAGCTCACACAGCCTCAGCTATTCAAAGTTAGGGGTGAAACCACAGGAGCAGAAAGTAAACCACCCTTCTAGCTAAACTACACATTTTTAAAGAGAGTTTGGGGGGGGGGAGCATTTCTGGACATGTTGTGGAAGAAGCATAACACGTCGAGAGGTGACGGTGCACCCCACTTGGCATGGGGTTGCAGCACCTACTTTCCGCCTCAGCAGAAATCGCCACCTCAGGGCCGAGAGGTGATCGGTCCCACCTCCCCAGCAAGGGACCCCAAAGCTCGCCGACCCAGCTGGGGCCCTGCTGTGCTTTTGTGAGTGTCCTGCAAACACGCTGGAAAGGTGGTGAGGGGGGGCACGGGGATCCCATGGCCTACATCCAGTCTGTGGACCAGTGGTCAGACCCACGCGGTGGCTGAGGCGAGGAAGTAGGCCCGCACGACCCACCGCTGCCTCCGCAGTTATTATATCCCGGGATATGCAACTTAATGAAAATAAAACAGACAAAAGCAAGATTTGAAGGGTATTTACAGGCTTACAGTTTGTAAATGGAGACGCTCAAGTGAAAGAAAGGTGCTTGAGGAAGACCACAAGTCTGCCTCTCAGACTCCGAGCATGTGCAGGGACTCTGCAAGACGCATTAAAATTCTCCCACTGGGAACGGAAATCCTTGTGCTGATTCTTCCAAAGGGTGATAGCCCAGATGGAGGGTCAGCAGGACTTGTAGGGTGTTATTAATAAGATTAGAGTTCACATTGTAACACACACTGCCATCCACAGCTTGTACGTTTCAGCCGTAGAAGAAAATTTAGAAAAAGTTTGCTTTCTAACACTAACATCCCTGGTTTTACGACTGTCAGTTACCCGTAAGCCTTTGCTTCCTCCGCCCCATCACCAAATAAATCAGCAGCAGAATTTGATGGAGTTTTATTTGTTATGACTAAGATCTAGCTGACTATCACGTAAAATGTTGCAAACTTTGTCTATTCCAGATTTAATACTTCATCCAACCCACACAAAAAAAAATCATGTTTCTCAGTGTCCAGAAAAAACAAGTCTGCAAAAGCCAGGGCTGCTGCATTAGGGAAAGCAGGAGATTTAAATGGAAGCAGCATGCCGGAAATGCCCCAGTTTAAGGACTGCACATCTAGTGTTTTGTGAAACTGGAGGGGAGTTGGAGGAGATTAAAGCGCATTTCCCACTGATTGGGAGCTTGTGGGAGGTGTAAATGTGGGCAGTTGTCAGATTAATTCTTTAGATGATTACATTCTTTTTGTTTCTTTAAAGCTGTTTGTAGTTGGGTTTGATGTCTCCTGTTCTGGGCAAGTGTATTGCTGCAGTTACCAAGGTGACTTTAGCTGACTTTCAACTATTTTTTCCAGCTTCGGTTTCTACCAGTAGTCTGCTTCTGGGCGGAGGAGAGAGGGAGGGAGGAAATTATGTTTGTTTTTGTTTTGTTTTTTAATTTTGTGAATGCTGATTAACACTTCATGAACTTAACCAAAGTCATACTTGATTTTTAAAGCAAAGTTTTAGGGAGAGGGGTGGTCAAGCTGTTGCAAAGGGGTCCAACGTGGACTGCAGCCTTCCCAGACCTCTGCCCACAGGGAGAAAGGGCCCGAGGAGACTACAGGTCCCAGCGTGCTGCACTCCTTCTCGATGGGAGCAGCCACACGCTGCAACCTGCAGCCTCCTGGGGGCCCTCTCCTTGTATTAAAGACGAGGGTGGCTGCAATCTGCTTAATTTTCTGCCAATTAGCAGCAGCCCTTGGGGATCCTGGAGAATGGCCAATGCAATCAGCGGGTTGCGCAAAGTTTGGATGTCCCCTCCTTATAAGTCATGTTTACGGCAGGCTCCTCTCGAGCAGTCCCCATGGCAGTTATTTTATGGGATTCAAGAATAACCAGATCGGATTAAGAAAGGTTTATTTATTCTTGCATTTGCATTCCGCTTGATGATCAGAGCGTTTGATCTCAGGGATCTGTCACTGAAGGAGGTCTCAATTCCCTTCCAAGCTCTGTCACTGACACGGAGCGTAATTCCTCGGCGTTTCCAAGTCACCACCCTGGGTACTGAACTCACAAAGGCCAGACTCTTGGAAGCTGTCCACGGCAGTGACTCTGTACGAGTGGGTGCCCACCGCATCGCTAACCCGACCTGCAGTCACCGCTCCTCGCTTCCTAAGTACAAACCCCAGCACCACGAGTTAGCAGGCACAGAGCAAGCTTACAGCAGCTGGGAAAGAAAGTCTGGCCTGCTTTTTTTCTTCCTTTCTCCCTTCCCAACTGGGGCTATTTCAAACTTCCTCACTCCCTAATGAAGATATGGTCAAAGATCACTTAAGCGTCGGCAATCTTCCAGTGTCTTTCCCACAGCTTCCCCTGAAGGGCAAACCAGCAGTTGTGGGAAAGAGCCCCGAGCATCTTGGCACACAGAGTTAGGGACACGTCACAGAGGCACGGAGGCAAGTGCCGAAGTGGGGAGGACGCTGCTGCACAGCTCCTGCTGTGGTCGCACGGAGCCAAGGCTCGCTGAGGCGCTCAGATCTGGGTGCTCACCATCCTGGTTCAACCGGACGGTAAAGATGCTCTGTGTGCGTTCCCTGGCGCAGAAGGGCTCCAAGGACAACGCCAGCAGCAACAATCTTCTTGCCGCTCACATATCCCTTTGGAAAGCTGCATAATAACTGCTGTCAGTGCTTGCAGGGGCCAGGCTGTTCCAGACCTACAGCTGAACTAGGACTGAGAGATTCAGGCTGTGCCACTGGCACCCTGCAGGCTCAAACAACTCTTGTGTGCATCAGGTTCCCTGCCTGTAAAACCGAGACATTTTTCCACGAAGGGGTGTTGCAAGGATTAAGTCAATGTTTGCAGAGCACTTCTGGATTCTCAGATGGGGAAAACTATGCAGAAGTGCAAATTACTAGCATGGTGACCATTCTGCACTTCTCCTGACACTGGTTTTCCAGCCATTCGCTTTTCTAGTTCGCAGACTTGTCACCCAGCACTCAGGCTCATGCTGAGAGACACTCCCTAAAGCACATTGCCTCCCCCCCTTCAGCATTCCTTACTCAAGCAAGACACCACTGAATGGTGTCTCGATGAGAGAGCATGCCTAAATAAGCAGGACTGGCTTGGAAACTTACAGCTTAGTGGTTGCAGAATCAGAAAGTCTAGCCAGAACTAGACAGTTTCAGAGAATGCTGCAATGCTCCCCTTTATGTAAAACGTTGCCTCCAAGAACTGAAGACAGGAAACCAGCTACACAGACAACAGCTCCCCTCCGCCCAAGTAAAGCAGCAAGCAAAACCTAGCGCGACTGGAAGAAGCAAAGTGCAGACTTGCCTCAAAGCAAATTCTACATCTTGATATCACCTTAAGAGCTTCCTCAGAAACGCTGCTCAGATGGAGCTCGTTAATTTGCATTAACCCAATGCTACGCACAGCGTTTACTGGAAGGAGGGGTCAGCACGCCCTACTTCCCGAGTCAAAGGGACTGCACGGAGAGCGGCCTCCGGTCTTGCAAGCGGCTGCACTCTTATTCACACGCTCCGAACCTGGCACTGCATCACACCGTGATCTCGGAGGACTTGTGGAGTGACACAACAACTCCCTCTTCCCACAAGGGAAGGGCACCAACCTGAGATGCTCAGGGTGCCCTGCTCCGGGAGGTCACGGCCAGGACGGTCCTGCCAGCCCCACCTGCCAGAGGCTCGCTCCCCGCTCTGTTTGCCAGGAACCTGCCTTCATTTCCCTGCGCAGCTGGAAACTGTTCAGGGCTGGATGGAATTAGCACACTGGCACAGAGCTACCATATGTTAAGGGATCCCTAGACTCAGCCTGTTTTTTTCTGCCGGGAAATTGAACGCAGATGGGATTTGAGGTCTTTGGGGCATCTGCTGTGGGCTCCTGGACAAATGACCACTGTGCATGAGTGGCCCGGGGGGGGACCAGAGCACGTTGCTGCCTGGGAAATCCCAGACAGAAATATGGGAACCATGCGTGAGCGGCCTGTTGAACCACACTGCTTCATCCTCCTCGACAAGAGGGAGAGTGATAAACTGTAAGGAGACGCTGGATAAACCTTGTGTTTTGTCAAATCGACGCAGCCTTGGGAGACCTTTTTCCACTACTCAAACCTCACCTTGAGACACCAGGGATGTGCGTGGGCACTACCTGAATCCTGGAACAATGAAGTGTAGCAATTACTGATAATTTTAGCCTCAACTTATGCAGCAATGCAGCTTGCTAGCTCTAGGTTTCTATTCCATGCCTCCGCTGACAGGAGCAGTAGAACTGAGTCAGCCAAGGGGCAGAAAAACATCACTTTCAGCAATGCTGTGTGATAAAGGGGACCCTTGAGGGGTGGAAAAGGTCAAGAATTCCCCTATCCCAACCCTGGCTCTCACCGCAACTGTGGCAAATTAACTCCTCTGTCCCCACGTGTAAAACGGGGATACTACTCCCCTACCTCACAGGACAGCACTGAACCAGTTGCCAGGAACTATTACAGACTCAGCCCTGGAATCTCCTACATTGAGAAATTAAACAGCGAACGGAGCGAGGCTTTGCAAGTGTCACTGATCTCTGACATCTGGAGCCTCCAGCCCACCGAGGTCTTAGCAGCACCAGTGTTTAGTCTGACATCTCAACGCTCCCTGTTGGGAACAGCTCGCAGCATCCAGCGACAGTGAATGTGCACACCAAGAGCCTGGGAGCATCGCCTTTTTGTGTCTCAACAGCACCTACCAAGCTGAGGGGTCCTAAGAAATAAATAACAAGCCACTGGCAAGTAGATTCAGATTCATACATGCCTCATTTTTCCAAGGTGTAATCAGGAATATTATGTTACCTATGGTCAAAATGATTAGTCATGTTTCCAAAGATTGATTTTCCTTTTTTTTTTTTTTTTTAAAATGCATACAAACTGATTTAATGGCTGCTTATGAACTGAGCTAACAGTCATTTGGAGAAACAGATGTCCAATGCAGTTTTAAGCATTAAGAGTGCCTTTATTCATATCCTTAGGAGAAAAAATGGCTACATAGTCTACAGTAATAACACTAATGAATCAAAGTGCTACAGCTGCCCAACAGGGTTTTGACAGAAACCAGCTTTTTTCTCAAAGGAACTTTTTTTTTTAGGATTCTGGGACAGTGAACAACTGCTAATATGAATGCTTAACATGTAAGTATGTGTCTTGCTGAATCAAGCCCTATCTGGAACCAAACAATGTGAGGATTTTGCATAAGCACCAAAAACTGTAACACCACAAAGATGGGGAAATTCACATGGAATCTGGATCTCCAAAATTTTATACAAATAAATATTCAAAAGTTTGAGTGTTTCTGACGCTATTTAGTGACACTGAATGCAGAACAGGTTGTCTGCTTTAAACCCTGACAGATTATTGCGTGTGGGTGGTAGGGTTAGGATAAAAGAAAGGGAAGAAAGCTACTATGAAAGCAGCCAGTGGCTGCAAATCTATGATAAATAAACAGCACATTCCTCTTCTGCACGAAGCCATTAGAGTCTATGTCAGCCTTTAACATCCTAATGTCAGCTGGGTGCAAATTTGACAGCCACGGGGTTCTGCGGTGCTCCCTATGGAAAATAGATTTGGAACAATCTGCCATGCCCCAACAGAGCGCTTCTGTCAGGTTCCTGAGGAGCCCCGAGTGCACCAGTTATTCACAGGACCCTTGCAACGAACCATGGGTTTGATATTTTATGGTCTGGTGTGTACAGTGCAGGATATGATTACACTCAAGCCTGGTTCCCATCAGCCAGCACCTCGTAATCGTTAACATATTTATCCTTGTGGTGCCTCAAGAAGATGACATTGTTATTAGTCCCATTTTATAGATTTAGAACTGAAGCTCAATAGCTGGATGACTTGCCTTTCATTACACAAGATTCATAGGGAAGGCCAGAACTGAGACCCAGCTCTACCAGGCCCAAGCAGGATTGCACCAGCAGGACTAGATCTATGTGCAGGGCTGTCCTTCTCAGGTGCCTCTAAGTCCTGTGACGTTACTGTATCTGCACTGGGTTTTGTCTTGCATGCCGCAGCCTTTGCAGTAGTGTCGTGGTTTAACACCGGCAGTTCCCCTTGGGGATTTGGATGGAGGTATACTACTCCATGCAAAAACTGAACTCCTAAGCTACATCCCCCTGCAACAGTGGGAGATAAGAGACTCCAGACCATGTACACGTGGTTAAGAGCAGGTTGTGAACCTTGCTCAAATGCTCATGCAGAGACAGTATATTGAGAAAGGCCAAGAGCTAGTAAGATCTTCCTCTGCTGCTTCATCTGTACCACACCATGCTGGAAAAAATGTTGACTAGTAAGTTTTCACTAAAATAAGGGTAATCATCAGGTCTGATTTAACTACAAGTTAGTTAGAAGTTATGAGTAAAGACTGCTTGACGGTACAAATCACCAATTTCATGAAGACAACGCATCAAACAAGTCCCATTGTATCTGTTACACGAACTGGAGAAGAAAAACCACTGCACAAATCGAAAAAGACCTTTTCCAAACTCCTCTAAAAGTAGTCAGGGAGGAGACAGAAAGGAGGTATTAGGACACACCGCTGTTTAAGTTGAGGAGATCAGATGTAAACCAGAGTGACCACCAGTAAGACACAGAGCAGCCTGATAGCTCTCTTTCTTTAACTGCATTGCTATTATGGAGAACCAGGCTAGCTATCAGCTTCCACAGCAGCAACCACAGACCTCAGAGCAATGTATTGATCTTCCAGGAGACAAACACTGGGAACCAGCCATTCCTACCATTCATGCTTCAGGGAGGACGGGCGTGCAGCTGCTACAGGTAAGAGAGCTTTGCTACAAAGGGTACTATCATGGATATGAAGCTCTGAATTTGACCTGCCTTCCTCTCTGTCTCAGAACAGCTAAAAGCTCAGGTAAATATTTGTGTGCTCCATCACAGACCTCTACTAATGTTTCAGCACTCTGTCTTGAGCACATCTCTGTTTATCATACCCTGAATGGCACACAGCTTTCTTATCTAAGCAACAACTGCCTCCCAGCATTGTGGCTTACCCATCGGCTGCCTCCCTGTCCTGATGAACACCCAAAATGTTTCTGGTCTCTCCCAGCTGCTGCAAACAGAGAGCTTTTACTGCCATGCAGATTTATGCAGGAGCCTGGCATCAGCGAGAAATCCTGCTCAGTACTTTTAAGGCTGGCAGTGATTGATTCTTGCAAATGAGATGATATCATCTGATTTTTTCAGTGGGGCCAATGGGACCAACCTTCAGGCAGAGAAGTACTACTCAGAATCAGAGTCAGGTAAGAATCTGGCTCCATATAATTACTACATATCAAAAATAACATTATTCCTAAAACAATACTAAAACCACCTGATACTATTTTTTTTGTAAGCACCAGTATCTCGTCTTACTTATTAGTACACAGTATCAGCGACTGACATAATACTTTCCCAAAGTACCCGGAAATATTTATATGCAAACTAAATCAGAGGTCACCCAGAAAATGGAACAAGAAAGGACATCAGAATCCTAATTAAGTAGGAGTAATATTTTTCCTGTGAAATGCTTGATCAAGAATGAAATTGGAATTGAAACAGAGCAGGGTGCTGCTCCTGCCTGGCACTACAGGAAAGAGCTGATTTCATGATGATCTTTATTCTTGAAGTGAGAAAGCACAAATGTGCACGGGAGACTAGGAAATACCAAGACAAAAAGAGTACCGCAAAGATACATGCCTTCTGCATCACTTAGATGAAAACATTATGATTGATGGAAGAGATTAAACTAGTTACCAGCCTAAAATGGAACGGGAAGAAACACAAAAAGGCTGAAGTGAAGATACTGCAGATGGCTTGAAACCACAGGTAATTTCCTATAGATTTGCTGAAGCCAAAATTTACAAATGAGGACAGATCTCCAGGCCCACCTAGTCCCACTTTACTCACCTGTTAGTGTACAGACCATTAGATAGGAGGGTGATAATTGGCAGGTGATTACTGACAGTACCTGCCTGCTTAGGCAAGACCAAAGTCACTTTAAAAATATCAATGTTTTAATCAAAAGGTTTCTAATTATGAGCTTGCAATCAAAACGTGCAGGCAAAAATATCAGCAAATGCTCATCTATGCCACCTCAGCACTGTTTGACAGTACATTTTATAGGGCTCAGTCCAGCCAACGGCAAGGGTCTGGAATTAGATGGTCTTTAAGGTCCCTTCCAACCCAAACCATCCTGATTCTTCCTTTGTCTTTGCCCTTTGCAAGTGTTTGCTATCATCTTTCTTCTCTGCCTGCCAAGCCTTTTCCCACCCAGCTGTGAGTTTTACAGTCTGAGCTCTGAGTATTCCTACTCCCATCACCTGAGAATGCATGACGAAACTTACGGTGCTCGGTCATGGTTCAACCCATTCTGTCTTTGTGCATTTATTGGAGGTAGAACAGGTTTGCTGTTAATCTCAAGCCCTCTCCGCAAAGTCTCCCTGATTTGTTCTGTATCTGCAAAGAGAATTTTTTTAGTGTGACTCAGAGTCCCAAGAAACATCATATAACACAAGGAGACACCAGCTTTTCTTAAAAGGCCTGTCTCTACGGTGTATTTCATCTAAACTCTTCCCCTTCAGAACGAAATAAAGAAATACTATGGGTGAATTCTTAACGGCCCTTCCTGCACCTTAGCAGTTATTTCACTTTATAAAAAGTCAGCTTGAATTCTCATGTTTTGGGCCGCAAGGTTATGTCAAGCAAGGAGAACTGAAAGCTTTTCCCAACGAGGAAATTCTGGGTAGTTTTGTACCCTTTCATAAAGGAGGTGTTTGCTGTACCTGAAGCTCTTGCAGAACCTCTTGACACAGCCAGCCTTCGTGCTGGAAGTCACTTTTCTCATTAGGCATAATAGGAGCTTGTTCCTTTACCAAATGAGTTCGAGGAGATCCTACAGTTTTTACAAATGGCTTCGTAAATCTGGTGATTCATTTACAACCAGATTCACAAGAAGAAAGTCATTTTATGCAGGGTAAACTTCAACCTCAAGCTCACGTGTGAAAATAAAATGCAAAATATGCAGCTCAGAGGCAGCGTTCTTGCTTTTTCATTTTCCTATGATGTTGATTGGCCAAATACTTTAACAGGATGCTTTCTTAACTTGCATAGAAGTTTCCTGATCTTTTCTGATAATTAGGTGGAGGAAAAAATATCCAAATGATTTCAAAATCTTTTGAAGGATATGACATACAAATATCATCTATGCCTGTCCCAGGCTTTTCATTTGCACAGCTGAGGAAGAATACTGTCTATTCTTTTTAGATCCAATGCGGTTCAAAATACATGCACAGAAGCCAGACAGATCTGTATATGCATATAGGGTTGTTTGTTTGTTTTAAAACATGGACTTAAAAACCGGATATCATAGACTTAAGATATTCTTAAGGAAAACATCATTAAGTCCAAGAAATCTCAAGCCCTCAAAATTTTATGTTACTTTGCCCATTTGAAAGATAGCAATTTCAAGCATGCTTAATGGCCACAACATCTGTACCCTGACACAGCATCTGACTGCAAAGGGGAACTCCAATGTATTCAATTTTTTTTCTTTCTAAAGTTCCGTATTTGCAAGATCCACTTGAGTTCAGCTACAGCAACATGCAGTGTCAGTCCAATGTGCCACCCAAGAAGCAAAAGACAAAGTTAAAAAGGAAACACAGCCTGGGAAAATGCAGTTGTGTCACCCTGCAGGTGCTAACAGTCCTGGTTTCACCCAGTTCGCAGTTTAACTTCGCAGATTTAGATTACAAATAGCCTAAAACCTGAAAGATGCATTTAGAGAAAACAATGCAAAGATCTCTTTCTCTATCTCCTGTCTTCCTCAAAGAGGCCACACCAAAATTCGTTTTGTTCCTGAGACACACTGAGCCTTCCAGCATAAGTGGTGATTTTTTTTTTTTTTAAATGAACCACACAACGCTGCCCAGACCAGTCAGAGAACAGGCCAAAAACCCATGACAGCAACTCAGCCCAGGTCCTCTTACCTTTCCCGGAGAGCCGCCGCGGCTGGGTCCCAATGCAAATGCTCCTGCTGTCTTCATCATCCTCGGGGGGCCGGCTGAGATCGTCCCAGGCACATTTGGCACTCACTCCACTCAGGTTTGAGCCATCTGTCTCAATCCCTTTATCGACTCTCTCCTGCTTGAAAAGATCCAAAACCCCACGACTTTTTTGGGTGTGACTTGACCCTGAGCTGGAACCCACCCTGGCTCCGTGCAGTGTGAGCACGGCTGCCATCAGCAGCTCCTACATCTCCCCCTCCGCTCTCCAGTACCTGTGCTTTGATATATCAGCTAAGGATGACCGGACATTGAGCCAAATCTGGCAGCTGATGTGAACTGGAACAACCTTCTTCATGGCAGGCTGAGCTGAACCCGTAGCCTTTCCTCCCTGCTCCACAGAAGTGGAAATGAGAGTTCTGGGGTATGGGTTCTGGGGTTGCTTCTACGTTAGCTCAAGTTGACACCCAAAGTATTTATATACTCCTATATGAAGCACAACTTCTCACTCTACCTGTTACATGCTACTGATAACAACCCCACGAATAACTGAGATCCCTTTCCAAACTCACCAAAGAGTCCCACAACAAAAAGTTCGCACAGAGACCCATTGTTCCCAGGAGTTCACCATTTGCAAACTGCCCATACAACAACTGCTTTTTACTGTGCTGGCCTGTTCAGTTAAGGACAGATGTGCGAGGAGACATCGGTCTACACGCAAGTGTCAAAGTCAAAAAACGCAAGCTCCCTCCCTTGCAAGGTGGACTTTCCAAGCATGTAACCACCATTTGGTGTCACACACCACCACCAAGCAGCTGGATGCTCCTGGACACCATGCATTTTTTCAAGGACACGTGTATCTGTTGCCAGCAAGACTGTCCCCTAAGCTGCACCCAAAACTTCCAGCAGACACCCACCTGCTAATGGGAACGGTCGTTACTCTGAATTTCCACCCATTTCCCACAAGGGGGTAATGTTGAGCTGAACAGACTTAGGGCTGGGTTACACCGAGGAAGGGCTGCTCATAACGCTGGTACCTCTACTGGCACCAAATAAATCCGGCTCGTTTTCCTCTGCTCTGTAGGGCTGTCAGTTCTCACACCACTCAGCGATCTGCATCTCACTACATACAGCTGGGTCACCTCAAAATACGCAGTAAGTCCCACTGCTCGCAGGGCAGAAACTTTGAAGATTTGAGGGAAGAGCAGAGCTGTGTCACACACCACAGGAACAGACCTTGCTGCTCGTTATTCCTAGCCTCGGGTCTGACCTTGCCACTGGAGTCAAGAGACCGTGGGAGCATTCAGTGCTTTGCAAGATCTGTTCCCCAAGAAGCAGTTTCCATGCTAAAACCCTCATACACTCCTCCCCCTGCCCAGCTGTAGCCACTGTACCCTATAAAGAGCATTGCTTGTTCTTGTGACCATCCAAGAGGGGATTTGAGCAGCTCAGAGATAAGCACGAGCACTCCGGGTGTGGTTGCACAGCATTTGAAGATGATGTAATTCACAGCGGCTGCAGTCCCACCCTCCTCCATGTGCTCCTACCCCTTCCCCTGAGCCAACTGACTTTTTTTTTCCAGCTTTTTCACCTTCCTGAACCGGCTCTCTGGCCCAAGAAGGGAGGCAGAGGCTTGTAGCGGGGGTTAAGACCACAGCAGTCCTGGCTTAGGTTTAAGTGTTCAAGAGACTGCCTTCCTTCCGTCTCTCTCCCTGGAAGAAGGCTACTTGCTGGGATCTTCCTCTGGCGTCAGGGGAAACTGGCTTCTATGAAAAAGTAATGGGAAAATCTGAGAAATAATACAGCTGCTGGAATTTTCTTTTGTTATATGCTAAACACAAAATTAGTTGTTTAGCCCAGAAATAGAAGTTGTGAAAAAACAAAAAACAAAAAACCCTGCATCTGATGCTACATATGCTAGCGATGCTCTAAGTGAGATTTCCCACGTGGCTCTTTGGGGAGCCCTCCACAGTGCTCTGGAAGGATCCAAATCAGCTGGGGATTTTGTCAGCATGGTTATTTTTCATTCCAGAGATTGGGAAGTGAAGGAGGGCCACCAAACTTGCCCTTGAGCAGGTAGGAAGGGCCCTGAGGACTCGAGCTGGACGTCTCTGCGATGTGCTGCTCCATCCCCGCAGCCAGAGGCCCCGCTCACAGCATGCAGCCTCAGGGAGGGGGAGAGGGATGTTCTGCAGCCCCTGTCTGCATCTCAGCTGGTTTGCAGAGCACTTCCTCGGGGGAAAGAAGTGCTGCTCTGCTGGCATCCCTTGGAGATCAAGGGGAGCTGATGGAAACGAGCTGGCCTAAGGCGGCCTGTGTTTGCAAGCACTGATGTCAAAGGGGGAGAAATAAAATGAAATAACCAACACAGGCTCTTGGTTTGGGGAAAGCAGTGCTTTCCCCCCTTCCTAGCCAGTGAAGATGTGCCTGGGCTGAGGGGCTGTTCTTCCTCCCATGAAAGGGCAGCCTGAGCAGGAGGTTGGAGGAGCCCAGGGCAAAGGAGGTTCAGCTTTTTCCTTCCTCAAAGAAAGGCTGTTTCTGTCCCATTTTCCTCTCAGCATGTGGGAGGGATGCTCTGAGGCTCTTCTAAGCCATTGATCCCTTTCTAAAGGAGCCAGAGCACTGCAGCGTGACCCGCAGAGCAGCAACCACAACTCAGGAAATTCAAATCAGCTTTATTCTCTTCTGAGATATCTGCTAAGACAGAGAATCAGCACAGAGCTGGGGACCAACAGGGACTGTTTGACAGCGCTGCCAGGGAAATCTGAACGGCCTACAGGGAAGCCTGGCTGCACAGAAAGCAGCCAGCGCTGCCACAGCGTTAATTGCTGACATCCTGGGATGACATCTTAGTTGGGATCCATTCTCAGCGACTTCGAACAGAAAGTACAGCTGCTGCTGCCAGGGCTGGGTTTAGGCCTCAACCAATTCCCACAAGAGACAAAGCAGCCTCACAACAAGCTCTGCCCGCGCCCTGGGAAGTCATTTTCTCTCCCCCCTCGCCTCCACCTATCTGCTGGTTGTGCCCTTCAGCTCCCACGTGCCGTGTAACACCACTAAAAATGCCAGGGGAATGACACTTTATCCTTTGCCCACTAATTGTGGGCAGGAGGGCTGGCCCAGCCCTGCCCACAGTCAGGTTTTGGGCTCTTTTCGGGACTTGTCCCTGCAGATTTTGCTCCGTGTCTCCCCGCAGTCTGTAGGAGCACGGCAGGAAGGAGCAGTGCGCACACCTGTGCACACTCATTGTTGAAAGAGCAAGAGAGAACAGAAACAGGAATGTTTTAATGTGAGGAAGTCCGGAAAGACCACAGACAGAGCAGCCGTCAGTGGCAGGACACGCTGGTGAGGCAGAAGTACTCTTTATTTGCCTTAACTTGCCTTGGCTGACTCAGATTCCAGTAAGCTGAGCCACTTCTCATTTACAGTAAATTGAAGAAAACCCTGTTATCGTGAGGAATCACCGCTGTTGCAGAGAACAGACAACACCCTCCAGGAGGGGAGAGGGCACACAGGCAAAATTCTGAAGAGCCTGAAAACTCTGTCGGACTTGCAGTCGTATTTGCTCCCACACTGTGGGACGTTTGCGGAACATTTTTTTCTCTCTCAGACTGGGGCTGTTATTTTGGATGAACAAACTCTTAAGAACAGTAAAAGTAGAATTTGGTTTCCTTCTTAAGCTTTCAAATTAAAAGATGCTGTGAGGCAACTGGGGGTAATCAGATACAGACACACAGCCCATAAGCAAACGCAAGAGCTCGTACAGAACGTGCACGTATGCACGTGCCTTCCCAGGCTACGCCATAAGTTCTCTGTTAAAGGGAAATACTCCGTGACTCGCTGAAACGAGGTCAGCACCACGCTGGATTTGCCTTGGACCCCTGCTCTCCAGTACCACAGCTCTGCTGAAGGGACACAGAACTGCTTCCCAAACACACGAATCGGCGGTAGGCCACGGGATGGTAATCCCTCCATAGAGGTCCTGATCTTATCTTTAAACTTGAGAAATTCCCAACTTCAGCTCTGAAGCAGAAGGTTTAATATACCTTCCTGCACGTATTACTAATAATGGCATGAGATGCTTTTGGCTCGCCATAATTTTTCAGATCATACAAACTACTTGGCCTCAAGTGACATCCTACAGGAATAAGCTACACTGTCGCATTTGCTATGAAATAAAAACTACTAGTTTTGATTTTTCTGCATCTTATTTCTCCTCATGTTTCCATATAAAACGAAGGAGGAAGTTCCTGCTCTACCATCTCTAAATTGGGTACCGTTCTATACTCTTCATCGTCTGTTTCCCTCCTGTCTAAAACATGCTACAAATCTTACTAATTGGTCTCATGCACGAGACCATGTTTTCTTGGCCTAGCTTCTCTAAATTTCTTCCTAAAGCCACCATCCACTGGGGGCAGAATACGAGCACTCTTGAACCACTTCTGAGCCGGCAAACAGAGTCTCTAAGACTGTTCTGAGATTATTGCAAAAATTTAGAAGATCACAGCACCTTTACAGAAAATAATAAAACTGGTTTATGCCATTAAACCAATTCTCCCTGGCTACTATAAAATACATGATGTTTTAATGGCTACTACAAAAGACATGATGTTTTATTAACTAAAGACATACTTGCAGATGTGGGTCAATTTCAAATATCGTTTCTCCTCTTCGCATATCTGTTATCAGCCAGGGTCCTCCAGCTCTACAAAGAAAGAAAGGCAATGAAGCAAACATGGTTTAGCTAGTGACGAAAGCCCTCCAGGACCTAACCGTTACCTGCCTAGTGTCTGGCACCACCAAGTCTTGCAGGGCAGTCCAGACTGATGCAGGCTATCCCCTGTGTGGACCCACTTACTCATACAAGACTGAGCTGTGCTTTACAGGTAGCAACTGGGACTGAGAAGTCCAGCGTAACCTGGTATATGAGATATAGGCATATGAGAGATCAGCAAGGCATGGGGTCAAGATTTATACCTCTCCTAAGTATCTGAAGATGCAGCCGGGTCCCAATGGGACTTCCCTTTTTGCTGAGATCAGCAGTCATGTTCAGCACCATAAAAAGCTTATTGCTCTGATGAATATCCTCACAATAGACATTTTTCCCAGATGGTACTTAATGGCTGAGTACTCAGATGGTTCAGTGCAATCCCTGTTTTCGCTAGCAATGAAAGTTGGAAGGGTCAGGATGTACCACAACAAAGGTGATAGAAAGCAGATTACTGTGAAGATGAACTACTTGGGGACTTGACTTTGGGTCACAGTGCACCCAGGCCGTAGAAATCCGCCTCAGAACAAGCTTTTCATTTGAAATAAAAACTGAAGTCTTGTGAAATCACCACAGAGTTGTTTTTCTTTTTTTTTCTTTTTTTCATGAGATACTTTGTTATTGCAGTCAAAAGCCCCCTCCTCTGGCTCTGCCTGTGTTAGGCTCCCAAAGCACTTGCAGTCAGACCAATAAAGGTTAATATTTTATAGGTTTTCGAAGGCATCGGTAGCTACTCTTTTTTCACATCACTTTGGAAGCTGTTAATTTGTAACTGCAGAAGTGCCATCTGCTTCAGCTCCTCACTGGGATGCAAGAGCCTTTTACCCTAACTCCGTATCAGCAGCCCAGAAGTTTGCAGCTTTGCCTTTGAATCAGACACATTTCTGGATTTCATTTTATCTTTGGAAAGGTGCTTGTGCCACAGCACAAAAGCCAAAAACTAACATGAAAACAGACTGGGGAGAGGGGTGCTACATCTGCATTGGTTTAGAGGAGTCAAGGGAGCTGCAGACAGTGTTTATTGTCTTGGGGTCCCAGAAACAAAGCTTGCAGATGGACAAATTCCCTCTTCTCTAGGGCAATCACATGAATTATTTGCACTTGTGCCTAAATGGAAAAAGTTCAAGTTTAAGAAATTCAGCAGCAAAGGCTATACTCTTCCAAATAATCAATCAATTAAAGCCCGCTGTGGCACTATAGAGTGTACTATTGTGCCCAGGAGCACATATTCAAAGCTATTTTGTTTAAAATGTTTTGAGCTACTACCACACTGCAATAATCTCAAAATATAAGAGGAAAACATTTAAAGCAAATGCCTGCAAGTCAAAAGTTTGGTTGCAACCTGGCAACAAATAAAGCATCAACATAGCATGTAACATTTAAAATCCATCTCCTCCTTGACCCAACAATATCTTTGTTTTGCCAAGGAAGAAATAACAGAATGAACTTCACTTCCATGAACACTCTTTCTGCTGCAAATTGACCGTTCAAGACAGAGTGATTTTCTCACTTTCAGACAGCACCCAAGCTTTTGCTAGGCACTCTAAGTCAGACCCTCACTTCCCTTTCTCTTGAACTACTCAGAGAGGTCACCAGTAACAGTTGTTCTGGCTCCTTCAGGAAGAACCAAAGGGAAAATGCTGCAGGTGTAAAAGACAGGAAATTTAGCTTTTAAAAGCTCATTGTGTTCCACCCTGAACATGTGGGCTTCCACATGCATTAATTTGCCATCTAAGCATCTGTGTGTGAACAGATTTGCAATGAATTCCCATCTCTAGCTACAGCATGGGATTAAATAAGTTCCGTCAACCAGTTAAAGATTGTTGATAAAAACAAACAACTGAATTGTTCTCTGTCAGTACGCTCCTCTGGATGGGGCTACACGAGCACTTACACTGGCACAGTCCGAAGCAGCTCCAAGATCCCTTGCCCGTTCCATTGTTGAGCTGCATGCAGTTCCTCAGTGCAAACCCCAACAATCTGGAATAAATAAAAACAGAGATGGGAATTGTGTGAAAACTGTAAAGAACATGGTGCTGGATCAAATTGTATAGATAGAGAGAAGCACCATTCCTTTGACCTAATGAGACAAGTGAGGACAAATGGAGCCTGAGACAACAGAGAGATTCTGCAATTCCTTATGCCCCCTCAGTATCATGTGAAGTGCCCTGGCATGTAGCGTTTAACGTCGCATGGAGTGTGTGAGTGTGTGAATTAAATAAGAGGAGGGCCTGGTGAAAAATCAGAGCTTACTGGTCTGTTGTCAGACTTCAATCTAGTCCACACAAGAGAAACCAAGCCAGGACAGGTTAGGGTCTGAGTACATGCAGAACACTGTGCTGTTGGCCAATTGCTAGGAGCAAAAGCGATAACAAACCAGCAATTTCTATCAGGCAGGAAACTCACTGCCACAAAGGAAGGCTTTGGTGCTCATGAATCCTTGACCGACTCCATTTGCTGACCGGTTAAATCTCACCTACCACCATAAAGTAAAGCTGCTAACATAACGCATAATCCACTCTGCACTGCAGTCAACTGCAGACTTCTGCCTTCCTGCGTAATGCAGGATGTGTTTGCTCTTCAGGATGGGATCTACCACACTGAACAATACCAGATATCCCTCTCACAGCAGCTGAGATCAGACGCTTCAAATGAAGGGGTGAAATATTCTTCACTTGACAGAGAAAGGCAGTTGTTTTTTATTTTTTCCTTGATCCATCAACCACTGGCTTGTGCTTTGGAGCACAGTGATTCACCCCCTGGGATGAGAAAAGATTTTAGCCATGGACTTCTGCTTTGTCTCTCAAGACTTCTTTCCTAATGACATTGAATTTTTGGTCAGAATCTGTTCAAGTGGTGCTTTATCAGAGAACAGGAAAATTGAAAACTTAAGTCCTGTAGAGCAGTAAGCAGGAGTACACGATGTGCCTTTACTGCCAGCGAGTACCTGCACTGACCGAGATCTGCGTGGAAACCTGTCAGCATGTACGCACACTTCTGCACCCTACCTCCTCTGCCCCTCGCAGAGCTCACTTTCTCAGGACCCAGCCCTTGGGAACTCACTTCATCCCCACCCACCTCCCAGGCTTCCTCTGTGAACAGCCTGAATCACCCTCCCTTCAGCACACCCCTCCCTGGGCCTTTACTCACTAATTACATGCAAACAGCAAGACTCTAAACAGGAAATTATTTTGTGTTCATTCTTTTCTTCTTGCAATCATTTATCCTCATGGGTCAAACGAAATCCATAACAACGAGCATCAAACAAACAAAGGGGAAAAACAAGTCAACTGTATGTGCTGCAGAAGACTGGAGGCCAAGAGCCTCAGGATGCAACAAGCTGACTCTCCTTTGATCCTGAACAGCTGGGCACTAAAGAAGGGATGCAGACCAATGCAACACTAACTGGGGAGTCAGCCAGGAATCACCCTGCTTAGCTTGACTCTCTACTTCTGCTTCCAGATCCTACAGTTCACCTTTTACTGATTAACCCCACACCCATCTCTTTCCCGTTGATACAACACAGACTTTTGGGCAAAATGGAAGTTTCAGGAAAGCCTTTGCCCTTGCTCAGCAGTTGCCTTGTGCAGGTCTGTGATAATGGAGCTTCCCTTTATGCGCTGCAACTACAGCCAAGCACAAATGGAAGCAAACAGAAGCTTAAACTGTAAAATACAGACACTTGCATTCTCCCACATGGCTGAAGCTTCTCCACAGAGCAGGGAAAAATCACCAGTTGGTGTCAACTATGCTAGCTCGTTCGCTAAGGTTAGTAAGTCCACATGTAATTTTTAAAAGTTCAAAGCAGCCCTTGTCCAAGAGAAGCTTGGACACCACTGAGAAAATGGAGCCTGGGACAGCAAGCAAACCTGTTTGGCCAAGGAACTCCCCTCTCTGAACAGTAGTGTTAACATGCAAGGGCTGTTTCTTTTGCAAAGCAATCCTGAACCTTTCTTAAGCAGTAGATCAGTACAGGCAAACTCACATAGCCTCCAAACAATCCTTGTGTCTATGTGGCAGGCTGCATTTCAGCCATTAAATAATTTTAATAATTTGCCAGTCCTACTAAAAACATCTCTTCTAGAACTGAAACCAACGGATCATCCACTGATACTGCCATAACATTAATGTGAATTTAGCCCTATATATATATATATATATTTTTTTTTTTACAAGTGTTTATCTCAGCTTTTTTCCCCCAACTCGTGTTTGAAATTTCAGAGCAGTAAGGTAATGTTCAACTCCAGGTGTGTTTCAGGGTGTAAACCCTTTCTGCATAAGACAGGCCTCTATCCTGAGAACTGAGTGTGCCCTTGCTCAATCCCAGTAAAATCCTTACTGAACACCTCCAGGGCAACAACTCAAAGATGAGAGTCATAGTAATCAAATACGGAAGCAAGGCGGAAGACAAGTGAATAAGCATCTGACTTATCAAAGCTAAATAAAATGTAGTGTTAGCTGCATTCCACGCCCAGGAAGTGATAGAGCCACCACTGCTGTGTGTCATACCTGTAGGAAAGTAACGACCCCAAAAGGAGTCTGCACTGGCTGCATCTGAGGGTCTTCCGTCAGTAACATGTGCTGGATTCTTGATTCACTGTTGTCCAAAGGGCTGTGCCACGACACATGGTCACCGCTGCAGAAGGTGTTTTCTACGAGGAAGAGAAACAAGGAATATTTAGTCCCTAAATTCTGCTGGGATATTCCTTCTGAGGACCAGGACAGTCCCTGGCTGCTATTCACAGCGACTGCCCCCAGCTGGCTCTGCTGCATCCCCAAGTCAGCTGAAGCACCTGAACCAGGAAATGGATCTCCCTGAGCCACCTGGATTCAAGCACTGATTTTAAAATGGCCCAATCCTGAGTTAAACCTATGGCAAAAAAAAAAAAATGTTATAAATTAAGTTTATAAATTAATCCTAACACAGGAACACCCTCAAATAAAATTAGTCTCTCTCTAATTTACTGTTTGTCTAATTTTGTGACAGGGTACAGACAGTCAGAGGGCCATACAGGATGCCTATGGGACAGCAATTCTTACTTGATTTGCAACTCCGATTTGCCACAGAGAACTGATTCTGAAATGTGAATTAGACACAAATAATGCCCTGCTATACCTAATAAAGCACAGTCTGCTGCCCAACTTGTGACAGTCTAAGTCAAAGACACTTTCTCTTCTAATTGTCTGGCGGCTCTGGTGCAGAATTATAATTAATATGTTCCTTCTTTCCTAAACAATGAGAAAACCAATAGGCTATAAATTTCACTCTATGTCAGAATAGTCTGCGTCAAAACAAAGGGCCAGAAATTATTCTCCCCTCTTCACAACTGTAAGAATTCCTTTCTTTTCCTCCTCTCCTCCTCAGAAATAAAAAAGCCAGATAATCCCACGTCCTACAGCTGGTGCAAGCCAAAGGCACACCAGAACCCCTGAGTGTACGTTGCTGCCTCAAACGAGGAGAGGCTAATGCCTGCTTTCTGGAGGAACCAGAAGTAAAACCACCAGCCACGGCCATTGTCACTGCATTTAAAGCACGGTGCACCTGCACGCAGTTGGAGAAGTGCATGTGCAAGCGTGCTGCCCAGCCGACTGCCTCGAACGGGGGTCTTGCAGTGTCCCCCCGGATAGTTTTCACTGTACATAGAAATGAGCAGCTTGGAAGCCGCATTATGCCCTCTAACATAGGCGTAGCATCCCAGGGATGAACCGAGTATTGCCTGCATGCTTCTAAAACCACCTGCAAGCTCATGCTTCCTCCCTGCACGAGCTCATTTACCAAACCAGGCTGGCCTGCTGCCCTCCTCCTATGGCCTCTCCCAGGCTGTGCTCTCAGGACAGAGGCAAGGCAGCCCTTGCCCACTGAAGGACGACTAGGGCTTCTGCTGCGGGCTGGAAAACATCACCAATTACTCGCATTGCTGTCCAACGACACCGGAGAACCTCCCGTGATGTGGAGCCGGTCCGGTTCAGGAGTGCTGCCTGCTGCCAATCCTCCTCTCTGCCTTGCAGCGGTGCAGGATGCTGCCAGGGAGCAGGCAGGTGAGCTGACGAGAGGCACCTTGCAGCTGCTGTGCTCCAAAACGCTCCGCCAGGGAGCTAACTCACGCTTACACGGCCAGGGGTTTAATTCAGGGTGTCACAGGCAACTCCCAGGTCCTCCACCAGATGTCCCCATTGGCGTTTATTTGGGCTTTTTACGCTATACGGCTTTTCAGACGGATTTCTTGGACAGCTCAATAGATTAAGAAAGAGTTAAAATAAACTTTAAAATTAAAATAAAATGCCATAAGGAACTCGGCCTGAAAAAGGAGGCATGGGACAGAAGTGTTGAGATAAGTAAGGGAGTGCTTTCCTTCGTAAGAAAGAAAGAAAACATAGCAAACGCGAGCCGCTTCAAAGAAAGAAAGGAGTTTATCTTTCTGTACAATAAATTACACGCTTTCAGCTCTGCAGCTGAAAGGAGTGGCTCAGAGCATTACTTCACTTTTAAGGTTGGGACGTATAAGCAGGCAGAAATGAAAAATATGATTTCAAAGTTTTTCTTAAATCAAAATTGGATTAAACAAACAGACAAAACCGGCACAGTTGCAAAGAATCTTGCCGATGTTTTTCCAGGTTAGGCAAAACGTGGCTGATTAATTTTATTTTTTAAATGATAAAAGCCTCTCAGTCACAGCTTTCAGGAATGAAACAAAACCACAAAGAACTTATTCTTGGGCCCTGTCTCTATACCACAACATTTTGCCCATCAAACGCTCACACAATTCTATGCTGATCGATCGCTGCGTTTCACTGCTGCTGCTGCTTCTCCTGGGAAATCCCAGCCCGTTTAGAGCAGGTTTTCAAATGCAAATGGCTCTGCTGGAAATCCACCTGTTTATGTCCATGCGAACACTGAACACTTAGAAAATCTCCCTCTCTCTCTCACATGCACCCGAACAGCAAAAAATTCACACTGACTACTCAATTCAATCACAAAAAAAAAACACCATTCTGCAAATAACCCGAAGCCCAATTAAAAGTTGTAAGAGTGCAAAAAGTTCGGAATTACAGCCCAAAACTCAGCCCTGCGCTTGCTGCATTGTAACCCATGCAGAATGTAAGATCAGCTCCTGTACAGAGACCTCTGTAGTACCGAGGAGAGCCTGAACTGCAGGACCTGTAGGCACAGAAACCGAGGAGCTACAGGAACAAAGGACGAGATAACCACTTGCACTCGCCTCGTGCTGGAAACGGGGACGTGCATCCTCCCTTCCCACCTCTTACACCCGATTTGTAAAATAAGACGATCAAAATCTTTAAGCTTCAAACAATGTTTTAACCAAAAGATGCTAAAGTTTTCGTAAATCTAAATTTACGTCTCAATTTGTGGTTTTCGTGAATGTTGAATCGGAACGTGCATCAGCCAGATAGATCCTCAGACATCACAGCACAGATGGACAGGAAAAATCTCCTGCGGTTTTTGTCCCTTCCTATTATTTGCAGTGCTGTCAGCAATGCAAACTTCCCTTCATCTGCACATGTACAATGTGCTAATATTTCCTGCACATAGATATTTATTTCCATAAAAACAAGAGATGAGTCGGCACAGGATGCGGGCGCTCATCTCAGGTATGGCAGAAGCGCAAACACCTTGCGAGGAGCAACTCACTTCAAGCAGACGTGGTCGGTTCCCCAAAAAGCATCCCCATTTCTCTCTTACCACGCGGACTAACCGGAGAAGCAGCCTGCCATCTCCCTGCTCGTTTCTGTGCACTGCTGTGAACCAGGACGTGACCAGGACCTACAGCGATGCCAGTAGGGGTCTACAGCCATACCTTCTGTATGTGGTTCGAAGTCTACTGGATTTATTGAAAGAGACACCTACAGTCACAACTGGAAGCGACTTATATCTGAAATACGTGAAAATACAGACGTGAAAATAGGAATTAATGCACATCTGAAATAATTGTTTCATGTAAAAAAAAAAAAAAAGGTAGGAAATAGCTCATGCTCATGAGGAACCGACTCAGTCAAAGCACTGATGCCTACAATGCCATGTGCATCCCAAGGCAGTTCCTAGTGCTTAGTGCTAGGACAAAACACATCTCTCCTTTCTGATAAATGCAGAATGTTCCTTTGCAAATTATCTTGGTTGTAGGAAGCCTCCAAGTTTACAGCCTCGTCAGCAAAGCTGCTTCTGCGGTGATCCCATTACACCACCGATGCTCTGCCATGCCCTTGGAGATTTGGGAACAGACTCTGCTTTATCCGAGCCCGCTCACAGCATCCACTGACCCAACTTTTTCCACTCCCAACAAGCTCTGCTCCGACAGCCCTTTTGATCTACCGGAACGCTGTGCAGATTGCCATGCTGAGGCAGTTTCTTATCAGTTTTGAGGAGGGATTCAAGTTCCTCTGTACAAAGGCCGAGCACAACAGATCCGACGCAAGTCTTTGTGCTGTATTTCTTAACGAGACAAAACGCATTTGGGCCCAGAATCCAGGAAAGGGTAAGAGAGCTCTCAGTGAGAGCTGTGAAAAACCATGGCAAAGCACCTCCTCTGCCATTCAAAGAGGGCAATGATCAGCCTGTGAGCAGCGAACGCCAGGACTAAGGTGGCATTTGCTGCTGCAAAGCCTTCTGCCTTGTTGAATTTCCAGGACTTAAACCCAGCGCGTGCAGCAGCATGATCTGTCCTCGTGAATTCCCAACTTTGTTGTTTTTTTTTCCTGCAAGTGTGCGTTTTAACAAAACCTACTGAATTATTCTGCTCTGTTAGGGAACGCTGACTCCACAGAACTGAAATGCTTCATAGGGAGGTATCGATTTCATAAGAACTGAACAAGGAAATCGTTACAACATTTCATTTCAAACTTATTATTTCATTTCATAATTTATAACAGCAAATCTGAAGCTCCCTCTAGCTCCACAGCGATGAGAAGTCTCTAAATTTCCCCCAGACCGGCTCTCGCATCGCTCCATTATGCAAAGGCAGCATCTATACCACAGCTACACCAGACTTCTCTGTTAAGCCTCCCATATTTTGAAGTCTTTAAAATGTCATTATCCATTTTCTTTTACAGCCCACATAAAGCAGGTGAGGCTCCTTCACGCAGCAATGGTCATAATTCAGCTGTGCAATCTCTCCTAACTTTACTATCCAACTGCTCAATAACGAGAGCTGGGGAAATAACTCAGAGGCAACCGTTCCACGGTGGACTAGTAAATTTTCTTTGTGTAACGTTGCTCATGTATTTTCTTGGAGCGCATTCCCCTCGCCTTTAATTTGCCTAAATATAGCTAATGCCTAGAGAAATAAATTCAAGTCATATTCTTGGCCTCAAGATGTTTTATAAACAGTGTGGCGCATGCAATCTATGCTAAAGAGGTGTTAGCTAGCTCTAGAGAGAGACACAAACTGTTTCCCACTGTATTTTCCATTTCTTTTTTAAACCTGTCATTTTTACATCTACGGAACAATCCTGCTAGGAGCCCTAACTCCCTCGAATAACCACAGGGAGCAGGGAGAAAAGGACAACAAACGGAGACAAGCGGTGGGAGCTGAGAGCTCCATCCAAAGGCTGGCCCCACGAACATTTCCCCAGGAGCAGGTAAATCCCTGTCTGAGCACCTGCGAGTCAAATATCTTCTCTTGCATGTGCATAGGGGACAGTATGGGGGAAAAGACAGCGCTGATGCTGTTCCACCAGCAAGGAGACAGCACGGGAACTCAAAGCATCCCTCCTGCCTAGCACACAGTCTCCAACCTGAGTCTGGCCTCGGGCAGTTAAGATCACATCAGCCTGATTCCAGCAAAGGCCAGAAAACTCCCCCCTTCTGACATGGTCACGCCAACACTTCTTTGGATAGCTTTTCTATTTAGGGAAATAGGTTTGTAACCTGACCAGTCTTGTGTGTCACTTCCGAGACATCTCCTCCTTCAAAACACCAGCTAAAACCTTCAAAGGAGGCGTTACGTTTTTCCCACTAAACCAACGAGTTTGATAAATCCGTGGTGGTTCTGAGCTGACGCTGAGCAGAGGGGGAGAAGCCCCAAGCACATTAACTACTAAACATGCTCAATTTGAGGAAAACGGCTGCTCTGCTGCACTCATACCCTTCAAAAGCGAGTTTCTGTGTTCCTCCTGTTTCTGCAGAAAGCCAGCCCATCGTTACACGGTCACTTTATTCCGAGACGTATGCGATGCTGCTGAAAGAAACCACCCTGCGTGCCCCCCCCGTGACAGCAGGGGCTACCTGGATCCCCGCCCTGCGAGCACTTGGCACTCCCCTCTGCTAGCTTGGTCTGAAAAAATACATCTGAAATTCGCGACAGCGCACGGCACCGGGGATGCTGGCAGGCGAACACGATGACCGCATCCCTTACGCAAGCCAGCCCTACGTTATCTGCGGCGCTCGGCGGCTGGAAAACTTGCTGCTCCGAGGGGCAGGAGCTTGGATCCGACCGCGAGATCTCGGCTAAAATGGAAGCAGCGAGAAACAGACATCAGCCAGCATAACTCAGAGGAATTCTGTATCTGACGGCAAAGCAGGGAAGGATTTCGAGCCCCGGACTTACGGGTGCAGGAATGTTTAAAAGGCCCCCTGTGAGCTCCTGAGCAGCACGACAGTGATGCAGCCAGACGCTTAAATTGAACGCAGCTTAGCCGATAGTTGCAGAAATAATGTAATTTATTGCACTGTTATTACCACATGCGCGGTCTGTATGATTTATTATAGAAGTGCATTTTCCCCAACACATTTTTAATATTCGGTCTGGCTTTGTTTTATAAAAAAAAGGTAGTCTGGCAATCTGTCACGAGTAAGTTTTGGTGCTGTGTTTCGGTACCATTTTGCAGACTGAACAGCTAGAATTAATTAAGAGAAACGAGGGGCAGACGCAGAGTCCAACACTGAAACCTATTAGCTCCACTTCTTACCAGAGCTACTTAATACATTTCTAATCAGCTTACTAATGTCTATGACCATGCATGCAAGGATGCAGCTATAATAAACCAATACAGAAACTAAATATGAAGATTATCTAAAGATCTCAAAGCAATACTGTTATGGCAACTCATCATCCAGACGGAAGTTTAAACAAAAAAACAGGCTATAAAGTAAAAGACTTTATTCTGACTCATTTGCCAGACACATTAAATTAAGATAATCTAGGGATAATCAAATTAATGCTAAATTCAGTCTGTCTGCTTCCTTTCCCAACCTACAAAGGACTACACAAATGGACTGGTAAAGCAGGAAAACAACGCTGATGTAATCTGTGGGACCTGTTGGCAGCGTTAGCTTTTAACTTCATTTTTAGCTCAAGCTGAGCCTTTTAAGAACATAGGAGAAAAGAGGAGAATCCGAGCCATGACGTATTTGCATTACATTAAAAAAAAAAAAAAAAAAAAAAAAAAAAAGCTTTTCCCCCATGGTTTTCTTAAGCAGTTCAGATTTGCTGCCCCGTATCTCCCGTCTGGGAGACAGGAACTGCCCCAGCCCGGGCTCCCTAAGGAGGAGCAGGTTCGCACAGGGCTGCTGCCTGCTGCAGGCATGCAGCACGGACAAGGTGCCCGAGGAAGAATTAAATCCCCGGAGTACAATTAAACAATAGCTCCGCTGCAGGGATTCAAATTGGGCTTTTACAAACAAGGGGCCTAGGCAAAAGGTTCTTTAAAAGGAAAAAAAAAAAAATAGTGTGGAGAAAAACAGATTATCAGCACTGTAAGGACTCCTTGACCTCTGAGGTTTGAAGATGGGGTTTAGAAAATACAGGAGTGATGCAGATCTTTTTTTAAATTGATCAGCAGGTTGAAAATAAAAACTTTGTGTTAACCCTGGAAAATCAATGAGCCTCTCAAAAGAATCCCATCAATTTATGCAAGTGAATGTAAACTTATTTGATCTTTCAAGTCCCCCGGAGTGAAAGCCCGACGAAGGGGCCAGAGACGGGACGTCCCCTGCCTCCCGCCCCAGCGGAACAAAGAGGACTCCTCGCTCGCCACGCACCGCTCCCAACTGTCTGCCTTCAGCCCAGCAGGGCTGGGGGAAAACACCTCTTGTCGTATTGCAGCTTCCACCGACCAAGTTACAAATACCGGGTTTCGTATCAGGACGCGGACACCTGGATGCCTTGTGTGACGCAGGGGAGCACGCTGTGTTAGCCCAAGTGCTATCATGCAACAGGCAGCGTGGCTCCGGGCCTCCCCTGCCCCCTGCGTTTCCCAGGATGTTTCTTCCCAGCCCTCGCACATCTGCGTGCCTGGCTCGCTCCCTCTCCCTGCCCACCTCTACGCGCGCACGCAGTTTCCATTACTGCAGCCTCCGGGAATTTCTCACGCAGGCTCCCAGCAAGTGACTCCCGTGCCCAGGGCACGCTCCCACCCTCCGGCAGCCGTGGGCCCCCTGTCCTCTCCCTGACTCCTTCCAGCCTTCTCTGCCAGCCACCTCCTTCCCCGTCTCCTCTCTTCCCCACGGTTTCACCCAGCCCCGCGCTGCCCCTGCTCCTTCCAGCCCCACGCAGCAGCAGAGGCAGGAGCTGGCACCCCCAGCGCCTCCTCTGCAGAGGGCAGGATGCCGCTCCGGCGTTGCTTTTCCACCAACGGTTCTCACCCGCCTGCTCCTTTACCTGCACAACACCCACCTACAGGGGAGGAGACCTGGAGGAAGGCACGGCAGCACGAGAGGACTTACCTGGCGACGCTGAGCATGGCAGAGAGAGAAAACGAACGTGGGCGCAAGCTGCTCTTTCACAGCCCCACAAAACTGTCCCCTCTCCAAGCTCTCGCTCCTCTACACCTTCCCACGCAGGTCCACCTTCCCTAGGTGCTGTGCAGCGGGTCTGCTTTCACACCCTCCAGCAGGCAAGCAGGACGACCTCCGCCTTAACTCCCTGCGTCCCCCCTGTCCAAGCAACCCCCAGAGAGCAGGACTGCACTTGCCAAGCGCTGAGCTTTAGGCCAGGCAAGAGAGTCCCAGCCCACGGACGAAGCCTCCCCCTTGGCCGCACAATTTGGATCTCCGAGCAGACACCTTGCAGCGTTTCTGCAGCAATTCCTGCCGGCGAGGAGCAGCCAAGAGGCACCGTGGCAGCACCCTCCTGGAGCCCAGCCCCTCGTATGCACTGTTTTATCAGGAGCCAGACCCTGCCACCCCCAGCCAGCCGTGCTGCCGCCAGCTTTTGCCACCCCTAAATATCTACGAGACTTCTATTCAAGAGCTCTTAAGGAACTTGGAAGTGAAACTACGGGACTATCCTCCTCTGAATGGGCTCCGGGATGTCAAACACAGCTTTAACGCTCAGCCTTCACAGCCCACGAGTCCCAAGTCTTGAGAGGTAGACTGTAAGACTGCACTGGGATCTCTCTAAGCAAAAGTTACTCGACAGAAAGGGCAGTTGGACTGGGACAAAACACCTGTACATTTATCACATCATAACCTCTTAAAAAAAGTAATCTAGTTACCCTGCCACTAGTTCTGGGGCTTATAATGGGAAGGGATGGGAGGTGTTAGAGAACACCGAAGCGTATTTCTCAGTGGTTATTTTAAGTTTTCAGGAATTTAAAGCTCGCATGGGCCAAACTTGAGTTTTACTTCTGGCAAAAGCAGGAAGCTGAAGGGTAGGAAACAGAGGAACTTTGTATTCAAACGTATTTGTGTAAAATATTAGCTGAGCTCTATCAGCTCGTTACAGTAGTGCAAGGGAAACACGAAGTTTGTCCAAGAGCTGTATTTATGGATCGAATGCAAAACGATCAGTCTGTTTGTGGAGTACCTTTGGAAACTCCATCCCAAGCATTCTGAGATGACTCCTTTAAGGCTCTGGCTTTAAAAGAAAAAGCAGGAGAGGCGGCTTTCCACAGGCTCTGGGCTGTCTGCAGCCCCCGAATGCACTCTCCCAGTTTCTCTTCCCCACCAAGAACAAAACGCTTCCCCTGCTGTGCCCATTTGCTGCCTCCTGGCTGAGCAGGCGGCTGCAAAGGATCTTTGCGTGTAAGGCTGTCAGACGATGGTCTGTAATGAGCTCAGCGTGCTGCCGTACTCGCAAGCAGAGGGGGTTAGTCAGAAGGCACAGTTTGAGCACTACTTGCTGCGCAGATCTTCAATAGGAAGCGTAAGAAGGTGGACGTGTAACAGTGAACCCAACTTCCAGCTCAGTCTGCTCTGCGGTATCATCTAACGCGGGCTGGCAGCTGTCAAGGGAAAAACCAGTCCTTTTTACGGGGCTACTCAGTATGTGTGCAACCTTCACACACTCCTCTGTGCATCCCAAACAATCGCGCGCAGGCAGAAGGAGAGGATGCTCCTGTGACCACAGAACAATTCTTGCTTTGTGGCTTTCAGCTCCTCGATAGGAGGAGGCAGCACTATTCGATGCAGAAGCCTTTCGCTATTAGAGTGGCTGCTTCCGCTTCCCAGAAAAGGCCGGGAGGGACAAAGACTCACAAACAAGAGGCCAAAGGACCTCACACCAGCAGGAGGGGGAGTTTCTGCCTTCCCCTGAGCCGTTTCCTTTGTCTTGCATTCCTCCCGCAGCACAGGGGACAGAGCCTTTGTCCAGGCTGGGCTGACCACGTGCAGCTTCTGCCCGCTTCCCTGCCCGAGCAGCCAGAGGTGCTCCTCGGGTCCCCAGCACATGTGCTCCTCACCCTCCTGCAGCGGGGATGCTCCTGGTAGGGTGGAGAAAAGGCTTCCAGCAGAGAGCTCAGCTCCCCTCCACTTGGGGCAGAAAACAAGCTAGATCCGTTCTGATAACCGATTTATTCCACGATAACCACCTGCCAGGAGCCAGCACCCCAGGGCACAGAGCCCGCCGGCTGTCCTTGCATCGCTCCGGCTCTTGCAGCAGCCTTGCAGGGAGATGTGTCACAGCTTTCTCTGCGTCTCCACGCCTGTTTGTTTCCTCCCTCTTCCAGGGGGAGCCCACATGCAGCACACAGGCTACGATGACTGTGCATTTATAAATGCAACATACATCGGATTTACATGTGCTGCTGCTCTGTCCATCCACGGCATTTGAGAGCAGCGTAAGGGCACCCGGGCTGATGCAGAGCACAAACAGAAGACAGATGATTTTTTTTTTTTTAATAAACCAGCTGAAAGAACTGTATTTAAGAGCTGAAAAGCAACGAGCCAAGTTCAGTTCCCAGGCAGGGACAGGACACGGGCTGACAGAATTAAAAGGGACAGTACCAGCTGAAACCTAGCCAACTCAAACCGGGCCTAAACCTGCTTTATCGAAATTGCAGGAGTGGCTGCAAACAAGCTGCTTCTTTCAGGCAGCACTCAGATCCCTCGCTTACTGCCTAGAAATACTATGCAACCAGCAAAGCAGCCCAGGGAAGACAGCTTTCCTTCTATTTCAGCCAGGTCTTTTATAAGGAACAAAGACTTTCTGTGCCTCTGCTCCTGGCACAAAGTCTCTCCGTGCTTCAGTGTCAGCCTAGCCTTTGGGGCCCAGGAAGGTCAGGTCTGTTCTCAGCAGAGAGCCAGAAGTCCAGAGACAATAGTGACTTCCATGACAAGGCCCAGGAACCGCCCAGCCTGATCCACGAGCCCAGACAGACTGCAGGAGAGAATAAAGCCCAAACTCCATCAAGGTTAGGGAGGGAGAGACGAAAAGGCTTTAATTTATATTACACAGCTTGCTCACTGACAACATAAGCCATGGACTTTTCCTCCCCTGAGCCAAAGGAGAGTACAGGTGTCCTCAGAAAGTTTTAGGTTCCTGGTCATGCTTTCCGACCGCTAACTGGAGCTGAGGAGGAAGCTGGGTGAGCCTCCTGCCCACTCCAGGCTCACGTCACCACTGCTGACAAAGCCAAAGGCAGTGTCACACAGCAGCGGTGCCGGTCCCCTCCTTTCAAGTTCTTGACAAAGCGCCCAGCGTTTGTCCAACTTGGCTAGAGTGTTGCTGGGGCTTTCCCGTCAGCGCAGCAAAAGCAGTTTGGTGGAGAACAGATCCCAGCAACTCTCGAGCAAAGGACAGGGAGATGCTACCCACCAGGTGCTACATCAGCAGCTGAAGGAGTGGCCGTGCCCTGGGGCAGCGAGCAGGATGGAGCCTGGTGCTGGGGCGCCTGCAGCACTGTGGGGGGCAGCACCCTGCCTGCTCTGAACAGAAAGAGAGGCCGAGTAAATTTAATCAGCCAAAAGTCTAAGGTCAGGGAATTCCATTTATGCTGCCAGGATGAATGAGGACGGGCAGGACGAGCGCACCACCTGCCTGGGAACGCACTCGGCAGCATTCACACCTGGGGCTCTGCTTTACAACTCCGTGCCCTCAGCCAGTTTTCTACCGGGATCTGAAAGCACCTCTCCAGCCTAGACAGGACTCGTGCAGAGGAAGGACAGACCGCCAGCTGCGTGCTAGTGCACAGCCTGGGAAGCCTCGGCCACAGCCTCGACCACCGCACAGCTTTTTTCTACTGACTGGCAAGCCTCCGACCTCCCTCCGTGCCTCGGCACCCAGCTGCAAACGGAGCTGGGAGCATTTCCCTGCCTGAATGAAAGCACCAGACCTCAAAGGTCCCCGGAATTACAGACACATGAAAAGACAAACAACACTAAGCTCTGCAAGTGCGCAGAGAAGGAACTGCATTAAGCTCGTCTAGAGAAGGCAGCAGGATGCATGCTGACCTGTGCTCAGCGCTACCGGCACGGTGCTGGGGTCCGTCCTCTTGTTCCTCTCCAAGGGAAGGGCTCCCTGTGCTGCACGGCATGGGCAGTCAGTATTGCTACACTCCTCTAGAGTCTGCTAGATGGCAAAAACACCTTGACATTAAAAGAAAACAGAAACACAGAAAGGTGCTAGAAGCTTACAGTTTCTTTGAGAGGGGAAAAGAAGAGCAATACTAACGACTTTCAGTGGGTCCTGCTGCACCAAACCCAGAACAGTCACATGAAAACAAAGCAGATTAGAGAAAAAAAGCCCAAAGACTTAAAAGCGAGAAGGCTTCTCAAGACTTGTCGGAGAACTGCTATGTCAGGAAAGCAGATTGGCATCCAGCTGCCCCATACCTCACGTGCACTCGAAGAAAAAACGCCATGACTCTTACTTTCCTCCAAGAGCTCGGACACAAACCCAAGCTTTCGTGGCTTACCAGCAGAGGCTGAGGCCAGAAGGCTGCCAAAGGAAGGGCTTCGTGCAAGCAGCACTGCCCTGTGTGCTCACTGCAAAGCCAGCGGACCTGTAGGTCGGGTGGTTTGACTACTGGCAGGGCAGGGCCACCGGCCAGTGTTCAGCCACAAGGTTCAGCCCTTGAGCATCCCGAGCACCGACAGCAACAGGAAGGGAAGAACAAACGCAGTCCCAGCTTTGGTATTTGTGCAACCCTGGGACAGCGTTCCAAGAGATGTGCTTTTGTAGTCCTACAGAACGTCTCCTCTTAGAGTCACCGTGTCTGTTGATGAAACCATTTTCCAGGAGCTCTCTTCAGCATTTAGTGGCTGATCAGCAGCTTTGGAGACAGCCGCTTCTCCGGACTACTGCATAAGCTTTACTTGTGTCTAGAGCAGAAAAGAAGAGCCGGGTCCATCCGTGACCAGCGCTTTGCCACCATCCCTACCAGGAGGGAGGCAATTTACATGAGTATTGCTTGGCAGTTCCCTCCCAGCAGGTTCGGAGCCTGCAGCCAGCTCCGGGAGCTGGGCAGCCTGCACCGCACCGAGCACGGCCGCAGCACGAGCTCGGCAGCTGCCTGTCATGCCCGGCACGTCCGCTGACCGCCCCGCGCACGAGGAGCCGGCTGGTTTCAGCAGCCAGCACGGGGCTCCGTACCAGCCATGGCACGTACTTCCCAGCTGGAAGCTAGGGGACGTGACACGGCCGCCTTAGGAGATGGGGGAATGAGAAATATCGGGGAGGTGAGCTCACGAGCAGGGAGAGGCGGATTTATTGCGGCGGTGCAGGGACGCGCAGACGTAAAGGACCAGGCTTGGTGCGCGCTGGTGCTCGCAGAACAGCTTGTTTTATGGGAAACGTCGAAGAGGAATTAGGCTAAAACCCAACCGATTTCTCATGGACCACTGAATAACTATCAGATGATGAGAGCTTTTGGCCACGACAAGCTTGGGTTAAATTGGAACCAGTGACTTCATATTTCCATACCCCTTTACGGGCTCGAGGCACGCAGCCCGCGCGCTCGGTCGAATCCTACTCACCTATGGCAAAGGACGGGCCCGGCGCTGCCTTACAAACTGCACCGAGCCACTCTTCCAGTGTTTGCACCGAGTTCACTACACCACAGGTTCTGTTGAAATTAAGTTTGATTTATACTTCTTTGTGGAGCTCAAAAACACAGTTAATCTCCCCCCATTTTTAATCTAAAATCCTGGAATACTAGAGAGGAGCCAGGGCAGCTCTATACTGGAAACCGGTCAATATTACAAACAGATGATAGAAAAATATATATTTTACAGAGCCATAGCAACCAGAAGAGAACAATAAATCAGCCTGGGATTAAAAAAAATAAAAATAAAGGCACAGTCAGGGGAAAAAAAAAAGTCTATGAAATACTGGAAGATTTTATTTGGCTTTAGTCACCCTATTAGGGAGAAATAAACACTGTTTTACCAACAAGCTGGACAAGCCTCATTTGTATTCAAGGAAGCTGGGCGTTTGTTTTGTTTTCTTTTCTTTTTACACACAGAAATTGGCCAGTGTCAAGAGTGTTTGAAAACATGTCAGCAAGGAAAGAGTCATTGAGGCTACCACATTGAGGCTTTCTAAACTCCAGAGGATCTGAAGATGAGGTCTAGTGGTTAAGCAAGGGCAACAGGTGTCAAAGCGTTCGCTAGCTTAATGGCCTCAGGTCTGCAACCTCAGCCAAATCACTTAATCCCACTGAGTCTCATTTTCAGTGCAGAAGTTATACTGCCTGTCAACCGCACTGGGCCTCTGCGGCCCGGATTAAACTAACTAAACTAATCAGACGAAAATTGCTGAATAAGAAGAAAGCATCTTCTTCACCTGCAGTCCTTACAACTCCTAGCATCATCTTCACTTACCAGAGGAGAAACTGAGCCACACAGAGCTGGTGTAACTCTCTCAAACTGATTCAGCCCTATAATGACACGGGCAGGAAATACTGAGTTCCTATACGTTTTGCATAAACAGAGGACAAAACATTCCATGCTTAATCCTTTGGAAAGGGAACCCCTCCCAGTGACAGCGCAAAGGCGCTAGACATGCCAACGGAGGTGACTGTGGGATAAAAAACAGAATATTGCTAATTTGGTGCTGTGTTGACACACTGCTATCAACGTGTGTAACTCATCACGTACCTGCTGGAATCAGTTCTGTCCAATACACTTTTCACAGGTGTAACACACTTCGCTAGGGAATGATTTAGTCAGGGTTATCCAAGATCTGAAAACTGTCTCTGTGGCACACAAGCAACTTTCTCCTGAAGCAATCAGCCGAAAGCTACATTAAAGCACCGCCCAGAAACTGCATCTTGCGTGCTTACTTCCTTTGCTTGTAGGTTTTGTTGCTACTGCTTTGCAGTCACCAAAACACAAGCAACTTCCTACTACTGACTTGTCAAAGGTTAAATATTAGGATTTGACTTTTAAATTGGCTGAGACTTCAAAACTCACATTTAAATCTTTTAGTGCACTAGTAATCAGGAAACTAAGAAAAAAGGTAAGTTATGTGTTTATGGAACAAGATCACGTATAAAAGACTTGAAGAGGACATCTAATTGTTAAGACACTTATAATAAAGGGGACTCAGAAGGTTCCCCCTCTGCTCCCACCAAAAGGAAGAATCAACTCTTCCTGACAAACATACATGAAGAATAGTTCAACTTAACTCTCAAAGGCATGGAGCAATGTGGAATTCACAATTACTTCAGTGCTTCACTGTACTTGTTATTAGAAAGTTTCACCTAATGACAAACTCTAGGCTTACCTTACAGAAATTTAAGTAGTGATGGGCCTCTCATATTACTTTATCACCTATAGCAACCTTTTGCTTATTTGAAGACCATTCTCACATCTTCCCTTCATCTTCTCCTCCCTAGACTAAACAAACATAATTCTTTCAATCATTCCTCCACAGGTCATATTTTCTGGACCTTTGGGTCATTCTTACTGCTCTCCTCCAGACTTTTTCCAACTGACTTGAAGTCTTTTGCCCAAAACTGGACACAGTGCTCTCTCTTTCCCCTCAAGTTGTTGCCAGCAGCATATGACTGCACCACATACAACACACAGAACAGTTCCATATATATATATATATATACACACACACACACACACCAGAACAATTCTGCTTCCCTCTCAGAGCTAAGAGTGTTGGTTTAGGTGTAGCTCACTGGTGAAACCAACTCTGAATCTTCTTCTTTTCCTTTCAGGACTGCTGCCTTTGCCTGTCTTTCTCCAGCCAGTACTTGTGCATTGGATTACTCCTGAATAAGCACAGGAACCTGCACTTCTTGCACCATACTGACCCTTCCTGCACACACAGGCATTTCAGACCATCTCTGCTTTACAAAGGCTGTTCTGAACTCCAGCCCGATGTGCCACAGTGCTTTGCTGAGTCTGCAAGTTTTGTCAGGATACTCTGCATTTCATCATCCCAGTCAATCCCAAATTGCATCAGCCCTAGGACACATTTCAGAGGAATCTCAGTTCTACCCATCTTCTGCGGCTGATGACAACACATTGACAACTATTCAAGTCGAGATATCCAATCAGTATTGCATCCCTTTCTTCAGTTTTTATCAAGATCATATTTCCTCAGCTTGCTCACATACCTGTTATATGAGACAATGTCCAGAGTCTCACTAGTATCAAGATAACAAAGTCACTGCTTTCTATAGTGCCTATTACTTTGTCATAGAATTAAACTAGTTTGTTCTGTTTTACTCTTGATAAATCCATGCTGGAACTTCCATTATTCCCTGGACACCTTCTAGATGGTTTGCTAGTTTGCTAATAGTTGCTTAGGTGCCAAACATCGACTGATTATAAACCTCATGCTTTTTTTTTTTTTTTTTTTTTTAAGGACAATGTAAAGGACAGCATTTGCCATTTTCCAGCCTGCTGGAGAGTTGCATCCCCGGTAATTGCAGAGGCTCAGACTGCACACATTGATGTGTTCTGGGGTAAAAGTTATCAAGCTCAGCCAACCTGCAATCCTTGGACAAATTCACGGAGGGCTATCTCAGTATTTTTAAAGCTAGTTTCACTAGATGGTTCCCTACTGCAGACATCCGTTGTGGAGAATGCAACCATAATATACATTATATTGTTATCGTTAGGCACTATGCATGACAAGTTTTTCTAACAATTTCTCCAAATCTGTACCTTACAGCTGGAGGTTTCTCTTTCAGGCCAAGCAACATAGAAGCAGCAAAAACAATGCATTTGTTTCCATCTACATGAACATATTGCCCTCATGAAGTATATCAGGTAGGCCCTTGAAAACAACCTAACTTCACTGTAGAGAGAAAAAAAATTGCAGATTTTAATTTCAGGAAAGCACAACCCACAGCCACCCTATACTAACCGAGCAGAGTAATACTGCAATACGTAAAGAGTTAATCGTAACAAGTCCTGAATAAACTTTCCATAGGAAGAACGTTTCTTCCTCTGTTTGAATTCAAGTATACATTTGTTCTACCACCAGATATTCCCAGCATACTCATGAACCACGACAAGTTAAGGTCACTTAATTGTGCGGTTTCATTTTCAAGGTTAGGGGGATTGGTGTGTTTTTTTTTTTTCCCCAAACTAAAAATAACAGAGTTGGAATTTGTGGTCATGGTCAAACAGTGATAAAATTAAGAACAGATAAAGCCACAAATACAACTTTTTAAGACTTGTAAACCTAGTTTTCTTGAAAGAGGGGAAATAGTGCTATTTAATCAAAAGCACAAAGCATCAAGTGTTTGTTACAGTGAACAGGGAAGCCAAAGAGATTTGAAATTCAACGTGGAAGACAGCTTTTCTAAACTACAGCCACAGTGCAGGAGAGACGGAAACAACCAAACAACCTACATTTGCCTAAAAGCATTTGTTACAAAAATACATCACCTGCAACGAGATGTGTTTTGAAATTCCAATACACAGAAGTAATATTTAGGACAGCAGTAGCTGCTAGATGACTCTTCAACTCAGTCACCACCAACTGAAAATGCTCAGGCTCAGCAGGAGCACAACTACATCTTACTCTCCCAACAGCTTCAACTGGACCCAGCAAAGCACATCTATGATAACCAAGAAGTTGGCTTGTTGCTCAAGAGATAAGAATTTAGCTCTTAGCATAGCTTTCAAAGTAAACAATTCTTTGACATGCCAAAGTGCCTGGAGCCTACCCAGAAAGTTTCTGCCAGTTTTATTTTTTTTTCCTTGCTTCTTGTTTGGAGTGGATTAAGAAGCATTACTCAAGTTGTCTTGGTTCATCAAACATTTTTAAAGCTATTTTAAAGTATTAGAGAGACACCGCAGATTTTTAAACGACTGAGCAGGGCAACAATAAGGTATTGTTGCATCTGACAAATGCTCCAAATTGCACAGTCAGAAGAACTTGAGCAAAAAGGAACCTTTCAGCACATAAAACAATGCCGGAGTGCCACACCCTGCCCAACGCCGAATGGGTTTCGGAAGGAACATGAATAGTCTGCTGCATCCCAGGTCTTGCTTTTAAATTCATCATCTTGCCAGGATTAACCTGACATCTGTGACTAGCTAGAAGATTTAAGCCTAAGTGAGAAAGTCCTTATTCAAAAGAGGCAAATAGTAAACAAATTTCTACTAAAATAAAACTAGAGCCTGATCACTTGCCTCAACAGCATGCAATTTCCTTTTACACAGGGGAAGGAATGGCTGGTAATGTTTGGCAAGAGCACACAGCTGCTTGCTGAAGGGCATGAAGCTGTATGAAAAAAGTCACAGAAGAGTTGGGTTAGGGGGCCTCTGGAGGTCTCTCACTAAGCCTCCTCTCGAAGAGGAGCTATCGCAGAACTTCCCATACTACAACACAGAGCTGTAGCCTCATCGTTGTATTTTCTAGGGCTTGACTCCTCAGTCTTGACCCCTCAATCTTCAAACTACCCCTCCAACAGCTGTCAGCTCCTGTTAGATCGCCCTTCACCTTCTCCGCATAGACAACACAGCCCTTCTTCCTCCAACTCTCCTCCTAGTTCATGTGCTCTTCTTGCCCCGACAGCCTTGGGCCTACTGGACCCTATCTGGTTTCTCAGTCCCTCAAACTGAGGGGCCCAAAGCCAGACACAGCTTTTTAAGTGAGGCTTTCCCAGTGCCAAGTAGAAGAGGCAATAACTTCCCTCAATCTGCTGGTCATGCTCTTCTTAATGTAACCCACTATGTGGTTTGCCTGTTATATGCTCTTGGCTCATATTCAATTTCATATTCAAAGAAGTCGATTTATGATTCATCCACTGGATTTTTTAATAATGTAAATTGAGAACTAAACACCCAGAGGCTACAATCCATTAAAGCATATTTGAGCAGTGCCTTTAAAAAGTCATGGTAGATAGAAAGTCAAAACCAGCACGGATAAGCAGTAGATAATACTGAAGGCCCTCAGAAGTTCACGTCAGAGACTGATATGCATGGGCACAACTGCTCTTTCCAGTCTAAAAACAGCTTGTTTACTTTGAGGTCAGACAGACGAGACTGCATTACTGCAGGAAACTTGAGAAATCTTCCAGCAGAACAATCCTTTGGTTAGCAAAACTCTTCTAAACAGCTCATTGACACTTGCACGCAATCAATGGCTTGGTAATATTATGAAACAGAAAGTGCCAGGAAGACCCATTCTTGGGCTGCTGTATGAGCAAGGGGAGTCTCTGCCCTCAGTACCAGCTGAGTCTGAGAATTCTGTCCTGAATTTTGTCCTATCAAACCACATTTCACTCTGCACTCATCCCCTTACTCATGGAAAGGGTTAGACAAGCAACTGCTCTAGGAGAGGTTGCTGAACATGCAAACACAAGGCACTGAAACTGCTGTTGCAAAGAGACTACACCAGACTAGAAAATGTGAAAGGCTACAAAAAGGGTCTTAAATGTAATATAATTTAACATATAACATGTTGTATGTTATACCTAAGAGGGAGACATTAGAGCCAGATGCTTTTTTGCATATCCTGCAATACATAGAAATATGAGTATGAATTCACCACTGCATAGGTAGTACTAAAAAGCTGCTGTACTGTACAATTCAAGCAGGATGGGAACCTCAAATGGTTACAAAAACTGTGAAAGTCATGTGGATTCAGATGCCTAAGAGTACCAAAGAATCAAGATTGAAAAGATTACAGTTGAACCCAAATTTGGATGGCAATTGGGGCAGATAGCTGCACAGCAAAGGTTACAAATATGCTTATGCCATTTCAAACTGCAACCAGATACACTTCCAATATGAAGACAAGCAATAATCTATGCTGGCATTGTATCTCTGTCCGTCAATACTTAGGAAAAATACTCTGAGTTACCACTGCCTCAATGATTTGTGACAAATTACCAGAGCAATCCTATTTTCACGTGGACCTTTCCCTTTTGACAGTCAGCCAATCTGACTGAAAACCAGCAGTAGACTCAGAAGTTACTGAGCAATTTATTAACTAGCAGAGCAAGTACCAAACGTTACAAATTCAATAATCATTGATTTGGAAGGTACTTTACCTGTAAAGGATCCCAAACTAGTTAAAAAAAAAAGTTCTTCAATTACTCTCATTCAGATCTTGTGATGGTAAAGGGTGTTTTTCAATTATGCAATGCACTCAGTCACTCCACAGATCTTCACGTGCTCACAAAACAAGCGAATATTCAATCTACTAGTACAATGAAATCCAGGAAGAGTAGTGCAAAAAAGTTGGATGGTTCTCAACTTTCTGGTAAGTCTCCACAAGCACTGATGATTCCCAACTGTCAATTCTTTAGCCCTCCCAGCCTTGGCATCTCTTACAACTTATGTCTTTTTCATCTGTTTGTTTACACACACTGCTGCTGCTGAATTACACAGACGACTGGAAGAAATTTACTTGCGAAGGAACTGCAACCGTTTTGGAAGTTACAGCCCTTCTGCTGAGAAGCGAGGCCTTATCAGACGCGTGCTCCTCAGCCATTTCAGGATAAGCAAATGAGATTCTTACATCTCATCATCTCCTCTCACCCAGAAAGAGCTGAAACCAACAACGTGAGAAAGCAACAAATAGGCACTGGCAGGCTTCCTATAGCTGCTGACCGTTCTGTACCTTCAGCTTCTTGATACTCGTGATTTGGAGTTATGTAAACAGCAGCTGGGTTTTGTCCCCAGCAGCGGGGTTGGTGGAAGATACCCACTTTTTTGGTCAAATGTTCTCACGCAGAGAAAAGTCCTAAGATATGATTGAGCACCTATGACTCAAGTGTAACACCATGTAACAGATGTGGAATGAAAGCAGCAAAAAGCAAGGTAACGTATCTAACCCTGCAGTACCTGACTGGAAGACGTATCTGGCTAAGCCTTGCATTAACTCTGCTGGCCAGGTAGGTGGTGCCGACTCTCCCGTTTCTCTCTTTAGTCGAAATGTCAACTCAAATCCAAAACCACTTGGTCCATCTGTTCCCGTAAACCTGGAGGGAATGAAAAAGGAAAAGTCACAACATGCTTCTTGTAAAGAGAACAGGCTTCAGTACCTTCAGAATCAGCACTACAGAGAAAAGCAAAGTGTTCTCACAGAAAATATAAGTTTAGAAATTCTCTTGCTTTGGTCTACACTAGCTCAAATGGCATAACATCGTTATGTTAACTGACGTAAGACAATTTCAAAGATAACCATCATAGTACAGTTCTCAGTCAGAATAATGCAGTCTTGGAATCACGACTTCTTCTGGGGCACCAATGTGATCTTCAGCAGCCTGAGTTTGTTTTCAAAATAAACTTGCAAGTTTTGCAGTGATAGCTGCCCTAACTATATTTGCTTAAATGGAAACACCAAAGAAAGTACCCAACAGGAAATGTTATTCAACTCTAGCGGACTCAAATTTCTGTACATTCAAAAGTGGAATATAACCTTAAGTACTGTGTAGTAGGCTTCTGGGTTGAAACACTAGCTTGTTTTGATGTATGGCACACAGTTTCTGTGCTGCTGCTGGACAACAGGGAAGGAATGGAGAGGATGCAGGCAGAAATTTAGTCATCTTTCACACAACACAGAAATTCTTATTTTGCACCAATATATATGGGACAAAAAAAACGTATGTACAAAGTACAGCTTTGTATGTAACATACAAAATGCATGAATGCACAAAGTACAGCTTTGTATGTAACATACAAAATGCATGAACGCACAAAGTACAGCTTTGAATTTATGAGGCTATCCTCATACACACAGAGGATGAACACTGAATATGACAACTACAGCTCATGACTTAGGATGTTTGACCATTTCCCCAGTTTGACAGAGATAGGTGTTAACTTATTTTATTTAGTTTGGTCTAATAAGGTCTACCTAGGAGAATAAAGTCATATTAGAAGCATCAGGGATGTTACAAAAAGGAACAAATAAAGGGTGCCCCATACTACTCCACTTCAACAAAACTAGTCCATAGGAATCCTGCATTTTACACATCCCCATACAGTAAAGTTCCTGTTCCAAGTCCCCAGTAGCTGAAACTGTCACATTTAATCTCTGAAAAACCTCATGAACAAATATTTAGGCTCACAAACTTGAAAGCAAGTTGGGGACACCAGTTTCCTTTCTACCACTGCCATCACATCCCTCACTCATTTGTTGTAGCTGTTGCAAGAAGGCAAACGTAAGAAAAAAAAAAAAAGGATTTATACTGAGCATAAAGACACTTGATTCTGGTTTACGAAAGCTTCCATGATTCTGCAAACTCAAATCTCCTCCTCCAGCCATTGGCAAATTCTCTGGAGAAACTTTGTGCATGTTTTGGATGCTGGTGCCCTGCTGACACACGTGAAAGATATAATGCACAAAGTGTTAACATTGAGCTTCTACTAAAAAGAGCCAAGCGGGGCTGTCAGAAAAGTGATGAGAGCACTTTCCATTTGAAAAACACAGATCGCTAGCAGTGCCGTGACCAGTTCCAAGTGCTGGGTGGACTGTTCCAACAGTATGGAGCTTGTTTGAAGCAGACATGCTTTTCAGCAACCCTGACTAACGTAAAGTGCTAAAATTGATCAAATTTAAGCATCAGTGCAACTCCTTCCAGATTTAATGTAACTTTTATTTGAGGATTCTTCAAGGAGTTTGTGATGGACTTGCAGATAACATAAGGAAAATAGTTAAGAAATGAACCCAAGGACAAAGCCACACTACGAACAGCTCTGACTGAAAACAAGAGGACAGGTAGCGAAAGTCAGACATCTGCGATAGAAAGGTGAGCAAACAATACAGCAAACAAATACTTAACTCATTTGGTTAAAAATATAAGTGTACGTTTCCTTTTCTCTCCATGTCATCCTCAACAAAGAATTTGAGCATTATGTACTACAGAAGCAAACGCTCCATGAATGCAGCAGACAATGCATTTCATAGCGGTCAGCCGGTACGTATAAAGCCTCTTCCAGGAAACAAACGTACCTTTAAGCAACAAACCAAATAATTACACTTGGTTCTTCAACAAAGCAAGAGCTTACTGAATAACCAGAGAGCCCGTGATCACAGAGTGGAGTTTGGATGTGCAGTGAGACCTGCATTCTGCGATCATGCATGCGGGTCTACCAAAAAGATTGGTACAGGATGGCAGTAGGCTCATAAATTCAAAGCTGTACTTTGGACATTCGGCACCCCTGTAGTGTTTTATTGGTTTCACGTATCAGTTAGCAAAGGAAAAACAGAAGTATTTCTTAGAGGGAGAAACAAAAATGCTTCAAAGTGGGTAGTTTTCAAGGACTGATTCCAGGAAAAAGCATTCACCAGAAACTGAGACGCATTACGAACGGGTCAATCTTAAAAAGGATCAAAGTTAACAAGAAGCCTTCAAGCTGAGCTTACACAGTTAAAATTTTTGGAAAGTAAGATGGCTCCCTATTGAATTTCCTCCTTTCAAGGCAGGTTCTGAAGCAACACTTATTTTTAATATGCATTAAGCTAGAGTTTAGGTTGTGGGTTGTATCTTTTTTTTTTTTTTAACTGAACTTCACAGATCTCCATGCTTCAGGGGATAAACAGAAATAACTGTTTAACAGAAGACCACACGTGCTTTCTATTGATCCGTAAGCAGGTTACCGAGTAACAGAAGTGTTCAGGTGGGTTTCCAACAAATTTAAAGCAAGATGAGCAGTTAAGAGAACAACGCTGGCCTGCAACATGCCAGTGGTTGCAAAGTGGTAAAAACCGACAGGCAACGTTACTCACATTATTTTTTTGTACGGTAATAAAGAAGCTTCTCAGAGAATTGATAGAAAATATATAGAATAAAAGATAAATAAAGGAATAAAGCAAGTTACTTCCCTTCTAAGATGTTAAAAAAATCTCTAGAGTACCAGAAAATGCATAACCGCCAAAAAACACTCAAAAATACAATAGCGTGCAATGCTTATAATTCTCAACTTTTTAAGGTAGCAGTGAATTTTCAGAAAAATCCTATTTTGTAAGATTTAAATATTTAAAGATTATATTTAAGATGTTTTAGAATAGTTAATGGACACAGATTGCTGAAAAGACGCTGCTTTGTGGGAGCAAAACTTTAAATACACGCAATTCACCTGTACTGTACAGCTGTTCAAAGGTTTCGGCTGATAAGGTCTTTGATCTGAGCTCACTTAATTTTAGATTGGTTGTTTGTTTTTGAAGAAATTGCGACACATGACTTTAAAAGCTTGACGGTTTACCAAAACATTTGTTTAATTCAGACAGGTCTTCCACAGAAGGAAAGAATTATTAATCTTCAGAATGTAATTAGGATAGCCATTTTCAGTCAGCAGTTTTGCCAAAGCTTTTGCTTTTGTTCTTCCAAGAAAGTCTTGTATTTGAAAATAAGTCAAAAATAGTTTCAACAGCTGCCATAAAATTTCTCTCAATGAACAACCGCCCATAAATCCTTCAATCCCGGGATCCAGCTACACGATGTATGAAGTGAATTTTATGCTCAACCACTGACTCTCAGGTTGCCTTTCCTCACAGACGCTCATTTCAATCAGCAAGTGGCCAGGAATAAATCCTGAAATCACTAGAAGTTGAGACAAGACTATGGCAGGAATTCAGAATCGTGGATTTTCTACCAGCCTCGGGTCTCAGTTTGCCCCATAAGAAGCTCAAGGCTGCTAGACACGTCAACTGCTCCTCCATGTAGGAGCGGAAGACCAAGTAAATGGTTTTGATCCCACACAAAGGTAAAGAGACTGTTCTTTGTATCTGGGCAGTGAGCAGCCACTCATTCCCCCCAAACCACCTGTTTTCATTTTGGTTCAAACCTTACCAACAATACAAAAGATGCACTTATCCCAGAGAAGCAGCCCACCCACAATCGGGGAATTAATCATGAGCGACTCCCCAAAAATGAGTTAATGAATAGTAAGACGTTCCATAACACGGGATTCCCAGGGCAGCCTCCTCCTCGCACGGCATGTCGCTGCCGTTTGCAGGGTGTCTCAGTGACACGCAGGCTGCTAAGGAACCAGCCAAAAGGGTATCATGCCTTGCAGAGCACCTTCACACCTTCAAAGTCCCTTCCTCCAGGCTCCCACGTTTCACAAAGCTTCTGGGAAAATCAATCACTGGAGCATTCTCAAGCTGGCCTCCATCAACCAACAAGCTACAAAGAATAACGTTCCGAAAGGTACAGACTTGAATAAGCCTCATAGCCACAGAAAACGGGGTGGAGAGTGGTGAGGATAACCCAAAAAGCAATTCTGCCTCCTCCTACCTGATGTGCATGGTGGCTTTGAACACACAGTCCTGCAAATCAAGCACTCTCCAGGAGTCCTGCTAAGCACACCCGAGGTAGCTGTGGGGAGCTGTGCTCAGGGCCCTTCCCATACCCAGCGCCAAAGCTCCGTGCTGCCTGCACCAGGACTGCAAAGCACCCGTGCTGTTTGTGGGTTGGCCTGACCCTGGCTCCTGTGTAAACTGTCAAGGTAATACCTTTATTACATGCTTTTTGTTCCACAGAGGCACGATTTCAGCTCTTTGGTGTTCGTTTCTTAGTTTGCATGGCTTTTCCTTTTTTTATTTTTTTTTTAAGTTATCGTTCAACACAGTTACAATAGTCCAGGAGTGTCTCAGCTCGACAGGAAGACGACAGCGCCAACCCAACCAACGTGCTGACAGCGTGTGCGCGAGAAGGAGCCCTCAAAATGCACGTTTTGTATCCACACATAGCCCCAGGTACATAAACTGAAAGTTGCAACACAGCATTAGGTTTCTGTACTAACAGATCTGAATATTTCACATAGTTTGGTTTATGCCTTGTTTCTGCTGAACTCTGCACTTCTGACTGAGTGATTTTTCTTTGAACACCCCCAAAACACTAAGAAAAAAAAAAATCCTCATTTTGCCCAAGCACTCGAGATACTAACTACAAAGAGGCAGCACGGAGGGTGTTCTGCCTGCCAATTCTTTGCCCCCTCCGACAAGAGAGGGCATCACCTTTGCAGCCAACCCATTTCTGAAGCAGCCGGGTAAGTTTTCACAAAAACAAACATCGATGGAGAAATTCTTGGCTTGCTGCATGCCCACTGGCACACATCAGATAGTTTTATATTATGGCTACAGCAGTAATGGAAGGCTCTGGTATCTGCCAAGTCAAATCCAACCCTATATTTAATATCAAAACCTTATTTTGTCGCATGAACAAAAACAAACCGTTTGAAAGCTAAGGTCATATATTACACGCCATTCTTCGGCTTAAAACTCTTTATCTGCTCAGCAAATCAGCTCAGCAGGACAGACCACATTGCAGCACTGCACATAGGCTGAAGACGTCTGGCTTGTTCCTTTAATGAGGTAAGAGTTTCACCGATCGTGATATTTAGTTCCAGCAAAAGAATCCAAAGAAATAGAGGCCCCTTTATTTACAGAGCCGTGCAGGCAGGCTCCGCGAGCCCCCCACCACCCCGCGCGCTGCCAGCCCTCTCCTGAAGCCACACACAGAGAGCTGAAAGGCTGCTCCCCTCTGCAGCAGAGTACCAAGGGCGTTTTTCACATCAAATAACCCAGCTTAAGAGGATCAAAAGCCAAACTAGCCTCTTGCTTTAAAAGCAGCTCTAAAAACCAGAGGCTTTTCAGTTTAAATCAAAGCAATTTGCCAAAGCATTTTCTTTCAAACTTTTGCATGGAACAAGAAAAGATTTGCTTTGTTGCCGTGCAAAATGGCAGTATTTCTCAATGTCTGCTGTTAAAAGCTCCGCAGCACTGGACAAGGAGCAGAGTGTATTAGGTGTTTATTTTTTGAGAGTTGAAGAGTATGTGTATATAAATATATTAGATGTACCAATCCCCGAAAATGGGAGTTTACGTAGGGAAATGCTGGCCCTTCAGTCACTACATTTATTTCAGCCAGGGAACAACAAGAACGCTCTGTCAGGGTATTGGAGAATAGTTAGGAGTGCACTTTCAGGAGTTACAGCTCCACTACCAGCAACCACAGTGAGGTGAAATGGGTTTCTTCTGGAAGCAAAGCGAGGGCAGGCTCGCAGAGCACCACGCTGACTTACCCCAGCTCCAGCTTTCAGCTCCGGCACTGCTACTTTTGTGAAATTGCTTACGCTGCCTTTTGCTTCGACTCCTTAATTACATTTCTTCGTGTCTTCCACAAAGACAAAGCTTCCTGCTCTGCTGTTTGTGAGCCACTCTGATGTTGTTTTGAAGGCTGCAAAATACAGCATCGCTACATTTCCAGCTCTGGCAGCAGTAAGAGCTGCTGTTATTTCCATCATAAGGCAGTCTTAATTCTGCCTCAAAAAAACGAAGTGCCAGTAATTGTTAATACATAGCTCCCAGCAGCAGTACCAGGACTCCTGATTAGTTCGAGAAGTCAATTAAAGCCGAGCTGACGGGCAGAGCCACAACTCCGCTTGGCGAGACCGAAGTACTGCAAGGCCCAGGTTTCGCTCCGGTTTGAAGACTGCGCAGCTAGTAACCATCCCAGGGGGCTATCAGCTAGCAAGGATACTACTATTAGCAACACGGAGGACTGCTGTAGCAAAAAGCATCGGGGCACTTAACTGACAGGCGAGCTGACCTGACAGACTTCCCCGGTCCTCCCTCAGAAAACTCGAGATGCGCACCATTTCCCTCTCGCTGCTCCCATCTGGTTGCAAACAAGTCACACAAAGGGTGGTCTCCTGGCTAAAAACCAAGGAAAAGCCCTGAGCAGGCTGGCAGGGCCGTCTGAGTTCAACACCTCCCTGTCTCCATCTCCAGGGCAGGATATTGGGCAAGAGCCGATGTGCCCCAAACAAGTTTACTCCGAGCCAGTCTTCTGCGTTCAGACTCCAGGCGCCTCACACCATGTCCTACCCCTACAAGCAAATCATTCGCAGATTCCAGAAGTTAATGGAAAAAAAAATAAATTAAAGTGACCCTACCTCGTACTTCCAGCATCTTGCCGAACAGGAAATGGTTGTTTTTAGTGCAGCTGTCAAACAATGTAGAAGGCTCATTTGAGAGCCCTGACGGCACGCTGAGACGCTCTGCTATAGAAATTTCGTATGAAAATAAGCGCAGCAGCCCCCCTTCACGAAAGGCTTAAAAGCTCTCCAGAAAAGTTGTTTCAGCTAAAACGCACCTGCTTACTCGCATGATCTCCTGGATTGTCTCTTGGCATTGAGAAAAGCATCAATTTTGAGGAAAAACATAAAAACATCTGACAGAGCAGGGAGCGGTTATCTGGCCGTCAGATGGTTATCTCTTCAGAGCGCCCGGCAGGAAATTCCACGAGCTCTCACTGCCCTGAACCCGCACACAGAAAGTCTTACCGGACTCACTTCTACCCTGGTTTATTTTAAAAAAACGCTTCATAAACAAGCGGGGAAAATTACGAATGTAAAAAGAACACATGCTTAAAGATTTCTGACAAAGTAAAATCGGGGTGACAGTGACACGGAGCGCTCGAGACACCCGCCTATGGCTGGGCCCGAAACTGTTGCCGAGAGCTCGCTCCTGCAGTACGTCGCATCAAATGTGTTTGCCATCAACCAAATGGAAAACCTTTCTAGAAACAGCAACAGAAATTGTTTTTAGAGAATTAGTCCAACATCTAAATCCAAACAGATGCAGAGGCACTTCCTCCGCAGCTCTGCGGAGAGCTCTGTGGAGGCAGGTTTCTCAGCTCGCTGAAACGCTCACGTAGGATCCCCTCAGAAAACCCCCATTCAGATGGACCCGAGTGAAATTTGTGAATTTGTGCTACCGGCCAGTACGAAAACGGAGCTCTGCTTCACTGACCTCCCATGCAGCAATGATACTATAGAGAAGAAGGGAAAGAAAATACTTCACTTGAAGTTTCACTCACACATCCACAACACTGATTCCACACATTTTACCATTCAGCTTATTTCAAAACTCAGCTGGTAACAATCTTGTCCCTGAAGGCTGAAGATTTTTTTTTAAAACCAGTTTCTGCAAACAATGAATACTGATACACCAGATTTCCAGATTTTTCCTCTAACCCTCCAGACCACAGTGTCAAGTCCACACTACACCTAATCCTGCAGTCAAACTGCCTCACATGGCAGTGGCACAGTTTTCCAGTGGCTTTAGATACCTGCGGCACAGAAATTGTGTACGTTTTGTCGAGCTGACAGACAGGCCAATTTTGAGACCCCTAAATCATTCAGGCGTGAGAGAAGCACCAGAAGCACAAGTGACTTTAAAACGTAGCACGGACAGAGCCAGACCCTTCTGAGAAGCACAGCAAAATAGCAAAAGTAATTGGAAATTCTCATTATACGCATCAGGAAGTTGCGTGGTTTTCTTTCTCCCCACCATGATAGCTGTCAGACCCTGGCAGAGGATCCAGAGAGGCGGGGGAAGCCGCCCTCTGTGCAGGCATTAACCAGAGACCGCCAGCAGTCCCAGAGCGTTATGGCCAAGAGCACAGGTATGAACTTTTACTACTGGTGCCGAGTCCAAACCTGAGCTGACAGCACTCGCAGCTGATAATTCACAAACACACAAGCTAAATTCGCTTTGAGAGAAGCGGTTCCTGTGCTCGGCTCCTGCCCACCCATGTGTGAACCAGCTCCAGAACCATGCTGCCTCCAGCCCTGCGTGTCAAAGTAAACCACCATCAGCTTTCAGGGCACTTTAATGTGCTGGGCTGCAAATTAAGGCAATTTAGGGGTTGCTGCTTTGAGGTTCAGCTGTCCGTGCCATGAAAGTAGCGGTATGTGGAGGAAGGATAGGATCCTGCTTAGCTGCTGGAGGTTAATCCCTTCGAGCTTGAGAGGCTTGGAAGCATTATCCTCCCGTTCTGGAGAGTGCCAGCAGCGTTGTACGTGTATGAATGTATGCATGCAGATTAAGGGCAAATGGCCCTGTCTGTGCCAAAGAGATCTGCTTCGTTACTGACACTACGTCAAGAAGCTGCAGAATAAATACCCTCACAGTCGTAAAACAGCATCCGGGTGATCTAGGTTTGAATCCCCTGCCTACTGCAAACATCCTGCCATCCTCAACGAGTTACTTAGGAATTTGATTCTCAGACGGAAAGTAACGCTGTTTCCCCACTTCAGATGGTAATGTGACACACATCATACAGCAAATGCCTGTATATTCTAGCTGTAAAGGTCACAGAAGAGCTGGGAAATTAACTCCACATTCTGCACAGCATGGACAAAAGCTGAAAGTGGGAAATGAGTAAGGCACCAAAATATGAAACAGGAGGCTGCATGGAATACGTCACCCTTTACCCCAGCAAAAAGATGTCCGCATGAGGGCAGTTTTCGTTTTATTTTGTTTTATGGTATAAAGATGTAGCTACACCAGTTGGCGATGGTTTGATCTCCTGCTATGGTCATGATCAAACTGACAAGACCAAACCGTTTCATCCTTACATTTTCCAAAACACATATTCAAAAAAAAAAAATCTATATGAAATCAAGTGACTAGAGGACTGGCCATGCTTTTTAGCTCGAGGGCTCCCCGCCGAGCCACCCAGGCCTCCCACCTCCCATCCCTGGTCTTCAAAATAAAAAAAGCTTCAAACATCCCAAACTTCACCTAAGGGCTCGGCTGCGATCCTGCCAGCCTAAAGGACGTAAGCAAAGGGCCCGTTGGGGCCAGCGTGGCTGGAAGGGCAGCGTTGCTGTGCTTGGTGAGCCCCTGAGGAAAGGGCACCGACTTTCCTCGCAGTGTCTGCTGGCTCCTTCCTAGCTCCTACTGCGGAAAGTTCTGCAGCTGCTGGGAGGAATCCATTCGCATAACAAAAGCGGCTTTCAAAAGCAGTATGCGAGAGTGGAAAGAGTAAGAGAAAAACCCCAAGTTAGAAGCTATGCTGACAGCTACAGCTAGTTGTTTTCAGTATTGCCTAAAAGTTTCAGGCTCTAACGGGTTACTTAGAACATAAACACTGGTGTCTCCCATTACCTTCCTGCTGGCTAAAGAGCATAGGTAAAAAGAAAAAGGCAGGAAAGAACTTCAGCAGACCCTTTACCACATTTTTAGGACGCTGGCACAATTAAGTTCTCAGCTGCACGATAAATGAGCTCAAGGAACAATAGGCATTCATGAGCTTTGAGGAGCCTGCACTCCAGATTTCAACCAGAGTTTGGACACCTGTGTGTCCTGCTGGATCTGGGATGCAATCCCTGATCTTTCACTTCATTAGCTGCAGAAATCGAGACAATGTCTCTTTACTTGCTGAGCTGTTATCTAGTCTTTTTTTCATCGCAAAGGGTGCATTCAAAAATATGCTGATGAGCACCGCAAGAAGTCTTCGCCAACTCAACAGGTAGGGAAAGACCCTTGGGGGCTGAGCCGTAATTCCAGGGAAAAGAAAGCTCCTGATCGCTCTCTGAGAAATAACCTACTCTGTAAAACAGTTCAGCATACAACTCCTCACAGCCGCTCTGTTACCGAAAATCCCCCATCCATCTTCGAACATCGACTTCTTTGCTTTTCTGCTCAATGCTACTCTTCTGGGTAAAAAAGAATTCAAGGCCCAGAGACACATTATTTCTGCGTAATAAGGTTATACATATGGATTCAACTTAGCTAGGAAATGTCAACTTAAGGCTTGTCTTCATGAGGAAATTTACTGTAACTAGTCTACCAGTATAATTACATTGCTGTACTTCTACTGGTAAAATTCCCCTGTTGAGCCTCGTTCATAACAACAGCAGCCTTTATGGTTTATTTTTGTCGACCATGCCAAAAAAGGCCCCCGCTCCAGAAAGGCCACAACAATCCACAGGGGAGGCGGGGGAAGGAGCTGCACCGGTAGAAAGAATAACAGTATGGGAACGGCCGCACGGTTCTCTGGACTAATGAACCATCGGCTATGAAAAAATTAAACGCTGCAAGAAACCTGCGTTGCGCATCAGGTATCTTGGCAGGTCAGGTGCGTGCCAGGTTTATGCCATGCTTCGCCCCCTGGTACAGCTCCCCAGGGTGGATGCTGCTTTACATCAGCCCCTCCGTGTGCATCCCCTTCCCCGTGTGCATCCCCTTCCCACTGCTGCGGCTCTTTCCCCGTTCCCCTACGGGCGACGCCTCGCCGCCCCACAAGCGCCCCGTGCCCTCGGCTCCAGCCCTGACCCTCCGAAACACAGGGGTGGTAAAAGCCCAGCCCCTCTGGTTTACAGTTTGCATCTTCAGGGACGAGCGATAGCTGAAAAGCAAACAGCTCCCTTTGCAAAAGGGATTTTAAAACAATCGCCCTTCGCTTCGGCAGTGCAAGAATGCCGAGCTAGACAAAACAATGAGCCATCTGTGCACCCTTCCCTCCCTCCTTCCCTTGTTTCTACCCTCTGGGCTTAAATCAGAGCTCCCCAAGAATGGCCGAGTCCCTCTTCACCTCCTCCCACCCTGGTTACATCCTACAAAAAATACTTTTCTGGTCTTTTTTTTCCCCCCCTCTCCTTTTTGTTCTTAAGAGCCCTAGCAGAATCCCTCTTTAAACCTCAGGCCTCTTTGTCAGGTGGCATCCCAGCTACCCAAATCAGCTTTGTCAACTGATCACAAATGCCTCCCCCAAGCCATCCATCCCTTGTTTACCATCCCTGGAGGCAGCGTGGCACCCGGAGCCCTAGCCACCCCTTTGTCCAGGGGAGGGAATACCATGTGAATGGGAGACCACCAAAGATTTACAGCCCTCCTTTGTTAGCCCGGTGTCACTGCCTATTGGGCCTCGATTCAAAATTGAGATGACAGTAGAAAGGCAGACGAGTTTAGTAATCACCGTGGGGTTTGCAGCTTAAGGGGGGGGGGAAAATGCTGACAGCTCAAATTTTAAAATAAATCTGCTAATTGGCAACCACCGTCCCACCACGATGCACACACACTACCCTAGCACTGCACCAGCTAGCAAGGCGTGCTCCTAGCATTGAGGAGAAAAAGGGATTAGGTCCGAGTAACAGCATTCAGATGCATCTCTTCAAAGGTTCATTTTGTTAGTATCGTTATTCCAGCAAGCAAAAGGATAAAAAAAAAAAGTCAACGTTCCTTTGATCTCACAGCTGGAGTGGCCACACAGACGAAGAAATGCTTTTACCTTCATGTCCCACCAAGACAAAAAAACAACTCTATCTTTTAATTACTGCTTTTTAGAACATCCTAAGCTGATCTTCATCAAATTAAGCAATCTTTCAGAGGAAGACCCAGGTTTGATCCCCAGTCGCTCCTGCTCCCGGCAGGCTGAACCCGCTGGGAGAGCGGAGAGTGAGCTCGTCCAGCGCCAGCCCAGCCGGGGGACGACAGCAAGGGAGCCCTGTCTGGGGCCAACTCCCCTCCCGTACGCCGAGCTCACAGATGCATTTCTGCTGACAGAACCGAAACTGCCTGCTTTGAACGCCGTGCCCCGGCCCTGCATGGCAGCAGAGGCTCCTCTTACCAGGATGCACGCGCAGATGCGCTACTGAGCAGGAAGCCGGCCTTGCTTTCGGGAACGCTCAGCTGTAAACTTACATCCAATCTTTTCCTTTTTTATTGAAAACAGGCCTTCTTGTAAATTCAACTACTTTACAGCAAACGTTAAACGAATTTCCTTAGATGCTTCAAAAAAAAAAAAATAATTTCCAAATCTAGCACAGCTCAGGCGTGCTCTGGTCCCCCGAGCTCCGCAGGCACACAGACAGACCGCAGCACGGAGCAGACCTCTCCGTAGGTGGCCTCCATCTTCCACGTTATTAATGGTGCTAACTACCTCCAGCAAATGACATTTGGAAGCCAAGTGCACTCTCTGCCTGGGAGGAGGGGAAAAAAAAGGTTTCCCCATGGTGCCCGTAGCTTCAAGGGAGGTCTGCCTCCAGCAGAGGAACACAAGTCCCAGTCCTGGTGCGCTGCCCCAGCCATCGGGGGACACCACCGACGGGGTGCGTAAGTGGGCACAATGCTTGGTTGAGCTGGTTTCTGCTGGGGAAACGTGGAATTGAATGTTACATCACACTCGTGGGTCTTTAAAACGTCCCCATTTTTGAACTTGTTGGGCAATTCAAAGCTCTGCAAAGGAAGAGAAGTCCCCAGACCACCACATTTCTACCAAGCAGACACAAACAGGCAGAAGAGATGGACCGATGGACCTACAGGTGCTCCCAGCAGGCATCGTGGAAGCACAGCTGTGTTTCTAGACACCAGGGAATCCACGTGGGAGAGAGCTGGTACAAGTACCCTAAGTTTGGAAAAAAAAACTCAGGCTAACTCATATCTCGGTAGGCATGAAAAAAATCCAGGCACAAATTCATCAAAAATGGATCTTGTTGACCCCTGCATCTCAAACTACTCATTTCAACTCTGATGGAGCCTCATATAAGCTGTTACCAAAAGGAAACACTTTTTCCTGGTCACAGAGCTCCCTAATCCTGCACCCTCTCCCTTCCCACTCTGCCACAACATTTCCTCTCCGCTCTGCCTCAGAAAGAAGCCTGATCAGAAAAATAAGCACTACATTTGGGGTCAGCTTCTGCTAGATGAACAAAACCAATAAGAAAAGGAGGGTTCAGCGTTCATCTCAGACTCTCCTCCCTCCCATCTTAGCTCTGGCACCTCCTTCCTAAACCGAGGCTTGCCGATGTCCGTTCCCATGTCACTCCCTTTAGCAGGGGCAGATGCTCTATTCTCCAGCAACAGTGCCCAGAAGGTCCTCAACTTGAAGATCTGTCCCCAAACTCAACCTGGCTTCGCTATTCCATACCCCGAAGTGGCTACCAAGTCCCAGATTGGCTACCAAGTAGTCAGCCCTTACGCAGCAGGTGTCGCCTGGCTTCAAAGCTAGCAGCCGAGTGAAGCAAGGTGAGGATGAGGAGGGGCTGGCACCTCTGTGCTGCTATTTCAAAAGAAGTTGTCCCGAGGGTCTTCTGCGTCAAGCATGCTTCAATCCCACACTTGCAAGAAACTGGACACCACAGAAGATGGAAGAAAACTTTGGGGTTTTAGTAATTTTCCTGGAATTTCATGCTCTGCTCCCAAACTGGTTTGATCTTTCATTTCTCCACTTGTACCCTGTATTCTATCAATGCTGTTTCAAAATCTTCTCTGAAATATTGATCTGTAACAACCACCGCCATCCACCTCTAATTTACTGTCTCCTAAAAGGCCCTTTGTTTTATTGCATTTTGGTGAAGACAAAGAAGGGCAGAGTCGTCCGCGCCATTTAGAAAGAGCTCACTGTCACCTTGGAGTTTGGTGTAATATTTCAGTGGTGCTTTAGGCTTGTGGTTTAGAAAGCACTTAGGGACCCATTAAATACCAAAATTTAAGGCTAAAGGCTGGCAAGCTGAGGGCAGCGAGCTTTTAAATTTACGAAAGGCTACAGAACTAAGAGGCCACTAAAGTGACAGCTGTCAGCACCACTCCATCCTACATTCATGCGGGCTCAAAAGAGAAGCCAGTGTGCACTCAAAAGAAAGAGAGCGCTCGTTCCAACTTCCAGGCTATTTTCTAAATACTCTTTTCAAACTCCTTTCACACTCGGAAAAAGCCTTCCAGAAAACATCCACCCCTCTGCAAGCCTCGCATTTGTTACCTGATCCAGTTTTGCGCTCCTTTTTCTTCCTCCCAGCTCTAACAAGCATCCCTGCCCTCTTACAAGCCCGGGTCATTCAGAGGAGCTATACGAGGCAGCAGAACACAAGCTGGACGGGGAGATCGTGAAAGGCTCATGCTTACCCTCACCTTTAATGGGGAGGCACCACCCACAGAGCCACCCCGTTATCCCGGCAGGCACGGGGACCCGTCCCCTCGGCGGGTGGCACCGCGCGGCTGTAGGAGAGACCGAGGCAGCTGAAATCTGGGCGGCTTCACGCAGATGGGAGGGATGCTGCGCTCAGTCCCCTGGCAAGCTGCCAGGCAAAAAGAGAGAGGAAAAAAAAAAAACTAACCCTCGTCGACATGAAGTTTGTGTAGGTCGGGAAACCCAATTATTGGCATTCACATAAAAGGCTGAACAGCAAAACGCGGTTGGCGTGTTTCTTCTCGGGATGTGGGAAGGCCCCGCGTACAAACCTTATCTCCTAACCGAGCCGTAATTTAACTTTTGCTTCCTACCGTGGCTCTGAATGACAGCCTTGCCATCTGAGTACACATAAGACTCTTCCAGGCTTTCAGGAATCCTATCGCATCACGAGCCTCATTTTAAAGGCACTTCCAAACCAAAAAAAAAAAGGGTGAGCACTTGGGGAACTACAGGAACAGCTTCTCTGATGGCTGCTGTCTGTGTAGCCAGAAGTCACCATCAGGGCTGGGAGCCAGGGAAGGAGCAGGTGCCTGCAGCACCGTGCTATGCCCTGATGCACAGGGACGGGTCCCCTGTGGGGTGGAAAAGAGAGCTGGATGTGTCCCACGGCCCCGTACTCACAACCTGTGCACCTAGTCATCGCTGCAGCGAACAACACGTCTCTTTCAGACAGCAAGAGCAGTCAAAAAATGAAACACGAGGCTGTACTCTAACCCCGCTCACTAAGTTCAAGCAGTTACCCATCCGTTTTCATTTTAAAGTAGACAGAAAAAGTTGGAAATGGCAATTAACTTGCTAAAACGTCCCAGAAGGTCTTCTGCTGCCACTCGAGTCGTGCAGCATGCTTGACTGGAGAGACTTACTGCCAGGCGAGGGGCTTGGCAATCCCCCTGCAAGGCCGGCGGTTCCCTGACTCCGCCCTGACGTCAGGGTTTAGGATTTGGAGAGCCATCAGCCCCGCACAGCTGGTGTCGTGGTTGCCACTATGCCATGAAGCAGTGAGTGTTTTTAAATGAAATAGGGCTCCCCCGTTTGAAATTCTGAGATTTCTTCCCCGTTATTCCATGGACTCTCAGAAACAGGCCGGTTGTATAAGCGGAGCGGAGCTGATATGTAAGCAGGGCAGGAAATAGTGCTGTTTTAACTGAAAATAAATCTGTCAACAAGGAGGCACAGGGAGAGCTCCACTTCAGGCTTTTCAGGTTCTTATTAAAAAATATAAATTAAAGTCAACATTTTCGTGTTACACGCTACATCTGTTTGCTATCCCATTATAAATAAAAATATAGGGGCCTTCAACTCAGCCCTGGATCACTGAAAAAATCATCAAAAAGTCCTTCTCGTTTAGTACTGCATTATAAGTGGTCTACATCATCCTGTATCACCAGAAGAGGTCCACCAGAAACAAGCCACGTGTTACCCAAAGTCAAGTGGGGAGATTAAAAGGGTCCTCAGCAGTGCTATCTATCCTCCAAAGGATGAAAGGCAGCGAGCTCAGGGACACACGCCTCTATCGCTGCAACCTCGCTGTCTGTCACGGGCAGGTCCAGCTCTGCGCTCCTTGCAGGGAGAGTTGGAAAACAAACCAGAAGCCACAGACCAGCAGCTGTCTCCGCTGGCCAGCAGAGTTCAGTGTCACGCCAGCTTTAAAGGAAATCTTCCAAAGATTTAAACAGCGCCCCTGTCACCCCGCTCTCCTGCCAGCCGTCCCGCAGGATGCTTTGGGACAGCAGAATTTCCAAGCCCTTTGAGCAGCAGAGGCCGTAAACAGGGGCTTTCTCATTCCCTCCTGGAGACTGAGAGCTTCTTGAGCACGCTCAGCGCCAGTCCGGAGCCGTACAGTCCACGTGGCAGTGGTGTTTCAGGAGCAGGGAACAGAACTGCTGGTGGGGCTGAGCTCCTTTCCTCTGCCCGTCCCCAGTGCTCACCTACCTGCTGATCACTTCACGCTTACCGTCTGAGAGATGCTGAGGCTCTGACAGCTTTACCACACGCGCTGTGTATTAAGACTGTTTGTGATAAAGCCCTCTTGACAGCCCAGGCAATCCTAAGCGTTGCAGCTCCAAGAGTGAGGCTAAAATAAAGGCGACAAACTGCAGTCGGATGAACCTCACAGGACGAGTGACACATGGATGACCTGCTCCAGAGCCCAGGAACGCTGCGGCAGCCCACACAGACAAGAGTGGAAATGCTCCTTAAGGCTGTGACGTACCTGTGTGATAGTTTCTCTCCTCCTCCCCCAGGCTTCCCACTACAGAACAAACAGGCTTTGATTTAGCTGAGAGCAGTCGGGGGCTGAGAAACCAGACCACACGCCACACTCTGGGCACAAGAGGTGGTGGTGTCCGTACACAGTTTGCTTCTTCACTCATACAAACACATCAAGCCACACATTAAGCCATTCCCCACCCTTCACGTCTTCAGCTGAGACCCCCACATCCTCTCGCTGCTCTCTCCCAAACCCACCAGCAGTGAGTCTGACTGAAGAATACTCTCACCACGAGAAAGCCTCAGGCTGGCAAGCCACCAAAAAGAGGAAGCCAGCACAGCACTTAACTCCCTCCAAAATTAACTTCCAGTAGAACGAGGCTGGAAAACACAGGTTGCCTAATCTTGGCAACCTCAGATTTTCAGTGGCAAAGATGAAATCTCATGATTTGAGAACAAAGGCATCGTGTGAAGGCCTGCATGTCCATGGCTGGGTCTCTTGTGAAAGCAAGGGAAGGAAACCTTTAAGCTTCTTTTCGTTTCTTTCACCTTTTATTTGCCCTACCCTGTCTCTGCCCCAGCACCTAATGAATGGGGTTTGTTGCCAGATGCATTGGTCAAAACGCCCCAGGCAGGTCTCAGTGACACTGGGTTTCTGTGTAAACACCGCTCTTAAAAGAGACCTCTGAAAAACAGCTCTGTATCCACAAACAGAAGAAACTGCCTTGAGGACATGGGTAAGGTTAAAGAAACTGCTCAGCTGCCGCTGTTGCAAGAGAAGCACCTGAGTAAAACAAAACCCATAAAGACTGCTGGCTGAAACTCAACCAAGACAAACAGAAGAGGAAAAGCTTGGATGAACAAATCAGGGCTTCTGCTGCGCCATTCATCACGGATATTTAGCCCGCAACGATGAAACAGCACAGGAGTTTCGCTGAACAGCAACAGCAGAAACCTGCCATTTCTGCCTGGTTAAGGGATCCACGTTCAGAGCCCCACGACTCTGAAAGCTTGGTGACTGCTTATTTTACCTGGAGTTAAGGAGCAAAGTCGGTGAAAGCAAGACAATAACAAGATTAGATCATGCTACTTGCCCCATCTAACACAAAACACCTCCTGAAGACCGTCTGTACCAGCGATCTAAGGTAATCATTACCGCAGAGAAGAAAGTCAGTCAATTGTTTTATACTTCTGTTACCAGAGACTCACACTTCATGCAGCAGGCACTTGGGTGGCAGTCCACTTGCTGACAGTAACGCTGCCGTGCCAGCAACAGGAAAAATGCCCTCACAGCAGTTTTCCAGAGGAAGGCATGTAACATGCACAGGGAGGAGTCGGGATTGAAGCATATGAGCATAACCGACTATCAAGAGGGAAAAACACGAGACATTCAGCTAAAAAAAGTTTCCCTGGGAGTTAAAAAAGAAAAAAAAAAAAACACAAATCACTCAACTTACAACACTAACAAGGACATATATTGCACGCAGCGCTTGAAGAGGGGAACACAGTAATTCTTCTACATCCCACCACAGGCACACGTCACCCCCCAGAAGACCAGGGCTACGGTACTCTCAGCAGAAAAGCAGCTGTTCAAATAACACGAACAGCAGGACGGGGTTCTACTTCCACTCCCCCAAACGTGACACAAAACACAACGGACAGCACCGGGACGTGGGTGATGCTTACTCGTGCACTCTGTTGTCTCCGTACAAGTCGCTCAGCCCGAAGCTGACGTAGTGCCAGTGCTCAGGAACGTTCAGCGCTGGGTTTCCCACGTTTCTGTACATGCTAACGTAGTCCAGAGGATCAGGTCCCCCCAGCCTGCATTAAAAACAAAAAAGATTCTCAGGTAAATCAGCTTATTCAAGACAAGTGGGAAGTCTCCGCAGATTCTACAAGGTGCTGTAGATTGACCTGCCTTAAATCACAGCTAGCGATAAGATTAGCATGGCCTAGTTACCTCTGAAAAAATGAGGAGGAAGGTTGGGTTAAGTCCAGAAAGCATGGAGCACAGGAAGGCAACGTGCATGTGTGCAAAACACTACAATGTTTTTAACATTAAAGCATGAAGACGTCTGGAAAATCGTATTAAAACTTCCGCAAAACAAAGAAAACCAGAAAACTCTTCGAGTAAAGGAGCGATAGCTGTACCTGCTCCGCAAGCTCCTAATTCGGGCCAGAGGCACATACCTCACTGAAAAGAGCATCGCTGTTCCTGAAAGCGCAACTCCGAACATCCACGCTGTGAGGAAAGCAACCCAGAGCTCTGAGCGTAGCCACGGAAGTGGAGGAAAACAGCGGAGGAAAAACCGTCAATTCAGAAAATCAGCAGCAGCACCAAGTCACCTGGCCGGGAAGGCTCCGGAGGCAGAGCTCGGCGCACCAACCCACACAGCTCCGAGCTGCCGTGGGGGATTTGCAGCAGAAAGAAAAGACGAAGCAACAAGCGTGTCCCACACACACAAAACCTGCTCCCAAGCTGGGTTTAACACCACCTTGGATGTCAAACGACTCACATGGGAGCATGGGTGCTTTGACAAAAGGACAAACCCTTAAGCACCTCGCCCTCCGCCCTACATGCAAAGCCTTGAAGCCCCCGCAAGCGCAGGAGCACCCAGCACCAGCTCTGAGCCTGGAGGAACACACACGGGACAGAAGAGCTCCGCCAGGGCTGCTGACACAGGCGCTGTTTTGGGGACAGCTCTCGCCGCTCGGCTCAGGCGATCCTCCTGCCCACGGCCGCTGCCGCGCGGTTCGACCTCGCACCGCCATCCCCCTGTCAGCGTCGGAGGAGTTTGTTAGGAGGAGCCCAACTTCAAAGCTACAGGTACAAATCTGTTGCGTTCTCTACTTGCGGAGCTCATTCAGGAGCAAGAAGCGCGGCCTCGGGGGGAAAAACGGGGTTCGCGTCCGCGCGGCACCTCTCCCTGCCTGGTGGTAAGTGCGCGCCGAAGTTTCTGGCCAAGGAACCCAAAGCGGGCAGAGAGGAAACAGCTCCACTGCGAGAAAAAAGACGGAAAATTCCCCGTGCGTTTCCCCTGAGAAGTCTTTAGGGGGTTGCTCAGAGGCAGGCGGGCTTCTCACAGCTACCCTCCGACAACGCTCCCAGCGGCCGCAGACCACAGGTCAGCGCTCCGGCTCTCCAGCTCTGGGCCTCGGTTCAGGACAGGCGACGGAAAACCAGCAGGCCAGCCTCGGTTCTGCCCTCCTCAAAGTCTATCACAGAACAAGGAGGCTGCAAATTTGCTTTTTCACCAGCAGCCTTAGGCCTCAAGGCATGGAAACACCCAGCCGTGTTTTAAAACCAAAAGCGAGCTCAGCGCACAGCCGCTACAAATATAGCCAGGAGCTCTTCCAAGAAGTCCCGATTGCAATCACGAACCTTCTCCCAAGACATGCAAATCGTGTTGAAAAGACAAAAAAAAAAAAAGGCTCGTTCCACGAAAACGCCGCACATCCGAACCCCAAATCTCACAGGTAAGCGGCTCCGCAGATCCCCCAGCGCCACGAAGGAAATCCCTGCTCCGCTGGGCGAGCCCTTCGGCTCCCCGAACAACAAAACTCCTGCTAACCACGGAGGAGCTGCTGTGTATAATTACAAGCTGATTAGCGTTACAATATTTCTCCTAAGGCGGCGAACTTTGCTCGGCAGTTTCAAAAAAAGCCCGAAGTGCCAGCGCAAACAGGCCTTGGCAGCGCCGCCCGTGGGACCCACCGCCACCACCTCCTCCTGCGTCCGAGCCCCAGCTGCAGGGAAGCCCCGACCAACCCCTTGAGCAAACAAGAAGCCAGGTTCCTTCCCAAACGAGGGTCTCTGCCACCCTTCCTTACAAACCTGGGTACAAACAGGTGTAAAAATCTGATCAGACCAGCGCTGAAGTACCGCAGGACTGCCCCACGCGGCTGATTAGGAAATTATCTCAGCCCACCGTGCCAGTTTAAGTGATTTACCCAACAAATCTAAGCAACAACAACTAGCAGGCATATTTCTTGCTAGAAGCTCATTAAAGACAGCACTTCGGGAGGCAACAGCAATAGCTCAGTCAGAGCAGAGCACAGGACGGATATTATTCTGCTGCTGCCCAGGACTCAGCTAGATAGAGACACACACATTAAAATGAGCTGTAAATTTATTTTACAGTTATTAAACTTTTATTAAACTTTTTCACAGTGCCGGACTAGGGACTGGTCAACGTCAGGCCCACCAGACACTCCAGGCAGACCTGACCGTGTTCCTTCAGTCCAGAAGAGAGGGCTGAGCAGCACGGCAAGGGCAAGAAGCAGAAGGGACTCCTCTTCCCACGGGGCTAGACACTTATCCCGACAGCCAAACATCCAAGTGCTTCCTTCGTGCCACTCTCCCACGTAAACAACTGCTGCGACTGGTGTCAGACACTGGGTCAGCAGAGAGGGGAAGAGGCAGCAGATTCCCAGCCCGTGGTAACACGTGGCTACACGAGGGCAGGAGAAGCTGGTTCGGTCCCCTGGGCTTATGGGCGCGCACAGCACGCACCGGGCTGGGAGGCTGGCACAATCCCATTAATCCCAGCCATGCCTGCACCCCAAACTCCGGGTCAGAAGGCAGAGCCTGAGCCTCCTGCCCAGGAGCAGAAGCTCCCCTTCCCCACGCCCTGCCCCAGCCAAGGCCCTCATCAGCCCCATCCCTCACCCCAAGTCACCCCAAAAACGCATCCCCCCACATCCCCGCTCTGCAGAGCTGCCTCTAGGCCCTGCCTCCGGCCCCCACACCTCCCTGACACACAGCACGCGGCCCTGTGGCACCCCACAGCACCCCCGGACCTTCCTGGGCATCTCCCCGGGCCTCAGCCTGCAGCCCCCGGCCTCTCCCCTTGCTGCAACCCCCTGCAGCTCTCCCTGCTCCCACAAACCCCTCAAAGCCCCCCTGCTCCCCCAAACCCCATTCCTGCCCCACCGCTCCCCCAAACCCCCCAAGCTCTCCCTGCTCCCCCGAACCCCTGCAGCCCCACTCCTTTCCTCAACACCCCTCTCGCCCCACAACTCCCCCCTCAAACCCCACTGTTCCCTCCACAACCCCACAGCTCCCCCAGACCCCACAGCTCCCTCCAGCCCCTCTGCTCCCCCAATACCCCTCTGTTGCCCCCCTAGACCCCACTACTCCCCTCTCAGACCCCACTACTCCCCCCCCCAGACCCCACTACTCCCCCCCCAGACCCCAATATCTCCCCCCAGACCCCTCTGTCCCCCCCCCAGACCCCCATATTCCCCCCCAGACCCCCGTATTCCCCCCCCAGACCCCAGTGCCCCCCCCCGGGGCTCACCAGTACTTGAGGATGGCGGTGACCTGCAGCGGGTTGGGCTGCTCGGGGTACAGGCGGCGGCACTCGCCGTAGATCCCGTGCAGCCCCGGCGGGAAGAGCGACGGGAACGAGCCCGAGCCCGACCCGGAGCCCGGCCCTGCCGCGGGGGCACCCCCGCCAGGCCGCGCGCCCTCCATGGCGGCGCCGGCTGCTCCGGTTCCGCTCCGGTTCCGCTCCGCTTCCCGGCCCCGCTCCGCTTCCCGGCCCGGCCCGGCCCAAGCGGCGCTGCGCGGCGCGGCGCTGCGGGAGGAGGGGGGCGGGCCCCCGGCTGCCATGGCGACGGTGATTGACGGCGCGGCTCCGCCAATGGCGGCGCGCGGCGCGGAGGGCGGCCGCGCCTCTCCCCCCTCCCCCCCTCCCCCCCCCGCCGCGCCGCTCTGTGAGCGCGACCCCTGGTGGGGGGGGTGGGGGGGCTGTGAGGGGATCCATGGGGTCTGGGGGGGCTGTGAGGGGAGCTGGGGGTTCTGGGGGGGCTGTGAGGGGAGCTGGGAGGCTGTGAGGGGAGATAGGGGGGCTGGGGGGGCTGTGAGGGGAGCTAGAGGGTCTGGGGGGGCTGTGAGGGGAGCTGGGGGGCTGTGAGGGGAGATACGGGGTCTGGGGGGGCTGTGAGGGGAGCTGAGGGGCTGAGAGGAGAGATATAGGGTCTGGGGGGACTGTGGGGAGAGCGGGGGGGGCTGTGAGGGGAGCTGGAGGGGTCTGAGGGGAGCTGGGGTGGCTGTGAGGGGATCTATGGGGTCTGGGGGGGCTGCGAGGGGAGTTGGGGGGGCCTGGGGGTGGCTGTGAGGAGCTAGGGGGGCTGTGAGGGGATCTATGTGGCGGGCAGGGGCCGGGGGGTCTGAGGGGGGCTGGGGGGTCTGTGAGGGGAGGTATGTATGGGGTCTCTGGGGAAGTTGTGAGTGGAGCTGGGGTCCTGTGAGGGGAACTATGGGGTCTGAGGGGAGCTGGGGGGAGATACGGGGACTGTGAGGGGAGCTGGGGGGCTTGTGGGGAAGTGAGCTGCTGTAGGGGGAGCCATAGGCTGGGATGGAGCCACAGGGGTGTACTGCAAGGAAGGTCCTGCGGCCGTGAGGGAAGGCAGCCCCCACAAGGCCTTTGGAGCAGCAGGATACTGGCTTCAGGGAAGACGAAGGGGCAGCTGCAGGATGAGCCCTGAGGCTGGGGCAGGAGCCCTGGCAGGGGGGATACTGGGCAGAGGGCTGCCGTACGCCCTCTGCCACCCACTCAAGCCTCCGCAAATTTTCCCTAAAGAACTGAGGCTGTAAGCTGCTGCTCAGCAGCCACTTCTGTTGGACTTTGTCTGCTGTGCGCCTTTCTGTATTTGTAGGTAGCGCAGAGGCAGCTCAGAAGCGATGCAGAATGAGGGGGAGCCCCAAGGCTGTCTGATCGAGGATCTTAACCTGCACACTGCACGCTCTGAAGATGCGCACGCCTGCGGTCCCACAGACCTCGTGTGTAAGCGTGAGCCGGCACATGCTCAGCACTCCCGCATGCTTTGGCGAGGGGAGCGTGCTGCTTTTCCATCAGCGTAGAGAAAACAAGGACTACCGAGTGCGGAGAGGTTAGGATGGGCACTGCTGCTTGTTGCATTTATTTAAATATTTGAGAATTTACTCTAAACATGCCTTTTATTGCAAAAATAAAGTAACTCACAATAAAATTGAGGCCGTGTACAACCAAGAAGCTAGCAAGCAGACACCCAGATGCCTATCCACGAGGGAAGGAGGCAGCAGCTGTTCCAGAATCGCTGCACCCCACAACCACCAGTGCCCCCCCGTGGCTCTGTGCCACCCCTTTTTCAGTCGGCCACAGCCCACCCCCCCCCTTATTTACAACTTCCCCGTACTACAACTCCCAGCATGCCCCGCTCCCGCCACGCCCTCCCGCAGCACCCCGCGGGGCCAGGACTACACTTCCCATCACACCCCGCGGCCGGAGGAATACATCACCCAGCCGGCCGCGCGCCTCCCTTCCGCGCATGCGCCGCCGCCGGCTGGGCTGTTGCTCCCTGACGGGTGGCTGCGGCGGCTGCTCGCCATGGAGTCCTACGACGTGATAGCGAACCAGCCCGTCGTGATAGACAACGTGAGTGCGGCCGGTGGCGCGCCCCGGGGCCGGGGGGAGCGGGGAGGGCCCGCCGGCAGCGATCCCTTTGTCATCGGGGGCGGCCGCGCCCCGCCCGCTCCCCCCCCCCCCCCCCGGCCCGGCTGCCTCGGGCCCTCGCCCAGCGCTGCGTCCTGGCGGGGCGGGGCTATGGCGGCTCGGCGGCTCGCGATTGGCTGAGGCGGCTGCCTGTCACCCGGCGGAGGGTCGCTGCCCTTCGCCTGTGAGGAGCGGCCCCCACCGCCGCCGAGGTGCGTGCTGGCGGGGCGGGACGGAGCGCTCCCATTGGTTGGCGCGGCCGTCAGTCAGCGCCGTCACCTGCCGGAGCGGGGCTCCGCCCGCCCCGCCTCCTGCGCGGAGCGCCTGCTCTCATTGGCCGGCGGGGCTGTCCGTCAGGAGGGGCCGGGCCCCGCCCGGCCCGCTTTGTGCCTTGGGGGACAATGGGGCCCGGCTCCCGGCGTGCTCCGCGGCGGGGCCTCGGCCGCGCTCCCGGCGTGCACCGGGCGCCGCCCCTCACACCGGGACCTCTCACACCGGGACCCCCGGGCCGGGACCGGGACCCCCCCGCGTCTCAAATTCCTGTCACAAGTTCCCCGCCCGGCCCCAGCCCCAGCCCCTCAGGGCTCTGCCCGGCCTGGGCCACGTTGGCCGTGGGGTGTGGCGGCCCTTATCGGCCGGTTGGGCCCGGCTCGCGGCGCTGCCCCTCAGCAGGCCCGCGGTGGCGGCTGGGCCTGGGGTGGGTCCCGGCCGTCACCTGTGGTGCTCCTGGGCTGCTTCTGAGCAGTTTGGGGTGGCCTCCTGAGGGAAAAGACGAAGGAGAGGGAGGAGGGAAGGGATGGGGAGGCTCGGAGGGAGCCTCCTCAGCTGAGTCACGCGTTGACGCCCCTCCCTTCTGGCCCCTCCTGTCAGCGATCCAGTTCTGCCGTTTCAGAGGGTCAGTGCTCGCGCTGCCTTCTCTGTACGTCATCTTAGTTTCTGCCGAATCCTTTCACCATATGACATGTGTGCATGCTAGCCGAGCACATCTCAACCCACTGCTTTTTTCACAATCTGAACGATTTATAGATCTCAGATCGAGTCAGTTCTTCCAACCTTTTCTTTATTATCGGCCCCAGTTGCCTCTCTACAACCGGAGCTCTCCAGTACGCATTGTTGTTGTTTCTTCCTCCGGAATCACAGCGGAGAGATTACTGGGGACTTAAAGGCAGGGCTTAGGTTGATTGTTCTTAGAAATGACTGGAGTAACATTGATCCTGCCGTGTTGCAGTGATTAGCTAGCCGCTAGTTCTTCCCAGGCACTGTGAGGACAAATTTGTTGTGATACAGTCACGTAATAGCAGCCTCTGCCTAACAGCAGCCTTTTTGTTACTTAGCACAACGATTGCTCGTTATCCCTGCTTCAGACCTGAAGAAGGGTTCATGGTCAGAAACCGACTGTTTTGTCATTTTAACAGCTGCTTTTAAAAGCTAATTCTTACTCTTGCCTTTCTGATAAATGAGTTCCCTCCGTCCCCTCCCTGTATGAGCTGTGGAATGAAGCAGTTGTTGTGAGATCTGCCTTCTGTGCTTGCAGGCTGTCAGCCGATGAGCCCTGTGGTGACGTTGCATTTTTGGTGCTCTCGTGAGCTCAGGCAGGGTGGGAAGCAGAGCTGCACAGAAAGGTGGTGCCGCTCCTGCTGCCTCAGAGTTGCCGACAGCTTTGCAAGGCTGAACGCTGCCCTGCCCATGGATGTGCACCTGCGGGAGGACGGGCAGGGGGAGCTGAGGTACTGAGCTGGTCAACAAGCCAGACCCTCCCCGTCCCAGTCTGCCCCAGTATCCCGGAGTGTTCCAAAAGGATGTTCAGGTATGTGGCCACAACCTCAACCACGACTTGTTTTCTGTGCCAAACAGTAAGCTCAGCTTCCCGATTCCAGCAGGGAGTTTTGTAGCGTACAGTGAGAGGCTGCAGTTGTACCCCTGCATGATCCGATACTCTGCCCTGTCCAGTAAGTCACTTCTGAAACACGTGTGACCCCCTCTTGCACTCCAGCAAGTTCTCCGTGGAATAAATGTCCCGGGAGCCCTGGTGGACAGAAGGCACGTGTTCGTAGACACCGTGGTTCAGCTGTGGCCTAGGCAAGCGCAAGTTCCTTGACCTTCATGGAATTGTCTCCTCTTTCATGTAAAGAGGACAAAATTTGGCTTTGTTGTCTGAGCGGGGGCATTTTAAACATCAGAGCTGTCAGTAAGGGCTGCCGTGTCTTTGGTGTGGCTTTGATCTTATAAAATGTGCATCTAATAAAATAGGTTTAAAATATGAGATGTGCATTCTCCGTAAAAAGTATTACATGGGAGATTGGCTTTTTGATTTCTATTTAAATTTGAGTCCGAAAGGCGTTGAGGTGGGTGAATCGATAACTGACTTTGGCCACAGAGCTAGCAGGAGAGGTATGTTCAGCCACCTCAAGATATTCATGATAATTTTCCATGAGATTATTTCACACACGAAGGCCAAGGAAGATGTGGTTCCTTTATTCTTTTATTTATTTATTTATTTTGCTCAGATAAAAAAAGAAAAGAAAACTGGCAAGGAGGATGAAAGCCCAGCCAGGATTGCTACTAGTGGAAGGATGTTAATTTGGAAATTCTTTTAAGTTTTAATAAATCGGAGGTTATAAAAGAAGGAGGATGCATGGTATTTTTTTCTTGTTTTTCCTTTTTTTTTTGTTTGTTTGAAACAAAGAGGAAAAACCTGCTCTTTATTTTAAACTTTCTTAACTGTCTAGGATTATTTCAATGCTTAAACCTTTTCCTCTGTCTCAAAATGAGACATAGGAGTCTCAAACTCATAGGATTCTCAAAATGGGGTATAATAAATAGGTCTGCTCAGTACACACACAACTTCAGAGAAGTAAGAAGTTCTGAAGACAATTTGAATGGCCAGAAAGTGCTCTCAGGTCTCGGTAGTATGGAGACAGCAAACTCGCTTTGTGCCCAGGCGCTGGGAAGCACAACTCTGCTCCAGTCCCATCTTGCTGGCGCGTTCAAAACAAACCTTTGTCTGTAGCTCCAGCAAAGATCGCTGAGCTGCCGACACATTCAGCTGACTTTGAACTTCGGTATGTAAATCTTAAAATGCACAACTCGCTGGGAAGCTCACCAGGACGTGCGGGGTAGTTTCTGGCCTGGCATAAAGCAGTTTTTCCCCCCCCCGTGTTAAAATAGGAACATCGTTGTTCTGAAACCATTCCCCAGCAGCAGAGTGTCCTGGCAGGAAGATCAGTCATTAGCTAGAACAAAATATTCGGTAAGAAGGATATTCTGGTGGGGTTACCTTACTGTATTTGATTCAGGGATTTTTATTTGTTTATTGGTGTGGGTTTTTTTGTTGTTTTTTTGCTACAGGGCTTGACGAAGGATGATATTATTTCCCAGGTACAGAGTTTATAAGCTGGATAAGGAAAATCAAAATAGTGTTTGTTTTATTCCTGGCTTTGCTTTGAAGTGAGGGGCCAGGGGAGCGGCCGTCCGAGGGGATGGCATCTGAACACTTCGTGGGCTGCCTCGTCCCACCTGTGCCTGTGTGTGCAGGCGCTGGGAGATTTGCCAGGAGACAGGAATTGTAGGATGCAGCCCTTCCACTTCTGCAGAACTAGCTTTGTCCCCTTGGCAGGGCATCCCCCATATTCTTCTCTTGCAGATGCGTCCTGGCAAACCTGCCCCTAAGAGTTTTAAGGCAGGAGCAGCTGGCCCCCGTGCAGGGCACACCAAGTACACCTTGCAAAGCCCGACCCCTTGTCTGAAACAGCCGGCAAAGTGAGCTTGGGAAAATCTGCTCCGTAGCGAAACTTGGGCGCTCCTGCGAGCTGCTCAGTGCCTCGAGATGTCGCTGGTTTGTGCAGGACGGGGTGTGGGGGGGGGGCGTCGGCATGGCCCCACGCTGGATGCCTCCGGAGCCCACCCAGGGACAGAGCGGAGGGGCCGGATGCCCAGCCCCAGCCCCCTGCCAGGGGCTTCCCGTGGGTGTTTCACCCACCCCGAGTGGGCTGCTCGTGCTGCCTCGAACGTCACAGAAGCTTTTGGGATTTGCTCCTTTTCGACTGCCATCCCTCATCTCATCTCCCTTGTCCCTTTTAAACAAGCCCCATCCTGTCAGCTGCTTTTCCTGCCTCCAGCCCTTCCTCTTGCAGGCTGACTGGCACCTTTGTCGTTTCCAGACCGCAGTCCCTTTTAGTTCCCAGTGTCTTTTCTGATCGGATTTCTGTGACCTGCCTCCTGAGCGCTAGCTAGCCTATCCCCCTCCTGAATTTCTTTCTCCTACTCTCTGCTCCAACTCGTTTCACACTGCCTACTCCCTTCTCTGACTTCATCTGCTCTACCTTCATCTTCTCCAGATCCTCTCCCTCTGTAAGGCTTACAACCTTGATCCTACCCGGTTTAGCAGTGGCCCTCACAGCTGGCAGGGTTTGGTGGCTGTTGCACGGCTTTCTGAAGAGCTCTCCTCCACCCTGGGAGCATTTAAGATCGACAGAAAACTGCAGAGCTGGGATTCAGCCTCGCGCACCTCTAACACGCTGCAGAAGCAGTGGAATTGGTTAGAAAAACACCTGCACGGGGCGGTGTTCGGGCGTGCACCCGGAGCCACAGCAGGATGCTCCTGGAGCTTGTGCCCTGCGCGACGCATCCCTGCCAGGAGGGTGCCAGTTACTCCCCTCTAGCGGCCGAGCCGGTCTGCTGGCACCTTCCTGTGCCAGCCCTGCCCGCAGGATCCATGGGGAGCTTTATCCCTAGTGAAAAGGAGAGGATCTGGCAACGCTGATGTACTTTGCTGCTCTTCTAAAAGTTGGGAAGGTGACTGAGTGGTAAGCTGATGTATTTATCTGTTCCTCCCACAGGGCTCGGGTGTGATTAAAGCAGGTTTTGCAGGCGATCAAATACCGAAATACTGCTTCCCGAACTAGTAAGTACTCCTGTTCAGTTCTCAGTACCGTGAACCAATTCTTTGATATGTGGAGGGGAAGAGTGGTCTGGTTGTGTTACTGGGTAAATGAGTTAGGCACTTTTTGCCTGCTGTACGGAAGCGTCAGGGAGAGAAGATCTCTGCTGTAAAGCACTTGCAGGTTTGCAGGGGGGACATGGGACATGAAGGATGATCTGTCACTTCCTCAGGCTCAGCCCCCAAACCACTACAGCTTTGCAGGATTCTTTAGTCTTGAGACATTAGGTCGCCACCAAAAAGACGAAGTTGGGGCTGGAGGTGTGAATCCTTCTGCATTCCTTCGGTGTGTGGGCTGAAGTCTTCATTCCTGCCAAACTTCCTTGGAGGTTTTCTGACAGCTTTACTGGAAGAAGGACTGCTGGATCAGGAACTTTGAATAGTCACTGGCTGTTATTTGGAACGGGGTGTTTTTTTAACGGATGTATTTGTTCTGACCAATGCAGACTCAGCTGTATGGTGAAATGGGGTATGGGACTATAAAGGTCTGACCTGAGGAGCCTGCCTGAGGTCGAGCAATATCATGGGGGTCTGTCAGCTCAGGCCGCTGCTCAGTCTAGCTGTGTTTACCTCAGGCACTGTTGGAATCCTGAATCATCAGGTAAAGTGTGGCCAGACTCAACTGGCTCATGTCCTGTTACTTCAGAAGTGTCCACAGTCTGCTCCCTTCGCTTCTGATTCTGGGATTAGCTCACACAGAGCCAACCTGGGTCTGTCTGCACCTGGGAGTGCCCTCAGACTGTCATTGCTGTTAGAAAGCTCTGCCTGGGGCTGAGAGGAACAAAAGGTAGCAAATTGTTGGGCACACCTGAGTTGTCTCCTGAAGCATTTATACTTTTGCCTCTGTTGCAGTGTGGGGAGACCAAAGCACGTTCGTGTTATGGCTGGTGCTTTAGAAGGGGACATTTTCATTGGTCCGAAGGCAGAGGTAAGAAAGCCTGTGTTACTGCACTTCCCCATGTGCCTTGCTGTGCTGCTGTAGGAGCTGCAGCAGTCTCACTTGAAAGAGCTGGGGTTCCTTGGGAGCAGGGTAGGTCTGAAGAGCAGAACAGATTGTCGCTTTTAAGTGTGTCCAGTCTGAAGTTGGAACCTTCATGAAATTTTTGTGCCAACCTGCTGTCCACAGACCTTTTCCTCAGTCCCAGTTCATTTTCACAAGTCCTTCTGTTTCTCTCCTTTTTTCTAGGCTACTTTGTGGTCTGTATGGTTACATCCCCGTCTTCTTGACTGGGAACTTTAGACATGGACCCTAGTGGGTTACCTTTTATCTCCCTGGTGTGGGCAAGAGGCTCTCGCTTTCCACAGTCGTGCCTTTGTCAGCAGGCAGTCGTTCTGGTCTCACGTTTCCCCTGAGCCCTCTGAACTACATTCTCCAGTATCACCCTGTTATGTTTTATATCGTGGCCGAGCTGGTAGAGCAAAAATAGCATTTGATAGGTGTCTGTACATTGGCTCGAAACCTGTTAGGATGGAATGCGCTCTGCAGACACCATGCGTTCCTGATCTGTGTAAAACAGCCTTGTTTAATCTTTGAGTATGCTTCTCTGGAAGAGATGTTTGTGATTAACGTTCAGTCTTCACCCTGTACACTGGAGATGTGTTGGTTTTCAGTGGAGTCGGAAATAAGCGAGTCTCTCAGGTGAATTTGTAGTCGTAATGCTCAGAAGTGAATTGTTTCAGCCGCCGACAGGTATGCTGGATTGTCGTTTCTGTTTGCTCAGGAGCACAGAGGTCTTCTCTCGATCCGATACCCGATGGAACACGGCATAGTGAAGGACTGGAATGACATGGAGCGCATCTGGCAGTATGTGTATTCAAAAGACCAGCTTCAGACGTTCTCAGAGGAGGTGAGATGTCTCGTTATGTGATGACACCAGAGTCTCTCCTTGCTGTGCATAACACCGGGAGGCTTTGAACTTCAGGAAGAACTTGGGACTCTTCCTTTGTTCTTTCTAAACTTACCTGTTGTTAAATTAAGCTCTTTCACCTCTCGGGAGATGCGAGAAATGTCCAAGAAGAATTCCTCCCCATATCTCATGTTCTGGCCTGACTGAAAATTTGACTTTCAACGTTTGTTGTTCGCACACTCTCTAATATATTCTGCTCTATGCCAAGTGCTCCTTACTTTTCCTGTTTTGCCTGTGCATCAGGCATACCCACTCAGCAGTGACATAATTTGAAGTGAGGAAGGAGAAAACCACAGTCGTGTGGTTTGGAAGGAGCTGACCAAAAATTATTAAATGACTGAGAGTAAGAGGTTGTGTAAGTGGAGAAAGAATATTTCTTCTGCTTACACATGCCAAGACCCATACGCCTTTACGCTTTCTTAGGGGCTGTGTTTTTTGGGCAGTCTGGCTGACTTTTGGTACAAAGGGTCACCTTGTTCATCCTTAATGAAAAAGGGTCACTCACAGGGCAGATTTCCTAAGATGTCTTCATAACTAGACCAGAGCCCTGCTGGTCCCCCAACCTAGTAGCGATTATTCACCGTCTAGCAGAGCTCACTACCTGAAGTTACTCCCTTCCACATGTCTTGTTCTACTCTTGGTTCCAAAAGGGAAACAATAAGCAGATTTTTTTTGGGGGGGAGCACGCATCTAGCTGCGTCCTGGTTATTTACAGCACAGCTTTTTTTCTTTACCAGCATCCTGTGCTGCTGACAGAAGCACCCCTAAACCCACGCAAGAACAGAGAACGTGCTGCTGAGGTGTTTTTCGAGACTTTCAACGTGCCGGCACTATTCATCTCCATGCAAGCTGTGCTCAGCCTGTACGTACCTCTCATCTTTGATTTGCGCTTGTGAAATGTTTCTTGAAATTTATTTTATTTGTTCCCCAAACCAAAAACAAACAAAAAACAGGGAAGACCACACAAATGTTTGACTTATCTCCTGTTTCAAGCATAAACTGAATTTAAATTTTAATTTCTGTAATAGAGTTCACAGGAATTGGATGAAATCTGATGAGAACTGGCTGTGGGGATTTTTTATTTTTTTTTAATAGCCTGTTTGTGTGACATCTCTGCTCCTAGAGTTGGGTCTGGTTGTGCTGCATGCTTGGGGCTCACCTTTAATTGCTCTTTTTGGCTCGATGGTTTGTCCCTTCACTAGGTATGCTACTGGGAGGACCACGGGGGTGGTGCTGGACTCCGGGGATGGCGTTACCCATGCGGTTCCCATTTACGAAGGCTTTGCCATGCCTCACTCCATCATGCGGATTGACATCGCTGGCCGCGATGTGTCCCGCTTCCTGCGCCTCTATCTCCGGAAGGAAGGCTACGACTTCCACACAACCTCAGAGTTTGAGATTGTCAAGACCATCAAGGAGGTGATGTACTGTCTGCTCCTGTGGTTATCCAGGAAGGGATTTCTGCCCCAGGGAAGTTGTGACTCTCTGAAATACAGTGGGAAGTGCCAGCCTACCTAGCTCTGAACCTCATTTCTTTTTCTACCTGAGGGAGAGCAGAGCCTCTAAGATGATTAAGGGACTGGAGCAACTCTCATGTGAGGAAATACTGGGAGGGCTGGGAATATTGAGCCTGGAGATGAGAAGGCTGGGAGGGTTTTGTCAATGTGTATAAATATCTGAAGGGAGGGAGCAGAGAAGACAGAGCCAGACTCACTTTCATTTCAGTGATGTTCAGGGACAGGACAGAAAGCACAAACTGAAACACAGTTTCTGAATGTAAAGGGATTTTATTTATTTATTTGTTTTAATGTGAGGGTGACCGAGCAGTGGCACAGGTTGCCCGGAGGGGTTGTAGAGTCTCCCGGATGTGATCCTGGGCAACCTGCTGTAGGTGACCATGCTGGAAATGGGAGCAGCTGGACAAGATGACCTCCAGAGGTCCCTTCCAACCTCAGCCATCGTGTGGTCTAAGATTTATAGCCCAGGTTGTGTCCAATCCCTGCCAAGGGGCTGTACACACTGAGGTGAAGACAGCTGGCGGTTCAGAGTATTTTCCATGTATCTGCACTGCAGTTTCTCAGGTCTGACACCTTTCACCAGTATTTCACTAGTATTACTCTTTAAGCTAAGACTGGAAAATCCGTAACAGGTAGGGATTACGAGTGGGATATTGCAAGTTGCTACTTCTTTCCCTCCCATGGAAAAAAATCCACTTGGCAGCATTCCTATTTACAAAGGCTTCCCTTTCAGTGGCAAATGCAGTGTTTGGTGGCCTTAAAGCTGTGCAGCAGTTTGGAAAGGCATGATTAAGATCCCTGGCAAAGCAGTTACCTTGCCTTCTGTTGTGTTTCGAGAGAAGAGGACAAAGGTGGGGCGGCGAAGAGCAGTTCTGAACTGGTGACTGCTCTGCTCGCAGCGGCTTCGTGGTACCGCCGTGCTCCCACAGCCAGGTTGCTCTCTGATTTCAGCAAGGCTTTGTGTGACAGGGGCTGCCTGCCATTCATGCCTTCGGTACCCAGGGCCAGTCCTCAGCTCAGTACCGCCCATGTCTGGCAGTTACTCTCATCCTGCGAGCCCCACCGACACAAGCTGCAGTTGCTGCAGGTGCAAGCAGCACGTGCAGGTATGACAGTGTCTGTGCACCAGGAGTTGTAGAGATCAGGCGCCTGCAAGAGAAGGCTGTGCCTCACAAGCAGCCTGTTCTGACACACCAAGCATGCGTTGCAATGTGATTGTAGTGTCCTTACGGGACAGAGCAAGAAGCTGGTACTCTGCAGAATTATGCTTGTATCCTTTGTAAGTGGCCAGGGCTCCCTTTGCATCCTGGGCGATAGAGCTCTTAAAAGACATCGTGCAGGCTGTTAGATGCAACATCTTGTACCCGTGCAGTCTTTTCTCTGGACTTAGGGAAACAAAGCAGGGAAAAGTGAGCCAAGGCCTGCTCTGCCTACTGACTACCCTCACCAGTGAGACTGCTGAAGAGGAGCGGAAGCAGTCTGGTGTTCACTCTCTAACCTACGCCTTTTGCCTTATTTTAAGATAAATTTTAATTGGGAAAGTGTAGCGTATTTCTGGGATGTCAGAGCCTGGAACTTGCAGTGAGATTTCTGTGATACTGGTGCTGCTTGTGACTTGACTTGCAAATTGGAAGGGTTGCTTTTGGCTTCTTGTGTTTGTAGCTTGCTTTCTTCTGGAGATGTTTGGAAATTTAGTCTGAATGTACTGTGGCAACTGCAAAGCTTAGATCCCAGACACGGGAGTTTCTCAGTCCCAAAAGCTGTTTGTGATCTATTGCAATCTGTCTGACTCAAGGTTTTTTTTAAGGGGAAAAATTAGGAAAAAAAAATTGGGATGTTAAACAGTTTATAAAAGAAATTACCTTAAAAAGGGTTTTCTGTGAGGGTGGCCAAAGAATGGAGCAGGTTGCCCAGAGGGGAGGCTGTAGATTCTCCATCTGTGGGGATAACTCCAGATGTGACTGGATGCGGCCTGCTGTAGCTGACTCTACTAGAGGATTGGGGTCGGACTGGATGATGTCAAGTGGTCTCTTCCAACCTCAGCTGTTCTGTGATTCTGTTTAGATGGGATTTTTTTTAATCTCCAAGTGATAACAATTTGGAACAGCAAAGCTTAACTATGGAAGAAAAAATACAGGCTGCTGGAGCAGTTTGAAGAGTCAGGATATTTTGTTTCCTATAACTTAAATGTAAGCGGACAACAGGCAGCAAGCCACGTAGACCATGTTAAGAATTTTTTACTATTGGCTATTAGTTATTTCCTCTGAAATGCGATAACAGATTTTGTTCATGCTCCTAATCTGTTGCTAAGTTACCTAAAGCCACCCTTGTATATGGTTAGTGTCACTGAAGGTGTTTCAGGTGCCTGTTCTGCTTTGTGGTACAATAGGTTGGAAGTGCTCTCACATTAATTATCCCATCTGCAGCAGATGGAGATAACTTCTTAAGCAGTAAGAGAGGGATGAAAACAAAAGGTGAGCAGCAACTAGAGCGATTGTGAGTAGCCTGAACGTTTCTTGTTACATGGAGCCGAAGCATGAAGAGCAGATAAGGTATTTTTCCTGATGAGAACCCAAAAGGTCTTTTCCCCAACACAAAGTAGTGTTGAAATTGGTCTCCCCAAAGGGGTGCTTGGATTTTGATAGTTAAGGAACTTAATTTTTGTAGTCAGAAAAGTGTTTATAAAAGGTATTTGCATTTACCCTTCTCACCTCCTTCTCCCTGACTCTGCTTCCTCTCTCAGCGTGCCTGCTACCTGTCAATAAACCCCCAGAAGGATGAGACTCTGGAGACTGAGAAGGCTCAGTACTACCTGCCAGATGGAAGCACGATTGAGGTTTGTGAGGACCACTGTCAGAAGATTCCTCCTGTGATGCACTGGCTTTCCAGAATAGCCTTCTGCCTCCTGATGGGAAACTTAATGCAATGTTGGGTGGGAGAGGGTAATTTTAAAAGAGCAGAACTCATCCCAGGCTGCTGACTGGGGCACTGGAGTTTTTAGGGGAAGAAAACGTTATTAGAAACCTCACTAATTCTTCTGGAAGTCCTGGGTAAGGACAAAGCATGGCCAGGGGGACTGAGAGCTGTTTGAGTGCATACCTGATCTATCAAATCTTTATGTGGATCAGGTATGAACTGTGGGTTGGTACCAGCTTACTGTAAATCCCACTGGGGTTTTGTACATGGCTTCTGTCCTGCCTAGAGCTGCAGAAACAATTGGTTTGAAGAGTGACTTGGGAATACTCCTCAAAAGATTGAGCCTTCTGTAGAATGGTTGAATGAGAAGAAATGCAGGTCTTACCCCCAGCACCAGGGGTGGATCTGCTCCCTTGTCCGCCATTGACCTGCTGTATGGAGCTGAGCAAATGTTGCAAATTATTTTTATAGAGCTTTGATTTAGCAGCAATACAGGATTTATTGTTACTTTTATGGCAAATCACTAGATTGGATTGTGTGCTTCTTAACAGCACTTACTCATGAGCCAATTTAACACCACGATTCAATTGTAGTAAATTCTGCTGAAACAGCAACTTAAAGATTTGCAACAGCAGGTTTCTTTATCTCTTTCATCTGCAAAACAGAAATAGCACCTTTGCCAGAAGTAGTAGGTCAATGTGGTGGTCACTTGGGAGCTAACGATGCAGCACGAGTGTCCAAGAAACTCTTTCTCTGAAGTTTTGCCTAAGAGAGAAAGACCCAAACTTGAGACAGTGAACTGGGCCGCACTGCGCTCTCACTCTGTGCGACCTTCTCCCCTTGCAGATCGGCCCCGCCCGTTTTCGAGCCCCGGAGCTCTTGTTCCGGCCAGACCTGATAGGGGAGGAATGTGAAGGACTCCACGAGGTGCTCGTTTTTGCCATTCAGAAATCAGACATGGACCTGAGGCGAACGCTGTTCTCCAACATTGTGCTGTCTGGAGGCTCCACGCTTTTCAAAGGTTCCTGCTTCTCTTTCAGTGGGCTGCGCTATACATGATCTCTTTTTCTTTTCCTTCTCCCGTGAAACAGGGAAGATAACCTAGATCACCCAGCTTGTCCTGTGGGATGAGGGCTGTGGGAACTCTGTTCTCTCTGGGGAGTTACTGTGAGAAGCAGACCACAAATTCTCACTCTAATTTTCTGAGTCTTACTCAGAACCAGGGTGCATCTGGCCCCTATTAACTTACAGATATCCTCTGCCAGAACTTGTCCTCCCTTTATCCACAGGTAGACATCTCCAGATAGATCCTGTTTTTCCCATTCAAACCCTGTTCTGCTCTACAACGGGGCTGGATGCAGCTACTGAGGGACAGAGTCTGTCGTGGTAGTGTTTGAGGTCTGAGTGAGGCAAGATCCGGGTACTTCTCTGGCTGTGTTCTGTGCTTCTCCGAAGTGGTTTCTTTGTGAGATCTGGAGTGGGATGTTTAAATAGGACGGTGTAGGATATGGCCACATTGTTAGTAGATGGAACTTGGAATTTTGCTGAGGGATTCACACTACTTTGTTTTTGTCTTGTGCAGGCTTTGGTGATAGGCTCTTGAGCGAAGTGAAGAAACTAGCTCCGAAGGATGTCAAAATAAGGGTAGGAGCATTCTCTTGGGTGTTTGTCACATGCTCTGTGTGTTCTTCTGGGGCCTTTGTCTTCTTGAAAGAACTGTGCTAAAAATGCTGCTGCCACGTGGTGCAAACCAGCAACAGCTTTCCTGGAAACAGCCCAACAGTATCTGCTATCGTGATGAAAACCTGTGTGGTTTCATCAGAGAAGGTAGCTCCTCTGACAGCATGCCTGTCTAGGATCCTGGGGGTGGTTCTGTGGGGGACCTGCTGGGTGCCTTTATGGTGGGAGAGGTCGTACCTGTGTGTGTCAGCTGTGGGGAGGGCAGTGTGCCAGGAGGAGCAGGCTGGAGCATGGAAAAGTACTGACTGATTCTCTGCTTCTCCTAGATATCGGCTCCTCAGGAGAGATTGTATTCCACGTGGATCGGGTATGTACTGCATGCTGCCGGGTCTTCCTGTGGGATGAGGGCAGGGGAATCGCCGTCTGTTGGCTCTCATACCACTGTCCCTCCTGCTGCTGTGTCTTGGAAGGGTGTCATTGCTCCGCCACGTGATACTCAGCCTGGTTCCTGAGCCTGTCTCCATCCATGCCACCAGCCCCTTAGCCCTTTGCATCTTTAAGGCTCCTGCAAGTCCTGTTAATTTTCCTTGTTGTCTTAACCAGTCCAGTTCTGCCAAAGCTGAACAAGCTCGTTGGTAGTAAATGCCTTCGGGCAGAGGCTCTAGGTGCATTTTCCCTCTTGTGTATATCTCTGCCGATTGGGAGAACTAAACTCAGCTCCAGAATCCAAGGCAGTGAGACCAGATCCCACGTGAAGAGGGCTGGTGTTTGCAGCAGCGTCACTGCATTGTTTGGGAGGTGGCTGGTGCCAGACTCTGTGGTGCCAGCACATTTGAGGCTAACGGGAGAGGAGGTGACCGTTCAGAGAGCATTTCTGTTGTAGGAAACCAGGAGCCTTGGCACCTTTCTCCAGCGTGGAAGTGTTGTGCCATAGAAAGAGCTCCTCTCAGCAGAGATGCAGTGGGAGTGCCCCCGTTTTCCTGTAATACATAACATGTCTGTCTCTCCCCAGTGGCTCTATTCTGGCCTCACTGGACACCTTTAAGAAAATGTGGGTTTCGAAAAAGGAATATGAAGAAGACGGAGCTCGTGCCATCCACCGAAAAACCTTCTAGCCCTGGGACCTGTCCTCAGTCTCCTCCGAAGACTCACTTCAGTTCTAAACTCGCTTTTCTGAGTCCGAGTGTCTGAGAGCTGCCTGTATGTGTGTGTGTGCGCCAGCATGCCCCGATGTCACTGAGCAAAGACGACAGCAGCAGGAGGGTTGTATTAATACTAACTTCATATTTTTTTTATTTTTGTTGTTTTTTTTAATGGAAAGGAGAAAATACCAGTCTGAATTTCTCCAGAACGGCCCATTCCTTTTTCATTTCAGTCCCTTAGTTCCTGTGTTATGATCACATTTGCCACTGTAAAACGAGCAAGCGAAAACAAAGGGAACAGCTTAGAATCTGCCTAGCAAGCCAGAAGGGAGCCAACCACTGCAAACCGCTCACGCAGGCTTTAGTCGGCCTGACTGCAATGCCTGGATCGTCTGGAAATACACACCTGAGGCCCCGTAGCTACTTTCTTAGTTAGTCTGCAGCGTCTTCAACATCAGTAGGTTTTTGAAGTTGTTTTTAATATATTTTTTTAATTAAGAGAAAGCACATTCTCAACAGTTAAGCCCGTTTGCCCCCACTGTTTTTGGTGTGTGTGGGTGTGTGTGTGTGTGTGTATGGCTGGGTGGAACTTCTCAGACTGATGTGTGGGTCGGTGCCACAGCTGGAGAGGTCGGTGATAGGACTTAGTTCATATTGCATGGAGTAGAACAAAGCAATCTCTAATCAGCTTTCATTATACTAGACGGTTACTCTCTCATTCCTTGTTTTAAATAACTTTTCTCCTCTGGAAGCAAGTGCCCCAGAGTGGGGGTGAAGGCACTTGTGTGTTCCCCCTCAACCTGCCAAGATTTACAGTACTGAGCGCTCACGTTCTTTCTCTGTAAGAGTTGAGGCTGTTTTCCTCCTCCCTGCCACGTCAGGGCGAAGGGAGCGTGCGTTTTCAGCCAGGCATAACTTGTGTACTATATCCACTTGGGGGCAAAACAATAGTTGGAAAGGTGCGTTGTAATGTAAGAATTGTTTTATTTATTGAAATGTCTGAGTATATCTCAAATACTGACCGCAGCACCTGGGAATCTTGCTTTGGGTCTTCCTTGAACACCTGTTGCCCAGTTGTCTGTTGTTTGATGTTAACACTGTTTACAGCACACACGCTTCGCAAAATAACCAGCCAGCCCTGCATCGCCACTCGGTAACTGTTCTTTAGGGAGCCTCGCTGTTCTCTGGATGCGCTAAAGGAGAGGACAATAAATCACATCAGTACGTTGGTGGGAGCAGCGGGTTTGGGAGCAGCAAGCTGTGGTGGGGGCTGTGTTCTGCTGTACTCTTGTGCTGCTTAGGCCTTTCTGCTCAGCTGCTGGCTGTTCTTCTCTGGAACACCTTCCTCCCTCCTGCAGCGCTGGGAGGGCCCAGAGGCTGGCTTGTGTGGGGGTGTGGCACTGTTCCCCTTGGTTCTGTTGGTGCTCTTCATTTCTTTCACCGCTGATTTTCTGTATTACCCGGCATTTGCAGTGGGCCTGGAGTTGTTTGGTGGCACTTCCTCTCTGTTCCCCTCCTTTCCGTTCGTTTCCACGCATCACCTTGGGGTCACTCCCTCGCCAGAGCTGAGAAGGGGCAGGAGCGGGAGGGTTGCAAACAGCCCTGCTGCAGAGGCTGGGCAGGAGCTGGCGTGTTGTCCCAGCTGATGTGAATGTAAGCAAGCAGCACGCTGCCCTAGCACAAAGCGTGTTCCCTGGGATCTGGGAGGCTGGAGGTAGGCAGGTTGGGTGGTGTGTTCCCAGCTGAGGCCGTGTTGCTTGTTCTCCTACCCCTAGCAGAACAGATCGTGGTTTTCAGCACGGACCCGTCAGGTAGAGAAGAGCTGTCACTGCTCAGCCTCCTTCTGCCAGAAAATAAGCTGCGTTCTTGCTGGTCAGTTGTAACTGTGCAGAGGGGAGGAAGCAAACCCCTCTGCTCACCTACCACGTGCCCCAGGCAGTGCCAGTGATCTCTTCTTCCCCTCCCCAGCCCCTCTGCTGGCCTTGCAGAAGCAGCAGTGCTCCGTTTTGTAAACTGCAGTGACCGGACAGAAAGGTGCCGTCTCCAATCTAGCATTTGTTTGATCTGCCTGACTGTTCCCTCGCACACTGTCCAAACCATGTTGCCTGGTGGTGCCCAGCATACTTAAATAAAGTCATTCATATACAAACCTTAAGCTTCCTGGCCTCATCTTCCCACGCTTGCATTTTTTTAAGGAGGTAACTTGTGTTCTTCTCTTGCCTGTACAGAACTTGCTGGCTAATTGCTGCGTGGAGACAGCACCTGTGGTTCAAGACTGCCTTCAGAGCAGGCTTTTGTGCTGAGGTAGGATGTTCAGGTCTCCCTGGTGGTGTCCAAAGCTGCTGTCCTCGACAGTCATCATCCCCAGAGCAGCTGAGGGGCTGGGAAGCTGTAAGAGGGAGTGAGGGGGAGGGTGCAGGCAGTGAGGGCAGCCCTGGCTGAGCAGGGGTGAGAGGGGTGATGCTGCTGGCATGGGAATTGCTGGTGCCGGCCCAGGTGCTTGCGGAGAACCAGCAGGCAAGCTTCCCTCCCAGGGCAGGCCTGGGAACGTGGTTCAGTGCCTAGGCCTTTGTGCCACCTCCAGAACAAGCTGGTGAAGGAACAGGAGCAGGGACTGGTCAGACTTGGTTCTCAATCCCTGCAGTCTGAACCAAGTCCTTACATCCAGCTAAGGCCAGGGTGTAAGATGTATCTGTAGCCACCCCTGAGACTTCCGTTTTCATTAATGGTACTTTTCTGAGCCTCTGCCAGCTGTAAGTGGGTCAAGCAGCATTCCAAAATACCCTAATTGCAGCTCAAGCTCCTGCTTCTTTCCCACCTCATCAAGGGAAGCTGCACCTGGGGCCTCACAGGGTTAGGTGAGCCCATGCAGGGCCAGATGGGTGCTAAATAATTCAACCAGGACCACAGCCATACAGAAAAGATCTTTAATTTATGAAATGAAGAATCAAACTTTGTTAAAATCTGCACAAATAAGTTATGATTGAACTATTGAGAACCACAGAAGCCCCGTGGCAGAAACACCTTGGTCCAAGACGGGAGGCAGCTGTGTCCTGAGGCAAAACGGCAGATCTGTGGGCTGCAACCCCAGAAGGAGCCTGGTACTGAGGCTGGGGAGGCAACGAAGTGAAGAACAGCACGTATGTGAGCGAGCACGCCTCGTCCTACGGGGGGGCATAGGGCAGAGCACTGCTGGCCCCCACCCCGCCTGCTTTGGCACCACACTCACCCTAGGGCGCTGGAGGAGACACTCCCTCACCCTGGGGACTTTTGGTGACCACCTGCCCTGTCCTTCCCCCTTGGGTCCGCGGCTCAGCAGCCAGCTGGACAATCGACCTCTGGGGCACTGTTTCAAGCAGAGAGGAGCTGTGGTGTCTGTCCTTCCCCTCCAGAGGTAAAATCTCACCCCTGTGACTACCCAGCATTGTGTCAAACGGGCTCCCGAGTGGAATCAAAGGCACAAAAGCAAGAGCTGCTGTCTCCTCCCGGCTGTGCTATCCCCCCTGCAAAAAGGCAAGGCACCAGGGTCAGTCCTGGGAGAGGGGCATGACAAGCCCCTGGGTATCAGGATGCTTCCCTGACCTGCACCTCACAGCCCCAGCCAGCAGGGCAGGTTCGCACAGCACTGTGTGTGGGAGAGGTGGTACCAGCTACTGGCAAGGCCTTCAGGGTCCTCCCATCCCTTCTGCTGTCCTGAAATCTCCCCTCCTTGGTCACCGGGTCCCTCAGGAGCAAGGAAAGGCTCCCTGTGTGCTCCCTGCCCTGCTCTGCCCACCAGGGATGTGTATGTCTCCAGCCCATGTTGCACCCCAGCTCCTCCTGCCCTGGGATTAGCAGCCCCCCGGGACCAGCTAGGTTAAAATGCTCTTGCTCCTGTGTCAAAGCCACTTACCCCGGCCCGCTGCGTGCTGAGCACTTCTCTGCCTTCCCCAGCAGCCCCTCCTGGAATGAGGGAGCACTGGCCTTGCACCATTTCACAGTCAAATCGTAAACGCAGGGTTTCCTCAGTAAGCAGTCCCCTCACCTTGCCTGCAGTCCTGCCCCAGCCTGGAACCAGGACGGCCCCATGGGCTCAGACACCCCTAGATCATTTTCACTTCTGGCGCTTCACCCTGCATCAGGCCCTGGCGCTGAGCCTTCACCAGCTGCAGGCGCTTCCCGTGCAGGCTGAACTGCGACCAGGTGAGGAGCTGCAGCAGCGCGCACGCGATGGGCACAAAGACGAGGAGGTAAAAGCAGCCCTGGCGAAGAGTCGGCTCCAAGGCGGCGTCAGACTCCAGCTTCGGCTGGGCGCTCACCACGTTGCCCAAGGGGTTGCGCTGGAAGATGTCGTAGCCTGGTGTCGAGAAGAGGTCGTGAGGCGGGTCAGTGGGGACACTCGTCTCTGGGCGTGGGGACGCAGAGACCAGTGACAGCTTTTTCTGGAAGAGCTCTCTGCATCCGCCCACTGCGGAGGGGCCTGAACTCACGTCCTCCCTCTGCCACCCCGCTGCTGTCCCCCGGGGCGGACTTACCAGTGTAGGCACAGAGCAGCCAGGTGCCTATGAGGGGGGCGAAGGTCTGTCCTGGCTTGGTGACCAGAGCCACCATCCCAAAGAGCAGCGCCGAGGCCGCCTGCTTCCTGCGGTTCAGGATTAGGTCCTCGTCCACCAGGTCGGTGACCACCAGGTTGAGCAGCTTACAGGTCCCTTCTGTGAACACGCGGTTGCTGCGGGACAACAGGCAAAGCACTGAATAGGGGCACCGAGAAGTGATGGGAACAGGCGAGAGATCAGAGAAAATGGAGAGAGGGAGATGTGAGAGGTTCCCTGACGCTTAAAATAAGAATTTCAGAAGCCCCGGCTGCTGGAGGGGAACCAGTCATTGCTGCCTCCCGCACTGCTGCCAGTGGATTCTGCAGTGACCTGTCCCGAACCGGGTGCTGTCAGAGCTGGGAGCCACGTGGCTTCTCTGTGAGCCTGGCTACTCTTCCTTGGGGGAAACAAGGACAAGTCATTTTCCTTCCCAGCTGGCAGAGAGCAGGGGAAGCGACTGCTGTCTGCGTACCTGGCTATGAAGATGCAGAGCAGATAGACCTGATCAGGTCCTGCCAGGAGCATGACGACGCTGAGAGCCAGCTTCAGGAAGAAGAGTCCTCGGACCACAGCATAAACCCCACAGCGGCGGCAGAGGGACAGGAAGTAGAGGTTGTTGAGGTGGGGGGCAATGTAGGAAACACCTGAGCAAAGACAGAGGCACAAATTGCTTGAGAGGGTTTCAGTACCCACCGTTCCCCCAGTACCAATAACAACAGAGAGGACAAGGAGGCTAGGGCAGGAGGTAAAAAAACAGCCCCCAAATACACACAAGAGAAGGTAGCTGTAGTAGATGTACTTTGTGGGTTTGTGACACAGCGCACGCTGTTCCTACAGAGGGCAGAGTGCGTGCTCTACTTCATCAACCTGATGAGCAGGAAGGAAGAAAAGACTTGCCCATTATTCCCCAGGGGATGGGGCTCAGCCCTGGAGCAGAAGCGAGGGAGACTGGGCAGCATGACCAGACCTGGCCCACGCACAACTCTCCCAGGGTGGCTCTAGCCCTACAGGACCAGTGCCCACAGATCTGGGGCAGCCTGGACATGGTCCGTGTGGCACAGAGAGGGAATAAATTAAGAGCTGCATCCTAGAGCCGTATCCACAGACACTAACGTCATCCTCAGAGCAATACCTGTGTGGAGCCGTGGAGTCAGAGTCCAGCACTTTGTGCTTTTCACTTCTAGAAAAGGCTCCAAGTTACTTGTCTCGTGCCCAGGAAGGAGGTTCCAGGGAAGCATGTAGGGTGTGTCATATGTCAATCTGACAACCCAGAGACCCATGTGCACCTCTCCCCAGCTGGGGTTTGGGAAGGCAGAACACAGACTCAGGCCAAGCCCTGACCCAGCTGCTCCCTTTGGTCCTGTCTGAGACTCACCGAGGAGGAAGGATCCAGTAGAGACAGAGATCTGGTCTGACAGCAGGTGCTCCAGGAATAGGGGGAAGAAGTTGCTGTTAAAGTGGCAGTGAAAAACCTGTGAAAGCAGCATGCAGACAAGCCGGTCAGCAGGAACAGCAGTAAGAGGGAACAGAAAAAGCTAACAGCCACCTGGACTCTTGACTTGGGAGTCCCGTGCCGAGGGATTGTGCAGGATGGGCCTCCAGTACCTTAGCATAGAAAGAGCTTGGCTGTGGAGCTTACAGCCCTGTAGGCTTTTGAGACTGCAAAGCTACAATGCCACCGGCTGTGCCCACTGCATGCCTGGGGCCAGTACCGCGTGCCAGCTGCCAAAGCATTCCTCGCTAGTGAGCTCACAGGGCACACAACAGGGCAGGGCAAGGAGTCCACAGCAGTGGCCACCAGGATTTGAAGGAGGAAATAGTGGCACAGCAGGTGGGAGGAAGCAGCTGTCAGGATAACAACAAGGCAGCAAGGCTCAAACACAACGATGCAGGCATTAAGAGCCTGCCTGAGGGGAACCGAGGGGAGCCTGAGGGGAGGCAGAGCTGTGATGGCAGCACACCAAGCTCAGGGAAGTTGGGCACGCTGCTGGCATTTGGTAGTAATTGAAGAGGATGAGAAATGGCAAAAAACAGCTGGGAGATGGATCCAGCTGGACAGTGAGAGCAGTGACATGAGGCTCGGGAAAGCAGGAGGAGACGGTGCTGACAGCCAAGCCAGCAAACTGCCCTCCTGAACCCTTCCCACCACAAACCAGGCCTCGTGCTTCTGCACCCCAGATGGATGATTACAGCCAGCCCCTGTAATCCACAGCCTGCGCTGCAGAGAGGAGGCAGCACCCCACAGATGCTCAGGAAGTTTCCTCAGGTCACAAGCAGGGAGAGTGGCTACCAGCTGCTGGATCACAGCCAGTACGTGCAGGAAGCCCTGAGAGCAAGCGGGTGCCAGAAACACCCCTGCCCTTCCTGGGGAACTGGTGTGCTGCTGAACCACTGAGCAGCTAGAGCCAGGCTGCATCCTCTGAATCTCAGCGCGTCGCTGCTGCACCTACCTGGACCAGGTTCATGCAGACAAACCAGAGGAAGTTGCGATGCCGCGTGAGCTGCTGGAGGTATTCTGCCAGGGTGATCCTCTTCTCCTGGGGGACGGAGAGTTTCTCGATGTACAGCCTAAAGGGAGAGGGGGAAGAACAAACAAACAAAAAACAAAACAACTGTGATTCCTTCACAAGTAGGGCAAAGCCCCTGTGCAGATGCAGAGCTGTCCCTTTTCAGCTCCCATTCCGACCTTCCTTCTCTCTAGACCAAACCAAGAAGAGCAGAGTCTTCAACAATGTTTGCAAGGACAAAAGGCTATGGGTCTCCCAAAGAACATCTGTTTCCTGAGCCCACAGTTCAGATTTCTGTCCATAAAAGCATTCTCCTGTCAGCCATTACACTACATATATGCCCCTACTCCAAGTTAGCTCACCTGGCAGATCTCGTCAGGACCTGCTGTGTTAGTACAGCGTAAAGCTGGCAGCTTGGAACAAGAGACAAGTGAGTATAACAAGAGACAAGTGAGGCAGCCCAAGGGAAAGCAAGGGAGCTGAACGGGGAAACCAGCTGCATCGGGGCCCGCGCAGCCCAGTCACCATCAGGCAGCTAAAGCGAGCGAAAAGGTAAGGGATTCGCTTGTCCTGCTCCACAGGAAACGGGCAGCAAGGTGGTCTCATGCTCAAGCAGGAATACTTCCATGGTAAGCTGCTTCTGACGTTTCGCCACTCACAGGCCTCAGTGGGTGCTCTAGATACTAACTCATTTCTCGTTCCAAACACTGGGAAGGCCACACAGCAGGTCAGGGCTCCAGTTTGGGCCAGGGGTTTCACGAGATAGTTTTGTCCTATTTTCAGAGGGCCTTAGGAGCCAGTGTGACCTCAGGCAGAGGTGATTCTGAAAACTGTATCAACAGACAAGAACCACAGATGATTAACAAAAGTTTTCCTTGTCCTGGATCTTCTCACACATTTAGTTTGCTGTGGGATGTAACAGGACCCTACAGATCTATGCCAAGCCTTTGTCCCTGCTGCAGAACTGGTGACACTTACTGTTTTAGGGTTGATTCCTGGTCCCATTTCGCTTTCCCATCAGCCTCAAATCGCTGGCGGAGCAGCTGTGTGGACAGGGTAAAACCAACGATGGAGCAGAGGGCCAGCACGACGCAAAATATGCGAAAGGAAAAGAAGTCTTCCTTGTTCCACACTGTGTACGACATGAAGACAGAGAGCGAGCCTATGGCACTGAAGAGAGAGCAGTAGAAGTTGAGACTCGTCCTGTCTTTTGCCGAAACAGCCAGGTCTGCGAGCAAGGCGTTGTGATGGAGGTCGACCATGGTGAGAAAGCTGTCGTACATGCAAAGGCAGAGAAGGAACTGCACGCCAGGATGAGCCCAGGCGACCCAGAAAGCCAGGAAAGAGATGGCAAAGAGAGGGCCATTGTGGCTTAGTGCTCTGAGCCTCTTCAGAACTACTTCTGGGGAGGAAATCTCTGCTCCTGGCCTGCAACAGAAGATAAAAGTTTTAGACACTTGGACAAAACCCTGCATGACCACATACCCTTGCTTTCCAAGGAAGTTGTGTAAGTGGCCCAGACAACAACGCAGCTTTTGCTCATGTAACAAACACCCACATAAGATAAATTCTCATCTAATATATGAATCCACAGAAAACGTGGGCTTAAGAAGGCCAAAAAGCACAAAGAAAAGGGATCCTTTTTCTCCCGAGCAAGGGTCTCCCCGATAGTGCTGCACTGTCTGCTTTGCGTAACGTAAGTTATTTCAAACAGCGCTTAAGAAGTTTTCACTAGGTGCAGGAAGCCACACCGTGATTTTCATTAGAAGCTCAAAGCAAATACACGAGAAATGCTAATGACCGTCAGTGGTCTATGATTCACGGATTTTGGGAACAACTGGTTTGATGTATTCCAGGTGGAAAAAAAATTGTCCTTTCCCCCGAGTCCCCCAGACCACGTACAGACACTTTCCAACACCCCAGTAAAGGGCTTGGGATTTTAGATGCGGATATTTTACGTTCTGTATGACTTGTGATTGTTAAGGGTTAGGGTCACATCTACTTGGTACATACGTGACCTCCTCTATCCAGCCAGGTACTGAAACAACATGCAAACAACACTGAATTTCTAAGATGGCAGGAAAAGGAGATCTTTAAAGTTTCGTTCTCCAGTAACCACTCCAATGCCACAGTTTTAAAGCTACCACTTTCACACCACCTCCCCCAGAGACTCAACGACTTCCCAGCGTCTGCTGGAAGTGGAACTTAACTTACTGCTGTGTGCTAAGGAACACCCGGTCGCTCAGCCAGCCAAACAGAGGGTCATTGAGGCTGTTCCAGATCAGAAACACCGTCTAGGAAAGAAAACAGGACAGTGAAACAAACCACAGGACAGCTCCTGCAGAGACTCGCTGTTGTTCCTGCATCAGGCAGCGCGGAGCTGGCAGGGTGACCCGCCAGCAGGAACCCCCAGCGCGCCCTCCCTGCGCCGTCACCACCGCGGCACAGTTCCCCTGCCTGGGGCAACTGGCACCAACGCAGCGAGGCCGGTGGTTTTCCAGGCTTGTGAAACGCCCCCATGTCCCCAGGGAAAAGCCTGTCTTAAGAACAAAGTCTCTGGGTTTTCTATTTCAGCTCCTTTTCTGTTTGTGTAAGTGGGAAAAACTAAAAAACCCAAACTAGCACTCAGAAGGCTCCCGCGCTCCTTTCCCAAAGAGGAACACAGCTATTACAGCTAATGTCCCGTACGCTTTTAGCAAGGACCTGTCTCAGAATTTCTTCTTACAAGGGCAGAAATCCACGGAAAAGACTAACCTCTCCTATCCAAAAGGATAGTTTATCAATCTTGTAAACAGAGACAAAGGTGTCCACGTAGTAGAGGAGAAACACGTTGTGCAAAATGGAAACGAACAGCGACAAGGACCCGTAGATCACTGCGGTGGGCAAACGGAAGAGACAAGCCAACAGGCGCAACCCCATGTCGGTGTGGTCGGGGGTCAGCTCCCCGGATCACCTCCATTTCAGATGGGATGTCTTCCCCCAACACCTGCTGCACCTCTGCTGGGGCCAATCCATGGTTGCTCCTGCAGGAGGGAAAAAAAAAAGTAGTCAATCTCTTAAATGAACAAAAATTGAATCTAATTAATTGATAAATCTTTGCCAGCAGAGATCGGAACTAGTATAGCTTTGAGGAGCTGTTCAGACGTGGATTGGATGAGATGTGGACCAGAAGCTGCCTGCTGCACTGAAGCCATTTCATTAAGGGGAGGCCAGGCTGTGTGCTCAGGGGTGCAGCTGTCCCCTGGTGAGCTGCCCCATCCTTTGTACCTTAATGTTGTCAGCCAGCAGCCAGCTGATTAGCTCTTTCCACCTCTTTAAAAGCAAGGTCAGAGGAGGAATCCAGCTACGTAGCTGCAAACAGCAAAGCAGCCCTCAGAAAACAGCCCCAGTCACTGACGTTTTTAGGTGCCGATGTTAATTTTTAGCCAAATAAAAGTGACAACAGCCCTGATGTAATCTCACACAGGCTGCTTTCCCCAGGCAGTCGCAGCTGAGCGCACCTGGGCTCACTCAGACGGGAGTTATTTATGGCGAGCAGCGCTGCTGCTGCTTTGTGGCATGAAGAGACACGACCAGACGGTGACGGCGTGCAGCGGACACGGCGCCATCACTCCACAAAGGCTACCAAAAGCCACCTGACAGCTGTCCGGCTTGCCTTGGGACAGCCTGAATTCAGGGCTGGAATAAAGATGCTTGAGCTGGGCAGCAGTATACATGGAAACTAAGCAAGCGGAAAGAGCAGCCTCAGCCCGGAGCGACTCACTGCATGTTCCCAGAGGGACGAGGGGAGGAGAGGAGAGGAGAGGGCTCCTCACACCAGCACCCACCTGAGCTCACGGCCATTTGTGTGTCTGGTGAGGTGGTACGGGTTCTTAAGTCAGCAGCAGTCAGCTTCCCTGGCCTACACCATCCTAAGACAACAGGGTCGCTATCTCCACACTGCCAAAAGCCAGATAAGGACCTGAGAGACTTTCCCATTCCAGCTCCTCAGAGCCCGCCCGCACCCGATTCAGACGCATCGGGTGACGATTCACAACGCGGGGTAGGAGCGAGTGTGTCGGGAGCAGGAAACCGCATCCTGAGCCAGCCCTCGCGGCTTGCACCACCAGCTGCAGCAAGCCCAAGCAGAAGCAGCAGATCAAGGGAAGAACAAACAGCTGGGTATGAAACCTGATGAAACTCCAGTCCCACTCAGCACTTCCCAGAAGCCGTCAGCCTGACCACTTCTAGGCAGGATGAGAAAAGCAAAAAATAACTGTCTGCTCTGCCCAGCCCGAGGAATTCCTCGTAACTGGTTCAGCAGGAGCACGCGGCGTTCGTTCCAATCACTTACATCGCTCGACTGAAACGGCACATCCCACTCCTGGCTGAAGCACCAGGCCTCGGTTCGGATCCAGCTGCAGAGCCCTGGCGGTGCTGAGCCGCCACGCCAAAACCCACGGCCAGATAAAAGGATGACACCGCTCCACGGGGAGCTCAGCCAGACAACGAACGTTCGTAGGTGTAATTAAAGACAGACACGCTGACAAGCCTCGGAGGGAAATTGCATTTCGTACGGTCACGCACTGAAAAGGAGTCAGGAGTTTGCGATGTATGGAGATGAAGGTAGAAAGACAGCAAGGCAGCCAGCGTCAGTTCGGGCTGTAGGAAACCTCAGTGTATCCCGATCTCGGCCACTGCCTGCACATCTAACTCCGCTACACGCTTCCCGTGAAGGGGAGAGGAGGGCAGATCAAGGGAAGGCGGCTAAAATGAGCCAGGGAGTGAGGCAGCTGCCTTCCGAGGAGAGGCCGAGCAGCTGGGGCTCCTCAGGCACAGGGGACAGGGACAAGAGGTAAGGCGAACGTGGAACTGCGGTGTGCCAGGACACAAGAGCCACTGTAAGGAGCAGGAAATCAGTTCAGAACGCGTGGAAGTGCTGACAGGTGGCAAACCCCTGGGATCTGCCATCAAAGGAGGCTGCAGAGATGGGTGGCAAATTCAAAGGATTAGACAAGTTGACAGGGAATGCTGTACACAACCCACTGAAGGGGACAGGCAGGGGATCCCAGGGAATCAGCACCACCAACCTGAGGGCTGCGTGTGCTGGGGGTGCCTCGAGCGCAGCCGAAAGGAGACACGCAGGAAGCAATGGCAGAGCACCTGCATGCCGTCAGCACCGGAATTACAGGGAAATACACACACCCGAGCTCACTGCTGCTCCACCCGGGGAAGTTCCCTTCCCAGGACATTGTTATCTGGGGTGCACACAAACACCCCTTCTACTGTGACTCTCTGTAAGGATGATTTAGCTCCTGGGTTATTACTGCGGAGGGGCACAGCTAAAGGGTGGGTGACAAATACGTTAGAAAGCCTCAAGCACTGCTGGTAACAGCTAGTTGTACACCAGACACAGCGCAGCGGTTCCGATGGCACAACCGCTACCTCCATGTGAAGGTGGGCTCGCCTTTGCTCCCCAAAGTCTGTTCGAAAGCAAAGCCTGCTCTAGGCTCAGTACTTCGCACTGCACTTTACACGCATAGCCCATCCAAGCGACGCTTCGCTAAGCACATGTTTCACAAACCACAGCTGATGAGGTTTCCAGAGACACCTTGTTTTGTCATTTATGTGCTACAGCTCTTTACAAAAGGTTAAGTCCCAATTCCTCTCTTCTCCCCCCCATCACACCCCACAGATGGGCAACCCCTGCAGCCAGCTGACATTTCAAAGTGATCTCACACTTTGCTGGCACAGTTGTCTTTTTTTTTTCCCCCTCCCTCATCTGCAAGCATACAGATGAAAAGAAACAAATTATAGTTGCCCATGAAAAGTGGATTTTGCATCTACATCCAAAGCGCTGTTATTTAAGCTTGCCACACTGGTATTTTCATAACCTTTTCCTTGGGACAGAGCGTTAGTCATGGGCTATGTCAGAACTTTTCAAAATGACGCTTTAAAATTAGGGGGAAAAGGAGCTGCAAGAGGGAATAGCTATCATTCATTCACACTGAACTTCTAATGCACACTCATAAAGCAACGAGCTCATAAATTAGAAAGCGACTAGCCTTTATTTCATAACATTTCCACCTCCGCATCTGACATCTGGCGGTGCTCCTGCCAGTGACGTTTGCAGATCTTATCTTTCTGGAGAAGGATGTTTGAGTACTGGCTACCAGGAAAGCCTTGCCTTTGTTTGAGAATGCTGGCAAAGGGCAGCAGGGAACAGACCACAGTTTGGGGCTTTTACATCTGTTCTAGCTTCCCAGCCAGCTCACAGCCGGATCCACAAGCCATTGTGTCCCACAGCGACTTGGAAACCCTTTGGCCTTAGAACGAGACCCAGCTCCAGGGCCTGAGCTGCCCCCTGCCAAGCTGAAGCCTCTCGGACCGAGTTGGCAGCGGAGCCGCACGCCCTTGGCCCAACGCAGTCTGTTAAGCGGGGCCAGATGACTCCTCTGTACCAAAGCTGCTGCTCAGGACCTGGAGTAGTCATCTGCAGACCTGACCGCAGTCACAGCATGACTCTTCAGTGCGTTCCCCACTACGTGGGCAAGGCAGGGTGGAACATCCCAAATAATGCCTCAGAATACGTCTGTGCTCGCTCCAGCGGTCACCGCAGTGCCTCTGCCGTGTATTCTGGACTTCGGGTGTCTTACTGGCTAAAGCAGAGGGACAGTAAATATCCCAGCTGCGTCTGCACAGCCACAGCGCAGTAAATCCACTGGCAGGATAAGCCACCCAGAGGGGACTACTTCCAGACATTCCTCGTGGCCAGATGGGACAGGACGGGGCTGCTGGCGGCCCAGCCCCATTCCTGGAGAAGCCGGGCTTGTGAAATCGCTGCTGCTCTGCGACCCACGCCAGCAAAGCTCCTGGTGCCGGGCACGCCGATTCCTTCCAGACCCCACAGGTGATGAAGCACAGCCTGAGGAAGCACAGTGCTGGGCGTGCTCACGGGTCAGGCTGACCGGTCAGTGACAAGTCCTTTGGGGAGAGGGGACCACATCTTTCATGCTCCATCCCGCCCTGCTCGTGGTGCCCAGGAGGCCTCCGCAGCACAGAAACCTCCATCGGTGCCCACCCACGGACCCACTATTCCAGCAGGACCTTGTCGGGTGAGAAGGGCAACCCCTGCACAAAGCCGTTTCGCTCAAACTGATGGAACCTTCGCTTAAAATAAGAAGTCTCAGAGTCCTATTCCTATCCCAGGAAAGCCCCACAGAAATTCAGGCTTCTCTGACCAAACTTTGACCCGGGCACCCTCTAGGAGGTGGATACACCTGCCAGGCTCCCGGTTTCTCCGCTGGGCTGAAACCCTACCCCCCATTCCCTCAGCTAACCCACCCGCTAACAGCCCCAGCGGAGCGCCAAGCGCCGTCCCACGCCACCCACCAACGAACTCACCCCCAGCACCCGGTATCTGAAGGGCGAAGGGGCGAACCCGTCAAAACCCCAACGCCACCGGTCCGGACGGGGAAACGTGCCGCTGGAAGAGCCCCTTCGGGCTTCTCCCAGGACTGCGTACTGATCCAACCACCACATAACGTGGTGTCACGAGGAGCGTGGTGACACCCTTTCTGGTTAAACCTCCCCCGGCGGCAGCACCGCCAGGCACACCCCACCCAGCACCAGTGACCACGGCCCAGCTCCTCCTCAGGGCACCCACGGCCCCCTCGAGGCAGCGGCCGCTCCCTCACGCCCCGCCTCAGCCCCCTTAGCTCCAGGGCCCGGCCACCAGCCCTGCAGCCCCCCCTCCCCGGGAGGGCGCTACCAGGGGGTATCGGGGGGGGAACCCCCCCCACCAGCTCCGCGTGGGACCGGCCGGGGTAGCGGGGCCAGGCGGGCGGCCGGGCGCTACCACTGCGCGGAGGGGGGGGGGCGCCACCTCCTACCTGCGTCCGGTGCCGGCGCTGCCCCGCCGCTCCGCTGCCCAACCAGCGTCTGCGCATGCGCGTCCAGCGGTTTCCCCGACCCCACCCCACGGCCATTTTGCGTCCTGGAGGGTGAAGCCGCCCCCCGCGCCGCCATCTCGTTTGAGGGCAGCTGGAGGGGAAGTGGCCTGCACGACGCTTCATTTGCATGGCCACGCCCCCTCCGGGCGCATTCTGCTGGGGCCCTTCTAGCCGGGGCAGGCCGGCTTCTCTATGGTCCCCCGCCGGTCTCCATGGAAACGGCGAGGCCTGGGCCTGCGGGGCCGGGCCTGGGCCCTCGGCACTGAACCCCGTCAGGGTGGCTTGAAAGGGGCACCCTTTCGTCTCCCAAGATTTATTTGACATTACGTTGTCCAAAATAATAATAAAATAAAGGCTGCAGTTGTCCCTTACTATTTCAGACTTCATTTCGATGCTTTCTCCTGAAGAAGGATCTTTCGGTGTTCGTCCCCCCCCCCCCCCGCCTCTCACTGCAGCGGTTGCTCTGGTCCCACACATCTCACCTGGGGAAACAAAGTCCCAATGGTTACGTTTCTTAAAAAGCACAATTTAGCAATTTCAGCAATCCTTTCAGCTTACTATGCTACGTACTTGTATTTTATACTCTGCTTCACTTGCATCCTATTACAAAATTGACAGTAGTCACCTATAGGGGTCATTTTTATGAATTCATGGAAGCCAGGTAGTTAACAACAGCCATGCAATTGTGGGCCATGTAATTAGCAAGGTGAAGGTGTTGGCCCACCCCGCACTGACCCTGCTGCAGCCCCTAAAGGCCTGTGGCAGCACAGGTGCTGGCGGTGAGCCCGCTGAAGGAGCAGGGGTACAAATACAAGCTCAATCCCTATGACTAAGGGCAACTGAAGGGCTAGGGAGGGGAAAAAGTAAAGAAAAAATTTTGTTTTCAAGGCACCTAGCCTAGGGTTAGTCTCTTTTTCCTGTTCTTGTTGCTGTTAAAAATTATAGCTCTCTTCTGAGGGCTACTAGTAGTGTTTTGGTGCTTTGAGAAGAACCTGAAGTTTTGGTGAGTGCCTTTGCAATGTTCATGCTGGATGGCTGTTCTGCAAGTACTGACTTTATTCCTTCACCTGTGCCTGATATTCTGTCTATGCCAAGTGCTTGTGTTCTATTTTTTTCTCTGTGAGGCTTTTCCCTTGCTAAAGCATCTACCTTGTGATAGGTTTAGCAGCCATACCTATGCTCAGGTAAGCTTCCTCAGGCTCCCCACCTGAGTGTGTGGCTCTGTAGGGCAGCAGGCACCGTGGCCCTGGCTACCAGCAGCATGCTTCAGCAAGGTGTGGTGCTGTACCTGTGTGCATTCACTGCCTGGTGTGTTGTGAGGGTGTGCTGGTGAGAGGAGGCTGCAGAAGAAAGCTGCCTTCGTGAGGCCGGGTTATCCTGCTGCTCCTGATCCAAGCAAAGGCATCCCCTTGGCTGTTTTTCCTCAAGAAGTGAGTACATAAACACCAAACAAATGTCTGATTGTGACTAAAGACTTACGTTGTAATACTTCAAAAGTTGTGATGGCAAAACAATATGGCTGCTAGCTTAAATGCTTGCAGTATGAGCGTGTAAGTGAGGGTTTCTAACTCTTGTTTGGCTTGAATCCCCCTGGAGGCAATGCCTCATTCACCCCTGCATGTCCTCTGTTTCTCTGGTAGAGGCATGTGCAATAGTGCAGCTGGGGCAGTGATTCATGCGAGTGCTCCAGCCTGTAACTTTCCTAGCATCTCCTGATTGTGAAAGATAACGTAAATTGTTATTGTTGTGTGGTGGTAGGCTTCGAGCACTTTAGTTCTAGAAAAATGACAGATTTCTCTGAGTGATTGTGTTCGTGGAAACACAGGGTTGCGTTTTCACTCCCGTTAGAAAAAAAATCAATAAAGTTGCTTGTAAGCTATGCTCTGTGCTGCTGAAAGGCCATAACAGAAGGTAGTTGGAAGGGGGGGAGTGCATGATATAGAGTCCTAGATCAGCAGAAGCTGTAGCTGTTTTCCTTAGGGGTGCAATAAAAGCAGTATTCCCATGGCTATTTTTAGCTCAGAAGCTTGAGCTTAAACTAGAAACACAGTGTGGGTGTTCAAAAATGTGGAGTTGTTGTAACAGAAGCTAGTTTTATACACTAAAGGCATGATATGTCATACAAGCCCAAACTCTGGATAATCTGTTTGCTGCTCGCTCTGGCTGGCTGTTGATCCCACGGAGGATCCAGTACAAACGAGCTCTGCTTTCCTTTCTTTTTTTAACAACATGTCCTCAACGTGGGGTGCATGGGAATGGGATGTCTGGTATTCTTAAGACACATAATTAAAGTGCAAATGTTTTGTTGTGGTATTAGTCACCAGTGTATGACAACAGTTGGAGGAGACCCACTATGAGCATGAAATCCCTCTGGAGAACCAGGCTGTGTCACCAGCTCAGGCCTTTGCAGGAGGCCAGGAGATTCTCCCAAGAAGTCTTCAAGGGCGTAAGGCTTGTAATCAAGCAGCTGAGAGAGCAGGATGGTGCAAAACATGCTGCTCTGCTATGCAAACTGTCTGTTTGATAAGGAGGTGCCTGTAGGTAACTGGAGCTAGGCAGGGGAGCCAAGGCTGCAGCAGAATGGTTTGTTTTGGAGGGTGTAAAGTCAACAGTGTATAACCAGATAATTGTAGGGGAGGCTGAAGCAACCCTTGCAGGGCAGAACTGTGCAAGGCTGCCCAGACCGTATCAGGAACGCCATGTAAGGCTGAGATCACCTAGGTAACGGTATCAGAAGTGTCAGGCTCGGTTATGGATGTAGCAAAACTGAGACCAATGAGGAAGAAGTAATTAGGAGTGGAATGACTATTTGGGAGGAGACCGGCCGGAGGAAGGGAGGCATCAGCATGGCAAAAGAGTGGGTACTGAAATGAGAGAAATAAAAAACGAGGTATTAAATGAGATGAAAGGACAAAGGAGGGTGGGACCGGCTGAACGAAGGAGTGCAGACACCTGCAGATGGTAGCTGAGCCTGGGGACACAAAGCTGCTGGGGTGAAGCTCCTCGGACAGGCTGCTGGACTCCGTCAGGTCTAGGCTGGAAAGATTTGGCGTGGGGGGGTCAGACCAGCACCCTCGCACTGGGTGCTGCGGGAGGGAAGGGTGATACATCTAACGCAATAACAATGCTGTGTTGTTTGGAAGGCGTGACCAGGAGTTTTATAGTTGTGTGCAGAATGATCTAAATAACTGAGTTACCAGTGGTGTGTTAATGAGGTTATTGATTCTTCGGGTGACTTATTGGGGTGATTAATCTGTAGTGGCTGGTCTCTCCAGTCAGGTGTCTCCAGGCTGCAATCTGAAGGGGGAGGGCTGGGTACTGAGGTACAGAGAGGGGCTCATCCAGGGTCTCCCAGCTTGGAAGCCTGAGCAACTGATAGTGAGATCCTCCGCTTAAAGAAGAGGGGTGTGTGGATGGAGGAGGTGGATATCAGATGAGCTTTGGGGGGCGGACGGGGTGCAGGCTCTGCTGGAACACTGAGGGGATCCTTGGGGCTGTGAGTGTTACGGCGTGCAGAGAAAAATGTGCTTGATCAAAGAAAGCAGCATTTACATAAAGAGCTCCCTCTGGGAGAGGGCTTGGGTCAGAAGAAGGTGGTGGCTTCTGGCAGGGCAGGCTGGGCTCCTGACATCCCAGGTCTCGTGGGGCAGAGATCTGAACCGCGGGTGAGGAAGTTCCCTGGTGAAGGGTGGCTGCAGGGGCTACTAGGCAGGCAAGGCAACGGTGGGAGCTTCAGTTGCTCAGAAGTTAAGCCCTGGGGGAAGGAGGATATATCACGGAAGGAGAAAGCTCGGAGGAGAAGCGGGGCATTTATTTGTGGCAGCGCAGCTGTCCTGGACCTGCTGCGTTGTCCAGCAGCAGCGGGGGGTGTGTGTGTGTCTGCTCCGAGCCCCTCTGAGCAGAGCTGCGCAAGGGGGTGGCTGTGGTACCACCAGAGCCGAGCGAAGGCTCCCTTGGCAATGTTTTTTGCCTGGTACTCTGACCTCGTTCAGAGGCTTTGCAGCAGACCTCGGAAACAAACGTCAGACCCAAGCCAGATTTCAGTCTTCTCTGGGAACGCGGCTTATAGCTGAAACAGATCTACTCCCCCTTGAAAGGCCTGCGCGAGGGGTGGCTGCCTGGAACGCATCCTCACTGCCATTTCCGTGGCTGCTGTGGTGCTGTGGCGGTGTTGGAGCTCAGAGGGATCTTCTGGCTTCACGAGTGAAATCCTCCCCCGTGGCTGAGCTTAAAGGGGGTGTCTGTGGTGTGTGGGGCCTGGGGGAGGCCCAAAGCAGCAGGTTTTGTGTGAACGCCCGCTGGGCAGGGTGGCAGCTCGCTCCTTCCCGGTGTGGGTTTGGTGTCTGGGGAGCTCTGGGCTGCCCACCCCACAGGGCGTGCTGGTATCGGCTGTGTCTCGGCAGGCAGAGCCTGGGCAGCGAAGCCGTGTCTGCAGGAAGGTCCACGTACGTCCCCCTGCTGCTGCCCGGGCTGTGGCTCTCCTTGATCCCACCCAAATCCCCTGCTGCTATAGCACAAGTGTCCGAAACGGTCAGCATTGGTGTGTTTCTTCTGGTTCTAGGAATAACGTCACGCATCTAACCTCTCTCAAACCCCTTCTGCCTTGTAGCTTTACTGCTCTTTGGGGAAATCATCACTCCGAGCACCTGTGTGTCTCTGTAAAGCCCTCTTATTCCTGGTGGGCTGTTCTCAGGCTGCTGTCAGTACCAATCCTCTTCCTTTTCATGTCATTGCTGGACACCGCACGGGAGCGCGTCGGACAGCCGCAGCCCTCTTCTGAGCAGCGCAGGCTGGGTTCTCCTGCCTCGCCAAGCTTTCCGTCCAGAAATATCTAACGACAATCGGCGTCGGGAGGCGCTGGTGCGTACTGGCTGCCTGCAGGAAGCTGATTGCCGCTGCACGCACCGTGGCTTTGTAGGAAGCGGATTGCATGCAGAAATCTGTGACTGTGGCGATATCCAGGGTGCAAGCCTGAAGCAGGGAGCTCCTCCCGAGCTGCCTGCTTGGTCCCGGGTGCTGCGCAGAGCTGGAGGGCTGCTGTGTCAGCTCAGGTGCCTGCCTTGGCTGCTACCCGCCGTGCAGCATCCCACTGTCTCCCTTCCCAGGTGCTACAAGAGCTGGTCTCGTCCAGAAGGTACCTCCTCGTGGCACCTTGTGGCAGGGATGATGGGGGAGCCTCCTGTGGAAGCACTTACTGCTCCTTGGAGGGCTTTGCTGGGACCGTGCGGGTTTCGTGTTGGCTTGCAGAGTGCAGCAAAAAACCTTCAGCGCTGCTTTATCCTCCTGGGAAAAGGCCACACAACCTAGAAGTGCTTGCAGGATGAAGCAAGTGTGGGGATCTGTGCCCCGGATAAAAATTAAGGCCTGGAAGAGCCCAGCTTGCCTGCTCTGTAACGAGCTGCTGTGCTTCACTCAGATTCCTGCGATGCTGCCAGGCACGTCTGGCTGAGCGAGAGCATCCCCCCTAGGAAGGCAGCCGGGAGCCCGTGCCTTAAATCAGTCCTGGTGGTGGGGGAGCAGAGCCTGGCGCTGTGCTGGGTGCTTTCTGTGCCCCTTCCCCTCCTCTCCCTCTGCTCCCTCCCAAAAGAAGCCCTTGGGAGGCCTCTCCTGGGTGAGGGTTTATTTTCTTTCCAGAGACCTTGACCGGAGCACGATCTGACGTTGGCAGTAGGGGGAAGGAAATGACAAGGGGGGGGGGGGGGGAAAAGAAATGTTTTTGCTGCAATCCTCTCCCACGCACAATTTCCAGCTATGGGGATGCTGGATAAGCGTGCGGGACTGACACCGGGGCTGTGGAGGGCAAACCTTAGCCCAACGTGCTGGCACAGTGACGTGAAGGAGTAGACTTGGTCACAACATCTCACTTCCAGAGAAGTCCTTGAAGCTTTTCTCGCTTTGTGCTTTTTCCAAGGGAGGCCTTTGCCAAAGCTTTGCCAGATGGCAACGGTTCTGTGGAGTCTGCTCAAAAATGTGGGGATTAACTGGAAATAGCTCGTGACTTCATCCCTCCTGGTTCAGGGAAAACGTTGCTCTCGCCGTACTCATCCCTGTACCCTTGGGGATTGCTACAGAGAAGTCGCAACAGATCTGTGGGTTTTGGATTTTGTGTTTTTTTTTTTTTGTGGGGTGGGGAGAAAAACCTGGCAGGAAGAAAACCAGGAAGGAGTCTGCGAGGCTGGGTGCTGGAACAGTGGAGGAGAAAGGCAGCAAGTGGAGTCTCCCTGTTCTCATTTGGGATCTGGTTGTAGGGTGATGGTGTGGGTGAGGAATGTGTAGGCCAGCCCTCCCATAGACGGCCGTGCCTCTTACAGTGGGCCAAAAGTCTCTACAATTGCTTTGGCTTTCAGGGTACTCCCTCGGGAACAGGCTGAGCGCTAAATAACCTGTTTGATGTGCCAGCTGGGCCCAAGAACTTGGCTAACTTTGCTGTGTGGGGTGGACTAAGGACTTGGTGACCCTCACCGGCACACTTGTGTTGGTGAAAGCAATCCCCAGACGTGCCTGGTGTCTCTGCAGGGCGCACCTCGGGTGCTGTGCCTCCCCTCGTCTGTCGGTCTGTGCTGCAGCCAGGCTCTCACCTCGCTCCTAGAGCCTGTGCACGGCCTGGCACGGGTCTGGATGTTTGTGTTCCTTGCGTTTCCACAGCTCGTGCTGCTCTTTGTGCTCCAGAGCACAGAAAGCTCCCTGAACTCACAGCAGGACCAGCCTGGTACTGGGTGGTCTCCCTGTTGGTGAGCAGGGACTGATGGGGTCAGGACCCCTTCCTCAAGGAGTGCTGCTTAGGTAATGTTGGTAATTTAATTTTAAGCAGCTGGCTTTTGATGCCTTCTGGCTGTCAGATGGTCTCACCGTGTTTCCTGAAGTCCTGCCTGCTCTCCTTTCCCGGTGAATGAGGCGTGGGGCCAGGCAGGCTGGTGCTGGCTCTCCTTTTCCTGCTGTCCCCACGCAGGTTTGTTTTTTAGCACCCTAGCTCAGCCCTGTGCAGTCTAGCAGGGCTCCGCTCCAGCTGCGGTCTCCCAAAACCATCCTTTGGAAACCAGAGCAGGCTGAGGGTCCACACAGGCCACGGATGCTGGTGCGGTGATGGGGTCGATCATGTTGTCAGCCCCCGGGGGCACGGGGCTGCATCTGTGCTGGGGCAGGCAGGAGCAGGGCAGCGCCAGGTGCTCCTGTGCAAAGAACAAGCTGTGCTGGCTCCGCTTAGCCCAGGCAGGGTGGCCCTGTGGTCTCTGCGTGGATCACTGGCTCTGAAACACAAAGGATCCGTGGAAATGCTGGATCCCGGTTGTTTCACTGAACTAGAGCGAAAGATGCACTGAAACTCTGAAGAAAAGACATTTATTCTGTTTACCTGCCTCGTGCTGCCGCTGATGTACAGTACCCTCTGGGTTTTGTAGTGCTGGGTAAGGCAGACAGCGTGTTTGGAAGTAGCTAACAGCCCGCTGAAGGGTCCCCCAGCGTTGTGCAGGACTGTTACAAGGACACGGGGCCGTCTCTCCTGCCCGCAGTGGGTTTTATGCCAGCTTATTCCCACCCGTGTGCCTTCCTTCAGGACCTGGGGGGGGTTAAGTGATGGCTCCTGCTGAGCAGCTAACCGGCAGCCGCTGGCAGTGCAGCTCTGTTCTTGGCGTGCTGACCTGCAGACGTGGGGAATTCCTTCTGTTGGTGTCAGTCTGCGTACAGCGCAGGCGTACCTGCTTGTTCAGCCTGGTTCTGGAACGTGTAACGATGTCAGCTTCTCTTCTGCTCCCGCCCTCACAGCTGTTGACGCTCAGCAACTGCTCCGGACGGATGTCCCCGCTGTGAGGCCCCGGCTCCCGTACCATGTACCAGTCCGCCTTCGTGCCGCGGGAGTTCTGCCCGGCCGTCGTCCCGCCGCCCGCCTACACCTACCTGCCCCTACGGGCGGGGAGAGCGGAAGAGGCCGCCGGGTCCGTGATGTTCCCCCCCATCCACATGCACAACTTCTACAGCCGCCCCGTCACCTTCGTGGTGGACAGGAACGGCTACCCTGACTACGCGGGAGGCCAGGTGGAGTATCATCACCTCTACGGTGCCTCCCACCCCTACTTCCCCCCGTACTACGCCTGGCACTTCCCCCCTGTGCTCCCCATCCCTCTGTACAACCCCTATCCAAGCTACAGTCCCTACGCCGCCTACCAGAGGGCGGATCAGTATCGAGACACGTGGCCGGAAGGCTTCACGATGAGAGGGGAGCTTCAGTGGGGGAAGCTTGGGAAGGTGTTTGGGCCGAGGAAAGAGCTCCCGGAATTCGTGAAGGATGATCTGCGGAGGGTTTATGGCACCTACCCACGGACCAGCGTCTCCATAACCTACCGGAAAGGGGAGTTCTTGGTCAAGGGAGACCCCAAGGTAGGAGAGCAGGAATATACGGTGGAAAAAAAGGTCATCCAGAGGGCCCTGACCCCCAGCGCCAGCGAGGCGGACGACAGCAGCGAGGACCGGAATCGGAAGAAGAAAAAGAAACTGCGACACTGATGCGGCCTGTTGCCCCAGGGACAGATGCTCCGGAGCCCCCCGTGGGAGCCAGCTGGCAGCGGCTCTCGGTGCAGCCGGGAAGTAGCACAAGCAACGGGTGCCCCCACTGGCTCCTAACTGCTCCCCCCTCCTCCACGAGCTCGCGGCAGCTTCACCCCGTCCGATGCACGACGCCCGTCCTGTGAAGAAACCACCTGGCACTTGACTCTCTGTCGGGCCGGCTCTTTGGTCCCGGTTTTGTAACAAACGTTTGCTTCCCACTGGTTTGGTTGAGCGGTCACGGTCTGGTGAGGGGATCCCCAGGCAGCAGCCCTTGCCTAGAAGCTGGGCCTCTTCCCACCCTGTCCGAGGGAGGTTCCTGGAAGCCGGGTCCCTTCCTGGCACTCATCTGCGGAGATGGAATCTGGATTTCCTCCAAGCTGGAGGCAGCGCAGGTCCAGAGGGGAGAGCAGTTCTTAGGCACTGTAAAGAGCAATCGTCTGCACGTCTCGTCACTGGTTTATGGCCGCACCGCTGTGCTTGCTCACGGTGTGACGCCTCCGCGCGGCACTTCCCTGCACGCTGGCAGATCTCGGTGTCCCCATCCCCTTACACTTGGTGACCTGGTGCTCGTTTTCCCTGGCCGTGTGTCCTTGCTGAAATTGCTGCTGGAGGCCCTGCCCCGGGTCTGGCTCGGCTCTGCTCGGAGGTGCTGGCTCGCTGCTGAGGCTCCTGGAGCTGCAGCACCTCCACGGGTGGGTCTCCTGGGAGGGGGGGGCCTGAGGTGTGCTGGAAACCCTGAGGGGCGTGAGGGGCCGGGGCTGAGTCTGACTTGCTTGTGAACTTCTGTACCTTTTAAATGATTATAAATAAACAATAAAAAACCAAATGCAGATAGTTAAATTTCTGCTCTTTAGCTGCCTGACTGCAGCCTGCTGCAAACAGCTCGCTACCTGTTCTGGCACATTCCTGTGAAGTCACGAGCTTGACCCGTGCAGCTCATCCCTTCAGCTGTCTCCTCATTTTCCTGGCTCGTAACTGAGCCCCCAGTCCCCAGTGGGATGCCATGGAGATGTAGTCCCTGACTCACACGTCCTCCCAATTTAATTGCCGTGTTCCATGTGCTTCTCAGGCTGCTTTGAGATTCTGCTTCTGCTCACCATCAGCATGGCAAAGGAGGGAGCCTGGGAGGGACACACTTGGGGGCCCTCAGTGGCTCTGAATTACTGCAAAGGAGAAGCAAGTGGATGCATTACATAAACCAACGCAACAGCTCTGCTTGCTTAAGCAATTGCCAGAACAGCTCAGCAACGATCTGGATTTCCCCTTCCCCAATCGGTTTCTTCGAAACGGGTGAGCTCTGCTGCTAGAGAAAGCAGTGAGAGGCCTGAACCAGAAAAAAAAACAAAACTGCTGCAGAAACCTCAGACCAAGCTGCTGCTGCCTGGCTGCGCTGCAAGCAGCGGGGCTTGCTGGAGGGGCCACGGTCGTGCTCTGCTCAATGACTGGCAGCCGACCAGGCCTGCCCTGATCACTAGTGTAGGAGAAAAGCAATTACTCTTAGCTCTTTGCTCTCCCTTGGCTAAGCAGAGCATCCTCTACATGCAGGCGTGGAGGTGCTGGCGAGATGTCTGCTGTCCCTCCACCAGCAGCTGCTACTAGGGGCATAATTGTGCATTAGATGCTTGTGGGTGATGCAGCACTCGGGTGGATTTTCTCCCATATGGATGCGGGGTGCACGTGGATTATTTTTTTTCGCATCCCCTGTAGCTGGTGCAGGTAGGGCTGATAAAGGGGAACATGGGGTTTGCGTTCTGATAGTGATCAGATGCTGCACAAATTGCCAGGACCTGCGTAATTCATCCTAAATGCCGCTATTCCAGGCATGCCTGGTACCGGTTTTGCACCATGTTGTAATGGAAAAAGTCCCTGAAACTTGATGTGGGCAGCCAAAACCTCTCAGAGGCATGTGAGGGATGGCTGGAAAGAGCCAATTGTCTCCACAAAACTTTCCCTGAGGTAACTCTGCTGGGTTCCCCGGGTACCTGCCAGCAGCCCTGGCTCCCGCAGCCTCTCCTGTCCTGCTGGGGACACCTCTGGGGCTGGCAGGGAGGGAGCAGGCACAACCCACGGCTTTACCCAGCCCCTTCTGTTTATCTTCTCCCAAGTCTTGTTTGGTTTTGCTGCCCGGACTCTGTACAGGAGATTGCTGGGCACACCCAGGCCCTTGTTCTGACCATGTGTATTTTTAGCACAGGTTTACGATCATCAGGAGGCAGCAATGTATTTTCTGAAGTGCCGTTCTGCTCCCAGATGGAAGAAACACGCTGCGGTTGGGCTCTTTTTGCCTCCTGGGGAAGCAGGTGACGAGCGCCCACCACCTCAAGCAGCGCTTTGACCGTGATTTTCCCCTGGTGGCCGTAACTCACCTCCACCCCGACTTGGGTCTCCCCGCAGGAGCAAAGGCTCACACGTTCCTTGCAGGCGCAGCACTCGGCTGCTCTCTCTTCTTGGAGGTTTGAGGCTTATTTGCTGCCCAGCTGCAGAACTGAATCCATAGGGCATTTTGGGGGTGCTCTAACGCCTATGGAATTCAGTTCTCAGAGCCAAGCAGCCAGTGCGCGCTGCCTTCCCGCCGGCCCGCCCGGCTGCGTCTCCATCTGCGGGGAGGAAAAAATAGAAAAGAGCTCAGGGTGCTGGCGATGATGATGACACAGCGCAGGCAGCGAGCTGACACACATTCTGCGACTGGGAGCCGCTGCGAGGAGAGGGCTCTGGCACCTCCTGCTCTGCCCCAGACGCAGTGCACGCAGCTGTGGCTTTATTTGGAAGCGTTGCTCAAGCTGGCTGCTGGTTTTTTTTTTTTTTTTTTTTTTTTTTTTTTTTTTTCCCAACGCTTCCACGTGTCACCCTGTCACTTGGAGCTGCTGCGGGGTTTCGTGCCGGCCCTGAGCTCTGTAACCTGCTGGAGCTGGGAGGGAAACACGGCTTCTTCCAGATGTGGTCGTCATTCGCAGGTGCCTGAGGAAGCCTGCCTGCATGTTTGCCTCGTGCGTGGGCAGCGATGCAGCACGTCCCTCGGCGTAAGCTGCTCTTCCTCTGCTTGTCCCTCTCTGAAGGGGCACAGCAGGGCAGGGGCAGCACTGGGGGGACTGCTCGGTGCTCTTGTAGCAAAACCAGTGCTTGCTGAACCCCCTTGAGCTGGGATGCACGGGCTGCTGGATGGAGACGTGTTGCGCTGCAGGTGGAGTACAAGCCTGCCCGCCTGGGGCTGCAAGAGTCCCCAGGGCAATTCTGCAGCTCGAAATGAAGCAGTGAAAGGCATTTTCCAGGCAGCAAGGTCCCTTCCAGCCAGCTCAGATACAGCAGATGGGGAAGGTTGGGGCTGGGCTGGGACATCCTGGTGCACCCAGCAGCCACGCGTGCGCCCTTTGCTCCCTGCCAGCCCCACGCCTGGTTTGGGAAAAGCATGGGGCAGGTGGGGACCCCTGTGAGCTGCTCAAAACGATGTTCATTTTCAACCAAACCAGGAGGCTGGGCTGGCAGCTGACATGCACAGAGAGGCGTTTTTTGGCTCAGCGGTGGTTTGACAGGGCTGTGACGGCAGCAGCAGCGCGGGGTGGCCGGGGAGGGAGCGCAGCTGGCGGGGGGCTGCGGCTCTGCCTGCGCGCCGGAGACGAGCCCCCGGCTCTGGTGGAGCAGCAGAGGGACGGGAAATGACACGCGCACTTTGGAGCCCCGACAGAGATTTTGGTGGGGGAAATACCCAGCAAATGTCTGCGCCGGGAGCCAACTCCACGGTTACTCAACAGCCGCCCTGGGGCTCTATTTTTGTCTGCCCACGGGGAGCCGAGATCAGCCGGGGCAGCGCGAGCCCACCGTGCCTCCCCTGCTCCCACTGAGCTCACTGTGCTGGGGAGGGAGCGGTGGGCTCAGGGACCCGGCTGTGCTATTTTTCAGGCTGCTGTGGCTTGGTGGAGAGGTTTTGATAGCCCTGAGACCCCCACGCTGAGAAAAGCGGGGTGATTTCCCTCCTCCTCTCCTCTGGAGATGCTACGGCTGCAGCAGGCTGTTGGGGTCTGGCTGGGGGGTGCTGGTATTCAGCCCCAGGTAGAGACTGGGGGCTTCGGGGTGCAGCTTGTGTCCAGGGGCTCCTTGGCCAGCCTTTGGCTGTTTAAATATGTTGAAATCCTTTGTGCTTTCCTTTCCCATGCTGTAAAACTCCTCCCCGATGTGTTTCCCCCAAAGGGCTGCAGGATGCTGCCACCCAAAGCGCCGGCCACCCGCCTTCAGCCCTTGGCCACCCCAAGCAGCTCCGCTTCCAGGAACCAAAAGGCAAAGGCGAGGGAAAAGCCTTCCCTGGTCTTCCTCCGCGTGCTGCTTTTCACAGAAAGGGGAAGAGTTTCAAGCAGAGGAGCTGGGGTGTTAACCCCCACACCCCCGCCCCGCTGGTGCCCGGGGAGGTGATGGGTGCGGGGGCCGTGCAGGGCAGCGCAGTGGCAGCCTGGCACGTGCCCTGCTGTGCCCTGTCCCCATGCACGCCCAGACAGAGCAGGGCCAGCTCCAGGCAAGCTCTTTTTGGGGCAGCCCATCTCCCAAAGGCCCCGGGGCAGCGTGAGCTGGGCGCGAAGGGAAGCGCGCAGGGGCTGAGGTGCAAACTCCAGGCTCTGGCTGTTTCCTCTCGCTTGTGGCTGTTCCTGCAAGCAGCACCCCTGGCACCAGGGACATCCCCGGGGCACAGCACCACGGGCAGCTGCAGGAGGAAGGGGCATGCGAGCCCCCCAGCGGCGCTGGGCTCCTGGGACTGCCCTCCTGCTTTTCCCAGCCGTCCTCTTCTCAAATGGTGCCTATCTGGGGTTTTGGGGAGCCTGATATGCCGGCGCAGCTCCCCACGTGCCAGGCTCATCTCCCCCTCTGGACTCTGCCTCTGCTTTTTGGTGTCCCCATCCCCAGGCTGCCCCTGCCCGCAGGGTCCCCACGCTGGGTCCGATACGTGTCCCCTGCTGGGCCCAGCTCCTGTGGCCCAAAAATGCTGGCGAGATGAGAGACACCCCAGGCAAGCGGGTGTCCAGCGGGATGCTGCTGCTGCTGTGGGGTTTCCTATGTACCGGGGCCGAGTGAATCGACCTGGGGGAGCCCCTGCTCCCCCGTTTGCTTCCCCTGCAGTGAGTGAATGCTTTCAGCGAAGAAATAACCCCACTGAGCAACCCAGCCCTGGCCCTGAGAGCAGAGCAGAGACGGCCCTGCTGGCAGGCTGCCCACGAGCCGCGCTGCGCAGGGAGGCGAAGGGAGGGCGAGGGAAGCAACAGCAGGAGGGGGCACCGAGGGTCGGGGCACCGCACCCGGGCATCACACGAGTGCAAGCCCCCTGTGTCTTTGCCAGAGCTCAGCCTCCTTGCCAGGACCCCAGGTACCGCCGCGCAGCTGTGAAAAGATTTATTGCTCTACGGGGCTGAGGAAGAAGCAGCGCCCTGCTTTTGGCACTGCCAGCTAATTAGCTCGGGAGCTACTGATTAGGCAGGACGTGCCCGGGGCCGGGCAGCGGCGTCGCGTGGGCGTTCATCCAGCCTGCCTCGCTTTGTCTTCCCAGGAAGCCTGCAGAAATAGTTACACGCAACCCCCCCCCCCCCCCACCACCATCCCGAGTTAAGATATCAGCGGGACGGCTCCGGTTTCGCAGATCACCCAAAAAACTACCGATAAAACCGAGGCTGGTCTGGAGATGCTCGTGCCCACGGGTCTGGCAGCCTCTGCCAGGAGCCAGCGCGCTGTGACCGGCAGTGAGACCTCAGCACATCTGTGCTTTGGCTCCCTGGGGACAGCAGCAGCAGGGGAACCCCCCCTCACCCAGCCATGCCAGCACCCCGTGGCTCTGGCAGGGACCCCGCAGAGCACGACCCCGGCACTCACCGTCAGCTCCTGCCCCGGCTCCGTCTCTGCCGCACCGTGACTGCGAGCCGCGCGGCCGGAGGCACCGTTAAATATCGCAGCCGACTTACTCACTTCTCTTCCTGGACGGCGGCGTGCAGGGTTTCCACCCACTTCTTTCACCTTTGGTTTCCAGGCTTTCTGAGAAAAGGGGAAGCCGTGGGAGGGAGCGACCGGCATCCCCGTGCCAGGGACGCAGCCTCCGGGGGCTCGTGGCCCCCAGGAGGGGGTCCCAGGACGGGGGCCCCCGGGAGCCTCCGGGAGCTCGCTGCGTGGTGCTGTGGGGCCGGGGGGCTTCTCCTCCCCGGCACGGCTCGGGGGAGGCTCAGCCTCTGCCTTCGGGGACGAGAAGTCCCCACGGGACTCGGACGCCTCCTGGCATTGCCCAGCCACCTCGTCCCTCGCTGCTGTGCTAACGCAGCTCCTCTGCGAGCGGTGTCGGTGCTGGGGCTGACATCCACGTCACCCGCACCTGCGGCGAGCACTGTCCGTCCTCAGCCCGCAGAGCCCTGTGCTTTTAACCCCGCAGCATCCCCTCAGCACCTCGCCGGGACGCGTACAGCACCGTGGCCGGGCAGGTGCCCTGGTGGGGGGAGCGCATGGGCCTGGTGGGATGGCTTTTCCGTCAGATCACGTTGCCCGGCGTCCTGTTCCTGTCCTGTCCCCCTCTGGCCGCCGTGCGCCCGACCATTGTTCTGCTCAGAACTGACGTCAGGTCCCCCGGGGTTCCCCTCCGCCCGCGGTTTGGAAACGAGAGGCTGGGGCCCCGGCGGAGCCAGCGCTCCTCGCCCTCGCGCCTTAATGGACGGATCGATCGATCGCGGAGAGCGGCACGCGGGGCGGGGGCATGCCCTGCTGCTCCTCGCTGCCCGCAGAGCCACCCGTGCGCTTAGATAATGTTTGCCCGGTGTTTTCATCTTCTGGGGGCCGCCGGGCGTTTCAGGGGCAGGAAGCGCCCGGAAGGCTGCGGGGATGAGATTACCGAGCCGCAGGGCCGCTGTGCGCCGCGCCGCCGGCCAGGCCCTGCTGGCTTATCTGTGCCCCGAGCGCGTGACGAGCACTCGAGCTGCAGCCCACGGATTTACCGTGCAGTGCCCAAAGCAGCCGGCGTCACCGATTTGGGGACCCGTGCCTGCAGGCGGCCCGACGTGGGTTTGGCCGCACGCCCCAGCTTTGCGTGGTCTCAGCCCCACACCTCCCTCATAGCAGGGACAGGGCTGGACGGGAACTCTGTGACCTCCAGTTTCTCCCGTTTCCCAAGTGAAGGCAGCCTGCAGCGGGTCGAGGCAGGCGCTGTGCAAGGCGACAAGACCCGCTCCCTCCTCCTGAGGCTGGCCAAGACCCCCGGGTGGGATGGGGCCGGGCGCTTCCCCAGCCCCAGGGCTGCTCTCAGGCCGTGCACAGCACGGCAGCAGCAGCTCAGCCCTGAGGCAGACACTAGAGAATCCCACGGAGGGGAAAGCACATCTTTCTCCCTGCCCTTTGGGGTGAGGGCTGCAGTGAGCCGGGGGCAGTTTGGGCTCAGCGGGTGCCTCCGAGGTATTTGCGGACCTGCTCAGAGCCCGCTACCTGGTGAGCCATCTTTGCCCCGTGACAGATGCTCCCATCCTTTGGGACCTTTTTCCCCCTGGCCACATGGATAAAAACTGGGTGATGTTTCCTGAATCTCCAGGAGTGGGGGGAAATGGAAATGAACAGGGGACACACACGGGACTTGGGAGCCATGGAGCCGTCCCCGCATGCCTGCAGCACCGGAGGAAGCAGGGCAGGGTGGGGGGAAGGGAGTTTCTCGGGTTGTTTTTCCCCTCAAGGTTCCTGTTTCCCCTCCAGCCCCGCTCCACGCGTACCGGCAGCCCTCCCCGTGCCCCTTGAAGCGGGGAGGAAAAGGAAAAAAGGAACGGTCAGGGATGAACAGGGGGAAATTGCAGGGCTGAGTCACTCCTTGGAGAGCTCCGCGTCCGGGCAGGGTCCCCCCGAGCCCCCCCCTAGGGATGGTCACGCTCAGCCGGTGGCCGTGCGTCGTCTGCCACCAGCCCTGGCGGGTTTCCATCGCACGGCAGGAAGGCTTCCCGGCGGCCAAAGAAGCAGAAGCGAGAGCGAAGGTGTGCGGCGAGCGGGGCGGCCGCCAGCGTCCTGCCCCTGCTGCGGGGAACGTGCTGCTCTGAGCGGAAACGGCACCGGGGGGGGGGCCGGGCACCCCCGGGGGGATGTGTCCCAAAAGGAGCTTCCCGACCGAGGGGTGGCTTTGGGTTAGCGATGGGACTCGGGGTGGCAGCCTGCAAGGTGGGCGGCCCCGCTCGTCTCACGTGTTTTTGGCGAGGATGGGGGGAAAGGCGCGGGGCTGGAGTTCCCCACGGGTTGGCAGGGGTTGGTGGGGGCGGAGGGGTGATGAGGGGGCTGGAGGCACCCTGAAGGTCACAGGGTGGAAACGTTTCCTCCAGGAAAGGGCACCCCGGGGCTCGGCACCCCCAGATGTGACTTGGGGAGCAGGGTGAGCCCGGTCTACCTCCACCTCCAGCCCCTGCTGCAGCCCCCCAGAAGCCCAGCTGGTGCTGGTGCTGGTGCTGGTGCTGGGAGTGATTGCGCCATCGTGCTGCTGCTTCCCCGCGCTCTGCGCCCAGGGCTGGTGTTTCCCCGAAATGTAAACGCCTCGATGGTCAAAGCCATGTTCCTGCCAGCCTCAGGAGCTGCGTGTGGCCGGAGCAGGATGGGGCCCGGGACAGGTCCAGATGTGGGACTCGCCCAGTGCAGCGGCTCCGAGCTCCCGCACCCCCCTCTAGCGGCAAATCCTAGAGGGTTTTGCCGCTGGGACAGGGGGGCACAAGGGGACCCCTCGCGCTGATCACCCCCACGTTGGGATCCCTGGCCCCAGCCGGGTTAGGGACCACGTTACACGTGCCAGGAGGCTTCTGCCTGGCACAGGGCGGGCAGCGGGTGTCCCTGCACTGCTCCACGCCCCCCAACACCCGATGAGGAGTCCGGGGAGATGGCGGTGCTGGGCTCCTGCCGCAAGCTGGTGGGCAGCGAGGGGAGCGCAGCGCTGCACCCACACCCTGCCACCCCGACGGGGGCTCGCGGGGGGCTCCTTGCCCTCCGTGCCCCCGTCAGCATCGTGCAGGGGCGCGAGGGCTGCAGCATGCAGGTGCTGCCAGGTGCAGAGCTGCAAATCCCCGGGCCGGGAATCGGCGCGGCATCGCTCCCGGAAATCCAGCCGGGGTCCACCCACTGCTTGTAGAGGAAAGTGCGGTGAATCACCCGTGCGGGGAAGGAAAACGCAGCGAGCGTGGGCCTTCGGGGCCTCCCCGGGCAGGCCTGCTGCAGGAGGGGGGCACGGAGGGAGCAGCCCGGGGGGTGGCCGAGCCCGTCCCAGCCAGCAGCAGCGCTCTGCTCCCCGCAGGGCAGCCCCACAGGCTGTTTGCCAGGCAGACATCCCAGCCAGGGGCACTTGGAGAGAAACGTTTTTCTCTGGAAAAAAAATGGTTCTGGGTCTGGGTTTGGTATAACATGGACCGGGCTGCTGTGGCTGCCCAACACGGGGGTGCAAAGCCCTTGGGATGGCCTGCGGTGCTCCCCCTGGTCTGCCGGGGTCCTCTGATATCCCTCAACCCCGTGGGCTGTCTCTGGTACCCCACGGTGCAACGAACAGCAGGTGAGAAGAGATCTGTGTGTCCACAGAGAGCCGTGCTATCTTCCAGCCACATCAGACTCTCAGGACAGACACCTCCTTACAGCAAGCGCTTGGCGCTGTGCCCGAGGGCTGCAGCAAGGGCAGGCGGTGCTGGGCTCGGACAGCAGCCGGGGGGCACTAGGGATGGGGTCTGGGCTCCTTGGGACCCGCCGGTGACGGGAAGGGCAGATTGCAGGCACCTGCTGCCAGCTGATAAAGGACGCTGCAGGCAGCCCCCCCCCCCGCTGCTGTGCCCACGGAGAGCTGCTTCCCTCCCCGTGCTGTGCCCTGGGCTCCTCAGAAACCCTCCAGGAGCAGCAGGTGAGGGAGGATTTTTGGGGGAAAAAGCCTCAAACCTGTCTGAGACCCTAGGTGGGGAGGTGAGGGGTGGGCCCCAGGGTGCGGAGGCGGGGGGCGATGCCCCAGTGCTGGGAGCAGATTTGGGAGCAAGTGGCCCTGCTCGTGGCAGGGGGACGTGGAGCAGTGGTGGCTCTGTGGGGACACGGGACGCGTGGCCGGGAGCAGGCACTAGAGGGCTGCATCCTCCTGCTGTTGCTGTCAGACGTGGCTCCAACCACGCAGCTGGAAATGCTGATGGGTCTGGAATGGGCTCCGTTACCCGCTGGAGAGAGCTGGGTAACTTTGCAGAATTAGCATTTACCCTCTGTGTGACCAAGATGGCGTGGTTTTTTTTATCACTTTAATTCCAATTTTCTGAAGCTCTGCTTCTGTCTGAGCAAATTTGCACAGCAGAAAGAAGCAAATCGTGGCTCTGCTGAGGCTATGCGGGGCTTGCCCTGTTCCCTGAGCCCTCAGGAGATGCAGTGGCAGAGCACTTGCCCGGGGAAGGCTGCCTCCTTGGCAGCAGCCTCCTGCTGAGGAATGGGGGTCCCTTTCACTTTAGGACCAGCTGTGATTCTCCTTCCATCCCTCAGAGCTCTCGAGCGGTTGCTTGCTGTACTGAGGCCCTCCAGGAGCTCCCACCTCGCTGCAGTTCTGTGTCCTGCTCCTGATGACCTTCCCTGCTCTTGTAGATGGACCTCTCCTCGCATCCTGGGTGCCTGATGCTCAAGATGAAATCTGTGCTGCAGTCTGAGCACACTGAGAACACGTCTCCATATCCCACGTACAAGCCCGTGTCAGCAAGCTTGAGCTGATGCAGCCTGAGCGTGTCTTTAGGGGAGCCCCGTGCCCCACCAGGTGCTGTCCCTGGCCAGCAGCAGGCCGTGGAAGTCCTGGTGCTTTCATTTTTGTTACTGCTCCTTAGGGTATCTGAGGTGTTTGCTTTCAGTGGGTTCAGTCTGAGTCATCTTCCTGCCCTGCCCTGCTGACAGCAGGGGATGGAAATGCTCCCCTTGGTGCCTTCCCTCAGCGGTGGGACAAGCACTGAAAGCACGTGGCAGCCTCCTCTGCTTGGAGCAGGGCTGAGCACGGTCCTGCTGCTGGTGTCCCGGCTGGGATGCTCTCATACGGCAAGAGCAGCAGCGAGTTCAGGCCGCCCTCCTTGCTTCGGCTTGCCCTCGCTCATTGTGCAGCTGAGGTTTGCCTGGTAAAACACTTCCGAGGCCTGCTGGAGGCACCAGGCAGACAGAGAGCAGAGTCCCCTCTGCTTCGTGCGTGCTGGTTTGAGTGTGGCTGGATTCTTTGACCTAGCATGTGGGTAAATCTTTGGGTCCATCACAAGAGACGTGGGCTGTCCTTGGGCACACAGAGCTGCATGGCCGAGAGGCAGCTGCAGTGCTCTGAGTGCCTCTGTACCCAGGAGGGAGAGGGTGAAGTAAAACCTCTGCTCTCAAGGGTGCCAGCAGCATGGGAGAAGTGTTTGTCCACGAGGGTCTCTACTTGATTGCGCTGGGCCAGAGCCCTGCCTTTGTAATAACTCTGCTTGGGGGGAATAAAAGACAATCCCGATGTGCATCAGGTGTGGGGAAAACGGCGTGAACTCGTTAGGATAAGAGAATATGTGCAGGTATTGCTTGGCATGCAGGTAAAGCAAAGGCAAGGGAAGAAAAAGCCAGCTTTGGAGTCTGTGCTCCCGCAGCAGGAGAGGCCCTTCAGCTTTATTGCTCTGTCAGCACAGGCTCGTGGAGGAGTTCAAAAGGAACCCTAAATCAGATTTGCTTTATATCGTATCAGGCAGGATAATCATATTTACTTCTCTCTGAAAACCGGAGCTTTCAATTTCAGTCCAGATTAAGAAGTTGTCCTCTGATCTACATTTCAGGAGACTGTAATTGGGAACAGGAGGTCAGGCACTTCAGAGGCTGCTGCTTGTACGCTGAACACTCAGGATTAGCATCGCTGCGTCTCATTTCATGGAAATAAATCCCGAGAGTTGCTACCTTTGCAGACGTTTTGGAGTTGAATTGCTTTCTCTTAGCAGTGTTAAACTCCTCTCCGTTTTCTGGAGAGGAAACCCGATCGATACCTGGTTGTGTTGGGTCGCTGCAGGTGCGGAAGCCTGACGGCTCTTATCAAATGTGGGACAAGAAAGGGGAAACCAAGCTGTGCCTTTGGAAGCTTCCTTTTTGGGCTCCCTTCTCCTGCCTTTGAGCATTTCTACAAGTGGCTGTTGGCCTGCACCAGCAAGGTAAGGACCTTCCTGACCGGCCTTCACAGGCAGGGCTGCCTTGCGGTCCTGGGATTGGAGGTGTTTGGGTATTTATTTTTACCTCTTGGGAGATGATTGTGCTGTGGCTTCACAGAAGTATTTGACCTCTGCTTTCCTGTCACATGGTGCTGTCTATTTGGCAATGCCGGTGCTGGCAAGTAGAGGGGGATCCGTGCAAACACCCCCAACCAGAAACTGAACTGCCTGGGAGATTGGCTGGCTGATATAAAAGCAAGGGGAACAGTACGAGACATGATTATCCTTTAATATGAAAGACATCTGATTTTCTAGATAAAAACTCCGATTTATTGCCTAAGCTTGTGTGCAATCCTTGGGGTGGGTGGAGTTGTAACAATTCCTGTGATAAAAGTATTTTGCTAAGGCACTCTGAGAGATCACTGTGGTCCCAGAGAGTTAACCTTGATGCATTAGCAGGGTGTAACTGAGGCTTAAGTGCTGGGATAGGGTGCTCAGAGCTACTGCTGGAAATATTCCTTTACAGCTCCATACTGTGAGAAACTAAGCTGTGTTTTTGCAGTAGAGAACTAATTTTCTGTATTCAAAGGTAGCTGTGTAATCATAACAAGGAGAAACGCTAAGTAGATAAGTGGACAGTAGAAGGCCTCGCTGTTCCAAAATAAGGTAGAAGCTTGAGAAAAACAGGATGAGCAGTGTGAGAACAGTAAAACAAAGATCACAAGTTCTCAAAACCTAAGAAAGGAGAGGGGAAAAAAAAGGGGAAAAAGGAGAAATTAAAGGTTTGAAGAAAAAAAATTGTACATATATGGTGTAGAGGAATGTCGAGTAGCTTGTGAACCTGTAGTACTCAGGCAATGAGGAAACAGGGGAGGTGATCAGGTGTCGGGTAATAGGGAATATAAAGGCATGATTTGTTTACTATAATGGGCTCCTAATTGACAGGACGCCTGCCATTGCAATCGCGAATAAAATAGCTTCACAGAAAGTCCTGTCCGAAGAAAATTACTTGAGATTTTTCTCACAATTTAGTAATACTTATGTTTTGTGTTCTGGAATTTGGGATAAAAACAACACGGTTATGGAGTGGCTGTTCAGGCCTCTCCCCTGCTGATGGTGCCTGCTGGTTACCTTAACCCAGGTGAGCAATCTGAGACCTGCAGGAGGAGAAACCGCTGGTTGGGTACTGCTTTGTAAGAGCTTCTTGCTGGCCTTAGCAGGAAAGGAGAGGCAAAGTCATTCCTTTTCTGCCAAAAATGACCTCTTCTTGCTCGGTGTGATGGGCTAAGTGGGACCCGCAGAAGTGGAAAGCATTGACGGGGCCCTCCTCTGGTCTGTGGGTTGTGTCAGGCTGCCGAAGAAACTGCAGAAAGCTGCTGCAGTGGAAGGGATAACGGAGCGTAGGGCACGAGGTCAGGCTCTGTCTGGGATGATGGCTCGCAGAGCAGGAAGGAGAGGAACCCAAACCTCACCCGTGTCCTGCAGTGAGCAAAGCAGAAGGGCGGGGAGCTGGATGTGAACCTTGCTGGCACCTGGCTCCAAACAGCAGTCCGTGTGCGGATGGGGCGGCCGAAGGTGGAACAGCCCGTGTGGGGCCGGGAGCCAGCTGTCTGAGCTCTGCGCTGTGCAGCGTGCATGCAGACGCAAAATAAACCCCTATTTCTTGTCCTGGGGTTCAGATCTACAGGCAGAGACCCTTGGATTGCACAGGCTGACCTCCCAGCTCTCACAGGCTGTGCATTTTCTTCGTGTTTCTCTGGAAATTAACCATGATTTATGCTCGAGTACATATTTTCAAAAAGGCAGATCTGAAGACACCAGGAAATGAGAAACATTTTTCCAGATAGTTTGTTTTATCAGTTAACTACTGACGCTACTCCCGCCCCACCCACCCTTTCTTTTTTTTGTTACTCAATTGTCTGGCTGAAATCCTAAACATTAATTCCTGTTATAGATATCAGGAGGAATTAAAATGCGCTCTGGTATAGTATCTCCTTTCTTTTTCAGAATGTGGGGTATGGTAATTAATTATTTCAGATTTTTTTTCTCCTGAAAAAGCTGGGATTTGTTGCTATTTCTGCTGGGAAAAAGCCATTCCTATAGTTTTCAGCCCTTTTCCAGCAGCTTTGTGCCCTCCCTCTCCAGCACATGTTTATGCAGCCCTGTAGTTCAGCAGGTCAGGGACTGACTCTGTTGAAATGTCTTCCTTTTTTTTTTTTGCAGCCTCTGGGTTACTTCCAGCTTGCAGCCTGCTTACCGTAGGGCCGTGTAGATGCCTGTGGTGGTTTGGTGCAGAGCACGGCTAGGGCTGGGTGGGATGTCGTAGCAGTGCCACCTGTGCCATCAAACTGCAGCCGAAGCCTTTAGCTGAGGGCTGCTTCTCCTGTCCTCAGACCAAGAGAAAAGCAAAAGGTCACTTCCCAGCGCCTAGCACAGCCAGCCTTGCCTACAGTGCTGTGTAAATGGAACAAAACGTTACTGAAATTGAAGCAATCAAGCTCTGAGTGCCTGAGAGCGAGCAGTACATTGATTGGCAAGAAAATGGTTTTGTTTCCATGCATTTGGAGGACCACAGCCGCTCACCGAGGGCAGAAGTACGGGAAGAAGTGCCAGCACGCACTGCGAGCGTGCGCCCTGTTCTCTCCTGGGGCTGGTAGGGAGAGGGAGCACAGACAGATAAATATTCCTGCTGGTATCAGCCCACCTGAAGTGAAGGTGAACTTACAGACGCTCAGCCGAATTAAAGCACATGTGAGCTGGAGCTGTCAGTGGGGGAAATGCAGGACGATCTTCGTTTCTGCACGCACGCTCGCTTCAGTTCAAACGACCTGGGGCAGCAAAGTCTCTGCAATGAGCTGTGCGAACCCACTCCGATGGAATCGGGTGAAGGTGCAACTAGTGCTGGGCCAGGAGAGGCGAGGCGGCGGCAGAGGGCAGTGACCTGTCTGGTAGGGCTGTGCTGGAAGGGGCGCGGGTGGCACCCACGGAGTTGATTGCAGTCTTATCTTTTGTGAGTTACTCCTGTCTGTGAAAAGGAATTAAAGGGAAGCCATTTGGCCCAGCTGAGCGAAGTGTGAAGATAGTATGATAGAGCCACTTCTTACCCTTTGTGGCCCGTTTAATGAAGCTGAATGTCATGCTTTGTATGACTCAATTCTACTGTTTGCTGTTTTAACGCAGGAAATGCTTTCCAGGTGAGTTCATGCAGTGTCATTCTTCACGTAATAATAATAAAAAAAACTTATTCAAAGCTGTTATGTGAAAATAATTTTTTTGAGTAAAAGCCTCTATGACTTAATTATCTTGTTATAGAAGAGTTATGTTAATAATTAAACAAGATAATTGTAAACTGGGGCTATCACCTGATGTAAAAGTAAATGCCTCGCCAAGTTCCAAACAGTTTCATGATCTAAGATACTCTGATAACCAAACTCAACGAGCCTGCCCGGAATACTAACCTTGTACCTAGAGATGGAGCTTCTAAGGATTAAAATGTCAACGCAGGGTTATAGAGGGTCACACGCACCCTTCCCAAGGTTTATTTTGCATTGCACCAGCTCGCCTTAGCTCAGGGCTTGATGTGCGGATCAGAACAGGCCGCTTGTGTAATAGCGGAGACAACAGTTCATCAAGTGGCAGATAAGCCGCCAAGGAAAAACAGCTGTGGGTGCCCCAGGATAGCTGTCTGGTGTTGCTCTGAAGCTGGAAGGAAGCAGGCTTGGTTGGAAGTAGGAGGCTGTAGTGGAGGGGGCCTGCTCAGAGACGAAAACACAAAATAGAGCATGGGGGGGGACCCCAGTTCTCTCTCCTGAGCTGGGGATACTGGAAGTGGGAATTGATTAGTAAAAAAGCAAGTGAGGAATCATCCAAGATGATGTTTTTCCTGCCTGAGGCAGTACACCTGAAGGTCCTCGTGGAGAAGTGACTTGAGGCACGGCCACTGACAGCTCTCCCAGGCACGGGTCAGAGGGCTGGCGGGCACACTTGCAGCCGGCTGCAATGCTGTCCTGTATTTAGCTGCCTGATTGCCAAGTGCTCTTCATATTTATGCATATTGGTCTTCATATTTACACATAACTGCCATTGAATGAGGACTCCAGCTAGCATGTGTGCCCCAAACTATTTTCAAACTCTGAAGTTCAGAAATCAACACGCTATAACCCTGCAGAACACAACTTTGCAAGGTATATTTGCCTTCTTGAGATGTGCCTGTCTACCTTGACAGGCAGCCTGCAAGACTGAAACAAAAGTGCAGCAATTTTTGCCTGAACTGCACCAATTCCTGGCCATCTGTATCCATGCTGTGCCTGCTTGTACTCAGGTAAGCTATTAAAGGCTTGTTACCAGAAGGAAAGGATTTATTAGTAGAAGTTTTACAGGAGCCTGTCCGATGTCCAAGGGCACTCAATGTTTTCATTATGAGCTTATATAACAGCACGAAGGGTGTACTTAACTACATTTGCAGGGAATGTTTGTTAAATTGTTGTGAGTTTGGGAGGGACGATAAGCACTGGAGAACATATTTAGCATTACAAGTTATCTTGACAAATAAGAGAAATAGTCTTGGGAATACTGCAATCCTTCGTACCGCTCCTTATCGTGAGTTAAAGCCATCAGCTGCGTGACTGTCAGAAGGAGATCGGTCACTCACCGACAGCTCTGCAAGAAACGATCTGCAGGCTACGGTAAACCACAACTGTGGTGAGGAAGAAAAATTCTAGATGTACGAGCAGGAATTTATCCTGCGGGTGTGCTTTGGCCCCACACAGTGCCAGTCGTGCCACAGTGGGAACGCTGTGTGCAGGTTTGTGCTTTTTTCTTCAGGAAAGCTGTGAACCCCTCGGAGGGAGCTCGGAGGAGTGCGATTAGTGGTGCTCGGTAGTAATGCCAGACCTTTCTCAGGTGGGAAGTGTTCTAGGCAACCCTGCGCGCTGCCCAATTTTGTGCATTTCTGGCAGTGATTTGGCTTGAGATCCGAGAAAAGCCTGTGACTCATCACAGCTTTTTGTGATATGGGGAAACTTGCTGGAGTGCTAGGCAGGGAGAGTGCAGGGAAACATAACACAAGGAAGGTAAGCGTGCTGCACTTGCTGCCCTGTGCCTGTAAGAAAATAATATAATAATATAATCTTAATCTTTAGGAAGGGTATGATGAGATGTCGGCTGTCAAATACTTGCTGCTGCTTTTGGGTTCTTCTTGATCAGCCTAAGCCTGGATTTTGAGCAGACTTGGACCAGTTTTTGAACAGGTCTAGTATTTCCTTTACAAGTAAGTTACTGCAGTGATTTTTTATTTCCCCTAAGACTCTTGCTGCTTTCTCCATCAGTCTCGGATAAGGTTGCTGCCCATTCTTTTTGTCTCGCTTTCAGTATCCTCGTGGCCACAGCTGTCTATCCCCCTGGGACAGCAAGAAGAGCAAAGGCCCATACAGGACGGCATAGCCTTATTACTGCCCTGCTGTTATCGGAGCACAGGTCTATCGATGATGAGTCGTTTGTGCCGCGGCCTTGTCAGAGCACAGGCTTCATGCTGTAAACACCTCCCCTATCGATGTTTCAGCTTGTTTCAGTCATGTTCCTGGCTGCTCTTCTAGCCCTTGCTCAATTAATGGTTTCTGCTGGTATTCCCCTGCATAACACCTTCAGGATTTTTTGCTATGCATTGCTATCTGAACACCAGCCTTCCTGGAACAGGCAGATGGATGTGGTGTACGGTGATCCGTAGCTTTTTGTAGGTGTGAGGGGACTCGGGGCTTCTGTAGGAGGAAGCAGCCCCTTCACAGGCTGTTCCACAAACCTTGTTAACATGCTGGTATCGGTGACAAAACTGGGAGACTCCAGATTGATACAAAAGCAAGCTGTAAGTGCAAGCAGAATTTTGGCTTTGCCTGCTTACTGAATCATTCTACCAGAACAATCACGTTTATTTTCTGAAAGCCGGCTGGTATTCCAGGTGTGTTTCTGTATATCAGCCTGCCATTTCCCAGTTCAGATATGGGGAACTCATGGAAATAGCAGTGAGGCAGGCTGAGGGGTTTTACTGACTGGTTGCACGTCTTGTTTTTGAAATATACTCAAGTGTCATTCATTTTAACTGGACATCAAATGCCCTGTCTCAACCTACTTCTGATGGAGGATATGATTTTTATTCTCATTTCCCAGCAAGCACTTTCTAGTTGTTGTTTTTTTCAGAGGCTGAGCAGCCTCAACTTCATTAGATCTCTCATAGCAAAAGGCAAATAACACTTGAAGCTGATGCAGGGCTTTTCCTCAATCTTTATAGAATGCTTTTAAGAGGCAAGGAGCAGCATGATGTGTGAGTCGAAGAAGGGAATGAGGCCTGGCAACTCTGATTAGCTAAACGAATCATCTGACTAATTTCTGTTGCATGTTATGCTGAAAGCAATATGTTCATGATATGGTGAAAAAAACACTAGGCTGCTGAAGGAGAACCCCTTTTCCTTGACTGCTAGCAGTGCGTTGCCACTCATCACTATTTTTGGCATCATTTGAACTTTGTGTCAAGAATGATTAATTTTTCACAGAAACCATCAGCAGCAGGTAGGATGTTTACCAAGAACATAGCACTACTTTTCTTTGAGAACCTCCGTGGAAAGGTATCTGCAAGGACAGGAACTGTCTTTGGCACATGTTAACATGATAGATGTCCGCTGAAGAAGCTGCGGGTGAAATTGCTTTCCATTTTTACTTTAATTTGCTTAAGCTGTGAACCAGGCTATTTCTAGTGCTCATGACAAGGGAATTTAGTGTAGGTAGTTATATGGCTCTCGCCTATGAAGTGTGAGTCCTGACACTGATAACTGTCCTGGCACAGGACACTGGTAATTAGAAGTTAGGGTATTGGAGAAGCAAAATAGGTGGAACTTTAACTTTTCCCTGGGTGAAATAGGCTGTAAAAGAAGAGTCAATACTTAATGTTAAGACAGTTTAATCAGTGGGGAATTTTCCTATTATTGCAGCTGAAACTGTGGTACCATAAATGTTCTCTCCGGATGTTCACTATAATTAAAATGCAGTCTTCTGGCCAGAGGGCTCTGTGTCAGGGTAAGTGGCTGTTTGGTAGAGCAGGTGTAAGTCGGTTCCTGGGACGTTCAGGGGGTTCACTGAAAATCTGATCTGATAACATCAGAAAATTAGTAGGAAGGGGAGAGATCCTCCAGAAAGCTGGAAGAAAACTGGGAATGCCAGTCTGTATCTGAACTGCGTTATAATTTGTGGCGGTGCTGAAACCACACATCAGATTGGTGGTGAAGGGAACAGAGCAGCTGAGGCAGGCGAAGCCAGGTCTGTAGGTGCCCAGGAAAGAACAAGAGCAGTGTGATGAGCTTACACAGGCTTAGCTCAGACTTGTTGGGTGAGCTGCAGCTATGCTTCTAGCTATATGCTCAGGTACAGGCTAAAGTCACAGGAAGCCAGCCTAAGCCTAAAGAAAACATCTTTACTCACTTTCCACGGATGAGCATTTTATTTTACTTTTTAAGGGCAAAACCCGTATAAAACTAGTGCTAAGCAATCTCCTTTACTTTTGTAGTGTGAAGAGCAATGTCTGCCTATATCAGAACACTTCTGAGTGTGGATTTTATCCCTTCCACCACTTCCAAAACCTCTTTCCAGTATGTGTGCTCCTGGAGGAGAGGGAACACAAGGAGAATCTTCTAAACACCTCCTGCCTCTCTATCCATTCCTTGCCATATACACATTCAGATCTGTCACCTGTTTTTTTTACTACTTCCTAGCTTTCCTCATATGTGCCACATGATATAATATCCATATAAATGGATGCTAAGATAGAGCTGGTCTTTGCTTCTTGTCCCTCTCTGCAACTGCTGTATGGGTATACTGAAGTAATCCTAGCCAGTCCTGAAGGACAAGAAAACTTATTGCTACAGCTGTTTAGCTGAAATAAGGAGAAGCTGGAAAGCACGACTGCTAAGCAGCTAGGTAACAGACTAACATGCAGGTATCTGCAGCCATCAAACAGCGCTGTCACCACACCTGTGGTAGTATATGGTGGTGAGTGATGTAGCTCTGGGATATACTGCATGAATTTCTGGTAGCTAAGCAGATGTAGCTTGAAAGCATGCTTAGTGCATGGGTAATGAAAATGATGGAAAAATGATATAAGATAACCACAAGGAGGAAAATGCATCATCTCGTGTATGAGAAATTATTTAAATGTCTATAAGGGAATATGAAGGACGTGAATCTTTGAATTTGGGCTACTGGACAGTTGACTCCCCCCACCCCAAGCTTAACATTAGGTTGCCAACATGCAATATAGTGATTTGTGCTACCAGAGAAAGGGCATGCATGGCTGAAGTGGTGGCGTGCTGAGCTTTGTGGCTGGGTGGTTCTGGGTAAGCAAGGTCCTAGAAAACTCAGGCTTGGGGATGGATTTGGGAATCTGCACTGCGAATTGTGACCTGCAGTGCTCGTGGTGACTGGTGGGAAGAGGGTCTGGGAGGAACAGCCTGCTGCATGCGTGGAGCACTCGTGTCACGAACCCCTTCTGCGTGTGTTTGAACAGGCTCCATAACTACACGTGGATGGAGGAGTGTTTGCCAGAAAGCAGGAAGCTGAAGAGAGGAAATGTACATGCTGAGAGGCAGCGTGTGAAGGTCTCCCAGGAACCAACAGACTCCAGAGCCTGGGGTCCTGCTGAACCCACAAGGACCGATGAGTTAGGACATGGTCAGACGGATCTGCATGAGGCACGCATGCCATCAACAATGGTCATATAACTTGGGCCACATCCAAGGTGTGAGCGGCTCTTGTACACAGACAAGGATTACAGGATTACACATGCATCTGCAGAAGCAAATGGGCTTTCTGGATGTTGACCCAGAAGCCACTGGCAATTCGGTACGACCTGCTATATCTGAGAAAACCCCTGTGGTCAGCTCTCCCCTGGATAAAAATGAGTGACTGCATATGCGAACCATAAAAATAATTGAATTTACTGTCTGAGTAGTTACCTGTTACTAATCTATTATAGCAGCTTAATAAAAGGTATGCTAACAGATATTGATTGATCTGCTTCTCCATAGACTTGATTGTAAATTGCCTTTTCCCCGATACACAGCACTTAAACTCGAAGAGGGAAGACTTCTGAAGATGCCTGCCTTTGCCATTACCCATCACTCCATGTAATTGCTTAGAGAAGTCTTTTGCAGCCTCACTGCTTGTGTTCTTTGCTGCTGCCTGCCTCTGTTCTGGTACGTGATGTTCTAGGAGAATTTCATGGTCCTCTGCCGCTTCAGGAAGACTTCTCACTCTGATTCCCTTGAGGTAGCACACAGTGATTATACATGAATTACCCTTTGATGTGCCTTTGGTGAGGTCGGGTGTACTAAAGCAAGGTAGAAATGAACAGACACATTAATGAGACAGAAGGTCCCTAGAATTTCAGACTATGTGATTAGGATAAATGTCACCTGTTCTTGTGGAGCTTTGAAACAGTAATGTTGTAAAGGAGGTGCAGACTCATGGCCCAAGAAGGCCATCCATGTGCAATGCCTCGTGTGTCACACACTACACTTATGTGACTTTGCAACCCACAACACCTCCTCCGTCACTTAGATTGGGGCTGCAAATTGCCCATTGACACAAATCCTGACACAAGCTGTTTGAAGAGGAAGTTGGAGTTAATGGTCAAACACGTTATAGCCTCCTGTGAACCTGACACAGGCAGAACCTGCAGTTGTTGGGAGGGCTGGTGGTTGTGTTGTCCAATAAAAGTTGTCCAATAAAAGGTTTGGATTTGTTACCTGGTGTGCAATAAGCCAGCCCACGCACTACATCAAGATATTGTTTATTTCAGATCTGTTCAAGCCTGGGTACCAGGTGGTTTCTTGCTAAGCTGGCACACCGAAAGATTTTTGACACCCCACTTTATACAATCTCTTATCAGTACATTTGCAAGTTAGTACAACCCTCTAACTTCTAATTGGTTATGTAATTAGCATCCTGCTGACAAGATTGCTTTGTGCATCCTCAGAGGGGGTGGGTCTCTTGTTGGGCTGGGGTCTCAACCTAGGGGTATTATTTTTAATATTATAATGAGGATAGTTCATATTATAACATTCATCATTGTTTTTCAGCCTATTTTTTTGAACAAGTTAATTATTAACAAACTCAAGGGCATGCGTGTTGCATTTTTCCTTTAAAAATGATCCTCTTGATGAAGTAGTTTCTTAGTTATTCATCCTTCAAGGCCTGGGTCATCTGTGCCTTTGCCTTGAAGTACATATTTTACATCTCTTCACGTGAAGCAAAGTTAACAAAACAAAATTAACCACCTACTGGCATCTGCTGGAGTACATGTCTGAAAGAGGTCTCTCCTGCCCCTTCAGCAGGTGTTTCAGCAGAGAAAGCCACGGGCAGTGGATCGACAAGGAGGAGGGAACAATGTTCTTTTTCTACAAATAACTATGAGGTATAAACTATCTCTGTGGCTTCTGAAATCAAGATGCAGACTGAAACTCTTCAGGAAATGGAGAATTTTTTACAGGATGGTTTCAGCTACCATTGCAAGACTTCAGAAATATTTGATGTTTCTTGTATTAAAGTGCTATTATTTTGCAGTGATGGATGGTTTTCTAGAAGATTTGACACAGGAGAAAGGTACTGATGTATTTAAATGAACATTGAACAATTACGAAGTTCAGCTATGCTTTCTGGAGTCTAAATGTAATTATTGTTCACGGACTAGAAATGATGCTTTGATTTTTTTTTTTCCTCTTTTTTATCTCTTAGACAAAAGCAGATGTGCCCTTTTGGGTTCGGGGCTTTTAACTCTATTTAGAGAGTCTACATCAAAATATTATAATAAAGATCACATGGGTGAGTGATATGTTTCAGATGTTGATGGCCTGGGGCCAGCTCACAGTTGATCGTTGTTGTGTAGCCACTCCATGGGCAACCCATTTCCCCGTTGGGAACACAGCGTTCTGGGATACTTCCTGATTTTGCTTAAAAGAAAAGACATGAGTCATGCTGGAAGGCAATTAAGAAACAGATGAAGTGAAACTGATAGCAAAGGCTGACTTACATAATGCCCCCATTATATTTCCAAATCTACTTGTAAAAGTTGGTCAAGTTCTTCAGATTCGTACCTTTTCAAAGTTTCTGATGATTTATGTTTGTGGGTATTCAGACTGTGTTACGGGAAGAACTAACAGAAATGAGCATCAATAGAAGGAACGGACAGGAGGCAAATGAATTTCCAACTTATCTGAAGCAAGGCTGTGAGGTAATTTTCTAACTTTTGCTTAATTTGGCAAAGGGAATTGTAAGCGGTGAGGTGCTCACAAACGGTCAGGGAAGGTAAATTTAAAAAGTAGTTTATTATGATTACATTCTTGTAGCTATACTTCTGTGCCTAATAAGTGCTGTTGCCTATTTATTTGAAGTTAAGGCCTGCTGAAGGGCATTTATTAGCTTAAACAGCATGTGTGTGTGTGCAAGTTTCCCACTGGGGGGATGTCGAACTGAAACCACTACAGCTGTTGCACCTTTATTCTTACTTCCCCTGCTGTCCTCAGTGCCATAATATCCTACCTTCTGCAGTTACTGCCTTTCAGATACTTGCCATAAACAAGTTAATATAGGCGATGTTATTATTTAATGCTGTTCCTTGTATCTTTGTTGTGTGCTGCTTATGAGAAACAGCTTCACCTTGACATTGCTAATGCCGGAATTGGTCTTTTTGTAGAAGCCCCTCAGTGTCTCTGCATTTCCTGTAAACTCATTAATACATTCTGTATTTGATTTTTTTGTTGTCTTTTGTGACTGTTTGTCTCCAGATCAGTGACAATTTGCAAGGTTAAAGTATTAAACTGAAAGCTAAAGATAATGCTTAATTGATGTGCTTACTCAATGTGACATGAAAAATACTTCTGGAATTCTTTGTTGGTAGCACTGGGCATGAAATTTTGGTTTGGAACTTTATTAGACAGTAATTCAAATACGTACTGTAGTATTTTCAAGCAACTATATGACTGCAAACCCAATTGTTCTTCATTTGTCGTTAGAGTAACACCAAGCGAGACCACGGATTGCTCGTACTGTTGTGTATGGCAGATCTTGAACTGTGCCAAATAGTGGGATCCCCTCGTGGTGTGTTTCTTACAAAGATATGGTCACGGATGGTCCCTATGGCAGAGCTCACAGCTGAAGACAGCATGTGCAGGGCAGGCTAAGGCGAGGAGACAGCAGTGTGTGTTATGCGATGGCAGGAAGCTTTTGTTTTACTCTTTTGAGGTTAGGTTGAAGACGTGATGGATTATATGACTGAAAGCTTTCGAAAAACTGAGGGGCAATGAGTGATGGGGTGGGATGAAAGGAGGGCTGGAGCACTCAGCACAGGGCAGACGCTCAGGCGCTTGAGATGCTCCAACAGCCGTTTCCCGTTTTGACTTGTGTATTTTGACTTGGGCGCTCAGTTTTGCAGCTGTTCCTTGTGTTTTGCAGACTCTGCCTGAAGGCTGCGGAGACATTTCCGCTCAAGTGGAGTTAGCCAGAGGCTGTGGTCACCTCCACTCTTAGACAAAGCACTACAAAACCCAACCACTTTCGCCATAAACCGCCCCAACCAGCCTTCAGGCACTGGGACAGGCACAGCTCTGTTTATTACCCATTATTTCTGCAGAGGAAGGGCAGGAGCTAGGTGGTATCTGTGTGGTGCCTGCTTTAGCCGTTACGGCTACTGCTGTGGGGATGTTTTGAAACTACCGGTAATTTTCACGGACTAATTACAAGGCTAATTTCACGGCTGCGCGTGCTCCTGAGTGAGGGCGGCCCCTCAGAGCTGCCACCACCCCCCCCCCGCTCCTCGGCCCTGAGGGGAGCCGAGGCGGGAACGCCGAGGCCCTCCAATGAGCGAGCGGGGAGCGGCACGGAGTCCCGCCCTAAAGGCGAAGAACCAATGGAAGGCGCGATGCCTTCAGGCGCTCAGCCAATCGGCGGCTGAGCTTACGCCCTCCCTCCCCCCCCCCGTGAGGGCCGCCTGAGGCGCGGGGCCTGTGGGGGCGGCGGGCGGCGGCCCCGGTGCTGTGCTGGGCCGGGCCCCCGCGCCATGACCCGGCCGCTGGGCCTGGCGCCGCCATCACCGAGCCCGCCCGCAGCCAGGTCCCGGCGCCATTTTAGGCTGGCGGCGGCGGGCAGGGAGGCGGCCCGGGACTGCAGGTAGGGTCGGGGGTGCGGGGGGGGGTGCAGCGAGGCCTGGCGAGGCCGCTCGGGGCCGACGGGGGGCGCTGGGTCGCGGGAGGGGATCCCAGGGCTGCAGGGCCTGGGCCGGGTCTGGGCTCCTCGGGGCGGGAGAGGCGGGGCCGCAGGGGGAGAGCCCGGGGGAGGGGTGGTGAGGCGGTGAGGGAGGGGTGGTGAGGCGGTGAGGGAGGGGTGGTGAGGCGGTGAGGGAGGGGTGGTGAGGCGGTGAGGGAGGGGTGGTGAGGCGGTGAGGGAGGGGTGGTGAGGCGGTGAGGGAGGGGCAGCGCTGCTGGGAGCTGGGGCAGGGGGTGTTGGGGGAGAGGTTCTGCACACAGAGGGTGGTGGGGCGCTGGGACAGGCCCCCAGGGCAGTGGGCATGGCGTTGTTCTCTCCGGTCGCTGCCCGAGCTCAAGGAGCGTTTGGGCGATGCTCGGATACGCTTTCTGATTTTTGGGTGGGCCTGCGTGGAGCCAGGAGTTGAACTCGGTGGTCCTTGTGAGTCCCTTCAGATCGGGATGTTCCGTGAGGCTGCTTTGTTGTGAGGGTGAGTGAGCGGGTTGCCCAGAGAGCTCGCTGAGTCTCCCTTCTTTGAGAACTTCAAGACTGGCCCTGCTTGAGTGGGATGTTGGACTAGACGATCTCCTTTGGTCCCTTCCAACTTCAGCCATTCTGCAGGCAGGCAGCCCAACACTGAGCAAAGACGCTGAAGACTTCTGGCCGTGTTCTGACCGGCATCTTCAGCTCAGCATTCAAAATACATGTGTGCTCCCACACGTACCTGTTTGTGTATCCATCTTACTTGTCGCTGGGCGTTGGCAAGCCTATAGGCTTCAGCAGTTTGTAAAGAAAGAACTTCAGCTGTCATTGATACAGCTCCCCAGCCCGTTCTGCTTGTGAAATGTCCCTTTGGAGAAGCACTGTTAGTGGCAATGTAGCTTGATGTCTCCAGTGAATGCAGTGGTGATCAGTGAGAGTTTTTAGACATGATGAACCTGTCCATCTGCTGGAAATCCTAATTCTGCCATAGACTTGGTAAGGTTTTTCACAGGCTGCCAAATTAAGTAAGTTTTGCTCCTTGTTGTATAAGGCAAGTCCTAATTTTCTTATGCCATTAGCAGCACTTTATTTTGTTTCTGCTGAGCCTCTGTTTTGGTAGCCCTGACCTCTGGAGGAAGTAAAAGATCTGTTCCTTGTCTGTGCTGTTGCTTGCCTGTGAAAGTGAAACTACTGCATGAGTTCTGGTTTTGCTGCTCGTGAATATTTCAAAATGGTTTTGTTTTGAGAAAAAATTTGTAGTCTTTTACATTTCAGTTGTCTTAAAAAAAAAAAAGAGAAAAATTGTGAGGTTTTGTGTGTAACTCTTCTGCTTTTTGTTTGTTTTCTAATTCTGTCACCTCTAGTACTTCTCAAGATGCTTCGTTAAAAAAAATAATAGTAGACCTCCTATTAAAATGATACCGGAAATCCTCCCGTTACGGTCCTGCTCATGTAGGAAGTCACGTGCTCTTTTCATATTTTCATAGATATGAAAAGCAGGTTGGGAAGCCCGATACTTTCTCATGATCCTCCTTGCGCTGCAGCACGTGCTTGCTTGCCCTCCCAGCCCTGTGGTGTTTAAGTTTCTGGTGCACTTCCTTGTCTGCGGTGCCGCAGAGGGGCACTTGAGGAAATTATTGTTCCCGTTTAGCTGGACAGGCCCTATCCCTTGCACTTTGAAAATGCCGAATAACAAATGCAAAGTAGAAAATGTTGAGAGGTGAACACTTAAAAAAGGGCAGCCTAAGACGGTTCACTAAGATCACTACTCCAGTCAGACTTTTAACACCTCCCTCCTTTTGTTTAATCAACATTGCCTCTGTTTTCAGCTACATTATACAAAGCTCTGTGTAACTGTGGTACAAATACGGTCGTTGTTACAAAGCTCTCTGTTCTGAGTGAAGGACAGCTGAAAGGACACAGCTGAGACAGGGAGTGTGGCTGGGGAAAGGAGGGAGAGGATACAGGAGGGCTTGGGCTTGGTTTTGGTTTGTTTTCGGGTGTGGGGAAGGAATCTGGGCTGTAACTGCAGGTTTACTTTGAACAAATGAGCAGCGGGTTCTTCTGGCTCCAACTTCAGAAACAGTTACCGAGTCTGTGAAAGCACAGAAGTGTAGGGATGCCTGGAAACATGAGCCTGCAATAAATGATATCATCCTCTGTAGTCACTGCTACGCAGAGAGCAGTATGGCTTCGAGTGTTTTGGAAGGCACAGCAGGCTTGTAACATATAGAAGAAAGTCTTAAACAGACGGGTATTTTTCATGTTTTCTCACACCGTTGCTTCTTGTTTGGAACTCAGAGAAACTTGTAAAGCAGACGTGCGTGTAGCCTGAAATTGTCAGAAGTTTCCATGCTGCGTGGAAGAAAGAGGAGATAGCAAGTTCGCAGGCCAGTATTGTAATACTCAAAGTGTACGTTACTCAGACAACCTGCTCACGTTTAGAAGTGAACGTTCTCTCATGGGAAGTGCCTGCTCGCTTTCAAGTCCCACATATTTTTGCAAGGAAAAAATACCTCTGATGCAAAGCTGGTACTTACCTTGTTGTGCGTATGTAAAAATAAGACAGCTGTTCCTGTTGGAAACCAGAGGATGCCCTTAATACGTGCTGGATGCGATGTCACTGGCGTGACAGGAGTTCCTGCTGAGAAGCCAGGTAGCAGCACAGAGAGGAATTTGCCTCCCAACCTGGCACCAGATGAGTGACAAAAGCACCAAACATGGTGCATTTTGGACAAGAAAGAGAAAGTTACGGAGCTTGTTGAATTTAACAACTTGCAGATAAGTCTGTGTGATTCTTGACGGAATTAATAATGTGTTGAAGGGGTTTGGTGTTGATCAGGCCATCCGCCTAATGCTCTAACACCCTTTTCTCAGTCATCCGTAGCTTGGTTGCTGCTTGTAAAGTTGCTTTTCATGCCAGAGGCTGTCTCAGGCTGAAATTTTAGCACAAGTTTTATGAAAGTGGTGTAGCTTTATGCTGCTTTTTAGAATTTGTTTTCTGTGTGGAGTGGAGTGAGAGCTTGAACTTAATGGGTGATTTTGGCGTGTAACTTGCTACTTTATGGAAACTCTCTCTGCTTGTTCCTGGTAAGACTGTTCAGGAAAAAGTCTCTCAGCTGATAATTCTGCTTTCTATAGGCTTACTAGAAATTGATAGCTCAGGTGTTTATAGACAGTTTACACTACACACGCATGTTGTGTGGTGAAAGGAAGGTTGTGGTTGTGTTAAGGGACTGAGACTGGATCCAGAAGCTATGGAGAGCTGATCTGCTAGATTGTGGGTGCTGAAGGAGGAGAATCCTGTTCCATCCACCTTCCTGCTCGCCTTTCATCATACTGGCTCTGGCCTCTTCTTGAACAAATTCCATGCCTTGATCTGACAGAAGACGACGTTTCTGGGGGATACTGAGTTGAACTGGCAATTAATTTGTTGTCCTTAGAATAACAACACATCAGCCAATGTGATTCTGACCTTAAAAAAAAAAAAAAGTAAAATTCGTCATAGGAGTTACCTGGTAAAAGTGCTGACGGTGGAGGGGTCATTAACATCATCACACAAGGCACTGGGGGGGGCTCACCCTGAGTACTGGGCACAGCTGAGGTCAGTCCCTCTTAGTTTAAGCTGGTGAAACTTACAGGGTTGGTGAAAGAAGTGGTGTTTGAGAGGACACTGGCAATCTGGCTTTATTAGCTGAGCAGAGTAAAGGCTTGAAGGCGATGGTGGTGGTGCTTGCTGCGATCTGTCAGAAAGCTAAACTCCAGACTGAAATAAGAGCTGCTGGCTTTAAAAAAAGTAAAAGGTATCGCAGCGTTTTAATTTTGATATTTGCTGTGTGGGCATTTAGATATTTTTCTTTTTAAAAGATAATATTTGTTTTCTTTTCAGAAACCAGTCTATTAAAGAATTCTTCAAACCAATTTTAAAACAAGGTAAATATAAGTATCTTCTATTTAAAAAAATAATAATTATGGAAGTGTGCAGAAGTATAGTCTACACTCATTCCAAACTGGAGCAGTGATATAATGGCTGTAGCTTACCATGTATGTCAAAATGAGCACGTTTAATTTTTTGCTGATAACTTAATTGAAAAATTAAATTTCTATTTAAATTAGTATCTCTAAATAGTGATGTAATTATTGGTTAGTTATTCTCTCATGCTTCAGCTAAATTGTTTATAGCAACTGCAGCCATGGCATAAATCATGCACTTCTTATTTGATATGAAATAAATTGTGTGGTGCTAGCAAATACTAAATGTTTAAGTAAATTAATTTTGGATTGTGCGTGACAGAGGTAAAGTACCAAGCAATATAGTCAAGAAGATTTTTTTCTCCAATATTGTGGTTGTGAATGATTTGTCTTAAGGTTGGACCAGATGTTCTTAGAGGTCTTTTCCAATGTTTTCCAATGTTTCTATGATACGATGATGTTTTCTTTATTCTTTTAGACCTTGGCCATAAAGACAGAAGTGTGTTGTGCTCCTCAGACACGACCTATCTAAAAGATGCAGGAAATGGACTGCCGGTTTTAAGTGCCGAACGTTTTGAGAAGAAAATATCTTCTGCAAAGAAGGTTAAAAGGAAAAAGATGCCAGACCAAACACCAAACACGAGTCCTGTGTTAGATGCCTTTCGGAGAGGAATTGAGAAAAGGGGCAATGTAGACATGCTGGAGAACAATGGAGTGTGCAAGTCACTGGGTTCAGTATACCCAAGGGTTGTGGTTCGAAAACTCCTTGTTAACTCGGGTTCTCCCAAATGTCTCTTGGCCAAAAACGATAAAGCTATCAAGACAGACCAGGGAAGAAATGAGAAGTATTCGGGTGTAACAAGAACACCATTGTCTTGTGGAAATAGTTGGGAACAGAAAACTGATTGTGTGGATCTAGAAGAGACCAGTTCAGACTCTGACAAATGGGCTTCGTTACCAGAAGCTGATACTCAGAAGGCCTGTGGTAGAAATAACGGCAACACGTCGCTGTGTCAAAACTCGGGGCTTCCCACGAACTTGCCATGCACTCCACCTGACTCCAAAGTGAGGTTAGCACTGCACAGAGGAAGAAAGCACAAGAAACGTAGAGTCAAACAGTCTAAGGCGCATCCCGTAATGCCGTTCTCAGGAACAAATGTGTCATATCAGGTGTGTTTAAAAAGGTTGCAGTGACCATTGTGCATGCTTTTTTTCTGTCTTTTTTTAAATGTAGAGTGAAATTCTGGGTGCTGCCTTTTTGAGTTGTAACAAAATTCATGCTCTTTTGCTGTTCCTCTTTAAAAGCCTGGTCTTGCTTGGGTACGCTGTCTGATAACTATTTTTCAATAAATGAGAAATTCACTGGCTTAAGAGCAAGGGAGATGGGCTGGTGTAGATGCGAGCACGAAGATGCAATGGGATTTAAATGGTAATTACTTTGTAGAGAAAATGTCTTAGTAGAAATGATCTTTCCTTTTTCCCCACAGTGTAGTAGTGTAGGGAACAGATGGGCAAATATCTACTAGTTAGAAGTTGCAGTGAGTAGCAGTTCAGATTTATGCACTGAAGCCACAGTACTTGGGTAGAGGTGGGAGTGATCCTGTTAAGTATGTGATATTTCATTACACTTTTAATTATTTTTTTTTACTAACCAAGATAGCCCTTTAGAGGGTAGGTAATTACTTGAAGGGATGCTCATTGTGTGCCTCCATAATATGTTATGAATAAACAAAAAAAGATTATTAAGCTTGTTTCCTTTTTTCTCATTAGCACCCCTCCTGTATTTGCTTGTCAGTGCTTACTATCGTTTTCTTATTTAAGTTCCTAATGGATTGTTCAGGGAAGGCTGGCTAGCCTCTTGCCAGATAGCCCAGGGAGACAAGTGGCTAATGGCACTAATTATTACTGAAAGTGGGGAGATATAGAAATAGAGGCCAATCTAAAGGAAAAGCCTAAAATTAGGGTTTGGGGGAAGAGTCCTTTTGTTAAGGTATTTGCAGCTGTGTTTTAAGTTTGTGTGAAGTATATTATCATATTTCTGAGGATGTGTGGAACTGAGCCTGTGCTGGACTTGATGCTTGGCTCAGGACGTCAACATCCTGTTTTTAAAAGCATGCAATTAACTTTTGATTTTCTCCGTTTTTGTTTTTAGGAAAATGGATATCATTTAAGAAAAATAACACGTTTTGGTTCGAGGGAGACTGCCTCAGGTAGTGCTGATAATATTGAATTAATTGAGCAATCAAGTTCATCACTTAATGTCCTTAAGTGCTTTTTTAAGTTATTTTTTTTGTTACATGTATGTAGTTAAAACACGTTCTTCAGCTTTTGATATGTATTCTGACAGTTAAGTGCAAGGAAAATGAAGGTGAAGATTACTTCATAAAGAGGATTATTTTGGTAGTGTGATTCAGGTGACTAGGCCAGTTTTCATACAATTTCATAGGCTTGAACAGTAGTGACAGTGGTTAGAAGTAGTTTGTAACTAGATAGGGGAAGCAGACTTAAGATACTTTTCAGAAATGTGAGTTTGCTGTAAGAAGTAAATCTACTTAAATTCCTTGTCAAAAATTATTACTGCTGTACAGTCAAGGTTATTTCTAATATATGGCAAGCTTGAAGAGTAATTTTGGACTTGGGATCATTTAGTGAAAAACAGATCATTAATAACTTAATTAAAAGTGATCTTTTTTGTCTTAATCCATGAATTTTTCATTCTTTATCTTGCATTTTGGAAAATCTGTCTTCACTGTGGTGGCTAACAAAATTTGAATTTCAGCTTAAATAACAACAGCAACAACAACAAAAATCCAACCACAACACAATTCCTACTGAACAGAACAGTAAAATTTAGGCAGTATTCTTGTTTTTTTGCCCCTTTTAACCATATAATTTTCTCTATGATAAGTAGAACTCATTATAGAAAGCTAATGTGAAAGTTTGAGCTAGATCAATAAGATACAGATAAGATCAGCAAGATGACTTTGCTTCGGAGCATTAATTTTATGCAATAATGTTCTAATGGCTTGATATGCCAACTTCTACACTAACACAGAATGGCAAAATTATTCTTAGGTAGGATCAAGTCTTGCTGTGCTTCTTGCGTAGCGTAACTCGCTTGATCTAATAATTGCATTCAAAGCCATGCTCTCATTACTGGACCAAGCCTGGAGGATTGTTTTTTTAAAAAAAAAAAAAAAAACAAATCCAAGGAGAGGATTCCCGTGTTGTGGTTCCGTGTCTCTGTGAACGTGTCAAACTGTGCTGCCATGATTCCACCTGGGCTAGCGCTGGGACTCAGCCAGCGGTGCGAGGACCTGATCCAGCCAAGGATTGAGTTGGGATGCCAGAGAAATTTTCAGCCAGATAAGCTCCAAGAAGTAGCTGGCCACGAGGCGTCCAGGTGCCGCTGCCTGCCCTGTTGGCCATTTCCAAAGACTGATTCTAGTGTACAGGAGAAGTGTTCTACTGTAGGTGCTGAGCTGCTTTTAAAATAAAAGGATTTAATTTCATTTTCAAGTTAATTAAGATGACAATCTAAGAGTACGGTGTAGAGTAAATCTTAATTGTGGTCTCTGGTGTTCAAGCAGAATTGCTTTTCCTGGTCAATAATTTCAGACATAGTAAGTGTAAAAATGTTAAGTTACCTGTTTCTAAAGGGTAAACTGTTACAATTTTGACTTTGTTTTTTAAAACAGTAATTTACTTTTTCTTAAACATTTTTCATAGATGACCCAACCCAAGTAAAGCAGGTTTTAAAACATGATATTCTCAGTGAATTTGGAGATGATACCTCATCCAAGAAAGCTGCCAGTACATGGGAAAGCCAGTCTGTTCCATCAGCCTGCCTTCAATCTAAGGCGTCTTCCGGGCCATCCGAACAAATAGGCTGTCCTGGGAAAAGAAAACGCACTGCAATGAGTGTGGATGCAAACGGTTCTGAAGTAACAAGTTTGAGCGACCCTGCTTTCAGTTGGTCAGCTCAAAAATGCAAAAATAGAAAGTCTACTTTTGTTAAAAACATTGGCTTAAAGCCTCTTCGTAGTGGTGTTCTGCAGCTAATGGAGGTTGCTGCTCTACCTGGACCTGATTCTGCTTGTTCAGAGGAATACCTTGTCTCAAGCAATGAAAATGAGAAAAGTAATTGCTTCTCTGTAGATTTATCATGTTCTGCACGGAGTCCTAATGAAAATAACCAAGTTTCTCTTGTGGATACCAAAGAGAATCAATTGCAGGTGGCCAACTCTGACTTTTTCTTGGAAAAGTCCCTTACTTCTCAGGAGAAAAGTACTGCATTGCCTTCCCTACACCACATAACACAAAGAGAAGCTGTGTTCACAGAAGCTGTGAAATCTCAACCCCACACGGCTGGCTTATCTTGGGTATTAGATGCTAAGATGGAGCAAGATGGGAAAGGACCAAAAAGACTCAACAGAGCTGATAATGTTGAGCCCAGCAACGTTTTTTCAAAACCAGAAGAAAATAGTTCAGAAAATGCTTCCAATTTTTGTTTGGTGGAAGGTTCTGGGAAACTTACAGTCTCAGAAGAGACTGGTGAAGGGTTTCCCCGTTTTTTGCCTTTTCGAGAAGGGTACGAGGACAGCAACCATACATCTTCGCAACTCTCACAAGAGTTAAAAGTTGAAAGCACCTGTACAGAGATGTCGAAGTTGAATGGAAAATCAAAAAGCAGCTTTGATAGTGAAGATGAGAGTTTGGAATGTGCTATAGATGACGATGATGATGACGACGAACCATTTGTGGCACTGCAAGAAATTCTGTTTTCAACTCCCAGGTCACAGACGGAAGCCTCAGAAGGAGACTGTTCTGACAGTTTTTCTCAGGACACCGCGGCTCCATTACTGAAACTTCATGTAAGTGGCTAAAACAAACAAACAAAAAAACATTGTATCAGGTTATGTTGCCTGTTTTGGTATGACCCTTTTCCTTTAACCGAGTTTTCATGCCTTAAGAATATTTGCCTGCAAAACCGGTGAGCTTACTTGAGGGTCCTATGCTGCACGGTGGAATGTCGTCAGTCAAAGGGTGCTTTTTATTCTTCTTGCCGCTGGAATGGCTGAAAGATGGTTCGTGCAGCTGGACTGCATGAGCCGTATTCCCATCAGTGTTTTTTCAGGAGTTCTGTCTTTGCACGTTTTTCGCCTAAAGAAAAAGGGGAGAGGTTACGTTTAGAAGATGTGTGGGGTCTAATGTTTTCATTTTCCTGATGGGGTAAGGTATTCATGAGTTGAAGTTAATGAGAGGAAATTGATCTGTCCATTGAGAGATCTGTGCTGGACTGCAATAATAGATCTTTGTCACAGTTTGTGATTTGTCAGAAATCTATGTACATCTATGAGTTCTTGGTCTGTGTGAGATATTTTCCTTGAGGTTGAATTTCATGGAAATTGAAGTATTTTAGAAAGGGTTTCAGAAAGCTGAATGACTTCTGCTTATAGGGGATGGATGGAGAAGTATTTAACTACCAGTTTACAGGATATGGCGATAAATTGATTTATTTTTAAAAGTTAACCTATTTGGTCAATTACAGCATGTCAAAAAAGTTGTTAGTTTTGCAGGTTTATTGTAAAAGAATGGTTTACTTAGGAAAGTCCTGTACTAGGACTTAGCGTAGCGTTCCTTACAAAGCAGATATGGGTTGGAAATGGCTGTATTTAAGTGGATCTGGTGGGGATGGAGTTAATTTTCTGCAGAGCAGCCTGTGTTTTGGTGCTATGTGCTTCGAATTTGTGGCTAAAACAGCTTTGATAAGACACTCTTTTTTTGGCTACTGCTGAGCAGTGCTTGCACAGCTGACCAAGGGGATATTTCCAGTGCTGCATCGTGTCATGCTCAGCAGTAAACCGAAAGGTGGCGGCGAGCTTCTGGCAGGTAGCCACGAAGCCACTGCTTGGAGACGAGCTGGGTATCAGTCTGCTTGGGGGAGGTGGTGAGCGAGTGCCATTTGCGTCACTTTTGTTTTCTTCCCTCTCTTTTCACTTACTAAACTGTCATTATCTAGCTCTGTGATTTTCTTGCTTTCACTCTTTCTGTTTTCTCCCCGGTACCACTGGGAGGGGGAAATGAACAGGCTGTGTGGTGCTTAGCTGCTGGCTGGGATCAACCCACCGGTTTCCTGCAACAGAAAACAAACCTGTTGTTAGCAGAATGCCCATATAAATGCAGGTCCTTGTCCTCTTCTCCCCATTTATAAATCTCTGAAATGGTTTATTTTGCTGATTGAATTTCTATTAAAAAGTATTTCCATAGGCAGGTGTTGAACAGCCACAATTATTTTATCTGTCCTTACCATTAATTATGCAAACACGTTACAGATTGGGCTTTTGTGGTTACATACATATTCCACAGTCTGAACCAACATGGCTGGGTAGTTAATGGCTAAGAGTGATAAACAGATGCAGCCTAGGTCAAATTTTTGTGGAACATGTATGACCATAGCATTTGGCTTATCCTGTTTCTAGTAATTAATGACCAACAGACACAAAACAATTGAACTGTCCCAAAATTTCCGTGAGCATGGTTTTTGCATGTACTAGCATTCTTATCTTCTTTCGTAAGAGGGGGCACGTACAAACTGGAATGCAATCTTCGTTCCTTAGTTGTTCGGTCAGGGCATGTTAACCAGACCTAAAATAAGGTAAGAGGGCTTCAGCTTACCCTCAAAATTTCCCCACAAAGATATTCTGATTGTTGCATTTGAAAGATATCTCTAGGCAAGGGTGAAAGTGACAAAAGATGTGCTGAATCATTTTAGGAGTTTGTCTCCTGCACAAGAATGGGGATTCCCAGGGTCTCGGTGGATAGTGATAAAGCTGTGAAGTAGCAGGCTTCTGGTGCTAATGCTGTCCATGAAGGTTAGCTGGAGGTTGGCCCCAGGGAGAGAAGAAGAGACTCGCTTTGCTGTTCAGATCCATTGGGAAGCATAATTATTTCTAAATTAATCACTGAGAAAGGTTTAGCAATTATAGAAAACTATCAGGGAATTGAGAAACCCGAACAGTTAGTTGTCCAACTTTACATGGCCTCCTTTGATTTTTATTTTTTTAATTATTATTTTTCACCTTCAGCTAAAATATCTTTAAAATATGACGAGGTTAATGTTTTGATCATATTTATTGTCTAATAGTGAATCAATTGATAGTTTGTGGTGTTTCTTAAGTTTCTTGCTACTTCATTTACAGCTTTCTAAGACTCCTGTTGTTAGCCAGGTGTCATATGTGAACAGCTTGGAACATCTCCTGAAGGAGAAAGAAGAATCTAAAAGGTTTGTTTTTTAAAGCTGCTTTGAAAACTTTGGCATGGAATTGTGGATGCTTAGATTTACCTTTTCTGCCCAAAGTGATAGGGTTTGGGTAGCAGCACGCTAAGCTTTGTCTGCTGATACCGCTAACATACATCTGATGGAACCTACCAGCGCAGCTTAACTCTGAAAGCTGAGTGATAGGCTCCTTGCAAGCAATAATGAGTAGTTTGTGATTAATCTGTCTACCCCACAAGAGCTGGACTAAATTTACTAATGCTGTTGTTGCAGGTCACTGAGCCAGCTAACAGCTGCTAGTCGGGCATGAAATAAGAGTATTTATGTAGACTGACTGTGCTAGTTCCTTCAAAGTCATTTGTAGCTCAGTTTTGGTTTTCCAAAGTTGTGTAGACTGTCAGTATCCAAGTAGTTACACAATTCAGAACTAATACATGCTCTTGGAAGAGTTCTTTCAGGTAAAAAGTGTAATGTGGTATGTGTACTAATGGCAATTAGCTGTGAGTATATTCTTTTTTCTTAAAGAATCTGACCCTAGTAACAATTGAGCTGACTGACAATAAAGTAGTGAATGCTTCTATAACTGCTACTATTTAACAAATAGAATACTAGTATTAAGCTTTAAAAAAAAAAAAAAAATCTAGGAGATAGAAAGTTTTGTGCAACTGCAAAAAAATTGTGTCAGCAGCTGGTTTGAGCGTCTTTGTCTCTGACAAGCTAGTGATTGAATGTGCAGTTGGAAATTCATCAGGCAGTGGGAAGCATCAACTTTGTATCTTGGACTAGCAAGATGCTTGTTTCTTTGCACAGATACAATGTCTTGCATGCTTTTTCCCAGCTTAGTGGGCTATTGGCCCCTGGGTTCGGGAGCTTGAATTTTGGTTCCCTCTGTTATAGATACTACACCGTGATGATATGTTTCCCTGTTATTGTTATTTCAGATTAGATGAACTAGAAAAACGGTTACAAGAAAACATACAAGAAAAGGAAACTGATTCTTCAGATAGAGAAGATGAGAATGTCACTGGAGATGAAGACCTCTCAGAAGAACACAGGTCCTTCCTATTCTAAAACCAATTAAACCTAGTTCTTCACTTAGTTTTCCTAGCCTTTTTTTTTCTAATCTGTCTCTCATTCCATCAGTTGCTGCTAATGTGTCTAGTGCGAACCATTTTGTCTTTTAGGGTTGGGTGGATTTTCTTAGGTGTTACTGTATTATAACCTAACTCTGCTTTCATATGTAGCTGATGTGTTCGTCATCTGAAAATGACTGTCTCAAACAGCACGTGGCCTCTCCTTGAAATTCATAAAAGTAATTTTGAATTTTGTAGGGCATTTATAAAGAGATTTTCAGTAACAGCTTGTGCCATACCCGACTACCACCCTGGAGAAGACATATTTGATTTAACAGTCTCTGGGAAAATCTTCAATCAACATGACCTCGACTTGAGGAATTTTTATTTCATCCCTCAAAATCCTATAGAAAAACTCCTCCTTAGGTAAGACTGTCCTCTTCACTCTGTGTTTACCTGTAGGTTTTTCATAAGTGCTAAAAGTTTTTTAAGATAAAATAGTGTCTTTGCATACAAATGAACTTTATCTTAGTAATAAAGCAAGACGATCTTCCTGGAATTCTGCTTTCCAGATTCACTTTATAGAACAGTGAACAGTTACTTGAACCTTCCTTCTTTACTCCTCAAATTTTTGAAAAAACATCTTAAATGAGGCATCAGGAGAAGGAAAAGAAGTGTCCTGACCTCTTCCGTATTTATACTGCGTTGGGCTGTTGCTGACAATCTGACAGATTTATGGAAGATGAGTGCAGAACTGAAATATTATGATGAACAAAAGCTTAAATATCCCAGATAGATGGTCACAAAAGTCCTCTTTCTAATGTTGTGTTATGTCTGCTGAAAACCTTCTGTGTTGAATGAGCCTGGGATTTAGGATTCCACATAATCAGGATTGCAGGAAGTTATGGTTTACGGCATCTGTTAGATGCAGTCACCAAGCTAAAAGTGTTTATAGACACACAGACACAACCGTTACGTAACTGGTGGAGATTTGTGGTCTGTATTTATGAGGCTGTCAGGCTACAGATAGATGGACAATTTCTTTTCTAATCCACAAGTGCAAATCCTAAAAGTAATTCCACTGATTTCAGTTGATATTTTACTCTGAACTGGCATGAGTGAAACCGAGGGAATAGACAGAACCTTAAAAGATTCTGTCTGTAAACATTTGTATTTGCTGTTGTGGCTGTGAGGAGGTGGGTGCTTTCTCCTTGTCTCCTGAGCAAGTCAGGTTTGTGATACGCTCCTCTGGCTTCAGGCCTCTTTATTAATATGTGAAGGTCACGGGGATGTAAGCTTTAAGAAGTATCTTGTAAATCAGTGACTGGAGGAATGAGAGTTAAATGAATTGTCCCTTGCAAAATGCAGTTATGATTTAATTGCTTTGGTGTTCTGAAACCATCCAGCTGGCACATATTGGCTGTCCGGCTGACACATGGATGTCTTCCTAGCTGCTTCGTTGGGTAGATGGGTGGGATATGGAGAAGCTAGGAGACAGGTCTCATAACAGAACTACCTATTATAGTAGATACTGAGAACAGAGGAGCCTAAACAGGGATACGTGGTAAATTGAGAATCATTAATTCAGCTGCTTATGGCACACATTACTTGCTAAGGAAGATTTCAACTGAAAGAACTTTCTACTAAATCTTACAGATTTTATGTTCTTCCAACAGCTACTTTCTGCACCTCACAGACTTGCCTAGCAAGATGAGACCATTTGATTTTATTTGCTTTGTTTTACCTCTAGATTATTTGAAAGATTCTTCCAAAAAATGAGATAATTCAAAAAATCTGAAATGTTTTTTCTCTTTTCCTGCAGAAGAGTTTGTAAAGGTCATTGTCAGTAACAAAAATAATAAAATATGGTATCTTATTCACTGATCTGACAGAGCCCATCAGCCCATCTGTGTAGACAGGAATAATGATTCATAATACAATAGTGTAAATCCATGTTTGTTTGAAGCTGTTTTCCTCTAACAATACAAATACTTCCAAATCATATAGTATGGCATTGTAGACGAAAAAAAAGTTGTTCTAAATTTAGTTTTTTAAAAATTTTTGTCAAGAATAGGGTTTAATTACTGTAGTATTTTATAGTAGGTAAAAGTATATCATCTGTTTTGGATGTTCAGGTCTTTGTTTGCTGTTGGTGATGATCTGAGGGGTGGGGAATTTCTTAATGGTGAAACTTAATTGTGAAACTGTTGATTCAACCACTAATGGATTTTTCTCCTTTTTTCCCCCCACCCCATCTTTGTCTTACAGTTCCAACGTAACACAGCAGCTTTTTCTAGCTCTTCATGGTTTTCTAAGTTCTGCTTACAGCTGTAGCTTGTGTCCCACACCAATTCTGAAGTGGCTTTTCTGGGTAAGACCACGCTGTTCTGCAGTTACACTCTGTCAGATAGAATATTCTTCCTGGAAGCCAGCTGTTGCAGAAATAATCGGTACCAGTCTGTGAATCTGTTGCATTTGTTTAGCAATTCTTAGAGTTCTGATTTGTTCTCCAGTCTGGAATACTTTGACTGTCACTAGGAATAAAACGCTTTCTGAGTGACTGTAAAGCTTCCTGTCCATCTTCATAGATGGTATTTCATCTGAAAAGGGCTCTGCACATGCTAGGTGAGAAGATATTTTGGGATGTTAATAGTGTGGGACAAATCAAAAGCAATTATTTATCTATTTCCTTCCACACGAAAAAAATAAGTACACGCTGTAGTATGTACTTTATAAATCTAAATACCTGCATTATCAGAATTTTTATTCTGACAAAGTCGATGTGCATTATGGCTCAGGGGGGAAAAAAAAGTAGAGATGCTGTCTAAGGAAATGTTGTGGCTGTCTTCTTTCTAGATGTCTGTGCCAGTACCCAAGTCCCAAGGGAATGTGCATTGTTCTGTTACTCAGAAAAAATACCCACTTCCTATCTTCATTCCATTATTACTTACCGCTTTCTAACTGTGCCTGAAATGAAGAATAAAGCTGGACTGCCTGCAGAATTGCAGCCTGGGTCTGTCAATTCCCTTTCTGCTTTTGCCAAAAGGAAGACATTTTTGTTTTCCATCTCTTTCTCTCCCGCTAGGAAAGTACTGCCTTCCACTCTTATACGAGCTCTGGCGTTCTTTTGATAAGGTGGAAGTGTGAGCCAGTTCAGTTTGCCCACAGAGCACAAAACTGTCCAGCACTTGTGGGAGAAGAAGAGGAGGTTTTGCTGGCCTGGTGAAATGCTAGGGAGCGTGACGTGCATTTCATAGTCATATTTTTGTAGTTAACAATTGACTGTTTTGGTGTAGTCTTGCCCGTGTTCTACTTACCTGCGACTGGAAAAGGTTGAGGTCAACTCTCAGTTGCCCTCACTTCTCATTAAGGAGTTCAGTCTGATCACGAATACAAATGGGTTCCAAAAGGACAGCTGATACTTCCATTCCGCTAATCCTCAGTACCTTCTTAAGAACAGACAGATTCAACATGGGGTTGCAGTTTTTCAGACACTGTGAATAATTACTTTAAAAGCATTCACAGAATGTGTGTACTGCTTGAAATCATAATAGTCTGTTCTCCATGATGTGCTATGCGTTGGTATTCATTTTCTGTTACAGCTTTTTTTAAAACTTTAATGAAGAGTTGTGGCTTTTTTTCTTTTTTTAAAGAAAAATGTTGTCATCTTGCAACTTGATGTTTGACTCATAGCACTTTTCTTTCCTCCACAGATGATGTCTGTTCATCCTGGCTATTGTGTTTCCTCACAGATTTTAAACAGATTGATTGAAATAACACTAAAAAATGGTGAGTATTTGAGGGATGGAAGACTGACCATCTGAACAAAGGTATTTCCCTTCCATTAAGTATAGAAAGGTGTTGGGAAGGAAGGAAAAAGCCCTGGCTCTGTTCTGTGATTCTGGCATGAATTTAAGTTCTTCTAGCCTTTGTGCATTAAGTAACAGGAGTTGGTCTTCACTGAGTTTGTGCAAGCTGTACCACAGGGAGTGATCCTGGCATATACTTGCAAATCTGTGCCTCCAGCACAGAACCTTGTAAACACGCTTCTGTTCTTTCACAAATGGAATTGACCTGAGGAGAAGCCCGGTCTGCTCAAGTTTACTCTCCATCTTTCTCTTCAGTAGATGCAGACATTCATTTCATAAACTAAGACCTACAAGATGGCTTTCACGCAGTTATACTCAGTATGTAGCAGTGCGTAGTTTTTTTTCCAAATAAATGGCAAAAGGGAAAAGAGCTATACACTTGCATGTAAACATTTACAAGGGTCTGGTTCAGCCTACACTGTTGCTTGTTTCTTGTGCATTTTGCCTTTCTTCATCTGTACTCTGAACTTCTTCAGTACCAGTTGTTTTGGATGTTCTCAGTGTCCTCATTCAGATCCATCAAAGTCACTATTTAAATTAACAGTTAACATCATTAAAGTAATCAAGTTCGCTTGACATTCTTGGGCAGTTCTATTGAAATTGTTCTGCGTATTTTAAATCTTGTTTGAAACAGGACTGTGAGCTGATATGAGAGGAAATGTAGCCTCCCTCTCTAAGGAACCTGCTTTGGCAGGGGGGTTGAATCTCTTGAGGTCCCTTCCAACCCCTACAATTCTGTGATTCTATGATTTTTTGCTTTGTTGACATTAAGCTCGTTTCAGAATGAACAATTCAAGCTGATCAATGAGCATTCAAAGAATTAAGAACTGGGAGAGATCTTAGCCCATCTCTGACCTATGTATCTACCTTAAGCAGGATCAAATAGGCTACAGTTACTCCTTAAAAGTTTGTCTAACTACAAAATTTCAAATTGTGGAGTCTCCAAAACTGTTCTGAGATGTTCTGTTCTGGTACTTAACTAAGGATGCTTTATTTAAAAGAAACAACAAAAAACACATGAATTGAATGTTGAGATCTGAACCTGCAGTGTCTTGAGTGCTACTGTTTTATTATATTTGCCTTTTTTGTTCTTAAAGAATTAACCCTGAGAGAAGTGATCCAATTCAAAATTCTAGAGACTTCTGCCATTGTTTGGAAAACGCTGCATCGAGTTTGATGTCACCTTGCTAGTTTGTATCCTATACAGAATCCTCTGTACAGTTTGCAGATGTTCAGATGTGTCGTGATACAAATCAGCTTTTTGCAATGAGCATTTTTGCTTACCTCAATCAGTGAATTCCTTGTATTCTGCACTTCTGTTCTAGAAACCTTCCCTGTCTTAAATCTTATTTAGCTCCACTTTCAGTCCCATTATAACACGCTCTTACCTCTACCTACACAGAACAGCAATTTATCTGTTCTCTTAAAGTAAATCTTGCCTTCTTGCTTATTCTACTGTATGTGATGAGAGACAGCTGTGAGAGAAAATGGGTGGAATCTTAAAGTAATTTACCTGTTACATAGGCGAGTTGTTTCTTCAGTGTAAAATACTGCGTAAGACTACCCCTCACACTATAGTTCTGAAAATAACGGCAATTCTTCTGAGATTAGAGCTGGCAGAATTGATGCAAACAGCTGAATGCATTTGCTTTCCTGGAAAGGAACTAACATTAAGAACTAAATTTAAACTAATCCATTCCATACCTTTTACTTGTAGCTTCCATCTGTGATGAACAGTCTAAACCCTGGATACCTTCACTAGCTGATGTGTCAACTGTTTTTGTCAATATGGGTGTTACATTTGCATTTCTCTTTCCATTGGAGCATCTGCAGCCCAACTTTAATGAGTGTGATGTTTTGTAAGTATTTTCATTTTGACAGCTATTGCTTAGATCCTGTGTAAGCAAGTCTTGTGTTTAGAATGTAGAATCAGGTGGTTTTTCTTTATTTTCCCCTATTCCATCTCTTTACATTCTAAACTTAGGTATTCATAAGAGTAAATAAGCCAGAGTTTAAAACAGTTTCTGTAAAGAAAGGATTCAGCAAATCAGATTATTGTTCTTTGTCCTACAACTGTCTAATGGGTATTTACATGAATTGTTGCCTAAATAGCTGGGCAGAATTGTAAGTAATTGGTTATAAGTTTTAAGACGTGTGCTCTGTAGCTGGGGATAGTTCTGATTTGAAGGTGTTTAAGCCATGCTGTTTTTTCCTTCGGTTTGATGCAAATAAGCCTTTGTGGGCTTTTAAGTTGTTGATTGCTCAGATTAGTATCTCTTTCATTAGGAGTCAGATGCAAGGAACAGTGAGCAAACGGCAACCAAGAGGATCTCTCTCCTCTGGCAGTCCAGCCTTCACCAGTCTACCGGAAAACAATCTAATTAATGTAATCAAGGTGAGAAAACTCCAGTTACTATGCAAGGGTGTTTGTTTGTTAATTTTATTCTTTTGTGTTTTAGCAAAAAAAAAAAAAAATGGTGCCTTAATCTAGCCCTGGGCTTGTTTTTTGAGTAGGTGTTGTGGTGGGCTTTCAGCTCCACATTCAGCAGAGATTGTTGCAGGCTTGTTGCAAACTTCAGTTTCCTTTCTCCCTGACTTCCGTTGGCTTCTCTCAGTTCCTGATGCCTCCCTTTTCCAGGATGGCTCTCTATCAGGCTTCTTTGCTCCCTCATATAAAAGAAGAGCGTCAGTGTGCTCCAGTGGGAGGGGGAGCTGGTATTGGCTGTTATGTTTTATGCTGCCTCTGTGTTAGTGCAGCTCACAGAGGCTTGTGGTCAGTCCCTGTGCAGCAGGAGGTGAATGAGATGAGAGCTCGTGGAGGGCAGGTGGAGCCGTGACTGCCTCTTTTGTGGAAGTGAGCTGTTAATCCATGCTGCGTCCTGTGAAACCATGGGCTGGTCACACTTCCCGGGCTTGTTCTGTGATTAAACGCTTTATGAAAATACTGCCTCTGTAACTGGTTTACAAGTTCCTTGTGGAAATATTTGAACCCTCCTAACAATGCCTCTTCAGAGATTTGTCATGATCATGTAAATGATGATCGTATATAATCACGCAGTTCAAGAGGGAAGCACATGTAGCATCTCCTCTAGAGACAGACTTACATGTCTCTTGATTCATTTGTGTTTCCTTTTAAAAATACACATCCCGTACTGTAAGTAATCCATGTGATGATAATTGGGCGGGGAAAAATCTCTTGATTGTTTTCAGTATTGCTTGTATAGTTAGAAAGTCTGTCAGTCTTCTGTTTAGTTAGAATAGGATTAACGGTGCAGTGTAGAAAGATCTTTCGTACTCTAATGTCCAGGGATTATTGTCATTGTTCAAAAGTATTTAAATGTTTGTAAGATGAGCCTCCAGTAGGTGTTTTTTAAAAAAAAAAAAATAAAAAATGCAGACAGTTACTCGGGGAGCTAGTAGTTTTCCTGTATTTATTGCAAGAACAATTTGTTACCTGAAGTGCATTTTAAAGTGAGGGTGGAAAACTTAAGTTCTCATCACACTTCATTAGAAGCTAAACCAATTTCAGATTTTAATGCTTTTTATTTCTTTTAAAGTTTCTAGATTTCTGTACAACGGTAGTCGAAGGTGGATATACAGACCAAGAAATATTGCTGCTGCTTCTATTGCTATTCAAAATAAGCTTGGAGAAACAGCTAAAGCAAGTTCCTTTGATAGATTTTCAGTGCCTTTTCATAAAGCTTCTGATAAGTATAAAAGACTGGGATACAAAGGTAACTTCATAATTCATTTTCTAGTGCTAGATTTATGAAACTGCAGCTTAATTTTCAAGAAATCTATTTTGAAGTTTTTTTTCCTTTACATAGCAGAAAAATACTGCTTGTAGATGTACTATGTAGGTGTCTGAGATTTAGGAGGGGGCTGGGTGTACTGAGAGAGTGTCTGCCTAAAAACATTACGCTTGCCTGTCCCCTTCTGCAAGGGGATTGTTGTATTGAACTTGCAGCAATTGTGTTAACTATAGATTGTTTAAAATGGCTATTTGAAAGAATAAAAGAAATGATTGCACTAAGCTGATGAAATGTCAGGAAAGGCAACCTGATCTCAGCTACCCTACTGTAAAATAGTATTTAGGAGACATAGCTACAGCTGCAGTGCGGAAATATCTTTATGCACATCATCTATTGCTAGCCCAATTCCTTTTAACATCTGTGTTGTGTGTTTCTTGGTAGCAGATGTGTATTCCTTTGCAAATAAAACAAATGTCCAATGTCCCCATTATTTAGTAAATTGGGTGATTTTTTTTAAATTGTTTTTGTTCTTTTAAAGATGCCTGAGCTGTGTCTGGCAGTGAGTGAACTCTCCAGTCAGCACCATAATCTTCTGTGGCTGGTTCAGCTGGTCCCTAGCTGGATAATACGTGGACGGTAATGACACACTAACAGCTAATTTATTTGTATAAGCCCAGAGCCTGATAAATGCAATAGGTGTTAACATTGCTTTTGTGTTTTTTTGCATTATGTTTTTTTGTGGGGGAGGAGGGAGATACTTTGAAAAACCACCGCCACCACAAATATTTGGGTTTTATCATACGTTACAGATGTGTGTGCATGTCATTGTGTATATGTAGTTTCTTAATCACCTCTGTGGTGGAAAAGGGTTATTTTACATTTTATACATAGTTTTCTGGGCTATGAACTTTCTGGTACCCTGTAGTAAATAAAGGCATAACTTCTAACATCTATCACCTACTCTAATCTTTGGCCGAATGATCAAAAATTAAATGTTCTTTAGGTGATTAATATATGATTTTATGTCAGTCTGTCAAGTGTTCTGCATCTTTGAAATAAATAAAAAAATGTATCTGAGAGAGGAGAATGATTTTGGCCTTTGATTTCAGGCTTGGAGGCAAGCTTCTAGCAATGTTTGCTTGTCCACAAGAAAAGCTGTAATGAGACAAGGATACTTGTACCTTTACTGGTTTAATAGCACCTATCTTCAGTAAATCCAGTTGAATAGCTGTGAGCAAGTCTGTGTCTAGGGAAACCATGCACAGCCTCACTATACGTTGTCGAAACTGTGGGTTTGAGACGTTCTCTGGGAAAGAAATAAAAAACAAACTTGTTTTTTCAGGGAAGTAAGAAGACGCCTTAGCCTAGTGATAATTGGAAAGCTTCTTAATAAAAAGCATATAAGAATACCTGATGACAGCGACAAGCAGGTACTGACTGCATGTTTTGCATGTGTATAATTTTGAAAGTTTTAGAAAACTTGTGTATTTTGTGTTTGGTCATTCTTTAAAAGGAAAATAGGCTTACAGTATGAAAACAATCACTAATTTTTATTTTAGTGTTAGAAGTATATTTGTACATGTGTGTAACCTTTATGTTCTGCAGCTTGTAAGTGTAATATTGCTTAAGTGCCTAAACATTAATTTTGGACATTGGAGAGAAGTTTATGCTTCTTTGTTGTCTTTTTATATTTATGTAGAATCACTCTATGAAAACAAGGGGTTAATGAGGCAACATACAAATGCTTTAGTTTGCAAATAGTCAAGGATTACCCAAAGTGTGAAATAATCATTTTAATTAAGAGCCCCTTTTATAGATGTTCTTGTGTTAATGGACATGTGATATGGTAGTGGCACTGTTTAAAATTTTCCATTGCCAGTGAACCAGTCCAATCTGTTAATGCATGTGTCTGTAGATGTGTCTTCTGCATCAGTATCTGGTGTACATGAAACCTTCTAATCTACTAGAGAAGATGAGAACAGATGAGCAGCAGAATGTCAGTGAAGACCACCTTCATACAGAACTAGAACAGGAGGTATATAGCTGATAGTATATTTTTGTTTGTCTTTTTTATGCATCTTCTGCAATTTTGAAAATGAATCTTTTCTTATAAACCAGTTTTAGAAAAACTTCCACTCATCTTAGAATTCAGTATTGGTTTGGTTATTTGAGTCTACCATGTAATCTCTTAGCAAGTATTTTGATCTGGATGTAGATGATAGGAAAACAAAGTCAACTGCTGAGTTTAATTTTCAGTAATTGAAACCACAGAAAGCTTTGTGGGTCACTTGGGTAACTTAAAACAGCGTAGTACTGTTTTAAACTGTTTCTAATATATGAATGTGTTGTTTCATATTATTTATTTAGGTAAATGTGTAGATGTACCTATTCATTTATTTGGCTGTTGGAGGATGCCAGTACAGTCATGATACTGAATCATTAAAGCAAAGATAATGCTGTAGCTAAAGATTGTGCTTTGACTGCTGAAGCTCTGTTGGTTTCTCTACAGGTATACTACCTAGTCTACATCCTCCTTCATCTAGTCAGTGAAGCTAGCTTCTTTGACACTGTAAATTCCAATCAAAGGGTAAGTAACTACAGTGGCTAGATCTTTTAAAATCTAAAGACGAATTATTATGCACTTTTGGTCCATTCTGGTAAGGTGACAGAAGATCACCAGAGGATAACTGCACTGGGAGAAACTTGTTCTGAGGCAAAGTAAATGCAGAAGAGCTCTTCCTTGCAGTTACTGCAGAGAAAGAAACCTCTCCTGCATTTTTGCAAGTGGAATTATGTCAAAACACAAGTCTGTCGATCAGCAGACGTTGTCTTTCACAGAGTAACTGGAGATTAACTCAACACAGATCCTCAGAACTCTGGTGATCCTATGAACTACTTAAGTAAAGCTGAAACTTTAATCTAGAAGAAAACCATTTTGAAAATATCCAGTAAAATATGCTCAAACACATTGTGTTTTTCTGTGCTGGAGTGCAACCATCAGCAAGGGAGGGCTAGGACTGTATCTCTTCTGTTCTACGTAGCCATAGTTCCCTCGTGCTGCGAGATGTGAACATCTGTTAAGTAATACCTTCTGTTTAGCCTCTTGGTAATCTTACTGAGATTTCTGCGAACATTTGCTGTGAGTTGCTTGCTGCAAGATGTTTGTGTAAATCTTCTGTTCTATAGAACCACTCCTGGCTTTTAAGAAATGTGGTATGTGAAGCCTTGAAGAGGGAGGTAAAGCAGTAATATTTGCTTCTTTTTCACAGAATCACAGAATGGTTTAGGTTGGAAGGGACCTCTGGGGGTTCAAGCAGGGCCACCTAGAGCAGGTTGGCCAGCACCATGGCCAGACAGCTTTTTGAGTATCTCTGAGGGAAACTCCACAGCCTCTCTGACCAATGTGTTTGAGCACTAAGTCACCTTTGTAGTAAAGAAGCGTTTTCCTGCTGTTCAGATGAAACCTCCAGATCTAGAATACTAACCAGTGTTCTCAGGCCCCTCTTCCTTCCAAGGCCTTATCCCGTGGGACTTTTCCAAGCAGATGCTTGAAGAGGCCAAAGTCTGCTCTCTTGGAGCTCTCAGGGTTGTGAGCTTACGTTTCACCTTCACCCCTGCCCTCGGGATCCTGAACTCTTTGTGGTCACTGCAGCCAAGGCTGCTTTTACCTTCACATGCCCAACAAGCCCCTTGTTGGTGGTGAGCATGAGGTCTAGCAGAGCACCTCTCCTTGTTGCTGTCTGTATTATTACTTGGAGGAGGAAGTTATCAGTGCAATACAGGAGACTCCTGGTTTATGTCTTGCTGTGTTCTCTCTCTAACTGATATTGGGGTGGTTGAAGTCCCCCATGCGGACCAAGGCCTTTTGAATGTTAGGCTGCTCTTCTCTGTCTGTAGAGGGCCTCATCTGCCGCTTCTTGCTGCCTAGGTGCCCTGTAACAGACACCCACTACAATGTTGCCTTTACGGGTCTTCTGTTTAATTCTAACCCGGTAAAGAGTGTCAGTGGGCTCCTCATCCATCCCCAGGCAGAGCTCCATGCAAGCAAGCTGCTTTCTCACATACAGGACAACACACCCTCCTCATCTTCCCAGCCTATCTTCCCTAAAGAGCCTGGGGCTCAACAGTCTCAGTTGCCTACTCAATTGCAAAAAGATTATCACAGACTGCAAAGTGAAGCAAAAACATCTTTGGTAAAAAAAAAAAAAAAGAAAATAGTTATATTGCAATGATCTCTTTGAGATGTGTCTTTTACAACTGCTTTCTGAAGATCTATGGGGAATTTGATTAAAACACAAACCCATGCACAACACTGGTGTCTCTGAATTTCTTGATGAAGAAAGAGCCTGATATTCACGGTGTGTGGCTGAATGGCACTGTATATAAATCTTGTGCAGGCTAGACTGGGTATAAAATCAGTATTATTATTTCAGCTCTAGTCTTCTTCCAGTTGGATGGGGTGAATTGCCGTGGTCTTGAGACACCAGTAAATGTTTATAAGTAGAATTTCAGCATGTTTCACCTACAGAGTGGAGCTGTTTTGCAGCAGGTTAGTGAGGGATTAAGTATGAGAATTTTATCATGAGATTCACAGAATATCAAAGATCTTGGGAGCTGTTATTAGGAGATTATGAAGTTGCAAAAAAGACCATCAGAAGTTTAGAGATCAGTGCATACACACTGCGTACGTTTTTACCTGTTCAGCCAATTCCTGCAGACTGCAAAAGGAAATTACTTGAGTTATTAATGAAAAGGTTATTTTTAGCTGTTTTAGCTCCAGAACTTTTTTCGTTGGTAAAAGGCCTGAATGGCACTGTTCTTGCTGCTTTGGGAACGGAAAGGACTTATAAATTAGCTAGTAGGAACTTTAAAATTTTTGATATATAGCTGTGCTCTGATAAAATTTTGAAACTACTTTTTTTTCTCTTAAGATCTTAAACTTGTCTCATGAGGTGCATATCAACAGCTGATACAGGATCTTCAGATCTTGTTTTTTTTTCTCCATTTCTTTATATTTTGGAGAAAACTTCAGATTGAAGCATGTAATTGTTACGTTGAAATAGTACTTGAAGCAAGTTTTTAGTTTCAACATGGAATATTAAAATAGCTGTTCATTTTTGTCTTTATTTAGCAACACTTACTGAAGCTCTGTGGTGCCTTAGATAAGCACATAAAATGTGATATTAGGGAAGATGCAAGGCTGTTTTATCGAACTAAGGTAAGACAATCTGCTTTCGTTGGTTTTTTTGTTTGGTTTGAGTTGTGTGGGTTTTTTTTTTTGCGTTTTTACCTCATCCCAACCCTGGAATTTCTAAGCTTTCCTCATGGATTTCTTTTCCTGGTTTCTCTGTCTGAATCACATCTGTACTCATACATAAATACATGTCTGTTTTAATACACTGAAAATACTCTTTTTGCTAACTACAGGACTAAGAGCTCTTAAGATGCGAGCTTGTTGCCTTTTAGCTAGTTATCTCAACTTTCAGACCCACAGAGTCACTCCTTTTCTTTTTCATGGCAGTCCTTGTTAGTTGACAGGAAGCAATCTTCTGCTTTTAAGCCATCTTCTGCTTTTAAAAGCAGAAGCTACATACAGTGTGGGACACAGTACAGAAAAACTAGCCTGACCATCTTGCACGTCTCTTATTTTCAAAATAATGACTTAGTTAAAATTAGTTGTTAAAAATGTTGTGGGTTTAAGCCAACACTGTATGTGATGTAGCATCAAGCTTGGATAATTGCCTTTCATTTGCTTTGTGGTACGTAGCTTGCTAATGTTAGTCCTAATTCTGTGACTTTCATGATCTGCCTCCTGTCATAGCAAGCCAAATGGGATCACCTCAACTTTGAAAAGCCTTGGCTTTACCAGCCTTAAATCAAACACTTGTATATTTGTGCATTCTTAACTCTCAGTAAGACTTTTCCTTTTTTATTCAGCAAGATCAGTACAGCATGGATCCTTTTAACAAGTTACAGAATCTTGGCTTGAATTTTTGAGTATCAGACCCCTGTCTGTTTTGTTTCTATTGCACTTGCCCTGGGAGATAAAAATGTTATTTGCTTTTTCCCTTTCACTACTTCTGTTGTGATACTGCAGTAACTGCCAGAAGGCACCACTGTGACGATTTTACACAGTATGTGAAGCAAATCTCAACTCTGAATACCTGGTATTTAACACCTGTGTTTGATTGGTTATGGGGGAAAAAAAATGTATAAGGAATTCGGATTCAGACAGTGCTGCATAGTTGGCTTTCGTGATTGCCGTGGCAGGCACCTTTTCTCCTTAAAAGCAATCAGACTTGTGTAACAAAGCTAACTTACCCAAGGGCAGAGATGGGTATTTGGAGGCCAGAGGCTTGCATGTTGATGCCAAACACTTAACATTTTAAATCGTCTTCCTGTAATGAGCTTTTGTGGAGCAGATAATTTTGGATTCAAAATCCCAGATTATAGGGATCTTGTTGGAGTTGAGGTGGCGATGCTCTGTATGCCTGTTGTAAACTGTTCCCTCCCGATAATCCTTGGGTGTTTTTTTTTTTTTTGGAGGGGAGTGGGTAGTTTTCTTTTTTTTTTTTTTAAATACAAGTGGCTAAACTAATCTGAATTTGCAGGTAAAAGACTTGGTTGCTAGGATATATGGCAAATGGCAAGATATGATACAAACCACTCTGCCTGCTCAGGTATTGTAATGAAAACTTTTTTTTAATTTCTTTTCATATTGCAGAGTGCATTAAATTCATTCTTTACCATTTGAAAATAGCATATTGATTTTTAAAGGATTTCTTTTCCTCCTTAAATTGCGTGGCTGTTGAGTACACTTAGGTGTATTAGGATAGTCCTTAGTTAAAACTCTTATTTTGCTGGCTGCGGTAAAACCAAGATTCCATCTTTACCCTTAAAAGTGCTGTTCTCATAAATGGCTTACGCAATAACCTGAATTGCTAATACTGAGTCAAGTTGCAGGGCTTGTCTCTGATTACAGTCATTAGTGGATGCTTTGGAAAGGACTGAGTGGGGCAGGAATGCTGTGATGCACTTCCTGCTATTGTCTGGCACTTTGTCACTTGGAGACTGCTCGAATCCAGGGCTCTACGCACATGTGTTTAACAGCTCTTGATTAACAGCCCCCCACTGCCCCCTGCCTCGAAAGTGTCTAATTTCGTGCAATGAGTAGGAAAACCCTCTCGTGCTCTGTGAACGGATGCAGTAGCAAGTAATTTCAGGATTAGTCTTTCATTAATACTTGTCTTCGCAATAACTTGCTGACCTTGGTGGAATAGGTGGATGACTTCTTCTAATACCCAGAGTTCAGCTCTGTTCTTGTGTTTCTTTCTTAAGGTGCTGAGGTCCCCTCTTGGAATACAAAGTTACCTTTGAAAATAAATACAAAAATTGTTCAACTTTCCAGCAATCTAGTGCATTTCTAGGAAGTTTAAATTACACATATATGCTTAGTATTGTTTTCAGTTTAAAAATGTGTAATCAAACATTTATCTGTAAAGAATAATAATCACTCAAAGCAATTCACAAAAAAAGACATCATTTGTAGTGTCTCAAGTTTCCTGTTACAGGGAGGGAGGGGAATTAGAGGGTAGACATGGTTACAGAGGTACTTAGCAGTTGATGAAAGTTATTAAAGATGCAGTCCTTCCAGATTTGTTTCTTTCAGAGGCAGTTGGGTTTGATTCACATGTGGGGAAACTGGAAAGTGTTTCCAAATTAAAATAAGCAAATAAAGAAGAGAGTAGGCAACTGCTTAGCTCAAGGTCACCACGCTGGATTGTGAGTCCTTACAAATTTGAGTCGTTTTCTATTTTGTTTTTACTCTTTAGGGAAAACTGCATGACTTCTGGGAGCCAGATTCGTGAGAGCTTGCCTAGTTCAGGGAAATAACAGAAAAATACCTGAAACCAAGGAAGATGCAGAATGAATGGAGCTTCAACTTGGTTGGAACACAAGGAACCAGTCCCCTGAATTAGAACTTGATTTTGATTCAGGCCAGCGTTAAAACACAGTGATTCAATTTGATTATCGTTGCTTTTACTACAAATATGGTACTTCAGAAAAATTGAAGTGGGTAAACTGAAAAAGTAGCTATTTCTATAGCCCTGTCTGGATTGCCCAGATGTATTTTATCATATTGAAAGCTGAGGGAAGTTTCTCATTTTCATTGCTAATCACAAGACGTTTTTGAAAACAGTATGCATCAGTTTTCTTGCCAGCACACACCTGTAAGCATTGCTTTAGGATGTCTGAGAAAGAACTGCCCCGTGATGTGAAATGTGAGTTGAGAAACAGTATTAGACCTCCCGTGTTGTGGGCAGGTGGGGAAGCTCAGTTTCACTACGAGCTGAATAGCAGAGTTGCCTGCGCGTGTTAATCTGCAAAGCAAGAATTGGTATGACCAGCCGGTTTCTCTAAATAATACAAAATACAGCAGTCACATGTGAACAAGTGACTATCTCATTCACCTGAGGGTGGAGACAGAGCTGAAGAGTGGCTGTACCCGAACAACCTGTGGACACTTCTTTGCTCTGTGGTTGTCTTTTATCAAATAAGAGAATAGGATTTGTTATTACAGTGATGCGTTCATTTTAACTTCCTCAGGCACTGATTTATGTATGCAGTGTATGTGACTGCACAGAAAGAAAGAGATTCTCCAAGACCATATTGTAAATGAGATCTTAATACACGAGTACTATTGTTGTATTCCTCTTTAAGAAACTTATCTGGTTTCAGTGCTTTCTCTAAACAGAGAAAATAACTATTTCTGAAATACCAAGTCAATGGAAATTAGAGCAATGAGCGTTTGGCCCATGCATGTAGAAATAACTGTGAAAGCTGTATGAGATCTGAATTCCTTTGTGCAAAGTCTTGCAGCATACGCAGCGTGTGCTCAGAGCTCCCTGAACTTTGTGAAATACCCGAGAGGTAATCTCCTTTTGTGCTTTCTGTGTAAATGCCATCATTTAAACACTGTTGTGTTTGTGGGGTGTGTGTGTGTGTATGAACAGAAATGTAAGGTATTGGGTAAAAGCACTGAGTGAGAGTCCCTTAACAACCGAAATTTTTAATAATTACATGTGTGTTTTATAATACTGTTTCCTTTTAATTTTTATAGATTACCTTGTCTTGTATGATAGACTTGCTACGACTTTACAAAAATGTAAAATAAGGCTCAAATTCAAACAAAAAATACAGATTTAAGTATGTTACATGTTAAGGAACTGCTCTAGATTGGACACAACCTAGAGGAAAGGTATTTTATTTGCAAATCTTATTCAATGTTCTGTCTTTCATTTCAAATGTTACTGAGTTAGCCTAAGTCTGCAGCTGTACCCTTCACAGGATAATCATCTTAACAACAAGAAGAGTTACGTGTATAACATTATTCAGGGGAGAAGAAAAATCCCCTTTTTTAATCTCAACATGTTGTTTAAGAATTGGATGAGTCTACCTCAAAGGGTATCTTTGACAACAGAACTGTTTTAGGCTTAAAAAAATGGTGTGATGGTATACAATGCCATCCTCTGCTCTGCTCATCTTTTGTGGTGTGTCTGCCTTCCCTCTGGTAGCGTTTGCTCACTATGTTGAATATATTGTATGTGATTTTATTAATGTGTATACTTTTTCTCACTAATGTTGTATAAAGTTTTTAAAAGTACAGAATATGTTTCCTGTATGTAACGTGTATATATTTTCTTACCATGTAAAGTTGACTTTGCAGTCCTGTATATTTTGAAGAAGGAAAGGGTTGGAGTCTAGATCGACACCTCTTTTGTACTGCAGTTCAGAACACATTGAAACTGCTGTGCTTTTTTTCCCATACAAAATAACCACTTTGATATGTACCTATATTTAACAGACTAATGGAAAATAAAACCAGACGTGGTTTTCTAATTAAATGTCTCTGCACAAAATGGGTATGCATCAACTGTGTTCCACAAAGAAATGGCTGCAGGTCCTATTTTGGTCTTACTGCAGGCATTGTAGGTTCACAGCTGATTAGCTTACTATAAATGGAGAAAGTCCTGAAGTAGTTCTTAGCTCAGCCAGTTCTGTGTTTTCATGCTTAATGTCTGTGTATACGTTCTGGCATTTCTCCTCTCTCCCCCATCCCCCTTTGTCTGGACTTGCTTCCATCTGTCTTGTAGCTGAGTAATAATCCCCCAGTTGCTGAAGTCTAGACGTTGGCTGAATTGGAGCTCACCGGCGTCCCTACAGAGATGATCCCAAAGCATCGCTGCAGAGTCTTAAAGGGACTGCTGAGCTGAGTGCTGCTTCAGGACTGGCAGTGAAATAGCAAACCTGCTGCCGTTTTGTGTTTTGCTGACTCATTTACTGGCCCCCAGCCAGAAGTTACACACGTTGGAAAAGGCTGTTTGCACAGTAAATGTCTTAACTGCTTTGGTTGTCTTCAGATAAGCATTTTTGCACTGAGTTTTATCTTGATATTATGTTGGTTGTATTAAGAACCATGTTATCTCATTTCATGGATAATTAGGTGCACTTTATTGCAGTAATCACAGACAAAAAATTAAAGGCTGCCTATAAAATATACGTTTGTGGCTTTTCTTTTTTTTCTTTACTTTTTTTTTCCCCCCCTTCTGACAAGCCTCTGTATGGCTTAAAAAAGTTTGTTTCTAAGTTGAAGAAACCGGCCCAGCACATCTCATGTTCTCACTGTTCTGTTGTGGAACTCAGTAATGGATGGGGATTTCGGAAGTGATTAATGACTCGCAGGCAGGTCTGGCTGAAGGTCAGTAGCACACGGATGCTTCATTGATGCAGCGGCTGCGGGAACTCTCTGAAGTCCCCAAAGCGGGTAGCTGAGCTGCGGATGGCTTTGGGAAGAGCAGCTGACTGGAACAAGCGCTTGAAGTGCTCTGCTCTTACTGGCGGAGCGGCTGGTGGGACTGCGACCTGATAGGATTATAGAGGTGGCATTTCAGTGTGGATTTATGTATTTTTATTAGCTTCCTGAGCACAGCCAAACTAGCTCTGTCTTTGTCAAAGGTGCCTGTGCTTTGAGGGGCTGGCAGGGACATACGCTGCCCTCGTTGAACACAGCGCGGGTGAGGAGCTGCCCGGAGAGGTCAGGCTGACGGATTTAGGCCGTTCCTTGTGGTTTACATTATCTGTGTGCTCTTAATGACGTTCACGTTGTGATTTTTTTTTTCCCATCTTCCCCCAGGCTGCGAAATATCTTGGTGTTTTGCCTTGTGGATGTTTTGCCAGCTTAACTGATGGGGCCCCTCCTTATCTCGTGTTGAAAAGGACTTTCAGTGCTGGGGAATGGCGTGGGCTGCTGATGGGAAGGCTCCTAGAGAAAGTCAATTCCTAGAAGGGCTTGTCCTCACCGAGGTGCTTTTAGTTTTGTCTGCCTTCTGCTTTCAGCCAGCATTTCTTCATCTCGGCAGCAAGGAACTTGAAAGGGAATATGTTATCTGGTATCGAAAGTAGCGCTGGGTGGTGAGAGAGGAAAAACATTCCCATCTTCCTGCCTTGGTGTTTCGGTCTGGGTGCTGAAAGCTAGTCCCCATACTTGCTGGGTGGAAGTGCTGCCTGCTGAGATGTGTTTTCACCTGGCTTTTAAGCAGCTTTCGGGTGCCTTGTAGTTCTTCGACTGCCTCCCCTCTCTCAGCCTGCTGAATAACGTTTTGTCTCCTCCAGCATCCCTGTTCCCTGTGGGGGCAGTAATAGGGAAGGAGATGGAACAACTGGAAACGTTCCCTTGGCTGACATCGAGGCGTCTCAGGCTTTGCCACCAGCCCGGGGGGAGCCCTGGAGCTGTCGAAGGGCCACAGCCCTTCCCCGGGGTGGCAAGTGCTGGGAACTGGGGCTTGGCTTAAAGGCTCCAGGGCTTGGCCGCTTAGTCTCTGGCTCTCTTTTCTCAAAGCTTGGTTCGAGATGAAAGTCCTGGCTCTTGCAGCTCGGGCAGTAGCAGGAGGTCCATTTCCTCTGCAGGCTGGCCACCAGGCTGCTGCTGGAATAAAAATAAGAGCTGAAAGCTGTCAGGCTCGGCGGTGGGGAGAGGAGGATGGCTAGGCATTACGTTTTGTGCTTTATTCACGCTGCAGGCTCTCATAAAGGCGATGTAAATCATGCAGGGCAGCTGCAGGCTCTTCAGACAGCATCAGTCAGGCTTGTAGACACACTGATCTGCGTGCTGAAACCGAATCTGTGTCCCCTGCCCTGACCCCGGCTGTGGGGAGAGGCCTGGCAGGTGAGGACCGCTTGCAAGCTGTGCTGCGTATCAATTCCCCTACACGTTTATGGAGCATTGCCTCCCTCCCTTCCCCGTGTACTAACCTATTTCTTCAGCATTTGGGCTCCATCGTTACGGCAAAGTTTGCGCAGCACAGCGCATTTTTCATTCCGGCTGACTTTCTCTTCTTATTAGCCCATTTTTCCCTTGCCCTCATTCTGTATTTTTTTGTTTTTTTTTTTTTTCCCCGCAGGACGCGGCTGCTGTTCGCCGAGAAACTGTGTCGGCCTTCCTCGTAATGGAGAGCCTGGCAGGAGCGGCCGTGCCGGAGATGCCCCTTGTGGTTCGGAGCTGGCGGTGAGCTGGGCGCCGCAGTGCGCGCCCCGTGCCAGGGATGTGGGGCTGTGCCGCGGGGGGACCACGAGGAGCCCGGCAAAGCTGCCGTGAGTACCTTGGGCACGTCTCCGCTGGCTGTGGGCGCTCAGAGAGTGGCTCCAGCCCTCGCTGGGGTGTATCAGCCTCTAGGCTTAGCCCTTTGGGGAGGGAGCCTGCGTACGTGTGTGCTCATAGGGTAGGAATAAAGCAAGTCGCCGTCCTCTAAGTAGGCTGCGTCTCTTCGGCTCGGCAGTGGGTAATAGTCGTGATGCTGGAAGGTAAAATGGGAGCTCTACAATCACACGGCCTAAAAAAAAGGGCAGAGAGAGAGAAGTTATTCAACTCCGCTCTGTAATTTGGCTTCAGACTCTGTAGTGCTTTTATTAGCGTGAAGGCTCAAAGCGAACAGAAGGAGATGGTGGAGCTGGGGATCTTCTCGCCTCAGGATGCTGGGGACGCTGAAAGCCAAGACATTCAAAAAGTGTTTTGTGGCAGAAAAACCCATCAGGGACTACGGAATGAAAGTGGCCGTCCCTGGCTGAGAACGCTTCAAGCTGCAGATCCCTGGAGGGTGCGGGACGGTGCCGGGAGGCATCCCCACGTGGCTGTCCTGCTCGTGCACCCCCCCAAGGCCCCAGGGTTCTGGTCCGACGTGCTGGGCTGCCTTCATCTTTTACATCAGGGGTGAGCAAAGGGTTTCGTGTCAGTGTCACGCCATCTCGGTTTCCAAAGTGCCACATTCACGATTGTCTCTCTGCTCCTGCGAGAAGTGGCTGTTGAAGGTGTCACAGCCCTGTGACCACATCTCACGTGGCTGAAGAAAACCCAGCGTCTTTTTTTTTTGATCCTTAATGACATGGCAAGAAAGACTTGGAAACATGTCTTATGGTTCAGGATCTCCAGCAGAACACGGCGAAGCCAACCAGCCACACACCAAAAGCGACCTGCTTCTCTTCTCCCACCCGTCCGGTAGATGATTGCAGATAGTGGAGAAGGAAAAATAAGGGCAAGGTGGTCTCTTCGGGACAGAACTCAGCGTTTTCCCTCTGTGGTTGCTGTGTCGGATTTGCCTCTTGGGGGCAACCTCGCCCTGCTCCAGCCGAGAGCGTGGCTTTTGTGGTCGCAAAGACGAAAGGGAGTTCAGTGTGCCTGGGAGAGGAGGGCTCGCTGTCGCTCCCTGGCTTTGCGTTATCAGATAATTTTTGGCAATCGCTGTTGTTATTTGCTGAAAGGATTTAAGGGAGGCCGCCAAGGTTGGGCTGCTCGCTGCTTTCCAGAAATGATCCGCTTGGCTCTCGAAGGTCCCTTCCCAGTCTTGGAGCCCTTCAAAGTCCTTCCTGCCCCGCTGTCCGTGGCGGGGGGTGGCAGGAGAGGACGGCTCCCCTGCGGCTCTCGGCTAGCGGGCAGCGCGTAAATCCGCACGTGTCGGATTTACAGCCGTCTCCCCGCTGTTCTTTAGCCCGGGATCCCTTGGGCAATCCCTAATCCTATCAGCGCTGCGGTTACTCTGACTTGTGTACAGGGGTGAGAGCAAATTCACTGCTCCAGCTCCGTTGTAGTGCCGTGTTCCCGAGCAGATGTGTCATCCAAACCCAGTCCGTAAATAACCGTCTACATTTATTTAAAGGGCGTTGAGGTGTATGGTGGAATAAAGGGAGCATTATTCACGCTTCGTGCTGCGGTTCCTAATGGGGCTTTACGCGCTGATACGACCTACAAAGCCGGTTGTTCCATGCCCGCAGCGCTCTGATGTTCTTCTTACCCTGCGGGTCAGAAATGACAGGAATAAACGACGGTGACGGGCGTCCCGCACGTCCCCGCTCCCCCGCCGTGGCAGTGTCCTTGCAGGGGAGGCGCTGGTGACATTGCGGGCGGGGGGGGGGGGGCGCGTGGCTCAGCCTTGGCGTGCGATGCAAAATCGATGCCTCCCTATTTCGTGCCTTCCCTGAAGCGCAGCCGTGTCCAGGTAGGAGGGGGACCCCCCGCGCTCCTCGCACACCGCTGGGGATGGTGGCACCGGGGGGCTGGAGCCCCACAGCCCCCCCCCAGCATCCCGTGCCCGTGTGGGGCTGGTGGCAGCAGCCAGGGCTGCGGAGTGCCCGTGGGTCCTGAGGTGCTGGCTGCTGGGGACAGCGTCAGCCCTGCTGGGACAGCGGCGCTGGCTCCAGACAGCCGGGGAGGGAACGCGGAGCTCATTAACCCAGCCCTCCGGCGTGCGCCCTGCCGGCTTTGCCACCGTCCTTCTTAATAGCTCCCTCCTCTTCTCTTCTCTCCCTTTTTGTTTTGTTTATAAAGGTAAATGAGCTGTGCGGATACGCAGGAACATGAATCAAAGGAATTCAGCTGACTCCTGCGCGCCCCGTTTGTACCGTCACGTAATAGGAGATGCGCGAGAGCGCCAGGATGCGATGAGTGCTGCCCGGTCTGAAAACACCCCAGGACAAAAACTGTTTGTGAGGCGTCTCAGTGCAACTTCCCAAAATCTGATTACGTAAGGGGGAAAAAAAAATAAATCCAGCTTTGGAATACATTAACTTGGTTGAGCAGTCCTGGGCGGAGGTACCAGTGAGAAACAAATCAATTACCGAAGGCTGCAGAGGAGAAATTTCACTGGCTTTGAGCTAGGCTGGGGACACATAAGTTGCCTGTTTCCCCTCCAACATTTAACACTGGGCATTTGGAACGTTGCCCGTGTCTAAAGAGCCCCCCAAAGTTCTCCCCACGAGGCCGTGTAAGAGGAGCCTCGGGCCCATGCTGTGCTTTTGAAGGATTAACCCCAAACTTTAAAATAAAAGCACGCGGAGGGTAAGGCTGCAGTGTTCCTCGGATGGAAGCAAAAATCAGCACGCAATGAAAGCCGGGCTGCCTTTGGGACGCGTGCTGATAGCTGTGTTGTTAGGAGGGAGATGTTTCCATGGCAAAACCATCGCCCTCGGCGCTGCTGCACGGCGCGGAGATGCGGCGGTGGCCCTGGGGACCGTCCTGGTGCGCTCAGCATCCCCCCGGCGGAGGGTGGGAGCTGGGGGCCGTGCCGGGAAGGCTGCCTGCTCGGCGTTTGTCAGCCCTCCCGACTTTAAAGGGAAACTAAAACCAAAGGCGAGACCGAAATAGCTCATTTCGTCTCAGCAGACAAATTCTTGCTGCTTTGAGCATCGTTGTCACTCAGCCTAAATTGGTTTTAAATGCTTTTCAGGACAGGGCAGCGTTTTTCAGCCGCTCGTTCCGCGGCACCCCGCTGGGGCAGAGTCTGGCCGTGAAGGCCAAGGGCTTGGACGTCGCCGTGCTTCTTCCTGACGTCCCCTCGGCTTTATCATTCGACCCCTGATTCCCTGTGGCAGAGAAGTTTCGGCCAAATCCCAGCTGCGGGCTCCAAGGGGCCCGTGCCCGGAGGAGGCCGGGAGCCCCTCGCCACGTGGGGAGCTCGGAGAGGGGGAGCTGCAGGAGGCTGGAGGTGAGATCCCGACCCGCCCTGTGTTATGGCTGATGGTGTTATTTAGGGTTGGAGGGATTTCAGCAGGTATTTTGTTGCCCCTACCTTTCATTTCACAGCAGACCTGTCCGGCACTGCGTGGATAACCGTGCCTGGCCAAGAGATCCCCACAGGGACGCCGTTTGCAATGCAGCCACGCGGGTCTCCCAAATCTTTCCCAAATCCCTCCTGCAGAGGCAGGCGCGGCGCTCGCCCTCGCTCCCCGAGGCAGCCTTCAAGCCGCTCTCCTCCCCAGCTCCGCGGCGCTGCTCGGGGATGTATTTTTAAACCCGAGCTCATAAATTTTGGAAGCTCCTCGCCTTCCCCCGCCCCCTCCCCCCTATCAAAGTGTCAGAGACGAAGGGAAGCCGTGAGAGTGATGTACGAGCTCGGCTTCGGCTGCCGGTGCTGGCGGGTTATTTACTGTGCCGCCAGTTCCCTTGCAGCGCGGATGGGGTCAGTTTGGCTCGGGGGGAGGCCGCTGCCCCGCAGCCAGAACAAGCTGCCCACGTCCCTGCCGTCACCGCTCATCCCTGGGAGCGTTTCTGCTCCCGCTGGTGCTCTGCGACTCCCTCCTCTCCCCTCTGCCACTGGTTTAGCCTAGCTGTGTGCGATCTGTCCATCTGGACCGGCCAGGAAGGGCTTTGGGAAGGGCTTCCCCTGCCTTGCCCCCCGGCAGAAGGGCAGGGGAAGGCAGGCAGAGGCTGCCGTGACTCAGCTGCTTCTCCCCGCTGGAAATCGGCGCTGGCACCGCGCTGTGGGGCTGGGGCTGCTGGGGCTGGGGCAAAGCATCCCCCTTTTCACAGCCAGACGCTTGCAGGAGGGGAATAGGGCAACGGGTCGTGTGGGAAGCGAGGACAGCAACCCTGCTCTGCGTGGAGCAGGGGGGAAAGGTCCCGTCCATAAAAGAAACCGAGCCCTGAGCTGGAGCTGAGGCAGCGGAGGCCGTGCCGCTGCCTTCTGGCACGTCGCAACTTTCTCAGACAAATCCCTCAGCAATTGTAATTTTCCTCGCTGGCTCCCGGCCCGAAGGAGGAAGAGTGGTTTGGAAAGTTTGCTCAAGGGCTCAAAGGGAAGAGGATCCCCGTGCCTGCCGTGCCCTGTGCCCGCCGGGGCGCTTACCCCAGGGCCGATGCGGGGCGCTCAGCAGGGTTCGCCCGCAGCGCTCTGCAGAAAGGCCGGGCTGGGACATCCCCAGTGCCGCTGGCTGGAGGGATGGGGGCAGAGGGGGAGAGGAAACCCAAAAACCAAGGGGGCTCCCCCTGGGGCCGGGAGCCCAGCAGGCACGGCGTGTGCTGGCATGGTTCGAGCGCGGGGCTCGCGGTGCTTTGCGGGTTTCGTAAATCCCCAGCTCCCCGAGCGAGGAGGTTTTGTAACTGGCGGCGGCAGCGAGCCAAATCCCCGGGCTGGGGGTTGTCTTCTGCTCCCGCTCGGGGCGAGGGAGAGGCGGCCGCGCCAAGCGGTTTCGGACCAAAGGAGGTGAATTTGGGGCTCAGTGCGTGTGATGGGGAGAGCCCAGCTGCAACGCATCGAGGCGCCGGGGGCATCTTAGAGGTACCGGTCACCTGGGGTGGGGGCGCGGGCAGAAGATGGGGTTCATCCGTGCTGGCTGGGCATCAGAGGGGTGAAGCAGGCCGTGGGCAGGCCCGGTGGGAACCAGCCCGGCTTTGTCAGTGAGAGCAAAGCACAATTAAAGAGCAGCCGGGCTGGGCAGGCCGGCAGGGCACCGCGGCGGCTCCTCTTCTTCCCCACGGGGCCGGGCTGGGTTCGGCTCCCGGCCGCGGCTGGTGGGACCCCGCGCTGGCCCCCGGGAAGCCGTGAGAAGGCAGCGAGGGCTGGCCTTCGCACCAGCGGGGCCCTAAATTCCTTCGGAGAATCTCATGGGGGCAGCAGAGCGAGCGGAGGCTCTGGAAATAGATCTCTTTCCAGCTGCCGATGACTCGCGTTAATTAATTAAAGCCTCGCAAGCTTGGGCCTGTAAATACGCAGTGTCGAGCGCGCCAGGCTCAGCTCGCTCTTTGCTCATGCACTAATTACCCCGCTCCGAGGCCAGGAGCTAGCGCAACCCGAATTTGGGCTTGTAGCCACGTGGGTGGGCAGGGAGCGCTGCTGCGGGACAGGATGGGACGGGATGGGATGGGACGGGATGGGATGGGACGGGATGGGATGGGATGGGATGGGACGGGACAGACCAGCTGTCCCGTAACCATCCCCACAGCCTCTAGCCGAGCCTGGCCTCTTCCCCAGGACAGCGGGCACGCAGGCAGCATCCCCTCCGTGCCATGCCGTGCCGGGGGTGCTCCCCCCTCGGTGCCTTTCTGGGGGGAAAGGCTCCAGCGCCCACCCTGGTGGGAGCCCCAGCAAGCCGGGCCCTGCTCGCTTCCCACGGGAGGTCGAGGAGAGCGCAGCCCCCGGGGAACCCGCTCGCTGCTCGCCCTGCTGCCCCACGAAGGTCGCCGTGCCTGCAGCGAGGTGGAGAGAGCGGCACCCCCGCTAACCCAGGGGTTAGCACCTGACCCGGGGGACCGTGTGCTCCGTATCCCCCATCCCGGGATAAGACCAAACAGCATCTCTGCCGTGCGGGCGGTGCTGCTGCTCCAGCCTCCCTCCTGCTCCCTCCTGCAGCGCTCCGGCTCCGGCCGGGTCCATCCAGGCTGCGCCGGGCAGGGCTGCAGCGAGCCCGGTGCGCGGGCGTCCGACTTCCGTGGGGTGGGCGGAGAGGCGAGGCGAGGCGTGGAGATGCTCGGGTTTTGCTCAGGGACAGGAGGAAATGGCAATTAGCTGCTGGAGCGTGCAGGCGCGGCGGGAGGGAGGCCGGGAGCGCAGGAGGAGGTGGGTAGCGTCTCCGCTCTGCTCGGGGGCCCCCGGGGAGTGGGGGTCCCTCATGCTGCGCAGGTTAAGAGTTTGCGATGGGGATGAGGGCGATGGGGGCAGGCACCGTGCCCGCAGGAGCCCCCAGAGGTGTTATGTCAGCTCTGCCCCCCCCCTCCAAATTTCCCATGCACAGGTGAGGTCCGGGCGGTGAGGAGCAGTTTCCATGCAGGGCCGACCCTCATCCCCGAGTGATCCTCCAAAAATCGCTCTCCAGCACCACCCACCTGGCACCCAGCCCCGCCGCGGGCGCAGCTGCGGGATGCAGGGCTTGGGGGGGGGGACGGACTCTTGTCCCCCTCCCGTGGGGCCGGAGCGGAGAGGAGGGACCGAGCGGCGCCCGATGGCACCGTGCCGGCACCAGGTGCTGCGCGGCTTGGTAAACATGGGCCAGCAACCGCGGGAGGCTCGGTGGGGCGAGGCGGGAGCCGGCGTACGCAGGTACGGCACCTCCGCCTCCCGCTCCAGCTGACTTCCCGCTGCCCTAGATGCGACCTGCTGATTACGGCCCCGTGCTCGGGCTTCGTGCTTTCGGCAAGCCGCCGTGACGGAGGGAGGGCTCGGCTGGGCGCTCCGGCAGCCGAAATCTTGCGAAAGGAAGCAAACGCAGGCCTGGACCTGGCAGCTCCTGCCCGTGGGGAGGAGCTGCAGAAGCCACCCAGGCCACGAAGGCTCTGCACGGGGCCTTAGGGTGCCCAGCCCCTGCCTGCGCTTCCAAAACGAGCTCCCGCCGCGGGTGAACGCAGACCGCGTGGAGAGGCACGTGCCGGCGGGAGGGAGAAGGGGCGGCACGGCGCTGTGCGGCGCGGCGCAGGGTGGCACAGCACCATGTGGCACGGTGCACCAGGGCACGGCACGACGTGGCACGGCACGGCGCGATGCGGCACGGCGCGATGAGGCACGGCGAGCGTGGCAGCGCGCAACGTGGCGCGGCGCAAATCGGCAGCCGGCACACCCGGAGCCGGGCGCTGCAGACCCCAGCGGGCGCAGCACCCCTCCGGCGAAGCCCCCGGCCCCCAAGTAACCCGCCCCGAGCACACCGGGGGGCACCCCCGTCCCCAAGCCAGCCGTGGCAGTGCCGAAGGCCGCGTGTCCCCCCCCCCCGCCCTCGGCGCACGCTTTGGAGACTTTGCCCCTCTCCGCGCCACGCCGGGCGCGGTGCCCAGCCGGGCGCGCAGGCAGGGTCGGGGCGGCCTCGGGGAGGGGATGCGGCGGGGGGAGGACGAAGGGGACGGTCCCGGTGCCTCTCGCTCGGGCTCCCGGAGCGGGGCAGAGCCCGGTGTCGCTGCCCCCGGGCCCGGTACCGGCGGGGCGCAGCGCAGCCGGCAGGGGGCGGCGCGGGGCGGCACGGCACGGCACGGCCCACGGCGGGGCTGCGCGCAGCGACCTGCGCCGGGCGGCTCGCCCCGAGCCGAGCCGAGCGGAGCCGTGCCGAGCCCCGGGGAGCCGAGCCGCAGGCAAGAGACGGGGCCGGGGCCAGCCCGAGCGCACCGCGGGGCCGGGCGCGGGGTGCGGGTGCTGGGTGCGGGGCGCTGCGTGCGCGCACCGCGCGCGGTCGGGGTGCGGGGTGCGGGGTGCCGGTGCCGGTGCCTCCCCCCGTACGCGCAATAGGGGGATTTGGGGTGCCGGGTGTGCGGTGCTGGCTGTGGGTCGGGCTGGCCCCCGTGCGGGGAGGGGGGTGGTGGGGATTTGGGGGGCTGGGAGCGCGGCCGGCAGGGCTGGGGGGGGCTGCGCCCGTGGGCAGGGTGCTGAGCAGGAGGAGGGGGCTGGGACCCGCTTGGGGGCGGGAGGGCAGGGTCTAAGGTGCTGGGGGGCGCCCCACGGAGGAGCTGGGTGCGGGGGCGGTGGGTGGGTGCTGGGAGAGGAGCCTGGGGGGCAGCCGGAGCAGAGCCCTGGGGAGGGGGGGGCTCTGGTGCAGGTGGGGATTTGGGTGTGAAAAGGGCTGGGGGGGGGGGTAGGGACGTGTGGAGGGGGGGTGTAGACGCAGGTGCCCAGCTTTGGGGACAGTTTGGGGCTGGGGGATCTGGTTGGGGCGACAGGGGGACGTGCCTGGGGGGCAAGGTGATGGGGGTCAGGGCTGCAGCAGGCAGGGCACCAGCTGGGGGGGGGGTTGGTGCAGCCCCCCATGACAGCAGGCCTGGGGGTCGCGGCTGTGCCGAGGGCTGCCGGCGGTGCTGGGGAGGCTGAGAGCTACCTGGGGCCCCAGGGGAGCCGTGCAGCCCTCCCTCGGGATGCAGGGGGCTGTGGGGTTGGGGCTGTGCCGGGGTGGGTGTGCAGACGTGGGGGCAGGAGGGACCCGCCGTGCGGCCGGGACTGGGGTCTGGGCTCTCTCTGCCCTCCCCAGCGGTATCCCGGGTGGGCTGGCGGCTTGTGCACGGCCTTGACATCCCGGGGCTTGAAGCGGGAGGGGGAACCGTGAGAGGGATCTTCTGGTGCCAAGAAAAATCATCTCCGAAGACAAAGAGACTGCCCAAAATGGATGAGGAGCGCAGATTCCCCCAGAGGCAGGGAAATTATTAATAATAACGATGCCGGGGTTTGTGCTACTTGTGCTACCGCCGTGGGCTCCTGCTGCTTTTCCCCTCTCCGTGGCGGGCGCTGGCTGGGCAGGATCCGGCCGTGCTCCTGGTGCTCAGCCCCTGCCCGGACCCCGTCCCCGCGGTGACGGTGACGCCGCTGCGGGTCCCCCGGGACGTGGCCTTGGCCGGGCCGGCGCTGCCCGGAGGGACGCGGGGCGGAGAGCTGCCCCCCGCGTGCTGTGATCTCTATCTTGGCTTTGGTTTTGTGTTGCAACCGGAGGGGAAAAAAAAAAAAAAAGCAACAAGGAAAATGAAACCCAACAAACCAACGCAACCCTTTCGGTTCCTGCAAGCGAGGGCTTTGTGGCGTCAGGCTTTTTCTTTCCCCCCCCCCCCCGCCTTCTCCCAGCCAACATCCATTTGAACCTTTCCCTGCTTTCCCCGCCAGGAATGCCGGAGCCGGGAGGTTTGTTGGGCAAACCTGGCAGCGAATTCGGGCCGAGAGCAGCCAGGTGCGCTCGGTGGGGCTGCCCACGGGAGCGTGCACGGCCGGCACCCGGGGGCCTGGGGGGGCCGCGCCGTCCCTGCCCGCCCGGGGATTTCCCACCCCCCCGGGCTTGGCACGGCATCGTGATGGGGCTTGCTGGGGAGCTGGGGTGGGTGAGAGGCTGGGGGGCTCTGCTGGGGGTCCCGGGGGGGGTCCTGGTGCTTCAGGATGTTTCCTGGCCAGGTTGATCCGGCTGGGGGGCAGCTGCCAGCAGGAGGAAGGTTTTGGGGATCTTCACTGCTGATGCTTGGAGACCCAGGCTGTCCCAGCGCGTGCTCCCCTCGTGCTGAGAAGTTCCTGATTGGACTGGGAATCTCTCCCCTCTTCCTGCTGCCGAGCCCATGCAAATACACGCCGGGGCTGGCTGGGAGGCGGCCGGGCTGGCGGCACGCAAACCGCTCTGGGAAAGGCCGAGGGAAAGCTCAGGGCTTCGTGCGCCGCACGGGCTTTGGACCCGGAGCTAAAAAGGACATCGGCTTCGCTTTGACCCCGAAGCTGAAGCTTCCTCGGAGGGCAACCGAAGCAAACAAGCCGAGGTTGGTTAAGCTGGAACCAATAAAAACGCTGCTGTCATCTGGTTTTGCTGGACGTTTGGGAAAAGAAGAAGAAAAAAACAGTTTATCTTTGGGATAAATAAAACGGAGAGGGACAGGCTTGCGGTCAGAAGCCTTGAACTGGGGCGAGGCCGGCTTGGTCGGGCTCCAGCTGCCCCCGCAGCCTCTGGTGTGCCCTAAAACCCTGCGGGCCTGGGAGCCCCCTCCCCGTGCCGGGCACCTCCTGCTCCGCGCTCACCCGTGGGAACGGCGCCGTCGGCAGCACGCGGCTCTGAAACCCGAGAAGAAACTGGAAGGCAAAGCAGCTCTGAGCAAACACCCGCGCTAATTCATTGCCCCGCATTGTACGAGCCCAGCGGGACAAAACAAAGTGTGTCCATGGGGATGAGCAAAACGGTCCCGCATTCACCAAAAAGCCCCCAAAACCCGAGCGAGGCTACGTCGGCGGCAGCAGGCTCCGCAGCATCCCTTTAAATTTAGGGTTGGGGCTCAGGGTTGTTTTCTTTCTTTTTTTTTTTTTTTCTTTTCTTTTTTTAATTGTTCCTGGGAGTCAAATTCTAAAATTATTCCGCTTATTCTGCCGTGGAAGCAACGTGCCTCGACCACAAATCCTTTTAAGGCCGAGCTGCAGATCGCATCCAGCCCCTTGCGACGAGCTGCGGTGTGTGAGCGAGGCGCCGCACGCCCCCTCGCTGGGAACCTCTGCTGTGGCACGGAGGGCCGGCTGTCTGTCTGTCTGTCTGTCCGGCCGGCCGTGCTGTCTCAGCCTGCCACAGTGGGGAAAAAAAAGCACAGAAAAAAATGTTGATTTTTGGTGGTGACGTTCCCAGCGCTGCGTCTGCCTCCTCCTCCCAGCGCTTCCCCGTGCTGGTGCGGGGCGATGCTGAGGATGCAGGAGGTGGGATTGGGGCTGGCTTCGTTCGCCCCGGGGCTGCCTTTCCCTCCTGTTCCCTGCAGAGCACCTCTGCAGCATCCCCAGGGCCCCGTGCCGAGGCACTGCACCCCACGTCCCCATCCCGTACTGGGGAGGGCTGGCGGCAGGGGGAAGTCAGCGCCTGGCCGCGGCATCTCGGCGGTGTCTCGGCTCCCTTAGGGTTTGTTTCACTTCTCTGTCCCCTTGGCTCCTGCGGTGTCTCCGTGTCGGCCTGGGGCGCAGGCGCTCTGGGGATGTGGGGTTTGCTTGGGTACCCGCAGGGTGACGTGCTGGATGGGGGGCTCGCTGAGTTCCCAGTTGGGTTTTCTTGTTTTGGTGGGTTTGGATGGAGGTGTCAGGAGTGCCGCCGCCGTCCTTCGAACGTCTTATCCTGTGTCAAACCCGACCCGGCTGCGGGGGGGCAGGGGTTCTTGCTGGAAAGCGGGGAGGTGGGCGCCGTTCCCACCACGGGTCCTTCCCACCAGCATTTACGGCTCCCCAGGGCTGTGCTGGGGAGGGCTGAGCCCAGGGCTCTGCATGGTGGGGACTCAGATTTGGTAGAAAAATTCAGTTTTCCTTCTCTGCCCACCCCAGGCCGGGGGCAGCTTTCCCTGCCTGGCTTTGCTGTGAGCGTAATGCAGGGGGAACGGGGCCACGCTGCAGCAGGGGCTCGTTGGCTGTTGTTGCTCTCCTTCCCCTCTGCTGTGCCCAGATCCCTAATTTGGGGAAAGAAGCACTAGCTCGTGCTCTCGTGCATCTCCAGTGAAGCGCCTCGGGGTCGAGCTCGGTTTTGTTTAAAGAAGTCGACTAAAATAAACGCGGAGAAGAGCTGGCAGAAGGTCACTGCGCTCCTTCCCTCCCCGTCCCCAGCACCCAAACGCATCGCAGATCCCATTTTCCCGGAGGACTTTTGGCAAGTTAGCATTTTTCTTGCTGCTGTTGACAAAATCCCGGCCGGTTGGGAAATGTCTGTCCTGCGGGTCGCCTCCGGGCCCGGGACGCAGCCGCTGGGGCTGGTGTTTGGGGACGGTGCCGGGGGGACCCCGCTCAGCCCCGGCCGGGGGCCGTTTGCTGCGAGCTGGTGCTGGACCCGCGGGTGATTTACAGCCTGCAAGTTGGGAAAAAGCCGAATTAAAGTTGCCTGGCAACCCTCATCCCAGCTGCCCTTGCCGGGCACCGCGGGATCTCGCAGGATTTCACAGCCTCTCTCAAACTGAGGGGCTGCCGGGGACGCGCTCGCGGCTCCTTGCTTCTGCCGGGCTTCCCTCGCTCGTCCCCGCGCCTGCAGCTGCTGGGCTCCGAGGTGTTTGCTGTCCTGCAGAGCGAGGATTTGGGATGCTGGCAGCTGGGGGAGGCTCTGGACGGAGGCTCTGTGGTGCCCCGGGTGCTCTCCCTGCCTCGTCCCCGCGCTCTGGGCTCAACGCGAGGGCAGCTTCCGCAGGAGCCGGGTGGGACGGGGATGTTGTGTGCCTGGGGTTGTCCGGAGGTGTGAAGGCTGAGCCCAGGTTGGGCCACCTTAAAACACCATGGCGTGACAGACACAGCCTGCTGCTGGCTCCCGCCGTCCTGCTTTGAATTTGGGGAGAGCTGTTTTGCAAGCCCCTGAGCCGGAGGGGACCAATGGAGCTCCTCACTGCGAGCAGGAGGTGAGCGTCGTGTGCCCGTGGGAGCGCACGATCCTCGGGGAGGAGGGCTGATCCCGACGGCGTTTCCAGCCTCTTCTCATGCACAGGGAAGTTTTGGGTCCCACGAGCTGCCCCATACCTGCATGTCCGCCCCGCCAGCTCCATCAGGAGGAGGCAGCACCCATCCCAGGCAGGATCAGGCCACCGAGGCGTGCAGGAGCCCCATGGGGGTCTCCTCGGCCAGACCCCAAAGCTCTCCACGCGCCTACGGAGCTGCTCGATGTGGGCATTTTAAGTAGCCGAGGACCGGGCCGGCTCGTCTGGGTGTGCTGTGCAGAGCGGAGGCTGGCCCAGCCACGCTCCAGCTGTGACCCAGTAAACCCAGTCCGACCTGACCGGGGCTGGCTGGCGGTGACACCTTGCTCCTCCTCCAGCACCGCCCGGCAGCTGGGGACGTTTTTGGGGTCCCCCTGCCCGCGTTGTCCCCATGCCAGGCACGGGGAGCGCGGCTGATGCCCGACCTCCATCCTCACCAGCACCGGAGCATCCCAGCGGTGCTGGGTGGTTTTCCTCTCAAATCCCAGGTTTCAGCAGAGCTGCCGCCGCCTTCTCTCTCCCTTTTGTCTCCCTCCCGTGGAGAAATCTCTCCGTGGCGTCTCTCCTGGCTCTTCCCTTTTCTGATGGGAAAGCTGTGCTGGAACAAGCAAACCAGCCGCGTGCGTCCTGTGATCCTGAGCTCTCTTGCCCCTGGCACGGAGCCTGGGCTCGGGTCTTGCTTTGTGGGGAGCAGCGGGGCCGGGGGAGGCCTGGCGTGGTGATCTGAGAGGGGCCAGGGATGCTCTCAGTTCTCTCCTGCTCCTTCCCCCATCCCTAGGTGTTAAAAAAAAAAAACCTAAAATAAATAAAAAAGAGCAGCTCGAGACAGCCCTTCCCTTTGAGTAAAACATTAACCGGCCCTTAGAGGAAAGCGATTAATTTCCTTCAGGACAAAGTTAACACCAGATCTGGGGCGAAGGAGCCTTTGCACATGGGTGCAGCCGCTGGGCTGGAACAGCCGCGTGCCCCCGGCCCGACCCGGGCCCTGCCTCGAGCCCTCGCGGCGCTGGTGCGGGTTAAAGTCCGCGGGCGCTGCGTGAGCGGGGGCAGGAGGCTGGGGGGGGGGCACCCAGCAAAGGTCAGGGCTTGTTTGCGGGCAGGAGACGTGGTCTGGCTGCGGGCAGCCCGTGTGGCCGTGCTGCTTTTGTTCGTGGTGTCCTCCTGGCTGGGAGGAGGTCTGGGGACCCGCAGGCGCCGCGCGTCCCCCCCGCAGCCCGGGTGGCGTGGGTTTGCGCAGGGCTCGATGCACTTCTCCGGTCCTTGATTGCGGCAGCTGCAGCGAGGGGGCCGCTGGAGCCTGTCCCCATTGCCGTGTGTCCTTTTGGATGCCCCCGTGCCCCCCTGCAGCCCCGTTTGCCCCCCAGACCGCTCACTGCAGCGCAGCCTCCCTGGGGCGCAGGGGTTATGTGAGCAGGGGATGCTCCGCGCCCTCCTGGCCCCGTGCGGGGCTGAAGCCCCCCTGCCAGCTCTGGGGTAATACCGAGGTGTTGGAGCCACCCCGGGGAGGGAAATCCCGTTCCCCACTGCAGGATCCGGGACTGGGACCATGCTGGCTGGAAAAAGCAGCCTCCTGCGTCTCCTCCTGGGCCCTTCTGGTTCTTGCCTTGTTTTGCTTTTCCCTCCCCTCCGTCTGAAGCCCGGCCGGTGAGGTATTTGCTTTAGGGAAACCGTCTGCAGCGAGCGTGTTTGAACAGCTTTGCTAGAGGGCCAGGTATTTGGTTTATATATAAGAAAACCCTAAGCAAACATATTAGTGCCGGCTGCTCTACGGGGAGGTCTCCCGTTCGGAAATACCCTGTGGGCTCTGTCCTCGCCGGCACCCCCAAGGCCAGCAGGCAGCTGTGGGGTGCCGGGGGGTCCCTCGGGGAAATGGGGTGCCCCTTTCTGCGGGCTCACTTCCCAACCAGGATGGAGGTGCTGCTCCTCGCTGGCTGCTTTACAAGATCCCCGGTCCCGTCCTCCCTCACTGTGTCTCCCCATCCTCCCGTCCGGCCCCACTCCGTCCCGCTTGCAGTTTTGTTTCCCCGGGGGCAGGACGGTGGTTTCCCGGTGCGGCTCGGCTCGGCTCGCTATCTCCCCGTGGTGGTTTCACACCTCCTGCCCAGGCCGGCTGAGGTGGGGTTTGGGGGAGCGGCAGCGTTTTTGGCCGGGGTTTTTAGCTTCCTGGCTGGGAGCTGAGGCAGATGCTGAGCTTCAAGGCAGCTTTTGATGAAAGGGAAACTGAAATGTAGTGGAAAAACACTGGGGGGAAAACAACCTTCTCATCTGGAAAGACTTGATGGAGGAGCCAAATGGCTCCGGATCACTTCTCCCTTGCTCTGCGCTGCACGTGCCTGAAGCATCCTTCCCCAGCCCTTTGTCCTTACGATCTCAGGCTGATTTTCTGTGTTTTTGGGGCTTCCTTTTCTTCCTGCCATCTCCTCTCTCCTCCCCGGGGCTCCTGGATTTGGGGAAGGGGCAGAGCCCTTTGGCTTTTGGGGCGCAGCAGCTGCCGCGCCGCCCACCTCCCCCTGCCTGGGGACAGCCTGGGGACAGTCCCCACGGGGTAGCTGCCGGCCAGGTGGTGCTGGGGGCCTTTGGGGCGCTTCTGCTTCTGCACCTGGTGCGGAGACTTGCGGTCTCATGACACGCTTGCGTCCCCGGCCACAGGACCGTAGCATCCTCTGCCACTCCCCCTCACTGCGCCTTCGCCCCTGTGCACGCCGCTGCAGCTGGGTGTCCCCAAATCCCCATGGCTGGCAGCACCCCTGACCCCCGCTCTGCATTTCAGGAGGGTCCTGGGGAGCCCGTCCCCAGCAGTGGCTCTGCCGGGCCCCCCCAGCCCGGGGGCCACCCTCGCCGGGGGCCAGGGAAGATGCTCGGGGGCACGGTGAGGGTCCTGACTGCCCTCCTGGTGGCTGCGGTCATGGGCTACCCGTCTCGGCGCTCCGCCACCGACCTGGATGCCACCCCCAGGACGACGGTCACCTTTGACGGTAAGGGGGTGCGGGGTGGGTGCCGGGAGCTTCCCCCCCCCCGGGGAGCAGTGGGGTTGGGGCAGGCGAGCAAGCAGGTGCTGGGAGGGAAAACAGGAAGGAAGCTCAGTCTGCTTTCGAGTGCTTTGCGGCGAAAACCGCTTTGAGACTTTCCCCTGTGACCTGGGGTCCCCCCAACCTGGGGGTCCTGGCTGTATGTCCCCCCACCCAGAGCCCCCTTTTCTCTCCCAGAGCTGTCAGGGGTGCGGCGGTTCAGCGGGCGCAGCCTGAACTACACCACGCTGCTGCTGGAGGATGAGCGGGGCATCCTCTACGTGGGGGCCCGGGGGGCCATCTTCGCCCTCAACGCCAGCAACGTGGCCGACGGCTCGCACCGCACGGTGAGCGCCGCCCCGTCCCCAAGCAGCCTCCAAACGGGGAGGGAGGCTTTGGGCCTCCCTCAGAGCCTCCCCCGTGCCACGGGGGGTGGTTTGTGAGGCAATGGCTCCTTTTCCCCCGCAGATCCATTGGGAAGCATCCCCGGAGAAGCGGCTGGACTGCCTGCAGAAGGGCAGAAACAACAAGGTACGGCCAGCGCCGGGCAGCGGGGAGGCCACCGCGGCGTCACCGGCCGGTGACTGGCATCCTCCTCCCCTCCGCAGACCGAGTGCTTCAACCACGTGCGGTTCCTGCAGAGGCTGAACAGCACGCACCTCTACACCTGCGGCACCTACGCCTTCCACCCGCTCTGTGCTGCCATCGTGAGTCCTCCCGTCCCCGTCCCCGTCCCCTCCTGGGGCGCAGCGACCCCGTGTCCGGGCGCGTGGCTTTGGGGTGGCAGCGCCCCGGCGCAGTCGCCGTCACGCAGACGCCGCCAGTCCCCACCCCGGCGCTGGGGCTGGACTTTGACCCCGCAGCGGGGTGGTGCTGGGACGTGTGGGGACACCGGGGGGGGGACAGAGGGGTGGGACGTCCTTGTGTTGGGGGTCTCTGAGAGCCACGCTGCGCATCCCTGAGGGTGTCAGCGGCATGGCGTGTCCCCGAGCTGCTCCGAGGCTGCCGTGGGATGGTGACGGTGGCAGTTCTGACTCATCCTTCCCTCCCCGGGGATTTCCTGGGCTGGGGTCCCTACGTGGCTGTGTCTCAGGGCGGTGGCAGGAGGGTGCCGTGTCCCCCGCTCCTTCCACCCCTGCACGGCAGCTCTTCTGTGACTCAGCCGCCCTTTGCCCCTGTCCCTCCCGCAGCCGGGGGACGGAGGGGCGCGGGGACACGGTGCACGTCCCCATGTCCCCAGCTGCCCGTGGCACTACGAGCCCCGGCTGTGCCGTGCCTGTTCCCACGGCCGTGCTGCCCGTCTGGTTTGTCCCCGGCCGCTGACGGAGCCGCCACGCTGCTTGGCCCCGTCATTATATGAAGCGCTTTGAACTGCAAACCCCAAAGAAAATAACTCCTGCGGTGACACACCGACGTCGCCACGGCCTCGGGGGGGACCCGGCCCAGCCGGGCAGCGGCCACTTGGCCAGGCTGGGGCTTGCTGGGGATGGTGCCAGGCGCTTGTGTGGGGTTTTTTTGGGAGGCTCATCCTGCCAGGGGCGGGGGGACATGTATGTGGGCATTGCTGATGGTGCCGCCTGTCCCCCAGGATGCCGACAGGTTCACGCTGCCCGCCCGCTTGGAGGAAGGCAAGGAGAAGTGCCCCTACGACCCCTCCCGCGGCTACACCGGCCTCATCGTGGGTAAGCGGCACCGTACGCACACGGGACGCTCCTGCACGTGGACGTGGTGGCTTTTGGGGCTGTCCCTGGTGTGCGGTGGTGGCCGTGCTGATGGGTGCATGCCCCACGCAGATGGTGGCTTGTACACGGCCACGCGCTACGAGTTTCGGAGCCTTCCCGACATCCGGAGGAACCTGCACCAGCGGCCGCTGAAGATGGAGGAGTCCCCCCTGCACTGGCTGAACGGTAAGGCTGTCCCTGTCCCTGTCCCCTCGGACTGGTGGCACTGGTGCATGGGGATTGCCCCGGGTGCTTGTCCGGAGTGGTTTGCTGCAAGGGGAAACTGAGGCAGGGAGGGACGTTGGGGACCTGGTGGGCCCCCGGTTGCCACCTCCCGCTCCGCGTCCCCCAGACGCTGACTTTGTGGCCTCTGTGCTGGTCCGGGAGAGCAAGGACAGCCCCGTGGGTGACGATGACAAAATCTACTACTTCTTCACGGAGCGGGCGGGCGAGGAGACCACCTCCTTCTTCGACAAGAGCCAGGTGGCCCGCGTGGCTCGGGTGGCCCGCGTGTGCAAGGTAGGGGTGGCCCTGGGGAGCAGGGTGCTGCTCCTCCTGCTGCAGGGGCTCCGAGCTTGCACCGGGGGGTAAACTGAGGCACGGGCAGAGCAGCAAACACCCGCCAACATCCGGAACTTGCCCTTCAGAGCGACGTGGGGGGGAAAAAGATCCTGCAGCGCAAGTGGACGTCCTTCATGAAGGCCCGCCTGGTGTGCTACATCCCCTACTACGAGGTGCTGCGCAGCGTCTGCAGCCTGGACGGGGGCACCTGGGCCAGCACCGTCTTCTACGCCGCCTTCACCCTCTCTGCGCAGTGGTGAGCGGGGCCGGGTGGGCGCGGGGATGGATGGAAGAAAAAAAAAAAGGGAGAGCCCAGGCTGACACAGAGCTGTGCGCCCAGGAGGACGATGGAGGCGTCAGCCGTGTGCCGCTACAACATCTCCGAGGTGCAGCGCGCCTTCGAGGGCCCCTACATGGAGTACCAGGACTCCTCTCGCAAGTGGTCCCGCTACGACGGCGCGGTGCCCGAGCCCCGGCCCGGCTCCGTGAGTGCCGGGGGAGGTCGTGGGTTTGGGGGGGCGCGGGCGGGCGAGCCCCCCGCTGACGGCTGTGTGTGTCCCCCCCTCCCCGGGCAGTGCATCACGGACGGCTCCCGCAGGAGGGGCTTCAACTCCTCGCAGGACCTGCCCAACAGCGTGCTGGACTTCGTCAAGCTGCACCCGCTGATGTTCGAGGAGGTGCAGCCGGCGGGCGGCGAGCCGCTGCTGGTCAAGAGGAGCGTGGCCTACAGCTGCCTGGCCGTGGACCGCGTGCGGGCCCTCGACGGGCGCTCCTACGACGTGCTCTTCATGGGGACGGGTGAGTGCGGGACGTGGGACGGGTCCCCGAGGAGCACCGGGGACGGGGTCTCGTGTCCCCTGACCGCCCGGCTCTGCAGGGGACGGCTGGCTCCACAAGGCCGTGGTGCTGGACTCCGGCGTCCACATCATCGAGGAGGTGCAGGTGTTCGGGGAGCCGCAGCCCGTGGAGACCCTGGTGGTCTCCCACAAGCAGGTGAGGGGTGGCAATGGGGCTGGGGGCTCGTGGGGGGCGACCTATTGCCCTGTGTGGGGCGATGCTGCGAGCTTGGCCCTTTTCACCCCAGAGGAGCCTGTACGTGGGGGCAGCCAGCGGGGTCCTGCAGGTGCCCCTGGCCTCCTGCGCCAGGTACACCTCCTGCTACGACTGCATCCTCGCCCGGGACCCCTACTGCGCCTGGGACGGCCGGGCTTGCCGCGACACGGCCTCTAGGGACAGGTAGGGCCAGCCGTCGGTGTGCCCATCGCCCCGGTGGTTTTGGGGCTGTGCAGGCCCCGGGGTGCTGAACCCCCCCCTGTCCCGCAGCACGGGGCTGGTGCAGGACGTGCAGGGCGGCAACGCGGGATGCCGGAGCGGCTCCGGGCGCAGTGAGTCCACGCATGGGGGGGGCTTCAAGGGGTGCTGGGCGGCTGGGGGGGGGATCCCCAGCACCGTTGCGACGGGGTGTGTGCCCCCGTAGGCTTCCTGCCGTGGAAGAACCGGACGGTGCTGCGCGGGGACGACGTGCTGCTGCCCTGCGACCAGCGCTCCAACCTGGCGCGGGCCGTGTGGCTGCTGAACGGCAGCGAGGTGCCGGGCGCGGGGCAGGAGCGGCTGCGCGTGGGGGTGGACGGGCTGCTGGTGACCGACACGCTGCCGGAGCACGGCGGCGAGTACCGCTGCTACGGCGAGGAGCGGGGCCTGCGGACGCTGCTGGCCGCCTACAGCCTCACCGTGCTGCCCGAGCTGCCCCGCGCCGCCGCCGCCGCCACCTCCGGGCCGCACACCGCCTCCCAGGTGGCCGGGGACGCCAAGGTGGTCTACGTCTCAACCATCGTGGTGCTGGTGGTGCTGTGCGCCGTGCTGGGCATCGTCCTGCTCTACGTGTCCTGCCTGGAGAAGCGCAAGGGCAAGTACGTCCTCGGGGAGCCGCGGCCCGCCAACGCCGAGCTGCAGACGGTGTCGGCCAGCTGCCTCCGCAAGGGCCGCGAGAAGGAGGAGGAGGAGGACGAGGAGGAGCTCGCCTACCCCGACGGCTGCCTGCGCATCATCCCCGGCGAGGCGCCCACGGCCGCCACCTCCCCGGTCAAGGAGCTGCCGGCGGTCGTTCCCCCGCCGCCGCTGCCGCCGCCGCCGCTGCCGGCCGAGCTGACCAACGGGGTGGGCGCCCTGCCCAGCGTCCTGCGCAAGATGAACGGCAACAGCTACATGCTGCTGCAGCAGGACGAGCCGCTGGCCTCGCCGCTGTGCAGCGCCTCCTTCACCGAGGAGCTCAGCAAGATCCTGGAGAAGAGGAAACACACGCAGCTGGTGGAGAAGCTGGACGAGAGCTCCGTGTAGGGGCCGGGGGGGACCCGCCGCGGGACCCTCCTCCCCTCCGGCCCCTTCTCCCACCCCCTGCCAGCAGTGTTACGAGACTCAGGCGAAACTACCTCCGGGACCGCAGCATTGGGCCGGGCCCAGGCTCGTCGGTTCCTTTGGCTTTTCATTCACTTTTAAGACTTGATGTACAAAAAAAAAAAAACAAACAATGGAAAAGGAGAAAAAAAAGCCCAGAGAAGAATCTATTTAAATTTGAAACCTTTATTTAAGTACAAAAACCCACTGACGGCGGTCACAAGCTGGAGGCAGGAGCTGGCGCCTGGCTGAAGGTGGATGCGGGGGGCGGGAGGGGAGGGAGAGTTTCTGTCCGTCTGTCTGTCCAGGCCAGAGACCGTGTCCCAGACGTGAGGATGCAACCCGCCCCGTCGGGCAGCCCCAGCCCTGGGTGCCTGGGAGCCGGACGGCTGCTGAGAGGTGGGTGCTGAGTGGGGATGGGGGCACAGGGGGGGGCTGCGGTGCTGTGGGGGCCACCAGCCCCTGCCCGCTGCCACATCTGCTCCCCCAGGGCTCACTCTCCCGGCAGGACGCTCGGCGAGGGACGGTGAGGAAGAGGAGGAGGAGAGCTACCCGTGCCCACCCCGAGGAGGGATCAGTAGCGCTGGGTGAGGTGCAGGATGGGCGCCGTGGGGAGGTGGCACTGCAGCTGGGGGGCCTGACGCTGACAGCGCCCTGCCCGCTCCCCGCAGGGCGCTACTGGCAGCATAGAAAGGACATGGTGGCAGGCAGCGGGACCAAGGGTCGTGTGTGCTGCCCGGCTTGTCCCTGTCCTTGCTCTGCAGTGTGGGAAGGGACCGGCACCGCTCCTGTGTCCTCGCCTTGCACAGCCCGGAGATGGCACGTTTCAGCCCTCCCATGTGGCGTGATGGATGTCTGGGGGGGGGTCGGGCACTGCCCTGTCCCCCGTGGCACAGAGATGCCCCCTCGGCGGTCCCTTGCGCACCAAGGAGGATCCCTGCACCAGGGCCTGCCTCCTGTAGGGCCTCTGGCTCTTCACGGCACTACCAGGGGCAGCCACCAGCCCTGAATCCCCAAATCCCACCCCAACTACTTCTGCTCCTGCCTGCTTCGTGTCCCAGCGAGGTGACACTGGAGGACAAACCTGGGCTGGGGTGGCGTTCCTTGCTCATACCCCCCAAGCATTACCCAGAGATCATCCCCCTCCCTGCTGGGCTGGACACCAGCCCTCTCCTGCCTCTTCCCTCTTTGCTGTGAAGAGAGGGGGGACAAAATCGACCCCCTACGCCCCTAAGGGGGCATCACCCTCCCTGCCTGCTCCCCCCGGCACGGCCCCGGGGCAATAAATGTGATGGCTCTGTCTGGAGGTGTCTGTGCAGGGACACGGGGAGCGATGCACACAGCACGGTGGGGGGGGGTCAAGGCTTTATTGGGGGGGGTGTCAGGCGGGGGCCCCGCACGAGGAGGGCGAGGGGCTTGTTGGTGAGGGGGTGCCACTGGCCCTGCACGCTGGGGTTATCGGTGTGGAAGGGCTTGCGGATGCGCACGATGTCCAGGCCGGACTGGTTGGCCAGCTTGGTGGCGAGCTGGGCGATCTCCTCGCTCGTCTTGTTGGCGATGAGCTCCTCCCGCACCGTCCCGTTCACTGCGGCACAACGGGGGGGTACAACAGGGGGGTGAGACCGGGGTGTCCCCAGTGCCCCCCCTTATCGAGTGTGTGTGTGTGTGTGTGTGTCCCTTCCTTCTGTAACCCCCTCCCTCTGGTGTCTGCCCCCATTTCCCCCCTCCCCATACCCTTCTCTTCCTGGAGACCCCCTCCCCAGTTCCCCCTCCCCTCCCATTGCCCCCCCGCCCAGTCCCCCCTCCCCTTCTCCCAGTGCCCCCCTGCCCAGTCCCCCCTCCCCTCCCAGTCACCCCCCAGCTGCCCCCCCTCCCCATACCCTTCTCCCAGTTCCCCCTCCCAGTGTCTACCCCCCGCAGTGTCCCCCTCCCAGTTCCCCCTCCCCTCCCAGTGCCCCCACCCCAGCCGCCCCCCAGTGCCCCCTCAGCCCCCCTCTCCTCCCAGTGCCCCCACGGTCCCCCCTCTCATCCCAGTTCCCCCCTCCCCAGTCACCCCCTCCTCCCAGTGCCCCCCTCTCCTCCCAGTGCCCCCTCCCAGCCCCCCCTCCCCTCCCACCAGTGCCCCCCCAGTCCCCCCTCTCCTCCCAGTTCCATCCCCAGTCCCCCCTCTCCTCCCAGTTCCCCCCTCCCCAGTCCCCCCTCTCCTCCCAGTGCCCCCACGGTCCCCCCTCTCCTCCCAGTTCCCCCCTCCCCAGTCCCCCCTCTCCTCCCAGTACCCCCCCAGTCCCCCCCTCCCAGTTCCCCCCCCCCACTCACGGTACTCCGCCAGCAGCACGGGCGCGGGCCCCCCGCCGGGCCGCACGTACAGCACCACCTCGGGGTGCCTCCGGGCGAACTCCGCCGCCGCCTCCTCCACGAACTGCCTGCGGGGCGCCCCCCCACCACCCCCCGAAAAATCCTCAGGGGTCAACGATCACCACCTCCCCCCCCCCCCCAAAAAAAAATAAACAAACACCCGGTACCGGCGGCTCCCCCGTCCCTACCTGGCCCCGCGGGCGTCGGGCGCGGCGGGGCTGAAGAGGAGCTGCAGGCGCTGCAGCTGCCGCACGGAGCGGCCCAGCCCGCTGCCCAGCACGGCCGCCAAGAAGCGGCTGGGAGCCCCGCGGCCCGTCATGGCGCCTCCCGCTGCCCCGGAAGCGGGGACGGGGAGGAGGAAGGAGGCGGGACGCGAAATGGCGGCGCCCGTGGGGCTCCGCGTGGGGGGCGCGGCTTGAGCGGCCCCGGGTACCGCGGGGTCGGGGGGTGGTGGGGGGGGGTTACCGGGGCGGGGGGGGGGGGGGGGATGGCGGCGGTGCCGCTGCGGCCCTGCAGAGCCGCCGCCGGTTTCTTGCTGCTGCGGAGCCGCGGGGCGCCCCCCGGGGGGGTGGTGGAGGAGGCGGCGGGGCGGCTGAGCCAGCGGCGCTACAAGAAGGCCGTGCTGCCCGAGCCCGGCGGCGCCGCGCCCGCCGTGTCCGTCACCGAGATCCGGCGGTACCTCCGCGAGCAGGGGGTCCCCTTCCACGATGGCTACAGCTGCCTGCACGCCCCCAGCCTCTTCGCCCCGGGCCCCGCCGGGCCGCCCTTCACGCTCTTCATCGACAAGACGACGGGCGGCTTCCTCTGCACCGCCACGCTGGCCGAGGGCACCTGGCAGGACCTGCAGGCCGCCGTGGAGCTGCGCCACCGTGGGCTCCCTCCGCCAGGCCCCGGCGAGGCAGAGGAGGAGGACGAGGAGGAGGTGGAAGCCAGGAGGGCGCGGGAGGACGCCCGGCGCATCTGGGAGCGGGCGCTGCCGCTCTGGGAGCTGCTGGACGAAGAGGAGAGCCGTGCCACCAAGGCGGCGTTCGGCATCGCCCAGCTGGCGGACGCCACCCTGAAGCGTTTCGGGGTGCGGTACCTGCGGGCCGCCAGGGCGCTGGTCTTCCCCTGGTTCGGCCCCCGCGACGGGGCGCTGCGGGGGCTGAAGCTGGTGGGCACGCAGAGGCAGGGGAACGCCACGACCACCACGGAGGAGACGTTCCCCCGCTTCGACGCCTACCACAACCTCTTCGGGCTGCCCCTGATCGGGCGCCGGGACACCGAGGTGGTGCTGACGGGGCGGGAGCTCGACGCCCTGGCCTTGCACCAGGCCACCGGGGTGCCCAGCCTGGCCCTGCCGCGGGGTGCCACCTGCCTGCCCCCGGCCCTGCTGCCCTACCTGGAGCAGTTCAAGCGCGTCACGCTGTGGCTGGGCGAGGACCTGCGCTCCTGGGAGGCCGCCAAGCTCTTCGCCCGCAAGCTGAGCGTCAAGCGCTGCTCCCTGGTGCGCCCCGGCGACCTCCAGCCCCGGCCCCTGGAGGCGTTGAACCGGGGGCTGAACCTCACCAAGATCCTGCGCGCTGCCCTGCCCGCCGGCCACAAGTCCATTGTCTCCTTCAGGCAGCTGCGCGAGGAGGTCTTCGGGGAGCTGGCCAACAGCGAGCAGGTGGCCGGCGTCAAGTGGGCGCGCTTCCCCGAGCTCAACAAGCTCCTCAAGGGGCACCGCAAAGGCGAGCTCACCGTCTTCACAGGTGAGGGGCTGCAGGATGGGGCACGCAGGGCTCAGCCGGCCTCAAACCCCAGCTGCTCGCAGCCGTGGAGATGCACAAGGTGCTGGGGTGATGTGCGAGCACCCAGCCATGGGATGCTGCTTGTTCCTGGTGGGAACGCCGGGCTTGGGTTGCTCTTGGCTGTACCCTGGTGTCTTTTTCTTCAAATACCCTCCCGAGTGATCAGCACGGGTTGCATCTTCTCCCCCAGCTCACTTCCCCCTTTCCCCCAGGCCCAACGGGCAGCGGGAAGACGACGTTCATCAGCGAGTACGCGCTGGACCTGTGCACGCAGGGGGTGTGCACGCTGTGGGGCAGCTTCGAGATCAACAACATCCGCCTGGCCAAGATCATGCTGACCCAGTTTGCGGCGCGACGCCTGGAGGACCAGTTGGAGCTGTACGACGAGTGGGCCGACCGCTTCGAGGAGCTGCCGCTCTACTTCATGACCTTCCATGGCCAGCAGAACATCAAGTACGGCCCCGTTTCTTTGTTCCCTCTGAAATCTTGCTCTCTGTGTGCTTGCGGGGTGAGGGGACACGTGGGACAGGGCATGCTGTGGCTGTCACGGCTGTGTGGCAGTGTCCCTGCTGTCACCAGGGCTGTCGTGGCTTTCCTCTGGGGTGGGGTGGAGAGAGGGGACCTGGCCCTGCCAGCTCTGCATCTCCCCGTGCCTGGCTCGGTGTCCGTGTCCTCAGTAACCCTGGTGTCCCCCACGCAGGACGGTTATCGACACCATGAAGCACGCTGTCTACATGTACGACATCACCCACGTGGTCGTGGACAACTTGCAGTTCATGATGGGGCATGAGCAGCTCTCAGCAGACAGGTAACGCTTCTCTGGGAGTTATAACACCAGCTGGGTGTCCTGTTGGGGTCCCATCCAGCACAACAGCCCCATTTTGGGGTGGTTGCTGCCCCATGGAGTGACAGCACCCATGGGAGTGCGGGGCTGCCCCTGATGTGTCCTCTCTGTCCCCCCGCAGGCTCGCAGCCCAGGATTTCATCATCGGTGCCTTCCGCAAGTTCGCCACGGAAAACACGTGCCACATCACGCTGATCATCCACCCCCGCAAGGAGGACGACGAGAAGGAGCTGCAGACCGCCTCCATCTTTGGCTCCGCCAAGGTGCCTCCTCCTGGCCCTCGGGCGGGGACGGGGTGGTGGCATCGGCACGCTGCGTGCCGTCACCGGGGGCCCCAAACGTGCCGTGGTGGAGCAGGGTGTCCCTGTCACCTGCTGGGGGTGCGCGGAGTCCTGCTTCGTGTGGGCTTCGGTGGGGTGCAGCTAATTGATGCTAATTGGCTGTGAGTGGGATGGGGGATGAGTTACCACGTGAAGCAGCACGGAGGGTGCTGGGTTTGCCCTCCAAGCACCCATTTTCCTGCTGCCCTGTGCCCTGGTGTGATCCAGGCCGGGCACTTGGGGCCCGCAGCAGCTCCCTCCAGGTCCCTCTGTCCCCGCAGCTCACCGGGACGCCCAAGGCAGGGCTGGGTGTTGGGGTGCCCCTTCCCCACGCAGCACCCCCTGGAGATGTTTTCTTCCCGCAGGCCAGCCAGGAGGCCGACAACGTCCTCATCCTGCAGGACCGCAAGCTGACGACGGGCCCCGGGAAGCGGTACCTGCAGGTGTCCAAGAACCGCTTTGACGGGGACGTGGGCGTCTTCCCCCTGGAGTTCAGCAAGGCCTCGCTCACGTTCTCCTCCACCTCTAGCAAGAACAAGGCCAAGCTGAAGAAGATGAAGGAGGAGAAGGCGCCTTCATCCAAGAAGGATCCGGATGGAGGTGCGGGACGCTCCGGCAAGCCCTGAGTCCAGTGATCGCCTTCCCTGGCCCACCAGGAGGGATGGGGCTGCTGTTGGGGCACACCGGGGGCAGCGGTGCCATGCGCCCGTGTTCTGTCCTCCTGTGCGAAGCAGCCCTGTGGCTGCTGGCCCCGTTGCCCTGGGGCATGTGAGAGGAGCAGGAGAAAGCACCTGGAATTTGGGGTCTCTGGACCCAGGGCAGGTCCTTAAATTGCTGCTAAAGCAGGGCCAAATGCTTGGGGCCACGGTCCGGGTTCGCCTCCTGCTACGTGCTGTGGGGCTTGTGCAGCTCTGCTGGGTCCGGCCCCTGGCTGGGGTCACCCCAAGCCCCCTGTTCCCGTGGGGCATCACCAGCATCACAACCTCAGGGAGCAGCCCCTGGGGCCCCTCGGGGCATTTCATGGCAAAATACTGTGACGCGGCCGGTCCCCGCTGCGGTGGGGAGCCCGTGGTGGGCTCTGGGTCCGACCCTTCTGGTTTTATTAAAGCAGAAGCGTTGAGTGCTGTTCCTGTACCTTGTCCTCTGCTGCCTGGGACCGGGGAGGGGGTGCCCTTACACTCTGACCCATCCCAAATCCCCCACCTCCAGGCCCTGTTTCTCCCTGTGGGTGCGGGTCAGGCGCATGTCCTGGATTCGGGGTCTGGGGTCTGTGTTCCAGCCCTACGGGAGGACGGTGCCGCGGGGCCACGTTGCCCCACGCGCCCCATCCCGCCCCATCCTGACCCAACTACGGGTGCCTCCCGCCACCGCGCCCCACGGCACCCACACGCGTGTGGGGCTGGCAGAACCTCGGGGAGCCGGGCCCGTGGCGGGCGAAGGCCGCGGGGACGTGGCGGTGAGCCGAACCGGGGGGGGGCTGGCCCCCACCGGGGACACGGACCCGGGGGCGAGCCTGGCACCCCCCCCAGCCCCACAACCGGCCCCCCCGCGACCTCCCCCAGCGGGGGGCAGCCGCCGAGCCCCCCCACCCCCGCCGGCTCCCCGCCGGCTCCGCTGCCGTCGCTGCCCGGCGCCCCGGCCGTAGGGCTCCCCCCTGCCGCCTCCCGCTCCGCCGCGGGGCCGGGGGCCGGGGGCGGCGGGGCGGGCGGGGCCTGGCGCGGCCCGGGCCGGCGGGGAGCGGCGGGAGGGCGGCGGCGGAACCGCGGGTGAGCGGGGCCGGGACCGGGGGAGGCCCGCGGGGGGGCGGAGGGGACCCCGGCGGACTCCGGGGCTGGCGGTTGCGGGGGGGGGGGGGGGGGGGGGGGGCGGGGAACGGCTCGGGCGGACGAAGGGGGCCGGGAGCGGGCCCCCGCCGCCGTGCTGGGGCTGGGGGGCGCCCCCCCGCCGGTCCCCGGCTGCTTGCACCGGGGGGGGTCCCCGGGGGCTGCAGCCCGGTCCCGGCCGCTCGCCCCCTCCCCATGCTCCGGGCTGGCGGCGGCGGGGGGGGGGGAAGAAGGAGAAGATGGAGGCGCCGCCGCCCGCCCCCTGCACGGCTCCCCCCGCCGGCCGCCTCCCTCCCGCCGGCACCCGGGGGGGCTCCGGGGGTCCCTGTGCGCCCTGACCCCTTCCCCCCCCGGCTCTTTCCCGCTGCAGGGGGCGACGGAGCCGAGCCGGGAGCCGGGCACACCGCCCGGATGGGCCGCGGCTGGCGAGGTGAGCACCGGGGGGGTGCCCAGGGAACCGGGGCGGGGGGGGGGGACGGGGACCCCGGGGGGGGCGCCCCGGTTACCGGGCGGGCTGCAGGTGGCAGCGCCCCGGCCCCACACCGAGGTCCTGCTGCCGTGGGGCGGGGACCCCCGGCACCCACAGGGTATGGGGGGCACCCCCCATCCCATCCTTTGGGCGGGGGGGGGGCGGGCACACGGTGGCTGGGGGTCCCCCGCTGGCCGTGCCGCTGCCGGGGGCCGGCGGGACCCGGGGGGGCGGCCCCGGGGGCGGCCCGGAGGGAGCCGGGGCGGTGCCAGCCCGGCGGGCGGAGCCAGGCGGCCCGAGCGCATCATGGGGCGCCCCGGCCCAGGTGGGTGTCGGGCCGGCCCGGGGGAGGGGGGGGCCCCCCGGTTATCCCCCGCAGCCCCCCGGTAGCCCCGGAGCCGGGGGGGTCCTTTAGGGGCCGCCCGTCGGGGCGCTGGGGGGCTTGGGGACAGCGGGGTGGGGGGGGGGGGTAATGGGGGGGTGCCGGGGGTATGGGGCTGGGGGCTGCTGGGGGCTGCTGGGGGCTGCTGGGGGCTGCTGGGGGCTGTGAGGAGGTGGGGTGGGGGGCGTGGGGGGGCTGCGGGGCACGCAGGGATGGGGAGAGGGGGTAGGGGGTGAGCGGGGCAGGGTTTGGGGGTGCTGGGGGGGGTGTCGGAGCTGTAGGGCAGTGTGTCGTGGTGTGGGGGTGCAGAGGGTGCTTTGGGACGGGATGTTTGGGGTGCTGGGTGCTGTGGGGCAAGCCACGGGGGGGTGTTTGGGTGTCCCGAGGGCTCTGGGGGTAGGGAGCCGGGCCATGGCAGCGTGGCGGTGCTGGGGGGCAGAAGAGCGGCAGCAAGTGGGGCAGGGTCCGGGGCAGCAGGACAGCCCCCACCGTGCCCTGTGCCCCCCCCCGGTTAATCCCAGCTTTATTCTGCTTCACTTGGCGCCTCCTCCTGCCCGGGGCATCCCTTGCAGGCCATTCCCTCGCTTCTGCCCCCCCGGCACCCATTTATTGGGGGTCCTATGGGGTGGATGTGAATGGGTTTTCTTCTGGTGCCCAGTGGCCCCACGCCGCTCCTTTCTTGCCCACAGGCTGCCCGCGCCCCCCAGCCCGCCGGGGGCCCCCCCGCCATGGCCATCGTGCAGACGCTGCCCGTCTCCATCGAGGCCGCCCCTGAGGGGGCCGCCCAGCCCCGTGCCGCCGCCGCCGCCCGCTCCCCCCCGTCCTCACGGGGCGCCATGGGCAGCGTGGGCAGCCTCATCGCCGGCCGGCCCTGCCACGACCGCTCCTGCCAGCCCCCCGGCGGCGGGGGCTCCTTCCGCGTGCACGACGGGCTGCTGCGGGCCAGCCCCCCGGACCCCCTGCTCCACGCTCTGCCCCCCAAAAAGCCCTGCTCTGCTGCGCCCGGCGTCGCCCATGCCTACGCCAACGAAGGTTTCCACGGGGAGTGGCTGGAAGCCGCCTCTCCCGTCAGCCCCTGCAGCGACTCGGACGAGGCCCGGGATGACCGAGCCCCCAGCGGCAGCATTCGGGGGCCGCCCCCCAAGCTCGTCCCCGTGTCCGGCAAGCTGGAGGAGGTACAGTGGGAGAGGTGCTGGGGTCTCTGCTCAGCACCCAGTGCCGTGCTGGGGCTGGGGGGCCTCGGGGAGAGGTGCCTGGGTGTGTGGGTAGGGGCTGCGTGGTCACGTTGTCCCTGTCCCTGGGGGCAGAGGTGGTCTCTGCGCTCCTGACATCCCCTTCCTGGTGCCAGGGGTGGGTTTGTGAATGTGGGAGCCTTTCTGACCCCGCTGGGTGGCAGGGCTGGAGCAGAGAGCATTTGGTGGTTGTCTCCTTCAGCACGTGGAAGCGATTGGGTTGGGGACACCTCAAAGCGTTGCATGGGGACAGGATCAGAGGGTTACCAAGCCCTCCCCCTGTGCGGGGCCAGCCCTCTGGAGGCTGCCAGGTCCCGGAGCCACGCTCTCGCCTCTTTCCCTTCCCAGAACGTGGAGAAGACCCTGATCCGCCCCATGGCCTTCAAACCAGTGGTACCCAAAATCAGGACTGCTCCGGGGCCGGCCAGCCTGGGGGTGCGCCCGGCGGCCCCGGCGCTCTCGGAGAGCCAGGTGAGCCTCACCCACTTGCTGGGGGCCGCCGGGGCCGACAAGCCCGGCTCGCTGAGCTGCCGCGCCAGCAGCCACTCGGGCACGCTCTCGGACTCGGGGCGCAACTCCCTGTCCAGCCTGCCCACCTACAGCACGGGCTGCAGCCAGCACGCCGAGGCGGGAGCCCTCCCGGCCACCCCCCACGGCCACCCCGAGCCCCCGGGTGGCTACCGCCCGCCGGCCGGCCCCTCCAACTCGGACAGCGGGCGCTCGTCCTCCAGCAAGAGCACGGGCTCGCTGAGCGGCCGGGGCCGGCCCTCCTCCGAGAGCGGCTCCTGCGGGCGCTCGCCCCTGCCCGGCGAGGAGGCCCTGCTGGTGCGCGAGCTGGAGGACAAGCTGCGGGAGAGGGAGGCCGAGCTGCAGCAGCTGCGTGACAGCCTGGACGAGAATGAGGTGGCCATCTGCCAGGTGGGTGCCCGCGGGGTCTGAACGGGCCTGGGTGTGGGGGGCGGGCTCCTCAGTGGTGCTGGTGGGGGAGCCGTACAGCCCCCGTGCGTGGGCCTGCTTTTGGGGCAGGGCCTCAGAATTGGGTTGTCCCCACGGTGTGGGGTTGAGGGAGACTCTGGATGCACATTTTGGGGTCCGGCTTGGGGGTGGCAGCACTCCGTCCCGCTCTGGGAAGCTCGGTCCTCCAGGACCCACCTCCAGCCTTGAGGACGTGGGGGTGGCGGTATGGGGGGTCCCCATCCTTGGGGGGGCCGCGCCGCCTACCCAGCATGTGCCCGTGCCCAGGTGTACGAGGAGAAGCAGCGGCGCTGCGAGCAGGAGCTGGAGGGTTTGCGGCAGCGCTGCGCGGCCCAGGTGCGGCAGGCGGCCCAGCAGGCGCAGCGCGGGCAGCAGGTCCTGCAGCTCCAGGTGCTGCAGCTGCAGCAGGAGAAGAAGCAGCTGCAGGAGGACTTTGCCCAGCTGCTGCAGGAGCGGGAGCTGCTGGAGCGGCGCTGCGCCTCCTTCCAGAGGGAGCACACCGAGCTGGGACCCCGGCTCGAGGAGACCAAGTGGGAGGTGAGCCACAACACGGTGACGTCCCTGCTCGGTTGGGCAGGGGGTGACCGCCGTGTCCCCGTCCCCGAGAGGCTGGGACGGGGACGCAGCACCCGAACCGCCGCCGCTGCCCGCAGGTGTGCCAGAAGTCGGGGGAGATCTCTCTGCTGAAGCAGCAGCTGAAGGAGTCGCAGGCGGAGCTGGCGCAGCGGGGCACGGAGCTGCTGGTGCTGCGGGCGCAGCTGCGGGAGGCGCGGGCCGAGCTGCAGGCGGGCGAGCAGCAGGCGCGGGGGCTGCAGGAGGCCGCCCGGCTCAAGGCGCTGGAGCTGGAGGTGTGCGCCAACGAACTGCAGCGCCGCAAGAGCGAGGCCGACCTCTTCCGCGCCAAGGCGGGCCGGCTGGAGCAGGAGGTGGCAGGGCTGCGGGAAGCCGCCCGCGGACGCTGCTGCCCCGAGCCCGGCGAGGGCTGCCCGGAGCCCGGCGAGGAGGCGCGGGGCATGGCGGGGCTGCGGAGGCAGCTGGAGAGGCTGCGGGCGGAGGTGGCCCTGGAGAGGCGACGCGGGCAGGAGCAGCGGGACGCCTTCGAGCAGGAGCGGAGCACGTGGCAGGGGGAGAAGGAGCGGGTGATCCGCTACCAGAAGCAGCTGCAGTACAACTACATCCAGATGTACCGCCGCAACCGGCGCCTCGAGCAGCGCCTCCAGCACCTCCGGCTGCAGGGCGAGGACCCCCCGTCGTCCTCAGAGCCCTGCGACCCCCCCGGGCCGGACCCACCCTTCGAGGAGATCACGGCCACCGAGATCTGAGACGCTGCCTGCCCCGGCTCCCTGCTTGGACAGCGGGGGGGGGCTCCAGCCCCTGGGATTTTGGGGGCTGGGAGCGGGGATCCCCGCTCTGCCCCCCGCTATGCAGAGACCGCCGGCGCTGGGAGGGGGCAGAGGGGACTTGGGGAGCTGCCCCCTCCCTGGCATCGAGGTGTTGGGGTGAGGTTGTGTTGGCCCCCCCGCTATGGCAGGGGGGTGCCCCGGAGCTGTGGGGCGGGGGGGTGCTGCGTCACGGCCCCGGGGCCGCCTGGGGCTGGTTCCTGCTGATCCTCTTAGCGCCCGGGGATTAGCAGCGCTGCCTTCAGCCGGGGTCACCTTGGGCACGGGGAGGGTGGCTTGTCCCCTCCCTCTTGTCCCTCCCAGCACTGTCACCCAGCCGCTGTCCCCTCGGGAAGCGTGCCCTGTCCCTGCCTTCCCTCCACCCCCCCCCCCAGCGTGTTTGTCAGGGGATTCGTTTCTGTGCCATTTTAAATAACTCTATTTTTATAGGACCTACCAAAAAACAGCGCCCTCTCCGTGCTCACGCCCTGCCTGGCTGTGGACCCCTCACCCCCGCCACCGGGCGCGCTGCCCTCAGTGCCTTCCCCGTGCCCTTGCCCCAGCATCCCTGTGTGTCTCCCCCCCACACCCCCAAAAAAAAAGCCCAGCACGTGCCCCTGTGACGCCCAGCCTGCTCGGCCCGGGGGAGAGGGGCTCAGTGCGGGGCAGCCAGCGCTGGCCACCAGTGGGGGACACCTCGGGGACACCGGGGTGGGGGGCAGGCTCTGTGCCACGGGGTCAAACCAAAGGAAAAGCCTGGCCGTGCCCAGCTCTGGCTTGCTCGCCCCCAAACTGTTTTGGGGGGGGGAAGGGGGGGGTGGTGGAATTGTATTTTTGTACTTTATTTCGGTTGTGTCCCATTTCCAGAGCCCGGCTCGCCCTTGTACCACCTGGAAACGCCGATTAAAAACAAGCCCCCGGCTGTGTTTTTTTTCAGGGCAGCGTCCGTGTGTCCGGAGCAGGGTCAGGTCCACTTGTCCCCCCCCCACACACTTTTTCATACCCCACCGTGCCCCCCACCTCGGTCCCTTTTTGGGCAGCTCCTCCGTGCCCGCGGGTCCCCCTTGTCCCTGCCCGCTGAGGCCGGCCACAGCTCGGTGCAGGAATGAGCCGGCTCCGTGGGGTTGTGGGAAGGCTTCTCGGGCGGGGGGGGGCTGGTATTTTTGGTGTCACTCCGGGGGGGGGCCGGGAACCCGCACCACCAGCTCCATGGGCTCCTTGGCTTTGTTGCGGTACGCCTGGCGGATGATGTCCACGGCCCGCTGGTGCGTGACGTTCTGCAGGCTCTCCCCGTCCACCGACACCAGCTCGTGCCCTGCCTGTCCCCGGGAGGGAAGGCAGCGGGGTGAAACGCAGCCCCAGGAGGGCTTCGGGGCAAGGGGACGGGCCCCTGTCCCCCCCCCCCCCCCAAAGGGCAGCTGAGTACCTTGAGGACGCCGCTGAGGAAGGCGGCTCCCCCGGGGAAGATCTTCTCGATCTTCACCACCGGCTGCGCCCGCGACTCAATGCCGCCCGAGATGCTGATCCCTGCAAGGGAGCCGCGATGCCTTTGGGCCCAGGTAGATGGGGTGTCTGTCCCCCCCCCCCAAACCGCCATGGGGCTGTATGGCCTCTCTCCGGCCCTACCCGAGGGCATGAGGCTGGAGGAACGGGAACTGGCAGTGCTGAGGGTTTTACCCGTGTCCCTGTCCCCACAAACAGGCCACCCCTTGCCAAAGGGGTCGCACCCACCCCAAAGGTGCTTGTGCCCAGATGGGGGGTCCCCATCCCACCCCCACCCCTGGGTCACCCCCCCCAAAGCCTCCCGGCAAGACCCACGCACCCAGCGAGTGCTTCAGCTTGGAGAGGGTGACGGTCAGCAGCCGCTCTTCCTCCTCCTCTTCCTCCTCCCTGGGGCCGTTGGCAGCCGGCGCAGCCCCCGCCTCCCCTCCTGGCCCCCCAAAGAGGGGCGCGAGGGGGGCCCGTGCCCTCCGGGGCTTTCCCAGCCCCGAGCAGCGCCCGTCCTCGCCCGCCCCGGGGGGCTCCGTGCGCCGGGTGGGCTGGGGGCTGCGCGAGCGCCTGCGCCCCTCGCGGGGGGGCTCGGCCAGCAGCCAGTTGGGGGGCCCTGGTCCTGGGGCGGGCGGGGGGCGGCTGGTGCAGTTGTAGGCGTCCACTGGCACGTCGGGGAGCGGGGTGTAGGAGCGGGGGTGAAGCCGGTGGGGGCTGGGGGATGCCCGCGGACGGGCCGGGCTCGACGGCAGCCCCCCGGCTTCCTCCAGTTCCGGGGCCCCCGCTGGCTTCAGCAGGAAGCCGCCGCGGTAGTCTGCAACGAGAGGGGCTCAGGGGGGGGCCTGAGGCGTCCAGAGCCCCCTTGGCACCACGGGCCCTGGATCCTCCTCCTCCAGGATCCCCCCAGGACCCCAGACCCCTCTCTCCCCAGGGACCCCATAACGCCCAGCACCCATTGACCCCCCTCTCCCCTGGCACCCCCTGCACCCTTCCTTGTAGCCGAGCTCCCCATTTCCCCCCCCCTCCGGACTGTCCTCAAACCCCCGTCCCTTCCTGGCACCCCGCTGGCACCCACCAGGCACTGGCGTGATGAGGTGTCTCTTGGGGGGGACGTCGTGGTGGGCCGGGCGGAGGGCAGGCGACCGCACTGAGTGGGGGGGGAGAGCAGCGGGGGTCACCCCTGTGTCCCCCGGCCCCCCAAAACCCTCCCCATGGCTCTTTGGGGCCAGGCCCTACCTGAGCGGCTCTTGAGGGCGTCGAAGGCTTCCAGCTCCAGGGGCATCACCATGCTGTCGAAGCGGCCCAGGTCCGTGGGGGCCACCACGCTCCTGCGGGGACAAAATAGGGTGGGTGGTGACCAGGACGCGAGGCTTTGGGTCCATCCCGGAGAGCTTTGGGTCCGTCCCCGGGGTGCCCCCAGCCCCACCTCACGTCCCGCAGCAGCAGCACCTTCTCGGGCCGGTCCAGGATGGCGAGCAGAGGCCTCACCAGATCCTCCACGCTGCCCTCGTGCAGGTACTGCGGGCACAGGGCGGGTGTCGGCGGCGGGTCCCCAAACCCCGTGCCCCCCTTCTGCCCCCCAGCGGGGCCGCGGAGCTGCCCGGCGTCCCCGCGGTGCCGTACCCGGGTGCAGTGGCGGAGCACGGCCGCCACCTCGTCGGGGCTGAGCAGCCGTGCTGCCGTGTCCTGGATGAGTGGGAGCCGTGCCTCGGGGTCGCTGCCGTTGGGCTGCGGGGTGGTGGGGCCAGCCAGGGCCAGGATGCTGGCACGGCGGCTTTTCTCTGCGGGGAGGCAGAGCAGGGGGTGGCCAGGGGGGCAGGGGCGCCCCGTGCCCACCGCCAGCCCCAAACCCACGCACCCCACCGGTGCTGGCGGGCTCGACCCATGCCGAAGTCACACAGACATGCAAACACGCAGCTCCAGATTTGGGGACCCCCCCCCCCCCCCCCCCGGTGCCACCCCCTTGCTTGGGCACACCGTGCAGGGACAGGCGCATGCAGGAGCTGCCCTGCAGCCACCCCGTGGGCACCCCGCGTTACCCCGCTTCAGGCTCCGGATGACAAACTTCTGCACAGCGCCTACTGCAAGGGAGATGGAGACGGGTGAGCGCCCGTGGGGAGGCCAAAACTGTGCACACGGGGCCCCCCCTCCCCATACTTCCCCCCCATGTGGTGCCCCATAAGCGGGGACCTGTGCCAGGCCGGGTCCCTGCCCCCCAGCCCGGTACCTCTGTCCCCATCGGGGCGCCCCGGGGACTTGGCGCGTGCCCGGCGCTCGGAGCCGGGGGGGTCCTGGCTCGGGGGGGCCCAGCTCTGGCTGGTGGCACGGCCGCCCTTGAAGAAGAGGTTGACGAGGGTCTTGGAGCGGTGCAGCCCGGGGGGGGCCCCCCGTGCCCCCTGTCCCTCCGGCTTCTCCTTCTTCCGCTTCTCCTCTGAGGATAAAGGGGGGGTGAGTTGAGGGGTTGGGGGCTGGCGAGGTGGGGTTGTGGGGCATATCTGGGGGGCACCGACTGGAGGAGAGCCCCGTAAGGAGGGGCGCAGCACCCCGGTGCCTACCGGCGACGGTGAGGTCGCTCTGGGAGCGCGTGATGGGCTGCCGAGGCCGGCTGAGCGCCAGCAGCAGCGCCGTTTTGGGCGAGTGGGTGAAGGTGCGGCGCGGGTGGGTGCCGGGGGGCTCGCGGGCGCCCTGGCCCCGGATGGCCGTGTCCCGCAGCAGCTCGGGGGGCCGCATCGTGCGCCGCGTCTCCGGCAGCCCCTCGGTGGCCGGGTCCGTCTGCATGGCCCGCTCGGCGTGCTCCCGTGCCCAGCCCCGCCGCGGCCCGTCCTCCGTGGAGATGGCCACGTCCACGGTGCGGGTGGGTGGCCCCGGGGCCGCCGTCCCCAGCCCGTTCACCACCGCCGGTGGTGGCCCCGAAGAGTAGGAGGAGATGGAGGAGCTGGTCTCCGATGTCTGCGACAGCTGCTGCAGCTGCCCGTTGGTCACTGCAAAGGCACGGCGGGGACACGGGGTGACACACCGCGGGGACGCGGGAGCTTTGCATCCGCCCTGAGGATGGGGGGACGTGGGGACTGTAGGGCCATGGGTACTGCGGGGCCATAGCAAAGGGGTGGGGACGTGTGGGGCCATGAGATCACAGGGAGCATGGCACGGGGATCCTTGTGTCCCCTCCACGGATGGGGACACGTGGGACCCTGCAAGGCCATGGGCACCGTGGGGGTGCTGACTGTGGCACAAGGAGCTTTCTGTCCCTTCCCAGGACAGAGGACATGCGGGGACCCCATGGCACATGGAGCTTCTCCCTCCCCACTTGGGCACTGGGGTCCCTGCGCCCTCCGGACACCCCTTCCATGGGGGTCCCAGCCCCTCCATGTTCCCCCCGGTACCCGGGCGGCTCTGTCCTTACAGCGGCTGAGCCAGCAGTACTCGGCCACCATCTCCTTGTAGGCAGGGAACCTCCCGGTCTCCTAGGCACAGAGGGAGAAGATGTGGGGGTCAGCGCGTGCCGGCCGAACCCGATCCGGGTGCCAGCCATGAATAATGCATCCCCCTCCCACCAGCCTGAAACCCAACCAGCCCGCGGCCGTGCCGCACCCCCCCCCCCCCCCACCCCGGCACCGGGATGAGCTGGGGCAGAGCCAGCGTGGGGGCACGCAGACCCCCAGGGTCCCGCGGGGCCGGGCACGGGTACCTTGATGGTCAGCATGATGTGGGTCTGCCCCTTGAGCACCTCCACCGCCTTGCTATGGCTTATGTCTTCGAACTTGACTCCGTTGGCTGCAAGGACTTGGTCGCCCACCCGAATGCCGTTCTGCTCTGCCAGCCCCCCGGGGTCCACCCTAAGGACAGCAGGGGGGGAAGGATGGGGACAGGGCCCCACACCTCTCCCCGGGCAGCCCCGTGCCCTGGCACCCAGGGTGGTGATGCCCCTGCATCAGCCAGGGCAGGGTGCTGAGCCCCAGCGGGAACCCGGGGCTGTGTCCCCCTCGTGTCCCCAGGAGCCGAGGACACGCGGGTGGCCGTACTTGGAGACGTAGATGCCGAGGCCGAACTCGCGGCCGCCGCGGATGTTGAAGCCCAGGCAGTAGTCGTCGGAGGTGGTGTAGAGGTGGACGATGCGCCGCAGGCCGTCCTCGGAGCCGCTCTCCGACGGCGTCGAGCCGCTCTTCTCCACCACCAGGCGCCTGTTCACCACGTCCACCCTGGAGCAGGGTGTTAGGGGGTGCTCAGGAGTCTAGCTCGTGTCCCCCAGTGGGATGGGGACATCGGTGTCACCCAGCGGAGGACAGTGATTGGGGTAGTGAGGATGGGGCTCGCACCCACCCTGCAAGTTCCAAACTTTCCTATCCCCTCCTGCACCCTCCCTGGGCTTTCCCACCTTTTTGGGGACCTCCAGTGCAGCCCACCCCGAGGGTCCCCCCACTTCTGCTTCCTCCCTGCCCCACAGCATCCCCCACCGAGCCCTCCACGGGGTTTTGGGGTGCCGGTGCCCTGCTCACCAGGCCGTCTTCTCCTTGGAGAACTTGATGCCCGGCACGCGGCCCATGCGCCTCACCACCATGCGGAGGCGGTTGTTGCCAGTGAGGACCTTGACGGCGCTGCTCATGGTGATGTTCTCCAGGCTCACACTGTTCACCTCCGTGATCTTGTCGCCCACGCACAGCCCAGCCTGCTCTGCGAGGGGCGAGCGGCTCGGATGGGCACCCAAAATTGTGCCAATGCCCTTGCCAGGCGCCCTGTCCTTCCCACGTGTGTCCCCAAGCTCATCCGAACCCAGTGGGTGCAGGAGACACCACCAAAGCTGGCACCACCCCTGTGGCACCATGTCCCCAGCGGCTCTCCGGAGCATCTCGGTGGCACGTGTCCATCCCCACCGGTGTCCCTCGCCCCGTCCCACTTACCGGCAGCGCTGCCCTCCTCCACCTTGCTCACGAAGATGCCCAGCCCGTGCTCGGAGCCACCACGGACGCTGAAGCCCAGCTTGCCGTCCGCGCTCTTCTCCACCGTGATGGCGTTGATAACGTCACTCTCGTTGCTGCTGGCTGCGGGGACAGCCGTGTCACCGGGCTGGAGCCGGGGGAACGGGACCCAAATATCCCTTCCCGTGGGCCACGGGGGCCTGTCCCACGCACCTTCGATGGGCGAGTTGATGAGGATGACGCGCCCCATGGGGGACGTGGCGCGGGCGCTCCGCACGGCCCCGTTGAGCAGGCGGCTCTGCTTGCTGAGCAGGCAGCGGGGCGCCAGGCTGGCCTCGCTGCTCGAGCTCCGCGACCGCCCGGGCACCGTCATCTCCGCGTCCTCCCAGCCCTGGGCCATGGCGGTGGCCGAGCAGCCGGGCTGGGGCTCGCCGGGTGCTCACGGGGCCGGGGCTGCCCGCCGGCGGGGGGGGGCCGTGGCACCCTCCAGCAGCACATGCCCGGGCTGGGGCGAGCTCCTCAGCAGCGCAGCGCCGGGGCCGGCTGGAGGCTGGCGGCAAGAAGGGTCCCGGGCACGGTGGCACGACCTGTGGGGACAGCAAATGATGTGGGGGGGCCCCCCTTCAAGTCCTGTACCTGTGTCCCCCCCCCCTCCCCGCACACCCCGTCCCATTGCGCCCCGGGGGACGCACGGCTGCGGGGCTCCCGGGGGGCACCGCGGGGACCTCAGGACCTGGCGGCCGGGCAGGATCCGGCCCCGCGGGGATTTGCACCGGGACGGGGGCATCTCCTCCCCCCCCCCCCGCCCCCACGCTCGCCCCATTCCCGCGGGGGGGGATTTTCCCAGCGTGGGCGCACCGCCCCCCGCTCGCCCCGGCCTGACCTCCATAAATAAGTGATGTCGCCATGCCTGCGGCGACAGCGAGGGGGACACGGCGGTGTCCCCGCCACCCGGCAGCACCCCCCCCACGGCCCCATTCCCCCCCCCCCCCCCCGCCACCATGTCCCCAAGCCCCCCTCCGGCAGCACCCGGCGGTGCCCCCTCCCCGACGGGGCGCACGGCTCCGGGGGCCCCCCTGAAGCCTCCGGGCTCCCCCCCCTCGTGCCCTCCTCACCTGTCCCCATGGTGCCACCTGCGAAAGAGACACCGGCAGCGCGGGGGGGATGGAGAGGACGCGGGGGGGGGGGGGGGGACACGGCACCGCCTCCCCCCGCAGCTGCCCGCGGGGATTGGCCGCCCCGGCGCTGTGCCGGCCGGGGGAGCTGTCGCTCAAGCTGCCGGGGCTGGCCCTGAGCAGGGGGGGGGAGCCCCGTGTCACCCCCCCACACCCCCGCGGGACGCCCTGGGGGGGGGCGAGGGGGACGAGGCTCCCCCCGGGGGGCCGCGTGGGGCGGTGGCTGCGGGGCTGGGCTTTGCGCACAGGGGGAGCGAGGCGCGGGGCGGGTGCGCGGGGTTTTTTTTTGTGCGGGGGGGGGGGGGTGCGTGTGCGCCCCCCCTTCCCCACGGCACATTTCACACCCCCTCCCAACCCCCCCCCGTGACCCACGGCGGGGCCGGCGCCGCGAACCCGACACCGCGGCGGTTTCAGGTGATGCGCGGCGGGGCGCAGGGCGGCCGGGGGGGGGCTGGCAGCCCCCGCAGCGCCGCGAACACGCGTGTGGCCCCCCCCAGCCGATGGGACACGCGTGGACGCTTGCGCACCCCTGCCCCGCGCCCTCCTTGCGCGGGGCTCGTCCCCCGGTGCCACCCCCGTGGCGCGCGTGAAACACGCGTGGGCGCACGCGGACGCGCGTGGAACCGGCACCAACACCCGCGGGGGGGCTGTGTGTGTGTGTGGGGGTGCACGGGCGTAAATAAACACGCCCGGACGCCCACCCACGCGAAAACACGCATGGGGGGCGCTCCGTGCCGCGCAGCACGTAGGGGCCGCCCGGCGCAGATGGCCCGGGCCAGGCTTAGCCCCGGTGCCCCCCCCATCCCCTCCCCCGGACCTCCCCCCCCCTCGCGGCCCCGTGACGGTCCCGGACGTCAGCGGGGCGGTGCGGGGCGGCGCCGAGCGGTGCGGGGCGGTGCGGGGCGGTGCGGAGCGGGCGCTGCACGGGAGCCGTGAGTGCGGGCGGGCCGGGGGGGGTCACCCCAAGGGGATGGGGAGGGGGGCTCAGAGCCACCCCCAAAGCACCGGGCTGGGGTATGCGGGGGGCGGGGGGGGGGAGATTTTCCTAGGGGGGGGTCCGGGGATGCGGGGGGCGGGGGAAGATTTTGGAGATTTTCCTAGGGGGGGTCCGGGGATGGAGGGGTGCGCGTGGGGTGGGTGGCACCGTGTCGCTATGTCGCCGTGTCGCCGTGTCGTGGCACCCCTTCTCCCCCCCCCCAGAGGATGCCCCCCCCGCTGCCCGCCTCCATCGACATCCGGGAGCCCCGCTGGGACCAGAGCACCTTCCAGGGCCGCGCCAGGCACTTCTTCGCCGTCACCGACCCCCGCAACCTGCTGCTCTCGGGGGCCGACCTGGAGGAGGCTCGCCGCCTGGTGCACGACTACCGGTAGGGTACGGGTCCGGGGGTGGCACCCTGCGGCCCCCCCCTGCACCCATAGGGTGAGCCTTGGGGGTGCCAGCGGCTCCGTGCCCCCCCCCGCAGGGCCGGCACCGTGCCCCCGGGGCTGACCGAGGAGCAGCTGTGGCGGGCCAAGTACATCTACGACTCGGCCTTCCACCCCGACACGGGCGAGAAGATGCTCCTCATCGGGCGCATGTCGGCCCAGGTGCCCATGAACATGACCATCACCGGCTGCATGCTGACCTTCTACAGGTACCGGACCCCCCCCCCATCCCCCCGATCCCCTCCCACGGGTGCGTGCCCTCACCCCCAGCCCCGTGGGGTCCCCCCCGGTGATGCTGGTGCCCGGCAGGACCATGCCGGCCGTGGTTTTCTGGCAGTGGGTGAATCAGTCCTTCAACGCCATCGTCAACTACACCAACCGCAGCGGGGACGCCCCCATCACCCCCAGGTGAGCGTCCCCTCTGCCACGGGGACCTGGCACACCGGCGGCCAGGGACGGGGCACAGCAGGGGGGTGGGCTCCGGCTTATCGGTGTCACCTCCCGTCGCTTGCAGCCAGCTGGGGACAGCCTACGTGAGCGCGACCACCGGGGCGGTGGTCACGGCGCTGGGGCTCAAGTCTCTCACCAAGGTAAGGGGACCCGTGGTGACCCCGCCATCCCTCGTGGACCCCATCGTCTCCCCGCTGAGACCCCCCCCCCGCGGGGTCTGAGCTGAGCGGGGCATTCACCCCATCACCTGGGTGGGGCAGACGATGCTTGGGGGGGCCCCGTGAAGCAGCCCCTACCCCCAGCGGTGGCTCTGGGGGTGACCTGTCCCTTGGCATCCCCCCAGGGCTGGGAGGGGACAGGGGACACCTCACCCCCGCCCCGGGCTGTGCAGCTTTCAGCAGCTGGGAGCAGCGGGATGGGGGGGGGGAGCCGTTCTCCCTGGTGGCCGACCTGGGGGCAGCTGGCTCTGTCCCCAAAGCCTCTCCGTGACCGGCTCCTCGCTCCCCCCCCCAGCACCTGCCAGCCATCATCGGCCGCTACGTGCCTTTCGCGGCCGTGGCCGCTGCCAACTGCATCAACATCCCACTGATGAGGCAGAGGTGGGTGCCCGCGCGGGGAGGGGGCACTGGGACACCCGGGCTGTCCCACTGAGACCCCCCGATGTATCGCACAGCCCGTGGATGGGGAACACGGAGGGACACCAGCCTCCCCCCGAGCTGTGCCCCTTGATGCCCCCCTCGGCCCCGCTGTCCCCGCAGGGAGCTGAAGCTGGGCATCCCCATCACGGACGAGAACGGGAACCGCCTGGGCGAGTCCGTGGCCGCCGCGCAGAAGGCCATCTTCCAGGTGGTGGTGTCCCGCATCGGCATGGCAGCCCCGGCCATGGGTAAGTGCCCGGACCCCACCCCATAATGGCATGCCCTTAATGGGGTCCCACGGAGCTCATTTCCTTCTCCTCTGCCCTAGCTATCCCTCCAGTGATCATGAACGCCCTGGAGAAGAGAGCCTTCCTGAAGGTACTGCTGGCTGCTGGGAGGGCACGGTGGGCTTGGGGACACCCCGCTGGCACCCAGTGGGGGAAATGGGCGCCCTCCTGCCTGCTGAGACCAAATCTCCCCCTGTCCCCTGGCAGCGGTACCCGTACCTCAACGCTCCCCTGCAGGTCGGCCTGGTGGGACTCTGGTAAGTGACCCCCTGGGGCACCCTGGGGCCACGCGGGGGCACGGGGGCACCCTGCTGCTGTTGCTCCCCAGTCACATAGGATGGGGGGAGGTCTTGTAGTGGGAGATTTTTTGCTCTTGGGAGGACACCTGAAGCCTCCAGTGGGTTCCTCAGCATCCCTGTGCGCCCCATGCCAGCAAAGCAGGGTCTGGGGCTTGGAGAGACCCCCAGAGCCCTGGCACTGCCCGGCACGGTGCTGGGCTGCCTCGTGGCTGCCCCAGGGACCGGCTGCGGGTGGGAGCAGGCTGCACAGCCCTGCTTCTCCTCTCCTTGTCCTCCCCGTGCAGCTTGGTGTTTGCCACCCCGCTGTGCTGCGCGCTCTTCCCGCAGAAGAGGTAAGGCCAGGCACCGTGCCCGCGCGCACGAACCCCATGGGCGGGCGGGCTCCTGGTGCCCTCTGACTCCCCAGAGGTGCTTTTGCTCCTCTGAGCGGTCAGAGGCTTGAAAACGCGCGTGCCCCCCCCCCCTCCATCCCCTGCACCCCTGTCCCTGCAGCTCGATGCAGGTGAGTCGCCTGGAGCCCCAACTCCAAGCTGGGATCCGGGAGAGGGACCCGCAGCTGCAGACCGTCTACTTCAACAAGGGGCTGTGAGCGGGGCTCCGTGCGGGGCTGCTGCGGCGCTGAGCTTTACCCTCGGAGCCCCCCGGGGACACCGCTGCTGTCCCTTGGCTGTCACCTGTCCTTATGTCCCGGTGCTCACCCCCCCGGGGCGTAGCTGAGCGCCCGAACAAACCCAGAGGGGCTCCCACCCCGGCACCTCCCCTGAGCTGTCCCCAGAGCTGGTTTGCTGCTCTCCCGTCCCCGCTGTGGGGCTGTCCCCAGGGCCAGCAGCCACAGTGTCACGGTCCCCCCCCCCGTGCCGGGAGGAGGGGAATAATTCCCTGGTGACGTGCGGCTGGCAGGCAGCGGTGCCAGGGGCTGGGGGAGAGGCTGCAGCGGCGCTGGGTGCTGGCACGCCGCGGGGCACGGCACGGTCATGGCGTCCTTCCCAAGGACAGGGCCGGGGGGCCCCGTGTGCCGCCGCGGGCACCCACAGTGCAGAAGTGTCCCCGTTCCCTGTGCCCAGCCCGTGCGTGTCACTGTGCAGAAGCCCCGTCCTGCGTGGGGGGAGACAAATGTCCCTGTCCCCGTCCCCATCCGTGGTGCCAGCGCCAAGAAAGCTTGTGCATACCGGGGCGGGGGCACCCCCAAGGGTGCTCCAGGGATGGAAGCTGGCTTTCCCCGGAGCACACGGCAGGAATTAATCTCAGCAGAGCCCCTGTTTTGCTCTCTTTTTAATGCCCTCTTTGCTCGAGGCTTGGCTCCCCCAAGGGGTTACCCTACACCTTGCTTCCCAGCAGACCTTCTCCAATGGCTTTAAGTACACCACCGTTTCCTCCGGTTATTTTGATATTATTTTCCTGTACCTACACGTACCAAATAATAAAGGCAGGCTGTTTATACAAAACCGAAAGCAAAGAGAAGCGTGTCGCCGATTCCTCCCTGGTGGAAAGGGGCCAGGGGCTGCCTGCTTTCCCCGGGGGCTGTCTGCAAAGAGGGCGAGGATGGGAATAGGGTGCCCGGGGCCAGCCGTGCCCCCATTTCGTGCTGTGCCAGCCACGCTGGGTGCTCCAGCGGGTGCTCGAGCCTGCTGCCCAGCTGTCAGGGCGGCTTTTTTTAGCACAAGCAGCTTAGCACCTCGCCCAGGGCTCTGCGAGCCCGTGCCTGGGATGCTGCACGCATGGAGAGGCCACCGGCTCGTGCCCAAAGCCGTGGGGATGCTCACCGTGGCGGTGCCAGCACCCACCCGGGACGGGGGACAGGAGTGGGGTGGGCACGGGGCGGCTCCAGCCCCCTCCTCCTGCCAGCCCCAGCATATTGCAAATATCTCCCCTGAGCCAGCCATCGGCGGCTTATAAATAATGCAGCCCCTCGCCGCGCAATAAGGGCTTGTCAATTGCTATTCTGCTCTCATAAATTAAAGATGAAAAGGTACAAGGCTCTTGCCAGAAAAATGAAGACAAATTTTTAATAGCTTGCCAAGACGCGGGGAGATGGAGCGCTCGGGAAAAATGAATTACGTTTTTATTATGTGTTTTATTGTGCTGTAATTGAACGGGATTAGCTGAGAATACAATATATTTGCAGGGCGGTGCGAGGAAAACAAAAATAATGACGACACCTCTCCCCCCCCACACCTGTGCAGGGACAGCTCCTGCGTGCAGGGGCTCAGATGGGGCTGGGGAGGGCACTTACAGGGCCGGGCTCACCCCAATCCCCCCCCCAGGCCGTGGGGCAGGGTGGCACAGAGCCCTGCGCAGGGTGCCTGACATCTCACATCTGTCCCCACGTCCCCACCGCTGCCACCCTGGGGGACACTGGGGGCCCTTCCCGAGCTGGCCCAGCCCAAAGGTGGCAGGCCAGTCCCTGAGAAGGAGCAGCCACACGTCCCTGGGACACTGGGGGTGCCGGGGGGGGGGGGACATCGATTGGTCCCTGGCATTTTTAATGAGCTGCCCGACCACAGGCTTTAACCTTGCCCATAATGAGGGCGAGCGGCAGCGATCCCTCCTGCCCCAGCCGGCTCCCCCAGCCTTAATGAGCTAATCAATACTTGTTCTCAGCTTAATTTCCAGCTAATTGCTCTTTAATGACGCCTGGAAACGGGCAGCCCGCTCGCAGGCCTCCCCCCTCCCCGCTCAGGGTCCCCAGGGTGGGGGTATCGGGGTCCCGGCCGGGTGCGGGTCACCTTCGCCCCAGCCCCGCTGGCGCTGGGGGTCCCGGCACACGGAGCCACCCGGACGGCCCCTTGGCACGGTCCCATGGCGTGGGGGGGGGGTCCCCAAGGCACCTGGGGCGAGGCAGGGGGACAAGGGGCACGCTGTCGCAGTGGGGTCACACCGCCTGGGCAGGTCCCCAAACCCCTACAGGGTCCCCAGCCCCCCCCCTTGGAGGGGGACACGAAGTTGCCGTGGGGTCCCCAGGGTGGTTTTGGGGAAGGGGTGGGGGGGGTGGGGGGCGAGGACCTGCAGGGACAGGGCTCGGGTGTGGGGACAGGGTGTCGTGGCATGGGGACGAGGCCAGCAGCGCCCTGGAGGTGGCAGCAGAGACCCCAGAGCCTGCTGCCTGTCCCCCCCCGGGCAGTGTCACCCCCCCCCCAGGACCCACCGGGGGGGGGGGGGGACATTTAGGGGGATCAAAGGCTGAGCGCAGGGTTACATCTCTGGGCCGCCAAGCCCAAAATGGGGACGCCCCCCCCCCACCCCAGCTGCAGGGTGTAGGGGACAGGGCACCCCACGGCCACGTAGGGGCAGGGTTCCCAGCTCGGGTCCCCAAAAATGGTCCTGGTGGGAGGCGTGGAGGTGACCTCGGTGCCGGGGGGGGGGGGGACAGAGGTGGCAGGGAGGCCATCAGCACCAGGCTGGGGGGGGGGCACAACCACGGGCGATGCCACTTGCATGGGAGTGGGGTGGCGAAGAACGGCCTCCTGTCCAAAACACCCTGCCATGGGGCTGTCCCCCAAAAAATCCCAGAGCCTGGCCGAGCTCCTGCTTGCCCCATTCCTGGGGTCAGGGGTGCAGGGGGGGGACCTTGGCATGTGGGGGCTGCCCCCGCCCCAAGGTGTCGAAGCCGGCGTGGGGATGCCATACAGAAGGGGGGGGGTCCCCGCAGCCCCCCAGAAGGAGCCGGGTGCCCCAAAAACCCCACAGAGGTGACGGAGACCGCTGAGTGCCCGGGGACCGGAGTGTCCCTCGCCACCTGGCCACCGCTCCCGGTCCCCCCCCTGCGAAGCCCCCATCCCTCCTGCGCGCAGCTGCAACCGCTTCCCCAAGAATTTGCTGACGGGCTCGTTCTGGGGAGGAATTTGTTCCGGAGAAGCCCCGGGAAACCTGAGCCCGGCTGTTTTATGGCGCGGGTCCCGCCTGGCACATGGGGCAGGGGGACTTGCCCGTGCCTTGTCCCCGTAGGGGACCCACGGGACGTGGTTGGGACCCATCGGGGGATGCGTGGCTCTAGGGTCAGCTGGCTGGATTCAAGCTGCTCTGAATGGCAGGAAAAAAAAAAAAAAAGGGGGGGCAGAGGTGGGTTTGAGCCAAAAAAAGGGAGATTTGGGTTATTAATAGCCGGACCCTCACGGCTCCGGGGGCGCTCCCTGCCCCACGGCCAGCACCCCCGGCAGCAGACACGTGCCCCTGTTCCCGCCCCGGCGCCTCCTTGCCAAAACTGACACAACCCTGAGTCATTTGGCCCACGGCTTCGTTTCCAGGGTGGGATTTTCGTCAGCCTCAGCCCCCCCCTGGGATCGCCTGGGACGTCGGCCCGGGGCCGGGGCAGGACCGGGGCACCCCGGGACAGGCAGCGAGCAGGATGGGGCCACGTCCCCACGGCACAGCCAGAAGGGGTGCCACGGCCCGGGGGGGGGCATCTGTGGATATATGGGACAATCACTAGGGGAAATAATGGGGACGGGAGCCCTGGGGTGCGCCGCGCCAGGGGGCACGCTGATTGAAGTGGGGCGTGATGGAATACAGCTCCTCGTTAAGCACAGGTTAGAGCTTCCACCCCTAATTCAGAGCTGCTGCTATTTATTAGCACGTTCAACAGCCTCGTTAAGCAGGAGGTTTAATTACCTGCCGGGGCTGTAGCTCCATCTTGTTTCTGAGCCCAGCAGCTTTTAGGGGCAGGCAAGGCAGCGCTTGGCATGGGGTTGCCTGAGGATGCGGATGATGTTTCCCCCCAGGACTGTGGCTCTGGGGGTGCCTAAAGGGGTTCCTCAGCCCCCCCAGCTCTCCCCTGCTCCCCAGGCAGTCTCCAGGACCCCCTAAAGCCCCAGCTGCTGGGGTTGCCAAAAAACCTGCAGCACGGGTGGGCCGGGCCAGAGGAGCTGGGGGGGCTTGGCCCCGAGCCACGGGGCTGGGGGCCACTAAGGGGGAGCAGAGAGCGGCCGAAGGCAGAGCCAGCAGGACCCCCCCTCCGTGACAGGCGGCTGGAGGGGGATTTTTGCCAGCAAGGGCGGGTTTTGGGGGGCTGAAGCCCCGTGGATTTTCCATCATTAGCCGGGGCCGGATTCGCAACGTGCCCTGAGCGAAAGCTCCGGAGCCTGGAATGGATTTGCAGCGGGGTTTTGGAAAGCAAAAGCAGATTTTTTTTATTTCATTTTTTTTCAGCGCAGTGAAGGAAACCAGATCCTCCGAGGGGTCCCGGGACGGCTTTGCTTCGCCTGAGACTCGCCGTGGAAGCAAATCCCACAAATTCCTCGCCTGGAGAAGGGGAGGGGGCTGCAGCCCCCCCAGCACGGTGGCGGAGCAGGACGCGAACGCGCAGCGGGTTTGTGCTCAGCACTGTGTTTTCCCTGCTCGGGAAGGTGCTGGGTGTCCCCCGTCCCCCCCCCCCCCAAATTCAGAGCAGGGGAAACTGAGGCAGGGGGGCCCTGCAGCCCCGTGCAGGGGGGCTGTGCACCCCTGGGGCTCGGGGGGGCCCAACCAAGGTAATGCCACCACTCGTGTCCTCTCTGTGCCCGCTCCATGGCTAGGTGGGGGTGTCACGGGCATCCCCCCGGGAATCACCCCCCCCTGTTTAATTACAGCAGGCGTCCAGCTGCCCGAATTACAGCCCGTGGGATGCTTCTGCTCCCTGCCCTGGCCGTGCCAATCTGATTTCGCTCACGTCTCCCCACGGACCCCCATGAAGTCCCCCCCCCGGGGACAGCATCCCACAGGTGGGGGGTCCCGGCCGTGGCACCAGGGGGGTAACGCCGGTAACGGGGGGTCCTGCCGCAGCACGGCGGGTCCCGGCAGGGAAGGGGTGGCCGCCAGCCCGGGGCCTGTCCGGGGCTGGGACGGGGGCCCGTCGGGGGGGCGTGGGGACTGGCGTGGCGCTGACATCACGGCCGGTGGCAGCGGGGCTGTCGCGGGGCTGGGCGCACGAAGCCATTGCGCACCGGAGCCTCTGGTAAGTGACGGCTTGGGGTCGGGAAAGGGAGGTCCTGGGGGGATTTGGGGAGCGGGGGGGGTGGCTTTGCATCCTGGCCGGTCCCCCCCCCCTTTTCCTGGCCCCAGCTGCCGTGGCCGCTCGGGGTTGGGGCTTTTCTCTGTGCAGGCAGAGGGTTGGGGGCTAGGCAGCGGGGGGGGGCTCCGGTGAACTTTTTGGTGAATGCTGTGGGATGAGGTTTGTTGTCCCTTCTGTAAGCCGGGGGGGGGGGTTAATGGGGACAAACAGGGGGCTGGGGAGGGGGCTGCAGTCCTTGTTTGGGGGAGACTCGAGGGGCTGGCTCACAGCAGAGGTGGGAAGCCTGGGGGCCGATCAGCCCCCCTGTTTGGGGACAGGGACCCCACTGCGCCGTGCAGGCTGCCCACTCGTGCACTGAGTTCCCCCGTGCTCAGCCATCAATGTGATAGCTCGGGGGGGGGGGTCGTAAAGCTTTTTGAGGGGGATGAGCCCCTGCTCGGCTGAGATACAGGGTGGGAGGTGAGGGCAGAGAGGGGTCATGGCAAGGAGAGGGGGGGGGACAAAAGCCAGGAGCGAGCGGGAGCATCCTCCTGGCTCGGCTCCTCTCGGCTGGCTGCCTCCAGCACGGAAAGAGCCCCTTGTCTGCTGGATCAGCCGCTCCACTGCGCTCGTCCGGGCAGTGACGGAGGGGAAAAAAAGCCTCGTGACTCCTGCAGAGAGGTGGGGAAAGGAAAGGGGCGCCCGGCTCCACAGCAGCTTCCCGAGAGGAGCAGGGCACGAAGCTGCCAGGGCGACGTGGAGCAGCCTCTTGGGTGCCTGGGCCCTGGTGGGGTCAGAGCAGGCTGGGCTGTACCTGCAAGGAAAATAGGGTGAAGCTGGGTGTGGGGTCAGCAGCCCCATTTGGGGAGAAAGAAGGGACTGTGTGGTGTCACGTTTTGGGGTGGGAGCTGGCTTAGGAGCCTGGTGGGAGGTGGGGAGCTGCAGGGTGGGAAGAGCCCCCCCTGCATGTCCTGCTGTGCTGTCCAGGGGGCTGGGGCGCATTCTCCGTGCCCCTAAAACATGTTCTCCCTCCTGGCAGGCCACGATGGCAGCTCGGCTCTAACCCGGGAGGCCGGAGCTGTGCCGGAGGTCCCCGTCCAAGTGATGGTGGCACCGTGCTCGGGGAGCCGCCGCGAGGATGCCTGAGGCCAAGCCCCTGAGCTCCTCCTGCCTGGTGCTTTCCTTGCTCTCCGCACACTGGGCTTGGCTCCAGCTGGGCCAGGCTTTCCCCAGCACCGCCGACTACCTGCAGCGGGGCTGGCAGCGGCTGCTGGAGGAAGGGGAAGGTTGCGCCGAGTGCCGGCCGGACGAGTGCCCGGAGCCGCGCGGGTGCCTGGCCGGCACGGTGCGGGACGCCTGCGACTGCTGCTGGGAGTGCGCCAACCTGGAGGGGCAGATCTGCGACCTGGACAACACCAACCACTTCTACGGCAAGTGCGGGGAGCACCTGGAGTGCCGGCTGGACGCCGGCGACCTGCGGCACGGTGAGGTGCCCGAGCCCCAGTGCGCCTGCCTCTCGCACCGAGCCCTCTGCGGCTCCGACGGCAGGACCTACCCCCAGCTCTGCCGCTTCCTGGAGGCCGCCCGCGCCCATCCCGATGCCAACCTCACCGTGGCCCACGAGGGTCCCTGCGAGGCAGGTAGCACCTGAGGGGAGCGGTGGGATAAGGGGGCTGGGTTAAGTCTTTCACCCTGGGGTCTTCCTGCTCCGGGCACGGCATGTGGAGAGCTTTGGGAGAGGCTTTGCCAAGTCTGCGCGGGATTTACGGGAGGCTGAGCGCTGCTGAGGCGGCTGGGGGAGATCCAGGGCATCGTTAGCGAGCTCTTGGCCGCGGCACCGTGCGGCTGGAGCGCGGCTGGTGCCAAGAAACTCCCCAGAAGCGCGGCTCCTTCGCCCTGGCCTCTGCTTGCATGCAGAAAGCTGGGCCGGGTCGGTTTGCTGCGCCATTTCCATCTGCACGTTGAAACCCAGAGTGTGGCTAAGGGATGGGGGACAACCTGTGGGCAGCCCCGTGGCACCGGTTGCCACAGCCCAAGGGGGTGTCAGGGCTGGTTTCATTTTCTGTAGCTTGTCTTGTCCCTGAGTTTTTGCTCTGCGAGCATGTTCTTGGGCGCCCATAAGAGCCGGGGCATTCCTGGGGTAGGTGGGGGGATTGTGGCCAGGACAGGGGACCTGAAGGGGACAGGGGATGTGAAGGCTGTGTCCTGGGGAGCTCTGAGGTGCAGGAGGGGCTGCAACAACCGTGGGTTTGTGGGGAGCTGGGGGTGGCCCCCAGCCCTGGCTGGGAGGAGGGACAGCGCCCTGGGGCGCAGCGATGCTCTGCGTGGATGGGCTTGGAGAGGGGCTGTGGGGGAGGGTCCTGGCATCGCTACCCAAGCCAAATGCTCCTAGCTCGGCTCTCCTGGCTCCTCTGTGTCCCCCAGAGCCCCAGATCACCTCCCCTCCCTACGACGCCTGGAACGTCACCGGCCAGGACGTCATCTTTGGCTGCGAGGTCTTCGCCTACCCCATGGCCTCCATCGAGTGGAGGAAGGACGGCACCGAGATGCTGCTGCCGGGAGATGACCCCCACATCTCTGTCCAGGTGGGCGCGCTCCCCTCTCCTGCAAATGCCTCTTGTAGTTTCCGATCTCCTGCTGGTTCTGTAGCACCTGCAGAGCGCTGCAGCAGGGAGCTGCCTTCGGCTCGCCCTGCCTGCTGCCTTCGCTCCGTGTCTGCCGGTGGGGCTGGATGAGGGGATCAGCCCTGCTCATCCTCTGGTCACCCTGCCGGCATCCTGCCCGTGGTTGATCCCAAATATAGCACGGAGCAAGCCCCACGGCACCCAGCCAGGCCATACCCGGCCGTTACAGGGTGTGGGCAGCGGCACGGGGCCGTGCAGCGCAGCCGGGCACTGATGAGGGGGGGGATCGTGGTGGGGAGCACCCACCACGGCTGTAGGTGCTGCTCTCCTGCGCCTTTCTGACCCCCGTGCCCTGCTGCAGGGGTCTGGCTGAGGGCCCTGCCCGGCCGAGGGAGCCTCAGCTCTCCAGCCCCGGCCACCACATGGCAATAGCAGCCTGCAAACAGCTGCAGCCCAGCTGGGGCCGGAGGAGGTTGTTTCGTGCTGGGGACAAACAAAAAATAGCCCAGTTGGCGCCAGGGAGCTCGGGGCCCCTCTGAGCCATCCCTGCCGGGCTTGCAGCACGCCGCTCTGCCCGTGGAGAGCTGCCTCTCCCATCCAGGGGGCTGCGCCCACCCCCAAAACCTTACTTAATGGGGGGAAAAGACTTTTCCTGGCATGCACCCCGCTCCCCACAGCCAGGTGGGGCACCCCGCTGGGACTTCCCTCGCCCCAGGGCTCACCACCGTCCCCCCCCTCGCAGTTCAGAGGCGGTCCCCAGAGGTACGAAGTGACCGGCTGGCTGCAGATCCAGGGCGTGCGGGTGACAGACGAGGGCACCTACCGCTGCTTTGCCAGGAACAAGGTCGGGGAGGTGGTGGCGTTCGCCAGCCTGACCGTCTTCACGCCGGGTGAGCACCCGTCCCCCTGTCCCCGTGAGGTCCCGGGGGGGATGCGGGAGGGGACATTTGGGATACTGGGCACAGCCAGCGGCGTGGTTTGGTGCTGGAGGGGGGCAATGTCACGCCGTCCCTGTGCTGCCGTTTCAGACCAGCTCAACCTGACGGGCTCGTCCCTGCCGAAGCCTCGCATGGTGCCCGAGGACTACGGGGACAGCGAGGAGGACTACTACTAGCCCAGCAATGGGCAGTGCTCACCCCACGGGGGTGCCACCTCATCCTATGGTGCCCATCCCTGGGGGTTGGGATGGCTCCGGAGCAAACACCCCCAAACCAAACCTCCTTCTCTGAGCAGTCCTGGCACCGCAGCCTCTTTTTTTTGGGGTGGTGCAGGGGGCCGGGACATGGCGGTGACACTTGTGTCGTCCCCAGGCCCGTCTGCATCCCCTGGGTAGGGACAGCCAGGCTTCGCCCCAGCACCTAGGAGCTTGCTGCTGAAACACCCTTCCTTCCCGTTTCATTTTTAACCAGAAAAGTAGTGATTTGAGGAAACCAGACACTTGTGGTTTTCACCACTATCTTCCCCTCCCCGGACAATGCTGGCCTGAACGCCGACGTGGCCAGAAACACTTTTGGCCTTTTCAGACTGACTTTGTCCCTTCCCTTCCAAGCAGCTCTGTGTTTGGACGTTTCGGTGGGTGCTGGTGAACACGTGCACGGAGCAGAGCTGACCCAGGGCAGCGAGCGTCCTGCACCCACAGGGGTCGTCCTGGGGGGGTCCCCTGTATGGTGGGGATCCAGCTGGCCCTCTGCACCCCCAGCTCCTCGGGTCCTACCCCTGCCACCACCCGTCCCCAGCCCCTTCCCTCCTCCCAGCTGCAGGGAGGTCTGGAGCCGAGGCCAGGAGCCAGCTCCTCGAGGAAGGAGCTGGCCGGTCCCCAGGCAGGATGCGACCAGCCCGGCTGCTCTGGGTTTGTACGCTGCTCTCCTTCCCTTTCTTCTTTTCTTTCCCTTCCTCTTTCTCTCGAGAGCTGGCTCGGACGATGCAATTACAGCATCAAAACCTGAACAAGCAAATAAAAGGGATTTGTCTGGAGTTGGCAGCAGCCCGAAATTCCTGCAGCCGGTGAGGCTGGGCCAGCCCCGTGCCGCAGCCAGCAGCGCTGCTGCGCCTCCCCGGCCCCTCTGGCGGCGGCTCCTGGCCCTGTCACTGTCCCCACCAGGTCCCCACACCTCTGCCGTGGCCCTGGGGCCCTTTCCGTGATGGGGAACCCCACAAAACTGGGAGAAAGGACATGCTCCTTCCTCCTGGGCTGCTTTCACTGCCTGGTGCGTCCTCAGGCAGCGTGATTTTTCCATTCTTGGTTTTTATTTCTGCCTCTTTTTAGGTGCAAAACCTGCTTTTTTTTGGAGAAACTGGGGCACTTCCATCGCTCCTCACCCCCTCCCCCTTTGTGTAAGTGTTCGGTGGAACGGGGCCATGCTGGGGCTGCGGCTGCCGCGGGGAAACCCGAGAGCATCCCATGGCTCCGAGCCGCTCGCTGGGCTCCCGGGCTGGCCCCCGGCCAGGCTCCCGTACCAATCCTACCCCGGCCAGCCCTGCCCGATGCCACACGGGCCTGGGACACACCGGGCTGGCCGGGGGATGGATGGGCTGGACCCCATCCATGGGGCAGAGAGGCTGCAGGATGGTGCTGGGGCTCTGTTCCTTGCAAGGCGAGGGGGCTGGTGTCCCCCGTGCCCACTCCCAGCCCCTTAAAAATTAAAGGAGCCAATATCGCTGCGTGGCTGGAATCGGTCACTGCCAGGGAGCCTAATTGAGGTTATTTGTTGCCTCGGGAAGCGTTCGGTCAGCTCTGACACGGGCTGCGTGAGTGCCTCCCCCAGGGTCTGCGTGGGGACGGTGCTCGGCTCCGGGCACCTGGAGGGGGTCCTGGGGACTTGGCTGAGCTGCGCCTGGTGGCAGCGTGGGGACAGGGCTGGCTGCCCTGCTTTTTGGGGTGGTTTGGCCCCTGCTCCTGGCTTGTCCCAGAGCTGGTGTGGGGACACATCCAGGTCCCCAGAGCATCCCAGTGCCGGCCAGGAGGCTGCGGAGGTGCGCGGTGGCTGTCCCTGGATGCCACCAGGGTGATCCTTGGATGGCACCGGCGTGTCCCCCTCCCCAGCTCACGGCCTGACCCCCCAGCGCTTGCCCCAAACTTACATCCCCGAGCCTCCCGCATCTCCCCGAGCCTCCCGCATCCCCCCAAGGCCCGGAGCCGGTGCCGTCCTCCCCCGGGCTCAGGGTGTCGCCAGCCGCCCCAGCCCGGCCCCTCGTCGCCTCCGTGTCGCCGAACAGTGCCACCTCCTGGCAAAGCCACCAACGCGCCACCACGGTCCCCGGCCGGGCCTCCCGGCGCTCCGGCCCTGCTTGGGAGCGGGTAAACTGAGGCACGGAGCCACCGAGGGCTCAGCAGGGGCGGCCACCTGCACCCCGACCTCTGTCCCCAGCCCGTCCCCGTCCTTGGGGACCCCTGCGTCCCTCGTGCCCTCGGCACGGCACATCTCCGCGCTGGCTTGGGGAGAGAGAAAGGAGCAAGACCCCTTCCCTGCCTCCCCGCAGCACTTACGCCGTCTGATAAATAAAATGGAAATAAATCCTCCTGCGTTTGCAGCAAATAGGTCTCCGCGGGGGGTTGCTTTCAATAATTCAAATGCCGCCGCAGAGCGGAGCCCACGCCAATGGGTTTTAATAAACAGCGCCGTAATGTGACATGCAATTTATTATTAAGCTTAAAACAGGAAGCGAGGAGTTTAATAAAAGCGCCAGGTCCCTGGCTCAGGCACGGCGAGCAGGGGGTGCTGGCTGGGGGGGGACAGCAGGGCTGGCCCCGGGGGCTCCGAGATGGGACCGTGGTGACACTGGGCAGGGCACAGCACAGCAGTGGGCAGGGGTAAGGCACAAAATGCTGCCTGGACCTAATGCAGATCCACCTGGGCAGCCCTGCCCTGATCCATTGGGGCGGTTTAAAAGCAGGCAGAGGGGGCTGTGAGCCTGCTGGGGCCATGGGGCTGTGCGTAATGGGGGCTGCAGGGAGCATCGGGGGGCTGCTTGAGGGCTGGTGGCAAGTGGCAGCTCCTGGGGAGTGGCACAGCCCTCTCACTGTCCCTGCTGCGGGCTTGCCAAGCTCCCTTTGCTGATATTTCCATCTTTCTCCCCTAGGGTTGAGGGATGTGGCTTTCTTACCTCCCCTCCTTGGTCCTGCATCCCAGCAGCATCCCTTCTGCTTGGGGTGGGCCCTGGGAAATCGCAGTGCCTGCTCCTGCAGTAACCAGAAGAGGTGGTGCAGAGGCTGCCTGCACTGTTCCCCCATAGAAATGGAGTTTGGAGAGGCTGCTCCCTGCGTGCCAGCTCATTTACTGCTGTATTAGCAACAAGCCCCTTTCCCCTGAAGGCTGTGGGGTTTGTCCCAGCGCAGAGCCATGGAGTGGGGCACCTGCGGCTCCCCCAGCAGCCCCTATCTCGGGGGGGGTTTCCAGCCAGATAAAGCCCAGCAGGCAGCCTCCTTCCCCCGGCTTATCTGAAGTGCTGGCAGGGCTGTGCGTGGGGCAGCACCTGGGTGAGCTGGACCTGGGTGCAGGGGAGGGACGTGGTGTCCCACCGTCCCCTCGAGGTGACCGTCTGTGTGCCACCAGCCCGAGGACGGGGGGGGCTCCTCCTTTTGGGGTTATCTCAGCAGCGAGGGGGTGCTCAGCAGGGACCTGCCTTATCGCGGAGCTGGTTGCTGTCTCTCCTCGCGGGCGTTTTCTGCCCCGGGGCTGCTCTCTGTCACTTCTCTGCTCCGTAACAGCCGGAGGCAGGAGGAAATGGGAGCCTCTGTGCCTGGTCCCTGCCGGAGCGCGCGGCTTCGGAAGTGGGGGGGATCTGGCTTGCAATTACCGTGCCTCTGGCTTGGCAGGCCTCAAATTGTGAGTGATGGGGCTTCTGCAGAGCAGCCCCCGAGCCCACGCAGGCTGGAGAGTGCTCGCACCCCTCAGCAGCCTCCCGGGCTGCGGCATCAACCTCCTGCCCGGGCTTGGCTGGTTTGGGAGTGTGGGATGCCAGAGGGGGCATGGGACAGCCCCGTGGGGAGCTGCAAATCCTGGGTACTAGTGAACACCCCAAAAATTCACATCCCCTGACCTGGGGTGTCCTGGGAGCACAGCTGATGGATCGGAGCCCCGTGTCCATATATAACATGCAGCAATCCTGCAGCTGATGGGTTTTGCAGGACGGGAGCAGCAGCCTGCAAGCTTTTTGGGAAGGAGGACGGGCAGCTCCGTGCTCGCTGCCGGAGGATGGAGGAGCCAGAATCAAGCAGTGCTGATCCCAGCTCAGCAGGGCTCATTTCAAACACGGGAGGAGGACCCGAAACGCCAATCACCTTCGGACGGTGTCCCCCCGGCCTCAAGAGTCACCCCAAACTCCATCTCTCTCCCACCACCACCTTGCCCTGGCGGTGGGGACGGAAGGGTTAAACCGCAGGTCCCGGCACAGCAAGTGCTCACCGAAACAGCCAGCAGCTGCCCGGGGCTCCCCTCTGCCCCCTGCCCTTATCCATCTCCCTTATCCCCGGGCAGGAGCGGGGCGCTTCCCCTCTGCCTCCTGACGAGGAGCAGAGCTGGCGGAAGCCGGGCTGGGGTCCCCGTCCCTGGGCAGAGGGGGATGCTCGGGGCACGGGCAGGGGGTCTGGGGGGGGGGGGGTCAGGCAGGGACATTTTGCCCGTCCTCGGAGCATCTCCAGCAGTACGGAGCTGGAGCGGCGGCGGGCAGGCTCGGACGGGCTGTTTAATTAAATGTGAAGGGCTGCCGCGCTCCAGCCCTCGCTGCAGCCTGAGCGACTCCGAGAAAGAGGCCTTTTATTAAAAGAGAGAGAGGCTCCTGCTCTGCCAGGCAGCCATCAAACCGCACATTTAATTGTCTCGCCTCGTTTAGCTGGTTTATGGGGAGGGGACGCGCTCCAAGCCCTCCCCGCAGGTCCCCAGGGTGGTGAAGGGAGGGGGGTGCAGGAGGCTGGCCCCCACCCCTGGGCACCTCGGGGGCTCGCTGGGGCTGGGGGGGCTCAGGCACGGGTTCAGCTGCGGGTACCAAAGCAGGGCTGGGTCCTGGAGATGCGATGTGATTCCCCAGGGGACAGCCGCAGCCTTTACCCGGGCTGGGCTGGAGCAGCCAGGCCAGAGCTCCCCATTTGGGGAGGAAAACAAAGACGAGGAGGGGGAGGAAATGCGGGCTTTTATCAAAACCTCCGACTTCAAAGTTGTCCAGCTGAAGTGCTCCCCTTTGGTTTAATTTGAAGTGATGTTTCCTTCAGTGGCTGCGGCTAAATGGCATCAAACGAGGCTGAAACGGCCGGAAAGCCTGGGAAGGAAGCGCGCTATTTGGGAACGGCTGGGCTCAGGCCTTCCCAGGGGGATCGGCCACCGAAGCCTTTCCCCAGAGGTGAAAACCATCGATACTGGCATTTCGTCCCTTAGCTCCCGGCACGGGACAAGATCCAAACCCTCTGGGGACGGGGAACCCTGCGATCTCCCCCACCCCGGGTGCTTTGGGGGCTTCGTGCTGGCCCCGAGGCTCCTGGCCGGGGAGGGAAGCGATGGATTTTGATCCAGCCCTGCGCACGGAGGAGGGGTGCTGAGAGCCGGGTGCTGTCACGCTGCTGGGACTGCTCACAAACAGCTCCTCAAATCCTCCTTCCACCCAAAAGGGGCTTGGGCCTGCTCTCAAAAACAGGGTTCCAGTGACCCGCAAGAGCTTTTCTTGTGCCGAATCTCAGGGGAGAGATGCTTGAATGCATGCCCGTACTTGCAGCAATGGGACCTCCGTGGAGCAGAAGGTTTTTGTCTGTGCGCCCCCTTTTTTGTGCTCAACCTCAGTCCTCGATGCTTGGCAAAATTCCTCCACCGACACCACATGAGTGTACGAAGCTGCAACCTCCCACCCTTTACAGGTAAGGAAGGGGGGAAAAAAAAAAAAAAAGCCCCCTCTCCCATCAGAGAGGGCCGTGTGGAGCTGCAATTCCCCTTCTCCCAGCCCAACATCTCTGCTCCAGCGCTGGCAGGGCTGCTGCTTTTTCGACTCGCCCCCTCCTCTGCCTCCCCCAGCCCCGCTCCCAGCTGCTGCGGGATGCTGCAGGCGGGCGCAGAGTTCATGGGAGCCGTACCTGTGCTTTGTCTTCATCTGTCACCCCTCCTGACAGTCAGATCCATCTTAAACTGGGAGCGCGAGGGGAAGAGAGGGAAGCAATAATTAACCTCTGCGCAGGCCGCTCCCGAAATGCTGCGGTCTGCTGATGCACGAGGAGACGGCCCTGACACTTTTATTGCTGCTCCAGCGCCGGGCAGCGCGTGTAGGAGGCGATGTGGCTGGGCTGGGACACCTGAGGCTGTCACTGCGGTGGAGGAGCCGCTGGCACGCGGCTCATTTGGGGTCCATGCGGGGTGCTCGGGCTGGGGTCTCGCAGCACAGCCCTTGTTGGAGGAGATTTGGGGGCGCAGGTCGGCGTGCTGACCTCTGTGTGCTTTTTTGGCAGCCCTGGCAGAAGCTGAGCCCCACATACGTCTCTGTCTCAGCGCAGAGCTGGGGTGACACAGCTGTGACACCGGCAGCTGGACCTTGTCCTAATTCCAGCACTGCTGCACGCTGGGCTGGGGAAGGAGGAGAAGAATCGGAGAGGCGCCAGGACCTCGTCCTGGACAGGGAAGTTTCTTCAGCACTGATCTGAGCTGGGGAGAAGGGCTCGGGGCTCCCAGGCTGTCCCGAGGTGCTGCGCCAGACTGGGAGGTGGCATCAGGGTCCTGGTGTGAGCATGATGCCGAGCATCCCCTGGGTCTCTGCTCCGGACCTGGTAGCAAATGAGCCCAGCAGTTAAAGCAGCACAAGCAGCCAAACTCCACCAAGATGCAAGACAACGATCATTTTTCCAAACGCTATGAGCCCAGCACAAGCACAGACTGATCCCCTCAGCTCTGGGTACAGTGCTGCCTCATTCCTTTGCAGAGAAACTGGGGAAAAAACCTCCAGGGCCTGGTTTCTGGGCAGTTTGCTCAGTTCTGGTGAGAAGCGTGAGCTGTAGGATCGCTGGGGCCGTCAATCAGAGCAGTGGCTGCGCTTTCCTACATACTGATGCCCGGCCAGCAGGTGTTGCGGCTCCATCTTGTACGAGCACGAGAGAAAATCAACGCCAAAAGTGCTTGGCAGCCAAACTTTGGGTCGTGCTGATCCCAAGGGGCTTGGCATGGCCAGGGAAGCACCAAGCCCATCCCAGTGAGCTTCTGCATTTAAGCAGCTGCTGCTTGTGTCAGTGGGAGATGGGGAAACTGAGGCACGGAGGGTGAGACTGATTTTCCCCAGCTGAGGCATGGAGCAGAAATGTCTCTAAGTCTTGTACAGCTTCCCTCCTGTAGCTGCAACAGCATCCTTTGGGAATGGGTCAGCCAGCTCAGGAATGCCCAGTGCCTGGCAAAACGAGCTCCAAAACTTTCCAGTTCAGCTTTCCTGGGGTACTTTACAAGAGGGACAGAGGGGAAAAAATTCCCCTAAACACCTGATGTGTCCACGAGTGCTGCCAGCTCCCTCGCTTCCGAGCGGCGGCGGGGCTCGCTCCCTGCACAGATGGGGGTTTAATCAGCCCCGGTTTAAGCACATGGGTGTTCGGCGCTAATCGAGTTTCCCTCCGTTCATTAGGCTGGTTATTCATCACTCGGGAATGATGAAAGGCTGCGAGTCTGCCGGGTGCTGGGAGCGGCGGTGCTGCTCGATGCCGGCGTGCAGCCGAGCATCCTTCCCTCGCCGTGGAACTGTTTGGGATGGGGACAGTCCCTCGGCCCCTTGGTGGCACTGAGGGGGTCTGGAGGCCGAGCTGCCTTAGGATTGTCCACCAAGTGGATGAGAAAGCAGCCGGCCCACCAGGTAACATGCAGACCCTGCTGTGGTTATCCCCCTGGCCCTAAAGTGGCATTTGGTGGCGCAGCTCACGGCGGATGAGAGCCACCAGCCTGCCCCGGGGGGCTGGCAGGTAACTGCCAATTAGTGGTTGGGGAGTTATTGGGTAATTCTCATTATCACGAGGCGCCTGGGGACCACTGGGCCATTGCCACGGGGGCTTGGAGCAGGTATCTAATGGGGTTCTGCAGGGAACCAAGTGATCTCCAAGTCCTGAAGACCTTGCCTGGAGTCCCACCGCTCACCACCCATGGAGCCGAGCTCCTGGCCTGTCCGTCTGTCCGTCCTGCGCCCTCCCTGGCTGAGAGCTGGTGCTGACACGTGCAGGATGCTCTCCCGCTGGGCCTGAGCACTTTTTGGGGGCCCTGAGAACCCCCCCGGGCTACCTGCTGCCATGGGGTCTCCTTTCCCGTTACCACCTCAACCCCCTTCATTCGCTCCCATGGCATCCTCCGACCCCCCCAGCACCTTGCAGCCCCCCGAGCCCCTCTCACCCCCTCCCCAGCACCTTCCTCCCCATGCCCGGCCACGTGGAGTGGCGCCAGCGCCGGCACCCCTCTACCTTCCAAAAGGGGCTGGTGCTTGGGTTTGATGGGAGCAATCCATCTCCATCACTGTAATGACCGTTCCCATTAATCGGCCATAAACTAATAAAGTAAGCACTTTCCCCTCCATCCCCGCCACCCCCCCCCCAAACTTCATTAAGTCTTTAGTACATTAATATGTCTTACTTAGTGTCTGCTTTGGCCTCTGTTGTTTTTGTTTTTGTTTTTTTTTCTCTTTTTTTTCCTTTTTTTTCTGCTGCGGGTAGCAGGGGTTTACCTGATGATGCTATTCCCCGCAGCCCCGAGGATGCTTTGACAGCCCGGGTCATCCCCACGGCGGCGGGAGCCTCGCGCCCGCGCGTGCTGGCGAGCGGAGAAGAAAGGGAAAGGGACGGGGCTGGGGAAGGGGGTGGTGGTGGGGGGGGGACACGGTGGAGGGAGGCGCGAATAAAAGATCCCGGACACCTCCAAATTAAATTTGTGATGCCTGGCATCAGATGGGCCCGCAGCCAGAGATTAATTCGACTGATCAAGTTATAAAGAGCGCTGCGGCGGGTAATCAATCTTGGAGCTGTCAGGCGGATAGGCAGCGGTATTAACCTGGCAGGACTCACACACACATACACACGCGCGCGCACACGCGAGCAGAAGCCTTTTTAATCCCTTTCACACTGCCTGTTATTTCCCAGGCCTGGTTATTTTGGAAGGGCTGGGGGGAGGCGGGGGTGGCACCGCTTTGCTCTCCTGTCCTCCAGCCCAGGTGGTGATAGCCCCGTCCCGGCGGAGCATCCTTCTGCCCCTCGCGTGCTCGCCACCCCAAAACGTGAAGGGATGGCACTCAGACGTGGAGTTGGGAGTCTTTAGGGTCAGTTTTCCAAGGTACAACACTGGATTTTCTGCTGGATGCTCAGACAACTCAGACAGCGCTTCCTCCTCTTCCCATAGAGGTGGTTTTCTGGTTTTCTGGAGCGGAGTCTGCACAACCCCTGCTGGGTGAAGGCCAGGAGGTCTTCCTCAGCAATGGGGTGCTTACAAAGCCACTCAGACATGATGCGAGCTGGGCAGCTCCTTGCTCCGAGCCTAGGGAGCAGCAGCCCCCAGGTCCCAGAGCAGGGCTCTGCCTGTGTGGGCTGGAGACCCCCATGCTGGGGGTGCTGGCAGAGACCCCCCTGGGTCAGCCTGTTGGAAGGGACAGGTCCTACAGGCTCAGCCTATGGAGCCCAAACATCCTCAGATCGACCCCGCAGAGAGGAGGAAACTCATGGGCAAGGGCAAACTCATGGCACTTTGGAAAAGTGATTGAAGAGCAGAAGTTTGGGGGCCACCCCGACCCCATCCAAGTCCGAGTGCTTGGTTAACAAAAGGCTCTGGGCACTCCCCTGGCATGAGTCCTCCCCGTGCCGTGGTCTTGAGATTGTCCAAGGGGCTGCGAGCCCACGTGGAGCCCTTTGGCTCAGAGCCGTGCTACCCTGTGACCAGGGCAGGCTGGATTTTTGTGGTGGCCCCGGTGACCCCTCCAGTGCCAAAGCTGCAAGCCGTCAGCGTGACACGGGACTCGGGCTGCTGGGAACGCCGTGGCCTTTCCTGGACGCTCAAGTGGCTCCTTCCAGGCTGGAACAAACCCCGTGGGCGGCGGTGGGATGCGCTGAGAAACGCGTTGGGGTGGGAGCTGGCCTCTCTTTGAGAGGAGATGCTTTCCGAGCCGGGTCCGCTGGTCAAACATCCCAAAATCCTTTCGCTCCCACGGTTTCCCCAAACGTCCCCTTCAGGGGCTGTCAGTCAGCCCCTGCACCCGGCACGGCCGCAGCTGGCAGCCAGCAGCCCGGTCTGAGCCTGTGTACAAGGATGGAAGGGGGGGGGCACCTGTTTTTGGGGTGCTGGGATTGGGTCCCCAAAGGGGAAGGAGGTTGGAGAAGGATTTGGGGTGATGCACTCAGTGCCAGCACCCAGTCTCTGCATCCCCGATCCAAAGGGATGTGGGGCTCCTGGTGGCAGCCAACATGTGCCACGGGGTTGTCCCCATCCTTTTTGCGTCCCCCACCGAGCGGAGCAGCAGGGGTGCTGGGACCACCCTCCCCCTGTGCCGGGCAGGGGTCCTCTCAGAGCACACACCCATGGCTGCTGGGGGGCACCAGCACCCCGTCCCCCCTTTCCTGCAGCCCCCAGCCCTGCTTGATGCCGCAGCCCCTTCCCGCAGCCCCCCAACAAACACCTGTATCCTCGGCTGGCTGCGCCCACCCTGCCAGCTCGCGGGGCTCCAGGGCTGCATCCCGCTGCCAAGCCGCTCCCGCTCAGCTCGCGCTGGCGGATTTTGGAGCCGTTCGGTGCCAAAGCCTCCTCCAATTAATCTTCCCCCTTCCCCGGCTCCCTCCCCTCCTCGCTGGGCCGCATCCTGGGGAGGATCCATCGATCTCGGCAGTGTCCAAACGCAGCAGCTGGAGCTCGGCGTTCGCCGGCACCTTCTCCAGGTTGCTGGGCACCGGCGCGGATGCTGTCTTCATATTTGATGGGATTATTAGCATGGGGGGAGGAGGAGGGGGGAAAGCGAGCACTAATTGATCTGGTAATAAAGTTAATAGAAGCTCTTATGAGCTTGCCCATTAAGAATAATTAAGGAAGGGCGAGGGAGGGGAGGAGAGCGAAGGGAAGCCCCCCGAGGCTGGGGCGCGCTGGCTGCCTGGGGTCGCTTTGCCCCCGTCCCCGCTCCCGAGGTCTCACAGGCCTTCAGGATCCTGTTCCAAAGACCTCCCAGGAAAAGGGAACAGCAGGTTTCATGGGCTGCTCAGGGATTTTTGGGCTTGGGGACAATGCGGGGATGGTGGGGAGCTGGAGCCAGCCTGGCTGAGCTGCGGCACGGGGCCGAGGCGAGCTCCCCACGCTCGGTAAACACGGCTGGTGAAAGAAGAAAAGAGCAGCCCGGCGGGGTCAGGGGTTAACACGGATGGGGCTGGGACTACACAGGGCTGGGAAAACAGGTGGGGTTCTGGTGGCTGATGGCAGGAGGCGGTGGTGACCTGCGGCACCCAAGTGGGACCGGCCGCAGCCGCTGAGCCCTGCCCGGTGCTCCTGGGCTGGTGGCGGCACCCTGGAGAGGACCAGACCATACACAAGCTGGGCACTTGTGGGATTCCCACTGCTTTGCCCTCTGTGGCTGGCAGAGGGACCCGCACGGAGGTCGGTGACATCTTAAAAGCTGCTGCAACACGAGCTGGTGGCTTGGGAACACCCATATGCTCCTCCGGACCCCGGGGAGGGCGGCCGGGACCGGCAGTCTCCAAATATTGATCATGGCTGGGATGCTCACCGAGCCTCCTCCACTCTGCGCCGTGGCAGGGAGCCCTGGCCAGATGTCCCTGCTTTATCCCCGTGGGTGGGAACTGGCACGGGTGAAGCAGCGGGTGCTTATCCCAAATATCCCCCCCATGATCCACGGGTGGCCACAGCAGGCTGGGGATGTCACCCGTGGCACCGGGGGGCTGTGGAGCAAAGGGTGCCCCCTTCTCCCCGGTGAATCCGGGCTAACTAATGGGGCTTGGGATGCTGCGTGGTAATCCTGAGCAATGATTTACATTTAATTAGGCAAATGAATATGAAAATAGACTCTGCCCAAGAGCCTACTAATAACTTGGTGTGTTAATGGCTTGGGCTAATATAACTCCGATCTGGCAGATCGCGATGTGGCGGGGAGCGAGCGCCCGGCCAGGCTGCGGGCAGGCACAGCCTCCCCCTTCGGTTCAACACATCCTGGTCCTAAACGCGGTGTTGTGTTGGTTAGCCACGTCTGGGCCTGAAAAACAGGCTGGGGCCACCAACATGAGAGAAGGGATTTGGGTATAAATGCAGCAGAGACGGCAAAAGGCAAAAATCTGTCGCTGCAAGGAGCGTGCTCCCTCTTTGGCCCTACAGCAGATGCAGGATCCCTGTAAGGCTGCGGGACATCAGAGATAAATCAGCTGGTACCTGTGGGGCACAGGAGGGATCCTGCCCTGAAAAAGCAAGGCTCCCAGCCTGGCTTGGAAACACGTACATCGCAAGCCCTGCATCACAGGGCTGTGCCCCGGACTGGGCAAAAGAGGGCACTTAGAGCCAGCTGTTACCAAGGAATTAAAGTATCTCGCAGTTTGTTAATTAATCAATGTTAATGAATTGTTAATTAATTAATGTTAACCGAGCCAACATGTTGCATTTTTTACGCTTAGAACAGCCTCTGCACCCCGGGCTGGGCTGGTTTGCTGCTGGGCACTGGCACAGAGCTGCGTGACGGATGCCACCGCTTTGCCCGGCATCACAGACGCAGGGGGATTTCAGACCGTGCCATATTTTCATCTGCGTTTGTTTTCCTAACCTGCCTGAACCCCATTAAACCTGTGTGAAGCCGAGAGTGGGGCAGATCCACCTGAAGTCCCCAACAGAGGCCGGGGTCCCCCCATGGGTGTGCTCTGTGCCGTTCCTGCTGCCCCCCAGCACCTGTAATTGGGGGTAGGGGCTCCCATCCAGGGGAGCGGCGGTGCATTCATCACTGCAACCCACCAGAGCCAGGCCGATAGATCTTCCTAGCACGTAAAATAACTCATGTTAATCATCATCTGCAATTTATCCTCTTCTCTGTCTCGTACATGAATTATTCAGGGTGGTGCTGGAGGAGGCCAGGGCAGGGAAAACCACCAGAAAGTCCCGTGGCTGGCACTGGTGGCCCCGCTGCCCCTACTGGGAGGGCAGTGGGGTGCTGTGGGGCTGGCCTGCCCCATGGGGATCCCATCCACAAACATCCCACGTCCCCATCCTGCCCCATGTCTTTGAGTGGGGCTGGCATAGGGCTGCCGGGGGAGGCTGCTCCCATCTCCCCCCCCAGCCCTGGGCACATCCACGCTGCAGGAGGTTTGTGGATGGGGCCTTTGCTTTTGGAGGGGCAGCTAGAAATTAATTGTGTGGTCGACAGCTGAGTACCCGAACATCTCCACCTGGGCTGCTCGGGACAGGCTCCCCTCCCATCCGTCTTCGTGCTGGCTGCAGGGCCGTGTCCGTCATTGGCGCCGCGTTTGTTTTGCTGTGGGTATTTTTCTTCAGCCCCAATTACGCTCGGGCTTACACCAAAACAAACAAGCCCTGGGACTCGGAGGTACCTGCCTGGCTCAGACAGGCTGGTGCCGCGGCCGGCCCCGGGGCTGATAAAGGACCCGCGGTGTCGCTGCGACGGGGCCTGGGCTTGCACAACGTGACACGCTTTCTCCCGACAATTAATCACTGGGGAGCGGGCAGCATCAATTAATGGGTAATTGGTCTCATTTTCGGGCAGGTTTTCCGGGCAGGGCTCCTGTTGGCCCCCTCTGATTGCTGGGCATCCCCACGGCAATGGCCGGCACGGTTCTGGGGAGCTGAGAGCCCCAAAACAGCGGGAGGAGTGCGGGATGGGAGAGTAATCCGATGCTGCGGGGTCCAGGAGAGATCCTGCCAGAAATACCCATCTGACACGCTCCTTGAGATAAAGCAGGGGAGCCGGCTTTACTTTAGCTTATCGGACACATTTCCTCCAGAGAGATCTCCATCAGCTCGGGGAGGAAACTACTGGATTTCTGTCTTTCGGTGGCTTTTTTTCCTTTTGAAATTTTTTCAAGGGGAACAAAGGTCTCAGACACCGTTGGGGAAAAAAAAAATAATGTTTTACTTGGTCCGTATTTTGTTAGTGAGGAAAGGCTTGAAGTGGAAAGATTTTTTCTGTGTTTTCTTCCAGTACCAGAAATAGAACATTTTGGTATTTTTTCTTTTTCCATAGCTGAGAAGAAGTTAAAAAAATACTGCCTGGAGAATGAGGTGGAAGAGAAATTTTTAAGTTGAAAAAGAGCAAACGACACGCTTGGAAAGCTGCATTTTTCATAATTGTCCAATGGAGACAAAGTGAAGCGCGGGCACGGCGTGGGAATTTTCCCTTCTACTTCAAAGCTGACTTAATGAAATTCCATTTTTCAGTGAAAGACGCAGCTCATGGCAAAGTGTTTCCAGCACCCCCCCTCCCCAGGAACCCACACTCTGCCCCCTTTTTCCAACTGGGGAGGTGTGAAAAGAGAAGGACCTGCTCTGGGGACACTGGGGGGGTGCTTCCAGCCATCACGGGGCATTTCCCCGTGGCCACAACACTCGGGACGGTGACAGGAACAGAGGTTCCCACAGGCAGGGGTGACCCTAAATGCCCCAGCAGCTCTGGGTGCATGGCCAGGGTGGGCAGCGGGGTGGGGAAGCTGGTTGGGGTGGTGATGGATGGGTGTGGTGCTCGGGGCTCATTAATTTCCCGGCAGGGATCGGCTTGTCACATCCCATAATGTGATCAGAGCGGGAGCGTCTCGGGGACACGGCGAGCACTAGAGGGGGAGGCAGCGCACAAAACCCTTCCCCTGATAATAAAAATAGCAATAATAAACAAATCTCCCAAACCCACCCAAACAGACCTTCAGGCAGCTGTGGAGGTTTAATCCTGCTAGATGCTGAACACCTGGGGCACAGCCCCACCTTGCCCATATAGTCCTCAGCAGGGGGATGGCTTTTTTTTGGCTGATTTCTCCAAGGTGCTCAGGGAACAGGGGCTTTGCAAGGGATGCTAGCCCTCAGTACTGTCCTTCCTTGAAGCCCTGCTGACCTTGGGGTGCAGTTTTCATAGGGAGCCTCTGCTCTTGAGCATGAGGTCTGGTTGGGGATGTTGGATGTGGAGCATGAGGACAGGGCACGGCACAGGTTGTGCTCACCCTCCCTTCCCCCTGACCTTGGCTGCAGCAGGATTTGGCCTTGCCTGGGTCACTGGAGCCAAAAAGAGGATGTTGTGCTGTGACCGAGGAGGATCCAGGTCAGGCTGCTGGGCTGGGAGGTGATGGACAACGTGCAGGTGATGCTTGACTTTTTGGCACACCAAGCCAGTGCTGGGGCTCCAAAGAAATGGGAGAGCACAGAAACAAGTGTTTGTTTGTTTATTTATTTATTTATTTTAAAGCCCTGTGGTGACAAACGTGAGCAGCGTGGCTCTGAGCCAAGCCTGAGGATGGGCGCAGAGGGGATATGCGGCCCCTCTGGTGGGCAGTTTTCCTGCTGTAGCGTTGTTCTGCAGGACCAGGGGCCTGAACAAACAGCTGCCCCAGCTGGGACACCCAGGCAAAGGGCAGTTTTCCCTGCTGGAGCTGTAAGGAAGCCCCTTTGTGTCTTCTGCTGACCCCCAGAGCTGCCCCTGCTCCTCACACACAGGGTCACTTGCACAGGGACCCAGTACCCATGTCTTGTCCGAGAGCACGCATCCTCATCTGCTTCCTTGGGGCCTGGGCACTGCACGTGTGTGGGTGTACATGAGACATGTGGGTTACACTTTTAATACGTGTATTATTCACTAGTAGTGATTTGATAATTATAGTTCACACTGCTTGCTTGCTACCGTTGCTTGTTTTGTGCCGATGCGCTTGCTCACAGTGCGGGGCTTAGGGCAGGCCAGGGCTGGGAAAACACACACAGCTCCTGCGAGCAGAAGGACAGCCAGGAGGCAAACCCTGAAGTGTGAAAGCTGTGCGTTTTGTGGCCAACCCCAGCTGGGGGGCTCTGACTGCCCCACGGAGCAGCACTGTGGTGCTTTTGGGAGGCTCTTGCAGGTGCAGTCCCATCTGATGGATGGCCCTGGGGGCTGATGGCATGGGGATGCTGCAGTGTCTGGGGATGCTGCTGTTGCACAGGGCAGCAAAGGGCTTGGTGCAGCCAGCTCTGGAGGCACCAGTAAGCAGAACTTGCCAAGCCAGACATGATGTTGAGAATTTAATTTCCTCCTACCATTTGCAATAATTTCTCTCCAAGCAGTCATCCCTAATTTTGCTGCTTGCTGAATCAACTCGTGCCCACCCAGCCTGCTTGGCTGTGCTGCACCAGAGTCCCCTGGAGAACACGATGCTCTTCTCCACCCTCCTGCCTGGTGCGGGAGTCGGAGGAAAAGCTCGTGGCCAGGGAGCAGGTCGGCAGCTCACTTTGTGTCTGTTATCCAAGGCACTGAAAGGGCCGCAGATGAACTAAGTGAGGGGCTAAGTAAATAAAGGATTGACCTTCCACCCTGGGGGCCAGAGGGCAGCTACAAACTAGTGTTAATGCGAAATGGAGAAGCAAACTTTGCAGGCTCTGGAGGAATTTGCCCTGGAAGCATCAAAGAAGGCAAGGGATTTGTGTCGTGCTGCTTGCACCAGCACGGGATGGTGGCCCTGCCACCCAGAGGACCAGGTTTTGGAAAGGATGTTGTGCTCAGGGGCTGAAACAGGTCTTTGGGAAATGGATGAAGGGGAAGTCACTGACCTGGGGGCCTGGGGCTGCTTGTTGCTTTCAGCCCAGTGCCCCCAGGGGTGGCTTGGCATGAGCCAGCTGCCATTTCTCAGCATCTTGTCAAGTCACATTGGGGCTGCCATGTGCCAGGCAGGAGGATGGAGACGATGCTCGTGTACTAACCCTGTGAATGCTCGAGCCAGCAGGGCTGGGGCTGTGCAGCACAGCGTCTTCGAGGGACTCTGAAAAAGGGGCCAGGTCTGAACATCTTGGGCTGGGCAGCCAAAATGCCCCGTTATGTTTGGCCACAAGTGGCCCCGTGGCCGACAGTCATACGATAGAGGCAGAGGACCACAGGGGATGGACGGGTCAATAGGAGGTGGCAGATGGACACGGTCACTGGAGAGAGGGAGAGACGAGTGGGTAAAGGTCATAGCTTGGAGAGCTGGGGATCAGCAGGGAGGGAAGGTCCAATGGGGGATATTTTGTCTGGCTGGGGGAAGTTGGATCAAAGGGTGCTGTCTGTTGTTTCTCTTGGAACCTCCCTGCTTTCCAGGTAGATGCATTTTGCATCTACCCGAGCCTCACACCGGGGACGTTCTGCCCCACACGTGCTGTCCTGTGTGCCAGACATGGCACGGCTCATCCTCCTGTGCGCCTGGTGCTGTGGCACTGCACAAACCTCCCCCACGGTGCAAAAAGTCCCCCCCCAAGCACCCTGTTACGAACTTCCGCAGCTCATTGAGCTGTTATTAATAGGGGGGGTTGTCGAGTGTCACAGCACAGGCGTAAAATACATTAACATTATCACGTAATCTTATTTAGCAAACGTTTGTGCCGCTTTGCCCTTGGTAATTGCATTTGGGAGATGCAATATTTATGAAAGGGGAGAAGGAAACGTCTTGGCTCATCTCCTCTGAGCAGTAAAAGTCCTGGGGAAAATAAAGTAAAAAATACGCGGGGGGGGGGGGGGGGGGGTATTGGGGGAGCCCAGGAAGAGGGGACTGAGAGGTGCTGCTTTGCTCGCAGCGGGACTGATGGGAGTCTGAGCTTTGCTGCTGAGCTGCTCCTGGAACCGACTGGAACTGGGAGCAGGGATCGGGCTCTGAGAGGGTTTTTCCTCCTGCTCCCGGCTGTGTCGGACCCCAGCACTGCCCTAACATCTCTGCGAACATCGCTGCGAGCTCACTCGCTGCCTGAAGTTAGCTCTTACCTCTAATTGCACCTGCAAGGCGCCCTGCTGAGGCTGCTCTCGGAGCTCAGCGCCGCGCTAGGCACGGTGATGGATTGGGATTTCTCCCCGGACTGAAATCCACCTCCCCAGCCCTGCAGGATCCCGCAGGGTCTGTTTCTCAGGGCTGTACTGAGCCCAGCCGTGGCAGTGATACGAAGGGAGATGACCTGGGAGGTTATTTTACTGCCTGGGACCACTCCGTCCCTCCGGTGCCTTCGAGTATTTGTCCCCAAAATTAAATCTCGCTTCCCCACCCCTGTCCCTGCGTGCCAGGCCCCCAGCGGTGACCTGCCCGGGCAGCCCCGGTGTCCCGCAAGCTCCAACTCCTCCAAGTGCCAGAGGGGAGCAGCGACAAGAAACAGCGACTTTGGCCCCAAACCCGGCCCTGCGCTGCGCCCCCGGCCCCGTGCGCGCTCCCTGCGCGGCTCCTTGGCGCTCTGTCGCGATCCCAGTCGCCTGTCGGCGAGCCGCGGGGCCGCGACGCTGGGAATCGCGGCTCACTTCGGGGAGAGAATGCAGCTAAGGCGACGGTCAGCAAGGCAATTAAGCAAATTAATTTATTAGGGTGGGGAATGCCGATTGCAGAAGTGCTCGATGGTGTTCAAACCCCGGCGATCCCCTGCTTTTGCTGGGCGGTCCAGGGGGGAGCAGGGCTTGGAGCCCCCACTTTTTTCCAATTCGCGATCGTCCCCCTATTTTTCTATTTATTTTTTATATTGATTGATTTATCTAAATTTGTATTTATTTTTATTTTTTTTTGCCGCAATGAATCCCAAACGCCCCCCGCTTCCGCGCTGCAAACGACGCGCAGCGAGTGCCGCGGCAGAGCCCGGCTTTCTTTCTGCCAGTAAGGGAAGAAGGGGGACGTGCAGCCCTCTGCCCCCCGGTTTTGGGGACCGAGGGGACCCCCGGGCAGGACGAGGACTTGTCCCCCCAGCCGGTGGCAGGGTGGCCCGGCCTCGCTGCGCCCACCTGTACGGCGGCTGCGCCTCCCGCTGGGGGGGGGCTGCCCGGCCCTCCTCTCCTCTCCGAGGGCTAATGCAAACAGCAGCAAATTAGATTTAAGTTTACCCATCGGCTCTGCCATAATTTGTATTTTTTTTTCCTTTTTTTTTTTTTTTTGCGTGCTAATTAACCTCGGGGAGGGGAAAGGGAAAGAAAGAAAGAAAAACCCAAACGACGGCGGCGGGCTGTAGCGAGGAGAGTTTTTTTTGGGGAGGTTTTACGGCTAAGCCCCGACCGATGTTTGCGATAATTAAGCCCATTATTAGTGGATCTTCTCGTTCATTAGTGAAAGCTACTTTGGTAGCGGGGACGGCAGGGCGTGCCGCCGCCCCGCCTGCGGAGCTGCCTGCGCCCCTGCCCCCGGGGGCTGCTTTTAAAGGCTGGGAGGGGGGGGGAGACAAAAATCTGTTGGCAAAACAGGACTTTGTCTGCTCGGGAAAAGGCCCGGGGGCTGGAGCAGGCAGCAGACAAAAGCAGCCGCCGCTCCCCCGGCAAGCAAACAAACAAGGCAGCTGCCGGCAGCCCCGGCGGGCGAGGGGGAGCCGCAGGACCGGGGCCCGGCGGAGGGCCGATAGCACGACAGCCTCCCTCTCTGTCGCGACAGGCCTGGCCGTCGCGGGGGGCGCGGGTCCCCCCAACCCACGCGTGTTCCCTTTTACCCCATTGCCCAACGCGGAGCCGCAATTAGGCGGGGGGGTGGGGGGGAGGCGGTGTAATTAAGCCGGGAGTTAATAACGGGGCAGAGCCCCCGGTGTCCCTCGGTGCCCCCGGGGGGGGGGGGGGGTGGCGACCAGCCGCCGTTCATTAGCGGGGCTGGTGGCCAAGGGGAAGGGGGCTAATGGGATTACACGCGGTGCTGCGGGGGGGGGGGGTTGGAAACAGAGGGGCTGGGGCCGCAGGACCAATAACTTCTCGGCAGATGCTCCCCCTGCGAGAGGGGGCGTTGAATATTCATGGCGTGAATATTCCTCGCCCCCCACCCCCCCGTGTCCCCTCCCGCGGGGGGGGGGCCTGTCCTGTTGCGCAGAGCTGTCCCCGGGCAGGGATGGGGACAGGGGGACACCCGCGGGGGGGGGACGCGGCGCCGAGCTCCGCCGCCTTAACCCGCAGCCGTTTTGGGGTCGTTTGTAACCATAAAGCGGGAGAAATATGGTTGCGGGTGAAGTTTGCGCGGTGCAGCGTCTCCGGGCACTTTATACTCATTAAGTGCAGCGGCGCTAAGTCATTACCGTAATAAGGAGCTATCCTGGATGCAGGGGGGGCCGCGCTTCCAAAAGCCATAAATTACAACTGTCAGCGCGCCCATTCGAGGGATCACCGGAGCTGGGAGTAATTATTTACAGCGTGCTTTATCGAGCAATTAAAAATTCCCCAAATGGTGTTAATTGCTGCCGGTGCCCTGCCCGCGGACGGCGGCGAGGCGGAGAAACGCCGCTGCTGGCCCCGACGGGGCGGGGGGGGGGCTGTTTTTCGATGGGAAAATGCGGGAAACGAGATTTGGAGCCCCGAAAGCCGCACGGCTTCGGCTGCTGCGGGTCTGGGGGCAGAGGGCCCGCCGCTCGACATCGGCACCGGCCGTTGTCGCGACACGCCGGGAGTGTCGCGATGGGCAGCGTCCCCGCAAGGGTCCGGGCTTCTCCCTCGGAATCGGTTTCGCAGCGGGTGGGGAGGGAGGGAAAGAAGTTCAGAAAGCGATGGGGAGCCCCCAGCCGAAGGGAATAAACGGAAAAAAAAATAAGAAGTGAGGAAGGGAAGGAGCCGGGCAGCGCCCTGCTGGCACTGCGGGCTGGGGGGGGGGGGTTCACCCTCGTTTTAGGAAACGGGAAGGATTTTGCAAGTTTGCCACAAAGCTCTGCTCCAAACGCAGGCTTCGGAGCAAGGGCAGCGCGTTTTGCTGGACCCCTGCCAAGGTGTCAGGAGTGCCACTTTTGTGCCTGCTCCCCGCAGGAGGGTTTTGGAGATGCCCCCCCCCCCATGGTCAGCAGCTGCCCCGGGGGTGGGGACAGCTCCGCACCGCGGTGCTCAGCCCGCTGGGGGCTCGGCTCCCAGGACCTCCGGGCTCTGGGGGAGGTGGGGGGCTGAGAGCCCTCGAAATTCAGCAAAGCGGAAGAAAATGGGAGAAAATGGGAGCAGAGGGTGGAGGTCAGGCCTCGGCTGGGCTGTCCCCCTCCCCGCTGCAGGAGGCAGATGCACCGGATCAATGAGAAAACCTGAGAAAGGGTCCCAGGCCTTTGTGGGGAGGGGAGAGGGGGGGGCCTCATGCGGCACGGGAAGGGCTCTCATCTCCGCTGCCATCTCCTAGCACGGATAAACCCAGCCTCAAACCCCAAGCTGGGGCAGGATTGAACCATTGCGTTAGAAATGAGCCCGTCCCAACGGGGTTCACCATCCCCGCTGGGGACAGGTGAACGGCACCAGAAGTTTCAAGGCTGTCAGGAGCGTGGAAGCGGCCCTGGGTGCTGCAGGGGGGTGAGATGTTGCGGAGAAGCAGAGAGGGAGGGCACGAGGCTCCTCCACGCACGGATTTTGCAACAATTTAGTGCCTGAGTCAGCTTGAGCTTTGGAGGCTTTCTCTGCCTCCGAAGAGGGCTGATCCAGCTTGTTGCTGCTGCCTGCAGAAAATGATTCCTCTGGCCAGAAGAGAGACCCCCCCCTCCCCCCCCGCCCTACTTAGATCTTTGGGCAAACATCTGAGAATGCCTTTCTCCTGGGCTCTGCTTGGAGAGTGATCTCTGAATTATTTTCTGACATCCAGAGGCGGACCAACCCGCTGGGTGATGCTGGGGGGGGGATCTGCTTCCGAGCACCAGCCAGGCAGTCCTGGGGTGCCTCTGCCACCAGCCCACCCGTTTGTAGGCTCGCTGGGTGCACCTCAAAGCAGGTGCTGATCCTTGTAAACTCTCCTGTAGGGATGTGAACATGAAAGCACCGAGACCGGCCCTGACTTGTCTGGCTGTGGGAACTCGCAGCGCTGCGTGCGAGCCCCCCTCGGCCCCCGAATTTGTGACTTGGATGCAAAGGCTATGAAAGAGCTGGCAGCTCTCATGGGGCAGGGCTTTTCCAGAGTGCTCAGCAGCACTGCTCGAGCTCCTGCCGTGGACAGCCCATGGGGAAACTGAGGCCAGGAACAATTTGAGCTGGAGCATCTGAACCGGTTGTTGCCCCGGGGCTGAGATGAGCAGTGCCCAAACTTCCAAACGCCAGGAGCCGTGTGGCTTTCCCAAGGCTGCAGATGAGGTCTGTGGCTAGTGCAGGAATTAAATCCCAGGGCTGTGCATCATCCTATAACCCGTTCATAATTCCCATTGACTTCCAGGGGTCTCAGCTCCCAGCCGGGACCCAGCTCTGCCTGTCTGACTCGTTTGTCCTCGCTGGGCGCACAGCAGAGCGAGTCCTGCCTTACCCTGGTCTCTCTCCTGGCAGGTTTTATCACCCCAAATCCCTGACTTCAGGCCCAGAAGCTGGGGGTTGTGGCACTCAGCAGCCAGCCTGCCTCACTGGTGCTGACCTTGTGATTTCTCAGGGCCAGTCCCCAGGGCGCCCAGCATCTGCTCAGGCTGGGTGATCGCGCAGGGACGCCCAGAGGCTTTGCCCAGCATCGATGGGGGCTTTTGGGACACACGAGCAGCATGAGATGGTTGCATTATTTGATGGAGAGGGGGCATCCCCCGGGGCCTGCCAGCAGAGCTGGGTCCCCCTGGATGTCAGGGTTCACTAGCAGGGACCCCGTGTCCTGGCTTGGGGCTGGCAAGCAGGCTCTGCTCCACTTCCCTTGCACAGGAAGGGGCTGGAGAAGAGGCCCAGGCTGATCTCTGGAGAAGGACGAAGGCAGCTGCGGCCTGAGGGGGGGACAAGAAAGCCCCCTGCCTGGGGGCAGCCCCCTGGACCTTGCTCCCTCCCTCCCCTCCCAGCTCCTCCTAACCACAAGGACTTTGGTTGATGGAGCTGGCGCCAGCGAGTTCCCTGAAGAGTTCAGAAGTCAAGAACTGAGGCAGGTACGGGGAGGGGGGAAACCTGACCCCGGCAGGAGGGGGGGGACCGGCTGGCTGGGCACCGGGCACCGGGCTGGGCATGGGGCTGCGGGGCGGCCGAGAGCTGCTGCTGCCTCTGTGGTGTCCCTGCTGTAGGGTCACAGTGGTGGGAGAGTCCCCAGTGGGGGTCTGGGGGTGTCACGGCAGGGCTGCGTGTCTGAGAGTGGGGTGTTTGGGGGAACGAGTGTGCATGGATGCAGGTGTGTGTGCAAGAGGTGGTGTAGGTATGGGTGCTGGTGAGCGTGCGAGGGGGTCGTGAGCACCTTGGGGAGATGGAAGGGGGGTGTTCATGAGGATGCACACGGGCAGACACCCATGCTAGTGAGCGAGGAGGTGAATGGGAGAGCACAGCAGGAGAATATGATGGAGTTTGGGTGCCGTTGTGTTTGTATCATGTGGGAGGTGTCCACCCAGTCCTCGTGGGCACTATGCCCCCAGCACACTGAAGACACAGAGAGCGGGGATCAGCTGCGCAGAGCGGGTGCACTGAGAACCAAGTCAAAAACAAGTTTGCAGGAAAATTCCAGCAGCAGCTTTCACTTTTTAATTCTACATTTTTATTTTTTTTTCCTTAAACAAAAATACTCATTTCCCCACGGGCAGGCCACAGCAGGGAGCAGCATGGCCAGCCTGCTCCCTGGGACGATGAGCCCCAAAGTGAACCCCATGGCAGTTCTCTGGGTAGGAGTTTTGCCCGTGCCTCCCTCCACAGAGCAACTCCCTCCAGGCCTGGGCACCCGTGGGTGCCCTCCAGCCCGGCCCCATGCCTCCACTCGTGGGTCTGGAGCTGGGGGCACCCCCCCCCCCCCCTCCTCAGCCTTTTGAGAGGCGCAGCCTGTTGAACTTGACAAAACCCATCTGGGGAACCGGGGCACGGCGGGGGCGAGCCAAGGCCCTGCGCTGAAGCTGCTGCTCGCTTCCCCTTGGCTGGGCCCGTCCACCGCCAGCTCGGGGACCAAATGCCCCCCTCCTGCCCCCGGAGCGGGTCCCACCGGTGCCAGCAGCTTGGGGACAGCGGGGACACTGGCTGCTCGCCTCTCCCTTGCCCACCCCAAAATCCCGGCCCTGCCCTGCGCACACCCGGCGCAGCCGCCCTGCCTTCCTAAAGCCGAGCCGGGCGGCTGATTTTTTTTTTAATTTATTTATTTCTTTTTTTTTTTATTTTCCGAGGCGGGGGGGTGCCGGGGAAGAAGCAACTCCTTTTCTCGTGTGCTCCTCTCCGCTGTCATTCACTCGGCTCCTTTCAGCATCCAGCCAATGGAGAGTGAGGGCCTGGGAGCAGCAGGCCTGGGGTAGCGTGATTGATGGGCAAACAGGACGGCGGGGCGCTCGCACTCGCACTCCGCAGCGCTCCGCTCCGCACCGCGGGGCTCCGGCTCAGCACCGCCGCCGAGGGGCGAAGGGACCCGGGCCGGCCGGGCGCGCCGTCGGGTGGCCGCGTCCCGGCGGGTGCCCGCGTCCCGGCGGGTGCCCGCGGTGGCCCCGGCTCGGGGTGGTGGCGGTGGTCTTGGGGAGGTCCGCTGCGGCTGGGGGGAGGTTGCGGGGCCGGGGGGGTTTTGGGGTCGGGGTCGTTGTGGGGCTGGGGGCCCCGCTGAGCTCGCCGCGATCGTGGCTCGGGGCTGAGCGAGCCGGCCGGGAGCGGCGCGGGGGTGCGCAGCACGCGTGTCGCGACCTCGCATGGCTGTGTCGCGCGTGGTGGCTCTGTCGCGGTGTCCCGGGGCGCGCGGCTGCGGCGCGATGGGCTTGAGAGCGTAAGGCGTGAGCGCGCCTCGGTCACGCGTGGCTCCGCCGCGGGTCGGTGCCGTGGGTGCGGAGCCGAGCCCGGTGCTGAGCCCACGGCGGCCGTGCCCGGGCGGTGCGGGGCCGGGCTGCCGTGCCCGTGCCGGGGGTCGTGCCGCGGGGCCCCGGGGGTGGGGGGGGTGGGGGGCTGTGCGCGGCCCCGCAAGCGGGACGGGAGCGCGGCCGGGCTGCGGGGGGGCCGGCATGGAGCACTTAGGGGCTCACCACCTGCACCAAGGGCAAGCCGAGCCCATCAGCTTCGGCATCGACCAGATCCTCAACACGTCGGAGCCGGGCAGCTGCATGGTGTCGCACCCGCGGCTGCAGGACTCGGCGGATTACGGCCTGGGCTGCATCGTGGGCAGCGCCTACAACACGGTCACCGGCGGCTACGGGACCGGCGGCGGCTCGGCCGGCGCTTACACCGGCACCTCGTGCAGCATGGGAGCCCTGCCCGGCTCCTATAACGTGAACATGGCGGTGAGCATGAACGGCAACACCTTGAGCTCGGCCGGGGGGGTGATCCGCGTCCCGGCCCACCGGCCCGTTACCGGCGGCGTGCACCAGCCCCTCTCCGCCGCCGTGCCGCCGGTGAACGGCGTCAACAGCCTCACCGGGCTCACCTTCCCCTGGATGGAGAGCAACAGGCGGTACACAAAAGACAGGTTCACAGGTGAGTCGGGCCACCGGGAACCCCCTCTCCTCCCTGCTCCCGTTCCCCAAATCGCCGGTGCTCAGCGGGGAAAACCGGAGCCGTTCCCGGGCGGGGAGCGCGCCCCGCACCGCCGTGGGACGGCGGGTCCCGGAGCAGGCCAGGAGCAAGAAGGGGTGGAAAATCGGGCGCGTTCAGGCACCCCGAAATACCTTGTTATTATTATTTTATAATTATAATTTTTTTTTTCAATTTCTCGGGAAAGGCGGAAAACTCCGCAAACCCCGGGTACGGCCACCCGCTCCCCGCATCCCCACCACCCGGGCGCAGCGAGTTTCCCCTAAAAATAACCGCTGGGGCTGCGGAGGAGGCCCGGCCCGGCCCGGCCCGGCACGGGAGGAGCCCAGTGGCCCCGGCCTTGGCCCGCCCGGGCAGGCCGCCCCGTGTCGGTCTGTCCCGAGTGTCCCCATGTCCCGCCGCGGCTCTGCCTTGTCCCCAACCAACCACAGCGGGGTTTTTGGCAACCCCAAACCGAGCCGGGCTCGGCTCGGAGCCGCTTTCCGAAGCCGCCGCCTTTTCCAGGTGGACCCGCGCTCGGCTTTCGGTGCTAACAAAGCCGAAGCTCCCCTAACGAAAACGGAGAGAAAAAAAAAAAAATAAAAAGCAAAGCAACGAAATCGTAACGGGGAGCGCGCGTTCCCCGCTCCCGCCGCGCCCGGCCCGGGTCCTTTATCTCGGGACCGACCCGGGCCGCGTTTTTGCAAGTTCCCGTTTCATTTCGATCCGTTCCTACTTGGCTCCGCCGGGGACGGACAGACGGACATTGTCCCCGGGAGCCGCCGGCTTTATTTTCCTACAGCCCTTCCCGGCCCGGCGGCGCTCGCAACCACCGCGGGTTTTACCGAATTGTTATTATAATTATTATTTTTATTTTATTTTATTTTTTTCGTGGGAGAAAAAGAAAAGCAAACCAAAACGAAACGCGAGTCCCGGTTCCAGCCCGGGAAGTTATTTCCCGGCTACGAAACGATCAGGCCGAGGGCGGCGGCGGCGACCGCCGCTCCGAAACGAATTTCCCCCGGTTCCTGTTCACACGGGGCGCGGAACCGGGGGGCCGGGAGGGACCGGGCCGGACCCCGCTGCTCCGTGCCCCCCTCCCCTCCAAGCCCCCCCCGCTCTGCCCCTCTTGGTCCCTGCTTTTTCGTTTCTTTCCCAAAGCCTCCCCCCCCCGCCCTTCCTTTTTGCTTGGGGTTTTTCGGATTTCTGCACGCTTTAGGGCTGCGGGTTTGTCCCGTCCCCCCCCCCCCTCCTCAAGCCCCGACCCTTTTTCCCGGGACAAAGCCGAGCAAGGAGTCGCTCCCCCCGCCGTGCCCGGTGGGTGCCCGCAGCCCAGCTCCAGCCCCGGGGAAGGCCCGGGATGGCGGCACGGGCGGTGCTCGGTACCGGGACCGCGGCCCGTGCAGCGGGGGGGGTCCCCAACCCCCCCAGCCCAGCGCCCGGGAGCCGGATCCCCTCTGCTGATGTGTCGCTGCTTGCTTCTTTGCCTCTCATCCCCCCCCTCCCGTGTCCCCCCCAGTGGCCCTCTCACCCTTCACTGTAACACGCCGTATAGGTCACCCCTACCAGAACCGCACGCCCCCCAAGAAGAAGAAGCCGCGCACGTCCTTCACCCGCCTGCAGATCTGCGAGCTGGAGAAGCGCTTCCACCGCCAGAAGTACCTGGCCTCGGCCGAGCGCGCTGCCCTGGCCAAGGCCCTCAAGATGACGGACGCGCAGGTGAAGACCTGGTTCCAGAACCGGCGCACCAAGTGGAGGTGAGGGGCTGGGGGCCTGGACGTGCCCGGCGGGGGCCACATGCGCGTACGGGCGTGGGAATCCCCCTGCGCGTGCATGGCCGCGTGTGTGCAAGCAGTGCCCGTGGGTACGGATGCGTGCTTGGTGTGTGCAATGTGTGAGTGCAGCCGTTTGTGTGCGTGCAAGCAGGGCACGTGTGGGTGGCTGCACGTTTTGTGAACGTGTTTGTGTGCAGGCCATGCGTCCGCGGGTGTGCACATGTGCAGGGTGTGCGCGTGTGCCTCTGTGTGACCGTGCATGTGGGTGCGTGTGCGAGCCGGGTGTGTGCACGCTGAACGCGGTGTGCATTCGGAGTGTGTGCGCTCAGCGTGAGCACAGGGTGTGCGTGCAAGCGGGTGTGCGTGTACAGAAGTGTGTGCATGCACATGGGAGCTTGTGTGGGCGGCAGGCGCGCTGTGTGTGTGCACTGGGTGTGTGCACTGCGGAGGGGACACACAGTGTCCCCGGGGGGTGCTGTCTGTGGGATCCTGGCCTGGCGGGGAGCCCCCGGGAGGGCTGTCGGGGAGCGGTGGCTGCAGCTGCATGGCAGGTATGCGGCTGCACTGGGACCCTCTGGGACCCTCCTGTGCTGGAGGGGACCGGGGCAGAGCCGGCCTGGGCCGGATCCTGCACCTCAGGTTACCAGGATATTGTAAAAAAGTTGTGTAAAGCTCAAATTTTGACCCCCGCAGGGCTTTCTGCACCTCTTTGCGAAAGTGCTTTTTTTTTCCTCCTGGACGTGGCAGTAAACACGGGCAGGAGAGGAGGAGGAGGCCGGGCTCTGGCGGAGGCTCCCAGGCTCTGTCCCACGTTGCAGCTCCCCCCGGGGTGTCCCCGGAGAGGCACCCGGCACCGGGAGCATCCCTTGTCCTGCCCCAGGCTGGGGACAGGCAGGCTGCAAGGCTGGGCAGGGGCAGCAGCTCCCCGGCGGATCGCGGGGTGCTGTTGTGCTGGGTGCTGGGACGCAGGCAGGCGGTGCTTGGGAGGCATCTTTTGCTTTTCCTCTGCACGAGCTGCCGGGGTGGGGTGCGCACAGCCAAAGCAGGGGGGTTCCAGGTGGGGAAAGGGGGCCCAACAGCGTGGCCGTGCCCCCCCTTTCCCAGCCGGATGCTCTGTGCACAGCGAGTTGGATCTCTCGGAGGGAAATCCAAGCCGAGCCTGGGTATTTTGCAAGTTCAGGCTTCAATCCTGGCCGTCCCTACAATTTCTCCAATGTGGGGGGAAACGGGCTTCCCCAGGGGCTGCGTGGGGCAGCGATAGCCGGGGGTCGGTTGAGGAACAGAGGCCGAGGAAACTGAAACCAAGGGTGTGGGTGAGCCCCCCCCCAGCAGCGGGTCCTTCCCTAAAGAGCCCACGGAGCTCCCCGAGAGCCAGGAAGTCTCGGGCTGGAGGGATTTCTGTTAGCCAGGAGCAAAGTCCTGGAGGAGGAGGAACAATCCTGCCGCGGCCTGCACAACAGGGTCAGCCGTGTCTTCTAACCTGGTTTCCTAAGGAAGTGAGGCAAATGCGGCTTGGCTGCCTCTCCTTCTGTCTGTCAATACTCCTTGCGTCTGTTGGCTAAGTTCAGCCCCCTTTGGCAGGGGAGCAGAGGATACAAACCTATTCGTGTGCTTGACACAAAAAAAAAAATAGCTGGGTGAGGAGAAATAAATGACTGGTTCTGTCTAAGGGAAAGTCTGCAGCCTGACCTCAGCCGTAGTAGTAGACATGGGAGAATCCCCACCGGCCCGCAGGGACAGAGGCGTGTAAGCTCTGCTCGGTTGTGTCTGTGGACATCGGGTGTTGCAGCAGAGGACGTGGGTGCCCCGGCCAGCAGCGTGCCCCACGCAGCCCCCCAGGGCTGGGTGAGCTCTGGGTGCTGGCAGGAGCGAGCAGGGGGCGCGGGCAGCCAGGAATATTTAATAAAAGAGAGTTGCTTTAAGCCTTTTGAAGGATTTAAGTGCTTAAACAAACGCGGGCTGGGGGGACAGTCATGCTTCTGCCTGGAGCCCCTTTGCTGGGTGCATCCACGGGATTGAGGTGGCTGCGTGATCCCCCCCCCCCCCCAGATTTGGGGGCTCGCTTGAGACCCGGGCGTCGAGGTTTATAGTTCCTCCCTCTGACCGAGCAGATTCGAACTGCAAACCCCAGCCTGAGGCAAAAAGCACGAGCACCCTGGCCAGGTGCTGGCAGCCCCCTGGACGTGGGGCTCTCCCCCTCCCTCCTCCCGGGAGCATCTCTTCATTGTGCGGGGAGCCATTAAATATTCATGGCGGCAGGGACCGAGCCGCTGCTGCGAGCCCCCTCTCCCCGGGATGTCTGACGCGGTGAGATGCTGACACCGTGATTAGAGCAGGGACCGAGCCCTGAGCTGCCTGCTCCCAGCTCACGCCTGGCGTCTGCAGCCCCGGCCCCACGCAGGCCTCGCCGGGACGCCAGCCCTGCTCCCGCGTGTCGCACGGAGCTGCTGCGAAAAATCCCCGTGGAGAAAGAAGACGAGGTGTCTCGCGTCCCCCACGAGCTGCTAAATTAAAAAGCTGCCTTTTCCCCCATCACTGATCCGCTGAAACTGCCGGGAGAGCGTGGGCTGGGGGTGAGGGAGGGCTGCTCGGGGTGCCAGGGATGCTCCCGTTAAGAGCCGAGGTGGCCGCAGGCTGCAGCCTCCAGGCCGACCTGCCGTCGAGGAGAGGGGAGGTGGGATTTTCGTTGTAGATTTAAGCACATTCAGGCCATTCCTCTCCCATCCCCTCCTCCCAGACAACCCGGGGATTGGACCCTGGCGGAGGTGGCTGGGACCTCCGCCGGCCCCTAATCCCCCCCCGGCAGGTTGGGCTCTGCCTCTGTCATTCCAGACAGACGCGTGTCCAACCTGTTCTCAAAAATTTCCTCCTCCACCCTGCCCAGACAGCGTATTCTGGCCCTTTGATTGTTCTCGCGGCTGAAAATGTGTTTTTTAAGCATTTAGCCTGCATTTTACCGCTCGCACCGTGTGTGAGTTTTGCCCTGCCCGCCATGGGTGTCTCGTTGCCTTCATCTCCCGACAGCTGGCCGGGGTCCAGCAGAGGGGAGGGCTGCTTGGGGCACGGGGAAGGGGCTGGCACGGCCCCGGGGCGATGCTACCTGCCTCCGGCCACCTGGCACTGCCACTTGGCCACGTCTTGCCCGACCCCATCCCCGTGGCCCCGCTCCCTGCCCCGTGGTTCTCTCCGGGGCACCCTGCCCGGCTGCTGCGTTGCAGGGAATTGCAACCTTTGCAGCCCCATCTTGACCCTTTTGGGTATTTTGGGCAGAAAAAGGAGGGGAGCAGGGGCTGTGACCCTGGGCTTGGTGCCTTTGCTTGCTGAGACGGGAGTAGTTTTCCTTAGGGCCACCAAGACGGCATCAACCCCCAGTGCATGGGGGACACCAGCGGTATGTGCAGGGGCCGTGGGACCAGCTTGTGGCCGTGTCCCCAGCCCTGACCCCCCACTTTTCCCTCCCCCCGGCCCCCCTGATGGCTGCCTCTCTCCTAGGAGGCAGACGGCGGAGGAGCGGGAGGCCGAGCGGCAGCAAGCGAACCGCATCCTCATGCAGCTGCAGCAGGAGGCCTTCCAAAAAACCATCAACCAGCCCATCCAAGCCGACCCCATCTGCGTCCACAACTCCTCTCTCTTCGCCCTGCAGAACCTCCAGCCCTGGTCCGACGACTCCACCAAGATCACCAGCGTCACCACCGTCGCCTCCGCCTGCGAGTAAGGCTCGGCACCCACCGGTGCCACGCGCACCTTCGGCGTCCCCCTTTTGTCACCGGTGTCACCGGCCACACGTGCTTCCCACGGAGCAAACGGCGAGGACCGACGGGAAGGGAAATCCACCCCAAAAACTCTCCCCGCCTGTGGGGCTGACGGAGCAGCGGCGTCTCGCCTCCCCCCAACCCTTTTGTTCTTCCCAAAGTCTCCGGTGCCGACCACGAACTTCCTGACGCGCCGCCAGACAAAAGCCGAGCCCTGACAGATGTGGCTGCGGGCGAGCGCCCGGCTGGGGGAAACTTCCTCTGGGTTCTGCAGGGCTTGGGGCACCCCTATAGGTCCCTATGTATATATATATATAAAGCCCATATATATATATACACAAAGACACACTTCGGACTGATTGAGACAAAAGGACGAGGCTCCCTGGGAAGCGTGTTCCTGCAGCCAGGCGTTGTGCCGGGCCGTTCGCGCTGGAGACGTGTTAGGATGCAACAAATGGAGGAAACAACCCGGCTTTTTTATTTTATTTTATATTTTTTCTCCTCCCAGCAGCAATTTCTGCTGGCGACAGATGCGAACCCTTCGGATCTCACCTAGCCGTGTCTCCTCCCCTTTTTCATTAATTTTTTCATGCGAGGGGGGAATAAGCCAAGGAACTGACAGACTCCTGAGGACGGTAAATGTGATAGCTCAATCGCAGGAAGAGCCCAAACTGTCCCCGGCTGCCACGGACTCGGCGCCGATCAGCCTACGTTTTAATAACGAGAAGACCTCGGTGGCAGTTGGCAGGGGTAACGCGGTTTCTTTCGATGGGTTTATTTCCATATCATTTGCAAAATGCTGTCCGGTGTTTCGTTTTCCCTGTTTTCCTTGATGAGGCAGTTCGTGAGGGCAAAAATCGATTCGATTTCACTCCCAACTTCGTTGTTTCTTTAACTGAGGGAATGAGACACAATTAAACAAAGCACTTCCTATAGCAAAGGCCAGGAATATATAGATATATATATATACAGTATATATTTTTTGGTTACTTATAATCTAAAACAGCACTGCCAATTTAAACAGCTAGCACAAACAAGCAATCAGAAAACCTATTTTCAGCGAGATTTTAAAAGGCATTCATTTGTTTGTTTGTTTGTTTTTTAAGTTATGCACTTCTACGGTGTCTTACGTGTATTCATTTTATAAAGTGCTTGTGTAATTTATGTGGAAACGAAAAGGAAAATAAAAAAAAAAATTCTCCAGGGTACTGAATAAATCATTTCATGCCTTGCTCTTCCCTGCCTATTAGCTCCCCGAGAGGAGACAGCAGATCGGAGCGAGCGCTGGAGCCTCCTCTATTTGTTTAAGATGAAAATAGCATTAGCATTTCCTTCTGACTTTGGTCGAGTCCACTCGGCTCCGGAAGCTCTGGCGATAACTGGGTGTATTTTAATCCCTCGTCCTGTAGCTGTTTTTGGGCTCCAAGCCTCACCTGCTTTGATCGCAGCCCTGGGTGCGCAGGGGCTTCGCCTCCTGCATGCATGGGGAAATTCCCTGAGCGGGACGCGCGGCACTCGCCTCGGTGTTGGTGTCCGGGATTTTGTGCAGAAGTGGGGCTGAGGATAAAGGAATCTCCAACATTTTAGATATAGCCTGGCAGGGGATTATTTTCGGGACTCTTTTCTATCTGTGCTCAGCTTTATTCTAGGGCACTGTCCCTGGCCAGGCAGAGGAAAACCCCACTGGGGGGAAAATTCTCCGTGGTTTCCTCGGGGGATGCTCCCAGGCTCGCGGCCAGGGACGTGGCTTTGCCTTCAGCCTGGCATTTCCTTCAGCGCTGGGAGCTGCCGGGCAGAGGATGTGCGAGGAGGGGGCTGCAAACCCGGCCGGCCCCCAGCTCTTGGTCTTGTGGGGTGCCTGATAAAACAGCCCCAGCTGCTGCTGCTGGACCCAAACTCGGTCCTTGGGGCAGGCACCTCTGGAGCTTGTCAGGTGAGTGTAGGTATAAGCTATTTTTTATTTTTATTTTTATTCAAAATCAATTCTTGTGGAGTTGCGTTCCAAATTTATGGTGCTTCAGGATTTTCCTTCCCATCCACCAGTCCAACACGCAAGTGAATGCAGAGAAACATCTGCAGAGGTGGAGACAAGAAGCCAAAAAATGGAAAAACAAACAAACAAAAAAAGAGAAAGCACGGGAAAATAAGTAAAATACGCAGAGGACAAATTTCTGGGGATATCTTTACAAAGATACCTGCTTACAAAAAAAAAAAAAAAGATAAATAATATAGCTTTTTTTTTTCCAAGATAAATTTGACAGAAGTCTTTTGTTTGAATCCTGTTTCATACCACAGACAGATTTTTAAGAGCCGATTAAGCTATTTATTTAATATGTGCCCAACTTTGGCTGCAAAGAAAATGCTGTGCTTAGTGCTTAATCCTTCAGGAGGTATCGCTGTGTGCAGGTCTGGGATGGCTCACAGCGCATGGCTCTGCTCGTTTTCCTTTCCAAGGTTTCTGTGCAGGAAAAAAACCACCAACCACAAAATAAATAAAGAAGGGATCACGGTGCTCACCGTTGATATTAAAAGTGTTTTCTATTTTATTATTATGACACATCAATATCTTAAAATTTAATTCCGAGACAACCATTTTATAATATCCACATTACTCATTTCATATTCCAAAATGTTTCCCAGCGAAGTATGGTAACGCACACTCGAGGGCATGCATTTAAATGCAATCTTTAGCTACACCTTGTTCTAGAAAATGTTGACTTCCTCCTTTTCTTATCAATCTTTCCTGTTTAAAAAAAAAAAGACCAAGAAAGAAAAAAAGAAATCTCGATATGAAATCACAATATATGTAGTGTTGGAACCAGAAAAATTCTCGTCCGGTCTTTCTTGTTCTTGGAACAATTGCTGCTGGAAGGGGTTTCTGTTAAAATATTTCTCCTGGATTCGTTTCTAGAATTGGTTTAGTTGCAGGAGGGTTTTTTGCTATCTGCATACATGCTTCCAGTTATTAACATGATGAACTGTACCCAGACAATAAAAGTTGCCTGAAATATGATGAAATTAAATCAATAAGCAATGACATGAAACGGTGACATATAATTATACGTTTTGTAGACTGACACCGCCTCAGACATATCCTGGGGCCATCCATACCACACTGAAGGCTGATTTCATTTCTCGCATTGTGCGTGGTTGGGAACAGGACCACAAATGCACTGCGAAGCATTGAAAGGCATTTCCCACTTCCGCTTATCGCAAAACGTAGCAAAGCCCAAATGTGAAACCTGAGGTGGTGCAAGAGGATTTTCCAGCGTTCGCCTGCCTGTCTCGAGGAGGTGCAAAGCCAGGTAGGGACAACTTTTGTTGGAGGGGAAAGCTGGGGTGCAACGTGCACGCGAGCACCCGGAGGCATCGCCGGGTGGCCGCGGATGACCGAGAGCAATGGGTTGTGTTGGCTCGGCTGTGGAGGTGCTGAGCTTCCGAAGGCAAGATTTGGGGATGGGGGGGAATGCTAGCTGTGCAGGAGCAAGAAGAATATCGAACATCTGTGCGGAGCTGGAGGAGACGAAGCCCAGCTGGACGTGCTGCGGTTGTCTGGGCTTGGTCCCAGCTCCGTGGGCATGAGGGAGGAGAGGTCTGGCCCCCATCGAGCCAATTAGCTAAGCAGGCGAGTCATCCAAACGAGGATCGGCTGTCCCATCTCTGCCAGGAATGGGCCCTGGGCAGGGCCGGGGGGGGGCTTTGTCCAGGGCTGTGCCCTGAGGCACGTGGTGGTGAGCGTGCCCCCGTGCCAGCACCTCCGTAGGCATGCTGCGTGCAGCCTCCCTTGGGCTGCTCTGTCCTGTCTGTGGGGTGTTTCTTGTCGGCCTAATGCTGTCTGGTAACATCTGTGAGGGTCACCTGTATCTGGCAGCTGTGGCAGGAAGAGCAGGCGAGTGTGCGTAATCTCTGATACAACTTGCCGCGATTAATAGTAAAGAGAAGCTCTGCTCCCGCCAGCAGCTATGTATGAGATCGTTTTCCTGACCTCGCTGGGACTGTTGATAGGTATTTTTGTAACACCCCTCGTCAGCAGCTGGATCTTGCTGCCTCTTCTGCTATCGTTCGGATGTGCTCGTAATTAACCTGCCCCCCGTGGGGCTCAAAATCAGCGCTCGGGGCTCAGCGGGACGGCCACGGGAGCTCACGGCTTGGGTGCCAGGTCCGGTAGGGAAATCAAGTTCACTGGCAAAACCCAGAACTGTTTTGTGGAACGCTGTTTGGGTTACACGAAAAAGCCAACCCCGTCTGGTGCGCTGGGACAGCTGGAACTCCTTAAATTAATCTTTTTTTGCTTTCTGCCAGAAAAATGCCGGTGGAGTGACGCCGATTTCTTTGTGCGACGACGAGCTTCCACCGGCGCCCGTTTGAGAAACCTCTTGTGAAGTAAGGTTTGAAATGATCTGAATATTCCAGTTTGAGATTTTAGAAATGAAAGGATCTCAATTTGTGGATGAAAACTAGATTTTTTTGAAAATGTTTTTAGTGGATAGTAAGCAAAGAAAAAAGTACATAAAGCAATAGATTATCACAACAAGCTTCTGCTGGAGTCGGATCTTCCAGATTGCCGCCATTTCTGCATACCTTTTGTTCGTGAAACTAGCTGGGACTTTGATTTTATTACTATTATTACTACTGCTATTATTGTTTGTTATTTTTGGCCTTAGTTATGTTAGGAAATTTTCAGTTTGATATATCAGTGCTCACCCAAGATTAGGACGTAGTTTCTTTGCCCCTGCTCACGTCCATTGCTCAGAAACATTTTCTTACGTTGGTAGTTTTACATGCAGCCTATAGATTTATTTAACTCCAACTCAAAACTGTATTCAAAGAGATTTTTTTTTTTCCAAAGGCACAAAAAAATCTAGATTTTCCCACTCTGAAAACTGATTTCTGGCTGCGGTAACTGAGGGAAGGTGGGGGGCACCAGCTGAATTTCTATCCGAACCCACGGGCCCTGGGCTCGGTGGGGCTTCATGCCGAGAGGAAGAGATCTCTCTGTCGGGGCTGGGAGTTTGTGCTTTTGGAGCAAAAATAAACTGCTGAGAGTGAGATGGGGTGTCCCCGAGCTAGATTTTTGAGCAGGAACAAGAGAGGCTTGAGAAAACTGATTTTCTCCTTTTCTCCAAAGAATGTGAGCGCGCTCGTCACGGGGAAGCTGCGGTTAGCTGTCTGTCTCTTAGACAGCAGTAGCCTAAAAATAACAAACTAGTGATTACAAAAAATCAATCAATATCTACTTTTTTTAACTTCAGTTGGAAAGCAGCGCAAGGAGCGGGATAGAGGAAAACACGGAGAGCAGCTCCATTTCCCGGGGACTTTCACTGCCAGCGAGAGGCAGTTCTCAGGCAATGGCGTTGCTGGGCTGTTGATGCCTGCTGACCCCAGCCTGCAGCTGATGTGCGGCCCTAGGGCTGCCCCAACTCTTCCTCTGCAGGATTTCAGGTAAAGTTGGTTTGTGATGCCGATGGTCAGCGGGTGCAAGGCCGCGTCTGGGCGCTCAGGTCTGCTGGGTGTGAATCGCGCTCAGGGTCGCTGTGAGTGAGTGATCTCCTGTGCCCCGAGCTGTGGCCAGGCCTCTGCACGGCATCCCCGGCCCGGGGACGTGAGCCCACCCAGGTGAGGGGGCTCCCCACTGCCTCCCATCCTCGTGGAGACGCCTGCAGAGCCCCAGCTTGCGTTTCAGGATGAAGCGAAAGCAAATGTTGAAGCCTTATAAGCTGTCACGGTGGGTCTGAACCTGGCTGTGGCTGAGACCCCCCTGTCCCGAGGCAGGAGGTGACGTGCAGGGCACGACATGCTCCCCAGGACGTCTCTGTGGACCCATGGCTGTCCCACCCAGCCCAAGCCCCTGGGGACCGCAGGACACACATCCCCCAGAGCGGAGCTGTGCTGTGCGCCGTGCCAAGCTCCGCTATGCACGCCACGAGCACAGCAGGGGAAAGCCAGAGAGGCAGAGCCACACCTGCAACCTTATCCGCAGGAAAGTGAACCCTGAGAGCTCGCACGGCTGGAGACACTGCCAAAAACGAGGGTGCCGTGTTGCTGAACCTCTCCTGCACCAGGCAGGCAGCTCCTCTCCCCTCGCCACCAGCCAGCAGCACCACAGGAGGTAAGTCCTGGCTCCAGCCCTTGCTCCCCTTCCAGAGAAATCCCTAAAAGTACCCAAATGGGCCCTGGTGGGATGGGGGGAGCAGAGACACCCCCCCCTACAAGTGGTGGGGTGGCAGGGATGGGGGGGTATCACCTGGCGGTGCTGCAGGTGCTGCCTTGCACAGCTCCGAGCCCAGCATCCTTCCTCCCTTGTGCCCCCCTATTTAATCCCAGCGAGCCCCCCACCATTCCCCTATATTTTAAGGACCTGTGGGTGGCTCCTGAACGGCAGCCAGGGGACCTCAGGCCGCTCTGAGAGAGCTCCCATGATTTCCCCCAGCCGGCTGTGGGGCCCCCACGCGTGGGTCGGCCACGCAGGACGCGGTCCCCGGCAGCCCCCCCCCCCCCAAAAAGCCTCCCGCAGCCAAACGCGGGGACCGGGCTCCCCCTAGGGGCTGCAGGGAGCTCGGCTGCTGCTGCTTGGGGGGCACTGCACCCAGCAGCTCCTTCCTTCCAGGAGGGAAAAATATAAACCCGAGAGACAAACAAGGAACGGACGAGTTTCTTTTCTATTATTACTATTTTTATTTATTTTTTTTATTTTTATTTGTGGCGCAGGAAGTCAATAAGGCTGGAGGAAATCACCTGTGTTTTATTATCACCTATTTACACTTTCAGTGCTATTAAAATAGGAGCCTGGGCTTGAGCTGCAAGGAATCAAAGCATTTAATGGTGCAGACGCGAGCCCTCTCTCCTCCCTCCCCAAAGGTGATTCGGACTGGTTTAAACAAATGCGCCTTCGTCTGTTAAAATAATTATGTGATTTAGAGGTGGTTTTCCCTGGCTCGTATCAAATGACTTTAATGGGGTCTGCTTGTGTGCGAGTATCTGTTTAACCAGTTATTGCTTTTTAAAGCCGCATTTATTCCCCAGAATTCGCCAGAAGAGTAATTCTCTCTGAGAAGGGATTATTTGTGCTCCGCCATCGCTTGGTATTTATTCCACGGTGCATTTAGTAGTGAAATGGTGCCCAGAGGGCAGAGGCCAAAATGTGATCTAAAACGAAGTGATGAAATTTGGGAACAACATCCTCTGGATGCTCTACCAGCTGTGAAGTTTCTCTTCTTTGTTTCCTCTTTTCAGCCTGGTTTCCAGAAAAACAAGGCTTTTGAGGTGAGTCTGTGTGTGTCTGTCATCCTCAGCTAATATTTTTTGTCTCCTCTGGCCCACTTTTGGCCAAATTCAGCTGTCTTGGAGACAGCAGGTTGCTGTGATTGCATGTGAGTAGCTGGGGCTCGCAGGACCTGCAGGTACCACATACCCCACAGGTAGCCCTGCTGGCATTGCCCCACAAAGCCCCTTACCCAATTTTGGGGTGAAAAGGGCCGTTTTAGGGACCAGGTGAGCATGTAGAGGCAGAGGGAGCCAGGTTGGGCTGGCTGAGAGGTGGCTTCTGCAGACGCTCAGGGTAATATTAACAGCGCAGGCATGGGGAACCTGTCGCTCCATCCCAGCCCCACGAGACTTCTCCCATGTTAAATATTGCAACTTTAGCCCCAGATTGTTTTGTCTCACTGAGCCTTTTGTGTCTTTTCAAGGTTAAAGAAGCACTTTCCACTGGAAGTATTTTTTTTCCCATGTAGTTTAAATCTCTTCTGGAGGAAGGAATCGGATCAATTCGTACATCCTTTGTGCCTGCAATAGCTGCCATCGCAAATAGCCGCAGTCCCTGCCCTGACACAGTGCTGCAGAGCAGAGCTGTTACTCTCCGTTGACCTTCCATCTCTCTGCAGAACCAGAGCAAACCACTCCGGCTCCTTTTAAATGCTCTTTCCTGCTGCCTGTACCACCAGGTGCTCTGGTCAGACCCTGTCCTTGTGTGGTGCTGGGTGGGTGCTCGAGTGGGTCCTGTGAATGAGGCACCAGGAAACACATTGGTACAGACTGGTGGTTGTTGCAGACCGTGCTGGCCTCGGTCCATCATGTCCTTTTCCCTCTCCTCCTTGTAATCACATTCTTTGGGTGCTTGTTCAGTCGCCTATTTCACAATTAATGATTAATTACAGGCTCTGCCTTGGACTTCTCTCTAAGGGACAGCGATGATTCACCTGGCCATGCCCTCAGCACCCACGGATGTAAATGCCCTTTCTGTTGAAGTGCTGGGCTCTGACGCTGGGATTGAAATGATTCACTTGCATGATCTGAGCTGGGCTGGGTGAGCCTGGGCCAGCCCCGCACGGACACCAGCACCTGCGTGCCTCAGAGCATCACAGGGAGCTGGGCACGGCATGAAACCTGTCCTCCGCTTTCCCCTGGAGATGGGCATTTGGCCGTTCCTGCATCCTGCTCAGGGGATGGCCCCGAGGACCCTCCGAAATCTCTGGTGCTGGGATGCGAGCCCCCTTTGCTCATCTCCTGGCTGGAGGGAGGGAACACGGTGGGGCTGGTGGGGGGAGAAGTGGCACCTGGGCTGCAGCAATGTGGGGTGGGTTAAGCAATATCCAGGAGCATGCCCTTGTCCCCAAAGCCTACATGGTGGCCTGCGAGCTGCTTGCCTGGAGGAGCTGTTGAAGTGATGCTGCTGCATCTTCCCATGGGATCGGGTGGCAAGAGGCTGCTGGTAACAGCCCAGTTCACCCCATGTCCCCTGCCCGTGTCCCCTGACAGCCCCGTCCTCTGCTCCTCCCCTGTCCTCATACTGTGCCTCCCCTCTTCTGCCTCAAAAGCCCACAGCAGGGGGTTCGGTGCCATCTCTTTGTTTTGCAGACAGCAGCACGCAGGGATAAGGTAACTAATTTGGGAAATGACTCCGGCCATCAATTTCCTGAATGATTTGGTGGGAAAGGCTTGGCTTTGAATGATAAGCTGAATCTCATGCACGCTCCCTGCTGTCCGCTTGGTCTTGAATTACCCTTTTATTTTACTTCCTCCTTGTTCTCATTGCCACACCACTCAAACTAAAATTATTCGCCTACAACCGCAAACGCGGGGATATATCACCCAGAGTGCTGTAGGGCTGTCGCCATATATAATGCTCTGAGCTCAATATTTATAGAGCTACATACAGCACAAATCATATCCAGAGAGCCCGTCGAGCTGGAGAGCTAGGTATAAACTCCAGAAATATCGCAAGCCATCGCTCACAAGAGACTGCCCGGCAGAGCCGTTGGCCGTACATCACGCTGTAATGCCATCCGAGTCCACGCTCAGAGCTGGAGCGGAGCAGAGGTCACTGCCAAGCTTTCCTTCCATAAATCCTAGGCACCGGCTCTGAGCAAGGTTAGGGGCTGAGAGAGCCCTGCTCCCAGTGCTGCTTCCTCCCGGCCCTGAACTGTCCCAGCACCGAGGGTGGGCATTTATCTTTAGGGTCTTGTCCTTGCTTCTCCCTCTGCTGTAGGAACTGGTGGGGGAATGCCGGATGGACATGATGGCTCTCATGGCTCAAATCGTCAAGCTATGGGGAGCCAATGCCTCATCTGAAATGGACTTTTGATGGGCTTTAGGGGGGATCTGAGCCCCTCTTCTTCTCACTCTGCTGGGTCACTTTCTCCTTCATTTCTCTGCCCTGTGCAGCAGTGTGAATTTTCTCCAAATGCCCTAGCCAATCCTGTAGGGTTATGGGCACCCAGTAGCCTGCCTGTCCACATGGCAAAGGCATGGACATGTGTCCCATGGAAATCCACGTCCCTCTGCCTCTAATTTTTCTCCTCTTTCCTCCCCTCTCAGATTTTCTTCTTGGCCTGGTGGAGCTAATGTATCCCCAGCACAGGCACGGCTCCTGACCAGGGCAGACCCTGGTGCTCCCCGAGGGCTTTATTGGCATTTCTGCTGCTGGCAGCCATCAGCAAACTTCAATGTCTGTGCCCCCACTGTGAGCCCAGGGGGAACACCCCCAGCTCTCCACAGGAGGAATTTCCCCCCAGCAGCCCTCTCCCCAAGGCCATGCTGCTGCAGAGGGAGAAGATCCAGGCCGAGCTGGCGATGAGACCCGATGCAGAAGGTGGTAAAGCCTCCCTGGAGCAGGGGGGCAGCGACGTGGTGGAAACGAGTGCTCAAATTTTGCCTAAGCCATGGCCAGCCAGACAGCCACTTGCATTTCTAAGCCAAGCGTGATGGACTCGAGCTAACCGGTCTCTGGCTCCCTCCTCTCCCCCAGCAGTGTGGCAGGCAGACTCTGACATTAAGCAAAATAAAATCCAACCCTTAGCATTAAGTAAAACTCCCAGCGTGATGGGTTTGTGGCTTGCAGCAACAACTCAGCAGGGGCGTGTTAAAGCCGGTCTCCAGCGAGTGGAAGAATGAAGCTCTGCAAAACCCTGACGAGGCAAAGCTCCTAAAATAACAATTGAATTAAACTTAATTCATTTTCACTTAATACCCTAATAGTGCCTTTAGCAAATGAGGCTATTATTATTTTGAGGAGGAAAATGGGGAGGTGCAGTCTGGATGCAGCTCGCATCTCCTTAGGGAAAGAAAGAAAACTTCGGTGGAAATAGAAAAAAAAAAGGGAGGGGGAAGAAATGCAGACAATTTGGAGTTGCCCTTTGGGATGAAACACCCCCAAACCCAGCCTTACTCATGTTCAGGATGTGCCCTAGACCCCAGAGCATGCAAAACTGGCTCATTTTTGCCAGACCCTGGGGAATCTGCTGAGTTTGGGTCACATCCAGCACCCACGGCTGGCTGGGACGTTCTTGCTTTCCTCGTCACGAAGCTTTTCGTGCGTCTCTGAGCCATGTGAGCCCCAAACCTCTCTCTCCCGCATGGAGGATGGCCTGCGGGCCTCGCAGCGCCACGCTCACCTCTGCTTCTGCACGTGAGGTGCTGGTGCGAGACCTTCCCCAGGAAAACCGAGCGAGCCCCGTGCCACCAGGCCCTGACTCAGCGGGCAGGCGAGCACAGGCTCGTGTCCCGTGGGATGGGGATGGCCCCGGGCCGGGGCCCTGTTTCCAGCCATGCCCCCACCCTCGTTCCGCTGGGGGTTCACAAAACCGATACGTTTAAATGATGCATGCAGCAAACAGCCTCGAGGAACCGTCCCAATTTTGTCCCCCAAACCTCCCAGCGAAGCAGAGGCCTCCCTGGAATGGCCTTGCAGGCGCTGAACTACACTTCCCAGTAGGCCGCAGAGCAAGGGCCGTGCTCCCACCCTGAGCAGGAGGAGAAGGAGCCCTGTGGCTCACTTGTGCTTGGGGGGGCTCGGAGGAACTGAGGGGTCTTTGGGCAGCCAGGGGGTCTCCGGGCAGCCGGAGGGGCTCAGGGCCTGAGGTGGTGGCCGAGGGGAGCAGCATTGCTGTGTGAGCAGCAGCAGGCATCAAAGCAAAATGAATTTCCTCTCCTAACGCAGCTCCGCGCTGTCACTACCGCCTCTGCAATCTTCCTCTAGAAAATAGCCCAGACAGGCTTTGCAAGGTCGGCCTCGCCCGCTGTCTTGCTCGGAGGCAGGCTCTGCTCCAGCTAATCCTCTCCTGACAGACTTTTTTTGTCTCTTGTTCTTAGAAACCTTTCTCCACCTGCCTTGGTTAGGGCAGGCAGCTTCTTAGCTTTAAGGAAAAGGAGAAAGGAGATTTGCGTTAAGACGGTTTTTCAAAACTTTCTGCTCTTCCTCTCAACTGGAACCGGCTGATTTTAGGGTTAATCCACCAAAACCAAACAGGAAGGTCCCTGGGGCAGCAAGCATCCATCCTTCCCCGTCGCAGCCCCTCTGCTGCTTCTCTCCCACTGCCAAACAGGCAGAAGGGATGTTCGGAGCCTGTACCTGCGCAGTGGTGAGAGGCAGCCAAGAAGCAGCTCCTGCCTTTCCCGGCAGTAACTTCCCTGGGACATCTTCCTGCAGCCCGAGGTGCCAGCACCCACCCGCCCAGCACCGCTCCGCACCACTCTGCTGCCACCACCCCACCCCTCTTCTCCCTGACAGACTTCACGGCTGGTCCAACTAAAATCCAGCTCTGCTTTTGAAAGCGAGGACTAATGGGAAAACAGTTATTAGACCTGTGGAGTACTCCATCAAAATCAGACCATCATATATATATATGTGTGTATATATATATATATATATATATAAATTAATTGCAGATAGGGAAGGTTGGCAGGTGTAGGGGGTGAGCTGCACCGCCTCCAGGACTGCTGTCTGCTACGCGCTTTTTGGGTCTCTGTCTAAGAAACGGACATTTTGAGCATTGTTCCTCTGAAGGGAGACTTGTGCCTTGGATGCCAGCCAAGGCTTGAGAAAACAAGGACCTGGGTATCCCTTAGCGCTGGCTAACCTTGACATGAAATGGATCATTGAAATGAAATGTTTGTGGATCAAATGGGGTGAATTCCCTCCCCCCTTGGCCATGGTTTCTGCACACTGGGATGGGCAGGGCACGAGGAACGAAGGCAGAAGCTGTTTTGTAACCTTGGTCATGGGTGTTGCAGCTGATTTCTCCTGCAGGGCAAAGAAAAAGAAAAGGAAGTGAGAGAAATGAAAGCTATTAGTATCAAACAATTAAGGGCTACGGTTGAATTAGGTGAAGAACAAATGGGATTATTTAGGGAAAGCATTAGTGGATCATAAAATAATATGTTTTTAAGAAATGAGAAATAGAAACTGATTACAGGGTGCGTGACACTGGCTTTATATCGCTGCTTGTGCTGGTGGGCTTAAAAGTGGCTTGGTTGCTTGTTTATTGTGCTGGATGAGAGGGGGTAGGGGAGCAGCCAGAGGTTTGGTTATACCGCCAAGTCATAGCGTAATTCAGGTCGGAGTGACTTCAGGATGCCTCTGATCAGCCCTCCCTCTGAGCAGGGATCACGGGAGTTGGGTCAGGTTGCCCAGTTCAGTCAACCTTTAAGCATCCCCAGGGACGGAGACCTCAAAATCTGATCCCTGCCCCAATGTTTGACCACCCTCCATGTGGAAAGTTATTTTCCCAAGTCACAGGGCTTCTTCCAGGTGTGATGTGCTGTCAGATGGCATGGTGACCCTGCCACCCTCCCGTCTTTGGGAGCACAGAGAGAGGCAGGAAAGTCTCTGCCAGAGGTGACCCTGCTGTGAAAGGAGCTGTGCACGCACCAGGGAGCGCTCGGAAGCTCTGCTTCATGGTGTGGTGGGATTTGAAACATCTGGGGGCTGAATTTCCTGCAGTTGTCACCGCTCTAGTCTCATTTTGGCTGAAATTCAACAAGACTTTTAACTCTGGGAGAGGAAGGCATGCACGGTGTGCACACAGGACCATCTTGGAGGAGCTGCCCATCACTTCCCTGCTGCCCCGCTGCTTCTCAGTGTGTTCATGTCCTGCATAACCCTGTGCCTGGCTTTGACCTCATCTTCCCCGCCGAGATCTGTGGCACTGGGGTCATTTAGATTTTAGCAGAAATTCACTTGGAAACCACAATGGACCAGGGGATGGGGCTCACCCTCCAGGCTTTGTTACTGGGGGAGCATCCTGCTTCTTCATGTCCTGGTAAGGGGGGGGGGGGGGGGGGGGTTGGGGGGGTAGCATATCCTTGGAGCTGTGACAGGAGAGGGTCAGGCTGGGTGTTAGGAAAATATTTGTCACCAAGAGGGTGGTCAGGCACTGGGACAAGCTCCCCAGGGCAGTGGTCACAGCACTGAGTCCGATGGAGTTCAAGAAGTGTTTGGACAATGCTCTCAGACATAGGGCCTGATTTTTGGGAGGTCATGTGTGGACCCAGGAACTGGACTGGATGATCCTTGTGGGTCCCTTCCAGCTCGGGATATTCTGTGATCCTTCTTCCAGCCGGTCTGTCTGCTGTTAGCAGCATACAAGCCCTGGAAAACACGACTTCGTTTCACCACGGGACCCCCGGCTCACCCAGAAAGGATGGCACGGGGCGTTTGCAAAACCCCCTCCTCTTTTTACCTTTCGAAAAAGCCCTCCCCTAACAAACCCCTGCCAGGGGAAAGCCTGCCGTGCTCCATCCCACAGCCTGCCGTAGGACGATGAGCTGCGGGGGCCGCCGCCTGCAGAGGTCCCCCTCGCCTAAGCTTTGCGAGCCGGGCAGGGCGGCAGCGCCGAGCCGGCCCCGGGGGGCTCCGTGCAGGGCAGGGGAAGGGGCTGAGCCCCCCCGGACCCCCCCCGGACCTCCCTCGGTCTCCCTCCGAGCTCGCTGCCGGGGGTTGGGTGTCCGGGGGCTGGCGCTGGGACCCCAAGGGGCTCGCTTCTGCAGGGGATGTGCTGCTGGGAGCCCGGACAGGAGGTGGCCTTCAAGCGGGATGCTGGGGAGGCAGGGAAATTAGTGGCCTGGGGTAATTAGTAGCATGGGGACACACTGGGACAGGGGTGACTTGATTTTGGGGCGGTGCCATGGGGCCTCCTCTCACCCCAAGAGCCTGGGAGCCCCGCAGGGAGCTACCGCCTGAGCTGGGGCTGGGGGCAGCACTCTGCACTCACCCAATCTCATTTTTTAATTTATTTATTTTTTAATAAAAAAGCACAGGGCAAACAAGGCGGTGCCACCACCCACGTGCCAGCACCTGGTGCTGAGCCTGGGCCGACAGAGTTGCAAGTCGTGCATCTTGGGGGCAAGCGGCCTCCCTGCCACCAGGTAGCTGTGTTCGCCCAGCCACAGCATTTTCCAGCACATGTTGTGTTCCTGCTCCCAGGGAATGGAAAACACATGGGAAAGGAGACCGGTGGCCTGCTGCTCGGCAAAGAGAGGAAAAGCCCCGTTTTTGCAGTGACTTGCCCTGTGCTGCCCTGTCCTCTGAGCACGGAGCGAGCCCCTTCCAAGGGGGAAGTTATTGATGGATGAAGGGGGGAGCTGGGAGGAATATTGGCTTTGGCAGGAAAGGACAGATCAGAAGTGATTTATTCGGATGAAACCGACACCTTGCAAAACTCCAGTCTGGTGGTCATAATTTTGTTTTTATTTTAAGGCAAGGAGCAGCTGTGCAACAAGCAGGTCCTCATCTGGCTCGGCCTCTTTGTGCTCGGAGCTCAGCCTCCTCTGCATCTGCCCAAATGCCCTGAGCGTGTTCTCAGCAGCGGGCCCAGGGCTCTAGGAGCAGAAAGGAGCTCCTGGTGGGCAGGTGGGCTTGCTGGGGGCTGGTGGGGACAGCCACAAAACCCCCAGATCCCCTGCTACCCCAGGAATACCCCTGCTTTGGAGATGCCCCCCTGCAATGGGACCAGTGCAGGGGTTGGGGGACACCCCCAGCTCCCCCCCCACTCGAGAACCGTGGGCTCAGAAGGGAATTTCAGCCGTCCCCGGGCTCTGCATCTCCCCTGGGGGGCTTGGGGGGGCAGCGCTGCCTTGTTCGGGAAATGGGAGACGGGGGTTTGGAGGGAGGGAGAAAGGCTTTTGCCAGAGGAAATCGATACCCCGTGAAAAGTAATTATTGAAGCATAAATTTATCATAAGGGTGATCACCAATAAAACATCTCTTGGCGACATTTTAATTTAAAATCAAATTCGAGAAGGCCCCCTCCCCCTTCCAAAAAAAAAAAAAATCCTTAACAAGCAGAAAAATAACTGCAGCCCTTGGAACACTTCATTATACGTTCAAAGAGAGCTCCATCATCTTCGCACCGACGCCGGGCTCTGCTCTTCTGATGGATCCAATGCAGCTGATTTATGGAAATGACTTGCAAATCCATAAATGTAGTTTGCAGTGACAGCCGTGCATATCACTAGTAATTCCTTTAAAGTATGCAAAGAAAAATGATTCATATCTGGTTGGACCCTGGCTTTTCCAAGGGTCGCCACTCTCGAGTCTTGATGTGTTTGTCTGTATTGGTTTCCCCGCTGATTTTTTTTTTTTAATTTTTTTATTTTTTTTTTTAACTCGGTGATGGATGAGGCGGAGATCTTAGAGCTGAAACCCGGGACCCCGAGACTGCGGGCGAGGGAAGGGTTAAGCCCGTGGGCAGGTGCCTGCGCCCCACATCCCCGGGGACACGCGTGGGGGGGGGGGGGGGGACACGACACAAAATCCTCCCCTCTCCCCGGGTTTCGGCCCCGGGTCCCGAAAGCTTAATTGTGATAATTAATTAGCCCTTCACGCGTGATTGCTGGGTGGGGAGGGGGAGGGCAGGGAGGGCTGCGGGGACCCCAGAGAGGAGGCTCGGAGGGCGGCGTGCCCGTGCCTCAGTTTCCCCATCTGCGAGCGGGGCAGCGCCCGGGGGAGCTGAAGGGGGGGACCGAGGGGAGCCGGGGGGGGCCAGGGGGAGCCGAGGGGAGCTGGGGGGAGCCGGGCTCCCGGTTCTCAGCTCTGGCCCGCACCCCTGGGCAGAAGC